>NC_035108.1:182636842-183886842 GCF_002204515.2 Aedes aegypti | reverse complement strand
TTGTCAATTCGCAGTACACTCTGAAACCACTGAAACCACCCTTTCAGAAGTTTATAGTATCAAATCGATTGTTCTTTTTTTGTGATAATGAAAAGCAACCGAACTTAGAAAACCACCCGCTAACGATTTCATTACGTTCAATTTTTCTCCACAAGGTTTGATTATGGCATTTTTGTCCCAACTTCAATGGTCGATGTTAGAATGACACACAACATGTATCGACGATGATGGGTATATTGATGTTTGAATCTTGTAAAAAATTCGTTTAAAATGCATAATTACAACATACATTTTATTATGTACGTTTGTAGAGCATCCAATCAACCAAGTCAGGTTGTCGTTTTTGCATTTAATGTTTTGGGATGACTTGTTTTCCGATAGCTATTTTATAACATTTATATAACACAAGATGTTATGGTATTCACCATTATAACTCTTATATGACACGATCTGCTATCTGCTATCTGGAAAAATGTTTTCGGTGTTACTTGGGATAGGATAACAACAGTAGCAGAGAAATTACCGACATATCATTGCCGAAAGTCGTGCTAAATACGGACTCCACAAGACCTTGTGGTCTGGTATACCGGTAGTTCTTTACGGGCATGTAACGTGGACAATGCTCGAAGAACTATATGCAAATCTTGAAGGACGTAACGCCATCAAAAGGAAAAAAGTAACTGAATATCTCCGTAACTCGACGATTCCTTCAATATCGACTTGTGGAGAACTGACCGTAGTAGCAGATTTTTTTTGACACTTTTGCGTATCTTAAGGATCAAATTATGTGTCTCTAGTAGATTTGGGGTTGCTGTATCTGAAGCCGTACTCAGAAATGTTCCAGCACGTAAACATTTTTAGCTACAGATCGCCAAAGTTGTATAAAATACTGATTTCATTGATGTTGGCATGAAATTTAACATATGATTTGTCATTTTTTGTGGTCTTATCCACCATGCATGCAATATATGACTTCAACTTGCATTTCAGATTGAATTTGGTTGAAATTGCACGATTCAATTTTGATTAAATCAATTTTTCCAACACACTTGCAGTCTCCAAACAAAACTCTTTATTTCTCTTTTGTGGAATAATACAATACTTAAAAAAAAATCATAAAAAATAACTTTTGAGCATCGAAAGTATTATGAACATTGTTGATAACATTTGTTATGCACATGAAGTTTGAATACAAGCTGACAAACTTGTATGCAAGTTGACTGAAACAGTCAATTTTTGAATTTTCATCAGTCAATGTCTCAAAAACTAAACGTTCTGTGATATTTTTGAAAACGGAAATGGTTACAGCAACCTTTAATTTAATTAATTGCGGTATTTTGGTGCTTGAGACAAAAACGGCTATCCAAAGATCAATGCAATCCAAAGCTTTCTACTTGCTCATTGTAAACAAAATTCTAGGTGTTAGTTGGCCACAACATATTCGAACTAAAATTATTCCATTAGGGATCATGCACAAATTACGTCACGCTACGAAGGGGGAGGGGGTCAAGCCAAGCGTGACAAGTCTTACAAAAAATTCGAAAGACTTATACAAAAAACGTGACAAATGGGGGGGGGAGGGGTCAAAAAAGTTTAAATTTAGCGTGACATAATTTTTGTACCATCCCTTACCATAAAATCATTTCGAATGAGACATAAAGAAATTCAATTGGACTTGTAATCGTAGATATGGGCAAAACACTTTTGTTTGTTTTTTGGGGCGACCTTGCACTTAAACTTTCCCTTCCTGAGATCCAAAACAGGATCTATAAAAAACAAATAACTGTCTATTTAAGACGTGATTGCAATTTGCAACAATAAATACGGCTCGCAGTATTGATTTAGGTTTATTGCAATATTTCAATTACGTTTCGTATTCGCCGTTGAATTGATTGCTTTGTGGCGTTGTTCTGATTCAATTGGTACACTGCATAGCATAGACGAAATCTCATTTTAGCGCTTATAATATATAGCATCTTAACTATGCACCAATCATTATAGTATCTTCTAGAAACATTTTGAGTAAGTAAATGCGATGTATTCATGATTTTGATCTATCCCTCTAGAAATAAGAAAGACAATTCATTTTTTGAACTTTTTAATATACAAGGTTAGTGTCATCACAAAAAAATATATATATTTTCCATGATATAGTGCATTTGAAATGTATCAAGTGTACTGGAGAGACTTATACTGCATATATACAGTACTTTGGTTTACTGAATTATGAAGATTGTCTGTAAAGCTAAACTGCCCATATAAGCATAACTGCCCCATATTTATTTTCAAGCCCACACTCTTTAACGTCCCAACATCCATGTTTCAATATATATTTTACTATGCATATACAAACTGACACACTTTGTTTGAAAATGTTGTGGAAAAATATGAAGTTGATGCAGTCCCATGTTAAATAATAAAGGCAGAGCAGTCTCTATGTGAACTTTCAACCCATATAATAACTGCAAGATGGGAATTGCTTTCAAGTTTATATTTTTCGCTGATCAATAGAAGCAATCTGAGTCATCAGAACGGTTGTGTTCAATGAATATGGTATGTAGAAATGTGCTGAAAAATCATGAATATTTGTATGGGAAGACAAACTTCATACTTTGAGTGCCATTTTCTCAATACCTACTTATTCCATATGGGACAGTTATACCTTAATGGGCCGTAAAGCTATCAACATCGAATTGTGTTTGATCCGTTGAATCTGTTGCATGTTGCTTTGTGGGCGAGCGACGGAATCCGGATCAATTATGTCTGGTTCGCGTTTTGCTGAAGAAAAAACGAAAACAAAGTGTGCAAGTGAAAATAGCAAAGACGCGTCAGTAGTTTTTGATCCGTTGAATCTGTTGCATGCTCCTTCGTGGGCGAGCGACGGAATTCGGATCGTATCCGGATTGCATAGTAACCGCAATATCGGTATCGATCATCCGTGTATATATTGTTTTCTTGTGGAAGAATAGAGGACTCCTCGGCTTCCATAAAGCAAGTAACTCGTCAACATTTCCCTCCCATTCCCAAATTGACCTGCATTCGGACGCAGCCGGCGCTGGTATTGTTTGTTATAAAAATGAGAGCACCAGTATTTACACATTGAGGATGCTACTGATCCTGAGTAGCGTCTGTTGGTTCCCTCTCGTAAGTACAGCTATTCTGGTCAGGTACGAAAATATTTAATCTACCCTCGCCTATATTGACGCTTGCTGGGCGATGCTTCGTTGATTTTTATTTTATCCTCACCGTGACAACACAACAAAGATTGGCAAAGCGCTTGCTGCAAGATTGTCAGTTTCCTTTTAACTTGCTGATACTCAACCGCTTTGTGATAATCGGAAACAAAAAATGATTTTCAATCGAACCAGCTTGACTTTCTTACATTCCGCTTCGGGATGTTTTAATTTTGCATGAAGCACACTATAGACGCGTCAATATTATCGATTCCGTGCATCGGGTCGTTAATTACCTGTAAAGCACCTTTTTTTATTAATATGAACCTCATTGATAATCAATTTTCCAAAATTGACACTCTTCTGGTTATGATAATCAAAACCACCAACGACATACGGGCATCGTTTTTGTTTTCTTCATCTATGTTTGTGACATCCATTGATACAATCATATTGGTGGTGGTGCGGTTACTTTGATGGTGGCATAAATGTCAGTGAATTGAGTGTAGCGAGCATGAAGTTTTTCGTCCCTGATTCTGGTAATAACGGAGTAGCAACTGCGAGCGGTCAATCATGCTCATGCTCATGCTCAGTAAAGCTATCAACATCTTCCACATGATTGCTTATATTGAACTGCATATTATGGACGAGTTTCATATTTCAAAACGATCTGACAAAAAACTTCACGCCACATTAAATCATTCACGCTGATTTGCATTAAAAAAATCTTGATGAAGGAATATTACTTAAATAGTTGATTAATAAGCTCATCTATCGATTGAATACAAATGTTACTTGAAGTAGAACCAAAGACAACAAACGATAAACCTCTACGCCACACAACAAACATTTATGCAATTAAATTAGTTAGTTTTTACAGCTAAGCCAATCTGTATGTTTTATTGAAAAAAAAAACATTATTTTGTGTAACTAGGGTTGTTGTCACTGTTATGGCTTACCAGCCGATGAGGACTTAAAATAATGAAATCGTTCTGGTGGGCTTCGATTCTACGACTCCCCAGTACGCTAGACAGGGCGCATTAACCAACTATTTACGTCACAGAACGGATAACAATTCTGTAGCGCTATCTGCCAACCTAAAATCAAAGTCCTTCGTCTCTTGCATCTTTTTCGGTTCTCTTAGATGTTCAATTCAACACTCCCACACACATTGTGTATGTGAAGGTCAGGTTTTTCTTTGTGATTTGGATGATTTTGAAACAGAACTATGCCTTCTTTTAATTGACAATAAAAAGCCATCACAATGTGTAGCCTTCTTCAGTTACAGTGTAGAACTAAGAACTTTCTTTACCAAATATGCGTTTTTGTATTTGTAATACCTTCATATTAGGCTCTTGTAATTTTCGCGTCTTGTAAGTGTATTCGTGGTCGTATAAATATTGGCGTAATTGTTAGTATATTAGACTAAAAATTTAACTTCTGTACCAGTAGAAGAAAAGTTTTTGTCAAACAATAATCCTGTAAACATAAATGAAGAAACATAGTATACAGCATCAGTGCAACAAAAACAAATAGATGATTCATATCTGAAGGACTACTATTTCACTAAAGTTTATCGCAATAGTGAACCTGGTCGAAGAGAAAGAGTGGCAATTCACTTACCGAACTCTGTTGATTATGTTCGTACGACTGGCTTCTGCACTGCGAGCATTTCGGCTTACCACCAGAGAGCACAGCGGCCGTTGCACTGACGAGTAGCTTCACGAGCACCACGAATGCATGTGGGATACTAACGTCAGCCACGCCAAGCGATAAAGTCAATCGACTATATATGCGCCCAGCAGGTGCAGTATTGAAACATTTTCCAACACACTGAGTACCGGTGGAAACCTATTACCCTTGTTTTAGTGTTTCTCAATTATTTGATTCAGAAGTCTTTATGATTTGTTTTCATTTCCTTAAATAAGTATCATTTCAAACATTAAAATGAGACATTAAGGGGACAGGGTCCGTCATTGATTTCGAAATTTTCAAAAGCAGTTTTTACGTTCAAAATTAAGAAAATTAACAGGAAAATGTGTTCATTGTATTCTATTCTCCAACCGAAACACAGTGAACACATTTTCATCGTATAATCTTTAGTTTTGAACAGAAAAACTGCTTTTGAAGTTTAGAAACCTCGTACACTTTGAAGTAGCTCTCGCAACAAAACAGTTAGAGGACCACTGACGAAGACTGCTGGCAGTCAGCATCCAACGACATCGCCGACGATGTATCAAAAAGGTGTTACAGCCCGAGGGCAACCCGAATGTGTCGGGAAAATTCGTTACCCTGTTTTCCTCATGCTTTCTCCGCTGATGGCGGGTGGTGTCGGTCGGGAGGCAGACGACGATGATGATGATGGCAATGGTTGGTGGTTGCTGATTGGAATATTCGAATCCATAACACACAAAACCGAGCGGATTCAAGGCTGAGGCTGGTGTATGGGACTGTTCGCTCACTCTGTTCAGCACACTCGTTGTTGTGGCAAATGAGACAACAGTTCGGGGTTCCCTTCATGCTCGTTTACTGTTTGTTTATGGTGCATTCCAATGCTGGGAGATACGATGCGTTGCATCGATCGGTTGATCGCACAGTGGTTTGAAACGCCATTTTCACGCTCTTATTTGCTAGTTCTCTGGGATAAACAGATAGAGTTATGCCGTCTTCGGCAAAAACGATCAGTATGGCATGTGTCATTAAAATGGTTTATGGACATTGATTCCATTAAAATGGTTCAAATATTAAAACAGTTTTGAAATCATATCTTTCATACAAGCCTAAAGATAAAAATAGTGTTCTATTAAATTTTTAGCATTGTAGCTCCTGTACCGGCAGCTTGTTTTTTTCACAAAATATGTTAAAATCGCTATATATATTTTTGTTTTTTTTTTTTCTTAATATTTTCCCTCGGGTTTTTTTTACATGTTTTCAAAAAACTTTTCTTATTTTGGAATCTATGTCGATATTGGCCATTGGTCAATTCGTTTTGAAGATATTCTTATATTCGTTGGGGACAGATGCTTCCTATGTAACATTTTATTTTAAAGTAAATTTATTAAAATATAAAATGTGAAAAATCGGTCATGTTGCCTCCAAGAAATCTTAAACTTACAATATAATGTTTTTTATGTTTAAAAATATTTTTACGCTGCTTATTAGCTTGGACTGACTACACAAATCAATGGTTTCTATTCCGTGTTTGACCGAAGTCTGTGAATATGCACAAACAATAAGCTAGAAGTTCGGCTGGGATTGGCCATAATCTTCTTCAGTGTGCATAATTCAGTGCCTTTATTTATAAAAGGTCAATAACGGCGCCTTCCACGTCCTTACAATCAAGTGGGATTCGGGGAAGGAATGTTAGTGTGTAACCTTTGCTATTAAGGGACCGTGTTAATCTCTGCATCTCCAAAAAGGCTACTAGGAGGGATATTTGTCAATACGGAGGATCGTTGAGTTACAGCAGGGCTGCCCAACGTCCGGCTCGTGGGCCGCATCCGGCCCGTGGCCTAATTTTGTGCGGCCCGCGAAGAGCTTAGAGATCCATCTCATATCTGGTTTAAATGTTTGAATGTTTCACCAACTTGAGGTTAAAGCATGCCGTTTTTACTCATATTCCGAACACTTAAGGCCAACAGTGACTTCAAATGCATCTGATAGTCATAAAATTGATATATTTGGGAAAAATGTTAATTCCTTCACAAAGTCTAACTGTTAGCTGTTGGGTGTGCCGATAAAAATGTTCATTAAAACCTGTTTCGTATTACTTTTAAGTAAAAGTGTTAAACAACATTTTGATTCAAATGCCGACACTTTGTTCATTTTGTCTCATATTCCGAACACTTTGATTCAAATTCCGAACAGCATAAATTGATCGTATTCAAGTGAATAAATTTTTCTGAGCTAGTTTTACTAACCTCAAACTGGAGAATCAACACTACTTACGAGGCATAAAATTAATTGGAATTCGTAGAACTGATTCGCAATCGAATGCCATTTTCCAGTTATTTGATGACATATTTCTGCGAAACATTTCAACCCAATCGTCATACAAAAACCGAGTGTTCAGAATATGAGTCTATTCGGAGTTTGAGACAAAACGGTACCAAGCCCAATTTTTTCCTTTTCTTTAATTTTATTTCCCAACTGATTTTAAACTACAATTTTATTTTTTTAGATATGTGAATATTTAGGAGTTGGATTCTATGCACTTTTTTTCAGAAACTATTCCCTTGAAACTATTCTTCATTGGCATTTAGTATAAAGTTGATGTTTTGAAGTTTGTAATCAAAAAGCCTTTTTTCACTTCTTGATATCGAACTTCAAGAAAAGATGTAGCTCAAATTGGTCAAAACAAAATCTCACCGGATTCTCACAAAATTCTTACACAATTTCAAAAATAAATTCAGAAAAAAAATCAAGCAAAACCCTGGGCAAGATTATTGAAAATATTAGGAAGATTATTCGAAAAAAAATTGTGCATGATTCTTATAAAACCATTGACATGATTTTTTTGGAAAACTAGTGCATAATTCTCATGTGTGTTGGGCAGCATTCTTATAGAATCTTTGGCAGTATCATTGATAAAATTAACACTGAATCTAAAACATAATCATGGGTTGGGCATTTCCATAATCCTAGGAGGAGTTTTAATAAAATTCTGAGTAGGATTCAAATAAAATACTAGACAAGATAGCTGTTTGACATATTCCTGGGCAGGATTATAAATCAAATCTTAAACAATATTCTGATATAATATTATGCACAATTTTCACAAAATCCTGCGCATAGTTCTCATTGAATCCCAGGCAAAATCTTGGGCAACTTTCTCGGAAAATCTAGGACCTGTTTTTTTTAGAATCTTGGCAGCAGTACCAGGGACAAGTTTGATTCTGAAAAAAATCTGATAACCAATGAAAAAATCCGATGATGACCAATAAAAAAACTTTAATTTCATTTTAATAGAATTCAAGACAAGATGCTCAGTGGGGCCCAGATAGCCGTAGCGGTAAACGCGCAGCTATTCAGCAAGACCAAGCTGAGGGTCGTGGGTTCGAATCCCACCGGTCGAGGATCTTTGGAGGGTTGGAAATTTTCTCGACTTCCCAGGGCATAAAGTATCATCGTACCTGCCACACGATATACGCATGCAAAAATGGTCATTGGCATAGTAAGCTCTCAGTTAATAACTGTGGAAGTGCTCATAAGAACACTAAGCTGAGATGCAGGCTCTGTCCCAGTGGGGACGTAACGCCAGAAAGAAGAAGAAGATGCTCAAAAAACTAGATAAATGTGGCAAGCTGTAGGTATCTTTAAAAAAAAAAACGGATTTATTGGTTGATTTGGTCCGATATTATTACAAAGATTTTTTTGTGTACTACAAAAAATTTAGCCCACCACCGAATTTCGTTGCTGAGATTTGGTCCGCGATTCTAAAAGGTTGGGCAGGCCTGGGTTAGAGGATACATTTTAATAGGCGATTTGACCATAATAAGCTATAATTTGTAAGATATGAAGACGCTTATAAATGTAATATGAAAATTCCTAAATTGAGAAATGTCGACACTGTGACGAACCATTCAAAGTTTGTTGACCAAATAGCTCAACGCAGCATTTAAACAGCTGTCAGGACGAAAACATGAGTTATCATATTGTACTCATATGAAAAAAAAACTCGTTTGGCTGGGCCATCACCGAAAACTCTTATGTCGACACTGTTCTCGAAAAAAAAAATGCAACATTTTTATCCGTATGTTACTTTTTTGTCCGTGGTTTTTGTCATAACAATCGGTTCAGTGATTATTTAGATGGCATCGAAACAAGAAGAAAATCGCCGGCGAGTTTGGGGTGCCGTCATGGAAAATCCGACTGCGGAGTCCCAGACGACCGAATTGCAAATTCAAGGGTTAAAAAGGGGGTTTGAATCAAAAAAATATTGAACATAAATAATTTATGAATAAGAGTTTATGACGACACTTACAGTGACGAACCATTTATATTTTGCTGAACAATCATATTAACGTCCCACCGTTGTAACGATCAAATGTGCAGTCATACACATTCTACAGATTTGAAATAAAAGCATGAAACGAGCTCACCAATTGATCTATTATCCTTGACTGAACAGCCACAATCCACTTTCAGCTTCACTTAACGCATACAGACTCTTATAGATATTTTTCCAACCGCTGCTTATCACTCATATATTGATACAGCAATTTGTTTCATTTTCTCACAGCAGACCCTCATCAAAGTAAAACGAATAACTGAATATAAGGAAAATCTGAATAAACTTAAATGTAGCCATGAAATTCAATTTGATTACTTGTCAGTACTCAGCTAATTCATAACATCTAATCCTAATATATAAGCAGACGATCGTGGACGAGCAAATTTACCAACAATTGAAAGCTATTTTTAAGCACTTTCATGAAACGATAACTACATATGCAACTTTCTGTCCCTTAACGATATATGCGCATTGATTGACCTCTCTACTACTTTTTCACCACAAAAATATATTCAAATCGCAATAACTTTTTTGTTAATCGAAATTTTGGCACCATTTGTATATAAGTCCTCAAAATAATTTTGAGAAACCAAAAAGTTATCATGATATGAAAATTATTTGTGGTTAAAAAATAAAGCTGCTGGTACATGGGTAGTTTTGAATGTAATAACCCATTCGGCTTACAAAACTTTGGCCTAATCTACTTCGGCCCAACGTACTTCGGCCTAATGACTGGACTTTTCAGTCTTCCAGTCTTTCCAGTCAGTTTCTATCTTTGAACAATGCGCTATATTCTTCTAATTTATCATAAAATCAATACACAGTCAAAAACTTTGTTCAAATAACTAATATTGCAACTCAATAAAGTAAACGCTTGTTTTGTAGAAGCATATTGTTTAAAATACATGAATTCTCTCTATTCGCACAAGTACATCTTAAAAAATTCAACACGGTCAATACAGTTCTTCCAAGCTGATTTGGCATGACTGAGTGTTGCTGAACATAAAAACTCTAAAAAAAACTTTGGACTTCTCAAAAACCGTATCACTATGCCGTGCAGCTGCTATTGCTAGACCTGCCTTTATCAAATATAAATGCAATATTGTGGACTATCGGCACCTACTTGCACATTTACATGAACTTATCCAGCCAACACACTTTTCATATACTGAAAAACACACTAAGTTGGGCATAACTTTTTTGATTCTTGATAAATTTTGTTGAAATTTTCAGAACTTGAAAGAAAACTAGAAGAGTTCATTGTCCAACAAATTTGGAAACATGATCCAAGTGATTCCCGATTGTCTTAGGGTCCCAAAATTTGCCAAATAATCTATTCAACGGATATTTCAAGATCGTGTTGAGCTCGAAGGTTGGTGTCTGCGGCAAAGTTGTTCAGTTGTTGTGACAAATCTGGTTGGAAATTTATCTGCTAGGTGGCGCTAGTGAGAAATTTTCTTATATCTTCTATATCTTGAGATCCCGATAAGATCGAAGGTAGGTGTCTCCAGCAAAGTTACTTAGCAGGCTCAGGGCTATCCGGTAATGACGAAATTACTTGAGAATTTATTTTATAGGTGGCGCTTTTTACAAATATTCTCATATCATCTATACCTTGAGATCCAAATAAGCTAGAATATTACTGTCTTTGGCAAATTTATTCAGCGGACCAAGGACTATCTGATAGTGATAAATTCTATTCCTATTAGGTGGCTCTTATGAAAAGGAATTAATGGTGCGAACGTTTAGAGGTAACCATACCATCTACCAGAGCTGCGGCAGCATACACGAGCTGGAAACAGCTTCTATAGTGATGGTGATATGCAAAGGCGTGTGATTGGGTGATGGCCGATCAATGAGAGATTATGCAAGTCAAGTAGAGGCCCAACTTCAGCATGAAAACGTTCACAGCCCTCACTCCGGAAGCACTGATGGTGATAAAGACGCTTTTTACGCACAACTCTAACGCGAGAACGACAGCTGCCCAAACCACGACGTAAAAATCATCATAGAGGACCTAAAGGCTCAGATTGGCCAGGAGGAGGAGTACCGACCGAATATTGGAAAGTTCAGCGCCCACCGCTGACGAGCGAAAACGGCTTACGACTAATAGATTTCGCCGCGTCCAAGAATATGGCCATTCGTAGCACCTACTTCCAGCACAGCCTTCCATACCGATACACCCGGAGATCACCACAGCAGACAGAATCACAAATCGACCACGTTCTGGTTGATGGACGGCACTTCTCCGACATTATCGACGTCAGGACCTATTGTGGCGCTAACATCGACTCTGACCACTATCTGGTGATGGTTAAACTGCGCCCAAAACTCCCCGTCGTTAACAACGTACGGTACCGACGGCCGCCCTGGTACGACCTAGAGCGGCTCAAGCAACCGCATGTCTTAACTACATACGCGCAGCACCTCGTGGCTGCGTTACCGAAAGAGGGTGAACTGGATGAAGCCCTTCTTGAGAATTGATGGAGAACAGTGAAATCAGTCCTAAACAATGCAGCTGAGAGCAACATCGGGTACGTGGGACGGAGTTGACGGAACGATTGGTTTGACGAGAAGTGTATACAGTTTCTGGAGGAGAAAAATACAGTGTGGGTGGCTGCAGCAAGGGACCCGGCAGATCGTGGAATGTTATAGAAGGAAACAGCAACAGCAGACCCGCCTCTTTTGGATGCAAAACGCCGCCTGGAGGAGACGGAGTACGAGGAGATGGAACAACTGTGCCGGTCTCAAGAAACGCGTAAGTTTTATCAGAAGCTCAACGCATCCCGCAACGGCTTCGTACCGCGAGCCGAGATGTGCAGAGATAAGGGTGGGAGCATTTTGACAGACGAGCGTGGGGTGATCGAAAGGTCGAAACAGCACTTCGACGAACGCCTGAATGGCTGAGAGTACAAGCAATGAAGGACGGGGCAACGGAAGAAATGCCTTCGTCAGTATTGCGGGCGATGGAAACCAACCAGTCATTACTTTGAGAGAGGATTAGAATGCCATTCACCAGCTCAAGTACAATAAAGCTGCTGGTAAGGATGGTATTGGAGCTGAACTCCTAAAGATGGGCCCGGAGATGCTGGCTATTTGCCTGCACCAGCTGATAGGGGCTGCAAAATGGTGAGTCGACGGAGTCCTCACAAGTTCCTACCTCATGCTTCCACGGGTCGACGGATGACAAATGACCGCCAGCTAAGAGTTGCGTGCATAGCTGGTAGTGCAGCCTGGGTCCTGTAGTCCTTCTGACTTCAGCTAGATTGAGGAGGTACGTCCACCGAGCGTCTGTTCACCAAGGAGGTGCGGCTCAAACAGCGTCTGTATGGCATCCAGCGGCTGAATAAGAAATGCTCTTCCCCGGAAGCTACACCTAAGATGGCAGCCCCATCACGGCGGATAGGGAACCTTAGGCTAACAACCTACTGTCCCCGAAACATCAAAAAATGTTCAAGAAACCGATAGAGAAAGATTACGAACTGATTTAACGGCAATGACTTTTAGCGCGAAACAACGGACACGAATTGGAACACGGAACGTACTAACCCTAGCCCAGCAGGGTAAACTGGCACAACTCGCCAACGAGGCGTGTCGCATGAATCTGGAGATCCTAGGACTGAGCGAAGTCCGTTGGCCAAACTTTGGAGAACACAGAATACCATCGGGACAGATTCTGCTATATTCTGGCCTGCGAGGTGAACACGCTCCTCGGCACCGTGGGGTTGGCTTTTTGCTCAGCGCTCAAGCTTACGCCGCGCTTATGAAGTGGGAACCTATAAATGAGAGAATAATCGTCGCCAGATTTAGAACACGGGTCCGAAACCTTACCATAGTCCAATGTTATGCGCCAACCGATACTGCCGAATTGCAGGACAAAGAGAACTTTTACAGTCAACTCAATGCTGTCGTGGATAAGATTCCGAAGGGTGATATCAAGATCTACATGGGCGACTTCAATGCGAAGATCGGATCCGACAACTCAAGCTATGAGCCTGTCATGGGACGCCATGGTCTCGGAGAAATAAGCGAAAACGGAGAACTGTTGGCAGAGTTTTGTGGCAATAACGACATGGTGATCGGGGGATCGCTCTTCCCCCATCGTCCGGTTCACAAGGTCACGTGGGTCTCCCGTGACGGCTTTACCGAAAATCAAATTGACCACATCTGTATCAGCCGAAAGTGGAAACAGAGCCTTCTTGATGTGCGGAATAAACGTAGCGCTGACATCGCATCCGACCATCACCTCCTCATCAGCGAGGTGCGTCTGCGCATTGCGCGGATTCGTCGACAGGAGGAAAGAGTCGGACGTCGATTTAACACACGCCGACTGGAAGATGCCACAGTGAAAAGGCCCTTCGTCGAAGAACTGGAGACTCGTGCTGCTAATATTTCGGAAGGTGGCAGCGTAGAAGAGCAATGGACCGCCATCAAGAATGCCTTCATCACTACCAGCGAAAATAATCTGGGTGAGCTACGCACTCGGAGAAAACAGTGGATTACCGATGAAACCTGGAGGAAGATAGAGGAGCGGAGAGAAGCCAAAGCCGTGATAGAGCGGGCGAAAACCAGAGGAGCCAAGGCACTTTCCCGTCAACGATACTCGGCTCTAGAAAGGGAAGTTAAGCGCTCATGTAGGCGGGACAAACGAGCGTGGGCGGACTCCCTTACTGATGAAGGTGAGAAAGCCGCAGCAACCGGCGACATTCGTCTTCTCTACGATATCTCACGACGCCTTAGCGGGGCAAAGATGAATACGACGATGCCCGTGAAAGACACGACTGGACAACTGTTAACCGACCCCACTGACCAGCTAAAACGCTGGTTTGAGCACTTCGAACAACTTTTCCAAGTGTCAACCCGGCCACTAACACCTCAGCATGATCCGCCTAGGGTTCGGCGTATTAGTCGCGTTAACACCGAAGCTCCATCACTGCATGAGATATAAACAGCCATCCAAAGTATGAAATCCAACAAAGCCCCTGGGGTCGATCGCATATCAGCCGAGATGCTCGAAGCAGACCCCGCAATATCCGCTCAACTGTTGTATAAACTATTCCGAAATATCTGGGACACCGCGACTTTTCCGGCCGACTGGATGCAAGGCGTGTTAGTGAAGTTACCAAAAAGGGTGACCTCACTGTATGCGATAATTGGCGGGGCATCATGTTGCTATGTATTGTTCTCAAAGTTCTATGCAAAGTGATCCTAAACTGGATCCAGGAGAAGACCGATGCGACTCTTCGTCGACAGCAAGCGGGATTCCGTGCCGGACGATCCTGTGTGGAACATATTGTCACGCTCCGTATCATCTTGGAGCAAGTCAATGAATTCCAAGAGTCCCTGTATATGGTATTCATTGACTATGAAAAAGCTTTTGACCGACTCAATCACGAAAATATGTGGGGTGCCCTGAGACGCAAGGGTGTTCCTGAGAAAATCATCGGCCTCATCGAAGCGCAATACGAGGCCTTTACGTGCAGAGTATTGCACAACGGGGTCTTGTCTGAACCCATCCGGGTTGTAGCTGGAGTGAGGCAAGGATGTATACTATCACCACTACTGTTCCTCATCGTAATTGACGAGATCCTGATAGGCGCCATTGACCGTGAACAAAACCGTGGGCTGCTGTGGCAGCCTATTACTATGGAGCACTTAAATGATCTCGATTTGGCTGATGATATTGCTATACTAGCTCAACGGCGCTCTGATATGCAGAGTTAGCTAGACGATCTTGCCGAACGCTCCTCAACGGCAGGTCTCAACATCATTGTCAACAAGACCAAATCGATGGATGTAAACACGGCCGGCCCTTCCAGCTTTACAGTAGCCGGGCAAACAGTGGAGAACGTCGAAAACTTCCAATATCTTGGTAGCCAACTGGCGTCTGACGGCGGTAGCAAGATCGACATAGGTGCACGGATCAAGAAGGCGAGGGCTGCTTTTGCGAGCTTAAGAAATATTTGGAAGAACAGTCAGATTAGTCAACGCACCAAAATTCGAATATTCAATTCCAATGTCAAATCTGTGCTGTTATACGCCAGTGAAACGTGGTGTGTATCAGCGGAGAACACTCAACGGCTGCAGGTGTTCATCAACAGATGCCTGCGGTATATAATTCGGGCATGGTGGCCACACAACTGGATTTCTAATGCTGACCTCCATCGTCGGTGCCACCAGCAACCGATACAAACCGAAATTCGACAACGAAAGTGGGGGTGGGTCGGCCACACTCTACGTCGGGGCGGAAAAGAAATCTGCAAACAAGCGCTGGAATGGAATCCAGCAGGACATCGCAGCAGAGGCTGACCCAGAGGATCATGGCGGCGCAGCCTCAACAAAGAAATAAAAGAAGTCGACGGCAATTTGACCTGGCCGCAGATCAAGGCGATAGCTTTTATTCGCCCAGGATGGAAATCTTTCACGTCGGCCCTATGCACCAGAATGGGTGCCCAGGACCCATAAGTAAGTAAGTAAAGCTGATAGGCTTAATCTGGGAAACAGAAGAGTGTTGTATTCGGGGAGTTCGGAGGCTGGGAGTAACTTTCACACGCGTTGTTGGTTTCACTTATTTATTCTTACCAACTATACTTACAACGGTTTTGGTTGCTCGAAGAGCAATAGATAAAAGAGGCCTTCACAATCTCTCTGATTGCTTTTATACTATAGCAATAGTATTGCCTGATGAGAATCTCATTTAACATTAGCGGATATGAACTATCGCTGAGTTTCTTCCCTAGATCAATATCGATGAGTTACATTGTGATATCTAGATACATAACAAAGAGTAACCGAAGAAGTGGAAGGGAGGGGTAATATGCCCCATCTACAAGAAAGGCGACAAGTTAGATTGTGAGCGATGACCATTCTAACTGCGGCCTGTAAAGTATTATTCCAGATCATCTTCCGTCGTCTATCACCAAAAGTAAATGAGTTCATGGGAAGTTATCAAGTTGGCTTAGTTGACGGCCAATCGACAACGGACCAGATTTTTACTATACAGAAAATCCTCCAAAAAAGTCGTGAATCTCAACGCATCATCTCTCTATCGTTTTCAAGGTGGCATACGATAGTATCGACCACGTAGATCTATTGAAAATCATGGACAAGAACAGCTTTCACGAGATTGATAAGAGCAACGTTGGAAGGTGTGCAAAATTGTGTGATGGTTTTAGGCGAACATTTGATTCCCGCCGGTGAATACAACAAGGTGATGCACTTTCGTGCCTGTTGTTCAATATTGCGCTAGAAGGTGTTATGCGGAGAGCCGGGCTTAACAGCTGGGGTACGGTTTTTACGAGATCTAGTCAATTTGTTTGTTTCGCGGATGATATGGACATTGTCGGCCAAACATTTGATAGGTGGCAGATCTGTACAGTGTACACCCGCCTGAACCGCGAGCTAGCAACAGTTGGACTGGTTGTGAATGCGTCCAAGACAAAGTACATGCTAGCTAGTGGGGCCGAGCGCGACAGGGCTCGCCTAGGTAGCAGTGTTACGATAGACGGGGATACGAGTTCGTCTACATTGGATTCTTGTTGATGACTGACAATAACGTTAGCTGCCTGGACGCTGCCTATGGCCGGTAGTCCTCTACTGGCAGGAAAAGTGCTTGAGAAGGATCTGCAAGCACTTGGAGTTTTCAAAGGTCAGGTGCTTAGGACGATCTTTGCGGAGTGCAGTTAAACGGTGTGTGACGGTGAAGGATAAACCACGAGCTTGTCCAACTCTACGTCGAACCCAGTATACAGAAGGTGGCCAAAGCTGGAATGATACGATGGACAGGGCATGATGCAAGAATGCCGGACAGCAACCATGCAAAGATGGTATTCGCTTCGGATCCGGTTGGTACAAGAAGGCGTGGAGCGCAGCGAGCTAGGTGGACGGATCAAGTGTGCATCGATTTGGCGACCGTGGGGCAGAACCGAGGATGGAGAGATGTGGCCACGAATCGAGTATTGTGGCGTAACTTGTTGATTCGGTGTTATCGGATTAGATTTTAATTAAATAAATGAATGTGGCACTAATAACAAATTTTCTATATCTTGTATACCTGGAGGTCCTTATTAACTAGAAGCTTATTGTTTTCGGCAAAATTGTTCAGCATATCAAGAGCTATCTGATAGTGACAAATCTGTTTGTAGAAATCATTCCAGGGAGCTATTAATTAAGACATGAAAAAAGTGTTTTAAACCACTGTGAGTCAGTCGGAGGCCTGCAGGATTCATCATCGATCACCAACGATAGTGGGAAGGTGTCGGTGCGGTATTTTCATTGCATATTTCGAGTGTGTAAAATGATTTTAATTGAATTGATTTACGATTGATGAAAGTGAGATTCTGTGTTGAACGGGTATTTAGCTGGCAAGAGAACGAGCGTTCTGTGGCCAGGTGCCATACCCAGACTAACTAAGTGAGTGAGTGTGATATTGAGGGCAAACACTACGCTGCTGTAATAAATGGTAGAGCTCTTCAGGGGGATGGGTCGATGGAGCTGTGAGTGGGGCGCTGCTCAAGTGTACTGTTAAATTTTATGGTCGAGAGCAAAGGTAATAAAGTTTATGCACGCAGGATGACAATAATTTTATTATATGAGAGTAAATTTTAGCCTTGCCATGGCGATGGAATCATTGTGATGGGGCCGGTAATTGACTGGCTTAATGGTATGGCAAACGATTGCAATACCATTAATTGGTTTGTGGTCGACTAGTAAGTGATTCTAGCCCAATCGGATGCAACGGTGGAGGTTGCCATAAAATGCATAAAGCAAATGTTTCACACACTTCCTTTGCTAACTTTTTTACAATGAAATCAAGATATGTTACCGAGATAAATTTGTGAGAATTTTATTTGCATTATGAAATCAATACAATTTTCAAAACATCTCATTCATTGTAGTCGGTTTGGTCTACGACATTTTGCAATTCGCACATAATTAGAAATACATTGTCCCGTCCCTTCTGTAGCTATTTCCTCTCATGCTTGATTGCCAACGGCTTGATTCAATTGGCAGCCACGGCTACAACACTATGGTTGTCGAGGTAATGTAGTAATTTATAACCGCCAGCAGCAATTCCTTTTCGTTTTATTACTCGTAGCAGAACATCATCACAATCGTCGTGGTTGTGGTCGTATGGTCGCAGCAATGATCTTCAGGCATTTTTCGGCTGCTCCTTTACTTTGCTGCTGTTAGCCCGCGTAAGGTAAATGCTCCTTTAGTGGGGATACCTCCAATAATAGAGGTAATGTGTGTCGACACGTTTCACACATGACTATGTGATTTTTGTCTACATTAAAGCTATTTCAAATTATGGTTTTGCTTAAAACTTCGCTTCTATGCACCTATAGTAGTGCATCAGCACCCATAGTAAAGGGTGGAATAAGAAATCAATGAATTGCGCTTTCAAGGGACTTTTAACTGTTTTCCCTAAAGTGAACCACCAATGGTACATTTGCCCTAGACCGAAACAAAATGTGAGAAAAACGAATGAACTCATTTAGACGCCGTCATCGTATACCAACCTACAAGTAACAGCGAAGGAATGGAAATCTGACAAAGAGCGAAATACCATGGGGCAGCAAAAGGGGAAAAGTTGGAATTTAAATTTAAATTTTTGTTTCCTAATTTTAGCCGGCTTTCTCACCTTAGCGCAGCAAATCAAAATACACCTTGCTTGGTTGTTTTTTTTATATGATTCACTCCGTTCGTCGATCGTGGCTTGGACGAACATTTATATGCTTGTGTATTTCGAGATTGATGTCGAGTGGATGATGAGCGATATTCGAGCAATAAGATAACGGCACACATATTCTGAGTGCGGAAAATATTTACTGTCATAAATTATCAAAATTAAACTAACATGTAAAGTTTTTATAGAAACGTGAATTTGCGAGCCAATCAAATTGAAAATGAGAGTGTGTTTAGTTTATTCATGGCATTAGTTTGTGAATTATCATGCAGGAAGTGAACTAATGGGGATTTTTAAGTACAACATAAAGGCTGTAGTAAGGGCTGGTGAGATTTCGAAGTGATCCGGAATTCCACGAAATCCATAGAGGCAAATTTTTAGCTTTCCTTTTTCGTTTCTTTTAGTTAAATTGAAAATATTCCGCTGATATTATTCGGAGATAATTAGATATTACCGAATTTTATGAAGGATCGGAATGAACTTCCTGTCAAAACTATAGTTAAAACTTTCTAACAATAATTTTATGATAGGAGGGCAATTCTTGAATTGAACTTGTCTGGAGTTGTATTGATCACAATGGAAATTCGCCGTAAATTTTTTGAAATTTCGCTGGTGATCCAGGCGATAAAACCAAAATTTCGCGGCTTTGTCGCAGGTCCATAGTTTTGACCATATTTTACATAAAAATATATGTTTACGGTGGAAATATTCTTTATATGTGTAAATTTGACGGAACTTCATTAAAAGTTTTTGTTTTTCATTTTAAAATTTAGATAAGTTTAGTATTACATTTTCAATGCAAAATTTAAAACATAACAAAAATATTAGAAAACCATCCAACTTGAAACTAAACGATTAGAACATTTTTGATGGAAGCTCGAATTAAAAATTAATTGTTCATTTTCATAACCAAATATCCTAAATTTACAGGGTTTGTCACGTGATTTTCGGAATTCCACGGCGAAAGCCAAATTTCCAATTTGTTCCTAATCATGATGAATTGTCTCAAAAACGTGTCATATTTCTTAGCTATGTGAACAACTTTGTTGGCTGGACAGGATGCAGGTCGTTAGACCGAATGCCATTAGGTCGAATGACGATAGGGCGAATGCCATTAAGCCGAAATACAGTGTGTCTTAGTAACTATGGGCACGACTTTGATAATGAAAATCATAGTACTTTTCCAAACAATCAAATATTTTTATATTTTTGTATATTTTCATAAGCTATTTTAACCAGCACCTGCATTAAATTTGTTTGATTTGATAATCGTTTACATTGAAAATTTTATTTTTAGATAGTCAATTCTTATATGGTCAGCACAGACCCTACATTTTGTTTTTGTTGAAAAATAACTAATAAAAATGTTTTTTTTTAACAAAATCTTTCGTCCTAGTGAGTTCAAGTACATTGTATCAAGGATGTTTCACATATATTTTTGTTTGTAATTTTATGGTAAATTTTAATGGTAAATAAAGCCCTGTGTAGGTAGTGCTCCCTTTGAATCTGATCGGAACAAGAAGGCGTGGGGTTCAGCGAGCTAGGTGGATTGACCAGTTGCACCAGGACCTGGATAGCGTGGGTCGAAGTCGCGTATAGATAGAGGCAGCCATGAACCGAGTGTATTGGCGAAATATTGTTGGCGAGGTCTTAGCAAGTTGATTGATGTAGAACCAAATAAATAATAATATAACTAAGATCTTACCCTTATAAGATGACCATTTATATGGAAAATCGAAAAAACTGTTTAATAGTGTAGGTACTTCTGGCCACTATTTCCAATTTTCTTCCAACTGTAATACAAATGCAATAAAGACGTTCATCATTGCGGCCCCGGTACCGAGAGCTAATAATAAATCTTCCTGTGTGTCAAACGCAGTCACCTCTCGATCGTTAAATGTCAATTTCCGTCGTACGACATGCCAAATTTAACTTTTACCGCAAGATATGCCATCCGTTAGGTATAAATATGTGTCCCCTGAAAATTGAGTGATCTTTAGAAAGAAAACCAAAACACTCGTTTTCGTTTTAGCAGGTCTGTCGATCGGTCAGTTTCAATTTTTGACGCACCAACTCTCGAAACATCGCTCCACCTCTTGAGTGTGGTTTGTGCGTGTCCATCAGTGTCCGTCTGACTTAATTCTTCTCACTCACGCTAGAGTGAAAATTGACACCTTATTCGATTGGATGATGAGAGATGGTGTTACTCAAGAAAACATACCACTATTGCTTGTACCACATGGCATTAAAATATTTTCATACCACTTACAAACCACCACACGATGAGACCCGTCATTAAAGGTCCGTTTTATGGCAAAAATAATCATAATTCAACCGTGTCGATAAATAAAAATGTTAATTATACAGAAGCGTCTAGCCGGGAAGCGAGGATGGGGCAACATAAATTCTCAGCGCAGAATGGGGATGTGAAAACGTGAATAGAAATTTACACTTCGCAGCTTTAAACGAGCACGATCCATTTCCCATAATGAATGAGTAATAAATGACTGAGATATGATTTGCAGAATTTTTTGGTAGAGTTACTTAAGTGAGTTGCTGATAAATATTTCATTGTTCTGTTGGAAAGAATTGAAATTTAGGGTTTCATTTAATATGTTTATTGAATCGAGATCATCTTCTAGTCTCATAAATAACTTTTTTTTCTAGATTTATGAATTACTTTTTTCAATTACTGCCTAATCGAAAAAGCTTGTTATAATCTTATCTTTTTATACATAGGCAAGTTCATCTTGGAACCAATGGAATTAAGATCATCTCGGGGATGGGATTCGATCCTAGGTCCTCGGCGTGATAGGCGTTTGATCTAACCACTTACCAAGTGCGTCCTAATTTTGAATCGTATTATTTCCATTAATTCAGAAGAACCACGTGAAGATAGATCAAAAGTACATAAGCTTAAATCGGTTATAGAAAATCTGGTTCATAAAAATCTTTTAAACTTAGAGTAGTTTTGAAGACGATATATCTATTGAATCGAAAACATTTAGGATCCGGCTTGTAAAATAAATTATACCTAAACTTATTACCTTCAAAACGCACTTCTACTTTTTTTTGAAATTGTCAATCGCCGGATTATACAGGAATTATCTACGGAAAATATTTTTGGAATGTCTCTTGCCTTCGAATCTTCAGGGAAAAATTGTTGTAAACGCCAGGAATACTTTTGCTTCCGAAATGAGCAAATGAGCAAAATAACTGGGAAGGGGAAATGGAATTGTTAAGAAATTCATAAAAACTGGAATTATCTTCCTTAAAACATTTCTCAATGACTAGTTTGATCAATTATTGACGGAACCTGTATTCTGGTATTGAATTCCTATGAAAATCCAGTGGGGGATTGCTAGATGCTTCCGGGCAGAATTCTGGGAAATCCCGAAGTCAAAAAATTGAATTTTGTTAGATTTTAAGGACAATTTCTAAAAAAGATATTTCTTCACAAATGTGTTCCGTTTTTTTATTTATTTGAGAGGTTCTAATATTCCTCTAGAGAAAAGATTATAAATAATCACTTATCTGACGTTGCTCCGTTGTACATCTGTTGTATCTACCTGCTTCAACATTTTGTTGTTTCTCTATCCTTCGCATGACGCTTTCTTGAGGAATTTCGTAAAAAAAATTCTGTTATACTTCAAGAAGTAACACTATAAAGAAACAAATAAATTCTAGGAGTTTTGAAAAGTGGAAGGATTCGTATAAACATGGAACATATATTATGTCCACCAAGAATTCCTCAATAAATTTTCAAAGTACATATATGTCCAGTAAAATCTTTCATAAGACATCCTTGCCAATGTTTTCACATTAAACTTTTTAAGGTTTACCACAATACTTAAAAAAAATAAAACATCCAAAAACAGTTTCTTTGGAATTTATGTAAGTAGAAAAATAATGTTAATAAATCTTAGAGCAGGTTAGTGGAATACCTATAAATAAATGAACTTTATTTATAAGAAAGTAATTGTTAGTTTGTTGAATGAAAATAAATCCATCCGCTTTGACGTCACACGAGTATAATAGAACAAGAATATTTTGGTTTCAAATGACGAAAACGGTTGATTTTAATACAACTATGAATGATGATTAACACCACTAGCGCATGACGGTCCATCACAGTAGCATATCCGAAAGAACTTGAAACTATTGAGAACCAGAGCTACAGGTCCAAGGACCTGATAAAGGTAGATGGTTGTGACGGCTATGCCCGTGGTCATCATGTAAAAAACAAACGGAGAATGCTGTATCGTGTCAGCACCGAGGAGGCAGCCCCTCTAGCACGATGTAGGTAGCGCAACCCTGGTTAGGTGGCCTATCGAAGACTCTTCACCAACCAAGAAAGGCAAAAGTAGAGCAAACGGATTGATCTTACGGCAAGGAATAAAGGACAACGATTGGAAAGTTGGATCCGTCGCAGTGGGGACGTTCATGCCAAGAAGAATCTACTACAGCGGTTGTGACAGAGCAGAACGTGGAGTTGGCTTCATAGTGATTGGGAAGCAGATGAAGCGAATTATTCCGTGGAAACCGGTAAGCTTCCGAATCCATGAGTTGAGAATGAAGGGCAAGTTCTTCAACTACAGCCTGATCAGCATATATGCGCCAATAAACGATAAGCCCGATGACATGAAGGATGAGTTCTATAAGAGTCTGGATAAGGCCTACGGAGAGTGCCCAAAACAAGATAGTCATCGGCGACGCAAATACGCAGATCGGGAAAGAAGATTTCTTCCGACCCGTCATTGGTACGGAAAGCCTCCATTCCGTTACCAATGATAATGGCCTGCGGCTAGTAACCTTCGCTGCTGCTAGAAGAATGGCAATCAGCAGTACCTACTTCGCACGAAAGAATATCCGCAAACACACCTGGCGACACCCGAATGTCGATGCCTGCTCCCAAATAGACCACGTGCTGGTTGATGGGCGACATTTCTCAGATGTCATTGATGTCAGGACCTTCCGAGGCCCTAATATCGACCCGGATCATTATCTTGTTGTCGCTAAAATTCGGGCGCGGTTATCTAGCGTCACGAGTTCCAGAACAGACAGAACGCTGCACTTCAATATACAACGCTTGTCGACTGATGGGGTAGCTGCACAGTACCGCTAGCAAGACGAGCAGTTGGGAAGAATCAACGTTGCTGGAGATGTAGACAGCCTGTGGGACCTTTTTTACGAAACCGTGACAACAACGGCGCGGGAAGTTATTGGCACTGGTCAACGACGAAGACGAAACGACTGGTTCGATGAAGAGTGCCACAGAGTGACAGACATGAAGAATGTCGCCAGAAGCCGTATGCTTGTGGCCGGTACCCGACAGAACAGAGAGCAGTACAGGGCAGCGAGAGCCGAAGAAAGGCGAATTCACCGCAGAAAAAAAAGGCAGCACGAAGAAAGTGTGGTAGCTGAAGCTCAAGAAAGCATGAACCGGGATGATATGCGGAGATTCTATGCAACGATCAATGGTGCGCGGCACAATACCGTACCAGTGCCCGCCATGTGCAATGATCGAGAAGGGAATTTGCTGACCGATAAAACGGCGGTGGCTGCCAGGTGGAAGCAGCACTTTCAGCAATTGATGAACGGTGAAAATGGAAATGTAGCGAGGAACAGGATGGATATTGATGATGGTGATCAAGCTGTGGACCCTTCTTCCGGTGGCTCTCTACGGGCACGAAGCGTGAACGTTGAAGGAGGCAGACCGGAATGCTTACGGTGTTTTTGAGCGTCTAGGGGCCGGCAACGGCGTCAATCTTCGTGCTGCAACCGTCGGGCTTCTGGATCACTATTGGCTGATGTGATGATCTTCCTAGTGGTAGTTGACGAGAGTGTAGCTGGACCATTGCCACCTTAACAGGGGTCGGTGCGACGCCGGCGTGGTGTTGGATGCAATACACGACGTTAACTCTCGTTCTCGCGTGTGGAGAGCACCAACAACACCAATGCTGTTTATCCGATGGTGGGGTGCGAGTAGGAGACGATCGGGCTATTGTTGACCATGGACCCTGTGAATCCGGGACGTGAGTGTGGTGTGGGGCGAATCTCGCTGGCTGTTGTTTTCCTTCCCCAGTCAGACCTCTCGCGTTCGTACAGAACCACGTGTAACGATGTGGTTCACGTGAGGCCGAATCCTTCAATCCGTTGAGCACGCACTCTGGGGATACCCTTAGCGGCGCGAAGCTACGAGACGAAGAGTGCCTCCAGGGGATCGCCCTAGTCCGATCGAATTAGGCACCAATACTTAGAGCGTCAGGTGCAAGAGCTGCTCGTGCACTAGGCGAGGTAGTTTGACAGCTATCCTCCTCTACGTAGCTCCGAGGCTAATCCACAACCTCAATGCTCCACACGGTCATTCTCAACACACCAAATGATTTTTCCTGAATTTACCTCACGTTACTTTTCAACTATTTTTCCTTTAACCTTCCAGTCGTCGCGTGGATTGTCACCGTCAGAACCACGACGCTGCTGCTGTGAACGAACAGCGAGCGTTTTTCACTAGTGTTGTACAAAATACAACAGCGCAACGACTTAAGTGTTAATAGCAGTTTAGATTAACACTCACGTACTTTTCCTACAGAAATTATTAATAAGCTTTCATATTGGCAATTCGGTTCTTTTTAAAAAAAAATGTGCTTACAGTCAATTACTTTTCAGTAAAACTCCACTCACGATTTAAGATGAAATACTTTTAAAACACTAAACTTATTTCTGTAAATAGTTTTTTTTTGTTGAAATCTAACTTTACTTTGTTTAGATCTAATATCACTTAAAATGTGTTTTAAATCACTTGACTTATATTCACTTATATAAACTTTATTCTTCGGCGGTCTTAACTGGAAAGAACTGGTAATGATCTTGTCCAGACCTTCAGATCTCTAATTTCCAGAATTTTCCTTCTAATTCCGGTCCGAACTTTCTTGAAAATATAATTGAAAATATTTCCAATTTTCTTCCGTTTTTTCGGCTGAATCATTTCGACTTTGAAATATTTTCACGAGACCCTGATTCAAGTACGTACACTTGGTTACCTACCTAATAGGCGCGAAATTCACAATTTAGCGATGTTTATGAAACGACGATCAGACGCCCGTTTCAAGTCCTTACAGGAACAAAAACATCCGTACAAGCCAATAAAATATTCCGATGCTTTAGACGAATGGTAAAGATAAAAAAATAGTAGTTTACGGAACAAGTTGCAGAATGATGATTTTTACAGCACGAGTCGTAAATTTATCCTTCGAGGCTTGCCGAGTAGGATAATTACGACGAGTGCTGTAAAAATCGAGTTCTGCAACGAGTTACGTACACCATTTTTTGCAATTTCGTAGAAGACCACTTGAGGGTATCAGAAATAATATCGGAATGCATTCACCATCATTTTACAATTTCTGAAAAATGGTTTTGTAATGATTCATTACGCAACTCAAAACAGTTGCGTAATGAGAAAGCGTTGCGTAATGAATCATTACAGCACTGCTTTCAGTTGCGCAATGACTATTCCCGCACTGCATACTTCAGTGCAGGAAAGTAGGCCGTTTCATGACAGATTGGCGTGATGAGAAACAGCCTATTACGATGAGAAATTGCAAAAAAACTATTACTAGATTATTGATCACGCTTTTAGATTCAGAGACCTATACTCGATGAAGTCCGTGGAGGACCTATGGCATGGGTACAAATTAAAACAAAACTCATTTTCTTGCTGTGAAGGGATAATGCCATATAAAAAAATCAAACGATCCTTAAATACGCCAGTATATTGCAGGTATATTTTCCAGAAAGTTTTCAAATTAATTAGAACACCTGTTGTACTCACTTTGTTATCAAAACTCGAATCTGACAATACAAACGGATCTTCAAAATATAACAATCTTCTAGGGTCAAGATGTTGTGAGATATTCTTCTACATGGAAATGTTAAATTGATCTCCATTAATCCATGTAGGATCAATCATATGCCAAAACTCAGCAGAGTTTTTGGAAGACCTTAACTTGCACACATTCTAGCCTGATTATGAACCAAATATTTTAATAATATGTTATTGATATTAAAAAAGTATAATTTCCATAAATATAAAAAAAAATAATGTCATGCAAGTAGACTCCAAAAGGCAAAATCTCGTTTAACAAACTAAGCTCCCTCGTTTTACGCACTGATTCAATTTACGCATCCCCGATCTAGTTCGTAAATATAGGTTACAGTGTAGTCTTTTTTTCTGTATCATTGAATTGCTCTAACACAACATTTATTATCTTACATGAACAACATTTACTGCTATCCACAGAGTCTATTGCCGTTGCACTCATTGAATTTTCACATTTCAATTTAGAATTTATAATCTGCTCCAAAGCTATCTTATTTCGACGCAACACTAACACCGCTCAGTGACATTTCAGCATCATCATAAAAGAATCAGCAGCCGCCAACTTGCACTTTGGTCTGGCTTTCTCACGCGGAAGCGGATTCCGAGCTGCCATTCCTTTGCTGCTAACAAAATTAGAATGGAAATCTTTGATGAAATTATCACGATGACTTGCATATAACATTTTCTCGTTTTCCCTCCCAATGATGACGACGAGGGATACTGTTCAACAGTAGTTAGGTAGCTACCCTGCACCTTGACTGGCAGTTTTTCCCACTCTTTCACTGTTGCACAACTGACTGACTGGACTC
Source organism: Aedes aegypti (assembly GCF_002204515.2). Classification (NCBI taxonomy): domain Eukaryota; kingdom Metazoa; phylum Arthropoda; class Insecta; order Diptera; family Culicidae; genus Aedes; species Aedes aegypti. Next base: position 183,859,280 of record NC_035108.1, on the reverse strand, counting down.
GTTTCGCGTGCCACGTTAAAAGTCGTATCTTTTTTATGACGTTTGTCCTCGACTCTTTCAGCTCATTATCTCCGCTCGCCGCTTGCATTTTTCGCAAAACCTTAGGGTAGCTGTAGACTACAGCCAGCCAGGTACGACAACAAACTCAAGGTATGGCTTCGTCAGCAGTCCTCTTTGGTCGTTCGTCGGTTTTTTTTGCGCCCACTCGTCTAAATATAATCATCCTCTCAGTACTGCGTTCACGTTCATTTAGTCTGCTTTGACCGGACCCTGCTCTAATGCTGTAGATCAAGTATGAGAGGGGCACTGCAATGCTCACAGTGGGAGGCCAGAAGGAAGCACGCGATAGAACGACGCTTTTAATTAATGCAATACCTGGTGAGAATGCCGGAGAGTAACGAATTAGGTAAATTCTTTTGATGATTTCCTGGACGCGACACCTGGCCTCGGAAAACGGGGGGGTGGATGACGGAACCAAAGAGAGATGGATGATGCCATAGCCCCACGGGGTACCTGTTGCTTGTTTAATTTGATCCATCCGGTTTGGGGGCTGGTGTGTCACACGGAGGTTTCTCGAATTGCTCACTGAAAACGAATAACCCGAATTAAATTTCCCACTCGACTCAGAACCTGACAAAACCGCACGCAGAACCAGCAGGGGGTGGTTTTTGATAACCTACTACCGACTATTATGCGAAGTGATTCTGCTCCAAGCCAGACAGGGATGCGGCGGATAAACTTTTTCCAGACGAACATGGAAACGCGCAATTTGCAACGGAAGAAAACAAAAACACCCGAAGCAGTGCAAGGGTGGAAAATTGAAAGTTAGAGCTCCCAGTTTTCCCGGCTTTAATCTCCTTTAATGAATTTCGTTCCTCGACAATTAAAGCAGCCGCCATCAGTTCAAAAGACCCTCAGTCATGCAACCCAGTGATGACGATAGACGATTTTTCGGTGGGTGAGCCACAAAGACGCGACCGCTAATCAAATTCCGAAACCCACTTCACCAATATTAGGCGTGAAATTGTGGAAATTAATACCCTACCACCAGCACATTCACTCATTCCTCAAAAGAACTCTGAAACATCCCTTCTCATCTTGCTGACAGGCTTGATGGCAGGACGTCACGCCAGAGGGGACGGGCACAAGGTGATGAGATCCAGAAATTCCGCAAACTTTTCAACCCTTCCGCTTTGGTGTGAAGTGGATGATGAAGCCTCAACAACTCATTAACGTGGTTTGGAAGGGTGTTTTGGAGTGGGAGATTTGTGAATGTTTCGGAATGAAGGAATATTTTTTTCAGAATTTTATTGCTTTGTGCTATAGGGCATGGTTATTAAAAAAAGGAGATTTTTTAAGTTATCATTAATCAAGTTTTCGTATTATTCGCAATGATTTTCTTCCGAAAAAATATACTCTTCTGATAATGCTGTCAATTCGTTTCTATGAAGATTGGAATAATTACCTTGTTATAGTCTATAAATATTTAGACAACATTTTGTATGTATTTCATATATGACTATGATAAATTTTTGATGATCAAGGTACCCTTATAACGTTTTTTACACTTGATGAACTATTTTAGTTGAATTTAACTTGAATGTGGATTAGAGTCACCAAAAGCTGACTAGAGATTCCTAGCCTTATCTTTGTTTGGTAGGCTTTCAATAAAATCTATGCTTCCCAGATTTGTGGCCTCTATCTTTGAGTGTAAAATTTAAACGGTTTAAATTACGAAAAGTTCGAAAATTATATCTCCTATATCCTTTTTAGGATACTTTTAATGAAAATAGATTTCTGTCATTTTTTTTCCTTATGGTGAAGATTAGCGGTCCAAAGGCGTTGAAGGTTTATATGAAAATATTTATGAAAATGAAACTTCGAACGCCGGTAGAAATATTATATTTTCAAACCTAGATGTTCAATGAAGTGAGTTGCAGAGAAGGCACGGTAACTCGGGGGCATGGCGTACCATTGGTACCTCGCGTACCTGCAGGAATAAAACAGACCCCTTTGTGCGGTCCTTAGCCTCCCGCCCAGCAACTTCTATCCCTACCTCCTCCCTACCTCCCTACACATTTTACGCGCAGCTCGAACGCGAGTACGACTGCTACCCAAAGCCACGACGTCAAGATCATAATGGGAGATCTAAACGCTCAGGTTGGCCAGGAGGAGGAATTCAGACTGACTATTGGAAAGTTCAGCGCCCACCGGCTGACGAACGAAAACGGCTTACGACTAATTGATTTCGCCGCCTACAAGAATATGGCCATTCGTAGCACCTACTTCCATACCAATACACCTGAAGATCACCACAGCAGAAAGAATCGCAAATCGACCATCGTTCTGATTGATGGACGGCACTTCTCCGACATTATCGACGTCAGGACCTATCGTGGCGATAACATCGACTCTGACCACTATCTTCTTCTTCTTGGCATTGATGTCCTCACTGGGACAGAGCCGGCTGCTAAGCGAAGTGTTTAATAAGCACTTCCACAGTTATTAACTGAGAGCTTTCTTTGCCTTAGTTACCATTTTCTCATTCGTATATCGTGTGGCATGTACGATGATACTCTACACCAAGGGAAGTTTAGGAAATTTCCATTAAAAAAAGATCCTGAACCGACTGGGAATCGAACCCAGACACCTTTTGCTTGGCTTTGCTTTGTAGCCGTGGACTACAACCACTCGGCTAAGTAAGGCCCCCTGACCACTATCTGGTTATGGTTAAACTGCGCCCAAAACTCTCCGTCGTTAACAACGTACGTGGATACTTTTCGTCGAACGAAAAGGTCATGACTGGGTTACTGTCAGTTGCCTAATGTTCATGATTGTTCAAAATTTCAAAGGTTTCACTTTGGCTGAAGGCGGTGTAAATTGACTTCTTTTAAGTCTTCTGCAATCATTCAATAGTGATTTTACGAAAATAATTGAAAAATCCGAGGATTTCTAGTTATTTACATTGTACCATTTGGCCTTATAATTTAATTTTCTGTTTGGCTAACATATTTTTCTATGACAATATTTAATACTTTCACCTATTCATTCACAGTTCTGAAACTATTTTAAATTTCTTAGCAGTCCGCCAACAGCCTCATTTTGGCGGAATATTTTTTCGAAGTCATAAGCTTTCACCAACATTTCAGATAAAATATAATCATGGATGAGAACATCTCTCAAGACTGATTAGAGCGACTGAGTAAAGATATAATCAGATAAACATTTCGGTGTTGTTTTTTCATAAGGGCTTATCTGCATTCATCGATTTCTTTTCATCATTGCTCTCTTTGTGTTATTGCAGAAAACTGATTCTCTTTTCCTATCATATTTTCGTGCAGTAGGATGAAGAATTACTATATCTTGCTTCATTAACAAGAAGTATTACAGATTTATCTAATTTAGCGAAGTTATTAGCGAAAGAGAGGCTCGGTGAAGAGAATCATGATTAGTCGATTCTAGATATATGAGGAAATTGGAGAAATGCAATCTGGTAGTGGTAGTGATTGGAACTACCAGTACAAATAAGTTAGTTTTGTTTTTTTTTGTTTCCCAATTTTTAAAGGTCATAGGAGGTAGGTAATGGCCAAAACCGCACAGGGTCCCGAAGAAGGAGGGGGTTAGAAAAAAAAATGAACACGTGGTTTATGGACAGCCCCAAAGATAAAGACATAGAGATAAAAAATGTGTATCGTGAACCGAAAATGAACTCATCATTATTGAACATATTTTTTTAGATTGTCTTCAGAAATTCAAATATTGGCAAATTAATTTCGAAGAAATCAGTACTTCTTAGTCCTCTTTAATTTTTCGCAGCTATTTTTTTTATGAAATAACATTCAACGTTTAATAGAATAAGCTCAAATATTAAAAATCATTTCTGATACTCTGCGCAAAATTAATTATCACATGACGAAATAGGATTTAGAAAAAAAAATCCCTGTCTACTAATTTTGATTCCCCTGAATCAGATAATGCTCCTTCAAATTATTTGTTTGGTCAAATAATGCAAAAATATACCGTGAAAGTCAGCCAAATTATCTTTTATAGGCTGTTTGGGCACGTCAGGAGTTAATCATCAATGTTAACTTCCTTTTCCAGATCAGCCTAGATAGCCGTGTAGTGTCGGTAGCGGTTGTTTCAATTGGCTAAGAATTAATACTACGGACTGCCTGTTCCGGTGGTAAAAGTCCACCTAACAGGTGACCCTTATTTCATGCGGCTTTAAGCTTACCGTGCCTAGGAATGAATGGTTAGGGGGGTCTAAATAAAACCTAACCGCAAACGGAGCCTGTGGAGTACCAGGGCGCCCTCTACAGTATTATGCCCTTCCTGTGCTACCCGGAGCTATGGTGCAGGTGACCTTGTGTTTCTCCGAGATAATCGGCTGCCCTTCTTCAGTCTCTAGGCTGAGGCTAAATAAGGGTGGGATTATTAATACGTTGTAATTTAGTTTACAATTTTCACCTCTATGGCATTATGCGTATTACACAGTGTAGTCTGTGCTTTTCGCCTTTAGAGACTTTTAAGAGATACCGATCTGTTTTTTTTCGCTGCTGGTCTTTTTCGTTCTGAGATTGCGAAAAGCTTAATCCTGCCTAGTTTGGGTAGTGGCTACGGTTAGGATAGCTTAGTCAGACCAATCTGCAGCATAAAATATCAGCAACGATTAATCTTTGTAGACTAATGCAAGTGGTACAGTTCAAATGGCGCAAAAACCTTATTTTTGTGAACTTTTTTCTAGGTAACCTTGTGGAGCCAGTTTTTGTTACTTTCATAAACATGAAATGGCAAACTCGCGTGCCATACCTCGTGCATGCGTGCTCGTTAATAGCGCTGACGTTGCCACACTCATTTCTGAGTTAACCACCAGAGATGTATGTGCTGTCACAATTGATATTTCTGTATGTGACCTCAATAGGAAATACGTCTTTCGTTTTGTGCTGTATTTACCACATGATGAACCATCCCCAATGGATGATTTCAAACGAGTTGTCGTTCAGTGCCTATGAAAAGGCCTTCTGCTGATTTGTGGGTAGTTATGCTGATACTCATCACATCATCTGGAGCAGCTCAGATATCAATTTGAGAAGCTCCAGTCTGATGGAATGCTCAAGTAGTTCAAATCTTGGATTACTTATTCTAGGGAATCGCCCAACCTTCATGGTATCTTCTAGAGAAGAAGTGTTAGACATAATGTCACAGAATCAGTCACGAGTTGACGAATTGGCATGTATCAGATGATGAATCATTATATGATCATCGCTACATCTCTATATGAACATATGAATGTAAATTTGCAGACTTTGCATTTGTTATACTCCACAAACTGGAAACTGGTTGTGAACAAATTCTATAAATTCTCTCCGTCCATTGGAAATCCTAGTGATTTGAATGTTTCCACTTCCGGTGAATTGGGACACAATTATTCTTGCTTCGAGTGAATCTCACAATTGCTTGTCACTTTGTTCCTTACAACTCCCTTCGCGGGACGAGTTGACGTCTGGCTATTTGTAAAGGAATATGTCCGATAGTCAGGCTGCTTTTAAAGCTCTTGCTTAGGCCAACTCAAGGTCTAAGCTTGTTATCGCACGTCGAACTCAATTTGAGGAACTGAATTCAGTGAACTCTGTAAAACATAAATGGGTCCTTGCTACCATTGCTGGGAATGAATTGGCTTTTGAATAAGCTCGCAATGGAGCATCGCATGACTTCATTGGCTCGCAGGCAGCTAATATTATTTCGAAGTGCTGGGTGAAGCTTCAGAAATTGTTGGGCGGCAACTCAGCACAAGCAATATTGGAATAATTTTGAGTCATGTCATCAAACAAAATTGTACATTACTGAGCCATCCCAAAGGTGGCTAAGTATTTAACAAATCTGTCAAAGCAGAATTGCAATCTCTTGGTAACAACCTTGACTGGCCACGCCGACTCAACTATCACATGGCAAATATTCAGTGTGTTGATACATTTGTGTGTGATAGTTGTGATTCCGATTATGGAACTTTTCATTACCTGATATGTAACTATCCTATCTTCGCGTAATTGCGATTCCAATTTCTTGGTTAACAGTTATTAAGTGAAACTGATTTCAGAAACCTGAATCTTCAGGACATTCTGTTATTCTTAACCCGCTGTGGTAATTAGCTATAGGCTCTCTTTACGCTCATGCGTTTTGCAGTGTCCTTTTTAGGGCGCTGTTCGAACCCATTGTGGTATGGAGCTACATGCTCTCAATTCGCTTATGCGATTTTCCCTCTTCAAGGGAACCCACTCCTATTTCCTCCTATCTTTCCCTTCTCTTTCCTCTCCCTTCGGATAGATGATGAAATAGGCTCAAATGTGGCGAAGGCACAAATCTCCCAAATGGCGGGGAACGTGCCTCTGGAGCCAGCCTTCTGATACCTGATACCTGATTGGTCAAATAATGCAAAAATATACCGTGAAAATCAGCCAAATCATCCTTAAAATAGGAAGTTTCATTAAAAATCTTCAATCTTTTGGGAATAAAACGTTTTACTGAAGACAAGCAGATGTAATATTTAAAACATTTTTTTTAAACCCATCGCATAGTTCACACTATTATCATCTAGTTAGTATGATGCACGAAATGCTTTTACAGTAATACGCTCATCAGATGGTGTCATTGTCAAATGTCAAAGACGAGGAGAATCGCGAACGGCTGTGATTTGGAGGTTTAAAACAAAGCAAATTCGAAATTCTCGTAAAATCAGTGGCCGCAGGAAATTTCGTTAGTGTTACATCTGTTTGTAAATGGTTTTATTAACGAAGAATTAGCTTGTGCTTCATGATAAAAAAAAGTTTAGTAGTGAACCCTAAAGTTGGTATGGAAGCATGGAACTAGCGGATTGTTCATTATTGACTTTTTAAAGTGTTGAGTGACCCTTCAAAAACTGATCATCTTCCTTCTCCAAACTCAATACTTGCTGTGCAAGTGCTAAAAATAGATTAGGTTAATTAAGATGTCAAATTGCCATGTATGGAAAGTATACCAGTTTGGCCATAGTGGTTCCCTATTTGGCCATATGTGAAATTTTGGTAACTTTCACATTTTAAATCTTTTCGGATGTTTTAACATCAAGATATACCTTAAATCTAGCTACTACAACACAAACTAATTTTTAAAATTTGAAGACATTGAAGTAATCACGTATGGCAAAAATGGGAACCAATATGTCCATAACTGGTACACTTACCTTATGTATTTCTCGGATGGTTGTACAATAAATGGGCAGGCTACATTTTAACTTCCTGGACCCAATAATATGAAGAGTCAGCACAATATAGGGTTTGTGCATAGAGCGTAGAACAGCAATTTAACTAAATTTATGAAAACATCATAAACATCAAGATTTGAATAGATCTTTAGTCACCTACTGTCGTATTCAGAATGATTGCTCATTGCGATGATTGTGAGTCTGTGTATTTTTTCGGGATTAAGGACAAATCTTCGGAAACTCAGATACAAAATGTTATCCCTGTTTGCTTTATTGATGCACCTTCTGTTTATTCGACCTCTTATCTTTTAAAACTTTTGTCATCACGTTTTGACGTTATGTGTTTCGACCTTTTGTCAAAGATTCATTCTCTCGGTATCGTTGATTGTACTAACAGGTTTATGATTGTTGATTACCTGAAAATAAATGGTAGAAATAAGAGAACTTCAGTAAACGTACAATATTTAGTCACCAACAAATGCGTAAATCAAATCAGAATATCTGTCATGCATTGTCGTAAATCACGCTTTTTGTTCAACCAGCTTGCTTTCCTTCACCATTAAACTTTTTGAAAAATTCATTTTGAATCATTCTGATCCACATCAAGAAACCATCAATTTTTGGCTACGAACAATTCGGATTCCTCCATGGACATTCGACCAACAATCAACTCTTACATGTAACAACATTTAATCGTTTCAAAATACTGCGCTACCTTAGATTGTCAAAAATATTTGTTTGAGGATAACACAGGCTTCTCCATCAAAGGACGAAGCCCACGTGTCATCTGTACAGTGGAAGACCAAAATCCGTACCGGCTCATGGAAATAGTAGGCGTACACTTCATACAAATAGTAGGGGTTTTGTATGGAGTGGACGGATTTAGATTCATTTGTTAGGTGTACGGATTTCGATACCGCACGGTAGTAGATTGCAACAAAATTTGAATATTTTTATTTATACTTGCAAAAATGGAAGGTTTCTTGTAATTCTTCCAAAACTCACCCTATTGCTACACGAACAAAAAACTTTTTATCTATTCTAAGCCAGTAGACATGTTGTCACGATGAGGGTGGTTCCAATAAATTGGTCTGATGCAGTTGGTTATCTAGAACTCATGCTGAATAGAAATTCAAATTCCAAAAATCACATTGAAGGTAGTCAAGCAAAATGTAACAAATATGTAAAATGCCTATATCCAGTTATTAACAGAAAATCAAAACTTTGTATTAAGAACAAACTTTTGATCTTCAAACAAATTTTTAGGCCAGTTATTTGGTATGCTGTACCAATATAGACTAGCTGTTGTAGTACCAGGAAGAAAACTCTGCAGAAGATTCAAAATAGAATTTTTAATTTTACAAAATGATTCTGAAGCTCCCTATCTGTTAAAGTAAAACTGAGTTGCATACAATATTCAATGTTGAAATCCCAATGTTTCAAATGTCGAATAAAATTAATATTTATTTTGGACAAAAATAGTTTCAATCAATCACGATGAATGGGTTATTTATTTGGGTTTCGTTTGGTTAAGTGAATTGAAAACGATTATTTTTTCTTTTAAAAATAGGTGAATTCATCTCTCCTGTGAAATTCTGAACTGCTACGGCAAATGAAATGTAATATGCTGTCAACAAAATGTTAATAATCCATAATAAACTCATTGAAATGTAAACCTTTAAGTAACGAAAGTTTTTCGAGTCTGTTCATAATTTGTATAACAATAGTCGTCATATAAAAGAACCTTTTATAACCAAGTTTCTAATAGTTTTTGACCTAGGTAATCCATACATACCAAAGTGAATCAGGGACGTGTCCAAGTAGTTCTAAAGCCTATCTATGTAATTGTCACCCAATCAATCTCATTTCTCCCGATCCTACCTTAACATCGATCCCGAGTCGCCTTCGACACTTGTTCAACCGATGTACCATCGATAAACGTGGTGGTGGACTCCTAATCCTATTTAGCAAATCCTTTCCGAGCGATAAAAATTTACAACCACTTTTAATTAAATTCAACCCGTTCCGTCTGACCTAGGACAATCCCAGGGCTTCATTCGGAGTCGTTCGTTGAGAGAGCCACTTGGAGAAACCGACCAACACAAGATAAATCTTGTTTTTCACGCTCGCTTTAGCAATAAATCTTTTCACTCAGCAGCCAGACTCTTCGTCCTACGTAGACATCGTTGTCGTCGTGCTTGGCCTCGACTTGCGGTCGACTCTCGTGGAAAAGCATTTTTATTACCACCAGTTCGCACCCGGGGTGAGAAAATCATCTACTGTTACCGTACAGTAGATCTCGAGAAGTGGTTCTTTTTTTTTCAACGGAACAGCTTCCAATGCAATAGTTGTCGTGCTTCACTTTTTTCTCACCTCAGCTCACGTGCTGAAGCCCTGGAAAATTTGTGGTTTCGACGAACAAATCGGAGAGATCTTGCCTCAAGGCCTGGGATACATGGGCGTAGTAAGAGTGGGGCAGGGGGGTCGTTGCCACTTATCCGGCCAATGGAGAAAAACGCTATAAGAATTATTCTTGTGTTAGAATTTTTCGATTCTAAATATATTACTAACAGATTGATTAGATATATTGGAAAAATCATATTAATCATAATAACATACATACCGTTTTGATTCATATTACGGACACTTAAGGCCTTAGTGAAGTATAACTCAGCAAAGAGCATACAAAATAAATCATTCTGTATGATTTCTCAGCGTTAGTGAGCGTCGGAAGCCCTTAGCTTTCGAATGATGGATAAAGAATACGCTTCTGAAAGTTGAATAATTTTAAATAAACTGAAATGTGTGGCCTCTTCATGATTCTTATTCCGGACGCTTTCTCACTTCTGCCTCATATCCCGGACACTTTGATTCGAATTCCGAACAGCTCATGAAAATCATTAATAGAAAAGTCAAACCATCATTTGATGCCGTCAAGCCACTAAAGAGACGTCTGAGGCAGTTGGACATTATAAGTTTGCATAGATCTATATGGAAAAAGCTTATTAAAACAAGCCTCCAAAGTGAAAACTTTTGAACAGCAAAAATTGAAACATTTCGTGTGAAATGTTTCCCATACAAAGTAGAGTGTCCGGAATTTGAAGCTGTCCGTAATATGATTCAAAACGGTATAGCAGTTATCACTGAAATTTATTAGAAATCTGGATCTAAACTCAGATAGCCGTAGCGGTAAACGCGCAGCTATTCAGCTAGACCAAGCTGAGGGTCGTGGGTTCGAATCCCACCGGTCGAGGATCTTTTCGGGTTGGAAATTTTCTCGACTTCCCAGGGCATAAAGTATCATCGTACCTGCCACACGATATACGCATGCAAAAATGGTCATTGGCATAGTAAGCTCTCAGTTAATAACTGTGGAAGTGCTCACAAGAACACTAAGCTGAGAAGCAGGCTCTGTCCCAGTGGGGACGTTACGCCAGAAAGAAGAATCTAAACTCAAAAGAGATCCAAACTTTTTTGTTTATCGTAATGATCGACTAGATGGACCATGTGGTGGAGTTGCAGTCTTCATTCATCGGTCCATAAAGCTTAAACTTTTTCGTCATTTAGATTCGAAGTTTTTGACACTTTGAATGTTTCTGTTGAAACACAGCTTGTTGTATGTATTTTTGATGTTGTCAAATCGTACACTTCAGGTTAATTATCTGATCTTCAAGTATGAAAGACTCCTGTAAGAGGTGGTGTTCCTCAAGGCAGCATTTTAGGGCCAACCTCAGAGATGTCTATCCACAGGCCTATCCGCCAAAGGACAAAGCCTGCGTGCCATTTGTAGTAGATTGTGAAAATATTTGGATATTTTTCTTCATACTTGCAAAAAGAAGGACACTCAAAACGACAAAACAATAGTAGAAAAGAAGGAAGTCAACTTCACGTTGCTTATTATCGCACGTGTCTTACCTCCGGAAAATTGGCTTGAGCGATAGGCTTATGGTTATCGCCGTGACCGATAATTTCACTCCCTGAATTCAAGCCAAATGTAAAAAATATATAAATTGTTTGTATCCATTTATCAGCAGAAAATCCAAAACAAAAATTCATACTTCTTCAACACGTTGAATTGAGTCATTACTTAGTATCATTTCATTCAAAAAAGTTGCAGAGGCTGAGTAAAGTGATTGTTAGATGTTAAATGCGTGAATGCAAATTTGAGGTCCTGGCTACGCTCATGCTGATGTAGAGAAGCTTTTCAGGTAGCAAATAGTAACAACATCTACGGCAGTGATTCCCAAAATGGGCGAATTCGCCCCCCTGGGGGCGATTTTCAGGTCCAGGGGGGGCGAAAATTTGTATAACTGAATTTGGGGGGCGAAACTGCTAGAAAGGGGGCGAAAGTGAAAAACAATAGATTAAAAGTTTGTAAGAGACAATCATATATTAATGATAGCATATACATCTGAGGAAGAATTTATTTGACCCCTAACTATTTCATTGGTTCATTACCTCTAAACGCGTTAATGGTTTTTGCCAATATATAATATTGAATGCATTTTGAAAGCAGAAAGTATGTGAGAACTTTTGGCGATGTTTGAAATTTATTTCCAAGACCAAAGTGAAGTTTGTTGGTTTTTTGTTAGGGGATCTTCATAATAAGGCAGCTTAAATTTCTATTATTCCTCACGCATTTGTTAAACTACTCATTTTGATATTTTGTTGACACGTATACTAATCAGTATTTATAGTACAAATCATAAAAAAAATTATATGACTTTGGTGGACAAAAATCGAGCGCCATTGAAAAATTACTAAATGTCATACACGTAAATCACCCTATTAAAAATAGGCCAGAGCGACTTCAAATTTCATGGATCAAAGCTTGAAAAAAAAACTCTAAATTGAACGTAATATTTCAGTGAAAGAAAAGATGCAAAAAGTTTGAGTTTACTGATTTTTTATATTTTGTATATAGATTGGACTATTTCCAGAACAGAGAAAATGTATTACCAAAATTCCGTAAATTCGATTTCAACAATTTGAGAAACATTTGAAAAGAAGACAAAAATGCAGAACGTGAGCCGAAACTTTTTCGATGATAGCACATTAGCCAGGATAATAGATTTGTTGATACAAAAACAATACAATTAAAGATATTGCATGGCTCTTTTATGGATACACAAGTAAAATAATAGAATAAGTAGAATAAATAAATAAATAAATAGAATACACTCATTTTGGGGTAATATTTCTTGTGAATGAAGAAAAATGAGTGATTCTTCATCTTACTGCACAAAAATATGTTACGAAAAGAGGATCAATTTTCTGCAATAACGCAAAGAGAGCAACGATGAAGAGAAATGAATGAATGCAGATAGGCCCTTATAAAAAAAACAATGCTGAAATACTTAAATTTCATATCAGGGGGGCGATTAAAAAAGTATTGGTCTCAAGGGGGCGAAAGTCAAAAAAGTTTGGGAAACACTGATCTACGGGATCAATGAGGACAGCCCTAAAGGTGCATCCGCGGTGGGCAAGGTTGAGAATGGAAGAGTATTGAATTATTGCTGCATGATAGTGATCGAATAAAAGTGGACATCGATAGCGGGGACCACCGTTCTTAACCATTCCGCAGTCGGGTTGAGTGGAAAGTCTCGTGCTGTTCAGTATTCATGGCCCGTGGTTATACAATGTTCATGCTGCGTGCCTCTTCTATTCAGCCACGTTGGAAAGGAAGTAAACCAAGCGATGACGATAGTCAAGGGTTGCAGGGTTCTGGAAGTGGTTGAGGACAGAACAACGTCACGGAAGAGAATCGCACTAATCTCTTCCGAATGATACGCGTGGGCCATTAGGGTTGCCCTACTAGCGTTTGATAAGTGTGATGTCTGTGAATAAATGAATGGTATATAATACGTCTCCATCAAACACACTCCTGCAAGATTCAGACCCTAGGTAAATTTGAGAATATGTCAACACTGATGAAGCAGTTTTCACCATTAAAATTGACAAGTAGGAATGAAAACACAGCTCAATTTGCGAAATAAAATTCCCTTGTCAACAAATTTGGAATTTGGAAAATAATAAAAACTAAGTAGTTTTTGAACGCTGGTTGCATCCAAAATTTAAACGAATACACGGAGAAAACATACTGTGAATAGTATTTCATTTTAAAATAGTTTTAGCCTGTCTTCTAAAACTGTTTTAAAATTGATTACTCTTTATAGATTATGATTCTTCTTAATTAATTTTCTCGAACCCGTAGACAGGTTACTCACGACGAATTGAATAAATAAATCGAGATTTGAAACTGTTAACGCCGAGAATAGGTCTAACATTTTAATTCCACTAGGGCCTCATATTTCATTTGATTTTTATGTGAAATGAAGTAACGTATCGTTTTTCTTTGAATTTCTTCGTATCTCACACTCGCGCTTTATATTAGTCTTGAATATTTTCTTCGAACTTCACCTATTTCCACATGTTTATCATAAACATGATTAAGAACTGAATAAATATTTTATAAAATCCTAATTCAGCTTCGGTATGTCATAAGAACAATGGATTCAAAAGAGGCTAGATAACGATTAACACTGTACAGCAACAAATAAGCTTTGCAACAGTGATCACACTATGGCTAAATTTTCAGAAAATGGGCATGATATCCGAAATTCGTCTTGAGTTCCGAATGCGTTTCAAAGTTAAAATTACTAGTATAAAAAAAGAAACATCAGATACAATCATAACTGATGCTTTCTCAAATATTTTCAATAGCAGTAGAAAAAGAACATGATCAGTCTCCAGGAATATAAGACTATTTTGAAAAACAAAAATAAACATTTCAGCTAAGGAATGGTACACAAATTATGTCACGCTAAATTTCAACTTTTTTCACCCCCTCCTTCTCCTTCGTCACGTTTTTTGTATGAGTCCTCCGAAACTTTTGTAAGGCTTGTCACACTTTGCTTGACCCCCTCCCCCCCTCGGAGCGTGACGTAATTTGTACATGTACCCCTAAGTACTCTGAGTGAAGTTCTAACAAGCAAAACGTGATATTGACTTGATTGACATAAGAGATAAAAGATCTGAAGACAATTTCAAAATTTCGCTACTGGAACTACTGAACCATGGCCAAATTTGATGCTCGCAGACTAATGTATAGCTCATTTATAAGGTTTAATCACCGCATGACTTTATTATTATGGAAATTTATTGGCTTTTTTCGGTGAATGCAATACCTGTACTCAGAGTGAAAGGGAGTAACGAAAGTAATGAAATGACAAGATGGATAGAATCGCAAGCGAGCGACGAGAGAAATGAATAGAAGTTGAAAATTTGTTTTAACAGAGGGCCATATGTGTGAACAACACAATCGAAACGACAAATCGTTGCCTAACGTCCTGGTCTCGAACGGCTAGATGTTGTAGCGTTGGTCACTACTGACACTAGACAGGCAAAAAACAATATAGTTAACAGGTCGAGGCGACAAATTTTTTTCCTTATTTATGGACATGTTTTGTTGAATTTATGAAGATTACGACGTTGCGCAACAGGTTTTAGCCATGAAGCTGAAATGTCCCCTAAGAAGCCTTAGCGGAACCAGTACCAGGTGCTTAGGAATGACCTCATTGATTGACACCTAGTTACATTCTTCATTAATTGACATATTATTTCGAGTTCACGATGATTGAGACGTCACACGTAGAGCAAAAACATCTCTCGGAAGCGCTGGTGAAACCTGTTATCGAAGCTCTGGAGTGGACACATAAGTTGAAATTAATCTGTTTCTTCATTTATTGGCAAGTTCTCTTGAATTCACAAATATTGGGACGTCGCGGACAAAAAACGAAAATGTCCCCAAAGAAATCCTGGCGGAACCTTCGCTTCGAAACAAAATTCCACGGAACTCATACAAGCGGAATTTTTATTTTACGATTTTGTTTCATTTCGCCAAATTGTAAAAAAATTTCCACGAGAATTGAATACAGACGGAATAAAACGGAATTTCGCGAAATTTCCAGTTTAAATTCGACCAACAACGGCAAACAACGGCATAGCGCACGCTGCACATCTACTGCACACAAATGTCAAAAAAAGCCTGTTCACAATATTTTCGCGGGGCGGGCGAGATTCTCCAATGTTCTAGATTGACTGAGGTGGCGCGGATCATAGGGATGGTACATAAATTATGTCACGCTAAATTTCGACTTTTTACCCTCCCCCCCCCTTTGTCACGTTCCTTGTATGAGTCCTTCGAAAATTGTTTAAGGCTTGTCACGCTTGGCTTAACCCCCCCCCCTTCGGAGCGTGACGTAATTTGTTTAATTTAAGATTTCTCCAAGAATACTGAACCGATTTGTATGATTTTTTCTGAGTAGCTCCTTATTACCTGGTATTAATTAGTACACATTTTTTTTTCTTTTTTCATAAATTGATCAAAAACAAAATGGCCGCCAAAGATATTTTATATGAAGAATGTCGGTCCCCCAAGGAACATCCGAATATCTTGAAAACTAGATCACCAATGATTATTATAGACACGGCTTCTTAATTTAGAAGGTTTTTTTTTGAGATCTTATGAAAAAATGGTGCAAAAATATCGAGAAACAAAAAAGTTATCGCGATTTGAATATTTTCTTGGTGGTAAAAAATGAAGCTGCCGGTAGAGGGGTTGAAGTCTTCTCCAATAACGAATGTTGATTGCTTATGAGATTGTCCAGCATGCTGACTACGCCTTCATCCTCTGCATTAGGTGGAACGTATATTGAAACAATAGTAAAGTTGTACGGTGCATTCAATCTGGCGACGCAGGTAGGGATAGACGAGCTCTTATGATGTAATTGGTGAGATATTTTCAACAGTAGGGGAAGAGGTGGTAAAATGAACATCGTGCCTTTTATCGAGAAAAATGTCGATGAATTTTTATCACGTACGGACGATGTACAGCATAAATCGGAGTGTTCGGATTGTTCGGATTGATAGAAAACCACATTTGAAAATTAGAACTGACGTAACTTTTAGCTCGAAAGTCTCGATATTTTTCAGTGAGGTAAATATCCTTATGATATGATGCCAAATCTAATACTTTTAGAATTCATTTTGAATGGGTTACAATATTAAATGGATATTATTTTCAGAAATTTAGTTTTGCTCACGTTTTTTGCACGATGTTTATTTTACCACCAACAGCTGTTCATTTTACCCACATAGTGCAGGTAAAATGAACATTTGTACGGTTTTTTGCTAGCGATAAAAATATGTAAAAATTTAGTTATATTAGTCTGAATTCGTGTCGCTGCTATAGGTAACATCCCTAATTTTGATAATGTGTGATAGATTTTTAAAAATTCCTCGTTTTTCTTTTAGAAACAAGATGATATCCTTAAGGTGTTTAACCACCCCTTCCCTTATTCCAAGCGCTGCAGATCTACCTCCTTGATTATGATGACGATCAACAAGTATCCAGTTGTACCGATTTTTGATAGTATTAGGATCTAGTCATCATTTCTTGCAGTCCTATTGAAATAGGTACTTCACAAGCATCAAGCTCTGCTTGATAACACCAAAAGTCCATTGCAGATACAGCGTTTACTTCTTAGAGTTTTCGTTGAAGCTTGTTTCGTTTGAAGATTCTCTATTTTCTGGTGAAGGTCCACGACTGCAAAATATTCGATAACAATCTTTATAACGGAAGGAAGATGTTCGATGTCATGTGCTTGGTCCATTATTTGTAGTTTGTAAAATAATGTTCTGATTTGATTGTTCGTCTTATGCCAATGCCAAATGGACGATGAATATTTTTAAGATTTCTTAAAAGTGACACGGTGGTAGTATGTGTAACAGATAAAAATTTTTTAAATGAAATGATACTTGGCAGAGGTCCATCTTGACTGCCGCCAGAGACTCTTCGGATGAATCCTGAACATCCCTGGTCAGGGTTGACATGGAAGGCCACACGCTTGGCGAATCTGTAGGTGCCAGATATATATCCCAGCGAGAAGATGACAGATTAATGGTGCATGGAACGTGTTGTTTAAATACATGGTTCAGTTATTAGCTTGTTAACACAGCGCAACAAAAAAAGATATTTTTGCATGTCTCAAGGATCAAATAATGTGTCTCTGGTAGATTTGGGGTTGGTGTATCTGATGCCGTTTTCAGAAATGTTCCAGCACGTCACAATTTTTTGCTACAGGTGGTCAAAGTTGTATAAAACACTGATTTTATTAAGGCTTATGTGAAATTTAAAGGATGATTTTTCAAACTTTTCTGTGATCTAGTCCACCAGGCATAGAGAATATGATCTTAACATTAATATCAGATATAATTTGAAAGATATTGCACGATAAAATTTAGATCAAATCATTTTTTTCAACATGTTAGCAGTTACTATCGGCGGTAGGGGATATATTCATATACCGTTTTCTACTTTTGCAACGGTTTCGGAGGTCATAAGCGTTGGTTTCGTTGCAATTGGATTTCTTTGCTGGTGGGAAGATGAAGAAGCACTTGTCTTTTCGTGATAGTCTCGCGTTTGCATTTTTTGATGATGAATTGGCTTTAGATCCAATTCTTAGCTGAGAAATTTTGAACTGATGATGGTTGGTATGCTGAATTTCGAATATTTGATGTTCTGATGTTCCTTAGAGTCTGAGATTAACTATGAGCTCTAGACCTGATTTTTTAACAATTTTTTTTCTATTCTGGGGTTATGGCGCTCAGTCTGATATATCCAAGGAAACGAAATTTACATTTTCCTCCAAAGTTTCGGACACATTGATTGTGCTTTTTTCAAGTATTATGCGGACAAAAAATATTTTTTCATGTTGTGTGTTGGCTGTTATGTTCATTTACCTACTAATGTTTAACTCTTTAATCTTAGATAATTACAATGCATCTCTTACTATTGTGTGTTTGCACTAGCTAACGACAACCTACCCAACGGATTAACACGTAATGAAACACATTTATATCATATAATTAGGTGGCTCGGTTTCATATTTGTTTAGCCATACTTAATATTAACAGTGGTCCAATGAACTTCACCCTTTTTTGCAATTTTAAAGACAGACCGGACGAGTGCCAACACACCGCACTGTGCCATACAAAGAACACTTTGTAGATCTGTAAAAATTGATGCGTTTTCCGAAAAGTTTTCCATGACTGAATCGAATATTTATTTCTTATTTCAACGTTTGACTGACACCACTAACTACATGGCCACGAAACCAATAGTTTTTTATCGAACTTTGCTTGTTTATGTCTTCTTCCCACATATGTTCATTAAGACACAGTGTCAGATGAATTAACAAACATACAAATACAAATACAAATATTGTACATAAAACTTCTTTGTTATTCAACCCTCTATCCATTCAACCTTATTGAACCTTTTGTACATTAGAATTGCTGTACATTCGATCTTCTGTTCATTCGACTTTTTGTCCATTCAACCTTCTGACCTTCGACATTTTGTCATAGATTCGAAACATAATTTCAAGAAGAAGAAGAAAATAAATAAAAAAATCTTCCAAGTAACAATGGCAGCTAAATAACAGCTTATTCAGCTAAAGTTTTGTTTGTACAGCCTCTTTTTAGCAGAATAAATTGTTATTCAGCTATCAATGTTGCCTGGGCTAGTCGGAGAGAAGCTCTTTGGACTGACCGAAAGTGTAAAATCCAAATCAACAACCACCCTAAGCCCGACGGGTGTCGTATTGATTTTTGTCCACCCTCGCCGGCAAAAGGACAAGTTCGCACTTAAATACCTATAAATCTCCCGCATTCATTGTGCAAATCTCCATCTCTTTCACTTTTAATTTGTTCTGTTTTCACTGCATCAATGCAATATTCATAGACTTTGTCTGCCAGCAGGGCGGTTGGCTATGACTGTTGACTGTACAAGTCCGAACTGGGGTAAACCAAGAGTACTTTTTCCAGACTATTGCAGACCGTTGGTTTTTGGGAGGAAGTATGTACGTCTCGTTCATAGTTTCAATTCCACTTTCGGAAATGAGCAATCCCTTTCTCTGTACAGTTGTAGCCTAGTTTTGACTTCATCTACTGAGGCGTAGATGATGGAGAGTGCAATTTCTAGCTGCCATATGGTTGGGGTCAAAAAACCAGTCCTTGCTAGATCAATAAAATGCTGATGAAAGAGTGCTTTTCCAGAAAACTGACTTTTAATCACTACACCAACAACCATTTGCAGTGCCCTTTCGATTGATTGCGAAAACACATTAGAAGTCATGCTGGAGAGGCAAAAAACCATTAATTAATTATTCCTCTTAGCTCCCGTGAGACCGCAAGCAAATGCGAAGTGACGTCGAGGGAAGATTTTCACCAGGCTGTGTTTTTCCAAGTGACTGAACAATAGAAGAATGTGCGGTACGGTGAAGAAATTAAACTTTAATTGATTTTGAACCAATACCGAAGGAGGTATTATCGTGATTTTCGCCGCCTTTCTCCTTCTATCTGGAGGACTGTGGATCGACGGCGGAGTGGGTTGTTGATGTCGTCGTCGTCATTCCATCTATAAAAACTTAGAGCATTTCCAGCTCAAAATGCAAATTGCATAGCCGATAACTTTTTTTTTGAATTTGGGTGAAACTTTGCGCATGTATTACTTAGTAGCATTCTTTAAAATTATGCTTAATTTTTTAGACTAACGACATTTTTAAAAAGTAGAGTTGAAATTTTAACAAAATTTTGATTGGGAATGCCATATCAGATAGCTACTGATACAAGTGCAAATTTCCAAATGCATTGAAAGTCCGTCTGAAAATCCCATTATATTTGCGTTTTGAGCTGGAAATGCTCCATAGGTATAGCTTCTAGTATTTTTTTTTTCTCTCACTTTTCGCAATCTGCAGACGACAACGAACGGAAACCACCAACAATCAGACCCCCGGAGGAGATTGCCGATTGCAAAGAATGTTGAGATCTTGTCGAGGGTTGGTGTTGAACGGTTGAGGACGCCTGCCTGCGGAAGGGACTTTGGAAACAAATGCCATCGTTGTCGTTGCCGTCATCCGTCGACGACAGTTTGTTGGCACTCTTCTTTTTGGTTGGAATTTTGCACTCATTCTTCGTTAGAGCTTTTGAGCTCTTATTGGTGTTGAAACTAGAGTTCGTTTTTTTTTCGTTGCTAGGTAGGTAAGCTGTAGGATGTTGATGAAGGATTAGAGAACTATTGATTTTATGATTACGTACTGCTGATTGAGTTTAAGGGTTTTCTATTGTTTCGTAATCATGGAGTGTTCTCCAGCTGGTCGACATCTAATCGCGTATCCGCTACGGAATTACTCATAAGTCTACAGGCAGCTTCATTGTTTATCACACAAAAAAAAAATTTCAAATCGCGATAGCTATTTGGGTTCTAAATATTTTTGCACCATTTTATGACAAGTTTTCTATTTTAAGACGATTCAGGGTAATGGGTCATTCGTGGTAATGTTTCCTAAAGCCCTAACTATTCTAACCCATTTCTTCGAATACTTATCCTGAATCCCATAACCCTGAATTACATTAAACCGGGGGAATGTCATGCAGAGCGACTGTGTATTCGGGGTAACAGCATTTGGAGAAATGAAATTCGAAGTAATGTGGTTCGTGGTAATGGGGTAGAATCGGTAAACATTGCTTTAAATAATGTAAGGTGCAACTACTTGATCTTCAAACAAATTTTCAGCCCAGCCATGTTGTATGCTGTACCAAAATGGACTTGCTGTTGTGATACCAGGAAGAACGATCTGCAGAGGTTTTAAAATTAAATTCTGTAAATGATTCTGAAACTCCCTCCCTGGTATACTACTAATGAGTTACATAGAATATCAAATGTCGAATAAAATAATTCATAATTTTAGTCAAAAATCGTTGCAATCTTCTTTTGTCACGATTAATGCGTTATATATTTAGGTTTAGTAAATTGAAGCGTTTTTTTTTCTCTTGTAAGCAGGTGAAACCAACTCACCTGTAAAAATCTGAACTGCTACGGCAAATGAAATGTAATATGTTGTTAACAAAATGTTAATAAAATCTTAAATTTGTTTTACCAAATTAGAATGATAGTGTTGTCTAATAACACAGAACACCTAAATATAAGAAATGAATGTAATGTTTGGAATGATACTAACAAAGAAATTAAAAAAAAAATTATGCAACTACTTAGCGACGATGAATAAATCTTTTTCCAGCCGTAAATATTTCACTCTACTCATAGATTTCAACACCGCGTCTGGAAAAGTATCCCAATCCAACATTTTTCACACCTCATTCACAACGATCGGTGCTAATTTGCAATCAACGTGGCGTTCCGTTGAGAGCAAAAGAGGCCGTAAATATTTTCAAACAAACCACGGTGGTTAATATGTTGACGGTGTGGACACAAATTTTCTGCCCTCGTGTCGGATGACAGACAGGGAGCGGATGGATAACTGTCAATGGCGTGCATCCGTTTTTGCTAGAAAGATTTTTTCCTGTGTGAGAAATCGAATATGATCGTAGACTAGAAATGATGACAATCGGAAGTGGTTAAGGTTTTTTTTTTCAGATTCATTCAGATTTGTAACATTTTTAAGGAACTGTGCAAATGTTCATCAACGTATGAGTCATTCCTTACCAATTATCCACAGCAGGTCCGATAGGCACATACCAATATTTCGCTTATTCAACGCATATTAAGTGAATGAACATTTGATCAACATTTGGTTGAAATCAGTGATGGCCGATTATACGTTTGTACTTTTTTGTGGATACTTGATTTGGAATGGCCCATATTTAATGAATCGGTACTTTAATATGAATGTTTTCGCCATACAACATATTCTGTCACTGCCAAATTGTGCGAGCTGCAGGAGAATAATTGAATTAATTCATCACACATTTTCCCATTATTTATGTCACTCATTTCGACACCCCTTTTGCCACCGCACGACAACTGCAAACTGGTGAAAATACTACACGGGCAGCTGACCGACACTGAGATCTATGTAACAGCCGTTGTTGGTTTATGAGTTGTGATGGATGCGGTAACATAAACTACTGGTTGTTACACGATTTTAAAGTTACAACTGAATTTTTGGTAATTTTTGCGAAATATTGATTTCCTTGCAAAAAAAGAGATTTTTCTCTTGAATAGTAAAACAACCGCTATGGATTATACAATGTTCACTGCTTCATTATCTTTCCACAAATAAACGACAATACGCACTATGGAGAATGAAAAAGAAATGCGGCTTTAGCGGATTGTTTTTAATTTCCATTTAAACTGGAGATTAATTCAATTCAATTAACTTGATTGCCGTCTGCCGACAGCATGTTGAAAAAATCTGTCTGGTTTTTATTGATTGATGATGAAGCAGATAATGGGAAAATGCTCGTTTTATGTAGAGGTTATGAGTGATGTTTATGAAAAAAAAAAACAGTAGCATCTTATCTATAGGTTTGAAACCATTCCCAATCAGAAGGGACTACCCCGAACGCCATTACCCCGAATGCATAACATTTTGAGATCAATCAAATAAAGCAGGATTAATTTCAATGAATGCCGTTAGATAATCCTGCTCCTAAAAAAAAGCTGTTCCATATGAAAATATTAGTAACAAGCTCATCCAACGAAAACTTATTTATTTAAAACCTATTTAAAAAGAAAGGGCAAATTCATGGTGAAATGCTTGCAGCTATGACGTGAATAATCGCTGTAACAATGTAATGTTATCACACAATCTATATACATAAGAAAGGAAAATTTTTGTTTAAAACAAAATTGAAATATGAACACCACCAAGAAGTCCAAACACCGGTGAGCACGCAGCTGTTCAGCAAGACCATATTGAGGGTATGGGTTCGAAATCTTCAGGTGGCGTATCATATTGCATTGAAAATATCCTTGACATCCCTAGGTATAGAGGCACATGCACAAGAATGGTGAACTGCCAAGGAAAGTTCTCAGTCAATAAAAGGCTTGGTCTATTAAAAGCCCATTCACAAATTTCATAACTTCAGAGTGAGAAAAAAAATATGAGTGGTTGACCTTGAAATGCCACATCATACAAAATTTATAGAATTTCCATACAATAAGTGGTTGAGTGTCAAAAATGGTAATTTTTGGCGTTTTAGAATTTGTGAATGAACCCTTGAACTGCGAAAATGCGAACTGAGCGGGAAGACAGGCATTGTCTCAGAAAGATAAAGAAGAAGATAGTTGCCAACAAGATATTTCGAAAGAAAGCAGACATATGAAAGCAGGGAAAATATATAATGAACACTGTACCAACGAATTTTACGCACTTCTAACTATCAGTTTACATTAGAGACGCATACATCAATGTTCAAATTATTTTTTTAACAGAATCGTTAACATTTTTGCCAGCAAAACAAGATACTGGCTTGTATCTCATACTATTCGGGGTAATGGCTCATTCTGGGTAGTGGCTTACGGGGTAATGGCGTTTTCTGATCGGGATGAAGCTCTAAACAGAAAGAATGTTTAAACTATTCACTTTCGCAATTCTGCTTCAGCCGTTTAAACATCCCAACCTGGAAAATCCCATACAGATTCTACCGCAAAATAGCCCCAACAAACAACCACAACCGCCAACCAAACGCACCAGGTAACACTTTGGGGCTGGCAGGATAATGGCTCTTCACGTGCCCCACCACGTTTCGAAAGCATCATTATCGATGGACCCTGTTTTCAATTGTCGAAGCGTGCCACCACAGTTGGGCAGACAACAACAACCCCCAGCAATGACCACGTCCCTCAAACTGCTCACCGTTGTGGCAAACATTTTGCGGGTCGTGTAGAGTGGATGGCATTTACCTTTCGAGATCCACTTTGTCACCCATCCCTCGATATCAGTTATAGGGAACTGCTTTTTGCGCCATAACTGTCAGTGTTTGGTAAGCGCCTTGATTTACTAATTGATTGTTATGAAAGAATCATGGAACGATCAAATGTTTGACATTTTGTAGAATGTCGTTGTGTACCAAATTTTCCACTTATTTTTGATTCATGTGAACTTCAATCAACAATAAATCGGGATCATTCGAATAGTCCTCTCAGAATCATAATCTGTAACGGATTTTGCAAGGAATAATCCAAACAACTGTGATGAAATTCACGAAAACGCGACGTGAGACAAAACATAACACTTATAGTTCTTACTATCGTCAAAAAAGCTTAAAAATTACCTCTCTGTGATGAAACTCAAATGATTTAGGCGGCATTCATAAATTACGTAACGCTCTAGGAGGAGGGGGGTGTAGGCTCAAGCGTTACGACTCACACAAAAATTTAAATTTTTTCATACAAAAAGCGTTACGGAAGGGGGGGGGGGGGAGGTGGTCGAAAATTTCCAATTTTAGCGATACATAATTAATGGACGCTGCCTTATGCCAAAAAACTTGCTAGAACAATTGCTGGCCATCTGAAATAAATCTATCCAAAATTTCTTCGAAAAATTCGTGAACAATTCACTTTAGAGATACTACCAGAGAATTCAGATCAAACTTGTTCAGCATGCAAAGAATATATCAAGGATTGATATATTGAAAATTGCATCGAAATGAGCAATCAGTTTGATGATTTAAATTAATTTTCTGTGCAGCACATCGAAGCAGCCTCTATTCAAGGCTCTTCGATTCAAGTGAGGAAGCAAAGTGTGCCGCCGATCATGATCAGTACTTCCAAATTTGGTGAGTTTAGGCAGGAAACCTTGAACTCTGTTAGGGGAAAAATCGCGAAGAACGGGTACTGACCGCTTTTGCCACAAACAGAATGGAGAAACAAAAATTTTGAATTCTGTTAACCTGTTTAGAAATTATCTAAGATTTTAAAAAAACTTCTAGAGCCATTTATTTATAAACTTGATTCAAAAAGCCTTAAAACTCGTGTTTTTTTTTTCTATCTCTACTAACAAGATTTCAGTCCTAGGCTTCCTTATCTCTGGACCAACGCATTTACTTTCCTTTCGAAGGATGCCACCACTATAACTTCAACGTCATAAGTAACTTTATCGGGGATGAGATTCGATATCAAGTCCTCGGCGTGAGAGGTGTGTGTTCTCACCACTACACCAGGATCTTCCACCTTCTATGTGATTTGAAAGCGCGCATAATATCAGTTTATGGGTCACTAGTCCAATTGAAAATTACTTCAAAGGCATTCTCAATCAATAAAACGAACAATTATTGGGAGAATGATTTGGGAGATATGAAAACTATAGTATAGCATAGCATAGCATAGCATAGACTGACTGTACATGTCAATGGTTGCTACTCCGTGATTGATCGGAACTGGTAAGAATTGCACTACGATCCAAATGAATAAGGGATGGGAGTTTCCGCTTACTCTCGAAGTGCAATTTTAGCAGATATTTTTGATCAATAACGGCGCCGGCCAAGTCCTTACAGTCAGTTGGGATGGGGAAGGAATGTTAGGATGTAATGATTGTTGCTTCTAGAGACCGAGAATACCTCTGCATCTCCACAATCACCACGGGAAGGGTGTTTATTAGTGAGGGAGGAAAAGATCTGGGAGTCACCTCTGGTCGGTGATGCGATCCATGGACAAGGGGGAAATATACGACTTGTATTTAATAGTTTTGTATTTTTGTCTCGAGAAGTTTTTGGAAAAAATACGTCAACATCTATAATGTCGAACAATTCAAAAGACGTTTTTATTAATGACGAAAACTGAAAATTGCATGTATATATTATAACTTATATGAAACAGGAATAATGTCGACACGTGTAGTGACGAACCATACATAGTTTGTTTGAAAATTACATATGAGTATTACTGTGCATTTTGTCTCGATATGGTAGAAGTTTTAGAAAATACGTAAACATTCACAATGTCGAATCATTCAAGAGATAATTTTTAATAATGTCAAAAAGAGAAAAATATATGTATATTGAAATTGTATAAGAAAAAAGCATAATGCCGACACATATAGTGACGAACCATACAAAGTTTGTTTTAATATTACATAAAAGTTACGCTTTCAAGAAAAAATGTGTTATCATAAGCATGAAACGAACTCACCAGTTGGTAATCCATTCTCGACTGAACACAAAACTGACACTGACAGCAAAACTTCTTGGCGTCCCGAAAACAAACCGTCTTGCTTGGGCCTTCCCAAATACGTTCCCAGCAAGACGCTCCAGAACAGGGAAAAAAAAATCTCCGGCAACGAAAACACGCGCGAATCCGTCAGCAAAATCAATCGGACGACACAAAACCGAACTGTCATGCTTGGGCTTCACAAAGCACTATCCAGCAAGACGCTCCAAAACAGGAAAAAAAACTCCGGCGACGAAAACAAGCGCGAATCCGTCAGCAAAATTAATCGGACGACGCAAAACCGAACTGTCCTGCTTGGGCTTCACGAAGCACTACCCAGCAAGACGCTCCAAAACAGGAAAAAAAAACTCCGGCGATGAAAACAAGCACGAATCCGTCAGCAAAATCAATCGGACGACCAATTTGGGAGATATGAAAACTATTAATAAAAATTTCAAAAATATGAAAGTGCCTGGCAATGTTAGAATTTTTCACATCTTCATAAAAAATCCAAAAATAATCAAATAAGAATAATTAATAAAGCTGTGATTCATCATCTATATGTTTTTCCTACTATATACAAAAGTAAACCTGGTCAATTGGAATAGAAAGTTCTAAATCATTTACTTATGAATTTGCAGAATAATAGGATTACAGTTTAAGAGCTGAGAAACAGGCTCGAACTTAGTAGGGACGTTGCACCTAAAACAAGAGGATGTTTCGTTGATTCACACAGGTTAAGCATAAAATTCAATGGAAGAAAAAAATCCTCAGGCATGATTTCCAAGCCATTGCTGCTGTATTGTGTTTTCATTAATTTGTTTCTTGCTTTGCAACAACAATCACGTCTACACACAATGGACACATTTTACAAAAGTAAATAATTTTAATTAACCCAACTCAATTCCCTCGCTGGATGCTAACACTCAGCAGAACATCATAACTTTAAACTCCTTCCTACCTCAGGTCCTGTTGGATTCGAGTTTTGTTTCCATGCTCTGATTCTCGCATTGCACACATTATCTACCACTGTGGTTGTATTACCTTCACATTGCAATGTTGTATTTGCACAATTTAGAGAATAAGCTGGAGGCACTAGGATGTTCCCGTTTTCCTCCAAATGAGGTTCATTCCTGCATGTTGTTCCACATATGCTCACACACCCACACACATACATTCATATGCAAACCAATGTAGTTTTGTGTGTCGGATGATGATGATGTTGCAAAATACCTACAACACAACATGTATAACTATCCGCTACGTTGACTATAGAGTAAAAACGGCTATGGGCGTAGCCAGGGTTTGGCAAACGATCTTCAAAGCTATTGCACATATTTTACTTACAAAATAACATTCTTGCCACCATATAGAGCGGTTCCACAGAAAATGACGACTTTTTTCCCAAATTTCATTTTTATATGTTTTGATTTGGATGAAATTTTGCACATGCTTTCTTTATGCCCAAAAATGCCTTTTTGCATCATCGGCTCGCCATTTTGACTCTAGCCTTACTTTTAAGAAGGGCCTAAGAAAAAAATCCTTATTAATTTTCAAAAAATTATAACTTAGAAACGATTTGTCCGATCAGTTTGGTGCCTTCCGCAAAGTTTTAGGTTATTGTCGGGACTATCTGGAAAAAAATATACACTGTAAAATAAAATGTATTTTTTTATATATCGAAAATAAAGCTTAAAAATCAATTTTTTAAAAAATCGTATTTTTG
The DNA here is from genome assembly GCF_002204515.2 of Aedes aegypti. NCBI lineage: Eukaryota > Metazoa > Arthropoda > Insecta > Diptera > Culicidae > Aedes > Aedes aegypti. The sequence continues at coordinate 183,831,299 of NC_035108.1, read as the reverse complement.
ATTTTTTTCATTTTTTTATATGTTAAAGTAGACAAAAAATGAAGTATTTTGCACAGTGGGTCAAGATGGAGAAATCATGGACAAAAAAAGTTATGATTTTTTGAAAAAAGGTGAATTTTTGAAAATGGTCATAATAAACTTTTTAAATATTTTTAAACTCGATTTTATGAAAGTACGCAAAATTTACAACAAAAAAGTTTTACGGAAAAATCAGGCTAAATTTTACCGTTTTAAAGATACAGCGATTTTAATACAAAACTATGATATAATTTTCAATTTTCGTTCATTATAATATAACTTAGAAACGGTTTGTCCTATCAGTTTGGTGTCTTCCGCAAAGTTTTAGGTTATTGTTGGGACTATCTGAAAAAAAAAATATACACTGTAATAAAAATGTTGTAATTTTTTATATATCGAAAATAAAGCTTGAAAATCAATTTTATCAAAAATCGTATTTCTGATTTTTTTTATTTTTTTATATGTTAAAGAAGACAAAAAATGAAGTATTTTGCACAGTGGGTCAAGATGGAGAAATCGTGGACAAAGAAGTTATGATTTAAAAAAAAGGTTGATTTTTTTTTTCAATATGGTCTAAATAAACTTTTTGAATGCTTTTCGACCCGATTTTATGAAGGCACGAAAAATTTTCAACAAAAAAGGTACATGAGAAAATTTTGCTAATTGCTACCGAAACATTTGAAAAGTTTATTATGAACATTTTCAACAAATTCACCTTTTTTTTTAAAAAATCATAACTTTTTTGTCCATGATTTCTCCATCTTGACCCACTGTGCAAAAGACTCCATTTTTTGTCTACTTTAACAAATAAAAAAATAAAAAAAAATCAAGAAAACGATTTTTGTGAAAATGGATTTATAAGCTTTATTTTCGAAATATAAAAATTACAAAAAAAAAATTTTACTGTGTATATTTTTTTCCAGATAGTTCCAACAATAACCTAAAACTTTGCGGAAGACACCAAACCGATCAGACAAATAGTTTCTGAGTATTAATTTTTTGAAAATTGTTAAGGCTTTTTTTCTTAGGCCCTTCTTAAAAGTAACGCTAGGGTAAAAATGGCGAACCGATGATGCAAATAGGCATTTTTGGGTATAAAGAAAGCATATGCCAAATTTCAGCCAAATCAAAAAATACAAAAGTAAACCGACATTCGAATTCAAATGGAACCGCTCTATATGCTTCTTTGTATTTCGAATTATTATTAAATTTTTCATATGAATCATTCTATGAAGGATATACAACCTCTTATATACCTTTTATAGAAAAATGCAAATTAATTGAATTTTTTGGACATTAAGAAGTGTTGAATCGATTGTTCATCCTTTGATCGGTAGTTCTCTACAGGCATGAAAGGTGGACTATGCTCGAAGAGGGCCTGCAAGCTCTTGAAGTTTTCGAACGCTTAGGGCGATCTTCTTCGGCGTGCAGGAGAACGGTGTGTGATGGCGAAGAATAAACCACGAGCTCGCTTAACTCTACGGAGAACCCAGTATCCAGAAGGTGGCCAACATTGGAAGAATACGCTTGGCAGGGCATGTTGCAAGAATGCCGGAAAACAGCCCTGTAAAGATGGTGTTCGCTTCGAATCCGGTCGGAACAAGAAGGCGTTGGGCGCAGCGAGCTAGGTGGATTGAACAGGTACACCAGGACAATGAGAGCGAAGGTCGAAGTCGAGGATGGAGAAAGGCGGACATGAACCGAGTGAATTGGCGAAATATTGTTGGCGAGGTTTTATCATGTTTATTAGATATAGACCAAAAGACAAAACAAATATGCAAGAACTTTAGCGTGACGTAATTATTTCATCAACATTGATGACAACATTTTTTTTTCGTCCGACGTTGCCTTCTTCTGTATACGCCCATGGCAACAACAGTGGCAAAAAGCTGCAACGGAGATGCACTCTTTTGATACGAAAACCTCAACTCACTGCCTCCCCCATAAGTAGCGAAGGGTTGCCGTATTGAGCGTTCGTTCAACCCGCAACCGAAGCCGTCGTCATCATCACCTTTGCGTCTGTTGTGCTGCCGTATGGTTTCATATAAAATCTATAAATTTAAATTGTCTGCAACTAGACATTGAAATGGCGATCGATGGCAGTGCATGTGTCCTGAACATTGCTGTCACATCGCTACTGAAGGTACTTTTCACAATCGTTTTGCTGGACAAATGCAGCGTGCTTGATGGCTGGATAACATCACCGGAAGAATGGATACAAATTGTGAATGAAAATCATAATAAATGAGGATAATCGTTTTCCTTTCGATGGCGTACCGATGGATGTCTGGTGGTTTAGATAAACAACATTTTCAAAATGTGATGATATTTGCATTAACAGTGCAACTGCAGTTTTTTGTATATGTTTATAAGATTGATTTTTAGCTCCGGGCCAATGCCTTTGCTTCCCTTCCGAAGGAAATCGTTGTAGGTAATAAGATTTATTGTAAGGAAAGTTGTTTTATTAAATTATTGTAATTCGTGTGAAAATATACATTAGTGTAAACATCGCGTTACAGAAAGAGAAGAAGAAACGCACGGAAATCCAACTCCATCATCTAAAACGGATCGATGTCAACTTAAGCGAGCTTTTGCTAAGGATGATCGGACGCTTCCTGACGAGAGATGAGAGGAACGGGTAGAATGAAAGTATGAATAAGGGAGAAAAGTACACCTGAGCTTTATGAATGGGAACGGAAAATCAGTTTGAAGAACAATGAGTTTGACGATGGTTGTGCTTGAAAAGTGTGAGATTTAAAAAAAAAACGGGTTTTTGAAGCCCTTGGAAATTTGGCAAGCTAATAGGGTAATAGACTTTATAAAACGAGTTGTGCCCAGTTGGGACAGTGTGACACATCAACCAATGTCTATCACATCTCAACTGTGAAAGGATATTTGATGAGCACCAAATAAAATATGGGTCATACAACAATATTCCTAAATAATGGAAGCAGTGGTTAAAAGGCTCTACAGATGAGGAAAATAACCACTTGGCTAAGGAAGGCCCTTGAAAACCTATTTATTTTAAATAATGTATTGACTACTGATTCCTTCAACGATAGACCATAACTTAAGTACAAAAAATGACTCAACATCCTAAACATGATGACAAGGTACCAATTGATGTAAGCTGCAGCATAGATTTACTTGCAAAATTTTCACTTCTCATAACCTGAGACTCATAATTAATTGATGACAAGAATTAAATTAACCCGCGTTGAACATACAACTTAATGAACGAATTGAGCGTGTTTTGGATGGAAGTTCGAAGCCACAACTTTAGACTTCACCTTTAAAAGATTGAAGATAACTATGCGAGTGCATGGCATCATAGGCCAACCTTCAAGAAAGTGCATAGAATGAACAGTAATACTGCTGGGCGTACAAAATACTGTCAGGTATGAAGTTTGGCACACTGACCCAAGCATAACAGCTTATTCCAATTCAAGAATAAAATATCCCTTCACGAATAAAAATCTGTTTCCCTAATCATGATTTACAAGCCATGAAATTCATAAATTGGCTTCGATATGATATCAGGAAGGCAAGTCATGGTTCATGCAATCATAATCATGATTCTTTATGAGCACAACTATCAGAGTGATAACACTAAACGGTGCGCTTTACTTCATGCACGGGCAAAAATGCGGCACTTTAAATAAGGAGAAATAGTCATGATTTTAAAAGGAAGGTGTGTTTTCATGTTATGAGAATACACCATGACCAAAAATCATGAAATCGTGAAGCATTGTACCGTAACGCCGGCTGTACGTCACGTTTTAAATTTTAACGGAAAAAATGTCAATTCAAATCGTCAAATCATAAAGTATGTTTGCTGAAACCATGAATCAAATGTATGAAAACATAAGCACTATTCATGGATTTAATCATCTGTTATTTATAATTCCTTTTTTTATATATTAAAAGTGGCAATTTCGGTCATGAAATCATGAAGAAGGATCTGATATCATGAATACAGTTCATGGGTACATAAGCACTTTTCATGCATTTACGATTTACGTGCCATTTACGATTCCGATTTTGGTGCTGAAAACTGGCAACTTGAGTCATGAAATTATGAAGAAAGATTCCTAAATCATGAACTCATTTCATGAAAACAAACATTATACGTCAATTAAGATACCAGTTTATATTGGCATAGGTAAACAAATAAAATTAAGATTGAAATCGTTACGGCTTTTGTGCCGGTAGTTTTGTAATAAACTGTGAAAACATTCCATAAATATCAACCAGGCACGCAAAAACTCAATGGATTTTGTTTTCGAAAAATCTCTAAAATTGCCTTACGTTATAAATGGACCGCCCCTTATATTATGAACAAAAATCATCTGGATCAATTTACATGGCTTTTATTATTGATAAATAAAAATTCTTCGATTGGAAGGATCTAAATATTCTAGATGTGAGAAGTTTCAATTATCCTGCAATCGTTTACCTTTAAAGAAAATATAATGAATAATTTTCTACCTGCTTTAACATTTTTTTGTTTCTTCTTTCTTTGCATGACGCTATCTTGAGAAACTCCGTACAATTTTTTTCCATACTCTAAAAAGCAACACTTTAAAAATGTAAGAAAAAAGGGTAAATTCTATGAATTTATAAAAATTGCAGAATTCTTCACATATGGTTCCGGATTCAAAATCAAGAACTCCTCAACATTTTTTTAACGTAATGCAAGATTTAATTTCAGTTAAACCTAGTTACATAATGTAGATTCAACATCAGTTATATCCTACATCAGTGATTCCCAAAATGGGCGAATTCGCCCCCCTGGGGGCGATTTTCAGGTCCAGGGGGGCGAAAATTTGTATAACTGAATTTGGGGGGCGAAACTGCTAGAAAGGGGGCGAAAGTGAAAAACAATAGATTAAAAGTTTGTAAGAGACAATCATATATTAATGATAGCATATACATCTGAGGAAGAATTTATTTGACCCCTAACTATTTCATTGGTTCATTACCTCTAAACGCGTTAATGGTTTTTGCCAATATATAATATTGAATGCATTTTGAAAGCAGAAAGTATGTGAGAACTTTTGGCGATGTTTGAAATTTATTTCCAAGACCAAAGTGAAGTTTGTTGGTTTTTTGTTAGGGGATCTTCATAATAAGGCAGCTTAAATTTCTATTATTCCTCACGCATTTGTTAAACTACTCATTTTGATATTTTGTTGACACGTATACTAATCAGTATTTATAGTACAAATCATAAAAAAAATTATATGACTTTGGTGGACAAAAATCGAGCGCCATTGAAAAATTACTAAATGTCATACACGTAAATCACCCTATTAAAAATAGGCCAGAGCGACTTCAAATTTCATGGATCAAAGCTTGAAAAAAAAACTCTAAATTGAACGTAATATTTCAGTGAAAGAAAAGATGCAAAAAGTTTGAGTTTACTGATTTTTTATATTTTGTATATAGATTGGACTATTTCCAGAACAGAGAAAATGTATTACCAAAATTCCGTAAATTCGATTTCAACAATTTGAGAAACATTTGAAAAGAAGACAAAAATGCAGAACGTGAGCCGAAACTTTTTCGATGATAGCACATTAGCCAGGATAATAGATTTGTTGATACAAAAACAATACAATTAAAGATATTGCATGGCTCTTTTATGGATACACAAGTAAAATAATAGAATAAGTAGAATAAATAAATAAATAAATAGAATACACTCATTTTGGGGTAATATTTCTTGTGAATGAAGAAAAATGAGTGATTCTTCATCTTACTGCACAAAAATATGTTACGAAAAGAGGATCAATTTTCTGCAATAACGCAAAGAGAGCAACGATGAAGAGAAATGAATGAATGCAGATAGGCCCTTATAAAAAAAACAATGCTGAAATACTTAAATTTCATATCAGGGGGGCGATTAAAAAAGTATTGGTCTCAAGGGGGCGAAAGTCAAAAAAGTTTGGGAAACACTGTCCTACATTATGAGGCAATGGCAATGTTCTAAATAAAATAGCGTCATAGGTTAATAGGTAAATAGAATATAGGTAAACACATTAATGAAAAAAGTCCCTTTTAAAAGTTTGTTACTTTCAGTAAAAATTCCATCCGATGAAGTAATAAAAACATTTTTTAAGGTAAAGCTTCTCTGTGAGGTGAATCTTCATGAATTTCGTCAAAAAGTTACAGAAATTATAGAGTGAATTCTTGATTTTTTCGAAAGGAATTTAGTAAATTATTCCGAATTCAATTTACCGTTTTGTCTCAAATTCCGAACATGACTCATATTCCGAACACTCGCCTTTCGTGCAATATTTTTTGACCAAAAATGGAGAGTGGATAGATATCTGAATGTTATTTATGGAAGAATGTCGGGATTAATAATTATGTTTAAAGTAATTGTTATTATTATTATTAACTTTATAAACGAGATTTGTCGCTCGATGCTTGCTCATCTCGGTGAAAAAAGAAAAATATAGGGTACCAGAGGGGTGTTCTTCACCATTGTCTCCAGCTTACGCAAACTATCAACCGTCTTGCACGCCAGTTTTGAACGGTAATGAGGGCGCATGTTGTCCCAAATTACCTCGAAGATTCGCTGAGGATCCAACGGAGTGCTCAATTGTTTATTCAGCCGCTCTATTCCCGATATTTTGCCTCAACGTCATTTTTAGTCTCTTCAAATTTCCCTCGTATAGTAAGTTCATAGTCTACTTCATCATTTATCAAATGGTCCGCATATGGAAGTTTGACAGCCATTTCAATAGAAAAAATGTAGTTTAAAATCAAAAGGGAAATATAAGAAAAAAAAAACAAAACAACTAATAAACTAATTCTATATATAACCAATATATTTCACTGCACTAATTCAATGTTTCCCAAATCTCAAAACCTTCCAAAGTCTTATAATTTACCAAATTTACTATATCACTCAAAGAATCTACACAAAACCCAAAATTACGACGAATCATTACTCAGAAACTAATAATATGTGAACCTAAAATTATCCATTAATATAACGCAAATATTTTCCGAAAAATAATTCCACATCAGAAATTCCATAAATTCTCAAAATATTCCGAAGACCTTAGTTGGGCACCAATTTGTAGCCAGCCCGGGCGATCGGTCTTAAAGCACGTAGCTTAAGCGCCACTCCACAAGGGAGACCACATGCCCAATTTTGATTTGCCCGGTCCATTGAATTTTCCCGAAAAGAATTTCAAAGATCGCTTCAGCTGACTTACGAACCAAACGACCGAACGGGGTTCACCCTATTACCGCTACGCAACCACACAATCAACACGCTAAACTTCATCCGCTCAGAATGAGTGCCGAGTACACAAAATCGGCCTCTCTTAATGCAGCACAGATTCTGTGCAAAGGGGGCTGTACACAGTTTTGTGCAAACGGTGGTAAACAAACCGAATGAGTGAAAAGCGCACAGAGGAGGAGCGTTTGGAATGCGAAATACGCTTCCATTTTTGTTTTTGCTTCTAAAAGCATTGAAAATACATTCAAATTTTAAAGTTTTCAGTGATTTTTTCATTCGAATAGCCGAAGCGGAAGCAAATGGGGAAAAAAATCCACATTTGCGACCATCTTCAGCCTTTTCGCTGGAAAAATCCCAGAAAACTCCCCATCTTACCAAAGGCCAACTGTTTGCTGCCGTGCGGGAGATGACTGACAGTTCCAGTTCCATCAATCCGCGCACAGCCAATGGCCAACGCATCGGCTACACACAGCATGAGTGCGACTTACACAGAATTTTCACTCAGCAAGAGAGTCCTGCATTGGTTGCCTCATTCTGTGTAGTTTTAACACATGCGCTGCGTTGAGCAGGCCTAGCGTGTATCTGTTATGTGCTCATGTGCTCTATGTTCTACGTCACCGACCAAAGCAGTGCATCTGCGGGCTAGTCTGCACTCCTGGTGACAATCGGATCTGGCGGCGGCAATTCGTCACGCACGCATCGTGATCCACTTCCACTAGTAAGGCTTTAGTAGCGCATACTCTTCAGTCTTAAGACTGGACAAAAAACACTCCGAGGCGCCCTCACCGGACGCCCCACTTCACTCCGAAAAAAGGTTCAAATTGGCTTGACTCACCGAGTTCGTTGGCCTCTTACGCTGTCGTTGACCTGTGACCCAGGTCAGTGTCCTCGTCTAGACGAGCGACGATCTCCAATGGCGGTACTGTTGAATGACGCGCTCTTCACCGGAGCCGGGGTCTCGCAATGGCGGCGACAATTATCGAGCTTCGCCGTCGGTTGGATGGATTGACCGACCTGCGAATCCTAGAGGTCCCCTGAACCTCCCTCGGTCGATTTGGTGACGGATCGGCCGACTTCCAGCTGGTTAGCGGTTACTGGGCAAAGATTTCGTCCGTTGGGGAAAAGTCCACGCGCTTGGGTGCGGGTGGATTTGCTGCGAAGAAACCAGCCTTACGGCTAAAACGAACACTGAGCACGACACTACATGGCATATATCGAGCACAATTACCTTTGACATTTGGCTATCACGCTAATTCGCACACAAATCCTAACTACGCACACTTTTCACGAACTAGAGAACGAATAAATATTTAATTAATTACATGTACTTAACGTCACTTGAACAATCTTACCTTTCAAAGAAAATCAAACGAATTACAAACGCGCACACTTCTAATTTGCTGGGTAGTCACGAACGTAATGAACGAATCTGTGACTCCTCAGATTAAGGAAAGTGAATCTTGGACAAACCAGAAATTCGTCATTTCCCGAAACTTCACCGTACACATTCGTGACCATATAGTCACGAAGGAATACTCGGCACGATGGTTGGGCAGCTGTCCCTTTCCAACCTTTCGAGAAACCCGCTAGGAGAGATTCAGCACAATGTTCGCAATTCGCGATTGCCTACGCTAAGGGAAATCTTATAATTTGAATTTATAAATTCTACTGTACATTTACTATATTTACTTCTTAATTCATATCCGCATTTGAACAATATTTACAAATATTCTAACGGACTATATTTACAAAATATATACAAAACTCCTGACCGCTACAGGCTGCATTCCCCGCAATGTTTTTTATCCATTCTGCTTTGTACACTTTCAGTTGGTGATAGTATCAAACGAAGTGGTCTATAGGGGTTTGTAGCTGGTGCTGACGGTCGTAGAAAAGCAATGTAGTGAACCGAAGAACTACGATGAAAATCAGGTTCCGGAATCTCTCAGGATGGCAAAAAACGGGGTACTCCAAGATCCTAACGTTCTTCAGGATGTATCATTCACAGGTCAAAAATGCGAACGGAGATTCAACACGAAAAAATAGTAAAAATCAATAAAAAAAAATATCACCATAAAAACACAATCAAAAGAATACAGCAGTGATGCCCGATTCTGTTTTTGCACGGGGGATGCGTACCGAGCAAAAAAAGTTTTCAGTTCAAAATTTCAAAAACCGTGCAAAAAAGTAACACCATTTCTCGACATTTCATTATAAAATAAGGTTTTGTCGAAAAATTATGTATGGAAACTTTTTTTGCACGGCCGTGTAAAAAAAATTCCGTACAAAAACAGAATCGGGTGTACGAAATTTGTGTAAATCGTGATTATTTCGACCGAAATTACTTCTGTAAAACAAGAAATTTGCTTGCACCACAAGTCAAATGCAGTGACATCATTGCACAATTTTCGTATATTGATCTGAAGGCCTGAATAGAAAAGAGTTCGTGAATGACCTTAGATAGGCATTCCCAGACAACCAAAATGTACGTATAACGAAATCACCTGGAGGCTTTGTATGTCCAAAATTTCACTTATAAGATGTCGCGAAAAGGCCTTCTACGTACAAAAGTGGAGGCGATATGCATGCATATATTATGTGATGAATAATAACATACAATGCGAGTGTATAAATATTCTACCGAACTAACCTGTGATCTTATGCGACTTAACTTATGATAACAAATATTGATTTGACAGCTGCTACGGATTGATTCGACTTACTTTGTACGAGTGTACGGAACGAATTAAAACGTACAAATGAACTGAGAAAAGAAGTGTTTTATGCGAGGAAACTCATCAATCTGACGAGCAGCCCTGTCGTCCTGCTTAGTCGCGCTTAGTCGACGACTAAGAAGCTTTTCTCAGATTTTTTTTTAGAATTTTTAACCTGAGGTCATAAACATAATGTGCGCCCATAATCATAAACATGCGGTTATAAACATAATCTAGCGCCCCATAAGATATCAATCGAAATTTCCAACCTGTTCCTTCCAACGCTCTGGAGTAATTTGACCCTATTTCATATAGTACTTCATATAGAACATGAGTATATTACCGCCCTGTATCAACGCCCAAGAGTAATTTCACTATATCTATCGGTCGGTAGAACATCGATTGAACATTTCAGGCTTTATCAATACCCTAGAGTAATTTTACCTTATTCTACGTAGATCAAAATTGAAAACTCTAATCTGTCAACGCCCTGGAGTAATTTTACTTTGTCCCATATAGATCCGTAGTGTCCTAACGCCCTGTATGACATCATTTAAAATTCAAGCTTTATCAACGCCTAGGAGTAACTTGTCCTCCTTTATGTAGACGCCCATCTTTACGCCGCACATAATTTGAATATTCCAAGCATTATTAACGCCCTGGAGTAGTTTGGACTCGTGTCTTGTAAATCAGCTGCATCTTAACGCTCTGTGAGACAATATCAAGATGTATAAACGCCCTTGACTCATTTGACCTTGTCTTACGTAAATCAGGTGCATCTCAATGCTCTGCATGGATTAAAAACTCCAATCTGTATCGATGCTTTAGAGTAATAGATCAGCTACATTTCAACGCCCTGTAGGACATGATTTAATTACTGCAAGCTATATAAATGCCCTGGATAAATTTGACTTCATCCCATGTAAATCAAGTGCAGCTTGACGCCCTGTATGACATCAATAGAAACTCCAAGCTCTATCAACGCCCTGGAGTAATTTGACCTATATCGATCAAATATATCTCAACGCCCTGTAGGACATCAATCTATCTATATAAATAAAAATGGATTTGTGTTTGTATGTCACAAAATGGCTTACGAACGGGTCGACGGATTTGAATGATTCTTTCTCTGTTTTGTTCGTCAAGGGTTCCGACGTGTTTGTGTGTATAACAATCCCAGGATATTTACCGGGAAAGTTGGGAAAACGAGCGTGAACGAATCTGTCATTTTGTATGGGACGATCAATAGCGTTTTTCAATAGCCTACTTGATGGCAAGACGAAGTTTGCCGGGACCACTAGTTGAAAATATAAGCTTTATCGACGCCCTGGAGTAATGTGATACCATTTTACGTAGACCAAGTGCATCTTTACGCCCTGTTGGACATCAATTGAATATTCTAAGATTCAATAACGCCCTGAAGTGATTTGACCTTGTTCCATGTAAATGAGCTGTATTTAAACGACCTGTGGGGCAAATGTCAAGATGTATAAAAAATCTCCACTAATTTGACCTTGTCTTACGTGGATCAGGTGCACCTCAATGCCCTGTATTGATTGAATATTTCAATCTGTATTGACGCCTTGGAGTAATTTGACCTTGTCTCATGTAGATTTTATATCAAGTGCATATTAACGCCCTGTAGGACATAAATTGAAAATTCCATGCTGTATCAATTTGGACTCGTGTCATGTAAATCAACTTCATATTAACGCCCTGTTCGATATCTATATTCCTTGTCATACGTAAGATCAGGTGCAACTTAATGCTCTGTATCCATTGAAAATTCCAAGCCATATCAACGCCCTGGAGTAATTTGACCTCATTCCTTGAAGATCAAGTACATCTCAACGCCCTATAGGACATCATTTAAGAATTTCAAGCTTTAGCAACGCCCTGGCCTTATTTCAGGTAGTTCAGAAACATCTTTACGCTTTGTATAACATCGAAGTTGTCAAAATATATCAACGCCCTGGATTAATTTGTTCCTTTCTCACGTATATTAGGTAAATCTTAACGTCCTCTAAGACGTCAATAGAAAATTCTAGCCTTTTCAACGCCCTCAAATAATTCAAGCTTATCTTATGTAGGTCAGGTGCATTTTACGCCCTTCAGGAAATATTCTAAACTGTGTTACCGCTCTGGAGTAATTTGGCCTAATTCTATGTAGATCAGGTACAATTTGTATGGCATGAATCGTAAATTCCGAGATGCCCTGGAGTAATATGACCGTATTCCACATTGAGCAAGTGCAACTTAACGCCCTGTATGGCATCAATCGAAATTGTCAAGCTATATAGTAATTGATCTTGTCTCATGTAGATCGTATTAACGCTTTGTTGAACATCAATTATATGTTAAAATGTGCATATTGAGGATTTTGCCCTCTAATAGACTCACACCTAAATAATTTTGTCACACCAACATATTCTCCCACCATGTTTGCCATATATTGGATGGCGTCGTAGCTAATAAAACCAATAAGTAACGCACATGTAACGCATTCTGTTGGATTGTACATTGAATGCAAGTTGCGTGCTTCTATCAAAGTGCTATATAAACTGATGTGTGAGTATTTATTTTTCCACGTTAAAAATGTGCACTAGAATCTATTCCTCAACAAAACGAACAATACATTCTGAACATTATCAACACCCTGGAGTAATTTGACCTTATCCTATGAATATTTTTCAATCTGTTCCTGGTTTGCTGGGCAGTGTTTTGGAAAGCCCAAGCAAGACGCTTCGTTTTCGGGACGCCGGGAGTTTGGATTTCAGTTCCCGGTTTTGCTGGGCAGTGTTTTGGAAAGCCCAAGCAAGACGCTTCGTTTTCGGGACGCCGGGAGTTCGGTTTTCGGTTCGCGGGTTTTGCTGGGCAGTGTTTTGGAAAGCCCAAGCAAGACGCTTCGTTTTCGGGACACCGGGAGTTCGGTTTTCGGTTCGTGGGTTTTGCTGGGCAGTGTTTTGGAAAGCCCAAACAAGACGCTTCGTTTTCGGTTCGCGGGTTTTGCTGGGCAGTGTTTTAGAAAGCCTAAGCAAGACGCTTCGTTTTAATGACGCCGGGAGTTTGGATTTCAGTTCCTGGTTTTGCTGGGCAGTGTTTTGGAAAGACCAAGCAAGACGCTTCGTTTTCGGGACGCCGGGAGTTCGGTTTTCGGTTCGCGGGTTTTGCTGGGCAGTGTTTTGGAAAGCCCAAGCAAGACGCTTCGTTTTCGGGACGCCGAGAGTTCGGTTTTCGGTTCGTGGGCTTTGCTGGGCAGTGTTTTGGAAAGCCCAAACAAGACGCTTCGTTTTCGGTTCGCGGGTTTTGCTGGGCAGTGTTTTAGAAAGCCTAAGCAAGACGCTTCGTTTTAATGACGCCGGGAGTTTGGATTTCAGTTCCTGGTTTTGCTGGGCAGTGTTTTGGAAAGACCAAGCAAGACGCTTCGTTTTCGGGACGCCGGGAGTTCGGTTTTCGGTTCGCGGGTTTCGCTGGGCAGTGTTTTGGAAAGCCCAAGCAAGACACTTCGTTTTCGGGACGCCGGGAGTTTGGTTTTCAGTTCGCGTGTTGTGCTGGGCAGTGTTTTGGAAAGCCCAAACAAGACGCTTCGTTTTCGGGACACCGGGAGTTTGGTTTTCGGTTCGTGGGTTTTGCTGGGCAGTGTTTTGGAAAGCCCAAGCAAGACGCTTCATTTTAGAGGCGCCGAGAAGTTTTGCTGTTCGCGCTGTGTGAGTGCGAAAAGATATTCGTGTTCAGTCGAGGATGGATTACCAACTGGTGAGCTCGTTTCATGCTTATGATAACACATTTTTTCATGTAAACGTTACTTTTTTGTAATATTCAATCAAACTTTGTATGGTTCGTCACTACAAGTGTCGGCATTATGCCTGTTTTATACTATTCTAATAAACATAGAAACTTTTTTACATTACTTAAAATATTTTTTGAATTGTTCGACATTATGAATGTCGACGTTTATTTTGAAACTTCTACCAAAGACTTTTCTTCTTGAGGCATAAATGTTCTGTAATACTTTTATGTAATTTTCAAACAAACTATGTATGGTTCTTCACTACAAGTGTCGGCATTATTCCTGTTTCATATAACTTAAAATTTACGCATATATTTTTCTCTTTTCGCCATTAATAAAAACTTTTTTTGAATGGTTCGACATTACAGATGTTGACGTTCATTGCAAATCTTCTACCAAAAACTTTTTGAGACAAAACTAAAAAGTAGCTTTAAGTATAAACCATATTTTTCCTCCTTATCCATGGATCGCATCACCGACCAAAGGTGACTCCCAGATCTTTTCCTTCTCCACTAATAAACACCCTTCCCGTGGTGATTGTGGAGATGCAGAGGTATTCTCGGTCTCTAGAAGCAACAATCATTACACCCTAACATTTCTGCCCTATCCCAACTGACTGTAAGGACTTGGCCGGCGCCGTTATTGATCAATAATATTAGATCTGCTAAAATTGCACTCCGAGAGTAAGCGGAAACTCCCATCCTTTATTCATTTGGATCGCAGTGCAATTATTACCAGTTCCGATCAATCACGGAGTAGCAACCATTGACATGTACAGTCAGTCTATGCTATGCTTACTTACTTATTTGGCTTTACATCAATTATCTTGATAAAGCCTCGCCAACAATGTTTCGCCAATTCCCTCGGTTCATGGCCGCTTCTATGCTATGCTTATCCTATGAATATTTTTCAATCTGTATTAACGCCCTGAAGTGATTATACATTGTTTCACGTAGAACATCTGCATCTTAACGCCCTCTAGAAAAGAAATTAAATTGTGTTTGCTTTATGTCCATAACTAACGTATATCAAGTGAAGAGTAGTAGTAGTTACGTCGTCTGCTCTTGTGGGAACGAGCGATACAATTAGGATCAATGTTGATGTTGTTGGTGAATTATATCCGTTTTATTTGTTGTTTATAATATCTATATTTTGTCTCATATTATTTTTCCAAACTATTTATCAAACGATTGTGCTACTTTTCCTCGAATGACGTTTCCGCGAATGAAAGTTCCCCGAATAACCCTTTTTTTCGAATCTCATTTTTCCGAATGAAGTGTCACTTCGAGAAGTGATGCAGTACATGAAGGTGCAAAAATAGTTCTTAGAAACAGGATGCGTACCAGATGACTGGTCTGTTCACCACTCTAAAATGTAGAAAGTCGTGAAACGGGATACTCGGAGAACAGACATTCAAAGGACTGACGTTCGAGGAAACGACGAGGAAACAATATTTAGGGCAAACTAGCACAATCCTTTAATAAAATGGATATTGCGATAAAAAAGCATTTGTCTACAGGGCTGTATGCACTTGATCCTTAGTATTCTGTATTATTAAAGAAATTATTGGTTAAATTATCTCGAGAGATCCTTCGATGAAAGCACGAGATCATTAAGGGACCCAAGACCACTCTCGAACTTTGATAAAATATGTTAAAGTTTAAAGCTGAAAAATTATAGGGTGTACCAGTTATGGCCATAGTGGTTCCCTATTTCGCCATACGTGATAACTTGAATGTCTCTACATTTTGAAAAGTTTTGTGTGTTTTATTAGTAAGATATAGGATATATCTTGATGTTAAAGCATTCAAAAAGATTAAAAATGTGAAAGTTATCGAAATTTCACATATGGCCAAATAGGGAACCACTATGGCCATAACTGGTACACTTTCCCTATATATTATTATATATAATATATGTTCTATAGACAGTCAGTTCATACCCTTGTTTATTTTGGACCAATAATTTTCATGTGATAGTGATAAACTTTCATAATCAAGTAAACACTAAGAACAGTATTTTCGTATTTTTTAATTTGATGAAATTAGTTTGAAACCCTTCTGTAACTGATACTTGGCAATTACAAGATCCACCACTATATCTAACGTAAAACTACAAAAGATAAAAACATTGAAATCCCCATAAATTGTTGACTTTTTTCATTTTGATATTACTTCAAAAGCGATATTTCATTTTTAATTTAAGCTATAATTTGGCTGAAAATCGAACACATCTTCTTTAAGTTAAAAAGCAGTTAGAACGTTCTAGATGTTTAGAAAATTCAAAAAAATCTTTGTACACTTAATTATTTGATTCATTTTTTTTAATATCATATATTTCTATATGTATGCATCATATATTACATTACGTTCAAACATTCGAAACATCGAGGCTTAAGTATTAAGTTATTTATGTCTAACTTTAAAACTTTTCTTTGCATTCTAGTCAAGTCTATACATTTTCCTAGTATTACATGACTGAGCATACGCATAAAATTTCTTTAAAAAAATGTTTCGAGCTATGGTTAAGTATTTATCGCTGAAACGCGGTTACCATAGGCATATATTATTATAATTACAGATTGCATCGTAGTTCGCTTGAATTTTATAAAACTAGAGGAGAAGCGTTTTGGTAAACTCAAACTGCTGGACCCTAGCTTGACAGTTTACAAAAAGCTTGGTTTTTTGATAAATTCTATGTATTTCTTCACGTATCTTTCTTCTCATATATTCGCTGAAACACAAATCAATCTTAGGGTCATCGCATGGAGGAAAGATATAGTTCAATTTAAAATAATGTTGGCGACCATTTTGAATTTGGCTCTATCTTGATTTTTTTTTTTTCAGAAAAACGTGTTTCGCCGTTAGCGCTTTGTTTTGAATTCTTAGATCAGAATCAATAAGCTTCGAAAACACTGAGTTCGAGCAGCTGCAAAACTGCCCTATAATATTTACCGGATGAACGAATTTCTAATTAAATGCGAACATCATATTTTGTACAATGCTATTTTGTTCTAGGTCAATTTATCAAAAAATAAATAAATACAGTATCAAGTTATTAAAAAAAATCATACAATTGTTAAAATTATGCTCTTGACTTAGAGTTTACTCCAAAAATGTTGAATCAATTTGTTAAAATTTTTCACAATTTTGTTTAAAAAGCGAAATGCAATAACAATATATTGTTTTAAAATCAAAATGCCGAACACAAGAAAAATTTTGAAATTTGAGGCAGACAAAAAAAATGTTTACAAATAAACGGTTTGATGTGGTTATTGGATTGGCGTTAGGTGCCCCGTTTTACACTGAGTGATAGGTTCTACAAGACTAAGTTCATTTCATGGATTGAGATTTCTTTTTAAAGGGCATATCGAAATAGTCTCAGTTGTTAGACTCTAGAAAATAGTCACATAGCATATACAGTAGTATAAAAAGCCATTGTTATAGTAGATTCAATTGATACAAGGACAAAATAACTATCACTTTTTACATTAGAATTTTTTTTAATTAAATAATGTTTAAGCCCATGTACTTGATCTCTTGATTCCATATTTTAATATAAATGGCACACAAACTAAATACGTGCAAATGAATATTGATTTTTGTTTATTAGGAATGTATATTGAAGTTTTTGTGATATTTGTAATTTTTATATATAAAATGTTGCTAAGGGTTTTTGGATTTCCGTTTATGATCTGCATAGACTGAAAGTCGAAAACCCATAGCAACATAACCTTCATCACAGTTGATCCCTATGTATTAAAATAGTTGTGATATTTCTTATTTTTAACGCCTGGGAGTGAAAGCGCCCTCTGGACCATAGCAACGCCCCCTTAAAAAGGGACGACTAAGAAGCTCAACTTTTACGACGACAGGGCTGCTGACGAGTTTATCCACGTTTTTTTGCGGGTTTGATGTAATTAGTATGAATAAACGAGTTATAACGTGAACTTTCATGCGATTTCTGGTTGTCTGGGTTATTCATATACATACACACTCCGAAAAAATCATGTGATTTTACGTCTTTTGAATGTACATAAAAGAAGCGAGCCGGATGACATGCATTTATGTCACATTTGAAATACCATATCGTCTGATTCGGGAAATGCCGATCATAGTGACATTATGTTCGTGTTCTTTAACGTGTAAAATTACATTTTTTGTTCAATACATCTTTAAGGACACATTTTTATGTCGTTTTATCATTTACATCATGTGCCATTCAGTCATACTATGAATTACGTCCACAGTAATTTCCATTGTTTTTAAGAGTGTACTCAATGTTATAGATCAAAATGGTTCAATGCTGCGTGAGCTCCGATGATCAATGAATATGGTTTTTAATTTGAATATCTATACTCCAAGAAGTTCATGAGATCTAGAAGACATGTCTTAAGACATACATAGTAGATATGTACCTTCTTAGTGTTGCCCTGTTCATGCAAAAACTATAATGTATAGAATTTCAACGATATCCATATTTTTATGCTGAACGGATGTTGCTTAGCCCTAGACAGTACTGAACACCTGCAAGCGTCCAAAAGCAGTCACCTGAAAAGAAAAAATATTGAAATTAGTATTGTTGTTATGATATTGATAAAGTTGTATAATAATGTTTAATCAAATGATATAACATCCAAATAAATGTTGCTGAAAAAAAAAACATTCTATTATTTTTTTGCCTTTTGAATTGAGCAATTTTGCAGAAGGATATATTGCTCTGAATATGTCCATTTTGAATTAATCATTTGTATATCAAAATTTATTGTTTTCTGTCAAAATTGGAGGTTTCCGATAACTTTAATTATGAAAAGCTGTAAACCTTCAAAAAATTGAAGATTATTTAAGTTATTTTAATCATGACATTGATATTTTAATCTTGACCATTGTGTATGAAATAATACAGCCAACGCATACTGTATTCTCTCCAGTACTGTACACTCAATGAAATTGATTGAATTATATGAAATGAAATGTACTTTTACCGCGTGTCATCGACCAGAAAACAAGTGTATTCAATGGATTTAACAGAAAAGGGAACGAAATTACGATCTTCTGTTTACTTGTTTAATCCTTGAGTAAAAAAAAAACGCCCAAGTGTATAAACATCAAAAATAAACTATAATTCGTTTTGGAGCACTCTCCCTTTCAAGCTTCAAGAACAATTCCTTTTACGCAAAACAATAGACCGCCAATTGTTTCACTTTTCACAGCCATTAAGCCCATTCTTTTGCCTCGTTCCAATGAGTATTATCACACCGTATGTAGAGAGTTTCTTTCTCGCACATTCTGCATCCCCTGTTTGAGCCCCTATTCTACGTAAACCGTGTGAAATATGCTCCTGTATCGCTATGGCGGCATATATCCAGCCCCATCAACTTGTGCCACATATCATCCCAAGCCCATACCATGCCACCGAATGTCGTTGTTGTTCCTTTTCTAACTGCTGAGGGAGCGATAAAATGTGTTTTATTTATGGCGAATTAAGATACAATACACCAATACCCACTTTCCTTACTTCATTCACTGTAGGCGTGAGTACAAAGCTTCCTGGAATAGGGATGCTTCAAAAATTACTCGTTTGAAATTCCAAAGCTGTCTTATATCTAGATAGTTGAATAATAGGATAAAAAAGAAATTATAAAACTATAATTATATCTAAAAAATCATGCAATAAGTCCAGAACCTAAAGTCTGTTTGATCCTGAAACATCCCTATCACCCAGCAGGGACGGTGAAAAACTAAACATTTCGTGTACCATTTGAACCATTCCGGGCAACGACGAGATAGTGTACCGTTGGTGGTTTGGTTTCACACTAAGAAGATCTTGCGATGCTCCCGAGCCAGCCGGTAGCATCAACCAGACAAAAGAAGCATAAAATATGACTTGCTCATCTTTTCGTATAGAATTCTCCGTACCCGTTGCTCCAAGTGTAGATTTATCCGATGTGCAGCTCTGTGACTAAGCTATGATTACACATATGTGAGTTGAGCGGATAAATGTGAAGCAGGAATGCAACAACAAGATTCGACTTTATGGAAATTCCATCCTGCATGGTAGAGGCTTGGACGACTCACTGCCACTGGAGTAAGCCAAGTCGACGGCTTCTGCTGGAGAGTTCGCTCCGGGGAGACTGTGAATTGAACGAACGAATTTCAAATAGGAGAAATGACAATAGGATTTCTTCGGTACGTGAGTTATTCCGGTACGTGCCGGATTAGTTGAGTGCGAAGAGGAAGTAAGTTGAGCATTAAATTTGCTCCGGTGAATTACTATTCAAAGGAAGGAAATTGAGAATCACTAAGTTGGTGTTCCGATATGGAGATTAAGTGCGGCAGTAAAGCACAATTTGTTTGCATATATATTGTTTTGAATGACACCGACAGCGTTATCCGTTCTAACGATTTTAATCTGTTGGAGAAAGCATTTTACATTGAGCCGCGGATAAGTTTCGCTAGAACTGTATTCTGAACGAGTAGGGTGGCTGATCCAGTAGTAGTGTGTGTTCAATAATATGAGAAGTGCGGGTTCAAGCGAGTTATAGGAATTTTCTATTTTTGTGTAAAAAAGTCTTGGTTTTTAGTAGTCTAAGTGTGGACAATCATTGAAAGCCTTAACTTTTTTTAAGTAGGGTAGAAGCACCGGTTTACATAGCCAATCAGCATGAAACCTTTTGTGTTCAGTAGATCACATTGATATGATAGAGCTACATTTATTTACTCGTCCAAATTGATTCAAAACATACGAAAACAATTAATTTTCCTTATAATTTTAACTCCCATACACCTAATTTGGCCAGGGCACTCATAATTTGGCCACTCTCATAAGAAATCAATGCAATTGACCAATTTAGGAACCAAAGTTAAATCTCTGGCCGAAACTGGTTCCGTTGGCCTATATTGACCAACGGGTTTCTCAAGGCGAAAAAATGGTTTTAGCTCAGTTTTGAAATTTTACACACATGATATGGATTGGAAGCTTGCATTTGATATATATGTAGTATAAATACGGATTCCCATTTAATTTTTTATTGACATTTTCTCATAGACTGTCCAAAACCGGTGCTTTTACCCTATCATTCTCAACATAACTTTCATTTCCTTAATCTAGGTGTTCTGTGTTAGACAACACTATCATCCTAATTTTGTAAAACTAAATTAAGCATTTGTTAACATTTCGTTAACAACATATTACATTTCATTTGCCGTAGCAATTCAGAATTTTTACAGATGGGTTGATTTCATCTGCTTAAAAGAGAGAGAAAAAAAAGCTTCGAATTTACTTGAACTAACATAGCCTGAATATACAACGCATTAATCGTGGCAATAGAAGATTGCAACGATTTTTTTTCTAAAATTATTGTTTTTAAATTTGTTCCAATATTTCAACATTAAAAATTCTACAAAGCTCATTAGTACTATACCAGGGAGGAAGCTTCAGAATCATTTTCAAAATTTTATTTTGAATCCTCTGCAGAGATTTCTTCCTGGTATTACAACAGCTAGTCCATATTGGTACAGCACACAATATGGCTGGTCTGAAAATTTGTTTGAAGATTAAAAGCTTGAGCTTAAGACAAAGTTTAGATTTTCTGTTAATAAGACATTCTTTAATTTGAAAGTTAAATTTTTATCTAGATTTCTATCTTGATTTTTGAAAATTGGATTTTTATCTAGCATGAGCACTAGATACTTAACTTTATCTGACCATCGTTACAACATGTCATCGTTACAACATGTCTGCCTGAAGGTTTCAAATAAAGAGCTTTTTGTTTATGTGGGAATATTATTAGTAGAGTTTTGGAAGCATTAGGAAAAATCTTCTATGTTTGCAAGTATGAAGAAAAAATATCCAAACTTTTTTGCAATCTAGCCTATGTCATCAGCAAACAATGATTTTTGACATCCCTGAGATAATTCAGGTAAGTCAGATGTGAAAATATTGTATAATATTGGTCTCAAAATGCTGCATTGAGGAACAACCGGGAACACCACTCTAACAGGAAGTCTTTCAAACCTGGAGTTTTGATACACCTGAAGTGTACGATTTGACAGATAACTTTGGATTATTCTTACAATGTATGTTGGAAAATTAAAGGTTTCCAATTTTACAATCAAGCCTTCATGCTAAACACTGGCAAATGCTTCTGCTATGTCTAGAATCTATGTATGGGATCGTCAGCAATAGAACAAAAATGTCTCCGGAAGAAATGTCAAAAATGTTTCAATGAACAACTTTGTCGAAAAGAGTTTTTTGCTAGGACTTATCAGAAGGTGGAACTTATCTAGATCAGTTAAAACTTATCTAGATAAGTTAAAACTTGTCTAGGTCAAACTTGAAGGAGACAAAATGTAGCACAAATTATTCTAAGAAACCAGACCTCTAAAGGGTGTCCACGATGAAATTGCCACACACAAAATTGATTCGCAAAATTAGAGTTTTCATCCGATTGCCATTAAATTTTCAGGGATTGAAAAATAACTATTTAACTTTATTTTACCATTTTATTCGTATTTTATTTACAGTCCATACGCAAATGCCCGCACCTTGGCCTTAACCCCGGCCATAAGATTCTGCACAACCTGTGAATCAACCGTTATTTGCATGTAAACCCATACTTTCTTCAGTTCCTCGACTGTCTTCACTACCTTAGGTCGTTTAAGAAGGTGCTGCTTCATAATCGCCCAGTACTTCTCGATGGGGCGGAGCTCCGGAGTGTTGGGAGGGTTGAACATTTTCGGCACGAAATTGACCTTATTGTCCGCATACCACTTCAGCACGTCCTTGGAGTAGTGGCATGAGGCCAAATCTGGCCAGAAGATTGTTGGGCCGTTGTGGGCCTTCAGAAGAGGAAGCAGCCGCTTCTGGAGGCACTCTTTCATGTACACCTGTCCATTCATCGTGTCCTTGGTCACGAAAGGTGCATTCCGCTTCCCGCACGTGCAGATGGCTTGCCAAAGCAGGAATTTCTTCGCAAATTTGGACATCTTCTAAGAGCGGACATGCTCCGGAACGCTGAACTTATCGTTGGCCGTGAAAAACAAGTTTGAAGACGGCCTTCACATATGTTTCGTCGTCCATGATGCAGCATTCAACTTTCGTCAGCATGTTGAGGTACAACTTCCTGGCACGGGTTTTGGCGGACTTGCTCTGCTTCTCGTCGCGATTAGGGGCCTTTTGTGCCTTGAACGTTCGAAGCCCAGCCTTAGTTTTGGCCTTCTGGACAAAACTTCGACTTAGGTGCAGATTCTTAGCCACATCCCGAATGGAGGCGTTCTGGTTTCGGTTGAAGGCCCCAACTACGCGGTTGTGGTTTTTGGTGTTGTACGGAATACTTTTTCCTTCACTTCTGGGCTTCCGATCGGTGGTCAATCGTTCCTCGAACCATTTAATCACTCGCGACACCGTGGAATCCGCGATTCCCAACGTTTTAGCGATGGAACGACGCGAGAGATCCTTGTTCTCGTGATGAATGCGCAAGATTTTATCATGCACGAGCTGTTATTTCCCCTCCATTTCCGCGAGTTTTGATCACAGGACTTTAAAACTTGCAGGATGTAAATAATGCACTATGAACTAAATCCACCCAAATATCCATTAAATTCTACCCAACGGTTAAAAAGTTAGAGCAATTTCATAGTGTGGCAATTTCATCGTGGACATCCTTTAGATGTATATTTTGGCATATTTTTTTTCTGTAATAAGGAACCAATGACCGGCGCACATTCCCTGAAAAATTCGGTCCAGTATGGTTCTTCAAGATTATGGATCCCTGTGACTCTGCTAGTGTGACATCTGCTTCGCACATGTTAGCAATACCCATTACCCGGTTTCACGAAGGACGGCATAGAAAGTCAAATACCTCGTCGATCTGATAATAAATAACTTTCTCACGAAACAAAACCTGTTCAGCAACGAATCCATAAATCCGTTCAACGACACGATAGAAATTGTAGCCATGGGTTCTAACCCGTCATGATCATATTTCAACATGACCGTGTCGTGTTTGTTGCCAAGGCCATAATTGCCATATCGCCTTCTCCGACCTTCCGATATATCTACATTCTCTCTCGATTTTATTCTTTCTCCATTATTTATTGATCACTGATTGGTGATCGAGTACCTAACACATACAGGCATGTAAGCTTCAATAGTCTCCAGTAGGTTTCCTGTAAACTAGAAATATTTGAATACACGATTAACAGTTCAGCAGTCAAAGATAGATGTTGTTTAATAAATATCACAACCGAGAAATGTTGAGCTCAGCCAACAATTCACCAGTTCAATGATTGATGAATGACCACTTTGGTTCTTCTGGCCCACCGAAATAACCCAGGAATGACCACCGGAGATGCCCGTTTTGTGGGACATTCCATTTTTTCTACCAAAACTAGGCATGCGACGGCTTAATCTTCATGATTTTGAATACATGTGACTTTTCTAGTTCAATTAGTTTTGGTACAAAAACGGAAATTTCTCACAATACGGGTATCTCCGGTGGTCATTCTTGGGTTATTTCGGTGGCCCAGAAGAACCGAAGTAACCATTTATCAATAATTAAACTAATAGAAACACAGGGATTAAAAACCATTAAGATTGAGCCAACACATGTCTAGTTTTGGTGCTAAAACTTTGTGGTCCAATATTACGGTTTTCCCGGTGGCCATTCCAGTGCTCTAAAAGGACCAGAATAACCATCCATTAAATTTTATACGAATCAACTGAATATTGTAGTTACTCGTACTGATGTTATGAATCAACAGAACTATCTACAAAGGTCTTCGTACTTAGAAGTCTCCACCAAAGTCTGTCGATTTTTTCGCCGACTATTTCAAATCCGTTTATAACGTTGAAACTCCTCCGGATCCGCATGAGATGCTGAATTCCCTGCCGTCTTTCAACATACATTTACCGTTTCCAACATTTGCCGTGGCAGAAGTCGTAAGTGCTCTCAACTCTGTCGATCCTTCCAAGGGTCCTGGACCTGATAAACTCCCTTCGGTCTTCATTCAACGTTGCGCTGAAGTACTTGGACCACCTGTTTGCCGGTTGTTCAACCTGTCGTTGTCAGAAGCTGTTTTTCCGGATGCTTGGAAAGTTGCTGCTATAACGCCCATTCACAAAGCCGAAAATATCCATGACGTGAAAAACTATAGACCCATCTCGATTCTCTGTTGCTTAGCTAAGACACTGAACTCTTAGTTCACAGTAGAATGTACGCTGCCGCTATGCCAGTAATATCGCAATATCAGCACGGCTTCGTGAAGAATCGGTCAACAGCACATGGTGTACGCTAGTGCTGTGAACTCTAGCTTGGAAAAACGCTGCCAAGTGGATGACGTTAACGTAGATTTTTCCAAAGCTTTCGATAAGGTACCCCATGAGTTTGCAATGCGTAAACTTAAGCGGCTAGGATTTCCCGACTGGTTGGTCAAGTGGCTACGATCATATCTACGAGACAGAACCGCCTTTGTCAGCCTTCCTACGGTGTTCGGGTCAATATGTTATTGTTATATTGCTATTGTTATGAAATTTGGTGACTTTAAATCTTTTGTGGAAAATAAGAGTTTCACGCTTGAAAAATTTTTGTAGGACAATTCTGAAGGACAAAAAAAGTTACGTTTAAGGTTTTCGGAACATTTTGACCCGAATTTGACATACGAATTTCGCAGCCGTTTTTTCACCAAATATAAATGTTTCTGTACTCAAAATTTTCGTCAAGGTTTATATTTTGTGAATCTGGTTGAAAATCATTTGTAAGAGCAAAATGCAATTGTTGTGAATTGTGAAACATAGAATTTTGTCTAAAATGCATTGAACATGGTATCTTATCGAATGGTTAGTTGTTCAGGGCATTATTGGTTACCAAGTGGCCAAGGGGCCATTTCCGGAGGCCATTAAACGGTTCCCAGGGCATCCGGAGTAGTGGCCAATTTATGTTTTCGGTGGAACCAAGCTGTACGGCACATCAAAATTTGCAGAATTTTTCAACAAATTGATCCAAGACGTTGCTAACTGAGTATGGCAACATTGCCCATATGGATTCCCATGGCATATTTTTGGGTTCCCTGGGGGGTCCTGGGAAAGTGGCCAATTCTTTCACTTGATAGAACCATATCATGCGAACTATCAAAATGAATTCATTAGGGACGCCTTCAGTTATCTAAGGCAACGTTGGCCACCTATTAGTTCCGGAATTCCCGGAGAAGTGGTCAATTCATTCATTTGATGCAACCATAACTTTTCAGAAATCCATATCTAATTTATTTGAGATGCCTTCAATTACCTTAGGCTACATTGGCCTCCTAGTGGTTCCGTGCTAGGCTCCGGGATTTCCAGGTCAGTGGCCAACCATGTCATGCGAAAAATCAAACTTTTCAGAATTTCATACAGAATTTATTAGTGATTTATTTAACAACCTATGGTAATATTGGACCTAGTGTTTCAATAAAAAAAATCCGGGTGTGCCTTATGAAACCAAACTTTGAGAACAAAAAAATGTTTTCGCGGAAACCTGGAATCGAACCAAGGACCTTGCGATCTTTAGGCCCGTGCGTACAGCACGCGTCTATCGACGCCTTGATGTGAGTTGATGCTAAAACGATGCATAAAGCGTATTGTAATAACCGTTCCACCTTCCATAAGGCAAAATGTATGTTCACAGCGTGTACGATGTATCAAATTCTTCAGAATTCTATACATAATTCATGAGCTATATCCTCAGTTTTCTAAAGAAACATTGGCCTAGTGCTTTTGAAACAGGCCACATGATTCCCGGATAAGTGCTGAAATCATTTAAATTTATCAGAATAATGTGCAGTTATCTAAGGTAACATTGGCCACCTAATGGTTTCGTAACAGGTTCCGGGATTCCCGAAAAAGTGATCAATCCAAATATTTCATAGAGCTGTGCCGTCCGGATTATCAAAATTGTTTAAATTCCATTTAGAATTTATCAAAAGTATCTACAGTTATCTTGAGTATCATTGACCAAAAAGGTCAATACTAATAGTCGATGGATTTATTTCGAAGTGCTATCATAAATATCTGCCGTTGTCCCATACAACATTTGGTGTACGTGCTAAGGTTTATATCAAAATGTACATGACTGATTAGAAAATTCACCAGCTAAGTTGTTTAAAGGAATATTGGTCACCTGGTTTCATGAAGTGCTTGCAGAAATTCGGAAAACTAGCAATACTTGACTGCTCCCATCGCCAGTTTTGATGAGAATTGTTGTTTCCAAAGCAGTTACGCCTTTTTGAAAATTTATTATAGATTTGGAAAGACGTAAAACAAACGTAAATAAAAATGCGATCAATTTTTATACTTTCGACAGAACAAAGTCATCATGACCATAAAATCTTACATAATTTTATAAAGAACTAAGGGATGGTACACAAATTATGTCACGCTAAATTTCAACTTGTCACGTTTTTTGTATGAGTCCTCAGAAAATTTTTGTAAGGCTTGTCACGCTTGGCTTGACCCCCTCCCTCCTCGGAGCGTGACGTAATTTGTGCATGATTCCTAAGCAGATAATATATAAGTGAAATCATCTGAAATATTCCCTTATAAGCCAAGCCGCAGGGACTATCATTTTGCGGATATTTTGAGAACTTTCTTTCCTACGGTAGTGGCAGAGTTCTACCGCAGGCTTGAGGATCATTCTATCATTGAATAAAACATTGTGTTCAAAGTATGCTAGTAGTACACAAAACCATGAAAATCAGCTGTGGTAGTTTTCTCTTAAACATTAACTTAAATTACGGAAGAATTTTATAGAAAAATAGATATTGTTCTGTGGTTCTCTGAGCAGATTAGTACACTATCAATTTATATTAGGCACTTCAAAAGGTCTGCGATAAATTATTCATGAAATTCAATAAATGTTTATTTATTTAAATTGACCACTTGTCCGCAACTCCTAGAACCTGTTACGGAACCACTAGGTAGCCAAAATGACTCATGATTACTGAACACATACCTCTTATTCTTTAAAACAAATTAAAAGGTTTTATGAGCCGTATGGTTAGGTTCCATCAAATGTTTAAAGTGGTCATTTATCAAATACTCTCCACTAAGTGACTAATGTTACCTTAGATGACTGTGGACATCTCTGATTAATTCTCTATAAAATTTTGACTTTATACACCACTGAGTGACCAATGTTGATTTAGATAACTGAATGCGTCCTTGATAAATAATCTATGAGATTACAAATATTTATGAGCCGCACTCAGTCCCATCCAATACTTGAATTGATTGTTCATTCACGACTACTGGAAATTGTTACGAGGCCACTTGGTTAACAATTTTATTTGAGATAGCTGCAGTCATTTATATGGGTGCTCAAGAAAAAATAGGAGATATGTTGTGCCACGAGGCTAAGTTCCATCAACTATTGGAATTGTCCATTTTTCGGAACTCACGGAACTTTACATAACTGAAGATTTAGTTCATCAATTCTGCATGAAATTCTGAGACTTTCTGCTGTTCTATCATATGTTTGAATTAGCCACATTTTTGGGAATCCCGGAACCTGTTATGGAACCGCTAAGTGGCCAATGTTACTGAAGATATCTCTGATGAATTTTCATTGGAATTATGTAATTTTGTTTGTGCCACACAGCTCAATTTTTCAAATTAATGGATTAGCCACTTATTCAGGAAACACGGAACCTGCTACGGAATCACTGAGTGGCCACTATAACCTTTAATTACTGAACACATCTCTGATGGGTTTGTTTGATGAGCCTCATGATATGGTTCCATCAAATTAACGAATTGACTACTTATCCGAGAACATGATATGGAACCACTAGGTGACCAATGTAGCTTTTAATCCTTGAAGATATCTCAGATGAATTTTCTATGACATTCTGAAAATTTTGATGTGTAACACGGCTCAGTTCAATCAAATGCTTGGCCACTTCTCCAAGAATCTCAGAACCTGTTACGGAGCCACTGTGTTGACTAATATTGACTTAGAGAACTAAGTGAATATCTCTTAAATTCTGTATGAAATTCTAAAAAGTTTGATGTGTCGCATGATATGATGGCATCCATTGACTCCATTAATTGACCACTGCTCCGGGAATTCCGGAACCTGTTACAGAACCAATAGATGACCAACATTGCCTTAGATAACTGAAGGCGTCCCTTATGAATTATGTATGAAATTCTGAAAATTTTGATAGGTCGCATGATATGGTTCTATCAAATGAAAGAATTGGCCACTTTCCCAGGACCCCCCAGGGAACCCAAGAATCTCCTATGGGAATCCATATGGGCAATGTTGCCATACTCAGATAGCAACGTCTTGGATCAATTTGTAAAAAAATTCTGCAAATTTGAATGTGCCGCACAGCTTGGTTTCACCGAAAACATAAAAACTTCTAGTACCGGCATGTAAATATCGTTGTCAATTACATCCGGATTATACTGTCAGGATTTTTTTTTACGCGAGCCAAAAAATAAAATAAAAAAAAATGTTTTTATTAACCGTAGAAAGTCACTGGAAACAAGAACATCGCAAAAATTTTCAAATGTTGAAGCGGGGATCCAATCCACATCCACATGATATTAATCATACGTCCACGAAGCACAAAATCAGTTTACAACAGGTGTTGCCACATCACTCGGAGAGATGGCATCCCTGCCATCGAATGCAGTAGTGTGTGACTAAAGGATTTGACTGATGTCAAAATAGATTACTTGCAATTTTGAAGTGCTTTGCGACAGAAGTTAACCCATTGAATTTATTGGATTTATGTAGAATTTATTATTATTTCAATTTCCCTTTATTACCGAATTACTAGAAGTAAGGCTACGTTAGTGCTATCAAAGGTATGCAGCATAAGTCTGTGGGTTATGGTATATTAGAGCTGATTTCATTTGCAGGAACTAAATACTCGCTGAGCGTATTGAATTTGTGGATCGCGGTAGATACGGGATTATTATTGGCAGGTGAAATATATCCAAATTGTAATTAAATGTATGCCAAATATGTATAACTAGAATGTCGCTTTACACAGAATTTTAGTTGTGAACGGGCTATTGAACAACAGTAACGCAAGATCATGCATGTATGGTCTCACTGAATTGTAGGTTATACTACTATGGATTGAAATTACCACGAACTAATTTGTTAATCTTTTTTCTAGTTTGAAGCATAAAATAAACGGCTATCAATATCAGTGGAAGATACAGTTCGTTTTTGTTCTCGTTTGCAACAACAGGTATCCGTAATTGAAAAAAAAATCCATATCACATTTACATTTCAATTTTTATCAAATGCAAACCACATATTCATTTCTGAAATGATATATAATAACTTCCATTACACAGCGATGACCAAAATTACATTTTAGCTTGTCTCAAGGATCAAATTATGTGTTTCTAGTATATTTGGGGTAGCTGAGTTTTATGCAGTTCTCAGCAGCCCTGTCGTCGTAAAAGTTGAGCTTCTTAGTCGTCCCTTTTTAAGGGGGCGTTGCTATGGTCCAGAGGGCGCTTTCACTCCCAGGCGTTAAAAATAAGAAATATCACAACTATTTTAATACATAGGGATCAACTGTGATGAAGGTTATGTTGCTATGGGTTTTCGACTTTCAGTCTATGCAGATCATAAACGGAAATCCAAAAACCCTTAGCAACATTTTATATATAAAAATTACAAATATCACAAAAACTTCAATATACATTCCTAATAAACAAAAATCAATATTCATTTGCACGTATTTAGTTTGTGTGCCATTTATATTAAAATATGGAATCAAGAGATCAAGTACATGGGCTTAAACATTATTTAATTAAAAAAAATTCTAATGTAAAAAGTGATAGTTATTTTGTCCTTGTATCAATTGAATCTACTATAACAATGGCTTTTTATACTACTGTATATGCTATGTGACTATTTTCTAGAGTCTAACAACTGAGACTATTTCGATATGCCCTTTAAAAAGAAATCTCAATCCATGAAATGAACTTAGTCTTGTAGAACCTATCACTCAGTGTAAAACGGGGCACCTAACGCCAATCCAATAACCACATCAAACCGTTTATTTGTAAACATTTTTTTTGTCTGCCTCAAATTTCAAAATTTTTCTTGTGTTCGGCATTTTGATTTTAAAACAATATATTGTTATTGCATTTCGCTTTTTAAACAAAATTGTGAAAAATTTTAACAAATTGATTCAACATTTTTGGAGTAAACTCTAAGTCAAGAGCATAATTTTAACAATTGTATGATTTTTTTTAATAACTTGATACTGTATTTATTTATTTTTTGATAAATTGACCTAGAACAAAATAGCATTGTACAAAATATGATGTTCGCATTTAATTAGAAATTCGTTCATCCGGTAAATATTATAGGGCAGTTTTGCAGCTGCTCGAACTCAGTGTTTTCGAAGCTTATTGATTCTGATCTAAGAATTCAAAACAAAGCGCTAACGGCGAAACACGTTTTTCTGAAAAAAAAAAAATCAAGATAGAGCCAAATTCAAAATGGTCGCCAACATTATTTTAAATTGAACTATATCTTTCCTCCATGCGATGACCCTAAGATTGATTTGTGTTTCAGCGAATATATGAGAAGAAAGATACGTGAAGAAATACATAGAATTTATCAAAAAACCAAGCTTTTTGTAAACTGTCAAGCTAGGGTCCAGCAGTTTGAGTTTACCAAAACGCTTCTCCTCTAGTTTTATAAAATTCAAGCGAACTACGATGCAATCTGTAATTATAATAATATATGCCTATGGTAACCGCGTTTCAGCGATAAATACTTAACCATAGCTCGAAACATTTTTTTAAAGAAATTTTATGCGTATGCTCAGTCATGTAATACTAGGAAAATGTATAGACTTGACTAGAATGCAAAGAAAAGTTTTAAAGTTAGACATAAATAACTTAATACTTAAGCCTCGATGTTTCGAATGTTTGAACGTAATGTAATATATGATGCATACATATAGAAATATATGATATTAAAAAAAATGAATCAAATAATTAAGTGTACAAAGATTTTTTTGAATTTTCTAAACATCTAGAACGTTCTAACTGCTTTTTAACTTAAAGAAGATGTGTTCGATTTTCAGCCAAATTATAGCTTAAATTAAAAATGAAATATCGCTTTTGAAGTAATATCAAAATGAAAAAAGTCAACAATTTATGGGGATTTCAATGTTTTTATCTTTTGTAGTTTTACGTTAGATATAGTGGTGGATCTTGTAATTGCCAAGTATCAGTTACAGAAGGGTTTCAAACTAATTTCATCAAATTAAAAAATACGAAAATACTGTTCTTAGTGTTTACTTGATTATGAAAGTTTATCACTATCACATGAAAATTATTGGTCCAAAATAAACAAGGGTATGAACTGACTGTCTATAGAACATATATTATATATAATAATATATAGGGAAAGTGTACCAGTTATGGCCATAGTGGTTCCCTATTTGGCCATATGTGAAATTTCGATAACTTTCACATTTTTAATCTTTTTGAATGCTTTAACATCAAGATATATCCTATATCTTACTAATAAAACACACAAAACTTTTCAAAATGTAGAGACATTCAAGTTATCACGTATGGCGAAATAGGGAACCACTATGGCCATAACTGGTACACCCTATAATTTTTCAGCTTTAAACTTTAACATATTTTATCAAAGTTCGAGAGTGGTCTTGGGTCCCTTAATGATCTCGTGCTTTCATCGAAGGATCTCTCGAGATAATTTAACCAATAATTTCTTTAATAATACAGAATACTAAGGATCAAGTGCATACAGCCCTGTAGACAAATGCTTTTTTATCGCAATATCCATTTTATTAAAGGATTGTGCTAGTTTGCCCTAAATATTGTTTCCTCGTCGTTTCCTCGAACGTCAGTCCTTTGAATGTCTGTTCTCCGAGTATCCCGTTTCACGACTTTCTACATTTTAGAGTGGTGAACAGACCAGTCATCTGGTACGCATCCTGTTTCTAAGAACTATTTTTGCACCTTCATGTACTGCATCACTTCTCGAAGTGACACTTCATTCGGAAAAATGAGATTCGAAAAAAAGGGTTATTCGGGGAACTTTCATTCGCGGAAACGTCATTCGAGGAAAAGTAGCACAATCGTTTGATAAATAGTTTGGAAAAATAATATGAGACAAAATATAGATATTATAAACAACAAATAAAACGGATATAATTCACCAACAACATCAACATTGATCCTAATTGTATCGCTCGTTCCCACAAGAGCAGACGACGTAACTACTACTACTCTTCACTTGATATACGTTAGTTATGGACATAAAGCAAACACAATTTAATTTCTTTTCTAGAGGGCGTTAAGATGCAGATGTTCTACGTGAAACAATGTATAATCACTTCAGGGCGTTAATACAGATTGAAAAATATTCATAGGATAAGCATAGCATAGAAGCGGCCATGAACCGAGGGAATTGGCGAAACATTGTTGGCGAGGCTTTATCAAGATAATTGATGTAAAGCCAAATAAGTAAGTAAGCATAGCATAGACTGACTGTACATGTCAATGGTTGCTACTCCGTGATTGATCGGAACTGGTAATAATTGCACTGCGATCCAAATGAATAAAGGATGGGAGTTTCCGCTTACTCTCGGAGTGCAATTTTAGCAGATCTAATATTATTGATCAATAACGGCGCCGGCCAAGTCCTTACAGTCAGTTGGGATAGGGCAGAAATGTTAGGGTGTAATGATTGTTGCTTCTAGAGACCGAGAATACCTCTGCATCTCCACAATCACCACGGGAAGGGTGTTTATTAGTGGAGAAGGAAAAGATCTGGGAGTCACCTTTGGTCGGTGATGCGATCCATGGATAAGGAGGAAAAATATGGTTTATACTTAAAGCTACTTTTTAGTTTTGTCTCAAAAAGTTTTTGGTAGAAGATTTGCAATGAACGTCAACATCTGTAATGTCGAACCATTCAAAAAAAGTTTTTATTAATGGCGAAAAGAGAAAAATATATGCGTAAATTTTAAGTTATATGAAACAGGAATAATGCCGACACTTGTAGTGAAGAACCATACATAGTTTGTTTGAAAATTACATAAAAGTATTACAGAACATTTATGCCTCAAGAAGAAAAGTCTTTGGTAGAAGTTTCAAAATAAACGTCGACATTCATAATGTCGAACAATTCAAAAAATATTTTAAGTAATGTAAAAAAGTTTCTATGTTTATTAGAATAGTATAAAACAGGCATAATGCCGACACTTGTAGTGACGAACCATACAAAGTTTGATTGAATATTACAAAAAAGTAACGTTTACATGAAAAAATGTGTTATCATAAGCATGAAACGAGCTCACCAGTTGGTAATCCATCCTCGACTGAACACGAATATCTTTTCGCACTCACACAGCGCGAACAGCAAAACTTCTCGGCGCCTCTAAAATGAAGCGTCTTGCTTGGGCTTTCCAAAACACTGCCCAGCAAAACCCACGAACCGAAAACCAAACTCCCGGTGTCCCGAAAACGAAGCGTCTTGTTTGGGCTTTCCAAAACACTGCCCAGCACAACACGCGAACTGAAAACCAAACTCCCGGCGTCCCGAAAACGAAGTGTCTTGCTTGGGCTTTCCAAAACACTGCCCAGCGAAACCCGCGAACCGAAAACCGAACTCCCGGCGTCCCGAAAACGAAGCGTCTTGCTTGGTCTTTCCAAAACACTGCCCAGCAAAACCAGGAACTGAAATCCAAACTCCCGGCGTCATTAAAACGAAGCGTCTTGCTTAGGCTTTCTAAAACACTGCCCAGCAAAACCCGCGAACCGAAAACGAAGCGTCTTGTTTGGGCTTTCCAAAACACTGCCCAGCAAAGCCCACGAACCGAAAACCGAACTCTCGGCGTCCCGAAAACGAAGCGTCTTGCTTGGGCTTTCCAAAACACTGCCCAGCAAAACCCGCGAACCGAAAACCGAACTCCCGGCGTCCCGAAAACGAAGCGTCTTGCTTGGTCTTTCCAAAACACTGCCCAGCAAAACCAGGAACTGAAATCCAAACTCCCGGCGTCATTAAAACGAAGCGTCTTGCTTAGGCTTTCTAAAACACTGCCCAGCAAAACCCGCGAACCGAAAACGAAGCGTCTTGTTTGGGCTTTCCAAAACACTGCCCAGCAAAACCCACGAACCGAAAACCGAACTCCCGGTGTCCCGAAAACGAAGCGTCTTGCTTGGGCTTTCCAAAACACTGCCCAGCAAAACCCGCGAACCGAAAACCGAACTCCCGGCGTCCCGAAAACGAAGCGTCTTGCTTGGGCTTTCCAAAACACTGCCCAGCAAAACCGGGAACTGAAATCCAAACTCCCGGCGTCCCGAAAACGAAGCGTCTTGCTTGGGCTTTCCAAAACACTGCCCAGCAAACCAGGAACAGATTGAAAAATATTCATAGGATAAGGTCAAATTACTCCAGGGTGTTGATAATGTTCAGAATGTATTGTTCGTTTTGTTGAGGAATAGATTCTAGTGCACATTTTTAACGTGGAAAAATAAATACTCACACATCAGTTTATATAGCACTTTGATAGAAGCACGCAACTTGCATTCAATGTACAATCCAACAGAATGCGTTACATGTGCGTTACTTATTGGTTTTATTAGCTACGACGCCATCCAATATATGGCAAACATGGTGGGAGAATATTTTGGTGTGACAAAATTATTTAGGTGTGAGTCTATTAGAGGGCAAAATCCTCAATATGCACATTTTAACATATAATTGATGTTCAACAAAGCGTTAATACGATCTACATGAGACAAGATCAATTACTATATAGCTTGACAATTTCGATTGATGCCATACAGGGCGTTAAGTTGCACTTGCTCAATGTGGAATACGGTCATATTACTCCAGGGCATCTCGGAATTTACGATTCATGCCATACAAATTGTACCTGATCTACATAGAATTAGGCCAAATTACTCCAGAGCGGTAACACAGTTTAGAATATTTCCTGAAGGGCGTAAAATGCACCTGACCTACATAAGATAAGCTTGAATTATTTGAGGGCGTTGAAAAGGCTAGAATTTTCTATTGACGTCTTAGAGGACGTTAAGATTTACCTAATATACGTGAGAAAGGAACAAATTAATCCAGGGCGTTGATATATTTTGACAACTTCGATGTTATACAAAGCGTAAAGGTGTTTCTGAACTACCTGAAATAAGGCCAGGGCGTTGCTAAAGCTTGAAATTCTTAAATGATGTCCTATAGGGCGTTGAGATGTACTTGATCTTCAAGGAATGAGGTCAAATTACTCCAGGGCGTTGATATGGCTTGGAATTTTCAATGGATACAGAGCATTAAGTTGCACCTGATCTACGTATGACAAGGAATATAGATATCGAACAGGGCGTTAATATGAAGTTGATTTACATGACACGAGTCCAAATTGATACAGCATGGAATTTTCAATTTATGTCCTACAGGGCGTTAATATGCACTTGATATAAAATCTACATGAGACAAGGTCAAATTACTCCAAGGCGTCAATACAGATTGAAATATTCAATCAATACAGGGCATTGAGGTGCACCTGATCCACGTAAGACAAGGTCAAATTAGTGGAGATTTTTTATACATCTTGACATTTGCCCCACAGGTCGTTTAAATACAGCTCATTTACATGGAACAAGGTCAAATCACTTCAGGGCGTTATTGAATCTTAGAATATTCAATTGATGTCCAACAGGGCGTAAAGATGCACTTGGTCTACGTAAAATGGTATCACATTACTCCAGGGCGTCGATAAAGCTTATATTTTCAACTAGTGGTCCCGGCAAACTTCGTCTTGCCATCAAGTAGGCTATTGAAAAACGCTATTGATCGTCCCATACAAAATGACAGATTCGTTCACGCTCGTTTTCCCAACTTTCCCGGTAAATATCCTGGGATTGTTATACACACAAACACGTCGGAACCCTTGACGAACAAAACAGAGAAAGAATCATTCAAATCCGTCGACCCGTTCGTAAGCCATTTTGTGACATACAAACACAAATCCATTTTTATTTATATAGATAGATTGATGTCCTACAGGGCGTTGAGATATATTTGATCGATATAGGTCAAATTACTCCAGGGCGTTGATAGAGCTTGGAGTTTCTATTGATGTCATACAGGGCGTCAAGCTGCACTTGATTTACATGGGATGAAGTCAAATTTATCCAGGGCATTTATATAGCTTGCAGTAATTAAATCATGTCCTACAGGGCGTTGAAATGTAGCTGATCTATTACTCTAAAGCATCGATACAGATTGGAGTTTTTAATCCATGCAGAGCATTGAGATGCACCTGATTTACGTAAGACAAGGTCAAATGAGTCAAGGGCGTTTATACATCTTGATATTGTCTCACAGAGCGTTAAGATGCAGCTGATTTACAAGACACGAGTCCAAACTACTCCAGGGCGTTAATAATGCTTGGAATATTCAAATTATGTGCGGCGTAAAGATGGGCGTCTACATAAAGGAGGACAAGTTACTCCTAGGCGTTGATAAAGCTTGAATTTTAAATGATGTCATACAGGGCGTTAGGACACTACGGATCTATATGGGACAAAGTAAAATTACTCCAGGGCGTTGACAGATTAGAGTTTTCAATTTTGATCTACGTAGAATAAGGTAAAATTACTCTAGGGTATTGATAAAGCCTGAAATGTTCAATCGATGTTCTACCGACCGATAGATATAGTGAAATTACTCTTGGGCGTTGATACAGGGCGGTAATATACTCATGTTCTATATGAAGTACTATATGAAATAGGGTCAAATTACTCCAGAGCGTTGGAAGGAACAGGTTGGAAATTTCGATTGATATCTTATGGGGCGCTAGATTATGTTTATAACCGCATGTTTATGATTATGGGCGCACATTATGTTTATGACCTCAGGTTAAAAATTCTAAAAAAAAATCTGAGAAAAGCTTCTTAGTCGTCGACTAAGCGCGACTAAGCAGGACGACAGGGCTGGTTCTCAGAAATGTTCCAACATGTCACAATTTTAAGTTACAGATTGCCAAAGGTGATTAAAACACTGGTTTTATTGACGATTGCATGAAATTTAAAGTATTAGTGATTTAAAGTGATGTTATCTACCAAGCATGCAAAATAGGAATGCAACTTTTCCTTAAAATATAATTTGGTCCAAATTGCATTATTAACCTCGAATTATCAAGAGGTTTACAGGTTTGACTGAAGTCGTCAAATTTTGCAGTTTCAACAGTCAATACCTCAAAAACAAGAAGTGCTATGACATTTTAGAAAACGGCAATGAACTCGGCAACCCAAAATTATATAAAAATCGGTGTTTTGGTGCTGGTTACCGTGTTATTATTGCATTAACATTCCAACTGGTAGTCAAATATAATTTTCTGATGATTTATTTTGCATAAAATTCAGTTCAGTTCTATACACAGGGCCATGGTCAGTGATTTTCGCGCCGCTTTCAGCTTTAAGCAATTCACATTGAGCGTATTTTATCCAACGGATGATTGGGTTTGGCGTAATGTACCATCATTGTTTGATTTACGACACATGTGTTTTTCCCGAACGCGGTAATTATTAATGAAATTTCACACAGCACCAGCAGAATAAATACATATTTTGCAACAATTGTGTCACAGGGAAATATGCAACAATAATTCACTTCAGTAGAACATCTCAATTCTGACAATTGGTAGGATTACGGCAAATTCCTTGATAGTCATCAATTTGTTACACACTTAACGTCTAGGAAATACCTCTCCTTGCATCTCTCTAACATCGCTCAGGCATAGATATTGACTGAATTGCTTTAACAATGAGTTACTCTTACTGACCAGCCACGCTTGTCCGGAGAAAGGGGCGCAATTATGTACATAAATCTTCATAAAATTGAGATTTAATACGTCTCAGCTTACACATTCTTAGATTCATTGTCCGAATGACGTACGACCATGGCCGGTCATCGAAGAGGTCGGACTGGGGCTGTCCATTCAGTTGGGAGTTCGATTTCATGTGTGGGAGCGACTAGCCCTGAAGATGACACACGGTCTTTTATCATACCAAGGAGCATCCATTGGCATAGGAATGCTCGAGTCCCGGGTCTGTGGTGGTAAACTTCATAGCACACAAAAAGCTTTTAGATTATTACCGGGTGCACCAGCAGAGCTATGTGAATGACATTGCAAAGTGAAGACGGAAGCGGTCGGTCATAAAAATTAGAGACAAAAACCAGCGATAACAGACTCAATAGAAGATTGGTTTTAAGGTTTTTTGCTGAGGCAGTGCAAATGAGTAAGAAATTGGTCACTAGGTCTTGGATGGATTTGTTTGAAACAGACCACGGCATAAAAATTAACAAGGCAGGCTCTTTATTGATGTAAATATCAAGTTTGATTGTAAACTTGTGACGTCACTCCTATCGTACCATATACCTTCCGGACCACTAGATCATTTTTTTTTCGTAAATTTGTTCGAGGTGGATAGGAATGACGTCGTCAAGTAGCTGTCAGTTTTCGGAATATATCACCTTCTTAATACAGTACACCGTGGAAACAGACATCATGTATACGCGCTTCATATCAAGAGCTTGAGATCAGCTTGCCATGAGCGCACAAAAATATCCGCGCGCTTGAGCACGTGCTATAGTGAAACACATTTTTTTAGATCTCATGTAGCAACGTAGGGTTTCAATGCTAGTAATGGACCCCTTAGTAGCTGAAATTCATTCTCGACACTTTTCCGCAATGATATCTCAGACGCATATACGTTTTGTGGAGTATAACAACAAGTTCAATGTTCTTACTTCATAGTACGCGTATGAAACATACAAAATTAATCGATTTTTCCAGCGAAATACTCATTTGAAAAACTATTGTCCGAATGCCTATTGTTAACAATTTTGACGTTTCCTATTATGGACCCTCCATTTGATTCCCATGTAATCCGGCTCGCTGGCCGTGCCGACGTGCCTATTATGGACCCACCTGGAAATGCGTATTATGGACCCTCTTGTGTGGTTTCATTTACAAAACTGTTCGAATATCTGTATTTATGCGTTCCAAACCAAATATTTTGCCTGAAACTGCTGACGAATAATGCAATCGAAGCTCCCCGGGTGGATTTTTATAGGAATAAGGTTGTTTTGAGTGTTAATTTTATGTTATTCCGTAGGGGGTCCATAATACGCAAAGGGTCCATAACCGGCATCGACTCCCTACTAGCTCAAACGATCACATCTGCATTGGCTCATGCGCTGTCTCATGAGAAAATCTCAATGTAACAGTGCATTTGAGACTCGCAGGCAAAGGTTTCAGAAGCAAAGGAAAGGGATCAAATCATGAATTAAACTGCCTGTAGGCAGTTTGAAAGGACTGACGCGATTCAACGCGGTTGAGGTTCTAGCATTTGAATTGAAAAACTTGTGCTGGCCACCGAAGAAGCATAGGCATATACCGAAGCCGTATGCTTCCGTTGGGTTGTTGTACTAGGCAAACAGAACTGCATAAAAGTACTCCAAGTAAGCGCATGTGACAAGCCTCACGAGATGTTTCATGAGACTCGCTCACTTAGATATATTTTGTACGTATCTGCATCTCGTGTTTCACATATCCTGTGAGCTGCGATATGAAATATCGCATGGCACACTTGCTCATTTAGGTATACATGAGAAATATGACACTCTGGTTTGAAATGTATGTTTAGATGAGGAACGCCCTTCGAAATCCTCAAGCGCAGCCGTGTAAGTCGTTGGGAACTGTCCAGTAATTAAATTGCCTCATTTTGATTGGATTCCTAGGTAAAATGAAATGGCACGATATCATAGAGAGATATAGGAATGGTGAGGAATTAAACTTCTAATATAGAATCAGTTAACAAGTGAAACAATATGTAAGTGACGAAAGCTCCACTTATTTTTATTAACATAATGTTCAAAACATTGCATTTCATCTTGCCCCACCCACCCTGGTGTTCCTTGCATACAATTGACATATCTATTTTCAGAAAATATTTTTTTTTTGATACAATGGCTCCTCAATGATTGTCGGCTGAACTCGTCTAACTACTTCTTAATTTTTCTTATTAAACTTTTTGTTGTCGTTCCCTCTAGATCAAACAATATAAATGCTCAAACATTTATCTTCAGAATGATAATTCTGCTTACACAGTCAACTCATCAAATTGGTAATTGACAAAATCAGAATTTTACGATCAGAACGAACCACGCCACCCTCGCAAAGTAATCGATTCGTTTCCCATAAATAAACATTCCACACCCCATCCAGATCTCATCGTCCAAGTTTCAGATTTATGTTTGAGTTCTGGTCATTTTCCAGCCGGAAAATCACTCTCAATCACTACCGCATGCAAACACTGACTGGTAAACGCTCAGGCTCGGGCTTCAACTGGCAGCAAGCAATCCTAGCCGTTGTTCCCTCGACTTCGGTATACGGTCAGAGGCGGTGACAAATTTAATTGAAAAACCAACAATTCAATGTTTGAAAGTTTTCTGTTTGCATTCCGCGCCGGTTTCACACCATCATCTGGTAGTGGTCACCCTCTTCGTGGATTCGCATCAGTTATACGTGTTGTCGCTATGGACTCATTCCAGATGGTGCAACATTGCGAAGGACTAACAACGCTGAACGTTCAAACTACAGTGACTCGAATTCAAATTCGTACGGTGCCAGTGCCCCATCATGAAGGTGGTAAAAATATCAAATAAACTTTGAAAGCAAAATCGTTTACTAC
The DNA here is from genome assembly GCF_002204515.2 of Aedes aegypti. Lineage (NCBI taxonomy): Eukaryota > Metazoa > Arthropoda > Insecta > Diptera > Culicidae > Aedes > Aedes aegypti. Next base: position 183,789,748 of record NC_035108.1, on the reverse strand, counting down.
AAAAATAACATTCGTGTTTATTTCATGGATCAAATCATGTGTAGTAAATTCTGGTTGCTGAATCTGAGCCACTCTCAGAAATGTTCAAGGATATCTCAATTTTGAGACACAGGTAGCCAAAGTTGTATACTGGTTTTATTAATATTCATGTGAATTTTGAACTATGATGTATCAAACCTTTAAGTGATTCAATCCACCAAACTTGCAGAACAGCCAAGCTTTAAATTTCAAAATTAAATTTGATAAAATCGATGCTTTTTCAATGTGTGGCAGGTATTATTATTATTTTATTTTTTATTTGATTGGGGTTACATCAATTGATTTTTTGAAACCTCGTTAACAGTATTACGCCAATTTAATTGGTCCATGGCTGTGTCCCTCCAACTTCGATTTCGGACCACGCTCTCCAGATCTTGTTGAACGTAATCAAGCCACCTCGCTCGCTGTGCTCCCCGCCTTCTTGTGCCAACCGGATTCGACGCATACACCATCTTCGCAGGATTGTTGTCCGGTAGTCTTGCAACATGCACTACCCAGCGCACCCTTCCGGCCTTCGCAACCTTCTGGATACTGGGTTCGCCGTAAAGCCTAGCGAGCTTGTGGTGCATTCTCCGCCGCCACACACCGTTCTCCTGCACACTCGTTTGAAAACTCCAAGTGCTTGTAGGTTCTCTTCCTGCATGGTCCATGCTTCATGTTCATAGAGGACCACCGGTCTTAATAGCGTCTTGTACATGGTTCATTTGGTGCGGGGGTGAATCTAGGCGAATAGTAGGCGCGACTTCCACTGATGATGCGTCTCTGTATTTCACGACTAACGTTGTTTTCAGCCGTTAACAAGGATCCGAGGAAGACGAACTCATCAACCACCTCAAAAGTATCTCCGTCTATCGTAACACTGCTTCCTAGACAGGCTCTATCACGCCTGGTTCCACCTATCAGCATGTATGTACTTTGTTTTTGACGCATTCACCAACAGGCCAACTTTTATTGCTTTACGTTTCAGGCGGGTGTACAGGTCTGCCACTGTTCCAAATGTTCTGTCGACAATATCCATATCATCCGCAAAGCAAACAAATTAGCTAGATCTTGTGAAAATCGTATCTCCACAGAAAAAAATATTTTATTTTCAGTGTGATGTAAACTGTAAAAATAAATCAAATTCGTGTGTTGTTACAGCTGAATGTACAAATGATTATACATTCAATTTTCAACTAGAAATGGCTGAATATTACATTATCGTGTAAATTTAAAGTGAATTCGATTGAAAAATAATTGATTGGTCGTTAAATTTAGGTTTATTTTGATGCTGCATGAAAATAAACTTAAATCTACAACATTTTTTTAGCTGTGTCGGTTATTGAACCCGGCTCTCCGAAAGACACCTTCTAGCATGATGTAGAACAACAGACACGAAATTCCATCGCTCTTGTAACCAATGAGTTGTCTTATCGATCGAAAGTAGTCGTAAGCCACGTGTTTGGTTACTTACCGCTAGTGATTTAAGCGCCACCTTCAACTGAAGGATCACTAGTACCGTTAATGTCCGGCCAAGACTCTTTTTCGAGGGCAGGTAGTTGTTCCCAATCACCGTTAAATTAATTCCAATTCAATACAAAAATTCAACCATAAAAACCAATCAGAAAAATTCCAAATAATGAACCAAACTATTAAATAAACTACTCGAACCCATATCACACATTCGAGCACTGATGGAGGCGGATGGTTAATTACTTATACCTAAGAGAGTTACTACGAAAGAAATAATTCTAAAAAAATCAAGGAAAGATTATGTTCAAAACTTAATTCTAAAACGCTTCCCAAAGTAATTAAGAAAAAAGTAAGCACAAATTCAACTTATAGTATTTAATTTACAACGAAAGAGTGTAAGAGTAAAACTAGAAACTAAGATAGCTATCGTGAGCGTGTTGGCGGTTTGGCATCTAAGTCCGAAAGAAACATGGATTTGCGAAAAGAGATGTGTTCATAGTTAGTACTTGGATTCAATTTGGCTTTCTATTCCGCAGAACCATAAGGTGTTCTGTAGCTTAGTTGGTTAAAGCGCCGGTCTAGCGTACACGGAGTCGTGAGTTCGAGTCCCACTAGAACGCGTATTTTTTCGCAAATTCATGTCTCAATTTGTCAAATAAACACACTGTGTCTTCTGATTACAAGTTCGCAAAAGTAAGATAGCTTTCTTCTAATTTATTTACATTTATGTACAATTTTTCGAAAAATCAGTTCAGAGCTCAAAGTCAAGGAGTGCACAAGAACGGGCTTACTTGCTAGTCAGCTGGCTAGGGTTCCAATGACGGTTGGCTTCACGTGGCGTCGACGCACTTGTTCTTCGGAGAGGTTCGAGAATCGTCATATTCTAGAGAGGCCGCACAGCAGATTCTTCGGGTATATTGGCGTCCCGGAATCGAGGGTGGTGGACGGCTGCTTGCCCCCTTAGCGACGACCGAGCGTAGAACAGACACGTACAATGCGCTCCAGACAAACACCCACGTTGAATGGGTTTAGCCTCTTTTAAGTACGATCGATACGTTAAGAACCACTTCTGAAAACAAACTAGTACAATAGTTCACCGTATTTAGGCTTATATCAACTTTAGGTTTAGAATCAACCACTTTTCTTCACCACGGCTTCCACCAAAAGGAACAAATTTATCTGATACAAGCTCGTTCGACCCTCTTAAATAACATCTACCCACAACTGAATATTTTATATCTTCCTGTTTTCTGAGTGGTCCAAAAATGGTTTCCGGTTTTTCGTTTCAACTTTTAGATGAGTTAGGATGGGCTAGGAAAAGGGTTTCCGGTTTCGGGCTAAGTGGAAAAGTCTTGCACTCTTAAGCTTATTTCTTATTTAGTCGAGCACCCAAGTAAAGCTCGCACATGTTTTCGCCTGTGAGTAGGCAACCGACCTATCTCAGACATTTATCGTTCTAGTACAAAGCCCGTCGTGTGGCTACTTGACAACAGGTGGCTTAATACATCACAAACGATTGAACAAATAATGCCGCCTTCTACAAAGCGGCTACACAACACGCTAAAATTGATAAACGAATTGAAACAAGTTTTAATAATTTGATCAAACAATCAATAAATAATTCATTACTAAGCATTATGCAACAAAAACATTTGTTACACCCTGTTGAAGTCCCCGGCGAAGTCCCACGCTATTCTGCACACCTTCCATCGTTGGTCTTATTAGTCTTGTGAGCTTCCCGGGAAAGCTGTACTCGTCCATGATTTTCCATAGCTCTTCGCGGTCGATACTATCATAAGCCGCTTGGGTAATGCGTTGGGACTTGGTATTCACGGCATTTCTGGAAGATTTGCCGTACAGTGAAGATTTGGTTCGTCGTTGAGCGGCCGTTGATGAAACCAGCTTGATAAATTCCCACAAACTCATTTGCTGCTGGTGATAAACGACGGAAGATAATCTGGGATAGCACTTTATAGGCGGCATTCAGGATAGTTTTCGCACGATAGTTTTCACATTCCAGTTTGTCGCCCTTCTTGTAAATGGGGCTTATGACACCTTGCTTCCACTCCATCGGCAGCTGTTTCGTTTCTGACAATTCTGACAATCAGCCGGTGCAGACAGGCGGCCAATATCTCCGGGCTCATTTTGATGAGTTCAGCTCCAATACCATCCTTACCAGCGGCCGTGTTGTTCTTGAGCTGGTTGATGGCATCCTTAACTTCCCTCAATGTGGAGACACGTTGGTTTCCTTCATCCTTCGTGCTGACGTAGTCAATTCCTCCGCTGTCGTGACCCTCTGCCCCTGTGTTCCCCGTGCCATTCAGGTGTTCATCGTAGTGCTTCTTCCACTTTTCAATCACCTCACTTCTGTCCGTCAAGATGCTGCTGTTCTTATCCCTACATTATTCGGATGCGTTAAATTTCTCGTAGAACTTTTGCGTTTCTCGTGAACGATGCAGCTGTTCCATTTCTTTACATTCCGCTTCTTCAAGGTGACGCTTTTTGTCTTGGAATAGGCGGGTTTGCTGCTTTCGCTTTCTTTTATATCGCTCTACATTTTGTCGCCTTCCTTGCTACAGCATTGCAGCCCGCGCTGCATCCTTCTCCTCCAAAACCTGCCTGCATTCTTCGTCGAACCAATCGTTACATGTCCTCCTTTCCCCGTACCCGACGATGCTCTCGGCAGCGTTGTTGATGGCTGTTTTTAAGTTGCTACAGCAGTGCTCAAGCGAGGCTTCGTCAAGCTCGCTCTCTTCCGGCAACGCTCCCTCGACATGCTGCGCGTATGTGGTGGCGACGTTCGGTTGGGCCAGTCGCGATAGATTATACCGAGGTGGGCGTCGAAACCGTACATTGTTGATGACGGATAATTTTTGGCGAAGTTTCACCATCACTAGATAGTGCTCAGAGTCAATGTTAGCGCCACGATAGGTTCTGACGTCGGTTATATCTGAGAAGCCGTCAGTCTGCTGCGGTGATCTCCAGGTGTACCGATACGGGAGGCTATGCTGAAAGTAGATACTACGAGCTGGAGGTGGCAAAATCAATCAGTCGTAGGCCGTTCTTGTTCGTCAGCCGGAGGGCGCTGAACTTTCCAATCGTCGGTCTGAACTCCTTCTTCTGGCCAATCTGAGCGGTCAAATCACCTATGATGATCTTGACGTCGTGACTTGGGCAGCGGTCGTACTCGCATTCGAACTGCGCGTAAAATGCGTCCTTGTCATCATCAGTGCTTCCGGAGTGATGGCTATGCACGTTTATGATGCTGAAGTTGAAGGACCGGCCTTTGAGCCTCAATTTGCACATTTTTTCCTTGATCGGCTACCACCCAATCACGCGCTTTTGAATATCACCCATCACTATAAAAGATGTTCCCAGCTCTCGTGTGTTGCCGCACCTCTGGTAGATGGTTTGATTACCTCTGAACGTTCGCATCATTGATCCCTTCCAACACACTTCCTGCAACGCATAGTGGGACGAAATAAAAAAGGGAGATATGTGTGTTTGTGCTAAAACTATTGGGTTTAGCGTTTTTACATGTTCTACAAAGTTTCATCATTCATTGAGTACTTCATTTAGACATTGAAAAAAAATCACTTAAGGTGATATACACTGAGAAAAATATAACTTTTTTATATATTGTTAAAATTTAAAACTGTCTAAGGAACTATTTTAGGCGACATTATTCCATGAAAATTTGTCGAAGACAGAAAAGCTCTACCTTTTTCACTGGGGGTCAAAATGATGGGTACCCCCTCAAAACTCATATTTTGTCCATTACTTCTTAATTTGAAATTCTACATTTTTACAATGTTCTACAACGTTTATGGTGCTGTAAAAATACACATTTTTGCCGAAGACACTAAGCGCTAGCACTTCATTTTGAAGATTTACGAACGATTTACTGATTTTTTCACGTCAAATTGAAGTGTGCATGTCTTGTAAACTTGCAAGTAGTAGCAGCTAATTTTAGCATCATGCTGTTCCTTAACCTTTACCCTTTTAATATATGCTCAAATAATTGCGGGGTCTAGTGGGGTCCATAGCAGTTTGTTTAATTGAAAATTGCATTTCCTAGAAATAAATATATGTGTTTCCTAAGAGCTCTACTCTGGCACTCGGACGATGATCAGCCGCCCCTGACATGGGAACAAGCTGTTGTGAGCAGCTTTTAACATGGAGTACAGACGCTCCAGGTTTATATAAGCAATGAAACCACCTCCCCCCCTGTCAGTATAGTTCCCACCGGGGTTGGTTATCCGATCTCCCCTTAGATTTCTCGTACCCAGGCTTGTACCACGAGGAGGTAGGGATAGGAGTTGCTGGATAGGATGCTAAGGACCGCACAGAGGGGTCTTTTTGACGGTTGGCCTTCGTTTTAGTTCAAATGGAATCGTCTGGTCGTATAGATGTTTAGGATTGTTTGGATTTTTTTGGAAATGTCCACCGGTGCGGAGTTATTCCGGTGGTAAAAATTACCCAAATTCTTTCGAATCAACTTTTACCCAACTAATTGATATAGATCTGACACAATTACATTTGGTTTTCATGGTTCCGACTACGGACGTCATATGAGAAATAAATAAGACAATGGGATCAACTTTGGCATTGGGTATTTTTCGGGTATTCATGGGACCTCCGTGGAACCGATCCCAAACAGCTTGATTTATTTGTTCTTCCAAACTACATAATTTGGGTATTAAACATTATCATTTTTAAAAAGCATCTCAGACTTTATCGAACAAGATCATTTTAAGGGTATTGATCACCTGGAAATAGAAGAACACTTGACAATATTCCCTAAGCTCCCATATTGTAAAGACTGGCTCATAACTAAGTCACTGAACCTGTCATATATGTGGCTAATATCCTTCAAATGAATTTCCACGATCATGTCAGAATTATCTTCTGTAAATTATGGAGATAAACACTCAAATTTAAACGGTTAAGAAGAAAAATAAATTGACCTTTCTTCGGTCGTATCTAAGGTAATTCCATAAATAACCGAAAAAATATCGAAGGTCAAATCTGGTCTCAGACTTATTCAGTTCTCACATGACATCCGTAGTCGAAACTATAGAAACAAGTTGATTTGGAGTCAGATTCATACAAATAAGTTGGGTACAAAATTATTGAAAAGGAAGTTGGGGTCATTTCAACCTGGCTTAACCCAAAGACCCACCGGAATAACCCGTGGACATTTCCGAAAATTCCCATGATGCTTGTACAACTAGACGTACAGATGATTTGATTTAAGCTAGAACGAAGACAAATCGTGACAATTGAAATAACTGCAATTTGAACTTTTTACCATTTGCTGAGCGGATACGGGTTAAAATTGAATAAAAATGAAAATCTAGAATAGCTTTGAATGACATGAAATGCTTGTGATTTCTATAAACTGAGCAAATTTAAACTGAAATATTTTCAGTGTTAACCAATACTCTTCTTACAATAGAAGCATCGAAAGTAACGTACCGTTTTGTCTCAAATTCCGAACAGACTCATATTCCGAACACTCAGTTTTTGTATGGCGATTTGGTTGAAATGTTTCGCTGAAATATGTCATCAAATAACAAGGAAATGGCAGTCAATTGTAATTAAATTGTTACGTCTCCAATATAATTTATACCGCGGGAGTAGTGATGATTCTCTAGTTTGAGATCAGTAGAACAAGCTCAGATAAATTTATTTGCAAAATTATTCATTTAAATACGGCTTATTCGTGCTGTTCGGAATTTGAATCAAGGTGTTCGGAATATGAGACAGAATGAACACAGTGTTCGGCATTTGAATCAAAATGTTGTTCCATACGTTCACGTAAAAACAATACTGAAACTAATTAAATCAACATTATTATTGGTACACCCAACAGCTAACAGTTAGACTTTGCAATGAAATTAAAATTCACCCAAATATCAGCCAATTTATGCCAATCAGATGCATTTGAAGTCACTGTTGGCCTTAAGTGTTCGGAATATGAGTCAAAACGGTACATAACTATTAAACATATATTAAACATATAGTAGGCCGCATAAAAATCATCCAATGGTATGTGAAACTTGAGCAATCATTTACCATTTTGATTCATATTACGGACACTTAAGGACTCAGGGAAATATAACCCAGCATAGAGCATACAAAATAAATCATTCTGTATGATTCCTTAGCGCTATCGAGCGTCGGAAGCCCTTTACTTTCGAACGGTGGGTGAAGAATACGCTTCCGCACCTTCAATAATTTTAAATAAATCAAAATGTGTGGCCTTTTCATGATTTTTATTCCGGACGCTTCCTTACTTTTGCCTCATATTCCGGACACTTTGAATCGAATTCCGGACAGCTCATGATAATCATTAATGAAACAGTCAAATCATCAATCGAAATCATTAAACCACCAAAGAGACATCTAAGGTAGTTGGGCATTATAAATTTTCAAAGATATTTATGGGAAAAGTTTACTAAAACGAGCCTTGAAATTGAGAACTTTTGAACAGCAAAAATTGAAACATTTCACGTGAAATGTTTCCCATACAAATTAGAGTGTCCGGAATTTGAAGCTGTCCGTAATATAAATCAAAACGGTATTGCTAGGTGTACTAAAATTGAGATGGGTCAATTTTAGACACAAATTCAAAACATTCCCATTAATACAAAGAATAAAGTAGAGGATGTTTGTGATTGTGCACTTTCATTATAGCGACATACATGGTTTTGTGGGTAGAACACACGTCCCTCACGCCGAGGACTCCGTAAGGGAAGTAAAGCCGTTGGTCCTGAGATTAACTAAACCGAAAATACTTTCGTCATTGTTGAAGCATGTTTGTTTTCGATGTACAATTCAATATTGCTTTTGAAACTTCATTTGAAACCAGTGCCATGTATGATTATGAAATTGAGTCACTGTACGTGAGCGACCGACTGCTTTTCGATAGACGGTTTAGATCAACGACGCGACGCTGGTCACTGGAACGTTAGTTCTATATGCAATCTGCCGTATGGTTTTTCATTGGCTATAAAGCAACTTTCAATCAGTACGGTTTTCCAGTACCAAACAAAGCGAGAAATTATTCATGATCCATCAGCGTGTGGAAGCGCAAATATTTACGTTTGTCACATGAACTGGCTTCAGCTGGTCGTTGATATGCTCTCCTTTACTCGTTCGTTCAAGTTCGACTCATGAACGGTGAAGATGACTAATTTGTGTTTAATCTTTATCCAAAGTTCTGTCGTCCTTCTCTGCTCTCCTGTCGACAGGAAGCAATCTCAATTTCAAAACAGCTCCATAAAATGAAGTGTAAAATGTGTGCTCCAAAAACAACAAGACGCTACTCTTCCGTCTATTCACAACCCGGCTTTCTGTCCTATACTATTCACATGATCTGCTTATCTTGATCCCACAGATGAAAGCCAAACCCGGTGTCGGTGTCCTTGCTCTCTCTGTGTGGGGAGCATAGAAGTGGAAAATATAAACACGACCCCCACAAGCCACCGGAATCAAGCTTGGCTCATTAGGGTGGCCCATAATGATCAAACTACAAAAACCTGAAGTTACATCTCCAAATTTGTTCATTTGGACCCCCAAAAGCTAGTGTGTAAATTTGAGTGGAATCTGGGGCGGCTAAACGAGCTTGAGGTTTGTATGATGAAAATCGGCCAAATATTTGGTGAAAACGGTTCTAATTATATTTTAATTTTTAACAAAAACGATATACCTGAAGAAACTGAAATTCGATTTTCTCTCTGAGTGGAACGGGAAGCTCTTCAAAAACTGTTTGGTTTTTATAAGTGCTCTGATTTCGTTGTATTTTGAGAATCGAATGAAAAATCTAAGACTCTTTTTCTTTCTCAACGAAAAGACTTTCGACTTGTTGTTGGAGAATGTTCAAATCAATAATAAAATAAATTCATCAACTACAGCGCCACCTATAGTCAAAAATGTAATTTGAATAGCCTTTTCGATATATTAGGTCGATTTGCTTCCTACAAACTTAAAGTTCATTAAGCCCCTCCTAGAGTTATTTTTTTTCTCAAATAAAAATGGGCCACCATACTGGTTCACCCTCCACCCTATTGACGCCCTCACTTAGCTATTTAAGTTTATTTACGGGAAGCTGAGGTTGGAAACTGTGAAATCTTAAAGCCACTCACCGCTGACACCGAACATTACCTGTCCTCGTGGTTGTGACGATGTGACGGAACATGGAAATCTGCGAGCTCCTCATGTTCTGTGTCAACTTGTTCTGGCTGGCTTGAAAGAGAAAGCCGATGAATACCACATTTTACGATTCATCGTAAAAAAACGAAGCGTATTCAGAATATGTAGACACAGAACAGCTCAAAAGGTGATGATGAAGGTCGGGACTTTCTTTGGCGTTGGGATCCGTGTATTGTGATACCTCAGAACAATATGAAGGAGGGGTGAGTTGTACACAACAGTGTTAAAGAAATTTAAACAAGTGAGATATGTGATGAGGTGTCGTCCAATATGCCGGAGGCAAATCATATTTATATGCTCCCTGAAATTGAGGCTACTTTAATAGATTGACAGCATTAGATCTTGATAGAGATTTCTTTTCGATTTTCTACGAAAAAGACAATGTTTCAGTTACGAACAAGAAGGCCTTTACGGATCAATGAGTATCAACACTACACTTCAAAAGTATGGAGTCACTCCACCGAGTATTACAACAACAGTTTTAAATATTGTTTAGAATCAAATTTCTTTTCAAATTTAAAATTTGTTCGTCTTCTGTAGACGTAATATAAAATTGTGTTCGAAGCAACAGAAGAGAAAGCTAATTTTCATACAAAATGTTTAACTTTGTCATACTTTAATTTTGTTTCCTTATGACCAATATCCAGACTCGATATCTAGATAGGAGGCACGGTAAATGGCTGGGCATGGCGTACCATTGGTACCTCGCGTACCTGCAGGACTCCTATCCCTATCTCCTCGTGGTACTGGCCGGGGTACGAGTAACCTTGGGGAAGATTGGGTAACCAACCCGGTGGGAACTCTGGTCGTATGCTGACAGGGAAGAGGGGGTTTGCTTTAGCTTTTGCTTCAGCAAACCTGGAGCGGCTCCACTCCATGTTAGGAGTGGCTCACCACAGCGTCTGTTTCCCATGTCAGGGGCGGCTGATCATCGTTTGAGTGAAAGAGAAGGACTTCAAACTAAACTGCGCACTATAATTTTTCGAACATTTAGAGGGAATGGTCCTCTGGAAATCTAGGGGGTTAGTGTCAGGTACCAATACCATCTACCAAAGCAGCGAAAACACACACACGAGCTGGGAACAGCTTTTATAGTCATGGATGAAATGCAGAGGCGCGTGAACGGGTGGTGGCCGATCAATGAGAGAATGTGAAAGTTGAGGCTCAAAGGCCGGTTCTTCAACTTCAGCATAATAAACGTGCACAGCCCTCACTCCGGAAGCACTGATGATGATAAAGACGTTTTTTACGCGCAGCTTGAATGCGAGTAAGACAGTTACCCAAGCCATGACGTCAAAATCATCATAGGAGATCTAAACGCTTAAGTTTGCCAGGAGGAGATGTTCAGACCGACTATTGGTAAGTCCAGCGCTCACCAGCTGACAAACGAAAACGGCTTACGACTAATTGATTTCACCGCCAAGAATTCGGCCATTCGTAGCACCTTCTTCCAGCACAGCCTTACACCTGGAGATCGCCACAGCAGATATAATCACAAATCAACCATGTTCTGATTGATGGACGGCACTTCTCCGACATTATCGACGTTAGGACCTATCGTGGCGCTAACATCGACTCTGACCACTATCTGGTGATGGTTAAACTGCGCGCAAAACTCTCCGTCGTTAACAACGTACGGTACCGACGGCCGCACCGGTATGACCTAGAGCGGCTTAAGCAACCGGATGACGCCAAAGCGTACGCGCAGCACCTCGAGGCTGCATTACCGGAAAAGGGTGAGCTGGAAGAAGCCCTTCTTGAGGACTGCTGGAGAACAGTGAAGGCAGCCATCAACAATGCAGCTGAGAGTAACGTCGGTCAGCGGAGGAAATGCCTTCGTCAGTACCGGGCGATGGAAACTAACCAGCCTCCACTTTGAGGGAGGTAAAGGATGCCATTCACCAGCTCAAGAACAATAAAGCCGATGGTATTGGAGCTGAACTCATAAGGATGGGCCCGGAGAGGCTGGCCATTTTTCTGCACCGGCTGATAGACACAATCTGGGAAACAGAACAGCTACCGGAGGAGTGGAAGGAAGGAGTAATATGCCCCATCTACAAGAAAGGCGACAAGTTAGATTGTGAGAACTTTCGAGCGATCACTATTCTTAACGCGAACTACAAAGTATTATCCGAGATCATCTTCCGTCTTTGTCACCTGTAGTAAACGAGTTCATGGGAAGTTATCGGGTTCGTTGACGGCCAATCGACAACGGACCAGATCTTTACTGTACGGCAAATCTCCCAAAAATGTCGTGAGCACCAGGTCTCAACACATCACCTTTTTTTCATCGATGTCAAAACGGCATACGATAGTATTGCTGTGTGCATTTGAAATGCAAATATCAAATGCGGGAACACCAAACGCGGTAAGATTTTTCACAAGAAATGCGATGTCAAAGATAAATTTTTCTTGCTAGGGCGGCGGTGATTTATTTAATCGTTGCTAGGTGTCCTTTGATTGTTTTGTGTTACCGCATTTGGAGGACGTTTAGTCTTGATTTGCATCCCAAATGCAAACAGCAATATCGACTGCGTAGAGCTTTGGAAAATCATGGACGAGAACAGCTTTCCCGGAAAGCTCACGAGACTGATAAGCGCGACGATGGAAGGTGTGCAAAATTGTGTGAAGGTTTCAGGCGAACACTCCAGTTTGTTTGGATCCCACCAGGGACATCTGCCCGGCCAGCTTCGGAGTAGGCTAAGTCCACCGCCGGGGACTAGTTGAGTAGATCGCGTTGTTGCGTTGTTGAAGCTTCCCTCCACCGGAATCGCAGGACCGACCTCGGCATCTGCTCGGATAGCATCGGTTCGGGAGATCTTCCGCCGCCAGGGAAATCTTCGTCGGAGTAGGATAGATCCACCGCCGGGGACTACTCTGAGTAGTACGTAGCGTATCGCCGGCTTGAGTCGTCGGAGCGCCAGTGTACCGGAAGCCATCCTCCAACCGGAATCGCTGGACCGACTTCGGCACTCCACCGGCCAGTATCGAATCATGAAGAAGTGCGTAGCCGGAGTAGGCTAGCTCCACCGTCGGGGACTAAGCCGAGTAGCATCGATCGTCACAAACCAGTTTTGGGTCGTCTGGGCGCCAGTAAACCGGAAGTCATCCTCCAACCGGAATTACTGGACCGACCTCGGCATCCAACTGGTCAACAAGGAGAGCTCGAACAGCAGCAGCGGAGAACGAGTCGTCGTAGAGCAACGAAGTGCACATGAGCGTCCAGTAGAAAATCAACAGAGCTCTGACGCGAGGTCAGCCCAAGGGAAGTATGCGTCGTCGCACAGAAAGCTGTCCAAAGTCCTAACGAGATGTTCAACCGCCAATTGGGAAAAACGCTCCAACAGCAAACTAGCAGAACAGTTAGAGGCTGAGATTGAAGAAGTGCATGAGCACAGCCCTCCCCCGATGAAGTTGCCTGATGTAGTTCCGGGGGGGATCGAGGCACAGGAGCAGTAGGGAAAGTTTTTAAGTGGTTAAGCACGCCTAACGTGAGTCCCACACCGTGCCAACACACAACAGGCCTGGCTTTTGAAGCTTTTTTGTACCCTATATAAAAAAAAGGGACTAAGACAAGGTGATAGATTTTCGTGGCTGTTGTTCAATATTGCGCTAGAAAGTGTTATGTGGAGAGCCGGGCTTAACAGCCGGGGTACGATTTATAGCAGATAGCAGTGATACGATGGATGGGGATACGTTCGAGGTGGTCGAAGAGCTCGTCTATATTGAATCCTTGCTGACGACTGACAATAACGTACGCCGTGAAATACGGAGACGCATCATCAGTGGAAGTCGGGCCTACTATGGACCGATGAACGAGTTCACTATTTGACGTTTGAGCGGTGCCGTGTTATTTACGTGACTATGGCAACGAGTGAATTCGGCACCGCTCAAACGTCAAATAAGTGAACTCGTGCAATGGTCCATGGTCTCCAGAAGAAGCTGCGATCAAAAAAGATTCACACCCGCACCAAATCACTATGGGACACAAATCAAAATTTTGCGACAAAATTCCAAACACCTCCTGTATGAACATAAATCATCCTAAAAGTAGTACGAACTTGAGAATGCACGAAAAAGTCATGTTTGGGACGAGTAAGATGCATTTTTTATTGAATTGAGAATATTTGTAAGGATTATGAATGTTTAGAAAAATATGTTATTTAGGGCATTATTAATTCATATTCGCTCATATTTCATGTTACAAAACACATGGTACATTTTCAAGGATATGATTCATACATTCTAAAAAATTTTGAAGATACACTATAAAGTTTCTCAGAATAGTTGAAAAATACCAGAAAAATGTGAGGCAACTGTTTATTTAATATATTTATTGGTACTTGACAGTACATTTGCATTCAATTCATCATTCCCACTATTAAAATTTTATAATGCATAGTTTCCACTGTACATAACCAAAGACATACAATCATCAGAGAGTATAAAGGAATGGTCCAAAATGGAATAAGATAATATGAATTACATTTTTGTGAAAGCTATGTTGTTTCAAAAGGTGACAATCAAAATCACTTTCGAAACATTATTGTCAGAAATATTTTAGCTGTATTGAAGGCCTTACTTGATGTGTTAAAACATCAGAACATCTGGTTCACACCAGCTTATGGAAAATGGATTTATGATTACGTGCAGCAAATTCTTACATGAGAACCATGATTTTTTGTCCAGATCTCGTATTTGATTGATTTTAAATTGAAATGAATCAAGTAGGATTCCCAATCTCCATTTCTTTTCAACGAAATTAGATGATCCGTTAATGCACAATAATATAGTTCTCCCGACAACATAATGATTGAGTTGCCGATATTTCTGGCAGCAATTTTAATGGATTCAAAGGATTTTTTTTTATTTTCTTCATTGATGGTTGTTGACCTGGTTGTTTAGTGCTGTCTGAATTTTTATACAGTATTTAAATGATATTCCAGCATAGTATAGGAAGATGGTACAGGAGGTTGATTAAGCAATCTTTATGATTTTTTTTTTCATTACATTTGTATTTCTTTTATAATCTATTGAAAAATATAAATTCACTCTTAGTAAATGTTTAAACTTAAAAACAGGCAGATTTTCGATGTTTCTACTTGATTTTTAAAAATTTGGTAAGATGAACAATAAGCTGAGTTTGTATGATTATTTTTGAAAATTTCTACTAAATGTCTCAATTGAAGCCATGGAGATTTTACAAAAACATAAAAATTTCAATCGTTTCATATTTTTCTAAACGTCTGTTATCTTTACCTGGACGTGGTCCAAAAACCACGCATAAGTCCCTGTATTGGGAACCTCAAACAGATTCCTTTGTTATGGTCTTATCATATCATACAAGTCATAGGCTCGAAGAAAATTATACCAATCAATCTTATTTGATTTATTAAATGTTTGAACAGTAGCCAAGCTAAAAATATAGAATTAAAAAATAGACTAAATTATCGCATGTGCTTGAACCGATGTATCTCGGTCATCCGCAAATATATGCAAAAACTTTTGGTAGCACATGAAAGAGTGGAGCTTCGGCTTCCACCTCGAACTGTTTGCAAGTCAAATACGGTAGAATACCTAAACTTTTACGGTGAACTAGTAAACATATATTAAATTTTACTGGTACATTGTAAAATTACGTTATTTTTATACCAGACATATAAAATGCACTTAATTTGCTTTCCAAAAATGTACACACAATAATTTTTCTTGCCATTTTTCCCCTTAAACCAAATTTTCTTATGATAGGCTGAAATTCAAGTTTTTCAGTTCAGACAATATTGACCTCCACAAAGTGCGATGAAATAATGTTATTAATCAAATAAGATAGTTGGTATGCAATCACACATGCTCTCAAAAATGATAAATTCATCTCAATAATTCATTTTATTAAAAAAAGGTTTTTGGACTTTTATCGCGAAATTTTGCTTTCTGGCCCATAGTGCAAATGTACCATGTACAAATCGCTCATAAGGCCGGTAGTCCTCTACGGGCTTGGAACGTGGACGATGCTCGAGAAGGACTTGCAAGCACTTAGAGTCTTCGAACGTCGGGTGCTTAGGACGATCTTTGGCGGTGTGTGGCGGCGAAGGAACTACGAGCTCACCCAACTCTACGGTGAACCCAGTATTCAGAGGGTGGCCAAAGCTGGAAGAATACGATCGACAGGGCACGTTGAAAGAATGCCGGATAGCAACCCTGCAAAGATGGTGTTCGCTTCGGATCCGGTTGGTACAAGAAGGCGTGGAGTGTAGCGAGCTAGATGGGCAGATTTGGCGAGCGTAGGGCAGAATCGAGGATGTAGAGATGCGGCCACGAACCGAGTATTGTGGCGTGAAATTGTTGATTCAGTGTTATCTGTTTAGATGTTGACTGTTGACTAGTTTTGGAGATATTTTTGAACGAAATGCTTGATCCCGGGAGGGTTGGGTGACAAAACGTTGAATGGACAAAGGATGGAAAAGACAAAACGTCAAGAGGCAATAATTGAGAGGGATCGAATTTTCTTCGAAGAATTTGATTTTTTTGGCATTTGATGTTTTGTCTCTAACCCCGGCTAGATCTCATTAGGTTGCTTTTGTGCCTCGTTAGCTGCCAATCTAGTTTACCGATTTTCATGTCCAATCAATCCGGGATATATTATCTATATGCAAGCCAAGCAATTGACTGAAGTCTGAGTCCTTCATACCGCTAGGTCTCATGCAAAAGATTATAATAACCTTAGAAAGAGTACATATATGGTATCAACCATTGTAATTTTAATACATATTGGTTCAACCATTGTTAATAAAAGTTTATTTGAATCGAGCATTGTTTCTTGTAGGAAGTTTTTGCGGAAGAAACCGTTATATATTGCCATACATATAGGATGATGCATTAATCATAATCCACAGCTCCATCACAATTCCTAGTATCGAGACAGAACTGCATCTCAATCAAGAAAGTGTCGCCGATTTTCAATTCCCTTCAACGGGCGAACAGTCCATACCATCTTATCAGCCTGACTCATCTATATCTACGGTGGGACATTTAAATTGAAATCCCATTCCTCGTCGTCAGCTTCGCAGAAATCCCACATGTTTCCGTCAGTCGCTCACCTGTCACTTACCGTGGGAAACTTCCGTCGTTTCCCAGCGATTAAAATGAATTGTTATATTTTGCTTCTTCCCACACTAAATGGTAGAGCTACCGTATGAGTGTGGATCAGGTGTAACAGACGAGAAATAGTTTCACTTCTTGAACATTCATCTGGAAAACAATATTGTCCTGTCGAGGAAACTGTGTCACCACACGGGAAGAACATGGCATGTGAAATTATTTCCAAGTGGATCGAAAAACTAAATTTCTTTAAATTAAATTTTGATGGGAATGATTCTTAAAGTTCAAATTTTTCTTCAATCGTTTGTCTCTGAAAACCGGACGAAACAATCATCCAATTAGGCCGCACATTATAACTCACTTGACGGTGGGTTACCGTGACAGATCTTGGCAGGAGCTCAGTCGCCGTGTGATCCCGCAAAGTATCATCTTTATCCAGGGCGGCCACAGCACCAACCAGAGCGACAAATTATAAACTCCGCATCGTCTCATCCTTCTCCAAACCTTTCACGCTTCATGGATACGTAGCACGCAGCATAAATCCGCTACACGTAGAGTGCAGAGTGGATGTTTTCTAGCAGTCATATGAGGTGAAATCCCCCCTTCTCTTTTACCGACGGAAAATAAAACTGGTTTGTCATGAAGATTATTATTAACAGTGTTCAAATTTACTAGAATTGCTTTATTTGCTTGAAACTGCAAAATTTGACGAAAATTACACACACAGTGAAACGAAAAAAAATGTTTGTACTCCAAATATCAAATTATTATTACATTCAAGCTATTGATCTACAAACAAATTTTCAGGCCAGTTTTATTTTCTAATGTTGAAATATTGCAAGAAATGTCGAAGAAAATTATTAATAAATTTAAGACAAAAATCATCTTCTATCGCCACGATAAATGCGTTATATATTTAAGGTACAGTGGGGGAAGTGTATCAGTGGGGTAAGTGGATCATTTGTCAATATAAAGCCTAAATACTTGGATATGTTGAATGTTTTCGCTCCATTGCTTCGTTTTAGGTTATATTCTTACGCCCACACTAATACTATTGCAAAACTGGTACTACACGTACACTAACACAAGCAAACTTGTTAGCTGCAAAAAGTAATTAATTTGAAAATTGTTTTCCATCAATCAAAAATCCATTGTATCTCTGTCTAAAATCAAATTCTATTATTTTTTTCGACACATGCTGAGCATTTCAGTTCTAATTGAATGAATCACAATGAAAAATATGTCATTTTTATGAATAAATACAAATATATTGGACATGGTACACTTACCCCTACTTTTTAGTGGGGTGGGGTAAGTGGATCAAGAATAATTATCATTTATTGGCAGACTGCTTAGTAGAATTTTAATAAGCTCGAATACCTGCAAATGCTGTTTTCCTTTATTTTGTTCCATTCCCAGCTTGAATTTGTTAAATTGACCACCTAAAAGTTTTTTTTTAACCTTTCTGGTATAAAAAAATATAAAAAGAATAATAATTTCAAAATTCACACGAAACTTTTCGTGGTTTATCTAAGCTGAGTTGTAAAAGAGCAAAATTTACTAATTTTCCAATCGAAAGCATAGTCTCGTACATGATTTGACCATATAAATTGTTTTAGACAGATGATACACATATATTCATAAATAAAACAGAAGGATTTCAGTTTGTTATTCAAAAGTAAATGTAACTAATATTTTTAAACCAAGAGTGCTTTTCGAAAATATTGTTAGGAATAATCCTACAATACTTCTGTATAACTTATGCGTATAAATGGATGAATTTTCTCCAAATTTTTCTAGTTACAATGTTTTTTTTTGTTCTAATTAGTATGAACTAATATATTCATACTTTTTATTATATTTCGATTAAATAAAGATACTTTTTAATTTAAAGTAATAAAATGTAACATTACTAGCACTAATAACAAGTGCGAGGGTAATATCATTCTTATTAAACATAATCATACTACATTTGTTTCGAGAACAGATTTTTTTTAATAGTGATCCACTTACCCCACCATGGTGCGGCAAGTGGATCATTTGGCGCAAATTTTCAAGTCTCTCATTCTCAATACATAACAATCAGAAAAATCAAAATAAATGACGATTTGAAGTATAATAGTCCCTTACTTGCTATCTACAGAAAAAACGTTTGAGTTAAACTATTCATGTTAGCTGTACATAACAATGAAGTTAACTATTGATTTTTCTGTATCCACTTACCCCACGGTACCTTATATATATTAAGGACCATGGTTTCCAACAAGTTTTAGAACATAGTAAGGTGAAAAGACCCCAAAAACGAAGTAATAAGGCATGCCCTATTGAAATCAAAGTCAATTGAGAACCCCTCCTGAACCTAACAAATTCGGTAGGCAGCTGTTGCCCACTCTCCACGGTTAGCTGGGAACTTAGTACATGCAGCTGTCCTCTCCCATTAGGTCCATAATCCCCTCGCGTTAGCTCTTAATCATGCAATTTATAATGTGGCTATTTCGAAGTGTACCAAGTGTGAGAGTGTTCGCCAGAAGGATTAACGCTAAGCACTTTCCGGCTCGACAATGACCTCTGTGTGTCTCCAGGTCGGTAAACCGCGCTCACTTGGCACGACATTTGCAAAGTGATATTAATAAATCATGTGCAATGTTGTGATGCAGCGTTCGCCGGAGAGATGTTTCAGCCAGGGTTCGAACAACTGGTCAACGTCTTACGAGATGGTTTGGTCGGGTGGACGTACGGTGACAGTGATGGTTACCGCAAAGGCAATTAATTGCTAAGTGCACGATAAATACTTCGCACGATTTTAGTTCAATAACTATCCGTGGACCTACGCTAAGGCTGACAAACAGAAGTTTTATTGTCTACATTATTTAAAATTTAATATAATCATGCCATACATTTTCGAAAGCTCTTAGCAGAACCACATAAAGAGAATCATATGAAAATTGAGGATTTTGTTCCTTTTTATCTCCCGCATACTTGAAAGCCAAACATCGCTCGTGCAACAATTCTTAAAGCAATCACATTTGGAGGGTTTTATCTTTCGAGTGCTCATGGGGCTGGGCAAAGCATTTAGCGTGATGGGCGAAATGCAGAGACGCGTGATTGGGTGGTGGCCAATCGACAACAGAAAGTGCAAGTTGAAAATCAAAGGCCGTTTCTTCAATATCAGCATAATTAACGGGCACAGTAGGCCGTCCCTTATTTTTCGAAAATGCGAAAGGTTATAAGTTCGTCATTATAAAGTGCTCGTTTTGGTAAGAAAAAAATCAGGCATAATTTTGAAATCTGTACGTGGACGCTAAGTGGTCTCCCAACGACCCTAAAGGTATCAGGTGTAGATGACCCCGTGCGCCAAATCGAGCCACTACTAACGAATTGATTATCAGCATAAAATTTTAAGTAAAATAATAATTTATACAGTGGATACCTTCAACATACGCTGACATAAAATTCATAACTACAGAGGGATCGTTCAAATATTACGTTACGCAACAGGGAGAGGGGCAGGGGGTCTTCCGTAGGCTTACAGTCCATGCAAAAATTTTAAATTTTTCATACAAAAGCTGTTATGTGGGGAAGGGAGGGGATCTTAGATTGGCAAATGTTGCGTTCGTAATGTTTGAATCATCCCAAAGAAAACAAACTTCTATGCTGATTATTAACACGCGCAGGACAATTTGTTACTGGTGGCTTTTCGTACTCATGCTGTGTGCACCAGAGCAGCGAGCTCGATTTTGCCCACGGGGTCACGGGGCCGTTGGGGGACCACTTAGCGTCCAAGTACGTACTTCAAAATATTACCTGATTTTTTTCTTACCAAAACGAGCACTTTAGAATGACGAACTTATAACATTCTGCTTTTCAAAAAATAAGGGACGGTCTAGTGCACAGCCCTCACCTAGCAAGTGACGATGACGATAAGCACGCTTTCTACGCGCAGCTGGAACGTGAATGTCAAAATCGTTATCGGAGATCTATAGATTTTACCGTGATGCATCAATACCCGGACGCTTAAGTAAGTGCAAATCTTCGAACTCAATTTTGAACATGTTTTCTTTGAATCAAGTTGAAGTCCAATTATCACACAGACAAATATACATTATATCTAGCTAATAATGGTAAACTTTACGTTAAAAATTACAATTATAGCGTGTATATCACTAATACAATGAGGTAAGTCTTGTCCTTAAATCCGGACACTAGAAGCATGCTTTGTATTTAAATCCGGACACTTTCGAATCAAAATCCGGACAGCCGCTTTGTAACGTGAAAAATTCGTGGAAAGTTTATGAAGGTATAGCTTTAATCGATAAATACCTCAGTTATACGAATTTTAAGCTTCAACTTACACTAATGAGTACAGAATAAACATATTTAGGTTTTGATTGCCTCTATTAACGCTGAAGATATCCGAGTCGTTGCTGTGAGTTTGAGCTATTTCACTGATGATTTAAATAAATCGGTTTGAGGCAAACAAAAGGGTATCTGTTCACTTATAACACTTTTTCCTATAATTATGTAGCGATATTGTATTAATTTTCTCCAAATCCAATCCCGAACAATTAAACATACGGATTTAAAATGATGTCCGGATTTAAAGCCACTTGCCTGTGATTCCGGACAGCCTTTGTTCACAACTTTAGATGTTAATTTACACTATATCTTCAATCCGCTTGGTAGCCAAATCCTTGGATAATCGTTGCTTATCGTTTTTATGTTGAAACAATAATTAAATAATATGACTTCAGCACTATCCCGTTGATTGAATATTGTGATGCGTTCGTCAACGTTTTACTAATTGAACTAGCGCTGCCAAAGGAATGACATCTAACAGGGGGTACATATTTTGTTTTTATTTTTATTAATTATCTGGCAATGGTAACTAGATTACAAATGATAGGAAAATGAACAGCGTTTTCAACAGTGTAAATTATATGTAAACCCAACAAATTGAAATTCAATTATATTTCTATTTGACGAATATTACCAGAGTGTCCGGATATTGATCCCGTCCGGATTTTGATTCACCACGGTATAAGAAAGTTTAGAGCTCACCAGCTTACGAACGGAAACGGCTTTAGAATGATTGATTTCGCCGCCTCCAAAAACATGGCCATACGTAGTACCTACTTCCAGCACAGCCTCCCGTATCGGTACACCTGGAGATCAACCCAACAGACTGGAACGCAAATCGACCACGTTTTGATTGATGGAAGACACTTCTCGGAAATTATCGACTTCAGAACCTATCGCGGCGCAAACATCGATTCAGACCATTACCTAGTGATGATTTAAGTGCGCCAACGACTCTCCGTTGTGAACAACATGCGGTACCGACGCCCGCCACGGTACAATCTGAAACGACTCAAGCTACCCGAAGTCGCAACTGATTATGCGCAAAGCCTTGAAGCAGCGTTGCCGGAAGAGGGAGAGCTCACCGAAGCCCCTCTTGAGGACTGCTGGAGTAGTCTCAAAGCAGTCATTAACAACGCAGCGGAAGGTGCCATTGGGTTTGTGGAAGGAAATCGTTGAAACGGTTGGTTCAACGAGAAGTGTCAGCTGTATCGTTGTCAAGAAACACGAAAGTTCTACAAGAAACTCAATGCATCCCGTAAAGGCTATGTGCCGCGAGTCGAAATGTAATCAGTGCCCGAGCAGGTGGAAAAAGCTGACCAAGATCATATTTTGTTGTTCTAAAATAATTACTGACGATCATAATCAGCTATTGGTTTGTTGGAGATAAGAGATAAAAGATCAAAAATAATATCAAAAATTAATATGGAGAAGTATTAAACAATATCTTATTGAGATATTAAAAGATCAAAACAATATCTGGCAGTTTATTGATTGACCAACAAATCAACATCAAAATATGATCTGACAGATGGCTAAGAATAAAAATAATTAAAAGCCGGCAACCAGGATCAAACCCTATACTAACCAATCGGCTATGCCTATCAGTTGAAAGATCAAGGAAATAAGAGCATCATTTTCTTCGCTTTCTGACACTACCTTTTGCTCTCAGAGATTGTTCTGACGTCACATTGTTCGGTTCCGCCATTTTGCTGTTGCATGTGTTTTTTTCATGTCAAAGAACTGATTTTGATCTTGTTTACATATTTTCAGCTGTTGAGCTATAGCGCTGAGATTTATAAAATTTTCGAACATCTCTTCAATATCAAATTGAGATATGCGATCATAATTTGTTCGTTTCGAGATGTCATTTTGATTTTTCCGTCTGTCCGGGTATGGCGGTTGAGGGAGACGTACTATCTCCCACAATAGGTGAAGTTAAGGATGCTATCAAACAGCTCAAGAAAAACAAAGCAGCTGGAAAGGATGGTGTTGGGGCAAAACTTATTAAAATGGGCCCGGACAGGTTGGCCACTTGCCTGCACCGATTGATAGCCAGGATCTGGGATACAGAACTGCTACCGGAGGAGTGGAAGGAGGGATTAATAAACCCAATATACAAAACGAGTACCGTAACATTGATCAGCGGGGTAAAATTGATCGGAATGACCCTTTTCGTAAAAAGCTCGAATCAACAATTGTTCATGAAATATTTTCAATGCATGAATGGCGATTCTCTTTCTTCTAATCATGAGCTAATAAACAATAAGGTTTTTGCGAAAATAGAGTTGTGTTCATGCGTAAATTTTTCAACTTTTGTAAACAATGATTTTCATGATTATGGATGACACCATATAAGAATCATGTCTCACATGAGTTCTGTAAACGATATGAGCAAGAGAAATGCGGTTGTTACTAAAAATGACATCGCCGGAAACAACTCCGTTGTCAAAATTTTCATAAATATATTCAATAAAACATAATTCACAAATTATTATAAAGCGTGAAGAATTTACTTAGGAAATTGCATACATTTAGGCGTATTCCACAATTCAAGGTGTTTTTAATTTTAAAATAACTCAAAAAGTAAATGACTTATAAGAGTTTGACCTTCATATTCGGCTTCAGGGACCATGATTTTAGTAAGTAATGATATTTTCAATATTACCAAACGATGTTCTCATGGTGTGATCAATGTTACCCCATATCAGGTAAATCAAAAACTCACTTAAAACATTTTTTTAAACATGCTTTAAACTTTCAGAAAACAAAATACAGTACATAAACACGAACAATGGGTGGCAGTAAAATAAATAAAATTAAAAATATAAAATTTGCAACACATGCATTTTCAAATCAAATGTTTAAGAAATATTCAAAAAAATGATCAATGTTACCCCGGATTACGGTAACAAGTTAGAATGTGAGAACTATCGAGCGATTACCATTCTTAACACAGCCTAGCAGATTTGTGGGAAGTTATCAAGCCGGTTTTGTGGACGGGCGATCGGCGACAGACCAAATCTTTATGTTGCGGCAGATCCTCAAAAAGTGTCGTGAATATCAAGTCCCTAGGCACCACCTACTCATCGATTTCGAAGCGGCCTATGATACAATCGATCGCGAAGAGCTATGGAAGATGGATGGATGAGAATGGTTTTCCCGGGAATCTGACTAGACTGATCAAAGCAACGATCGATAGTGTACAGTGCTGTGTGAAGATATCAGTTGCATTATCGGACCCGTTTGAAACATGCAAAGGACTTCGAGAAGGCGATAATCTCTTCTGCCTCCTGTTTAATATTGCGCTAGAAGGTGTTATGAAATGGGCGGGACTCAACATGCGGGGCACGATCATCAATAAATCCAGCCAGTTCATCTGCTTTGTTGACGACGTGGACATTGTCAGAAGAACGTTCCAGGTGGTTTCTGAACAGTATACCAGGCTAAAACGTGAAGCAGATCGGGTTGAATTGAAGGTAAATACGTCGAAGACGAAATATCTGCTGGCTGGAGGAACCTAGCGCAATAGAGCTTGCATTGGCAGACGCGTGATGATCGACGGGGATGAGTTCGAGGTGGTGGACGAATTTGTCTACTTCGGATCATTGATAACGTCGGATAACAACTGCAGCAGAGAAATTCAAAGACGTATCATTGCCGGAAGTCGTGCTTACTACGGACTCCACAAGACCTTGCGGTCTGGTAAACTTCACTTCCGTACTAAGTGTACCATGTACAAGACGCTAATAAGACCGGTAGTCCTCTACGGGCATGAGACGTGCACAATGCTCGAAGAGGACCTGCAAGCGCTAGGAGTTTTTGAGCGACGTGTGCTTAGGACGATCTTCGGCGGAGTATGTGAGAACGGCGTATGAAGGAGAAGAACGAACCACGAACTTGCGCAACTCTACGGTGAAACCAGTATCCAGAAAGTCGCCAAAGATGGAAGGGTACGATGAGCGAGACACGTGAGAATGCCGGACAACAATCCCGCAAAAATGGTATTCATCTCAAATCCGGCCGGTACAAGACGAAGGGGAGCGCAATGAGCTAGGTGGTTTGACCAAGTGGAGCAGGATCTTGAAAGTGTGGGGCGATCGAGAAATTGGAGGAAAGCAGCCATGGACCGAGTTAGTTGGCGTAACATTGTGGCGCAGGTCATGTCTTGAAGGAGGTAGAGCCAGCGAAAGTAAAGTAAAGTAAGTAAATCTTGCATCATTCGAAAATATAAATTTTAAGCTATCATTAGACGAAAATCCACCAAGGGATCCTTAACATTATTTTTCATTATTGCTTCTTTAAGTACATTTCAAACGGCATCATAGTAAAAGGGAGTTTTATTTCTCCCAAGCTCGATGATAGCTTATATTTCAAACGAAAGTTGTCAGAATGATGTTTTACTAGGGTACATGTTGTATAAGACAAAACTGTCCTATTTGATCTTGTGGATTTAATGAGCCATTGGACACTTATTTGTATATCGATATCGAAGTATTTCGATTCTAGCGTACAACTGCTTCATTTCGTGGTTAGAATACATTTCTTTTTTGCTTCTTCTTTCTGGAGTTGATCTCCTATCCCAGCTTAGAGTTCTTTGGACATTTATTTATCGATTGAAACTGGGATCGAATCCCATCCCCGACATAGTCACCTATGACGTAAAAAGTTATAGTGACGACTTCCTTCGGAAGGGAAGTAAAGCCGTTGGTCCCGAGATGAACTAGCCCAGGGCTAAAAATCTCGTTAATAAAGTCAAATCAATCAATCAATTATCGACTGAAAGTTTTCTTCAAGAATCGTTCATTAAGTAATGGACGTAGTTTATAAAAAATTAAGTTACTTTTCCTTCAATTAAAATTCACGATCAAATGGTTGATTGGTGCTTCCACACAAAATAAGAATGCGCTAACGGTTGATTGGCAAGGATCACTCTCAATTTAAAGCTGAACAGCAGGCTCTGTCCCAGAAGAGGTGTAAAGCCAAACAGAAGAAGAGAATTTACATTACTTAAAACCATGAAAAGAAACAGTGCACGGATCAATAAAATTCTACAGTACAAATAAATTTCCAACAGTCGAGTCTCCAGCATAGCTTATCGAATAAGTGTCCTATGGCTCATTAAGTACTCTAAATCATATAGGACAGTTTTGTTTTTTTACAAAATGAGACCTAACATACCTTTAATTTATGAACTTTTATATGCTATCAAAGCATTCATCGAGCTTGAGTGAAGTAAAACTGTCTCTAACAATGATTACATTTAAAAGTAATGTACTCTTAGGAACACAAATTTAAAATTAAAAAAATGTTCGGGATCCATAGGTGGATTTTCTTGGGGAATACGTCAAATGGAAGCCAAAATTTCTATATTTTCGTTTGATGAAGGATTTTGCAATGCCTATTTTTTGTGATAAATCTTTCCCGTATACACGTCGTGAAATCCCAAGGAGCATCCATTAATGCCTTGTGCGATAGGCCTGTTCAAATTTGAAAAAATGCCTGTAAATCTTCCGATCAAGCAGTATTCTGAATTCTCATGCTAAGAACAACGTCTGGTCAAATTTTCAGCTCATTTGATAAAGATTGCGTTAAAGTTAAAAATGTGTTTTTAGGCTTATATCAAGGTTTGAAAAATCATAACTAGCATGTGAGAAATCAAAACCACTTGCTTTTACCACTATTTGAAAGCTAATTTCATTCTGTTAAAGTTTGTCAAAGACGCTAATAAGATTAAATAGAGTTTTAACATAGTTTGATCCTGATTTGTTCGCCATAGTACCCAGAGATCACAGTTTTCTCAATATATGGTAAAGAAAACACACATTGACATTATTTCTTCAAACCCTAGTCAAAAAGAATCAAACATAATAAATCTATGAATTTATTGACCATAAACTTCTTACATGTTACTTGAGGCAATTAGTTACAAAAAATGCCCAAAGATCGAACACAGCATCGCAACCTGATGAAAGTTAAATTGTGCGTGACACATGTACCGACGAATGAATGAATTGAACAAGTTAGCATTGCTTTTTCTTTCCAATGAACCTATGCACGGGTTCACTATTTGACGTTTTAGCAGTGCCGTGTTATTTATGGGACCATGGCAACCAGTGAATTCGGCACCGCTCAAACATCAAATTAGTGAACTCGTGCATTCTTCCATTGATGATTGTTTTGATCGCATTTCACTGACCATTTAGAACGATTTGGAAACAATCATCATCATCGACTGAGAAAAGGCAGTGCTAACCTGAGGGGTGCGGTCTCAAACATTTTGGTCATTCAATTTGAACACAAATTTTTCTACCAGTGCTAACCAGTGTTTGGTTATCTCGCAGGAAACCATTTTCAAGATGCACACTTGAAATACTTCACACAAAGCTTCTGCCATTTGATGCAGGTAATAAATCCAATAAATCAGCTGAATCAGATAGTTTCTTACCGTACGTTAGTTAAAAATATATTTTACAAAAGATCTGAAAAACTTACGCAACAAAAAGACAAAGTAAACGTTTTTTCAACAGTTGATAGTTTTTGTGTCACATAAAATGTATACCAGTTTTGACGAAGTAATGGCTACACATTCCTAGGCATACTCGGATCATTTTGATGAAAATTTTAGCTTGACAGCAGCCTGGTTACTTGTTAAGGTGATTATAAAACAAAGCCAAACTTTGAATTTTCAAGTGCACAAGACTGGAGAATCTGACAGCAGTTCGAGATGAAAACCAATCAATTTGCTTGCTTGCTGGTGATGACCAATTGGATAGATTTTCAACGCGGAGCGCTGTTTGATTCTCAAGTCTTGTGCTCTTGAAAATTTGAGGTGTGGCTTCGTTCTATAATCACCTTAATATCCAGTTCACACCCCCTAGCTAGATACCATTTTCAAGGTACACACTCAAGTTGATTCATACTAAGCTTCTGCAATTTGATGAAGATAATAAGTTCTATGATTCAACTGAAATAGATAGTTTGTGACCGCATGTTAGTATAAATACATTTCACCAAAATTCTGAAAATATTACGCATCAATATGACCAAGTAAAACGTTTTTTCAAAAGTTTTTTGTTTCTGTGTCACAAAAACTAAAAATACGTGACGAAATAATGACCGCAAACTTCTATACATGCTCGGACCATTCTGATGAAAATTTAAGCTTGACAGCAGCCTGGTTGCTTGTTGATATCCAGCTCGCATCCCCTAGGTGCTAACGTGTTCATTTTTTATGTTCTTTGATGCTCATGGTGGTGCTTTTGGCTTACTCACAGTGGATTTACAAATGTGCTTCATAACTACCAATTTTTTACAATTTATTTTCGTAAGATAAATGGTAACCTTAAAAAACCTCGAAACACAAACCTTGACCAAACTATGTTAAAACTTGTTCCAATCATAAAATCGTGTTCAACAAAAGTTCGTAGAATTGGATAAACTGCTTTCTTTGTTTTGGTGTTTCTTTCGGTAGTTATGATTTTTTAAAGCTTGAAATTAGCCCAAAACACATAATTGATTTGAAGCACACCTAAATTTACTCCAAATTGACGAAAATTTTTACCAGAAGTTCATTTCGACATGTAAAATCAAAGTATTGGTTGACTGGGGTGTTTCCGGACATTTTTGAGAATATGAATAGATCTATTGTGAAAGTGTACTTGTTTTTGCAATAACAGGAAAACATGCTAAACTGTTTTAATTTTGATTAGGGGCACTTCCATAATTCACTTTGGCATAGGGGGTTTTTCTCGACCGAGTTGTCTGAAAGTTTGCAATAAAAAGCATTTCAATACGACACGTATTGTGGCCAAGTATGAGCTTAGTAGCTTTCAAAAAAACACACTGCCGATGTGAATCGAAAGTGCCAAGAATATCATAAACACAAATCATGCCATATTAATTTAACATGTATGATTTACGGCTTCGGCATCATTCGACTATTATCACTACACTTTTTTATATTAAACTTTGGGAGGGATTATTAGAGTATGTTTAGAACTACAAATGAACTTTAACACTTCACTTTTTGCAAAAAACTATTATCGGCAACCAAATTACACAGTATGTTTCTATCTAGGGTTTCAATGCTAGTAATGGACCCCTTAGTAGCTGAAATTCATTCTAGACGCTTTTCTGCAATGATATCTCAGACGCATATACGTTCTGTGGAGTCTAACAACAAATTCAATGTTTTTACTTCATAATACGTCTATGAAACATACAAAATCATTCGTTTTTTTCCAGCGAAATATGCATTTGAAAAACTGTTGTCCGAATGCCTATTATGGACTCTCCCGGGGTCCATAATAGGATTGTTTACAAATTTGACGTTGCGTATTATGGACCCTCCATTTGATTCCCATGTAATCCGGCTCGCTGCCGGAGAGCCTATTATGGACCCACCTGAAAATGCGTATTATGGACCCTCTTGTGTGGTTTCATTTACAAAACTGTTCAAATATTTGTATTTATGCGTCTCAAACCAAATATTTTGCCTGAAACTGCTGACTAACAATGTAATCGAAGTTCCCCCGGTGGATTTTCATATGAATAAAGTTGCTTAGAGTGTTAATTTTATGTTTTCTGTAGGGGGTCCATAATACGCAAAGGGTCCATAACCGGCATCGACTCCCTAAATACACCAGTGAAAACATTCAGATGTTTTTTTGTTCCACCAGAAAAATCATGAGAGAAGAGAAGCCGAAGAGAATGTGGCTGCGACAATAGCCACACTGATAAGAGATGTTCGAAGCGTTGTAAGAACGTTTCCAAAAAACTTTTAACAAGTCTGACGGTGTGAATCGATGGAGGATTGAGCAGCGCAAAGGTTAACAGACAAACACGTGATTTGTTTGCTGTTGTCCAAGATAATTAAAAAAGAAGCGCAGTATCGGCTAAGACTGTTGAGAATACGTAAATTCCCTTATCACCTGTTTCAGTTTGAAGAGCATTGCACAGAAATGCAAAAATTTGTAAATTTTCATAGAAGGTTTCCAGGTCAATAATGTGAAAGGACCCGTGAAATATTAAGCTAAGATGCAGATTCTGATCTGGTTGAGACGTAACACCAGAAACAAAAGGAAGGATTTGAGTTGATGTCAATTTGATTCCTGATCCTGATTTGACTACGATAGAAGAGGTCGGAATGTCAGAAAATATTCAGAAGTACTTAATACTGTTTTGACTCAAATTGCGAACAGACTTATATCCTGAACACTCTGTTTTTGTATGGCGAATCGGTTGAAATGCTTTACTGAAATATGTCATAAAATTACCAGGAAATGGCAGTTATTTGCTATTCGATTTAAACATATTCAAATCTATTTTCAGATTTTGGGAGCAGTGGTGATTCTCTACTTCAAGGTCAGAGAAGCTAGCTCAGATCAATTGATTTGTGAAATTATTCACTTGAATACGATTTATTCGTGCTGTTCGGAACTTGAATCAAGGTGTTCGGAATATGAGACAGAATGAACACAATGTTCGGTATTTGAATCGATATGTTGTTTCATACTTTTACGTAAAAACAATACTAAACAAGTTTCATTAAACAATTTTATCAGCAAACCCAACAACTAACTGTTAGACTTTGTGAAGAAATTAAAATATTCCCAAATATCAGTTAATTTATGCCTATCAGAGGCATTTGAAGTGACGGTTGGCCTTAAGTGTTCGGAATAAGGTAACGTATACAACTTGGACATGTATATAATTTGGACTGGCTAGTCGCTCTATGCTCATTTTCATTGAGATGGTGAGGAATATATGTAGAAACATCATGTATTGCATAACTAATACACTATGCTACTTATTAATGATGACCATTTTCATAACAATTACAAATTGGCTTCAAAAATATCAAAATTGTAATTTATATCAACAGAACATCTGCGAAACCTACAAATGCAAGAGGATGTGCATTTCAAGAACATACATCAAATCCAATAATAACGCTCAGAATTGGCATTCATAAAAGTTTACAAGTGGGAATATGATTAAATATGTCTAATATTTAAGCTAAGTTCATCTAAAATCTTAACATGAATATATAAGGCATAAATCAGGTGATGTCCAAAATAGATTATGGTTTTTGTTCAGTTGATATAATTTCGCCATCTGATGAAACACACTGGAATGTCGCATGCATGCATACTTGCAGTCGTTTTTTACTGAAAAAATAAATATATGGCCCCTTAATAGAGGTATGCAACGCCATGAAAATTAGCTACCTAATGAGATAAAGTAGATTTGTGTTAAGCTACTAATGCAGAGTCCCTGCCATGAAAAAGCTGAACTCATTAAAGATAAATATACATATTATTGTTTAATTATCATGTACCTTCAAGATTTCCGGCGTAGAGTTAGTTCTGGATCGACATTTAGTGGAATCCAAGAGAAATATATGGCTTTTTTAAAGGATCTTCAACGAAATCGAAATTTTGTGTGACAAAACTTTAAGAAAAACATCTTGAAAACTTTCATAGAATTATGTTAAAATCTCCTCGATATATTCTTGGAAAAGTCAGAAAAATCTTGGTACAATTGAAAGGAAAATTATTGGTGAATTCTCTTGACAAATTCCTGAAATTCTAAAAAATCTTTCTTGTTTTTTTTTTGCAATCCAACGAGGCCCGTAACGCGGGTAGATCACCTTTTCGAGGTGCGTTACGGGGTAAGATCTACCATATTGTACTCTTGTTGTATCTGTTCTTGTGAATACTTATAAGTTAGGGTCGGAAGAGTATAAGAGAGTAACAAGGCACTAAAACCCACCTATTTGTCCTAGATAATGAGGAGGTCGAAGTGAAAAAATGGCTCAATCAGCATCTGAGGTTGGTTTCAACTCATGAGACAATTTCTTAACGAGTTCAAGAGTTTATCTTTCGATATCTAGGAGGGAAACGATTCCGAATCAGTGGAGTAGCAGACCTCTTAACTTCTAAAATAAGCTTTTTGTTTCAAGGAATCTAAATGTTCCATGGGATGAAACCTGTTCACAGTTTCAAAATACGACTTTGAACCTTATAAGTAGAAGCAATAATTTGATACGCTAGAGTACCGATGCATGGTCAAAATCAGTATCATTCAACCAGCTTAGTGGCCGAACCTGATTAAGGGGCGCGCTTTTGAGATTTTAATGGTAACAAACTGTTTTCTCCAAAAGGTATAAATAGCGGTATCTTTTTCTAAAGAGGCTCTATGCAAAATGGTTAAGAATGATATTTGTATAAAAAACGACTACTTCATTATTTCTCAATAGTAATGAAGAAGAACGACATGCACTAAACAAAGGACACGGGTATACCACAAAAGATCAAAGGAAACTAGTCGCAGTGGAACAGAACAAGAAACGAACAGAAACAGAAAAAAATGAGGCAATCAAGATTAAATACTTGACGCAATAGTTGATTTTATTATATGAGGTATTTGCAGCGATACTTCATAGAAATATGAAGTAATAATATATATTCGGAACTCTGTCGAAGTTCCTTAATTTCTTGGTAGATTTTCTAGTGAAACTCTTAGTAATGCTCTTAAAGGAACCGTAATTTCGGGTGAAATTGATCACTTTTCACGGTTTTTCTTTTCTGATTTCTACAATGTTGACAATGCCAAACAACTGAATGCAGGAAAACAAGTATGAAGGTGAGCCTCATTGACTCAAGTACCGAAATTTTCTAACAAATGTTATTTTAGTGCTAAAATATATGTCTAAAATAAAAAATCGCGAGATCTCATTTCGGGGTGAAATTGATCACTTATCAATGCCATTATTGTTAGTTTTCAAAACAACTTTACATAATAAATTTAAGCTCCCTGAATCCGAATATGCTTGCCAAATTCTTAACAATACAATATTTATAGAAATAATGAATATTTAAATTTCAAGAATAACGCAGAAAACGCCTAAATGTATGCAATTTCCTAAGGAATTTCCTGATACATAACAGAAATTCAATTATTTCAACCAAATCAACGAATTTGTACGAGTTTTGGTTATGAAATCTAGTTTGGGGATATATCCTAAGTATCCTTACAAACTTTCAGGATTATACCATGTCCAAATCTTTGTCTAGAACTAGAAGTTTATTGATGTGTTGACAAACATCAATAAACTTCTAGTTCTAGACAAAGATACACTACACTACACCGTACAGGATTTTGAAATTTTACATTATTTTCACAGAAATAAACATTTTTGAACGCAAAAAACTTCACAACACACAATTTGGACATACTTACGACAAACAATGTTCATTCACTGCGGGTTACATTGATATTTGTGCTCCATTAGGAAGAAATAATATCGAGTGACACAATGATCAATTTCACCCTACTGATCAATTTCACCCGAATTTACGGAACTCGTGTAAGGGGTCAGGCATAAATTAGGTCACGCTCCGAGGGGGGGGTCAAGCCAAGCGTGACAAGCCTTACAAAAATTTCGGAAGACTCATACAAAAAACGTGACAAAGGGGGGAGGGGGGGAGGTGGTCAAAAAAGTTGAAATTTAGCGTGACATAATTTGTATACCATCCCTAAGCATATTAAGAGGAATTCTGGGAAAAAAAATGTGGTGGAATCACTGAGAAGATCTGGACTAGTATTATCAGGTTGATGGTTTATTACAGAATGATCCCTAAGTCTGACATTTATCCTATCTCTAAAGTCCTTGACTATGTTAAGTCTGTGGCTGTGATGTCTGAGATGTTTAGTTATCTACTTTACTTAATTACTATAACTAGTTACTGCATGTACCACTTGAAGAACTGCTTCCTGTAATGCCTGAAGAAAGCCAAAGACGAATCCATGAAGGACCCCCATGAAAAATTAAAGGACGAATCCAAAAGTATTGCCAATGATCTGAGGGATCATTGCAAACTAATAAGATAGTTACCAGTAGGAAATACTAAGAGAAATCTCAAAAGGTATATTTTAAAAATCAAAAAAAAAAAAATGTGGATAAATTCCTGGATATGTTTGTAAAGGAATAGTTGAGAAAACTTCTGAAGGCATTTCTTGACGTACCTCTTGTGGACAAAAAAACTGAGGAGGTCTCATTAGAGAAATTCTTGGTTTACCATTTTAATTTTGTTTTAGAATTTTTCTCGTAGGAATTCTTGAAGAATCCTTGAACAAACTCTGGATTGGGTTTATAAAAGCAGAGAAGTCCTCTGCACTTTCATAACAAAACACAAAGAAAGGATTAGTTGTGGTAAACGATGAAGATATAATTTTAAATGAATACGTGAGCATACACGCGAATGATCGATAATAATACTGCGGTTGCTAAGCAAACCGGACGCTACTAACGCACTCTTATTTTTATTCTTTTCTTTTTTCACCCGAACAATACGAATTGGGCACACTTGATCCGGATTCCGTCGCTCACACACAAAGGAGCATGCAACAGATTCAACGAATCAAACACAACTCGATTAAACTAGTTTTTTTTTACTTTGGTAAATTCATAGTTATAATAACAGAAATTTGCACTTGACTAAACATGATAATGTTAAAGTTTGTTCTTTGAAGAACAAATCAATAACTCGTAGTTATTTCTTTGTTATTAAATCAACTAAAATTTATGTTATCGTGTTATTTCAGGAGCAGCTTGTTGTTATTATAACTTAATTCAACCAAGTTTCAACAACTTAAGTTATAATATATAAAAAGATACCTAGCAATTTACATCTACTTAGGTACAAGGGTAAAATGTTTTTTTGTAAAAAGTAATTCTTTTAGGAATCACTATAAACATGCTCTATATGGAAGCGCTTGAAGAAATTTCCTAGAGTTATTGGTTGGTAATGTAGGCACTGAAAGAAAACCAGTAAAAGTTTTCTGTTATAATTCCTGAAAGAATACCTAAACCAATTCTTGAGAGTGTTTTGGTGATTGTTCAACGAAAATTTGGAGGAAGCTCTGGATATATTTAATAACAAATTGTTGATAAAATCTTTGACAAAAGCCCAACAAAAATACCAGGAGAAATATATTGATAAGATGTTAAACGTCAGTCAGGGTAATATTTTAAAAAAATATTGGAACGAATTCTTGAATGATTAAAAAAGAACCGTCGAGAAATCATCAAAATACTTCGTATCACAATTTATCAGAAGAAGTACCAGAAGGAAACGTTATATTTACCTCTTGCAGACACGCAGTATTTTTCCTGCTGGTCATCTTGAAGTTATCACAAAAGGATTAATTTTGAGATGAATAGTTGATAATCAATCAAAATCCGTGCTTTTGAATATATCTCAAGGGTTGAAATCAACATTAAGATCTGCTTGGGTCAGATCGTATAAAACTGGGTAAATCGTTGGAAATTATAATTTATGAAGACAACATTCATGAATCTAGGACCGTAATTTAGACTCAACATCTTCAATCTGAGTCTTCTTCTAGGTCGCAAATAGTAATAAGGAGACTTGGGGCCATATCATGCCTATCAGGTCGATTGAACAACAACTTGTTTCAATTCAAATAACACTAAACTATTTTTGTAAAGGTCCTCAAAATGCGGGGGCCTAAGGCTATGGTCACACCGGGGCCCTGGAACCACTTTAAATCTAGTCCACCTGAACAACCAAAAATAAGGGATAATCAAGGGGCCCCATATCATCGTGCCATGTGCATTTCGATTGGGACTTAGAATTATCAGTTTCTTACAAGCTATTTAATTCTTTTTAATTTGGTGATAAATCCTTATCGCGATTTTGAGGCCCTAAGGAGTTCGGGGCCCGGTGCGGACCGCACCCACCGCACACCCCATAGCTACGCTACTGCCACAAATACATTAATCGACATTGTATTGAAATGAGCCTAAGATAACATATATCAAGGGTGGCAACGAAGGAAATGGAGATACGTATTTTTGGCACAATTTTAGAATTGGATTTACGCCACTCATATTCGTGATATTTAAATCAATGTAGCATAAAGTATTGTTATACGAGTGAAAAGATTTTTCACGTTATAATAGGAATTATTTGGATAGGAAATAATATTTTTGAAAAGATCACATTTTGTGGGTATGAAACATGAATATTGGAGAGGATAACAAAAAGCATTTACAATTTATTAATGGACAAAAATGTGTTTTGTCTTCAGACATTTGCTTCTCTTAATTGTCGAACGTACCCTAATTTTTATGTCTGAAACCTTTTCTGCAACTGGTCTACTGCTCGAATCACATAGTTTTTGTTTACGATTGACAATGACAGTTCGATGTATTTCATACTATATGTACCACTTGAGGTACAAGTTTTCATCTCCCTTTTAATAAATATGAGTTTTGCTAAGTGATGTAAGTAGGATTTCAAGTTCTACTATTACTGGGCTGTCAAGTAAAAGGTGACGAAATCTCTAAAGTTCATCACATAGTGTCGAGCAGATTGTGCGTAAAGCGTTTGAAAAAAAAAATATTTAAATTTATGAATGTCATACTAATTATCATAACTTTTCTATTCGTTTTTTGTCTATTTATTGTCTGAATCAACATGCTATTCAGAGTCACAATGGTGGTGAAACTTATTTTAAATAATTTGACCTCACACATCAATTCACATAGTTCGAATTTTTGCCAATAAAAATAAAACTAAACATGAACTTAAGTGCAGTCAACTATAGTTGTGGAAAAACTCAACTAATTAACTGAAATTATGATAGGTTAGTTGTGGGTCTCACAGTATCCAAAGAAGTGAAACTTTTCATTTGCTGTATTGTTTTGAAAATATGTTTTTTTCTTGTTAGAATAAAAATTAAGCATCTTTATGTTATTGTCCGTAACATAAACAGTCAACTCTCCTTTACTCGATATTCGATATCTTGATATCGAGTTAGAGAACCATAGTAAACATGGTTTTCATAGCTATCTCGATGGTCGCTTGAATCGCATTTGCACTGGTTTTGTGTTCTGTAACTCGAGATCTCCCTAAATCGATGGTCACTTCAATATTGAGTTACGGAGAGTTGACTGTAGTGTTGTTTTATAAAAATAGAAGCCCATCGACATGCGCTTCATACAAAATACTCAACTTTGGCATGCTTAAGATTTGTCTCCTTGTAAGCAATCTGCACTAATTTTTTCTCCATTGAACTGCAAATATGATCAATTTTGTAATCAGAAAACTTATTTTTTTTCACATACCCAACCAAAAAGCGAGATACCCGAGGTACCAAGTAAAATTGTTCAAAATAATAGCAGTTTTTGTTCTCCATTTTTTTTATTATTTTTGTTTTAAGTGTACGTTCGTTAATAATGTCCAGGTCATTCAAATAGTAAGTTATACAAAGTTTAAGAAGTCAATCGCAAGTAAAAATTAAAAATTTTAAAACTGCTATTATTTTGAACATTTTTTCCTAGTGTCTCACTTTGAGGTATGGTCTAAGAAGCATTTGAAGTTTTGAGCTTATAGAATTGAACATATTTGTAGTTCTGTGGCGAAAGTTTCAGCTAGATTGTTTGAAAAGGAACATAATCAGAACATGCCAAAATTGAGCATTTTGTGTGGAAATCGCCATGCACGGCCTTTTTTTAGAACAGCCCTCTAGAATATGCTATCAAATACCTTTTAAAATCTCGGCGTCAGCAGATTCAGCTTAAGTTTATTTCAGCGTTGTTGTATCACTGCACTGTCAATCAGTTGGAATTTATATTCTATGGCGTTTGACAAAGCAGCAACCACTTGTTTTGAGATGTATTATGTTATTTGATTTACACTATCATTCACTAGGCAAGTTATCTTTGATCAATTTAAGATTTATTTATGATATTTTGATCCAGATGAAAGAATCATGCTCCCGTTTTCGTGTCTGTTCTGTATCGTTTCAACACTTGCCCCTCATTAGATTGTTTGTTTAGCGACTTTTCCAAAACACTTTCACTTCACTCTAATGCTGGCTCAAATCTCATGTTTTTTTTCACTCGGAGCACAATTACAACTTCTCAATGCGAACGTGAATCATCAATTTCGGGTTTTCCTTTCGCACACCCACTGGGCGTTAAAAATTCTTCGCGCTCCCGACGGGTTCACAGTTGATAGGTAAAGCACATCAACACACTCACTTCGTGAAAGACCGCGCTCCAAGAGGCGGTCCCTAAATCTTTCACCGAGCAGGACAACTTGAACGCACGTGAGAACAGTTTCTTGCTTTTCTGTTTGGATTTTGCTGTCTCGATTCGTTACTCTAATTAAACGATTTACAGCTCTGACGAACTCTGCCCGTCGTAAATCAATCACGTGCGCTTACACAAAAACCGTCTGGAAATACTTGTAACCTTTTGATCGAAGAAAAATTCTTCACTTCTTACGCCAATGGGGCACACACCCAAGGGAAACTCGACACTTGTCCTGGACTTGGACTTCGTTACAATATGACAAAAAACAGAACTCGTGACCAGAGCCGTAGCGTGGCCTCATGGCGCCCTTGGCGAACCATCATTTGGGCGCCCCTTTAAAGCTCAGTTTTTTTTTTTTTCATTATACTGCATTATATTATAATTTTTTAAGTAGTTTCTCTTTGGTAATTTTAAGTTTCATGCTTAATGTTCTTTTAAGTTTCATGCTTAATGTTCTGAATAAAGTTTCAATTACCAGAATTTAGGTTTGAACCGATTTAAAAACCATCAGAAGCGCAAGTTGGGATCAATGGATGTAAGTGACCAAAACTTGCTTTCCAAGAAATCAGTTTTAAAGTTTTTCAGCAATATTTTGCTTTGTACAAATTGTATGAGATCTGTAAAAAACAAGTCAATCTTCTACGATTTATGATATATTTTGAGATGGAAATACCACTCAAAATTACTGTTGGAAAGCTTAAAAAAAGTACAATATTTCACTACACCTAACATAAAATCTATCAAAATGTAACTTTCACTTACATTGGACTCCTCAATTGTAATTCAATGTTACTTATTTTATATATGTATATATCAAATAAATGTTGGATTTCCTTACTTTTTGACGTACAGTTGTGTTCAGAATAATAGTAGTGAAAGCCGATTTTCATACAAAATGCTCAAATTTGGCATGCTGTAATTTTGTTTCCATATGAGCAATCAGCATGAAATTTTGGCAGTGAACTACAAATATACTCAATTTCGTCATCACAAAATTTTCACACTATCGGCTAAAAAGTTAAGAACCAAGTGAAATCGTTCAAAATAATATTTGTTTTTTTTTTGTAAATTTTTGTTCAGCAAAAAATTTGTAAAAAGGATGGCTTGTTTACACGTTTATAGTTTGGGTGAAAATGGTTGAAACGATGAGTAAAGAAAAATTCAAAAACTCAAAATACAGCAGATATTCAAATTATTAAAACTACTATTATTTTGAGCGATTTCACCTGGTACTTAACTTTTTAGCCGGTAGTGTGAAAAATTTCAAATATTGTGATAATGAAATTGAGTATATTTGTAGTTCACTGCCAAAATTTCATGCCGATTGCTCATACGGAAACAAAGTTACAGCATGCCAAAGTTGAGCATTTTGTATGAAAATCGGCTTTCACTACTATTATTGAACACAACTGTATGTACCCCCGCTAATTTGAACGATACCTCATGCAACCATCGGGCTTTATTTTCAATTTGAACTTTTAATCACCTTACGAACAGTAGAAAAATGTGTTTCTGATTACTTTTTAGCCTAGTTTGTTTCGATTCTGAGTTTTATTTCATAACGTTACATTATGTTTCACATCGTTCCACGAGCTGAATGACGTTTGAACCATTTTTAATGTGTGCAGACTAGCGGGGTTCAAATGAAAAAGTGTTCAAATTAAAAGTGGTCAAACCACTTGCCCTGTACCTGTTCTCTACAATTCAAGAAATTGATTACCGCAGTGATCCAACATTATTTTTAATTTACATTTATTTTTAGATACATTTAAAAAAAAGTACCAGACAAATGAGCATGAGCATGAGCCTGATTGACCGCCCGCAGATGCTACTCCGTTATTGCAAGAACAGCTGTACTTACACAGAGAACCAACAGACGCTACTCGGGATCAGTAGCATCCTCAATGTGTAAGTACTGGTGCTCTCATTATTATAATAAACAATAACGGCGCCGGCTGCGTCCGAATGCAGGTCAATTTGGGGATAGGAGGGAAATATTGACGTGTTACTTGCTTTATGGAAGCCGAGGAGTCCTCTGCACTTCCACAAGTAAACACTGGGAGTTTTTATATGGAGGAGGGATTCGTTTTGGTAAACGATAAACGAATTGAACGCCAAATAAGTGTTCGTCACTCGCCCTCATAGGACCAAGCGACAAGATCAAAGGATCAAACACTACTAACGCGTTCCGCGACCCGCGATACTATTCCACAGTGCCACGCGAGCGACGCGCAACACGATTAATTCTGCCCTCATGACCCGCTTCCGAAGAAGCAAGCGTCAAGGTCGAAGGGTCAAACAGAACTCCATTTAAAAAAAGTACCAGACAAATCTGTTAGAAACAAACAAAAACTGAAACTTAGATCCAAAACCAAATTAGTCAAGATATTAAAATGAATTCGAATTCCATCTAATTGGGTCCTAAAATGTTTAATGAATTCTTGTTTTTATTTAATGACACGAAAGAGCATGTTACTGCAACTATTTTAGAAATTTTTCCCTCTCAAATAACAGCTACATCATATTTAAACTTTAATTTAAAAATTGGGTCCATAAATGAACCTTGACACTTTTGATCATGTTTGACGTTCGCTTAATCGACAAAAATACCACAAGGCTTTTAGTTTTAACACTGGGGTTGTTCCTATCTGACATTTCGGAAGGGACACGGAAAGTAAAATACACCCAAAATTTGTGTTTAAGCCAAAGAGTGTGACAAAATCTAAAAACATGTTTTTTGGACTTGAACTAAAGAAAAACATTAAAAAATTGAGTAAACATGTGTGAACATGTGCCTAAAATTCAGCGTTTGGCATTAAAATTGGGACAGGCCTTTAGGACCTTATTGTACAAATAAATAAGGAGAAGTCCTTACTCTACATGTATTGAAGCAAATAAATAAATAAATAAATAAAACAATAGGGCGAATGTACTGCCCACTACAGACAAGCCCAAAAGTCATTAAGATTGAAAGTCAAAGGATTATACTCTAATTTAAAATCAGAAACTTTGAAATTTTCAAATTTTTCGATGTGATTCAATATATAGGCACCATTCATCGCTATCTATAGTTATTCTTGAATGTTCAATAGTTATCAATTGAGTCGTACTATGTGGGAGTTCCCTTGGATCTTGGACCCCCGTAAATACCGCCCTGCTTAGGAGGACTGTCTGATAGCTCGGAGGTTATATTGTATTTTCTAAAACATTTCCTGTTTATATGACCAGAGATGAATCTGCAGAACCTACTGGGAGCTATCAATCTTTTTTAAATTTTGTGTAGTGCCTTTTCTTAAAAAAAAAAGCTAGACAATTGTTTAGATTTTTAAATAAATGCCATCAATACAATGAATAAGCCATATTTTGGTAATTAAAAAATGTGAGAACAACTGCTGATAGTTTTAAAGAATATGTCAACTATTCCTTTCAAAAAATAATTTTTTAATTAATATATACTCTAAGCTGATCCACCTAAACTTTGAACTGCTGATGCTTTATCTTTGTGATTTCTAAATAATGATGAAGTATTCTACAAATCATTGCAAGTATTGAATAGTTTTTAATTATGCATGGTGATAAGTCTGAGATTTCTCACTGGAGATTTAAATTACCGAACTAATTTTTCAGTATCTTTCAAGATATTGTGTTGCAAACAATTCAGTGATGAATCGAGAAAATTTCCAACCCAAAATGTTTCTCGATCGGCGGGTTTTGAACCTACGACCCTCGTTATACTCTTGCTGAATAGTTGCGCATTTACTGCTTTGACTATCTAGAGCCCACAATTATGATTATTATATTTAGGTTTTTTTCAGGAGCACCATTTTTATATATGTATCTTCTAAAATTTTACCAAGCATGTCACGCATTTTGGCGCCCCCTGAAGGCTGGCGCCCTTGGCGGGTGCCAACCTGGCCAACCGCACGCTACGGCACTGCTCGTGACACACGCGCTCCACCCGGAAGAACGACTCTCACTTGGAAAACTTCACAATACAGTGGACTAAACAAACCTAGCTTGGAAAGAATCCCGAATTGACGCTGCTTGGCGAATCCACGTCCAACATGAACGGCGCGAAAAATACGACTGATTCGTGAAAAGCGCGTTTCCTTTCGAGTCGGATGAAAAACAGGTGGAAAATCAGCCGCCCTGCGAATGATTACAGCTGTAGACCGACGGCGGCCAATTTTCAGGATTCGCTCACCCGATACACCATCAACTCTCACTCTCTACACTCTCGAAAGGGAAAATGATCCGAATCCGAACCGATGAGGCATCAAGCCGGCAAGAGAGCTCTTGATGTTTTCCTTTTTGTTGCAAACAAATTTTCCCCTATTGTTGTAAAGAGGATCGTGCCGAAATGTGCCACGTTGGAGGCAGTGAACAAAAGCCCGGGGGGTGGGATTGGGGAAGGCGGTTTGTTTATGCGCTAAAAAGGATGCGCAGATGTGGAGGAGATACCAACCAGCAGGAAACGTGCGATAATAGGGAGGGTAAGCAAACAGTGTGTGTCTCTCTCTCCGCGTGGCAGCTTTTGAGGAGTTTTTGATGAGAGCACGTCAGACACGGGTGAGAGCTGGTGATGGATTTATGGTGGGATGGTCGATTCAGGGCATGAGTCCCGATGGTATTGTATTTTAATTGTCTTCTTCTACTTTCTGGAGCTATGTCTCAACTGAGACAGAGCCTGTTTCTCAGCTTAGAGAACACTTCTACAATAATTCAATTAGAACATTCCTTAACAATTCACCATTTTTCCATTATTATATCGTGTGGCAAGCACGAAGATACTATTTGCTCTTGGAAGCCAAAAACATTTTCTACGTAATGAAACTAGCTGGGCTCTTCGAACATTGATTTTTTCCATGTGCGAAATATTTTATACTGGTATCCTTGCAGTAGCGCAACCAGGATTTGGTTTTGGGGGGGGTTTTGTAAGTTTGAATTTGAGGGGGTATTTTTAATTAGAAAAAATCGACTTGAAGATTTGAGTGAACTTCACTATTTTAACACGCATAGTAAAAATTGATTGAACAAGTTTACAATACATCGACACGACACAGTCGACCATCTGTGTTGTTCTTCAAACATATATTCATATTTTTAACGATGAGAATGATCTTTAAACGCAAACTATTGCTTTAGAAATCATTGCAACTACTATTACAGCTGGTCGAAAGCAAACCAGCATTGCAACATCTAACTTACAGTGCGAGCATAACTGTCTTTTATTAAAACATCGACAATTAAGAGAATCGATTCTAAAAGTCGAAAACAAGTTTTACTTTCACTGTTAAGATTTTATAACCAAATATGTGCGAACATCTTGTTTGTTTTCAATAGGACCATCAAGTTTTGTTTTTGGATGATTTTATGGTCTTATTGGTTAACCCCTCTACTAGCAGCATCTTTTTTTCACTACAAAAAATATATTCAAATTGCAATAACTTTTTTCCATATTTATGCACCATTTTTTCACAAGTTCTCAAAAAACTATTGATCAAATATTGATTATTGGTCATCTAGATCTAGAGATATACAGAAATTTCTTTGTGGACCGACACGTAGCCATAACCCACTCATCGCAAGTCACAGATTTATTATGTTTTTCGGATATT
Organism: Aedes aegypti; assembly: GCF_002204515.2. Taxonomy (NCBI): domain Eukaryota; kingdom Metazoa; phylum Arthropoda; class Insecta; order Diptera; family Culicidae; genus Aedes; species Aedes aegypti. Next base: position 183,745,837 of record NC_035108.1, on the reverse strand, counting down.
CGCTCTCCAAAATAATACATTTATGAGTGCCTGTTGTGAAAAAATTAAACAATTTTGTGCAGCCGTTTTTGAGTAATGAGCATTTATGTTGCTCGTACCACGTTGGCCAAACGAAGATCTTGAGAACTTCAAAGAATATTATATCATAATTTTCAGATTTCCTTAAGAATATTTAACTGATTACTAAATATTTGACAAACTTCTCACACAAAGCCCTCAATTTGGTATTAGGAAAAAGCAAGAAAATTTCGTTATTTATGAGTTTTTTTTTTAAACAAATACTTACAAGAGTTGAAAAAAAAACAATTTTGAAGATGTAACCTTTAAACCACTGAAACTCCTAGTGTTTGTAAGAATCAAACTGAGTTACTGCTGCGTGGTTGCATAAGATGTGTAGTAATGAGTTTCAAAAATATACTTGGTAATCCTTAATTTTTTTGGCTCTGGGGGGGGGGGTGGTTGACCCCCAAATCCCCCTCCTGGTTGCGCAACTGTATCCTTGGGATAGGACGTTTGTTGTAATTGGTTTGCCAAAGAGTGATTGCGAATATATTCAATCCTGTTTTCAACATTACTGGCAGGTAGAAGGGAATCAGTTTGTTTCTATAATGATGATAATTTTTTAGAATTAGTTATTTAGTTTCTCAGCATAGTGCACTAAGAATACTTCCACAGTTATTGACTGAGAGCTTTCTTTGCCAAATTTGTCATAGTTATTTCTCTAAACCCAAGTAAGTCAATGAAATGTTTAAATGATTTTTTTTTATATATGTAAAATAATGCAATAATGCTCGATATATGATATTTTCTGTGAACATTCCGTTTGTTTTAATAAAGTGAAACAGTTTGAAAAGTTCTTTTATGCTTTATATGACGCAAAATTTACTTCAGATTTTGATGGCATGCGTTACTAGAGTAATGCAAATTTTGAAATTTTTGCTCCCCTATGCTTAAACGACTTATATTATGGTAAATAGCACCCTCCCAAAGTTTGAAATGAATCGGAAGAAATTTGACTGTGCATAGGCCATTTGAAGTTCATATGGAGATTACTATGGAGAACGCCATCCTTTTGTGTTCAGCCTCCTATCTCTTCGTCATGATGTTTTATGGAAAAGTGAACACAATCTTCTCATGTGAAATCCTTTCAGCTACAACTTTGCCGAAGACCACATTTTGATTGGACGTCAGGATAAATTACTATTCATAATCATAAACTGGGTATGCATTTTGCATGCTGAACCAACTGGCCGGCAGGCAACAGTGGTACTCCTGGCGGGAAGAATAGATCAAAGTAATGTTCTACAGCAAAAAACCAGTGTTGCTCTGAAAGTAATTGAATGATCTCAGCATGGTTTAGACTTTGTTACCAATAATAACAAATTATCCTTACGTCCCATCAAAATGTGGTCTTCGGAAAAGTTGTAGCTGGGAAAATTTCACATGAGAAGAGTTTATTCACATTTCCATAGATTATTATTTCGAGTAGTTAGAGGACTGAACACAAAAGCTTTGTCTTTTTCGTAGTAATTTCCATATAAACTTAAAATAATGTGTGCACAACCAAATTTCTTCCAAATTGCTTCAAATTTTGGGAGAATGATATTTATCATAATTGACACCGTTCAAGCATAGGGGAGCAAAAATTTCAAATTTGCATCAGTCTAATGCGTCACTGTTAAAAAATGTTGAAAATGTTACGATGGATACATGAACTTAAACCATCATTGGGAAAGTTTTCTTCATATATGCTATTTTGTTCCTTATCCGAAATAAGGATACACGTGTTTTTGGATTTTTTCATTAGGGTGACCAGAAAAATCACGATTTTTCAAAAATTTTATTTCTAAAAAAATCATAAGTTTAGAACAGTTTGACCGATTAATTTTCTTGGACGGAATGGAAACTAAATATTTTGACTTTTGAAGAAAAATATAAAATTCCACAAAAATTGTTTTTTTACATGAAAAAATAATCAAAAATTTCCGGTTTTCTCTAAAGAGTACTCACGATTTTTTTATGGAAAAATCTGAAAAGTATTCAAAATCAATGGAACAGTCATTCAAGTCATCATGCAAAAGTTTGGGTTCACCCCTCAGTATGATGCAAATCTTGCAAAAGGTTGGGTTCACCTGAGCCGCAAATCATTTTCGTCAATATCTCTGCCATTTGTCAACAGATTTCAATAATTCATAGCTTTTTCAAACGCAAAAAATGGCGCGTACATGATTGGTTTGAGATTTCTCAAGTTTTTTGTGGTTTAAGTAAGTTCAGGTGAACCCAAACTTTTGCACGATGACTGGAATGACTGTTTCATTAATTTTGAATACTCTTTTGATTTTTCCGCAAAAATTTCGTAAGTGCTCTTTAAAGAATATAAGATTACGATTTTAATGACGCTTTGTTTTAAAATTTCGGTCGATCCAATGCTGAGGAAACTAGCTATGTTTTTGAGTGCGTTTTTTGAAAAATACCACCAGGGTCTTAGTTTTGAGGGCATTTGCATCCTGTGGGTTCGATATGCCTTCATTTTTCTGTTAAAGTTTAAAAAAAATATATTACGGAAGTCTAAAACCGATTTTTGAGGAAGAGATTTGTTTCTTTAGTTAGAAACAACCTATATCAATATAATAGTTCATAGGTTTTGAGCAAAACAGAGCGGCTTATCACAGTTATATGAAGGCTCAACCACGGCTCTCCAAAATGAGCCGTTTTTTCGAAAATATGTTTAAGTCTTCAATGATCCAGGTATAAATCAATTCTATCATTTGATATGGGCGAATACTGTAGATAAGGCCTGTGTAGAATCTCACTCCATCGTTGATGTTTTAGAAGCTCTCATCAAAAAACCTACCATAAAACATGATATGACGATTTTCGCATGTTTTATGGCCCATACTGTATTGTTGAAGAGTATATCATGATTAAAATTTATAAAGTTGGTGTTTTAACTATCTGAAAAATATTTGTTAAGTTCGTGCAATACTGCTTTGTATTTCTTGACCATAGCTTGATGGTAATCACTGAGCGCGTCATAGCCACCTATGACGAGCTGCTGCTCAAGCCGCATGCACATATGTGATTGCACGGTAGTGCTGATCTTACAAGCTTTCAACAACTGAAATTTTAATGAAAATACGCTTAAATCAACTTGATCCTCTGAAACCCAACCCGCCCTTAGACGGGGTACCTTTTGTAATTTTGTGTATTTTTTCTTAGCTCAGAAATAAAAATGGTTTTTGTTTTGGCATAAATCTTGATCCATAACACGCATATTAAGAAAGTTGTATACGACTTTTGAAACATTTTTTTTTTATTTTTGAAATATGTTTGAAAATATATAATACATATATATTTTTCTACAATCAACCTATCACAGAAGAAGAGCCTAGTGGAATTGAAATGCTTTCAACTAAATTTTCCGTTAGTTACACGGACAATAAAATATGTCCCAGAAAAAAAACAAAACAAAAAAATTAAAAAAGTACTATAAAAACTCAAATTTTTATTATTATCAAAAATCGGTTTCCAGAAAATTGAAGTTACTTGAAAAAATGAAAAAGTATGAAAGAGGATCTCAATGCTCAAAAATAAAAATTACAGAAATGAAAAACCAAAACTCATTCATTTGGGAGTAAAAATAAATCATTATCCAAAAGGTGTTTAGATCGATTTTAGATTGCAAAATATGATACTTAGATCAAAAATAAAAATTTGAGAATAAGAGGGTTAATGTGATACACTGCCCATAACTGCATATTTGTCACATTCGACATTTTTGACAATTTCGAGTTTATACTGTGAAGAGTCATGAAACGATAAATGAGTTCTGTTTGATCCTTCAACCTTGACACTTGCTCCTGCGGGGGCGGGCGATGAATGGTAAGCTAATTCCAAGCCCCATTCATTAATTCCCTGTGCAACTTCGATTGTTCTGGTCAATCACGGAGTAGCAACTACGAATTGTACGCTCATCTATGCTTATGCTTATGCAAACCATATTGTTTGAATGTTACATAAAAAAATGTCATGAAAAAAATGTGTTATCATAGGTATGAAACGAGCTCATCAGTTTGTAATCCATCCTCGACTGAACACGAATATCTTTTCGCACTCATACAATCACAACCGCAAAAATTCTTGGCGTCCCGATAATGAACCGTCTTTCCTCGGCTTTCTGAAACACTCTTCAAAAACAAAAACAAACTCTCGGCGTCCCGAAAACGAACCATCTTGCTTGGGTTTTCCGAAGCACTCTACATATTATAAACTATAATGGCCGATGATCACCCTGGCCATGTACTTGCAACTGGAGCAATTAGAAAAATACAGTTTGGAACTTGTTCAATGTTCTCAAATATATTTACCGTGCACCCTCACTATTATGAACCCTATCTTATGCAAACCATCGGATTCATTTTTAATTTGAATTTCTTGTTACCCAGAACAGAAAATCTTACTTTCGGTTACATCTTTGGCTGTTTTGATTTGATTTTGCGTTTCATTCCTCAATGTTCCATTTTCTTTCACTCCATTCCAAGAAGTGAGTGACTTTTAAAACATTTTTAATTTGAACAACGTGAAATAAATAAACTAGCGGGTATAAAGTGTTCAGAATAAATCCACTCAAACCAACGGGGGTACCCGGTATGTAATTTAATCAAGACTTCGTTAACATTTTTAAACTTTTGGAAACAGATATGATAACAAGCATTTTGCAGAATTTGAACTTGATATGACTTTTATAAAACAGTCCGTAACAATGGATATTTTAAATGCTCGATTTTTTATTTCGTACACCTGATCTTCCGTGGTTGGCTTTTATTTAATATAATCTGAAGTTAATCACTTCACTGAACTAACAAATAATTTATGTTTGCATTTTTGTTAAAAAAAATACTGGAGATATATTTCAACAAAGGTGTTCTGGCAAAATTTACAGATATTCTAAAAGTTTCAAAAAATTTAAACTTCTTAGACTCAGTTATTTAATCTCAAAATGACAATAAGCTCCTTCTTTATGTGAAAAATATTGATTTCGATCATTTAAAAAACCGCTTGTTGAAAAGACATTAAATTTAAAATCGATTGTTTGAAACATCTCAAAATGGTAAATGACTAATACTAAGTCAAAGTATAACAACTTTTAGAACTTCGACAAAGGATATATGACTCCTATTTTTGGACCGGAAAACTATTGAAATACCGAAAAAAAAGCCCTGGGCCCTTATATTTGAAAATCTAGCCCTGGTTCTATCTACTATTGATTATTTGTTAAGGATGAATTAATTTGCCTATCTGCTTACTGCTCTAAGAGAACTTCCACAGTTATTGACTAATAGCATACTTTGTCAACTTTGCCATAGCTGCAGACACGATGGTACAGTTAAGTCAATAAAATGTTTGATTTAAAATTATTTTCTTACCTTGTGGTTTTTACAAACAATGCAAAAATGCTCAATATACGATAGTTTCTATGAAAATTCTGATTGAGAGAGCAAGTACTTATGTGCTGTATAGCAAGTTCTTGGTTTATCGAAGTAATGTCGGTCGAAATAATCTCGATTTCCACCAATTTCGTTGTTTTCATTGACTACCCAGGTAACCAATAAACACCTAAAAAAGTGTTTATTTACCAGTATATGCGCCTTTACTGCAAGTTAATTTAATGCTAGCAAGCCGTATATGTGCCTTAAATACTAACGAAATGCAGGTTTTGGCCCGATATACGGCTGCTCAAATGCTACGCCTTCAGCAATTTTTTATGCGGCCGTCGAAAATTATAACGTCTAGAACGTAACGCTTTACCGGGGCCCCGTTCCATCTTTCGTATCCTCTCTTGTCTCTTGTCTTATACTGTACTTGTCCTCGGTCTCACATCGCTACTGTTTCCATATTCTAACATTCTTTTTGTTGATGTATGTTGCGATAGATAAAGTAATGATGCGCGTAGAATTTTTACAATACTTAAACTATGTTTTTACAGGATTTCATTCCTGCTTCGCAAACATTTGCAGTTTGGGCTATTTTATGAAAGAGGTATTCATATGAGAAGGTAAAATCCTTCTGTTGGTTTGATCCATCGTTAGCGGATCGAAAAAGAGAGAAGGAATGGTGTCGTGAGACGTGTGAGACATGTACTGCCTTTTACGCCTACTTGTCCCATGTTCTATGTCAGGGGCTTTCAGCGTTTTTGGCTCGCGGAGCACTTTTTGGAATAAAATTGTATCGTTGAGCACTTGTCCTTCATCATCACTCAGTTCTTAATCTGGATTTTTGTGCACGCTCAAATTGACCTTTTAATTCCTACGAAAATCATGAAGTAAGATTTATGTTCAGAAGGCCGGCTCCAAAGGCACGTTCCCCACCAGTTGGGAGATTTGTGCCATTTATGTTGGTAAATCTTTCATTAAATATGGTTTTATTTTTCAATTTTAGTTCTTATCTAAAAAGATTGATTGTATTTAATTGAACAAACTTTTTTATTACAAGATTAAACTGTACAAAGTTTGCATTCAAATTTAAGTATATTTGGTTTTACACATGGTTATGTAAAACTCGTAGAAACTATGTTTCGTACTCCACCTCGACGTAAATGGTACAACAAACCAACGAGTTACTAATTGATAAGCTCGATCGGTTTTGTTCTTTAAATTCTAAATCTTGAACATTCTCGATATGGCTGCGTATTTTAATGCGAAAAGTTGACATATTTAAAGGCATTGATAAAAAATTTCAAAACTGTCGTGGAGCACCTGCCATGGCCTCGAGCACGATATGAAAACCGCTGTTCTATGTAAACCTTATGGACCACTGAACAAATATGCGTAGAACGACAGTGTAGGCCACCGACAAACTCTTTCCTATCATTCTAGAGATCGTAAAAAACGGACGTATGAATAGTTACGTATTTGTTTTCTTGCTTTTGCTATAAAAATAAGAACACCAATGTATTGCTGTTGCGTTTTCGTGCAAATAAATCATAACTGGGCTTCAAATGCGGTAACACAAAATAACCAAAGGGTACTTAGCAACCATAGTCCATATCACCGTCAACCTAGTAATGAAAATCAATCTTTGACATCGCCTTCCTTGTTGAAAATCTAACCGCATTTGTTGTTCTCGCATTTGATATTTGCATTTCAAACGCACACAGCAATACCAATGATAAATAGCAAATTGAATGTATTACACTGAACATTACTTAAATTCACTGCATACCGCATATAGCCCTCCTTTCATTTCAAAGCAATTAAAATAATTTTGGCGATTCTTTCTATATGATTTTGAGATTACGTGAACATATAAATCAGATAAAAATGTGATTCCTACCATTTACTTAGCCATCGAGCCACATGGTGACCAAATAACTCAGAAGGTAACAAGTTGTAACTTGTAAAAAAGAGAAACCAAAATCCTAAGCTAAAACCAGAAGAAGCGCTAAACTCACGAAGTTGTCTATTCACATCACACTCAATTTCTAATCATACAGCGATAGATACAGATATAGATACAGTTTAGTAACTTTTAAATTATTTTCCATGCGTTTGACAGTTTTTGACCACCATCATTCATGGTGACCAAATAACTCAGAAGGTAACAAGTTGTAACTTGTAAAAAAGAGAAACCAAAATCCTAAGCTAAAACCAGAAGAAGCGCTAAACTCACAAAGTTGTCTATTCACATCACACTCAATTTCTAATCATACAGCGATAGATACAGATATAGATACAGTTTAGTAACTTTTAAATTATTTTCCATGCGTTTGACAGTTTTTGACCACCATCATTCAGCTCTTGCTCGATGGTTAAGGAATTCAAGAACCGAGCGTAGCAAGTTAAGTTGAATACAAACAACAGTGTTGTAGTTTGGTTAACAGTGCAAGAAATATAAAGAAGACGGAAATTTCCTGAAAGGATGATTCTTTTCCGAAAACATAAATAATACAATATGTGCAAATCATGATTAACCCCTCTACCAGCAGCTTCATTTTTTACCGTCAAAAAATATTCAAATCGCGATAACTTTCTTGTTTTTCGATATTTTTGCACCATTTCTTCGCAAGTTCTCAAAAAAACTCTTCTAGTTTTAGAATCTGTGTCGATATTGATAATTGATCTCCTGGATCCGGAGATATTCCGAAATTCCTTGGGGGCCCAAGCGTAGCCATAACCCACGTAAAAAACTCAGGTTACAGAATTTTTATCGTATTCGGATATTCACTCTCCGAAAGAGTAAATTAATGAGAGTATATTAGGGGTATTCACTTAAAGTTGCGTAAAGTTGTATTCTGCGTAAATAATTCAAGAAATGTTTCAAATGAAATAATTCTTCTTGATGACAAATACATAATCTAGTCACCCATCAAGATCGCTCAAAGTGCTTCGCGAATTTGTCAATATTTGTGCTCAGAATTTTTTTTTATTGGATTATTTCGTTGCATATTCAGAATAATGATCGTTTTCTTCACGGTATCGAATGCCAAGTTTGAATGACCCTTATTTTTTACAATCTGGAGAACGTTAGATAGCATTCTTTAGTGTTGTTAATTGTGTGTTAGATGATTGGATATGAAACAGTTCAATTCGTGGTGGCTTTCGTGAGATGCTCGAAACCCCTGCCGATCGATGGTCATTTAAAATAAAGATTAAATCGATTATTCTTGTATCAATTACTGAAAAATGAAAGCTCTTTTCGAAGTATCACATAATTAGGTTTTTGGTTCTCAGGACTATAGAGTCTCCTACCCACCCACGGTGTACTTATATTGAGAAGGTGATATATTCCCAAAACTGACAGCTACTTGACGACGTCATCCCTATCTACCTCGAACAAATTTACGAAAAAATGATCTAGTGCTCCTGAAGGTATATGATACGATAGGAGTGACGTCACATGTTTACAATCAAACTTGATATTTACATCAGTAGAGAGTCTGCCTTGTTAATTTTTATGCCGTGCTACCCACCAAGGTCTCATTCGATTGCAACCATTGCTTCATTTTCAGAAAATCTAGTCAAACTATTCTAGTCGAATACAATTTATTCAATAACTCGAATTACAAAAATCGATAATGTGGACAATAGTGTAGTGGAACTGAACGCTTAGTATTTTTAGAGTTATACTTCGTTGATATCAAAGAAAAAACTGCAGATTTCCACGCATATCATTTGTACCGTGGTGCATCAATACCCGGACACTTAAGTCGAAACAAATGTTCAAATTGTAAAAAGAATGCGTTGTTTTGGAAAATTCCTAATGTAATATTGCTTTAAAGATTGTTTCAAGCCAGATCTTTACGAATCATTTAAAATTTCTGGTAAGAATCATGATTTCAGCATAAAAATCGTTAAAACAATGAAGCATGTCTTGTCTATAAATCCGGACACCTAATGCAAACGATATCTTTAAATCCGGACACTTTTGGATCGAAATCCGGACAACTGTATTTTGGCATGTAATATTCGTTTTATTCGAATGAAACCCATTTCACCACACAATTAAATATCAATCTTCATTGAACTTGTCCGCGTTTGAACAACAATGTCAAAAATAATAGCAAATTTGTGTTTTTAGTGGCTTGATTACCTGAGCTGAAGGGGACATGGCTTGAACTGCAGTCGATACGGCTCGAACAGTTATTCTGGAAGATATACACTGTTTATTTAACACTCAATTGATTTCTGTTAACTCACTAAGCTTCTCATAGTTGTTCCTTTCATTTTTTCTTCCTTAAAATTCACTTACACTGTTTATACGTGGGTCTTTTAAATGATGTCTGGATCTTGAAACACTGGCTCGTAATGCCGGACAGTCTGTTCAAACACGGATAAATATATGTTTCCAACATATTTAACTGCACTGGAGCCTCAATACGTTCAAAACATCTCTTTTCAAGCACTTATGGGTAAAACTTTCTATAAAAATATATTTCACAAACTATTATTTTAACCAAACATTGTTCACGCGTTCATCAACGGTCGATGGAGTTTGATTGGAGTTGAATCGTGACGAAATGACGTCCAACACGAACAAATTATTTGTTTTTATTTTTATTAATTATTCGTCAGTGGCTACTAGATTAAAAATAATGTAGAACAATTAGCAATGTTAACAATAAAAAATGATAATAAATACCAAACGTTTTAAACCTTAATTTTAACTCTAATTCAATTATATATTCAGAGTGTCCGGATATCGGTACCGTCCGGATTTTGATTCACCACGGTAGTTACATCACCAGCTGTTCGCCGGACACTTCGTTCAATTTTCCGCCCAAGAATTGCTTTTATACACCCTACAAAGCGCCATCTCATCTAAGCTATTTTCACTAAATTTTATCAATTTAATGTACCTTTTTGATTCATATTACGGATACTTAAGGGCTCTGTTCCGAACGACGACAAACCAGCACCCGGATGCGATAGGGTCACCCGTTCGTCGCACAGCAAGAGGCCACAGTAGAGGCAAGATACGATCATGCGGATGTATTGCCTTCTGGTGGAGCTGTCAAACTGGATGATTGTATTGAGCTTACGTAACTATAGACACACACAAAACAGATTAAAATCTACTAAAGCTAGGAAGTCAAACATTGAATTAAAATCTTTTTGCTTAAATTATCCGCTAAAGTTGTCGCTTATCACAGTTAAAATTGTTGGACAGTTAACAAACGTACATTTAGGACTAGAAATTTGAGTAGCACGATATATAACACAAACATGAATTGGAAACTAATTAAAATTAATAAAATTACAGCTATAAAGCTGACTCATGCACCATGCAAACACGAGTCATGCTATAAGAGGTCCGAACACCTATCGCTGCTGTCCCAACAGGCTCAGTAAAGTATAACCGATTGAAAAGCATATAAATTGAAACATAATGTAAGATACCTGTGCGTTATCAGGATTCTAAAACACTTAGCTTCCGAACGGTGGGCGATGATTCGGATTACATAGATTGAATTACCTAAAATAAATAGATATTAATGATCTTTCTATGATTCTTATTCCGAACGCAACTTCACTTTAGCTCCATTTCACGGACATCTTGTTTCGTATTCCGGACAGCTCTCGAAAACCAACACTTCACTAGTAAAATTATTAATTAAACTCCCGAAATAGTACGAGCAACGTCAAAACTAATTGCGCAAACATAATTTTTCATGAATTGCAGTTTAAAATTATTATTAAAATGCGCCCGAAAGTTAGGAACATTTGAACGGAAAATTTTGAAACATTTCAGTTGAAACCTTTCCCATACAAACTAGAGTGTCCGGAATTAGAAGCTGTCCGGAATTTGAATCAGAACGGTAGATATATTTTCATCGAAATTCTCAGCAATATTTTATGATGACAGTTTTAAAGATGATCAATGTATGCTTGGATTGAAAATGTGTCGAGTTTTGACAATTCGAAATGTTTCGTTTGCAGTTTACGCAATGTCGTGAAACATTTCGGATAATCAAAATACACAGCGATTTACGCTGTTAACTGAATACCCTTATTGTGAAATATCGTATCGTTATATTCAGATAACTCCAATAATACTAAACCGATTTGAATGATTTTTTCAGAGTAGCTCCTTATTAACTGGTATTATAAAGCCCACATTTCATTTTTTTTGATAAATTGACGTAAAACAAATTGGCTGCCCAAGTCATTTAACATGGACATGGGGCCCAAGACATCCCCCAAGGAACATCGGAATATCTTCAAAACTAGATCACCAAGGATAAATATCGACACGAATTCTTAAACTAGAGGAGTTTTTTGAAAACTTATGAAAAATGGTGCATAAATATTGAGAAACAAAATAGTTATTGCGATTTAAATATTTTTTGATGGTAAAAAATGAAGCTGCCGGTAGAGGGGTTATTAGCATTTAATTTTAATAAAAATAACTAAATCAAATCACTGTTGAGAATTTCAGGATTCGTTTTGGCGTTTGACATTTTGTCCCTAAAATGATGATTACGTAATATCGTGAATCTGATTAGATTTAAATATTTCATGGACTACGTCACCGACAAAAAAAAACTCCCAGATCTTCACTTTATTCCACTAATCCATTGAAAGGATGACAACCGTGGAGTTGTAGAGGTATACTAATAGAAATATGAGTACATAGTAGAGCGCTAGTGGCACTGTTGTCAGAAAAAAAAATGTACATTGCTATTTTTTTAAAAGTTCTCGGTTGTTTAGCATATCACAGACCCCGTTCATTGGGGGCCTTGCTTAGTCGAGTGGTTAGAGTTAGCGGCTACAAACCAAAGCCATCCTGAAGGTGTCTGGGTGCGATTCCCGGTCGATTCAGGATCTTTTTGTAACGGAAATTTCCTTGACTTCCCTGGGCATAGAGTATCATTGTACCTGCCACACGATATACGAATGCGAAAATGGCCACTAAGCCAAAGAAAACTCTCAGTTAATAACTGTGGAAGTGCTCATAAGAACACTACGCTGAGAAGAAGGCTCTGTCCCAGCGAGGACGTAAATGCCAAGAAGAAAAAGAAGAAGAAGTTTCTACTTACATTACAGTACTAATGTGTTTGGAACATCTCTCAAAATTTATCCATAGTAATTTCCATATAATCCTACATTGTCTTTGGGCCACCTTCAACTCACCACCTAGAAAGCTGAAAATTTCACAGAACACTATTTTTATGGTAAGGATAGTAAGGAGCATATGTGAGATTTGATTTTCACACATTTTTAAAATTTGAATCGCCCTAATGTACATATATATATATATATATATATATATATATATATATATATAAATGGCCGTCTAGCATCACTTTGTAATGTTTTCATCTTTGAATCAAATTCATGATTCATTCTTTTAAACATAGAGCTTTTCACATATTTTTTATTGATAGTCGATTGAAAAAAAATGATATATGAGTCATCTGTGTACATTCGGGTCCAGAACTCTTTTTACCTTTTTTAAAATCATCGGCAGTTCTTTGTAGTTGAACTGATAAAACGATTATATGCATTACAAATGCTCAAATTTTCATGAGAGATTCTCCCTTCTTTTGATCATAGAATGTTCTTTCAAAAGAAAAGTATTTTTCATATTCATTGGAATTAAGGTTAACAAATTCTCTTCCAAGATTACGATTGCAACGTGTGAATTGCCAGACTTGTGGTTGCTAGCACTATGAAATATATTTAGTACGATTCGAGGTATCGGAGCTACACGATCCAGCAGATTGAAGAATAGTCTTTAACCGTTTCAGTTACTGCCAAAAGCTTACTACAAGCGCGATGCGAAAACTGCTGGTGGCTATTGGCACTAGCAGAGAAGTGAATAATTGCTCATTCTTAGGATGTTTTTCTTTCAGCATTGACTGTTTCTTAAGCTAATATTAAATAGCTAACATTTTATATACACATGATGATTTATTTTTCTTTATGAATAAGCCGAATATCTTCTTAAAAATTCATCTTTTAAATTCATTATAAATCCATATTAGCTGTAGTTCACTTTTGTTTTCAATATCGGCCAAATGACCCTTTCGGCCAAACGGCATTCGGCCAAACGGCATTCAGCCAAATGGCATTCAGCCAAATGGCATTCGGCCAAATGACTCGGAATTCATTGATTTTACGAGCAACTTCGATTGTTCTGATTTACCATGAAGTAGAAATTCAGCCACTTACAGAAACGATTATTGGAAATATATGTTCATTTTATGCTGCTGATTTCTGGGAGTAGAAAACACAGTCTAAATCGTAATTGATAGCACTGCTGCACGACAAAAAAGTAGGTAATTAAATATGCACTCTTCTAAAAGTCTGTCCTTGCCCTCTGAATTAATTGCAAAAATATGTAAGTTTGGAGCTCAAATTGAATACTATCCTCCTCTCCCGAAACGTAACCTGATTCTCACATTTTTGTGTCATTGAAACGTCTATAATAGAAAAATGGCATCACTTAAATTTTAGACTGAAAACTCCTGAAACAATACTAATATGTTATTGGAATAATTTAAAACCATATATGATGTTATTGACCGTATTGAACCGATCAATGACATCGACACCTAATGAATCGATTTAAGCTATCCAGACTCCCGACCCCAAGGAAGGGGCCAATAACCTTCAACATCCATCTGCGAGTCAGTCACGTTAGGTCAACCGAAACATCCATCAAGTCTAAATTGTAGCGCATTGAGCATCTATTGCATAGAGATAGTACTATCGCTCCCGACGTCGACAAAAGTCAAACCATGTACAACAACCAAGCTAGATTTCTATGTAGACCTAAGCTTCATACTTGATGCCGTTTGCCATCAGCGACTCTCAGAATTAGAAGGAGGAACAGCAGCAGCCAGCAGCACCATTGCAGACAGGATCGTAAATCAATCATCCAATAAGCTCTCATTGCACTTGATGTGCCAGGCATGCTCTTGAAATTTGACACTCACTGATGCGGGCAGCCAAATTAATAAGCATACAAAGACGGGAAAAACTCTGTGTTAACTACAAAACTAGCCAACACAGTAATAAGACATAAGCAATATTTTGAACGTTTATAGAAATACAACAAAAAATAACATTAATGAAATTTTTTTCTACCGGTTAACGATAAAAATAAGCAATGATAATTTGGAAACAAAACCAATCGACATCTTAAGAAAAAATTGAATAAACATCAAGAAATTTAAAACTATCATTCATAATATTTAAATAAGCACAACAAATCCAAGTTAACTATGATAATTAACAATAAATAACAAAAAACAAAATTTTAAGTGAGTAAAAATCAAAAAGATTTTAGTGAAAACTGTGAGAACTGATTACTGAATCAGAAGTCTATATCAAAATCATATATTAGATCTTAATTAAATTTTATTTATTCTGCGAAGAATTTCTCATTTTCTAGCGTTTATATACAGTTTTTTCTTGGAAAGTATTTAAATCCTAAACGACGATTTTTAATTGCTTTGTTGCTGTTTTTTGCAATTTTTCCGGCAGAAAATATATTCTTGAATGTTATAAGGAAAATTTATTGCTTATTTATACCCAACTATTGCTTGTGTCGAATTATTTTATTGGCAATATGTGGATGAACCAGTGATTGTTACCCTTTTCCTAGTGCACGATAATATTTTTTTTCACTGAAGCATCAGACAGTGAACTGCGACTGGCTGCCGTTTGTTGGCAACCCGTCGTCGTCGTAGTCGGTGTGAAGAAATTCAGTTGTCTACGGGCTCAACGTCTGGCTGGCGGATCTCATTAGAACGTGCGGGGTCCTGGTATGAGAATGACATTTCGGTGAGTCTACCGGCACTAGGCAAAAAGTTATTGCTTGGTTCTAAATCTAAAATGAGATTTATTTTGCGACAATATGTGTTGATATGTTCCGGAAAAGTCACTGTCGTCGTTTGTTCTTCTTCTTCTTCTTGCTGGCGTTACGTCCCCACTGGGACAGAGCCTGCTTCTCAGCTTAGTGTTCTTATGAGCACTTCCACGGTTATTAACTGAGAGCTTACAATGCCAATGACCATTTTTGCATTCGTATATCGTGTGGCAGGTACGAAGATACTCTATGCCCTGGAAAGTCGAGAAAATTTCCAACCCGAAAAGATCCTTGACCGGTGGGATTCGAACCCACGACCCTCAGCTTGGTCTTGCTGAATAGCTGCGGGTTTACCGCTACGGCTATCTGGGCCCCCGTTTGTTACAAAAGCTTAAATAGGACCCTTGGTGACAATTAAAGGTATATATTCTTCCTGTAGGTATGGCAGTTCTAATTTTCAGACACAGCTTTTATATGCAATAAAGGTAAGCTAAATTTAATCCAGATTGAGTAGATTTTTTTTAGAAATTGTGCGCGATAATCGTCGATATGGATTAAATTCTCGCGTAAACTATCATACAGGGGTTACGATGCCCTCGGTTGCGTTGTTGATGTCTGCTTTTATGGTGCTCCAGCAGTCTTCAAGAGGGATTTTATCGAGCTCGCCCTGTTCCGGCAACGCTACCTCGCGATGCTGCACGAATGTGGCGGCGACGTTCGGTTTGGCCAGTCGCGATAGATTATACCGAGGCGGGCGTCGATACCGTACATTGTTGATGACGGATAGTTTTGGGCGCAGTTTCACCATCACTAGATAGTGCTCAGAGTGAATGTTAGCGCCACGATAGGTTCTGACGTCGGTTATATCGGAGAAGTGCCGTTCATCGATCATAACGTGATCGATTTGTGATTCCGTTTGCTGTGGTGATCTTCAGGTGTAACGAAGCTGTGCTGAAAGTAGGTGCTACGAGTGGCCATGTTCTTGAAGGCGGCGAAATCTATCAGTCGTAGGCCGTTCTCGTTCGTCAGCCAGTGGGCGCTGAACTTTCCAATCAAATCACCTATGATGATCTTGACGTCGTGCACATTCGTTGATCAGCCACCACCCGATCTCGCGCCTTCGCATAACACCCATCACTATAAAAGCTGTTTCCAACTCATGTGTGTTGCCGCAGCTCTGATAGATGGTATGATTACCTCTAAACGTTCGCACCATCGAACCTATCCAGCACACCTCCTGCAGCGCTACGATGCCGAACCCGCGAATCTTTAGTACGTCGGAGTACATTACGTTGCTGTGCTGGTATATTGCAGGGCTTGACACCAACCCCCTAGATTTCCGGATGACCATAGTGCGCAGTTTTGCTAAGAGTCCTTTTCTGGCACTTGGACGATGATCAGCCGGCCCTAACATGGGGAACAGACGCTAATTGCTTGGGGTGTTTCTCCCATACACGCATCACCCTTGTCGAGTTCTTGCAGCGACTGGGTCACTGTTGCCCCCTTCGCGGATTTTTAAACTGGTGAGCATTCGCACATGTTCGATTCCAATGATCATGCTTGGTTTGGCGTTGACATAACTGGATACAGGAAGCCCTTAAAGGTGAGGGAAAACTTTCACTAGTTCAGGATAGTTTAACGTCTGATTCAGAAGTCCAAATTCGTTCAGCAAGCAAATCTCTTCTTTATTGACTCCAGATATTTTCACACTTAGTCGCCTAGAAGTTTTCTCATATCGATCAATTTTTCCTATCCAACTTAACCAGAGGCTATATGGCTCGCCCTCGATTCCAAACTGTTTCGCGATTCCCTCTTCGAGCAACGTCGAGACGACCCGTCATCCAAGAGCACGAAAGTGTCTACTTACTTACCGTTCCCGTAGAGCGTTATGGGAAAGTAACGAAAGAGGGAGAAGGATTTTGTTCCATGGTGGTTTTGGTGGACAGTTTCGTTGGTGCTTCGATCAATGTTTCCACTGCGAGTCTAATACGACATCCTTCCACACTACATTCCTTTTTCGACCAGCAAGGGGGATTTTTTTTTATTTCCGTACGGGTTTGGGCCGAAAGGTCTCAGATTTTCATGAAACTTTTTCCACAGGCAGGGCTCATCAATATATGAATAAAAAAAATTGAGAAAAATTCAGTGTCGCCTATTTTTCCGGAAAACTCAGTTGGATTTTTTTTGTTTTCCCCTGACAGTAAGTAGTGTCATAACTCAAGAACGAAGCATCATAGAAACAAAGTTTTTTTTTATGAAAATGAAAGCAAATTTTCTCAGGAATAAAAAAAATATTAACTGGAAACAGTTTTCCACAAAATTTTCCAACGTTGAGAAAATTCGTAAAGAAAAGCCGTTGGTGGAAACGAACCTCGAGATGGAATTTGGCCCGTGGCTGATACAGGAAACGGTACTTGATTTTTTACCAATTTACCGTTGGAATTTTGCGAACTCGATGGAATTGACATCTCTGGATACGAATAGACCGGAGGCATGCCAGAAATAACGGATTGTGTAACTCTAGCCTTCTCCGCTCTCTGAACTGTCGCGTTAGTAATTGCGGCAATCGCCGGGACAGTGCGTGTTAGAGAAGACCCGGTCGGTGCAATTGTAGATACAGTTATCACTGCTGCCAAACCAAGCGTAGTTGGTTTCTGGCACTGCTGCCATCGCCAGCTGTTCGAACGATTGCGTCAAAGCTATGACGCTTCCACCCTGAACTGGAATAGTCGGATCTGCGTATAGCATACCCTCGTTTAGCGGAACTGATGCGTTCCCTATCTTCTTCGCCAAAGAGTTCCTGCTTGACAGTGTTTTTGCTCCGGTGCCATCTTCACTGGCGATTGACAGTGAAAAGGTTGTCCCCGTTTGGAAAATCGTCGGTTTCGAATGCCCCACTCCATCCGCTGATGATCCACTTCTCCAGTTGATCACGCTTACTCTTTACACTAATGGGGCTTTTCCTGCTCGACGACTCCATCTCATCACCAAACTGCATCAACGCATACTTCTCCTTTAGGGAGCAGGAAAATGTGTTCACTGTTTCCTATTCTCCAACCGAAACACAGTGAACACATTTTCATCGAATAATTTTCAGTATTGAACAGAAAAACTGCTTTTGAAGTTTCGATGATAACGATGATTACGTTGATCGTTAAGTACTCCTGTTCATCATCCATCTCCTTCCACCTAGCCTCTTCCTCCTGTCTACAGATTTTCAACTCTTCCGCTGCAGCTTTTCTTCAACTTCTGTTGCTCTACGAGCAGTTGCATGCTGAGCTGTACTCTCATTGAAACACGACTACTCTTGCTAACCGACGACTTGTTGAATGACACCTTAGACTTCAAGGATACATTCCAGTTGGCCAAACAAGCACTACATTTCCAACTCCTATCGAATCGGTAACACCAGCGCACTGAAAGTGTACCCAAGCTTCACAAACGTTGCAACACACCATATTGTCATCTATTCACCTCGACCGCATTTCTTGCAGTGCTTCTCGCTGCTCGGAGTCGACATATTGACGTTTTTTTATTCAACATCGTTGTACTGATGAACCTAACTCTAACTATGACTAACTTATTTCTAGTAGAGCGATTTCTGAACGAGCAAATGCGGTAACAAGGGATACAGAAAAAACGGGCTAAATTTACTGCACTTAGCTGCTTCTCGTACACCATCCCAGGGCCGCATCCAGTCAGTGACTGGGAAGTTAGGTTCACCCCCGCGTTATCGTTCTGTGGCGAAAGAAGTCTTCTTGGATAGATCGCCTTTATGTCTTCGCGAATCGCAGGAACTGAAGGTCCTACGGACAACAATCAATCATCCAACTTAGGATGAATTACCTTGTAGATTGTTCCGAATTACCAAACAAATTACCGTCTTGTAAGTCGCTATCAAGCAGCTACAACGCTGTAATTTATTTATCCTTGATTAGTTATGTTTCAGGTAAGTATAATAGATTTAACTTACTAATTCAGTGTTCTTCTGCGCACAATACCACTGGCAATCTTTGCACAGGAACTTAACGACGATAAATCCACAGACATCCAAAGGCAAGTTTTATATAATTTCAGGTAAAGGTAAGTATGTGTTATTTTTCATTCCAGATGGTAAACGTACCTTGAATGCTCAAGTGTAATTCTAGGAAAACTGACGGACTTTTTTAGGAAGCAGATACCTTAATTCTACGAATATTTTTAATTGTTAGCATAAGCATAAGCATAAGCATAGAGGACCGTATAATTCGTAGTTGCTACTCAGTGATTGACCAGAACAATCGAAGTTGCACAGGGAATTGATGAATGGGGCTAGCTTACCATTCTTCAATGTATACAAATCGAGAGCTTAAATTTTAAAGTCAATAACGGCGCCGGCCACGTCCTTACGGTCATCGGACAAGGGAAGGAATTTTAGTGTGACTACCCGTTGTTACTAGAGACCGAGATCATCTCTGCATCTCCACGGTTGTCATGGAAAGGATATTGGGTTAGTGGGTAAGGTAGAGATCTGGGAGTCACCAATTTTTGGTGATTGGATCCATGATATAATCTCGCCTAACCGGATTCGCGAAATAATTCTATAAACGCATTGTACGACGGACAAGTGTTCATCGCTCGCCCTCGCAAGAGCAAGCAATGCACATTGGTCCAGGAAGCTAATTTAGGCGGACATGAGGTTTTCGTCAAGATTTATTGATTTTAGAGCCATAGTTTCTTCTGAGAATATGTTCAGAATTTTTAGTACTACAGACTGTACGGATCAAAAAATTTTTTTTACGGTGATCGCAAGAGTGACGTATTCGCCAACTTTTTTTATTTTAGCGAATCGTAAGTTGGTATGTTCAGCAAAGTTGTAGCAAATGATCATAGAAACAACTTTGCCGAACAAGCTTTTTCTCGGTTTTGCTTAAGAGCCGAGATAATTAAGTATTTTTAATAAAAAATCGTTTTTTGCTATTAAGTGTTTTATTTTTTAGTTTTATTGGCCTACTATGTTCTACAAAGTTTTTACACTTATCATTTGCTACAACTTTGCTGAACATACCAAAGTTGTATTTCTTATGGTTTTAATGTTATTTGAGTGAGCTATGAGCATCTCAAAAAAATATATCTTTCCAGCAAATAATTTTGCAGTCTTTCAAGTACCTGTGAGCAAAATTTGGAGAAGATCATATTCTTCTATCTCGTTTAAAATCCATTTTACTAATAGAAGATATGAGATAAATCCATATTTATTGAATATTCATACATGTTCAACTCACACAAGTCATGGCTACCTAAGCACATCAAACGGGATTATACACGGGAAGTAGATATTGTGTATTTCTTTTACTACTGGAGTGCGAAGTGCGGCCTCATAAGTGCGAAAGTGCGGGATTGCATTGAATCCTGTTGGTGTCTTCAGAGCACTTATTTTGCGATTTACGAAGAATAAGTCCCCCGAAGACATCTACCCGATTTGATTCAATTGCGCACTTTTGTTAGCGTTTCTGCACTTGTAAAAACTTCTTTTTACAGATCTCAATCATTTTAAAAGTAGTCAACTTTAATCGGGAGACTAACGAGGAGGCATTTGAGCAGTTTTTGTCATAAACGTGCTGTTAGTATCGCCAGTTCTACGATTTTAACGTACTCTCTCCAACAGTGTAAAAACTACTTTTGCATGAAGTGATGTTGCCGGCATGCCACCGAAGAAGCATAAGAAATGCGGAATAAATCCATCAGAAGATTCTGGGAAAATCATGCCACAGAATTCAATCGGACTGTAAATTTTGTATATGTATTTTATACGGCTTATGTTGACTTCCAACCCGATGATCTAGCTTAGGAATACATTAAATACTGGAAGAGGAAAAGATGATGAATTGGTTTGATATGCTTAGGTAGCCATGACTTTTGTGAGTTGAACATGTATGAATATTTAATAAATATGGATTTATGTCATATCGTCTATTAGTAAAATCGATTTTAAACGAGATAGAAAACTATTATCTTCTCCAAATTTTGCTCACAGGTACTTGAAAGACTGCAAATTCATTTGGTGGAAAGATATATTTTTTGAGGTACTCATAGTTCAGATACAAGGCATACAAAATAGCTAATTTTAAGATGAAAAACTCAAATAACATTAAAACCATAAGAAATACAACTTTGGTATGTTCAGCAAAGTTGTAGCAAATGATAAGTGTAAAAACTTTGTAGAATGTAGTAGGCCAATAAAACTAAAAAATAAAACGCTTAAGAGCAAAAAACGATTTTTTATTAAAAAATACTTAATTATCTCGGCTCTTAAGCAAAACCGAGAAAAAGCTTGTTCGGCAAAGTTGTTTCTATGATCATTTGCTACAACTTTGCTAAACATACCAACTTACGATTCGCTAAAATAAAAAAGTTGGCGTATACGTCACTCTTGCGATCACCGTAAAAAAAAAATTGATCCGTACATTTTGTAGTACTAAAAATTCTGAACATATTCTCAGAAGAAACTATGGCTCTAAAATAAATAAATCTTGACAAAAACCTTATGTCCGCCTAAATTAGCTTCCTGGATCAGTGTGCAATGTGATCAATATAACAAACACTATTGAGCGATCGCGGCACTTTTTCACTACTACGCGTGACATATTTGATCCTGCCCTCATCGCCCGCCCCCGCAGGAGCAAGCGTCAAGGTCGAAGAATCAAACACTACTGCTCTACGAATAGGGGAAGTGGTGGCAAAATGATCAGGGTGGTAAAATGAACACCTTGCCTTTTACCGAGAAAAAAAAACATATTTGATTGAATTTTTATCACGTACGGACGATTTAGAGCATAAATCGGAGTATTCGGGTTGGTACGGAGCTCAATTGAAGTGAAAATATCAACGAAAACTAAGATTTTAGAATACCACGTTTGAAAATTAGGACTGACGAAACTTTTAGCTTGGGAGTCTTGAAGTTTTTCAGTGAGGTGAATATCGTTATGATATGATGTCAAATCTAATACCTTTAGATAATTTTTGAATGGGTTACAATCATTAATAGATATATTTTCGGGGATGCGATACAATTATTCAAAAATATTTGTTTTGCTCACGTTTTTTGCATGATGTTCATTTTACCACCAACAGCTGTTCATTTTACCCACATAGTGCAGGTAAAATGAATATTTAAATCGTTTTTTGCTAGCGATAAAACTATGTAAAAATTTAGCTATTTCAATATGTATTCGTATCGCTGGTATAGATAATATCCCTACTTTTGATGTTGTGCGATAGAACTATACAAATTCCTAGTTTTTGTATCAGTATTTGTTCATTTTACCACCCCTTCCCCTATTTATAATTGTTAGAAAGATAAATTCAATTTATATTTTAATTCGTTCAAACTCACTTCGATACATAACTTGAAGAACGATTCGCTGATAGTGCTGACTAATCATAAACTCACTGAGAGCAGATTACGGAAAATGTCATTCGCAGTTTATCATTCCACGTTACTACACAGACTCATCCGAGGGAATGGTAAGTCATTTCACCACCTATGCGTCATAACGAAGAGTGCTGGCAACAAATGTGGTCTTACTTTTTTAATCTTTTGCCAAAATACTTCCAACGCGAGAGAAAAATGCAAAACTAAGATCGCATCAACGACCAAAGGTGACTCCCAGATCGTCTCTCATCCTAATCCTAAACACCCTTTTCTTGATGATTGTGGAGAAAGTAAAAGCGTATAGGTTGCTGAAAGTTTATTTCAACACGTAGGTATATGTTCGTCCTCAAAAACTCGGAACATTTCACTTCAGTTTTTTCACAAATTTATAGCCTAACTACTTTTCTGATTGACCTTAATTGACCCCAATGTACAAGAAAAATTAAGTATAAGGAAAATCATTTTCACTGAGTCCACTATCGAACAACTGTACAAGTCAACACTTCCGACGTCTTCCAATTCAGGACAACACCCTGTCTAGTCCATTTGGAAACCAGCGTGAGCAGCTGTTCTATCAATTAAGCTAATGATTAGCCAGCAAATATTGATCTCTGAATTAATTAGGTCAATTTCTTCTATTTATCTCCGGCTAATGGATATTTAATTAAATTAGTTCTTAGACAGACACATTATTGTTGTTCCTGCTGTTTCACTCGGCTCTACCATATGATGGCCCAATCCATAAGGAAGACAACATCCACTTCTTGTGCCAACATCTACCAGATTGCTAGCTGCTCGTTTGCCGTTTCTTTCTGGGGTACGACGTCTCTTTTCGCTTATCATATTACAATTCCCGACCTGGCAAGCTTGAGCTGAACTGGAAGCTGGAAAAGACCGTGGACAAATATTATCACAACAATATCTCGAGAGGCATCAGCAGCGAAAACGACAACGTTGGCGGGAGGCATAAATTTTAATTCAATTTGATTATCAATAAATGATAGAAAATTGAGCACGCAGCTGGCGGGAAATGGAAACCGAACCGCAATGATGACGGTGTCGTTGGATGCCTTCACGGTGTCTCTGGTAGAACAACATTAATATAAAAAAATCAGTATCGCTAAAACATCCACCAAATGAAAGCTTAGGCTTTCCCCTTTCATTTGAGACCTGTTTGGAAATGTTCTATCGGGGGGTCCTGAACATTTTTTTCTAAACAGTACAATGCCGTTTTTTCAGTACTGATTTCTTAATTATGGTTTACACAGTCATTTTCTTTCATGCTTATCTAGGTAGCCATGAGAAATTGTACTACGAATAGTTAACCAATTAATAAAAAGGATTTAGGTTTAGCATTATACCATTCTATTTAAACCAATTATATACACGACATATCGATAAAGTAAATACGGATAATACGGCTTACAAATGCTCACTATTGTACATTACTACAGCTCAAAGAAGCTGTCGATCATATGCTTCGGAGTTCTACGGAACCTTAACATGATTCCAAGCAACTTGAAAATCGAAATGCACGGTTTCACTGGCTTGTTTCCCGTATTTGCTCAAACCACTTCCTGTGATTTCACAAAACTCCGGGATATGATAGCGGAAATATGGAACTTCGAGCTATTTGGTAAGCAATCCACGTTTTTGAAAAGTTCTCAACTTTTCTGCAAAATCATCATCCAGACTCATTTGAAAACAACTTTTATGTACCTGATCAGAATGATCAAGCGCCTGAAATACATTTTTTCATTTAAAAGAGAGAATTTACAGAACAGTACGATAAATTACAATTGCTAGCAAACTTAGATCCCATTACACTTCCAAATCATGCCGATTTTTCAAAAGCTTCTGACAGTTTCATCTGGTGAATCCACTTTTGTTGTGGCGTTAGCAACTGATGATCCTCACCTGTGATAAAAGTATTATTTTAAGGTCATCTTTATGAATCACACAATCAAACTGCTGATGCTTACCCATTCCTCGACATTATTTGGATCAATTTGGAGCAGTGGATAGTAAATACAATAGAAGAACTGCTCCGCCAGTTAATGGTCCGAGCCGAGACTTTTCCATTTCGCGGACGCGTATGTGACAAAGTATTCGTAGATGACCAGCTAAATTGGATAAATCTTTTTTGTGTGGTGCAGTTTGGGCAAGGAAATGTTGAAGTACTCCCATTATTACGAAAAACAGATTGACGATTTTCAAATCTCCAGCAATGGAGCACCCAAAATTATTCAAAAGCAACAGTGTCTTCCACATTTTCTCAATATTGACATATTTTTCTGGAACGCCAAAAGCAACAGCAAACAGCTACAGTATTTTTACGCCAGTATCCTTACATCGGCCTTGAGTCCCGATGACGTCGGAATTATGCTCGATAATCGACAGGGTAAATGATTGAAGGACCCTTCTCCATCGCTTGCAGATCGAACTGCCCAGGCCAACCCTCCTTTTTGGACGTCACATAATCAACTAACCCCTGAACGTTCTTCTTCTTGGCATTAACGTCCTCACTGGGACAGAGCCTGTTTCTCAGCTTAGTGTTCTTATGAGCACTTCCACAATTATTAACTGAGAGCTTTCTTTGCCAATGTTGCCATTTTCGCATTCGTATCTCGTGTGGCAGGTACGATGATACTCTATGCCCAGGGAAGTCAAGGAACTTTCCTTTGCGAAAAGATCCTGGACCGACCGGGAATCGAACCCAGACACCTTCAGCATGGCTTTGCTTTGTAGCCGCGGACTCTAACCACTCGGCTAAGGAAGGCCGCTGAACGCATTTATTTGCATTTACATTTACGTTATTGCAGTTTCTGCATTATCATCCAAATCAAAGTGCAAATGTGTTACCACTAAAAACCCCTGAACTGATTGGTTAGGTCTGCTGATTTTGAAAGCGATGTTTGGGGCGATTGCAACATCCAAACGCCTTAGACAGCTGCTCAACTACAACGCTCATCTGGTGCTCAAATCAAATTTTTTTTAATCCAAAACAAGTCATCAGCGAACAAATGGGTTTTTTAGGTTGCACAGATGTTGAATAAGTTGAGTGGTAAACCGTGTAGATTCGACAACCAACCAATTCAATTGGCACTTACTCTTTGCATTACTGTGTCTACCACGTTTTCCCTTTAGTTTTGGTGAGATTGTTGTTCTCACATCATTACATGCTTCGAGTGGTAGGTTTTAAATTGTATTTATATTAATACAGTGCTATATTCAAAATTTTGAACTGTTACTGAAAGAATAATCGTGCAAGCTCGACATATTTTTGTAGGACAATACCAGACTGTAATCCTGATGTCGTTTAAGTATTTGCTGTTCAATAATATCAACCACTATTGCTGATAACGGTTGCAGACACAAATTCTTTAAACACAATACGCAAATCTTCGAACGATTGTCTTCATGGCTTTTCGGTTTCATGTTTCAGGTCTCCTGACAGAGTGTAGTGTAAATATATATATTTATTATTAGGTGTAAAATTGGGATATATTTATTGTAACTATTAACAGGCATACCTCTGATCAGCAAACCAAAATGTTGACCCAAAACAATGAATTTATAAACTTATCACGCGACACAAGCACCAATAACTCGCGTTATAACGCAGCGCCGATTTCCCTACCATTGATGCCAATATAGTTGTTTTTGCAATCTGTGAAACCATTGGTAATGTAATGATCCATGAGTAAATGTTTTCAAACGCTTTGGTTATTACTAATCGTAAAAAGCAATATCTTATGAAAATATATTTGAATTTTAAGACGGTAGCATACAACTGAATCTAAATAATGGTTATTTATTGGAAATCTTTCAAATCTCTAAACATTTTTTTCATTCAAAATTTTAAATACTATTTACAACCATTTTAGTTTTGTATAAATGAATAAATTTCAATTAAAGATATACAATTCTACTATTTACTGAATTTATAATCAACTGAACAGCAACACTGCCAAAACAAAAACAAGCTTGTTTTATGGAAATCTGAACAAACATTTAAAAAGGGCACATCGACATAGGTAAACAATGTCTTTGTAAGACGCTGTTGAGCCCCAATTCAACTCGATCACGCTTACCAATACTACTATCAGGAAGAGCAACACTAATCTTTCTGATAGTGGTTTGCATGGGCGAGCTAAAAAGGGCTCAACAGCAACGTTTCTGAAAAAAGGCTCAAGACCTCTCCAGCCCTTTTCAAATGTGTGTCCAGAAATATTTGTCATGGCCTTCTACGGTTCTATTGAGTTGTCATCATACGGTACAAGCGATTCATTGTATCATACTATTGGTGGTAGAAGATCACCTATGGTACGTATCTCTTACTAAAATAAAAAAAAATGTTCAGGACCCCCCGATAGAACATTTTTAAACCGGTCTCAAATGAAAGGGGAAAGCCTAAGCTTTCATTTGGTGGGTGTTTCATCGATACTGATTTTTTATATTAATGTTTTCTACCAGAGACACCGTGCCTTCGTTGGTTACGCGCGCCGTCGGAATATTGTTATCGTTATTTGTCATACGCCGCAATCCTGCTGAGGGTGTCGATAAGGACTACGTGGAGAAGACAGTTGAAGAGGGTACTTTTCGGTACGGAAAGGGGTGGGTAGGAGTCAAATTTTTAGGATACAGTAGTGAGTGTAGCATTACGTGAGACGTGGTGTTGAACTACCATTAGAAATATTTAGAAAATAACAAGAAAGTCGAGTAAAGGATAACATCTCTTCGTGGAGTTGTAAATTGAACACGGGTTAAAGGAGCCTAAGTATGGCGAGTGTGCTAGATTTATTGCGTACTCATCTGTAGGGGAAGTGGTGGTAAAATGAACACCTTACCTTTTATCGAGCAAAAACAAATTTCGATTAATTTTTATCACGCACGGACGATTTATAGTATGAATCAGAGTGTTCAAGTTGATACGTAGGCCAATTGAAGTGAAAATATCAACGAAAACTAAGATTTCAGAAAACCACGTTTGAAAATTAGAAGCGACTTAATTTAACGAAGTTTATTTAATAGCTGCTACGGATTGCTTCGACTTACCTAGTATACGGGACGAAACGAAATGGACATGTAAACTCATAAAAAAGTGTTTTATGCGAGGAAACTTATTGTTCAATCGTTTTTATCCACTATGTAGGGCGAGAGTGATGCAATTTGTATATATAAACGTTTTTGTTCGTTAACTGTTATGCGTTTTCTGGTTGTCTGGGAAGTACGTTGGAACTCTAGGCCCAGGGAAGTCATAAAAATTTCCATTGCGAAAAGATCCTGGATCGACTGGGAACCCTGACACCGGCTAGGCAAGGCCCCCACTTAAACTAACAGTGTCAAAACGAAATTAACAAAATAACTGCTCCGTTTTATTTTGCATTTATCTTCAACATCAGCCGTTTTGACGGGTTATGCGAAATACCGGATGATTCCGTCAAACACGCTTCGAAACGAAATTCCGCGGAATTCTACGGAACTCACACAAACGGAATTTTTATTTTACGATTTCGTTTCGTTTCGCTAAATTGTAAAAAATTCATCCGCGGACAATTGGAAACAAACGGAATAAAACGGAATTTCGCGAAATTTCGAGTTTACTTTCGGAAAAAATGGCATAGTACACGCTTCTACTTCTATGTAGTATATCGCCAACACAAATTTTAAAAAGCCTTTTCGTAATATTCTCGCGGGTGTGGTGAACTGTCGCGAGAAAATTGTTCTGTGGATTTCGGATGATACTCATCTGTATCGGTTTGAAGTTTAAACATAAGTGTCGTTTATTTTCTCCATTAGCTCTGCCGTTACATATTGATGGAATTAGGTGAGACTTGAAAACACTATATTCCCACGTATGGTTTTCTACTACGTTAACATTCTTAGCGCAACTAGGATGGAGCGTGTAGACTGTGAAACTGGAGACATTTTCCGTTGAAGACTTATGGTCGTGAGAGAGCTTCAGAACGTAGAATTCTATGGAAATGATAATGTGTTGATTTAATGTAAAACGGATGAGTGTTGTTAAGCGCAAGCGATATGATTTAATAATTTTGTAGGGATGTTGAGGTTAAATGATTACACTACACGAGGCAAGATTATTCAATGTTGAGCATGAGCATGGGCATGAGCATAGATGACCGTAAAATTCGTATGTGCTACTCCGTGATTGACTAGAACAATTGAAGTTGCACAGAGATTTGATGTTTGGGCATGGTATTAGCTCACAAACAAATTTTAAATGTCAATAACGGCGCCGGCCACGTTCTTACGGCCATCGAAAAGTAAAGGATTGTTAGTTAGTCAACCATTGTAACTAGAGACGGAAGAGTCTTCTGCATCTCCACAGATATCATGGCAAGGATTATTGGTTAGTGGGATAAGGTAAGGCTCATATGCGGTCTATGACATATTCACGTCTAACCACATTCGCGATATAAACGGTTACAGCATTGTACGACAACCCACTGTCTGATTATTTAATGGTTAAACGACTTAAATGGTTTGTTGATTTATTTTTTTAATTAAAATATACATCTTTGTAGTCAACTGGAAATATCTCGAAAATGGCTACTTCTATAGAGACGATCATGGTTATAATTTATTCAAAAATCTTATTTAATCATCAAAAATATTTCTCTTGAAAACATAACAATCAAAACTTTATAAATAGACCATGGATTGTTTTTTTTAACTTTTTTATTTCAAATTTCTCCATCATGAAAGTTTGTCCTAAACATCTGTTTCCTATTGAAATAATTTGTTGAAAATAAAACGAATATAAAAGATGGAATTTATATGTTATTTAAAATTTAGTTTATTTTTTTAAATTTTCATGTGGATTTTTTTCAGTTTATATTTTTCTTGTTGTCCAAACGGTTCACTACAACTTCTCCTTAGAACATCTAAAATCAACAGTTTCGGAACTAAAAGTTTTCACATGAATTGCATGCAAACACGCATAGGCCATTTTCAAAAGTTAGTCTTGAGTCAAATTATCGATACAATGCCAAAAACATGTGCAAAATTGTTTGCGAATCGAAAGAAGTCGAGTTCTGTGACTGACCGGGTTGACACGGAATTCGTTACGAAGCATATGCCAATATGCTTTAAATCGAAAACCATTATTTCATGTTTAATGGTTGTTAGTGACATAACATCACCACTACACAGTATTTAAATACATTGTAAGGTCTTTCAAAAAAATAAATTTCTTGTAGTAATAGCTCAACATGTTTGATATTGTTTTAAATGTCTGCGGGTGCTTTAAGATCTACTCCATAGAAGTATCAATTTAAGAACATCCACCTTTCCTTAGAGCTTCATGAAATTTGTAAACGGGCTTTTATCAAACAAACATAAGACATGTAGGGTTGCCTTACAAAGTCAGAAAAGTTTCCAACACGAAAATATCCCAAACCGGACCGAGATTCAAACCTGTCCCCCTCAGCATGGTTTGCCTGACAACCGTTTGCGCAACTAATTTTGCTCTAGACACGCAACCTACACGCAAACAAATTTTGTAGTATAATCTACTGAATCCATGGTAGAATTAAGAACTGCACCAACGATTTTCAACCGACTACAAAAATCTGTTAAGTTTACTATAATCTGGTAAAAATCACTGACCAGTGCAGTAAAAGTGACCATATTCATAGTAGTCTCGACTACATAGCATTGTATTTCAATCCGTGACACTCACCTTACAACACAGTGTGGTCAAAAGTACAATGCCAAACTTGTCAAATCAAGAATGTTTCTAGTCATAAATGCTGCAACTGTGGTTAATTAAACCGAAAATATTTTCTTGTGTGGTGATGTTGACTATGTTCTGGTAGAGTTAACAGATTAGTGTAGTCGGTTGAAAATCGTTGGTGCAGTTCTTAATTTTACCATGGATTCAGTAGTTTCTACTATAAAATTCATTTCAGTGTATGATGCATACAGGGTAATTAAGAGAAAAGTGGGATGTTTATTGCAGATAGGGTAATTTTTACATTTCCGGCAGTTTAATTCTCTTAGTAATGGAACATATTTGTCAAAAATAATCGATTGAAGTTTAGTAGTAAGATGCACGTTATATAATAAACATATGTTAGGCCCGATGGCTTTTAAAAAGACCCCCCTTACCTAATAAATAAAATGAAGTTGTCAAAAATATAAGAAGTTACCCTACGTGTATGTATACTAAAATTATCACCACACAAAAAGTTTCGCGGAATATTCAGAAAAATTCCGTTTCGTTTCGAAAAATTTCGTTAGGAATTTTATTGCGTGTCGGTTGATCGGAATATTTAAATTATTTGTTTCGTTTCACTTCGCATAGTTTTGAAAACTCCGCATATCGTTTCGTTTCGTATCGCCATGGAAAATACTCATATCGCATACCCTTAGTATTCAGTACAAAATAAGAGTGATATCAATACCTCTCTGTAATTAAAGTTAAGAGCGCAATATTTTTTCTCTACAAGTGAATTGCTCTCTGGACTCTCTCAAAATGAGTGACATGTTTGGGTTCATTCAAATATTACGTAACGCAAAATTTGCCAATTTTTGACCCCCTCCCTCCCCCACGTAACAGCTTTTGTATGGAAATTTTTGAATTTTTGTATGAACCGTAACACTATGTCAGACCCCCTCCCTCCCCCTCTTGCGTTACGTAATATTTGAACAATCCCTTTTGTTTTCGCTCGGGTCCTGTCAGCTCAATCAAAAATGGTGTCGAAATAGCAAGCTTCAAGTGTGTTGTACGGTTTTACAAAACACATGACCATCGTGGAAAAAAGTCTGACCGTGGATCGAATCGAGGAAACAAACACTACTATCGAATCCAGAAGCGGCGGAACTCGAATGCTACTGGATAATTGGTTTTCCGCGTGCAGTCGAACCGTGTCCACTATCGACTACAACGGGTGGGATCAATTTGTGGACAGCAACAAACGGACAAATCAATTTGCCAGCAACGAACGGTGGACTGTATCTGGTCGGTGGTTTCGGCAGCAGCAGCGATCGGCTCAATTGGCAGTGGAGGACTGGAACGGGATGCTCTTCTTCGGTGGAAGGAAGGAAACTGCTGACTTCAACTTTAATCGGCGACTTATTTTTGATCTTAACGGGTTGAAATTCAAAACAATACTGATACGCATTTTCGATTAAATTCATATTTATTTTTCATTTGGGTTTTTTACAAAAAGTATTTGACAGGTTAAGAGTTTAACTCCGAGGGGTCCTTTGATTGCGATAGTTGTTGTTTGGACTGGTTTGATTTTGTGGTGTTACCCTAGTGGTGTTTTGGCCTTATGGGCTCTGGTAGTTTTTTAAAAATTACAATTTGATAACCTAACAACTACTATTGATACTACAAAAAAATGATAACCTGGGGGGGAACGATGTCCCGGATGACCTGCTGGCCAGATTGGTGGCAACGAGCCCTGTACCTATCGATCGAGTCACCAAAGCGCTCCTCAAGTGTTTTGATCTCGGCCAGAAGGTGGACCTCGGATGTCCTCATTCTCGGAGGACTGTTGATCATCATCCGGAGGAATTTATTCTGGGTCCTCTGGAGCCTCAGATGGTGGGTTTTGGTGCAACTCCCCCAGATTGGTAAAACAGCAAGCTTGTTCTTCATAGACAAGGTTGACTTTCGGTTGATCAATGGATATAGTGCTTTTAGCAAGATGTTGCATTTGGTGACCGTTTTGTCAACCTGTTGTCTGAAGAGAAACTTGCTGTCTAACCTTAAACCAAGGTAGTCGGCTACATCAGACCATTCCACCGTTGATCCACCGATGGTGATTTTACAATCCTCAGCCGGAACAAGTATGGGGGATTTGGAATAGGGGAAGAGGATGACCTGGGTCTTCGCTGCGTTGATACAGATCTTCCAGCTGTTTAAATAATCTGACAAGACATTCAGGCCTCTCTGGAGTCGAGATGTTAACGCTCTCGTGAATCTGCCGCTGTAGACGACTGAGGTGTCGTCAGCGAACAGTGATAGAGAGCCGTCTTCAGGGAGCTGAGGCATGTCCGAGATGAATAGGTTGTAGGGGACCTAAAATACTACTCAGTGGAACACCTGCGGAGATGTTGAGTGGGTCTGAGTTGATTCCATTGAGGAAAACCTGAACGTCCTGTCAAACAGATAGTTTTTGATGATTTTCACAAAATAGGTCGAAAGATTGTATCGGTGCAGCTTGTACACCAGGCCGTCATGCCAGACGTTGTCGAATGCTTTTTCAACATCGAGCAACGCCATGGCAGAGAATTTGGCGAGGGACTTGTTCCGCCTGAGGATGTTGGTTACTCGAGTCAGCTGGTGCACGGTTGAACGACCGCGTCGAAAGCTCGAGTAAGATGTTGTTTTGATCAGCTAACGAAAGCAGTCGTTTGTTGTTCGCTTTTTCAAAAAGCTTTGATAACCCTGAGAGAAGGTTGATAGGTCGATAGCTTTTGGGGGAGGAAGGATCCCTCCCAGGTTTCCTGATGGGGATGACTTTTGCTGACTTCCATGACTAGGGGAAGTAGCTAAGTTGGAGGCACTGATTGAAAATCCAGATTTTGGTAGTACTGGAGACTCAATTGCTTGAGCTAAAAGTTCAGGATGTTGTCGAAACCTTGGAACTTCATGTTTTTGGATGTTTTGAGATAGGCCAGCAATTCGTTAGCAGTGGTCTCCAACTCCTTCGAAAAGTCGTTGGGAGATCGGTGTAGGTTAACTGTGTGTTCGGAAACAGCAGTTTCGTGTGGGCTAGGAATGTTTAGCCCTAGATTGTGGGAGCTGACGAAATGCCGATCTATCTCAGCAGCCTTCTCCGCAGAGGTTATCAAGCGATCCTTAGAAACGGTGTTGTCTAATGGGATCAACGGTGGAATTGGTCTGGGTTTGGTTTTTGAAAGTTTGGTCATCTTCCAGAATGGCCTAGCACAATCAGGGAGAGAGCGGATCTTTTTGGAAAAATCATCGTTCCTGAGGTCCACCATTCTGACCTTGATTATTTTGGATATGCGATTGACTTCGCTTTTTAACACAGGCAGTCCAGTGCGTTGGTACTGCCTGCGTTTGGTGTTCCGTAAACGAATGAGATCTTAAAAAAGAGTGTTGCTCACCTGACCAGACGCTGGTACATGCTGCTCTCGGGCCACAGAGATGACCTCATCGACGCTCTGCAGCTGCCGGTCGATATCCTCAACGGACGCCAGAGGAGCCTCGTATCGGATGTTGGCGTCGACACACCGCTGGAATTGGCCCAGTCGACACGGTGGTAGTTGCGCTGGGTAACCCGAGGCCGGTTGACCAACTTCTGCCACCACCGGGTAGTGGTCCGAGCTGAGGTCCTGGTGAACGATAGGTTGGGTGATGTTGCTGTCCATGTTGGTCAGGAAGACATCGATGGTTGAGTGGGCCCCGGACAGGCTCAGGCGGGTGGATGAATCCGGGCTCAGGATGGTGTAGTGGCCTTCCTCCAGGTCCTGTTGAAGGATGAGGTCATTCCTGTTTCGCCGGGGGACTGATACGCATTGCGCGAGTTGGTTTACTTATACCCTGGGAGGGAGGCACCGATACTACACACGAAATTTGATAAAAAAAATTCCAAACTGCAAGATAACTCCAGTTTGCCAACGACAATCAAGGCAGGCTTGGTGAAAATCGCTAGTTTTCATTTGTTGTGTACCTCCGATCTTTTGGACAAACATTGAAAAAGGGCCACAGTTTTCTATGCGTTTAATATTCAGTTTTTATTGAAAACAGTAAAAAGAGCCTCATTACATTACGTTATATTCAATTAGAATAAATGGTGCTCTCGTGACGTTACTTTTGAATGTGCATAAATTGATTCTAATTCGATTTTTGCTACTTTTGATGAAATGTAAAAATATGCTTTGGCTAGATACGCGCTTTTATCATGTTTGTCCATTGTTTAAGATCCGGGCTCACAGTGACAGTTCGTGACATTTTGCATTGGTTTCTCCCTCCCACCCAAGTAACAATTTCAGTGCTTTTTGATCTTAGATGTTATTTATGGAGGTTTTGTTAAAGATGTATCCATTCCTAACAGATTTAATGAAGCATTGCAAAGTGCCAAACGTTCTTTTCGGTAAAACCCACTTAAAAATGCTTTGTAGATATCTACAAGAGCTCCTGTTAAAACTTATTTGCTGGTCACATTTTTTGATAATAAATTGTATTTTGAAGGAGCTGTGTAGTGTCTATTAAAACCTATACTTAAAACCTCATCTTGCTTGTCTTGTCAAGGCATTAGTAAAACTTCTAAGACTACGCTAAGTCATGTTAAATCCTTCTTAAATCTCAACTGTCTGATGCATGTTATTGGATTGCAGTCTGCGTGTGGTTATCAATATCATTATGTTGATAATGATAATCACGTAGTTAATTATGGATTATTCAGAACGCAAACATAGAAATGACAAATATTCCTCTCGAAGAATATCGTATATTTTTCCCATACTTGCCTGAACTTTCCGTTCTAGTGGGACAACTATGCTGCCCACAACAGCTGAGCTACATGATAAAAGCTTTCATTTTTCAGGCACTTATCACTTACCGTTTTCTGCATCAATACAGCCGATCAAGCACGACGGGCTTTATTATAACAATTCATTCCAATAAAACAGTTAGATACACAACGGCACAAATTTAATAAAATGAATTACATCACAAAATTGAATCTTCCTATTTATTTACCTTTTTGACGGCACTAGCTTTCCTGAGTGCATTAAGTTTAAGTCAAGGCACCCAAAAAACCAATTTGTCTTAGTGCAGAACAAATATTCTGATTTAGGAATATTTTAGCCAGTGAGGGTTTTGCGCACGGGTTCTTAAGATCAAATGCGTTTATGAATGATTATATTGTTCGGAATAATCACCAATTGATCTTAAACCATCCCAGACAAGACCAGCAAGATTTAACTGGATGGAATCCATGTTTATTGTCGCCGTTTCGGATTGATAATTACAATATGCGTGGGAAATTCCAATTTATGATTGAGATGAGCATGAAATCATTCTGAAAATGGAATGGAGTAAAATATTGGATAGCCAATAATGATGTCGTAATTGTGGCGCGTTGCTGTAAATCGAAAAATGTTATGTCATTTCACCAGTAAATTTTTGTTGGCAGGAATTTCATGTGATAGTAAGAAAATTTTCTGCCACGCAAAAAATGATTATTTTAATTTATTATTATGAGTCGGAAGACATCATGATGGTTTCAATATCAAAAAAAGGTTATGGTTTATAAACAAATTATTAGTTGATGTTTGTTCAATCATATGCTCTTAACATTGGTTTTATTCTGTGTATTAGGATATCGTAAAAGATTTAATACCGCTAGTTGAGCTCAATAAGGCTGTACAATAGCTCTTATGAATGTTTTATAGCATACTACAAGGATAGATGTATTCATACGGTACAAAACTAAGAAGTTTAGAAACGGTTTTAAGGTACAGTCTTAACAACCTCCTGTAGTGTGGGCCTTTTCGGGCTTAACGGAGTTTTATCAAAGGTTTATTAAGGTTATTAAGACTAATAAGTTCTAAAATGAGTTTTAACGATATGGTGGTAACAACAGCTTGTAGTAAATGAAAAAACTTAAAATGTTACTTGGGCAGCTTATACCTATAGCTACAATCCTTGCATTGTGACAATCGATTGTTTCGAACTATCTCCTCCCATCTCCATGGAAACGTCAAAAGCAATTAAACACAAAAAGAACATGATACAAACAAACATGTTTTACTTTTCTTATCGAGAATGGAGGAAAGGTATTGACTTTTGTAAGGATATTGGGGAAGAGGCGAAAATGACTAATTAACATGGGGAGTGAGAAAAAATGGCAATGATTTTTGGTTTACAAACGAAAATGGATTTAAGAGTTGATTTCAAACAAATGATGAAAAACAAATAAAACAAAAATGACTTTAAACTAAACTTCGGTTTTGAACTGAACAAGTGGAATTGAATGTTATAGTACTCAATTCGATTTTTCATTTACTTATAGGTATTGCTAATGTCCCAGACATTGTTTTAATAATATGACATAAATGATTACCATACTTTCAATTATGTCATTATTGAACAAGCAAGATAAAAACAAGTTTGTAGAGATCCTCTCCCTGAAAGTACTTATATAGAAGTTCTTGATGAAATACCTGTAGAAATTCCAGAAAAAAACCTTTCTGAAATTCGTGTGAGCATTACGAAAGGAGTTCTGAAATTAATCCAAAGAACATAATATAGAAGAATTGTTGGGAAATACTCTGGGTGTATTTCTGGAGTGATGTCCAATGTAAAAAGTTGTAATTATAGCTAGGGGAATCCTGAAAGGAACACTTATAGAAAGTCTTAGACAAATACCTAGAAGAGTTCTTTCCGGGATGTTCGAGAAAAATTTTGCGAAGCAATTTGTGAAGCCTATTTATGTATTTTGGTGAATTTTGACCAATTTTTGGACCTCTTGGGCAATGTTTAGATGGAAGCTTGACATTTTGTTTTGCAAGAGTCTCTTAGGAAATTATTGTAAAAATCTTGATGAAATTCCAAAACAATAGGGCGATATTCGAAACTTAAAAGGCATCAGATGGTTCCTTTTTATTGGTAGTAAAACTTGAAAAATTAACCAAACATACAATGTTATCGAAGAATTTCTTAGAAAATTCCATGAACGATTTACTTTTGAATTGAATAATTTATGAAATTGATCGTTGATTTATTGTAAAATTTGGGAAAACCTAGCAGAAATATCCAAAGAAATCGCCACAGAACTGCACATATCCCCATATCAGTAACATTCGAAAAAAGTTAGCATAGGAAACTTTTATACATAGAAAATCTACTACATGAACTTTGAGAAATTCATGGTGGAACTTTTGAGAAAATTCTATCATTTTGTAATTCAGGGTTGAATTCTTATGATAATTATTGAGGAAAATCTGAAAAATTAAAAACTGTGGAAGTGCTCTTAGAACACTACACTGAACAGCCGGCTCTGTCCCAGTGGGAACGTTAATGCTAAGAGGAAGAAGAAGAAGAAGTATTCATAGAAACACAAAGTTAGGAAGACGTTTTCCCAATGGAAGCGTAATGGAATATATCTTTAGGGTCGTTCATAAACTACGTGGAAATTTATTGAGGAACGTTGAGGCAATGACCACGGTCTTCCTAGATGTTTCAATTTGTTTGTATTGACAAAAGACCAAGCGGGGCAGAAGGTGTTTTTTTTTCCTGGAAATCCGAAAAATTACCACGTGATTTATGGACATTTATGGACTTATGCTTTAACCCGTATAGGCCTGAGTGAAAGCAAAAATTCTAAAATTCTCACCGCTCAGCGAATTCTTATTGGATTCAAATGATTTTTTGTCAGTATACTGGCACACATATCTAGTTTCTAGAAGTGGCCAGAGGAACTCGGAAATATTCCTGTGGCCGGAGTTATTCCGTTGGATCAATGGGTCAGGTCGGGTGAGAAGGGTACTGTGCGTTTGTGCCCCTGGAGGTAGGCAAATTTCAAGTCACAGATTTTTTCCGGAATCGGTTATAATGTGGCCACTACATTACGGAATTTTGAGAAAATTGCATCAGTGTAAACCTTTTGAGAGACGTTTGAATTGAAAAACTATGAGTATTGCATTTGATTAATCCTACAAATGACCATTTTTGGGTCCCGGGACGCCTCAAACTTACGATAGAGTTTTCAATTTGTATCTGAACATCTGTGCCAAGCTCATGGGAATGCATTTTAGTACACAATTATGTTTGATTTCTACTTTTCGAGAATTGGAACGAATTAGTATCCAACAAATCTATAGCCGGTTCTTCCAGGCATTACATCCGAATGGCCACTTCCAGTATATTTTAAACGGTGTAAAACTCTTCATTTATAATGTTGAATGTCAAATCTTGATGATTTATGCAAATTGAAATGATTGTCATTGCAAATAAATAAAGGTAACTTGGCATGTCCCAAAAAATAGCCCTTTTTTACTCGACTTGACCCAGTGACCCACCGGAATAACTCCGGCCACTGGAATATTTCTGAATTCCTCTGGCTACTTCTAGAAACTAGATATGTGGGCCAGTGAACTGACAAAATATCTTTTGAATCCGTTAAGAATTCTCTGAGCGGTGAGGGTTTCAGTATTTTTGCTTTCACTCAGGCCTATACGGGTTAATCGTGATTCAAGTGATTATAATATAAAATGTGCTAAAAATAAAATTGTCTCTATAGGAAATAATTAGTATAGCAATGCACTTTATTTGCATCATACGCCTTTTTTTTTTAATTTTCCATTGATCTACCGTCAGTGACAAAAGTTAGTAATCAAATGCTGTTTTCCATACAAAAGACCCATGTTTGGAGATCTGTATCTCAGCTTTTGGTAGTCCGAATTGGCTGACATTTGGATGACGAACGCTTACTCAGCTACTTACAACTTAGCACTTTTCGGTTAAATTAGAAAAATCTCTTTATTACTAATTTGTCTTTGAACAACCCTTTAAAACACTTTGAAAAATGAATAAAATTTTATGAGTTCGACACAAACACAACTTCAGGTTTTATGTAGCTCGTAATCCAAATTTCAGCCAATTTGAACTACCAGAAGCTGAGATGCAGATCCCTATTTTGAGCATTTTGCATGGAAAACAGAATTTGATTACTAACTATTGTCATTGACTGTATGTGCTATTGCATTTTCTCCCTCCGTCCTATTTCAATCGTTGGGACATACTAACAGAATCTTCATTTGTAGCGATAGACTTGCTGAGAACTGTCTTCACGGACTGGTGAGTGGTGCTGGTGCGACCAATACTTTCCATTTGACACCCTGCTGAGATACTCATTCCATGCTGAGAAATAAAGTTATCACGCATTATCTTCAGGAATGCCTGTCCTTTGGGAATGTATTATTTTTAAAATTGATCAGTTTAGAAACGGATTTCCTTTTTTCCCCACAACTGATTTCATCGCAGTGTAAAGTAGAAAGATAATTTGCGCAGTCTATCACAGCCTCCTCGCTATCGTTATATAGCTGTGCATTTAACAGAATTATTTCATCAATCGAAATGCTTCACCAATTTTAGCCAAGTTCTCTGATAACATTTTATTGCGGCACTATTTAAACCGAATCCTATTTCTTACACATATTGCCCCGCTCATCAAAACCGATAATTCTAGTGGACTCATCGATATCCACTCATTAGGGTAATGATGAAACTTTAAGCCGGTTGCTCAATTAAACGCTCGAGTTAACTTATAGATATTCTTCTTTCCACATAGACACCACTATTTATTGTGCGCTCAAATATCAGACTCATGTAGTTTTTAATGAATTGCCATTGAAGCGTGAAATTATTATGCACTCTCGGTCCCTTTAGTCGCCCCACCAGCCAGCATCCCACTCATAATAATCGCGATCGTTACGGGAAATGTCCCGACGAACTGCTCAGCCCCAATCAGTTTCATGATTTATGGCTTAATTTAATTTCCATACAGAAAATCCCGATTTGGGGGAATTAAAAATTGAAAATCGCAATTGGGGATTTGCATTTCAACGCGATTTGGACTCGCATGGTTTCGGGGAATCACAACTGCCAAACAACACGCTTTTGAGAACCCCGTATGCTCGAGGGGTGATAACCCGGGGGCGACGATTAAGGGTATGCGGTATAACTAATGATTTCGTCAAACATGACAGAAACATAATAATACAGCGTAACAAATCATTGCATGCCTCAACAATCAAATCATGTGTTTCTAGTACATTTGGAGTTGAATCTGATACCGCTCTCATAAATGTTCCAGCACGTAAGCTACAAATCGCCAAAATTGCATTGAACACTGAGTTTATTGTTTTCACATGAAATTTAAACACTGGTTTATTAAACTTTTGGTAATTTAATACACCAGCAGAATAGAATTTCAACTTTCATGTAGGATACATTTTTGTTTATATTGTGTGAATGAATTTCAATTAGTTTGAGTTTTTCAACATGTCTGCAGTCTTAATTCTAAACTAAAATGTTCGTTTCTTTTAAATGGCAATACGCAATTGTATACTAAAGCATTATAAATTAAATTTTGAGTGTCGAACGTATGAAGAGCTCGAATTAAAAACGAATTCTGCAATGCCTGGTCATTATCAGTAAATACTAGAATTTCGTGTATCGCTTCGTTTCATATCGACAAGAAAATATAGCACATCGCATACCGTTAGTGACGATGATGATAGCGCGCTGATCTGCTCAAACGATTGACATGCCACGAAAGTCGCAGTTTGATTCCATGACTGATTATTGTCCTCTTTTACAATGATTTATGTAAATGATGAATTATTAACATACTGATCAGATTTGCGCCCCACGCATCGCTGTCATGTGTAACGTGTCAAAATTGGTGTGGCGGCCATTCTTTGTGTGGGAGAAAATACATCGTTTTCAACAACAGTTCAAACAGAACAATTTTTTTTTTCGGTAGCAGAATCAATTGCAGGGTTGAAATTTTATTGTTTCACTTTACATACATTTCAGCCAGCATATCAATGGCACTTTGTTGTGGGTGCATGCTCTTCGATACTGGGGGGATTGCATTTTGTATTTCTAGACCGCGAACGAAATGGTGAAAAATCTCCGGGGTTGCACCAAACAGCAGCAAAGGGTCGAAGTACATCGCTTGAAATGCAACGAAAGAGTAACGATGGAAGCAAAATTTATGGTTTCTAAGATAACGGGTGCTGTTTGTTTCGAACAGTGAACCAATAAATTTAGCGTCCAATAGAACGTGCCATGGAATTTGTAGTACAGATGTGATTACAACACAACCGTTGCATAAGCAGATTTGAATATGTATTTTCTTGTTCTGTTTTAGCTGGGTTACTATTTTAACATGACAAAACATTGGAAGTTCCGTGCTGGATTAATATTCGATCCTTGAAATTCTTGAAGTTCTTACAAAAGTTGATAAACTTATTTGGGTCATTTATCGACATCACTGAGTGACATATAATATAAATTACGCCGTTTAGAAAGGTTAATGCTGATGTGCAGATCATGGTTTAAAAAAAACACTGTTACAAATGGATCTGTTGAATATCGTACATGGATGTCAAACCCTCTTAACATTAAACCTTCAATTTCATTTATTTAGTTAACATCTAATTTAGATAACACTGAATCAACAATTTCACGCCACAATTCTTGGTTCGTGGCCGCATCCCTCCATCCTCGGTTCTGCCCCACGGTCGCCAAATCGATACGCACTTGATCCGCTTACCTGTGCTCCACGCCTATATTTACCAACATTCTTGCAACATACCCTGCCCATCGTATCCTTCCAGCTTTGGTCACCTTCTGAATACTGGGTTCGCCGTAGAGTTGGACGAGCTCGTGGTTCATCCTTCGTCGCCACACACCGTTTTCCTGCACACCACCAAACGTTCGAAGGCTCCAAGTGCTTGCAAGTCCTCCTCGAGCATCGTCCACGTTTCATGCCCGTTTCAAGCGCTCGTCTAGCATACAAGAGTCCTGGGTTCGAATACCAGCTGAGCACATGGATTTTTTTTTCATAATTTCATCCATAATTTATCCATCTTTACAACGCGTAATGAGTTCATTAATTTAATAGTCATGTGGGTTAGATAACCACCGAACAGCTCAATATAAGCGTCAATTTATATTATCAGCGTCAATATATTTTTATCGTTAACCAAAACGAATCCTTTTCCATATCCAAGACCCCAGTGTTTTCTAGAGGAAGTGAACATGTCGACATTCCCCTCCCATCCCCAAATTGACCTTCATTCGGACGCAGCCGGCGCCATTGTTGTTTGTTATAATAATAATAAGAGCCCAGTACTAACACAATGAAGATGCTACTGATCCTGAGTAGCGTCTGCTGGTTACCTGTGTAAATACAGCTGTTCTTGCAATAACGGAGTAGTAACTGAGGGTGGTCAATTATGCTCAGACTCATCCAAGTATTTCTCTAGTAAAATCTGTACAGTGATTCCTGTAGAGATTTCTTCAGCTTTTTCTTCAGAAAATCTCTAAATAATTTCCAATCATTTGCATATTTTAATGAAATATGCGTTTCGTCTACGTAGTCATTATTATCAAAAAAGTCGTTGAAAAATATGAAATAGCCAAAAAAAATATTCGATGTTACAGGGATTTTTTCAGTAATTCCTCCAAAGATTTCCTCGGGGACCCCTCAATAGATTTATAGATATAGATAAAGATCAATAGATCAATAATCTGCAAGAATTTTTCCAGGGATTCTTCCAAGAATTTAACCGGAGATTCCTCAAGGTTTTACTTAAGATTTTTTTTTCTACAGTTACAAACCATTTAGCCGTATCGACCAAGGAGTGCGGGTTCGATTCCCGCTTCAGTCCAGAAAACTTTTCGTCAGGAACGTGTTTCAACTGTGAAATTGGGCGTTGCATACTATTCCTACGTCTGGTGTGGTGCCTCCTTCAAAGGACAAATCGTCCACTGGAAGCATTTACGTGTAGGCGTATTGAAAAAAAAAGGTTTCTCCAGGGATTGCTCCAGAAATCCCTTCAGGAACTTATCTAGGGTTTTTTTTCTAAAAACTTCTTTAAGAAAGGATTCCTCAGAGCAATCTTTAAACAAAATTACAGATGAATTTCTTTATGAATTATAATTCATTTTGATGAAATCCCTGGAGGAATTCATGGGCAAATCTCTGTAGGAATTGCTGGAGGAATTTTCGAACAATTCACTGGAGGATTTTTGGAGGCCTAAAACGAATCTCTAATGATTCAAGAACAATTCATGTAGCGATTTTTCTGGATGCACTCCTGAGAGAATTCCTCAAGGAAACTCTTGAGGAGTCCCTATAGAAATTCATAAAGTTATTTCTTGTAGAACCCCCGGATGAATTTTTCCAGGAGAATTTCTGGAGCGATCCCGGAGGAAATCCCAGGCACAATTCTGAAAAAATCTCAAGAACACTACGAGAGGAAATTCTGGAGACATAACTGGAGAAATATCTGGAATAATCCTTGAAGAAATCGTCGTACTGTGCCTTGGAGAAAGCCTTGAAGACATTTCTATATAATTCCCTGTAGAGAATTTCCTGGAGGAATCTTTAAAGGAGTCCCCGATCGGATAGAATAATCAAGATTATTACAGAATGTGTTGCTCTGATATGATTTTATTATATCACCAGTTGTTTGAAAACATATACCGTTAGTAGTTAAAATAACAGTAGTTCTAACAAAATTTACACCAAACAAATATAAAATATAACCAAAATTGTTTAATTATACAAAAATTATTACAGAACGTGATTTAGACATGTCACAACATAACAAAATTATTATTAACTCACATGAGCGATGTCATAAATATAACAAATGTTGTTAGAAATTTGTTACAAAAAAAGTGACAAGTAAAGAACAAATCTCTATTGATAACAAAATTATTCTATTATTAACTCTGTTATTTTGACCAGCGTTTGTTACAATATGTTATAATCTTGTTAAGTGATTCTGGTTCGGTCTCTGAAAGAAATTTTGGAGGAATATCAGATGGAGTCGTAGAAGTAATCTCTGAAAAATTGACCTGAGGAATCCTTGGAAAAATTCCTGGAGAAATCCTAGTAAAGATTTTACTGGAGGATTCTATAGAGGAATCACTGGAGAAGTTCCGGCAGAAACTCCTTCATAAACTCTCGGCAAAATCTTTG
Organism: Aedes aegypti; assembly: GCF_002204515.2. Taxonomy (NCBI): domain Eukaryota; kingdom Metazoa; phylum Arthropoda; class Insecta; order Diptera; family Culicidae; genus Aedes; species Aedes aegypti. The sequence continues at coordinate 183,701,380 of NC_035108.1, read as the reverse complement.
TAGAAATATCCCTTCAAAAATTCCTGGATTAATCCTTGAAGGAGTCTCTGTAGGAACTCCTGGTAAAATTTCTAATAGAATTGCTGAAGCTGTTTCTGTAGCTCTAATGGAATCGGTCTGGTAGCGAATAATTTTACCTGGAGGAATCTCAGGCAAACCGCTTGTGGTACCGTTTTGATTCATATTACGGACACTTAAGGTGTTCATTTACATCTGGATGAATAATCGTGTATTTTGAGCCGTCACATGATGGAACTATATGATGGTCTGAAAGCGTCCAAATCACACCCTACAGCTGAATATGATATACGCCAGTTTCTTTTGAAACAGCTTCAGGTACCCTTGAGCCCTTGTGCCCAGATATGCCTTACTCACAAAAAAATCAGGATTCCATTCTAGAGTTCCACATCTTTCATATAAGGCTAAAAGAACAAACATCGGTTCAATAATGGATTTGGAAAAACGTTTCAAAGTCATTTTTGACCCATAATGCATAATGTGTCACTTATTTTTTAAGCGCCGCTCCTATAGGTCGCTTAAAGCTCCTTTTAGCACTAAAATGTTCGTTTTCAAAAGTTAGGAAAAGTCAGAAAATTTCAGATTTCTATCTATTTTCTCTTGCAAAGTGAATCTCTTTAAATGATTGCTATAAATTTTCTAAGAGGAATTTCTTCCAAATTTGCTACAGAAACTACTTCGGCAGTCGATTGATGGAAGTACAACCAATCCATAAAAAAAAAATTTTTGGAAGAGTCCTTCAAAAATTACAAAACAGATTACCCCAGATATGGCCCCTTAAAATCTTCCATGGATTATTAAAAAAAAATATTATGAATCTTCCATGAATTCTCTCATAAATTTATTTCAAAATTTCGAGTTTATTTAACGATATTTTGAATTATTTTTGAAGTTAACCAATGCAGTCTTCAATTTAAAAATATATTTAAGGTTCAAAACCACAGAATGCACAGATTTCCATAATTTCTTCTAGAGCTCCTCTTAAGATTTTGAAGGAATCGCCTCTAGAAAAATCCTGTGGGAAATTCCTAGAGAATTGGTAATCTTGTAAGAATTCTTTGAGGACTTCTTTCTAAAATTTGTATTGGATAAAACCTGGTTGAAATTATTAACCTTAGTAAGGCTTAGTGGGCTTCGTAGCCGTGCGGTTAGTATCACCAAGGCATTTAGCCGCATCGTGCTGAGGAGTGTGGGTTCGATTCCCGCCTCAGGACGAAAAACTTTTCGACAGGAATGTTTTCCGACTGTGCCACTGGGCGTTGCATGCTAGTCCGTTGTCTAGTGTGGTGCTTCCTTCAAAAGGCAAATAGCCCACTGGAAGCATTAACGTGTAGTGTCTTTTTCGACCAATTTCAAAATTCAAATCAATGTAACTGTTGATTAAAATGACCTAGCAATTCGGAACTTTCTGACAATTATTTGTTTGTGGGAAATTTTGTTTTTGCGGAAACAAAAGTTTTGAATGACTCCTAGGGGATCTTCCATAAAAAAGTTACAAATTGTGACTTAGAGTCGTTTTCGACCCGAAAATTCAAACAGTTCGCAAAAATCAGTGTGTTGACCGAATTTAGTTCTGCTGGGCTTAAATGAAGGGCACACATGTCTAGTTTCAGAAACCCTCCCGGAGATCCGGATTTGGTCACTGTGGCCACCGGGAACCTGCTACATCTCAAAAAAAAGTCCCTTATTTTGACGACTTGTAGTTTCGTAACTAAACAAGTAATCTGAACCGTTCTCATATTGTTGAATAGGTATTCACGTGGGCTTTGAATAGAGATTCTCAAATCACTTAGTTATTCATACCCGGTTCCGGAACCCAGAAACATCCGGAAAGTAAGTTTCCATCGCATTTCTGTATTTGTAATTCATATCGGTACTATTCGGTTGATGGATATTTTGGAATATTTTTTTTCTGTAATGAGGAACCAATTACCGGCGCATATTCCCTAAAAAATTCGGTCCAATATGGTCCATGCGGAACCAGTTCCTGGAGTTTTAAATACCATTAAATTGGCAAAAACTTGGCAATTCAAATGAAGCTTCACTAATCTCGTTGATTCCAATCACCAGTACTTTGATATGAGTATCTACGAGTACATTAATGAATGTTTGCCCTTTACTGGCATAAACCAGATTTGCTGGTATGTCTGAAAGCCGGCAAGCATTCGGCTTATAGGTATGCGGCTGTAGAGCGTAAGAACTCAGTATCCATAAACAATTCGCTCTCACTTGCGATCGGGAGATACAAACGTGAGCGTGTTGGGGGTTTGGCATCTAAGTCCGAAAGAGACATGGATTTGCGAAAAGAGATGTGTTTATAGTTAGTACTCGGATTCAGTTTGGCTTTCTATTCCGCAGAATCATAAAGTGTTCTGTAGCTTAGTTGGTTAAAGTGCCGGTCTAGCGTACACGGAGTCGTGAGTTCGAGTCTCACTGGAACGCGTATTTTTTCGCAAATTCATGTCTCAATTTGTCAAACAAACACACTGTGTCTTCTGATTGCAAGTTTCCAAATACTATATCTACGAGTAATTCCACGAACTGAAAAGAACTTCAACAGTATCATATCTGTTCTTGCTGAGATGACATATCTCGGCACATTTACATGTCCAAAAATGAAAATATAACACGTTTCTGAGGCTAATAATAAATGACAATAATTAACTTCGAGAAAATCTTCCGCAACGCGGACGAGCCATTCACGAGACATGATAGGCCAAGTGTTCTTGTTTGAAATGCCGTTCAGTGTTATCCCCGGCGCCAATGAGCAAGATTGATTAACGAACGTGCGCTGTTGTTATTTATTTAGTTTATGGATTACTTCTCTCAGGCATGTGTTTCTTTAGAATAAAAACAGATGATACTTAGCGTAGGCATTCATTTGAAGGTTATACATTTGTTTGTTGCGGACGTTTGATGTACTGTATTATTACTTGATTGTACTACATTCATCTACACAGTACCAAAAAATAATGTGATTTACGTCTTTTGGGATGCACATAAAAGAAGCGAGCCGAATGACGTAAATTTGTGTCGAATTTCAAATACGTTAGTGTTTGATTCGGGAAATGATGATCACAGTTCCATCGTTTTCGTGTCCTTTAACATGTAAAATTACATATTTTGTTCAATCCATCTTCATAGACGCGTTTTTGTGTCGTTTCATCAATTACATCATGTGTCATTCAGTCATAACCAGAATTACGTCCAGAGTAATTTTCATGATTTTTAAGAGTGTACCATTTCAATTAGCTCTCCTGTTATTACTAACTTCTGCAAAGAGGTCAATACGCCCATTACGAAACACTACAATCATTAGCTCTCCGCCTTCCCATCACACTTTCGAGTCATTACTTCTTGTCGAGTGAAAATTATTCCTCCTATTAAATCGCCAGCAGAGCCGCACGGTAGCACCTCTCATTTTCACAGTTCATTACACGGCAGTTAAAAGTGAAGAAGAAAGTCATTCATCGGCAGCTCTAGAACGGCAGAGGCGACTATAACAAACGATCCAACAGTGCCTAGAGCTCTTTGCACCAAACTTCTGACCTTTCTTGTCTCTTGCAGATTTGACCACCATCGTGTTCGACTTCCCAATCCCAGTGCCCCATCGTGGTAGAACGGCACGAAAATACCCTACTCAAGACACCTACCGAGAATCGACTGGCTACGGTCGAAGAAGGTGTGTGGATAATAATTATGAATGTAAATTCAATGAATTGTAAATGAGATCCCATGGGTTGGTCTCGGTGTAAACGATAAAGCAGTAAAGTTCTGATTGAAGTTTACTGAGTGTTCTGGTTTATTCTATCTGTTAGAGAGTTGGGTTGTAGGATGTCGTTCTCGATTAGCCAGCCAAGTGGATGTGAAATAAAATGAAAATATTTTTCCGGTCGATGTTATAAAAATGTAATGTAAAAAGTAGGGTATCTCATGCCTTTTTGGGACAGTCAAGGTGCTCTGAGTTTATTTCTAGTCAGCTAGAACTTTCTGAAAGTCAGGTATTGTATTCTCGACTCTATGACATTTGATCGAATGACATTTAGTCATATGACGGTTAGTCTTAAGTGCGTAAGATTTTTTGGCAATATGTGTTTAGTCGAGAATAATAAAATATCTCCTTCTTCTGATTGCTTATCGTCCTTTCTAGTTCAGCACCCTGTTACTGAAGACTACTCTTTCTTTTTTTTGAACTACCGTAAAACGGGGTAACTTTGATAATGCGGGTAACTTTGATAGTGCGAGACCCGCAACATATTAAACAAAATATCGAATTTTCTGTTAATCACTTAAGCAAAAAAAAATGCAAAAGTAAAGAGTATTAGTATGACACTTCATGTCAAAGCTATTTTCATTGGAATCAAGTGCATTTGAGGCTTTTTATACGAATATTAAAAATTGACACAATTTTAGCATTTTCGAAACGCTTACAAACAATCTGTTCTACGATCACTATTTGATGTAGTTTTGAATAGTTGGCCACTTATCTTTGACAGTCTAGTTCTCATAGAACTTGAATATGGTCTAAAATCTCTTAGCGAATAGCATTTTCACAAACTGGGACCATTTTTGTAATCTAAGTCAAAATTTTCCATATAACGTTAAACGCCTAGAGGTATGCAATGCCCTACAAATGTTCGTTATTCATTCAATTTTGTTCGATTCATACTCCATTATCAAAGTTACCCCAAAACAGAAAACCAACTTTCGATTATATGAAAAATTATATATCCATTCATAATAAATCTTTTGGAAATCTATCGACTGCAATCGATAGCTAGGATGCCAGTACTCGTTTTACAAATATAAATTATTATTCTTTGAAACAGCATGCATAAATATTCAAGTTTTCTTCGAAAAAACTATCAAAGTTACCCCGTTTTACGGTACCGTAAAACGGGGTAACTTTGATAGTTTTTTCGAAGAAAACTTGAATATTTATGCATGCTGTTTCAAAGAATTTTAATTCATATTTTTAAAACAAGTACTGGTGTCCTAACTATCGATTCCAGTTGATAGATTTCCAAAAGATTTATTCTTAATGGATATATAATTTTTCATATAATCGAAAGTCGATTTTCTGTTTTAGGGTAACTTTGATAATGGAGCATCACTCGAACAAAATTGAATGAATTACAGAACATTTGTAGGGCGTTGCAGGCGTTTAACGCTATATGGAAATTTGTGACTTAGATTACAAAAATGGTCCCAGTTTGTAAAAATAGTATTCGCTAAGAGTTTTGAGACCGAATTCGAGTTCTACTATAACTAGGCTATCAAGTATAAGTGACGAATTCATTAAGACTTCATCAAATAGTGATCGTAGAACAGATTGTTTGAGAGCATTTCAAAATTGCTAAAATCTTATAAATTTTGCATATATGCATATCAATTCTCAAATGTACTTGATTCCAACGGAAATAGCTTTAACATGAAGTGTCATACTAATACTCTTTACTTTTACATTCGTTTTGCTTAACAGATTAACAGGAACTTTGTTATTTCGTTTAGTATGTTGAGAGTCTCGCATTATCAAAGTCACCCGCATTATCAAAGTTACCCCGTTTTACGGTACATAAATTTTCGGAAATACGGGTCAATCTTGGAAATGGATTTCGGGGAATTGGGTCATTCGTTGAACTGGCATCTGGGGAAACTTACCAAACTTACCTTTTATAGAAAATTGTTGAACGTTTAAATTTTCTGCTTACATTTTTGCTTACAATTCCAAGGCCAAAACTTTTTCTAAAAGAACGAAAGCAGATGAAAACGAAGTAACCTTCAAGCTATTTTTAAAGGGCTGGTGACATATTTGAACCAGCAACCACTGCTCAAGCCTGATAGCAAGAATCTGTTAATGGCAAGTTGAGAAGATCTCATTCAACACTACATCATCTCATCGCCACAGCAGAAGTGACATGCCTGTGTAAAACTTTCAACAAGTGACAATTTTTCACATTTCCAGCTTCAAGCCGTCTGTTGCGAGATTGTTTGCTGATAAAATGTTTGGCGAAGTGCTCAAGACGCTTGATTAATTATCCAGAGCTAGGTGGAGTTCGTTGATGGTGGTGAGGTTTTAAGCTGCAGGAAATTGCGTAAAAATCCAGTGTTTTAAACACAAACCTGTTTTCACGCAACAAATTTTATTGCGGGAAAATTGATTGATAGATTAGAAATGGGGGTGAAAGGTTGAAGAGTAAAAAGCTCAATCAATCTAGCTTGAAAATATCACGATTTGGCTTGCATGTACGCTACCAGTTGAATTTCTCCGCATAAGAACGTTCAACAATGGCAGGGAAAAACATGTGCATGAGCCGAGTTGGTGTTTTGGGCTCAGAAGTCAAACGCTTAATTATTTATTGCTGTTCGATTTTTGATTGGATCGTGTAAATGTGCGAGTGAGTGCTCAACATATAATGGTTTGAACCCTGGCTCACCTGTTGTAAAATCGTCAAGTGTGTGGAGTGATTGCTGCACTATTAGCAGCTGAATAATTCAAGAAATTATCACGCCAGCCTAGGTTGCCGTTGCTGCAGGTGGTTTTTGACTGACGGGTGATGATTGACAGCACCGTTCTCGGATATCCTGCTCAATGGGGATTGGGCCATATTGTGGATGTGAACCATGTTAACAGGAAATTGATGTTTTATCCAGTTGAAGAGTTTTCTAGTCATGCAAGTATTTGGTAAAGGTCTACATATAGTATTGATATGTGGATTCAAGTTTCGGATTAACAAGAAGAACACTCAAATATCATTTCACTAACAATTGCTCACCTCAGTGGTGCTTTTCGTAGTTTCGTCAGCGAGCTATTCCTTAGATCTGCAAACATCAAATTTTGCTCAGGGAGCTCCCAAAATAAAATTTTGATATTATCTTCAGATTTTTTATCTCTTATGTCAATCAAAACAATATGTCGATTTGATGGTCGGAACTTAACACAGCGTAGCGACAGTAAAGAGGTCAAACTATAGCGGGAATACCTCAAGGTTCAATTCAAAGCCCAGTATTAAGGAATGTGGTGTACGATGACCTATTGAGGGTACCGTTTCGAAGGTGTCGAAATAGTTGGCTTCGTTGATGAAAACACCCTAGATAGACGGATCCATGAAGTAGTGCACTCTATCTACATAGTTGAGAAATAGATGAGATCGGGAATGGCCCATTATAAGACTTAGCTAATGGTGGTTAACAAACGCAAGTCTGATCAAAGGGCGTTAATCTCCCCTCATTTCACCCTTCAGTACAAGCGATTCTTCGAGCATCTTGCGATCAAAAGCTGAGCTTCAGTAGCCACGTTGAAGCCAAACAGACTCCAGAGAAGATAGCTCAGAAAGTGTGGGGATGCCGCACCAACGACGACCCACTAAAACCAGCCCATACGCTATGTAATTCTCGCTGATTTGCTAAAGTTTTGTACAAAGTGCACAAACATTGGCCTCAGACGCTTATCTCCTCGGAACCACCGAACGGTATTTCTTCGGGAAGGGGCCACTGCATACCCAACTATCATTCACTCATTTAACAAACACCATTATGGCAGTTTTATCCAGCATCATGTTTTAAAACATTTTAATAATTTCCATGGCCAACCTTTGTTAAAGCATTGTTCACACAAATTTGGAGAAACTTTAAAGCATGTCGTTGAATACCAACTTTATTATTCAGCTTTAAAAACGTTTTACAAGCATTTAGTTCAGCTTTTATACGGCTGGTCTAAAAATAATTAAAGACTAATAAAAACAAAAAAATATTTTTCTAGGCACTTTATAAATGTAGTGTGCACTATTATTATGATAGTAAATCAATCTTATTTAAAATTCGAACCCGAGACCTTCCAATCGTCAGCGGTATGCCTTGCCATCTGCGCCATCCTAGAATTGATGATTATATCATCCAGTGCAAAATATAAACTTCTCATAGCTGAATATTGACCATGTTCGAGCTTCTATTCGACAACTTCTCATCAACACATGGTACGCTAATCTACAACTGAACAAGCATATTATTCAGCTGCCGTTTAGTGCTGATCCAAGCTGAGTTCAGTCGGCTATTTTTAGCGCACAGTGAGAAAATTTATGTCGATGTTGGTCAAAATAATGTTTATTTACACAAAGTAAAAACAGTCTGAAATGATTGAGAACCCACCTGAATAGAAAAATATTCGAATATCTTGATGCGATTTTTATTTTCGGAAATGGCCAAGTAAATCATTTTTCTTAGAGCGCAGTATTTATTCAGTTGTGAAGAAATGTCATATCAAATGTAGCTGGCTTTAGAAATTTGTTTAATCAATTCTGTCAAAGAAATTTCCATTTTTCTTGTACAGAAAAACATCCCGAGCAGGCGAAAAAAGCTTAGCAATAGAAAATATAATATGGATAGCTAAAAGTGATATTAACTTGATAGATACATGAAATAAAATATCTGGAAATGATATCTACAATAAACTGCTAGAACAAAATTGGCATGTCATATTTAGATTCTGCAAGATTTTATCAATAGCTGCGAGCTATTCATTAGGTCTGCGTACATCAAATTTTACATAGGTTTAGAAGTTCCAGGAACAAAATTTTGATATTGTCTTCAGATATTTTATCTCTTATGCCAATCAAGTCAATATCACGTTTTGTTTGTTAGTACTTTGCTCCTACTCGGAGTACTTAGCTTAAATGTTTATTTTTATTTTTCACAATAATTCTGCATTTCTGGAGACTGACCATGTTTATTTTCTGAACAGCTATTTCAAAAGTTTTAAGAAAGCATAATTTATGAGCTTTGAAATGCATTCGGAACTCAACACGAATTTCGGATATTTTGTCCATTTTATGAAATTTAGCAATAGTGTGATCGCTTTTACAAGGCTTATTTATTGCTGAACAATGTGTTTGTTAATCGTCATTTTGGCCTCTATTGAATCAACTGTTCTTATAATATACTGAAGCTGAATTAGGATTTTATAAGATACTTATTCAGCTCTTATTCATGCGACGCAAGTAAAAGGTTAGTTCGTCTTCTGAATATCCTTTTATACATATACATTTATTTAGTGGAATATTGGCTTTTTAATTGGGGGAAACATGTCTTGTTCAGCTCATTTGTAGAACAATCTTGACTAGTCGAATGAGAATCTTTGGAAACGTTTAATAAGTGGCGATTCAACTTTTGTTCATTCTAATGCATAACGTTGAACATTGATCTTAGTTTGTGTTAAAAAAGCACCTTCTCAGCTCTTTATAGAGCAAATTTTTTATTCAGCTGCCATTACCATTATTGAACAATAATTAAACATGCATGCTTGTTTGTGGCTCTGAATTGTTTGTTGGGTATAGCGCTTAACACATGTAGCAGAAGTAGCCAAGGCATACTACTTCTTTTAGTCGACTTGAACTATGTTACAAGGGACCAGCCTCGCCAGGCAATTCTGGGTCGGCGCATAATGGGCGCCGCAGTTCTAGTATAATGTGAGTTACAGCCGTAGTTAATGTATTACAGCACATGACATCCGCACACATTCTCTGTATAACATTGACGAGGGACATGTCCCCTCCGCATGTAGCGATCTCCCACAACAATTAAATGAGGGCAATCGAACACAACACACATGCTCCGCTGTTTCCTCCACACCAGAAAAATTGTGGCATGCAGTGTCAAATCTAAGGCTGCTTGTTTAGCGCTTTTATCATCTTTAACGGTCAACTAAGATAATATATGGTAGGTAATGCTATGCTATCACTTCCTCCGTGTTGTTCTTGTATAATCCGATACTGATGACAATTTTATGTAGGATTACTTAAGTTTTGATAACACTATGCGTGCAATGCACGAACGTTTGTTCAAAAAAATTCGTTCAACATTCGTCCGAACTGTTCGAGGCATTTGGTGTCTTCGGTAAAGTTGTTTGTTCTTTGTTGCCTGAAAATTTTCGCTTCTGGAGATGTTGAGGTAAAAAAGTTGCACTTGATGAACAAAACATTTTTGGTCTAACTAATTTGGTCTTATTTTGCCAATAGCTTGAAAACAGTAGGCTGTGGAATTTTGACGTCTTCTAGAGAATTTTTCATTTTACCAAAATGAACAACTTTGCTGAACATGCCAAGTCTCTAGAAGTCACAGTCGAAAGTTAGATTGTGGCGCCACCTATTCGGACGATTTATGAACTATTCGTTCATGTCAGTAGATGGTCTGCTTTGTTACAAAAAACTTAGCCAAAGATACCAAATGCCAGAAATGCTTCGTTACCGAGTAATTAATTTTGTTCCGCAAGATTTCGTTCCTGGCCCATAGTGCAATGTGTAGTTTATTTATTGATCGTCAAAATATCACTGCCGCTGTTGCTGTTATCAGAGTATTGCTGTTTGCAATTGACGTGCAAATCCAGTATAACAGCGCTTCAAATGCGGTAACATATAGTAACCAAAGGATACTAAGCAACCATGATCCATATCACCGCCAACCTAGCAAAGAAAACCAATCTTTGACTTCGCCTACCTTGATAATAATCTTACCGCATTTGGTGTTCCCGCATTTGATATTTGCATTTCAAATGCAAACAGCAATATATTAAGTTCAAACGATTTCCTTCAACTAAACTTAACTAAACTTTCTTTATTTTCAGATATGAATTTGACATATTTATCAGTGATCTTTCTAGGAGTGTTTTCGACGAATTCTCCTACAAATCCCATCAAAAATCCTCTAAAAATCCATGCCAGATTGTTTGTGATCTTCTTTCAAATGTTGCAGCATATTCTCCCATACCAGTTAACAGATTGCACTTTCATTTTTTTTTTCAGCGTTTCCTTCAAATTTGCTTCCCAAAGGTTTTACTGGGGAATTAACATATGTTATTACAATTGCTTAGGAATTTTCTCCGTAAATAGCTAATCTAATAATTTTGCAAATTTTCGGATGAATCTTTTTCATTTACGTTAAATTTTATAACACTAGTGAAATCAATTATCTTGCCACATTCTATTCCTCCCAATATATCTCGAGAAATCTTCTACAGAAATCTCTTCTAGAGTTTCTTCCAATGGTTTCTCTCGATAGATTTCTAAAAATCTACTATTGTTTCCTGGAAGCCTTCCAGGAATTCTTTCACCACTTTCTCAACAAATTGTTCTATAAAATTCTTGGAGATTTTTTAAAAGTTTCTTGAGACTCGTCAAACAATGTTTTCTGGCACATAAAAGATAATTTTTTTATCCCAATTATTTTTAAAGATTTTTGTTTGATTCTTAGATGAATGAACCGGAATTCGCAGGAAACATTGTAGGAAGGATTCATAGTAAATTTCTGGACTAATCCTCGTTTTTTTTTAAACGACAGAGGAGAAATTGTGTTTGAGCTGCTGAAACAACTCTTGGATGAACAAGATTGTTCGGAATATCGGTACAAGCCTGTACCGCCGAGTATACTGAACCCCCTGTTGAAGGTATGAAGAATTGCGACTAACGATGAGAGAAACGTCTGTCAGATGAGTCGGCAGCAGAATTACCAATACTTATACGATAAGAGATGATGAGAAGGCCCAATTAAAAAGCCTGGATTATTGAAGAATCACGTTTTTCATAAGTGATGCGATTGAACTATTGAATTCTAAAGTATAATTCGTTTATTTTCATATATAATCGATATTCTTAGAGAGTGCTAATAGTTTTATATTTGATACCTATCCACACTGTTAAAAGTTATACGATTTAGTTATCCCAAAAACTAAGATCCTGAAAAGCAGAGTAAGTTAACAATGCATATATTATTTACGTATAAACTGATCTAGCCAATCATTCAATCTTAAGGTCAATCAGACGACCGTTCCCTCCTGTGCAAAGAATTAAGACGAATTCCATGTCAAATCGGTCAGTCACAGAACTCGACCATCTTCGATTTGGATTAAATTTTGCACATGTTTTTGGTATGATGAAATAAGCGTTTTCCATAGAAAATGTGATCATTTTGAGTGTAACATTTGAAAATGGCCTATAAATTTTTGCATGCAACTTATTAGAAAAATTCTAACTCTGGAACTAATGATTTTAGAGAAAAATGTTCTATGAAGAAGTTGTAGTGAACCGTTTGGACAAAAGGAAAAAAATGTACACCGAAAAAACATTTCATTTATTTTCAAACAAAATTCAAAAATAAAACTTAAATTTTAAATTACACAAAAACCCCATTTTTAATATTTTTTAAATTTTCACCATAGAATCTTGGTAGTATACAGATGTTTGGGACAAAGTTTCATGATGGAGAATTTTTTAATAAAAAAGTTTTTCTAAGAACAACTTTTGGTCGATTTTCAAAATTTTGAGATTTTGTCAAAATAAATACGTTCTGATGACACAGTATGCAACTTGAAATGATTCTAAGCCATGATGATCATATGAATAATTTCTCTAGAAGTAGCCATTTTCGAATTATATCAAGTTTAATGCAAAAAATATTGTTTATATATTAAAATAGGCCATTTTCATAAGTTTTTATGAAAGTAAATAAATAATTTTTTCAGTGTATATTTTTTTCTTATAGTCCAAACGGTCCACTACAACTTCTTCATAGAACATTTTTCTCTAAAACCAACAGTTTCGGAGTTAGAATTTTTCAAATAAGTTACGTGCAAAAAATTATAGGCCATTTTCAAAAGTTACACTTGAGTCAAAATGATCAAATTTTCTATGGAGAACGCTTATTCTATCATATCAAAAACATGTGCAAAATTTTATCCAAATCGAAGACTATCGAGGTCGATTTTTATTTTTTTCGACTCATTCTGGATGGAATTCGTCTTAACCCTTTGGCTGCCTGAGAAAAATAGAAGAAAAACTTGTTGTTAGTTTACATGAATTCTTAATTTGGTAAAAACGACTAAAATAAATCTAATTATAGCTTCAAGCTGTCAACAACAAGACTGCTCTGAGGACCGTTTGTAGTTCTATCCGAACAAAGATATTAAGAAAAAAAGTCCTGGTGGGATAAGTAGTGAATTACCTGGAAAATTGCCAGCAACCTTCAGGATCTTGTGAAAAGTTCCTAGTAGAATTCAAGTTTTTATTTGCACTATAAAAACAATATATAATCAACTCATAGTACAATTTATCATAATTTACCAAACAAAATCAAAAATTTTTTGAATTTGAAAACTGTATGTAAGTTTTTCAATTAAAAATTTTGATTTAAGATTTTTCACATTCTATGGCTTTCTTCTGGAATGCCTCATAGGTTTATTTGGAAAAGTTCTTTGCTAAACCTAATATATTTTTCAGAAAACTCCTTTCAAAAACTTTTATAAATATTCATTGAAATTTTAACCAATAAATGTCTCCAGAGATTTCTCTACGAATTCCTTCAAATTTTCATTTATTTCATAGTAAGGGACTGACCAAAAATGACGTAATATTTTTGGGGCTATAGGGGAGTCTACGATTTTGCTACGAACCATGTGTTAGGTTTGGGAAAATAGGCTACGATGGGGAAGGAGGTGTCAAAAATTGGCCAAAAACTGCAACGTCATTTATGGACGCTGCCTTATGATTTTTTTTTTTTTGGGGGACGGACCTGGTGTAGTGGTTAGAACACACGCCTCTCACGCCGAGGACTTGGGATCGAATCCCACCCCCGAGATAGTCACTTAAAATTTCAGTGACGACTTCCTTCGGAAGGGAAGTAAAGCCGTTGGTCCCGAGATAAACTAGCCCAGGGCTAAAAATCTCGTTAATAAAGATAGAAAAAAAATGAATTTTTTAAGGGACTGTTCAAGCAGGTCTTCAGATGCTCATCCAATTTTGCAAATTATCACTTAATGACTCTTGCAAAATTTTTTTCATGCAACCTTTAGTGATCCTAAACACTTCAAACGTTTCTCCAGAAATATATTGAGGATTTTCACAAAAAAAACGGTATTTAATTTTTGACTTACCACCCAACAGATCGTTTTATTATCCATAATAATCTCCAAATCTCTACAGTATCTATTTCTTCAGGGATTCTTCAAAGAATTTTGCAAGAAATTTCTCCAAAAAAATCTCTAGGGATTTCATTAGAAAGAACTATTGTATTTTCTAGACCAGATCCGAAAGTGCTCCATTCCATTACTCCAGGGTTTTCTCTAGATACAGTACTGGACAGAATAAAGTACGCATTGGTCGTTTTTCCATACAAAATGATCAAGTTTGGAGTCTTATATCTCGGTTTCTAGTTGTCCGATTGACCTGAAATTTTCACCGCAGCTTGAAAGTAACCTCAAATTTGCTAGGCTAGAAATTCATAGTTTTTCATTTACGAACTTTTAAGTTATCGAAAATCTCAAATTTTGATAAAAATGACAAAATTTTAAAGTAAAAATAATTTTTAAATGAAAATATTTAGAGCAAAATGTGCTTCTGCAAAAATGTACAATTTTATAAGACACACAAGTTTGCAGAACATCATTTTTCGGTAAAACTGATTGTTTTCAAAATATTTTCAAAGTTAAATTTTGCAATATTTTGCAAATTGAGAGATTTTAAATAATTTAAAAGATTGTGTTTCAAATGCAGTGATATTTTAATTGAGTAAAATCTATGTTATATCTAGGCTGTGGTGAAAATTTCAGATCAATCGGACCACTAGAAGCTGAGATTCAGATCTCCAAACTTGACCATTTTGTATGGAAAAACGGCCAATGCGTACATTATTCTGTCCAGTACTGTAGTTATTCCAGAAACTCTTCCGATAATTCCTCCAGGAAATAATCCAGAGATTATTCCAGATATTTCTCAATAAATTTGGCAAAAATAAATACATAAATTTCTCCAGAAAAATCTCTACAAAAGTTCTTTCAGAAAATTATCCGAGGATACTCCAGGCATTTTCTCCAGGGATTTCTCCAAAGATTACTCTAGATATGCCTCCAAGGATTCCTTCAGCAGTTAATACAGGTAATCCTTCTGATTTTTTTTTCCAGCAGTCTCTTCAGGAATTTCTTCATAGATTTCTTTAGAAAATCCTTTTTATAGACTTATGGAAGTGTGTTCATCACTTTCTAAAAAAAAAAAGGAATTAACTTCCATAATCACCTTTATTCACATATAATTATTTTGAATTACAAGTCAAACACACTTTTTTTAGAGAACCTCACTGTCCTAGCTCTAAACTAACACTGCCTGATCTTCCCTAACTAGTAAACTAGTAACCTACCTAGCCCTACGGTCAGCTGGGAACCATCGATGACGGCGAGATGTTTCACATGCGATCGTCACGTTTGTGATGCTGAGGTCAGCTGGGAATCGCTGGCGCGCGATGTCTCCCATCCAATTGTCACGTACAGGATCGGATGTCCGTTGTTGTTGTTTTGCCTGGCGCTAACTCTGGCGTGGGAACTATGCTGTGGAAGAACTTGTACAATGATGTTTGGCAGGTTGTGACATAACTATAGTTCCTTGTGCAGTTGTTCTAGGGATTTTTTTTTCAGGACTTCCTTCGGAG
This sequence comes from Aedes aegypti, assembly GCF_002204515.2. Taxonomy (NCBI): domain Eukaryota; kingdom Metazoa; phylum Arthropoda; class Insecta; order Diptera; family Culicidae; genus Aedes; species Aedes aegypti. Next base: position 183,685,897 of record NC_035108.1, on the reverse strand, counting down.
ATTTTCTATAGGATTTTTTCAGAGATTTAACCAATAATTCTCCCAGAATTTCAGCTAGAGATTCCTTCGAAAAATCCTTCAGAGATTTCTTATTATTTTTTCTTTATGTTTCTCTTGGGATTACTTCTGGAATCCTTTCAAGTATTTCCCTAGGATTCTCTAGAATAATTCTTGAGATAATCTCTGGAAGTATTCTTGGGATTACTTCTGATAAAATTTCTGGAGGAATTCATGATGGAATTTCTAGAGGAATTCTTGAAAGGATTTCCGAAGGTATTTTTTGATGCCCAGAACATTTTTAGATAAACTAATAGGTAAAGGAGGATTGTGAAAATATTTATGTAGTTGTAAAAATCCTTAATGTGTTTCCAGTAGCGATTTTGCTAAAGCTATCTCTAGGAGAATTGCAGGAGAAAACTCTTGGGGAATCGTTTTAGGAATCCGTGAAGTAATTAGAATCCCAAGACAAATTTCTGGAGGAATCCCTACAGGAATTTCTGGAGGAATCTCTGGAGAAATCCTTGAAGACATTTCTGCAAGAATCCCTCTAGATATTGTTCTGGAGGAATGTTTGGAGAAGTCTTTGGAAGCATTTCTGGATGAATCTCTGAAGAAACATAATGAGAAACCTAGATGAATCTCTAAAGAATCTCTGTACATATTCCTGAAAAACTTCATGAAGGAATTCTTGAAAATATATCAGGAGGAATCTTACAAAAAATAGTACTGGCGAAATCACTGGAGGTATTCCTTTTGCTTTGAAATCTTTAAAGAAATACCTGTAGAGATTTCTCTGGAGGAATCCATGGAATATTCCTTTGAGAAATTCCTGGAAGTATTCCTGGAGGAACTCCAAGCAGAATTTCAGGAGGGAATGCTGAAGGTTCTCCTAGAGCCCTAAAATTTTGTGGAAAACTTTTTCCAGTTAATTTTTTTTATTCCTGAGAAAATTTGCTTTAATTTTCATAAAAAACTTTGTTTCTATGATGCTTCGTTCTTGAGTTATGATTTTTCAAAGTTAGTAGTGTCAGGGGAAAACAAAAAAAATCCAACTGAGTTTTCCGGGAAAATAGGCGACCCTGAATTTTTCTCTGTTTTTTTTTATTCATTTATTGATTAGCCCTGCCTGTGGAAAAAGTTTCATGAAAATCTGAGACCTTTCGGCCCAAACCCGTACGGAAATAAAAAAAATCTCCCATGGAAACCGGTGAATTCGGCACCGCTTAAACGTCAACTTAGTGTACTCGTGCATCGGTCCATACAGAAGCGTACGCGCGTAATGAATAATTATGGACCAATGCACGAGTTCACTCATTTGACGTATGAGCGGTGCCAAATTCACTCGATACCATGGCCACATAAATAACACGGCACCACTCAAACGTCAAATAGTGAACTCGTGCATTGCTACCGTTTTGTCTCAAATTCCGAAGAGACTCATATTCCGAACACTCGGTTTTTGTATGGCGATTTGGTTGAAATGTTTCACTGAAATATGTCATCAAGATGCCTGAAAATGGCAGTCGATTGCAATTCAGTTTTACGTCTTCCAATTTATTTATGTTATATGTCGGGAGTGCTCAGAGCTCAGATGGATTAGTTTTCGAAACTATTTATTTGAATACGATTTATTCGTACTGTTCGGAATTTGAATCAAGGTGTTCGGAATATGAAACAGAGTGAACACAGTGTTCGGCATTTGAATCAAAATGTTGTTCCATACTTTTACGTAAAAACAATACTAAAACTAACTGACTCAACATTATTATCGGTACACCCAACAGCTCACAGTTAGACTTTGCGAAGAAATTAAAATTTACACAAAGCTAATTTATGCCAATCAGATGCATTTGAAGTCACTGTTAGCCTTAAGCGTTCGGAATATGAGTCAAAACGGTAGGCTGTTTGTTTGACTTGTTGTCCGTTAAAGTTAAATCACAAAGTAGGGAAAACGTATTGGCCGAAACAGTCATTTAAAAAAAAATCAACTCCAACATAATCAAACATAATCAGAGAAGAGAACCAGAGCCTTTCTTAACCTTGGACACCGATCCGCCAACTATAGCTTGCACGATCCAATACGGTTTATGTCAGCCAGATTCAACGAGTACTACGAGCATTTTGACTTCAACCGATCTGCTCTCGCCTTTCGACATAGCTTACAACGTAATACGGTACCGTAGGGCATGATCTCTTGATACAGTTGTTTGGCGATTGGCATTATGTTTAATTGATTTTAATATGTTTTTTTTTGTGTGCTTAATTGTTATTGTTAGATATAAGTTGTAATTCTTGTGTAATGTTTTGTGAAGAAAAGATATGGGGTTTTTATGCTTTTTTGAGTAAGGTTTATATGTCAACCAACTCAAGGGGGCTTTTCCTCACCATATATTTCATTAAGACTGAGAGTCAGATGAAATTAAATAAATAAAATAAAATAAAATAAAATAAAATAAAATAAAAAATAAGTGAAATATGTATATTCAACAAGTAAACCTAGATAGACATCCTTGCCCCGAAACTATTCCAGCATGGTCTTATTCCTACTCCACTTTCAAGCATCCCTTTGAACCATGTATCTTTGCATGCTTGACTTGTTTTCCATTTCAGCAGACGGACGCTTTCACACCATTTTATTTGTTAGAAAATTTATGAAAAATAAATTCGACGAAAATAATACTCGCCACACATGTCGACGATAGGAAAACAAGCCACCGAAATGCTTCTTGTCTAGGAATGTGGTGAAAAAGAATAACATATCAATGGAGCTCCTCATAGCGCACCAAGGAGGTAACTTTAGCACAGCACGAGAAAAAAAAACTAAAACGCAAAAGCGATCGTTGAAGGCATCGTTTCCTTTTCCATTATTCGTGTCGATATATATTATGCAGGTGCCTCCATGTGGAGAGTTTTCCCTACACCACACAATGCATCGTTTGGCGTCTTTGCTCCGTTTAGCAGTTCTTTCTATTCCGATTTGGATCTCGGTTATGTCCCGGAACGTAAATCGAGCAGAACAACTGAGACCTGAGCTGAGAAGCGGAAAAAAGCTCCACTGACTGGCTGCTCGGGTCTGCATTCCCACATGGTTCGAAAATGTAAAATAAAACCGGGAGATATTGTACTCCTGTTGGCGGAAAAACGTTGGATTGGCACTAGGGTAGTGCTTAGGGTTACCAACAGTTGTGTTGATGCGTATATTTTTCAACTTTTTGAAACTGTGATTTTTATTATTATGGATGACACTATCGAAGAATGAGTTCTGCAAACGATATGAACAACAAAAATGCTTTTGATACTAAAGTTGATTCCAACTTTCATACGTGTGTTTAGCTATGCAAAATTAATTTTTAAATAATAAATTTTAAATAATGAATATCTTCCTCAGGAGATTGTCAGCTAAATAAAAAAAATGCCTAAACATATTTTTAAACATGATAAAATATTTCAGAAATCAATATTCTTGAACACATTCATGGGCGATGGGTGCAAGTCTTTATTTAAGGATATAAAACCTGCAACATTTGCATATTCAAATGATTTTTTCCTAAGAAATATCCAAAAAAGTGATCAATGTTACCCCGAATCACGGTATTCATATTTTTAAGTTTATTTTTGTATGCTACAAAAATGATAATATTTATCATCAATAGGTTACAAGATCAAGTAACACCAATATTTTTTTTATAATGAATTAAGCAGCTCGATTTCCGATACAAGCTCTCTAATAATTGTACGTATAGTAACCCTAGTAGTACTGAAATACACGGGTTGCCACCACGTGGAACTGCAAAAAATACGGGAAGAAATTGGATCTTCTTGTTCCTCCCAGGTGCTATGTTTTCGTGGCGGAAAGAAGAAGCATCGTTTTCCCTAGAGTTCGAGTTTTACCGGTGCTGTTAGTTTCTTTTGGGCAATGGAACATTCTTGTATCTTGATATTGCTGAAATAGTGGGTACCTACCAAATGACGTTTGATTCCACTCCTAAAACTTAAAGTGTTCTCGTTGTTTTCCAGAATTCGATTGGCGATACGAGAAAACGGTTTCCCTCCTTTAAAATTTTCCAACCAATTAATAATTCATTCATCTGCAGCGTGTCTGGCTGACACTTGTACACCGAGCATGTCCTGTGTCCTGCTTCCATTGCATTTCCGACACTTGTTCTGCTTCTTATGCACTTCTGGTTTTGTTGTTGCCACCATCTCGAAGAGCTTCCGCTACATCCTCCCCAATCCGGCAACGATAAACTTAGATGGTTGGATGGTGGGTGGCTTTCAATTATAAGCAATTAATAATCAATTTGATCAATGGATAATGCAATTGTCATGACACGCCGCAAAGGGCAGCGCTCTGCAGTATGCATTCTGAGGAAACTGGCAGACGTTGCACGGGAATGTGCTGTTGCTACTGTTGCATCCAATTGCAAATGTAATCCTATGGCTTTTTGTGTCTCGTACATCGGAAACGGTGCCTTGCTTTGCCTGGTGTTGCGTCATTGAACGGCATCTGAGTACTGGTCTTCAATCATTTGTGTCATGTTTTACCGTCATGGAATGAAATGCATTTGCATAGTCGAAGCTACAAAAAATATCATATCCACATGAGCTGGTAGTAAATGTGGTTGCCTTGTGGTAAGTGATTGATTATCAATCGATGTTTCGATTTCTCAAAAAAAAATATCTGTTTTGTTTGTATTCACGATCATAGAAACGAAAGACAATTATATTTTGGGATATTAATATGACAATGTAGCTAGAATTAATTCAAATTTATTATTGTACTTATAGTCAGTTTTCTGTGGTAATTAATTTAGAAGTTAATCTGGCTGAATTTTCAATGTAAATTCAAGTATCCTACCTATCCAAAATATAATGGTTAATTTCTAGAGAGAAGTTTTGTCGGTAACTCCAATTTCAGTAGAAATAAGTATTTTCTTTTTAAAATGTGTTAGAAAGTTTGCCTTGAATTCATCTAGAAATCAAGATTGCTTCCAAGAATCCTACCATTTATCCTTTCGGTATGAAGCAGCACACTTGCGCTCGGCATTCTTTTTTGAATCGGCTCATTCTAGCTCGACTTCAAATTACTTACTTAATGACATCAAGTTTCCATAGCCTATGTATAAGTTAAATTTTCGCCTCATGAAGAGCACAATTCACTCTGTAGGGTTATCATTTAGCAAGATAATTTGGATTTGAAAATTATCCGTCCTGAAAGGTTTAATGTATAAAAGAATCTTTCCAGAAATCTCAAACAAAATAATCACAGTAATTATTCCAATAATAATTGTTTTCGGGCTTCATAGGCCTTGAGGGATGCTTCTCCAGTTGATTTGAAAGTTTATGGTTTCCCGGTCCTCTTCCTCTGCGATTGCTGCACGTTTTTTTCGAAATCATCGGCAACTACTTTCTAAGTGAATATTTATTTACTTCGTCAAGCATAGGTAGACTACATACAATACTTCCTTACATGCTATGGATTGCTCTTTCTGAGTAGTATATATTATTTTTGCATTTCTTTGGCTTCAGCATCACTTAAAAAAAAGTCGAAGAGCTAGGAGTAGATGAAAAGACCGAATTTAGTACTATACCATTTAATTCCTCTAGAATTTGTATTGTTTGACTCGAGAATACAAACTCTAATGGAATTGAATGGTATAGTACTAAATTCGGTCTTTTTATCCACTTATAGGTATTCTACTAAACAACTCAAAGATTTATTATCAAAGAGCTAGTTTGCTCTAATCATTTAAAAAAATGTACTTTAAACGATAATTGAAAAGTCTCTCTCCAAGATTTCACGAGTATTGAGTGGATATTTATTTTTTAAGATTTTTTGAAGAACATGACCGACATAATTGGATTTTTTGCCCTTTTGTAAAATGTATGGAGAAAACCAAATGAAATTCAATTTAGTTTTTTAATGTGAGCACACACTCACATATACATCGCAGTACTCTTAATTTAAAGATTTTTCTGTTAAGTTTCGATAAATCCTAACCTCATAGGTTTTTTGTTGTTTGACTAACCGGATTGGTTGCGACAATACTGAGTACGGTCATAGATCAATGAGTTTAATGAATACTTTTGTTCGGGTGCCAGTAAAATGGCATATTTGTTTAAAAATCAATCAATAAGACACTAACATAACAATACTAAAAGATTCCAATTTCCATTTACTATCTGGGCCCAAGTGCATTATAGCTTGACGAAGCCAATATCACATGTTGATAACATAGAATTCTGAAATATAACAAAGTCACTTAAAATGGGTTAACATTCCGATTATGATAAATAGATCCAAAAATGCTCAATCTGGTCTATTAGTATAGAGAAATATCATTGGAATGTTGAAAATTTAATTTAAGACTTTTTCTATTTTTGTATGGAGAGCACTGCGCAACGCCTTCATAAGGAATATTTTTTTCCAGTGAAAACTTGAACATGAGATTATTATCGTTCCTAAGAACTAGAGGTATTCGAAGCAAATTCCTGGCTTAACAGCTCAATTGATGATAGATGTCAGCAAAAATATGTTAATTTTTGGTAGATGCTGTCAGCTTCCTGGCTAGATCTTCGGAAAAAAGGAAGTTCCACAGCGAACAAATGACGGGACTGAAAATTGTTCACTGTTTCCACTCACATAACTGCAAAATTTTCTCGAATCTATCTGCTACACTGATGAAAATTTCGACTGATATTCATTTATTTAGTTAACATCTACACAGATAACACTGAATCAACAATTTCACGCCACAATACTCGGTTCGTGGCCGCATCTCTCCATCCTCAGTTCTGCCCCACGCTCGCCAAATCGATACGCACTTGATCCGCCCACCTAGCTCGCTGCGCTCCACGCCTTCTTGTACCAACCGGATCCGAAGCGAACACTATCTTTGCAGGGTTGCTGTCCGGCATTCTTGCAACATGCCCTGCCCATCGTATCCTTCCAGCTTTGGCCACCTTCTGGATACTGGGTTCGCCGTAGAGTTGGGCGAGCTCGTGGTTCATCCTTCACCGCCACACACCGTTCTCCTGCACACCGCCAAAGATCGTCCTAAGCACCCGACGTTCGAAGACTCCAAGTGCTTGCAGGTCCTCCTCGAGCATCGTCCACGTATCATGCCCGTAGAGGACTACCGGCCTTATGAGCGTTTTGTACATGGTACATTTGGTGCGGGCGTGAATCTTTTTTGACCGCAGCTTCTTCTGGAGGCCATAGTAGGCCCGACTTCCACTGATGATGCGCCTCCGTATTTCACGGCTAACGTTATTGTCAGCCGTCAGCAAGGATCCAAGGTAGACGAACTCGTCGACCACCTCGAACGTATCCCCGTCTATCGTAACACTGATACCTAGGCGAGCCCTGTCGCGCTCGGCCCCACCAGCTAGCATGTACTTTGTCTTGGCCGCATTCACCACCAGTCCAACCTTTGCTGCCTCGCGTTTCAGGCGGGTGTACAGGTCTGCCACCTTTTCAAATGTTCGGCCGACGATGTCCATATCATCCGCGAAGCAAACAAATTGACTGGATCTCGTAAAAATCGTACCCCGGCTGTTAAGCCCGGCTCTCCGCATAACACCTTCTAGCGCAATATTGAACAACAGGCACGAAAGTCCATCACCTTGTCGTAGTCCCCGGTGGGATCCAAACGAACTGGAGTGTTCGCCTGAAACCTTCACACAATTTTGCACACCTTCCATCGTCGCTCTTATCAGTCTCGTGAGCTTCCCGGGAAAGCTATTCTCGTCCATGATTTTCCATAGCTCTACGCGGTCGATACTGTCGTATGCCGCCTTGAAATCGATGAAAAGGTGATGCGTTGGGACCTGGTATTCACGACATTTTTGGAGGATTTGCCGTACAGTAAAGATCTGGTCCGTTGTCGATCGGCCGTCAACGAAGCCGGCTTGATAACTTCCCACGAACTCGTTTACTACGGGTGACAGACGACGAAAGATGATCTGGGATAATACTTTGTAGGCCGCATTTAGAATGGTGATCGCTCGAAAGTTCTCACAATCTAACTTGTCGCCTTTCTTGTAGATGGGGCAGATTACCCCTTCCTTCCACTCCTCCGGTAGCTGTTCTGTTTCCCAGATTGTGCCTATCAGCCGGTGCAGACAAATGGCCAGCCTTTCCGGACCCATCTTTATGAGTTCAGCTCCGATACCATCCTTACCAGCAGCTTTATTGTTCTTGAGCTGGTGAATGGCATCCTTAACCTCCCTCAAAGTGGGGGCTGGTTGGTTTCCATCTTCCGCAGTACTGACGAAGGCATTTCCTCCGTTGTCCCGTCCTTCATTGCCTGTGCTCTCAGCACCATTCAGGTGCTCGTCGAAGTGCTGCTTCCACCTTTCGATCACCTCACGCTCGTCCGTCAGAATGCTCCCATCCTTATCCCTGCACATCTCGGCTCGCGGCACGAAGCCGTTGCGGGATGCGTTGAGCTTCTGATAGAACCTACGCGTTTCCTGAGACCGGCACAGCTGTTCCATCTCCTCGCACTCCGTCTCCTCCAGGCGGCGTTTTTTCTCCCGAAAGAGGCGGGTCTGCTGTTGCCGTTTCCGTTTATAGCGTTCCACGTTCTGCCGGGTCCCTTGGTGCAGCATGACCGCCCGCGCTGCATTCTTCTCCTTCAAAACCTCCTGGCACTCCTCGTCGAACAAATCGTTCCGTCGACTCCGTCCCACGTACCCGACGTTTCTCTCAGCTGCATCTTTTACTGTTACTGTTTAGCTTTTACTGTTCTCCAGCAGTCCAAAAGAGGGGCTTCGGCCAGCTCACCCTCTTCCGGTAATGCAGCCTCGAGTTGCTGCGCGTATGCCGCTGCGACATCCGGTTGCTTGAGCCGCTCTAGGTCATACCGGGGCGGCCGTCGGTACCGTACGTTGTTAACGACGGAGAGTTTTGGGCGCAGTTTGACCATCACCAGATAGTGGTCAGAGTCGATGTTAGCGCCACGATAGGTCCTGACGTCGATAATGTCGGAGAAGTGCCGACCATCAATCAGAACGTGGTCGATTTGTGATTCTGTCTGCTGTGGTGATCTCCAGGTGTATCGGTACGGAAGGCTGTGCTGGAAGTAGGTGCTACGAATGGCCATATTCTAGGAGGCGGCAAAGTCAATTAGTCGTAGGCCGTTTTCGTTCGTCAGCCGGTGGGCGCTGAACTTTCCAATCGTCGGTCTGAATTCCTCCTCCTGGCCAACCTGAGCGTTTAGATCTCCTATGATGATTTTGACATCGTGGCTTGGGCAGCTGTCGTACTCGCGTGCGAGCTGCGCGTAAAAAGCGTCTTTATCATCATCAGTGCTTCCGGAGTGAGGGCTGTGCACGTTTATTATGCTGAAGTTGAAGAACCGGCCTTTGATCCTCAACTTGCACATTCTCTCATTGATCGGCCACCACCCGATCACGCGCCTCTGCATATCACCCATCACTATAAAAGCTGTTCCCAGCTCATGTGTATTGCCGCAGCTCTGGTAGATGGTATGGTTACCTCTAAACGTTCGCACCATTGATCCCTTCCAACACACTTCCTGCAACGCTACGATGCCGAATCCACGGTCCTTCAGCACGTCGGCGAGTATGCGTGTGCTCCCGATGAAGTTGAGAGATTTACAGTTCCACGTACCGAGCTTCCAATCGCTAGTCCCTTTACGTCGCTGTGGTCTTCGCCTATTGTCCCGGTTCGTATTCTCTCGTTGATTATTCGTTGCTTGATTTTTTTTACGGCTGGCTTGCAGGGCCTGACACCAACCCCCTAGATTTCCGGAGGACCATTCCCCCTAAATGTTCGGAGGACCATAGTGCGCAGTTTAGCTTAGAGTCCTTCTCTGGCACTCGGACGATGATCAGCCGCCCCTGACATGGGGAACAGACGCTGTTGTGAGCCGCTCTTAACATGGAGTACAGACGCTCAAGGTTTGCAGAAGCAAAAGCAAAAGCAAAAGCAAACCCCCCCTTCCCTGTCAGCATACGACCAAAGTTCCCACCGGGGGTTGGTTACCCGATCTTCCCTAAGGTTACTCGTACCCCGGCCAGTACCGCGAGGAGGTAGGGATAGGAGTTGCTGGGCAAGAGGCTAAGGACCGCACAAAGGGGTCTATTTTATTCCTTCAGGTACCCGAGGTACCAATGGTACGCCATGCCCAGCCATTTACCAGCCACGACTGATATCTGTGGTACTGATTCTCGAAAGATTTCTGCGAAGATTCTTGCCGTTTATCTGACACTATTTTTGAAGAATTCTTGGCGAAAATTTAAAAAAAAAATTCCAAATGTCGTTAGATGACTCCTAAAAACCCTGTTAGCAAGTTTTTCAAAATATTCAAAACAGCTTGTAAAGGTGATGCTTGATATATCCTATCTTTGGAAAATTTCTTGAAAAGAACTTCAAGGATTGTGGTGAAATTTTAGTGGCACCCGAAAAAAAAATCAAGTGCTTTTAAAATCTTGGTGCAAGGTTTTTAAGGATATTGTTATTGTACTCCTGCGAAAATCTTTGACTTCTCTACAATCTGATTTTTTATTGAATTTTTGAAATTTCCTTTATAAAAGTTCCTCAGTGAACTCGTGAAAAGATGTTTGGAAGACTGCCTTCAAGATTTTTGATGGACTTGGTGATTCCTGATTATTTTTGTAGAAGTCTTATTCTACCTGTGGTAGATTGCAAATGTTGAATTTTGGGTACTTTACCACGAATATCTTTCAGTTCATTATTTTCCTTAAGCTTCCATTTTGAAAATAGTAATCCGGGAGATGTTTGTAGAACTTCACAGTCTGCTTGGGCACGTCAGGAATCATTCATCAACATTAACTTTCTTTTTCCGATCAGCCTAAATAGCCGCGTAGTACTAAGAAGCGGTTGTTTCAAGTAGCTAGGAATTGACATTGCGGACTACCTCTTCCGGTGGTAAATGTCCACCTCACAGGTGACCCATAATTCAAGGTGTGATGGAGCCTAATGCTAACAGTGCCTAGGAACATTGGCGTAAGAACAGGGGGAGGGGGCAATGGGGTCTGGGCCTCCTCCAGAATTCCTCCATTCCATTCCTTCTATGTCTTCTTCTTATTTTCAAATTTATTCCGGAATATGTTCCTGGATTTACCTAAAAAGTTTTATTTATCTTCAAAAGTTCAGTTTCCCTCGCTATTCCTCAAAAATGATTGATTCTGCAAATCTAATACTGAGATATTTCGCTGAATGTTCTAATAGAAATTCTGCTGTGAATATCTTTAAATAGTTTTCAAAAATATTTAAACACAAAATCTTCCACAAAGCCCATCAAAAGTCCTTTTAAATTTTTCCAAAATACATTACAAATTGCGTCAAAAATGCTTCTTTCTCTCTAGAAATTTTACTTCAAATCCCCGAATTATTCAAGAATTCAAGACTTGTTTTTGAAATTATCTTGCCTTCGAATCTTCAGAAGAAATTTGTTGAAAAACGTCAGGAAAGCTTTTGCTTCCGAAAATAGCATAGCGGTAAAGAAATCTGTAACAAAATAACTTTGGAGGGCGAAAGAGTTTATTAGAATATTCATAAAGAAATTTGAATTGATTTTCCTAAAACACTTCTTTGGAAGTAATTTCACCAGTTATTGTCAGAATACATATTCTTGGTTCGATTTTATTTTGCGATACGAGGGCGGAATTTAAAGAGGTTTCTGGCAGAATTCTAGAAAACCAGAAGTCAAGAAAGGACAATTTCCAAAGAAGCTTCTGATGGAATTTCATGAGAAATGTTTTTCTATTTGCAAATTCACTAGAGACATTTTGACTATTCTGTTATTAACCTCTCGTGAAAAGATTATGAATTATGTTTCATTGTACCATTGTCCGTCTATTGTTCTACCTACTTCAACATTTTGTGTTTCTTCTTCCTTTGTATGACGTTTTGAGGAACTTCACACAAAAGTCTTTATACACTCCAAAAAGCAACATTTTAAAGATTACAAAAAAAAGGTAAATTATAGGAATACTTATACAGCCATTCCATGAAAAACCGAACAAGTGGGCACATAATTCCGTGAAAAATTGCTATTTTGTTCCTTATCCGATAAGGATACACGTGTTTTTGGATTTTTTGATTAGGGTGACCATTTCCAAAAAAAGAGTGACTTGTAAAATTGCGACTTTTCATTTTTATTGTGACGGGGTTGGTGGTCTGATGGCTACCGCTTCTGCTTCATATGCAGAAGGTCATGGGTTCAATCCCAGGCCCGTCCCTTTCCTCGTACTTTGCAGTTGTATATCTCTCACTTGCTTCTATCTTCCATTCTAAATATATCACACTCAAACTATTCGTTCATAGCAAACGCTAGAACCAGAGACGGACAAGAAACCGTTTCCCTAACGCTTCCTACATCCACGCGCACGCCTTTCTTACGCCTGATACATAGGCAGTCTGCTAACCACAAAAGCAAACCTCTCTGCCCCCAATCCATACACTCCCGCATGAACTGACGTGGATGCAGTGGAATATACGGTCTACGTGGGAGCCAGTTCAATGCATCAACAATTCCTCCCCCGTCCCCTCATTGGTCTGCATTCTGACGTGGCAGGTGCCATTGTTGCCTAAAAATAGAAGATCACCAGCACTTATACACTGAGGATGCCTGTTAGTCCCAAGCAGTCATTCGGTTGGTTCCTTGTGTAAGTGCAGCTGATCTGGCGATACTGGAGTGCATCCACGGGCGGCCAATCAAGCTCAAGCTCAACTAGTAAAATTGCGACTTTTCATTTTAATTTTTATTTTAAATCATAACTTGACCGATTTTCAATTTTCTTAGAGGGAATGAAAGCTAAAAATTTTGATTTTCCAAGAAAAATATAGAATATCACAAAAAATTGTGTTTTTCGGGGACGGACCTGGTGTAGTGGTTAGAACACACGCCTCTCACGCCGAGGACCTGGGATCGAATCCCATCCCCGAGATAGTCGCTAAAAAAAATTTCAGTGACGACTTCCTTCGGAATGGAAGTAAAGCCGTTGGTCCCGAGATGAACTAGCCCAGGGCTAAAAATCTCGTTTTTTTAATTTTTCGTTTTGAAGTTGTTTTGAAAGCTTCGGGACAAAAAAAATAGCTGTTCTAATTTTTTATTGAAAGTTTGAAACATTTTACGTTCAAATTTTCCGCGATGGTTTTGAGATATTTTTTAAGAAAATAAAAAATCAGTCGTTTTTTATCGGCACACACTCATCCTACAGTCTTTAGCTTTCATTTCGTCCAAGAAAATTGAAAATCGGTCAAGCAGTTCAAAAGTTATGATATTTAAAAAAAAAATAAAAAAATGCAAAGTCGCAATTTTTCTGGTCATCCCTATTTTGAAAATGGTCACCCTAATCAAAACATTCAAAAACACGTGTATTGCTCCCGCGGATACAATCCGGTAGGGAATAATTACTACTAGAGATGTGTTCAAATTCACGGTTTATATCTGACTGATTTGTACAACGTAATGGTGTCATATTTATACTCCGCTCTTCCCTATTGAACATACTAGTATTTTATTGTTGCATACAGTAATGTATTGTGGCTTAACTGTTATACAATAAAGGCTACTGCAGAATCTTCTGGAAATATCAAAGAAAGATGTAATGCACGGGTAAACAATAACAATGTTTTGACGATCTGGAAAGATTGAGAAAGAAGTGATTGATTAATAATTTAACGTTTCAATACTAATATTTGTATGAACGAGCTATGTTACAGGTGAGTAAAAAGTGTTGCCAGGCATTTTTTGAAAAAAAAAAAATCTGAAGGGTTTTGCTCCTTGATATTAGATAAATCCTAGTAAACACATTTTTTGCTGTGATTTTTTCTAACAATCCTGTGGAGAAACTTGAGGATGAACTTCAAAAGCAAAGTTAAATCATCTGAATAATTCGTAGAATGAATCTTTGCTTGGTGATCTTGAAGACATTTTTGGTGAGACTCATAGAACTTTTGTTCTATTTTTTAGACAAATATTCAGTAATTCCTGAAAATCCTGAACAAATTAATTATAAACAACTGGAGGAAACTTTAATTTAACAATTGGAATTCATACCCAAAAAGTGCGAAGAGGATCTTCCAGGAGAAACAATTAAAAGAATTGCGGAATTCTCCAAAAAAATCCTTCGAGAAATTTTCTGGTAAGATCAGAAAACCTGGGAATGGTTTTCCGTGCGAATCCCAGGACAAACTCATTAAAAACTGGCAAAGGAGTTCCTGAAGAAAGCACTGAAAAGTACGAACATAATTCTTGCAGAAATGCCCATATGAATTCTTAGAGAAATCTCTTCAATGCACATGGTTTAATACCTGAAAAAATCGTGAAAGAATCAAAAAGGACATTCCTTGACCTTTTTTTGCTAGAATTCTTGAAGGATTAGTGACTGGATTACAAAAAAAAATCTTTTCCGTCACGAAAACTGAAATTTACAAATATCACTGATGAGCCGCGAAATGAGACGAAATAAAATCAATACAAATCTGTTCAAACTACAATATTTGTGAGAATCGTGAATATTGCGACTGACATTACTTCTGTAAAACAAGTATTAGCTAGACCTCCCCTAGGCCCCTTCCAGAAACAAATCCTAGCTACGCCAATGCCTAAGAATGAATGATTAGGGTAGTTTAAATAAAACCTAATCTCGAAAGGTGCCTGTACAGTATCTGCCCTTCTTGTGCTATTCGGAGCTAAAATGCCCTTCTATGCCTACTTGTCCCATGTTTTATGTAAACCTTATGGACCGCTACAAATATACATACAGTCGCTTCTCCACATCTCGATATCGAAGGGACCATCAAGACAGGGACAGATCGAGATAAAGAACAAATGATGAACAAATTGATGAATACTAGCTTGAAAAACACTCCGTTGCTAAGAAAGTAATACACAAACAAACGTCATTTTGCGCTCCTAATTTGTTTTGAATCCCAAAATGTTGGTCTAGTAACCTTCGATATTGGTCATATCAACATACGGAGAGAAAATTGAGAACGAAACATCAACAGAAACACATCGAGACATGGAGATATCGAGATAAGGAGATATGGAGAATGAAAATGTATGCAGACTGAAGGAATTATGAAATCATCGACATAGGGAGAGATATCGAGATGTAGAACATCGAGATGTGGAGAGTCGACTGAAGAACGGCAGTAAAGTGCAGGTGATTTTGTGTTTCTCCGATATAGTCGGCTGCCCTTCTTTGGTATCTAGCCTGTGGATTAATAAGGTTGGACTTACGAATTTATTTTATTTAAATTAATACCTATATGGTTTCACATCATGCGTTTTACACAGTTAAGATATCAACAAGCTTAATTCTGCCTAGTTTGGGTAGTGGCTACGGTTAGGATAGCTCAGATCAATCTTCAGCATAAAAGAATATAAACGACCAATCTTTGGAGACTCATGCAAAATGGTACAGCCCAAATGACGCCAGAGAACCATACTTTCGTAAGGGGAACTTTATTTAGATTGTGGACCCAGTTATTGTTATTTTCAGCAAACATGAAATGAAAAACTTGCGTGCCATGGTCCGTGCATGCTCTTTTTTGATAATATGTCCTCCTGTCCTCCTTTGGACTGAAAATGTCCTCCTTTTCTAAATTAATCTAATATTCAATTTTACATCTATAAGTTTTCTGATTACGAATTCGTTAGAATCTCTCTGGCTATTCATTAGTCTTGTATAAGGATGAAGGGATGTTTTGCTTGAAACCCAATGTTAAGTTTGGTAAATTTCCACCGTTTGTGAACTTTTAATTTGAAAATATTGTTAGATGTTTGATATGTTATAATTTGATTAGTATTTTATTTTTTTGTTTCTTTTCTAAAGCCCTAAAAAGGATACCTCGTTGTGTATGTTCAATCAATAGTGAAAACTTGCATGCTGTCGCGGGACTTTTAAGTGGGCGGAAATGCTTTTGGGTAATCCAATAAACATTTTTTGCACATTACTTACGAATATATTATAATAATCTTATTATGGGAATACATTAAGCAATGTTGTCAGCCAAACTAACACCCATTACATTAATTTGAAAGAGGAACACATTGTTTTGAGTGATTTGCTATGAATATCTTTTTCGAAAAGAGACACACAATCTTTAAATCTCTTCTAATACTTTGTAATGTAAAAATTGAATCTAAGAAATTCAATTGAAAACAAGTTATGTAACTAAATAAGAGATCCTTATTCAATAATTCTTTTGAAAAAATAAAATAATTATTATATTAAATAATTCACTCATATGTTCAAAAAACCAAAGAAAAAAAAATAATTTCGTTTCGAAGAGCAAAACGGAAAAGTTTTCTTATCAACTTAAGTTTTGTATCAAAGTAAGTAGAACTAAGGCTTGATGTTTATAGTTATTTCTATTGAAGTGACTTTTCGTCATAGACGTGTCCGCCACTAAAACTTTTGGTGCAAAAACAAGGTTTTTTTTAAACTTTTTAGATTAATTTTTGTTGTTTCTTGAACAAGTGATTCAATAATCAGTGTTTTCCAACGACATTCTCTCCTTTTTTTTTGCTAAAAGTCAATTCTGGTTCTGGCATGGCAAAGTTTAGAAATGTCCTCCTTTTTCAAAAGCGGTAAGACAAAATGTCCTCCTTTCTGAAATATTCTTCTGGTAAGCCTACCCTGAGCCAGCTATTCCAATTTCTAAGTGCTCGGTGAAGCTCTAGATAAATTCTCGAGCGGCAGCTCAGAAAAAGTAATATTGGAATAGTTTCGAGTCGTCAAACAAAATTGTAAAATACTGACAAGGGAAGGTCACGATGGTGTTACACGGGGTTTCAACCGGACTATTTTTGTTAGATTCTACATGTCGAAATATGAAAAACCCCAAAGCGTTTCGGGTGATGGACCAGTGGTGTAGCCAGGAGGGGCTCTAAAAGGGGCAATTTTGTACGTATATTATATTATAAGGCTAATTGTGAATTTGACAAAAATATTTTTTAGTATTTATTGTGATGAAAGAGAACAGAATTGACATTGATGTATGTTTCAATTGATTTTTTTTTCCATGCCAAAGGCGCAATCGGGATGGGTTTCTTGTTGGTATACTATTTTAATAAAACCAAATTTGTTTTGGTGTCCATATTCCATGTTAGTTACGCTAAAAGTATAAAAATACATTACAAACATACATTAGGGGTCATGCACAAATTTCGTCACGCTCCAAGGGGGGGGGAGGGGGTCAGGCGGAGCGTGAAAAGCCATACAAAAAGTTTTGAGAGGTCATACAAAAAGCGTGACAAGGGGGGGGGGAGGTGTTGAAAAACTCCCATTTTAGCGTGACATAATTTGTGTACCATCTCTTAATGTCAATGCTGTTCATTACTATCGTGATTAATACTGAGAAAAATCTTTTTGCCAAATTTTCAATTGACTCAATAATATTATATTCGTACAAAATCGACCCTTTCGGAGCCCCTCCTGGCTACACCACTGGTGCATCACCCGAAAGGCTTTGGGGTTTTTCATATTTCGACATGTAGAATCTAACAAAAATAGTCCGGTTGAAACCCCGTGTAACACCATCGTGACCTTCCCTTGTGAGCCATCTCCAAGGGTGGCGAAATATTTATCATATCTGTTAAAGTAGAATTACAGTCTCTTGGTCAGAGCGTTGACAGGCCACTGCCGAATGCCGACTCAAATATCAAATGGCAAATATTCAGCGTGCCGACTCATTTGTGTATAAGGGTTTATTCACAAATTTCATAACGCTGAAAATGGTCATTTTTGACACCCACCCACCCCCTCGTAACGCTTTTTGTATGAATATTCTAACAAATTTTGTATGAGCTGTAACATCACGAGGACACCCACCCACCCCCTTCAGCGTTATGAAATTTGTGAATGGGCCCTAACAGTTGTGATTACTATTATGGAACATCGTATCACCTGATATGTAGCTATCCAGTTTTTGCGCAAATGCAATTTCAATTACTTGGTAAACACTTATTAAATCAAAGTGAATTCAGAAGTCTGAATCTTCTTCTTCTTTTATTCTTAAATCGCTGTGGTAATGATCTGTATGCTCCTCTTTACGCTCATGCGTTTTACAGTGCCCTGCTCAGGGATGGGAAATGTACTGAAGCAAATATTTACCACCTCGACATTCACATTTTTCTTCACGACCATCAAAATCGAAAGCAAACCATGACCTTTCAAAACAAAAAATGTCACGGCTCTTCAAAACTGTAATCTTCTTCTTCCTAACGTTTTTTCAAACCCGAATGTGGAATGACTCGAGCACAGTGGTGACGTGATTTTTCCGGTTTTAGGGGTTTTGCATTGTTGCTCGATAAAGGCAGCATGAAATTGAGCTTGTTTATATGTAACGCAACGGAATGATTGTGCTCTAATAGATTTCAATTAGTTGAAATCACAAGCGAAATATTAGCGATTGAATTATTTAACTTTTTTTTCAATTATTTACTTCGAGATGGCTGCTCGAAAACGATCAAGCATTGTGTGAACCGTTGGCAGCGCAACGCCTGATGATATTGATACTGCTGCTGCTTTGTGTTTTGGTTGACTGCCAGAATCGATGAACTGTGGTAAATAGTGGTCACAGTTCCCAAGCCTGGCCCTGCTGTTCAAACCCATTGTGGTATAAAGCTACATGCTTTCACTTCGCTAATGCGATTTTCCCCTTTTCAAGGGACCCACTTAGGGGGGCAACGTGGCGTAGTTGGCTGCACGTACGTTTCATAAGCGGATGATCATGGGTTTGATTCCCAGCCCCCTTACAGAAAAATTCGTCAGTCCGCTCAAGAACAACACGAGCCCCTCCGTCCAACATCACGGCCGTCTGAAAGCGGACTGACATCTTGACCCTCCTCTGAACAAACGCTCAACTGTACCCGGATTAACACGGTAATTGACTAGGGATTGTTCAAATATTACGTAACGCAACAGGGGGAGGGAGGGGGTCTGACATAGTGTTACGGTTCATACAAAATTTAAAAATTTCCATACAAAAGCTGTTACGTGGGGGAGGGAGGGGGTCCAAAATTGGCAAATTTTGCGTTACGTAATATTTGAATGAACCCCTACGGCTATGAACAAATAATCCTCTCTTGGACTGATAAAAGCATCCCTGCGTGCTTTTCGATCTACCTGCGAAAAGTAGAGAACGCAAAGAGACAGCGTGGCATCAGATCTAAAAATTTATTAGGTAATAGAATAGAATGAATTTAGGCGTTATGCTCTAGTACTACAGTCGAATTGATCCTCGCTCTAGTGATGCCCAATGGTGAAATGAGCTACAAATTAGAGTAAGGTAAGGTACCCCGGGGCAAGTGAGAATACGGGGTAAGTGGGGCGTTTCGTCATAGCTCACTTAGGAAAAGTTTTTCATGGGGGTATTCTTCTAGAAAGTTGAAGATACAATGACAAGGAATGTATTTAGTACTAAACATATTGCCATTTTTATTACCATGTGGTTCATGTTACATTTCATATGAAATTTTCGATGGTCTTTCTTACCCCAAAATATGTTTATACGCGGGGTAAGTGGGACCTATCAAAACAAAAACCAGAATCAAACTTTTCGTATACGTTTCATACATTTTCCTAGAGAGTAGAACAAAAACATTCAAACAAATGATTTTTATCAAAAAAAAAGATCAATCTCAAATTACGTAATTGCATAAGAGAGAAAATAAGTGTAAGTATTCTTATTTTTCATTTGTTTTTATTTTTGAAATACGACTTCAAAACTGAACAAACACAAAGATGAAATTTGAAATGCATCATGAAAACGATTACTTTTCTATTTTATTTGAACTTTATTTGTTATTTCTACCAAATTAAGTAGTGATGGAAAACAATTCCGCCCCATTAAGTGGTTTTCTGCCATGCATATAAATAATGACAAAACATTTTTATAATTTCGTAATTTTTTTATTGTTTATGTGCTACAATTTATTTAACCACTTATAAATGATATATTTATTTACGCTTTTATTGAGGAATTTTCAGTTAATATCATGTTAATAATATGTGAGGGGACATACTATTAAATAAAGGTTTTCTTCCTAAAACGTTAGGTATTTTGTGGTTGATCCCTTATGTACATCAAATATGCACTAAAAATTAAAAATCTAAGATTTATCGATTCTTTTATTGTAATGGTTGACTTACTGATGTGGATTGACGCATGAAACTGGATGTGTCCCACATGCCCCATTAAGCGAAGTAACTGCGTCCAATGGCTCGTTCAAAAACTTTCTTCCAAGGTTTTCACAATTTCGAAATTATTCGATCAGTTTCATGCACACACCAGTAAATATGTTGCCAAAATGTGATTGTGTTGTTGGATTTGAAAAATATTGACATTTGAAAATTTTATTGGACAATTTGTTTGAACTATCGTTTTTTTCGTTCCCACTTGCCCCGCGGTACCTTATGAGTAATTTGAAAAAAAGGGACCCCACTTCTATTTCCTCCCATCTTTCCCTTCCCTTTCCTCTCCCATCGCGTACATGGGTAGAAATCACAATCCAAAAACAAGATTATGACTCATGATATCATGATTCCAGCGTGTTTTCCTCTTGTGAAAATACACCATGATTTGGACTCATGATATCATGAGTCAGATTGCCGTAACGCAACACACGCGTTATGTTTTTGTAGCTGATTGCTCGGAATCATGATTCAAATGCCAAAAATGCTGAGTCGCGCATCCGTTTATGATCGACAAAATAAAAAAAAAGTTTAAAATAGCATGCATTGAGCTTCGAGCCAAGAACCTTCCGATTGTGAGCCACGTAGAGTGATCGATACGAATGTGATGAAGCAAAGTGCGCCGCTGAGTGTTTTCACACTGGATGTTACGCTTATGAGGAATCATGATTATGACTCCAGGAACCATGATTTGTGATCCTGATATTATGACCTAACCAATTTATGAATTTCATGATTTGTAAATCATGGTGTGGGGATCAGATTTTTATCCGTGTAGATGATGAAATAGGCTCAAATATGGCGATGGCATAAATCTCCCTACTGGTGGTGAACGTGCCTTTTGAGCTGGCCTTCTGATATTGCAAAGTTTTAGATAATTCAATCGAAAAACCACGAAAGATCTAACGTATTTTCGTAATGCAAACGTCCTTTCTAAAATCCTGACTTCTTAACACATGGCAGCAGTCGCAATGAAAGCAAGAGTATCCCTTAAAAAAATAAGTACCCGTTTTCGTGGTTTGGAGACAAAAGATCGGAAGGAAGCAAAAGGACAACAGATAAAAAAATAATATTCGCGCGAAAAAAATAAATTCTTTTGAGATTATTTTTGATATTTTCTCCTTCCTTCTTCGATCTTTTATCCTTTCTTTTTTAATGTTCTCTTCTTCGAACGTTTTGTTTTTCTATTTTTTGTCATAGATTTATTTCAGTAAGTTCCATGGAAGCTTGATTTGCCGCAAAACCAAGCATGTAACAAGTGAGCAACTGATATACGACACTATTTGAATATTGACACATGTCATTCACTGAGATTATCCGTTTATTCTCTCCTCCAGTTCTCTTCTATGAATCGTATACCACATCTCGTTATTTCAACACTGACCACAAACGAGTGCTCGAAATAACCATCGCTGTTCATATTCTTCATCGTGGTGTACAATACATCGATGTTTATCATATCCCATGGAAATGTTGCAAGGAAAAAATTGAACATGACATTTTGCAAACACTGCTAATGGATTTGCTTAGACATACCTACAGACAAACAAAATCACTGAATTATTTTTTTTTATTTTGCACCGTACTCCTTGGTTTATGTTCTAGACACGATATTTTCCGTAGAGGATGTAACGGTCTAACCACGGGTATGTCTTTCCACCTTCCAGCTACACTCACAGAGCGACTTGTTGATTTGAATGCAAATTCAATTTCATCCTTCATTTTCCTTTGCTACCGCCCTGCTTTTAAGTGGGTGTCGGTTTCCCTGACACGTATAATGGACGAGATTATTCCTCAATCAACTCGGGTGGTCTGCATCGATCGTGGCTGGTACCATTGCACATTAGGGTACGACTTATTTTTGAAAGTCCTTAAAACTAACAGTTCGTAGGCTCTTCCGAAATCAAATGGTATAAAACAAAATCACCAAAGAATGAATTACAGAGTAAGGTGGCGCAAGTAATTGAAAGGTTAATTTAAAAGTTATTATATATGACCTACATTGAAATTTACATAACCTTCTGTGACTTCCATTGAAATTTTCTAAACTTTGGTAGTTTTTAAATCTATTCTATCAATTCAGCACCATTTTCTTCAAAATTGAATTTATGTGAATTTTGCATAACACCAAAATTGTTCAAACAAATAACAAGTATTTGATAAAAGCAGTTTATTTTAAATTTAAAATCATTTTACTGAACTCTCTTTACTTTGCTTTCAAAGTAGATAAACTAGTTTCATTTTAACTGTCCCTTAGATAAAATAAAAAAAGTCTATTATAGCTAGAAGTGGATGTCTTTTACAGTTTTTGTTCAATTTATTAATCCAAACCATGCACGGATAAAAATCTGATTCCCAAATCATGATTTACAAATCATGAAAATCATAAATTGGTTAGGTCATAATATCAGGATAACAAATCATGGTTCCTGTAGGTGAATTCCGGCGCGTATTTTGTTCGAAGAAAAGAAAATGTTCTTGCTGGTGGATTATGGACGAAAATTTCTTCTCTTCGAAGAAAATGTGCGCTGGAATTCGAATGCTGGAGTCATAATCATGATTCTTCATAAGCGTAACATCCAGTGTGAAAACACTAAGCGGTGCACTTTGCTTCAGCTCATTCGTATCGATCACTCTCAACTGGTTGAGTGGTAGGGTACGTGGCTATCAATCGGAAGGTTCTTGGCTCGAATCGCAGTGTATGCTATTTTTTTTATTTATTTTTTATTTTGTCGATTATAAACAGATGCGCGACTCAAAATAAATTTCATTTCGACTGGTGGAATCGCGAAATGATTGATAAAGGTGTATAATTTTACTAATCTAGCCGTATTTGTTTTGCGTCACGAGTTGATTAAAAATGCAGAGTGAACTACAATGTTCAGGACCGTCCTGACACGCGTGGGATTATTGAACTCTTATTGAAAATAATGAATTACAAAGCTGTAATTGTATGTTTCATTGTAAAATGCGTATTAATAATCTTCATCAAAGGAAAACAATAATATACTAAATAGAATATTATGCTCGTAATTCGAATCATCGACGTTTTTGTTATTTGAACGACGTTCTGTTCCGTTCCGTCGATTGAACGCTCATTGCTTTTTGAAATCATCAAGATTCAAAAGTGAAAAACTAGTGTAAACCTGAAAGTAACTATTGAAAACACTTCAAGCCGATTGGTCCCCCGAATACCTGATGTTTGTGATGCTAGATCGAACGCAGCCATTTTATTGCTTTGGCTTCGGTGATATCTTTCATATTTGTTCTCAAATAGAAGGATTGTTTGCTTATTAAATAGTTAGCTTTTTCAAGTCTCGTAATTATATGCAAAGGGTTCTATAAACTCTGATCTTTTTCATTCTATTTTAATTTGTATGCTTTAGCAAACATAATAATAATAATATGTCGCATATTTTTCTGAAGTCATCAACAAACATGGTCCGTTCCGACTCAGAATCAATCAGTTGATTTAGTCATAAATTATGGCTCATAATATATAATGACGGAGTCCTAATCTGAATTTTATTAAGATTTGTGAAGAATTATGTGCTTTGTTACGATACGGTTTGTTGAACAAGAAGGGGGTAAGGGAGTTAACCATAATATTTTCTTCTCGTTTCAGAGAGCGAGTAATGGCGCTTTAACCAAGGCTTTCGAGCCAGGACAAAAGGGAGAAATACCTCCCATCCCTGAAAGAAGAGCACCCAGAACAATGGAGTGTGCATTAACATTCTTAGCAACGCCACTCCCAACGATTTGAACTTTTCCTCTGAAATGAGACGGTTGGTACGGTTGTTCCCGTTTCTTCCTTTAAACAATTCAAACACTTACGTCAATCATATTATTCATAAGTGGATAATCTGATCGCCGTGAACATTTGAGTTATCTTCAAACCCAAGTCTGCAAAGTGGGCCTGGCCATTTTAATATTTGTATCATATCACCGATATGCTGCAAATATTAATGCTGACGAGAAAATATTAGAAGAAATTTCAGTATTTCCAGGATGCTCTTTAATATTGGCTGTGCAAGCGCTTAGAATAGAATAGAATAGAAAGTAAACGGATACGCGACTCAGCATTTTTGGCATTTGAATCATGATTCCGAGCAATCAAGAAAAACCTAACGCGTGTGCTGCGTTACGGCAATCTGACTCATGATATCATGGGTCCAAATCATGGTGTATTTTCATAAGATGAATACACACTGGAATTATGATATCATGAGTCATAATCTTGTGTTTGGATTCTGATTTCTACCCGTGTGTTTAAACAATGTATATTCTTCATTCGTACTGTTTGAATACAATCAAATTATTTTCAAA
The DNA here is from genome assembly GCF_002204515.2 of Aedes aegypti. Classification (NCBI taxonomy): domain Eukaryota; kingdom Metazoa; phylum Arthropoda; class Insecta; order Diptera; family Culicidae; genus Aedes; species Aedes aegypti. The sequence goes on along the minus strand of NC_035108.1, from coordinate 183,661,366 downwards.
AGCATAATTGAGAGTTTATAAAGTTATGCTCAAAGCTGAGTTTTTAGTAAAATGAGGTAAAGTTTACAAAAAACTCTTTACAAATAGTACTTACTACAGTTTTTGACAATTTGAAGTTTAACAATTATTTCATAAATTTAATTTGGGTATCTTGAATATTTTCATTCAAAATTGATTAAAAATATCAAAGTTATGTAAACTTCATTGTAGGTTATATTAATTACAACCAAATTGACCTTCAAGACACTTCCGCCGCTGAATCTCTATGTTTTTGGCTTAAGCTAAGATTTTCATTTTACAAGGGGAATTGGGGGCATAACGGACACGTTAAGCAAATGTTCGTTATAAGACCATACAATGGCAATGTTTTTAATTTACCCGTTGCTAGTTTTTTAAGTTTGATATTAGTACGACGTGCTACATTCATTCATGATGATAAAAATCACATCATGTGTCAGAAAAACGAGATGGAAAATAAGGTCGAAAACAAGGCTGGTAAAAACGTATCGAGTCGAAATGAACACTTGCATGAAATTAAGTAATTCCAATACATTTAATGACTGCCAATCGTTCCTATATGTAAAAGAGCTCTCCCTCAATCATAATAGCTAAAAAGAACCTTTCTGGGTTCGTTACTTTGCTCAAAAAACTTTGCTCAAAAATTAGATTTAGAGCAAAAAATAAACTTTTATACCGTCAAACATTTCAAATGCAATACAGATTTCAAGTAGTGTATGCACTTTTGATGAAGTATGCATATTCTCAGATATTTAGGAAGTGTACATATCGCCCCATATGTTCATTATGCCCCTAATCCCCCTATGTGTTTTGGATTTAGAAAATCACACCACTTTTCGAATTTGAGAACTTTTGAAAAATAAGTCACACTCTATTCCACATACATCTTAATCATATATACGTTCGCTATCGCCGTGCTGGTCGTTACAAACAGCTACAAATCCATACAGTTCGATTCGTGCATTCCATCAATAACACACTTGAAGGAAGCAACCAACTGTTGTAGTTGGAGAGCAGAACGAAACAAAAAAAACCTATCGAAATCACAGTCACGAATGTTTTCTGATTGATATTCATATCGAACTTGTGCATGTGGCGGCAGGAGCATCGTGTTCATAGCTGTTAGTTGACGTCGACACTGCCCCTGTGCAGTGCAAGTTCAAAAACATGGAAATCGAAACTGACTTATCGTCAGAGCGAGTGGCGCTCGATTTTCGCTTTTCGTCACCAGATGTTAGCGTACAATCATCAATTGTAGTCGGCACCTTTTTTGCTGGGGGTTTTTCGTTCGGCAGTTCAAACGGCGTGAATAGGGTTACCATAATATCACAGCTGTTTAGAGCATAAGTTTATTCTACAAAATATCTTAGAAAGCATTGCAGCTATTGAACAACAAAATAAAATTCAATCATTTTTCACCCAGAACAGTTTCATTTTGTCGTTTGTATATCCTTATTGAAAAAATAATCTACCATTTTTTTCTATTTCGTTCATTTGTTTTCTAAACATCTCTCAACATCTCCTTAGATTTTTCTATATGAAGTTTTGAGTGCAAGTACTATTTACGGTTATACGAGACCCATAATAGGTCATCAGATCTACAAGCGTAACCAGTCCTGACTTCAAAGTCCGGAGGTGTTCGTAGTGAATAGCCTGATGGAACCTAGAATAACCCTAGAGGAATTCCTGAAGCAATCTTTAACAGAATTCCTGATAGAATTTCTGATGGAATCCAAGAAGGTGTTCTTGATAGAGTCCCAGAAGGATTTTAAAATGAAATCTAAGAAGTATTTCAAAGTAAATCTATGGAAAGACTTCTAATGGAATCCCTGCGAAATAATCCTGATAAAATCTATTGAAAGACTCCTGTTGAAATCCTAAGAGAAACTTCTGATGGAATCCTTGGAAAAACTTCTGATGTAATTCCTGGAGGAATCTATGACGGAATCTCCAGAGAAACTCTTGATAAAATTCCTGTAGGAATCTCAGATAGAATCTCTGAAGGAACTACTAAAGGAATACCTACAGACATTTCTTGAAGGAACTTCTGATAAAATCCCTAGAAGGAATGGAATCCCTAAAGGAACTTCTGATGTAAAACCTGGAGGAACTCCTAATAGAATCTCAGAAGGAACTCCTTATAGGATCTCCTGATGAAATCCCTGGAGGGATTGCTGATAATATGCCTGGCAAAACTCTTTAAACTCTAATAAATTTCCTTAAGCAATCCTTGATATAATCTTCAAAGGAACTCCTGACGGATTGCCTAAAAAAACTTCTGAAAGAACCCCTGTAGGAATTGCAGGTGGAATCTCTGATCGGGCTCTTGATTGAAGAAAATCTTACAATAACTTCGGATACAAACTCTTCTGATGAAATCCTTGAACAAACTTTAAAAGGAATCAAATTACCTGGATGAGTTCCTAGTAAAATTCCTGATGGATTCCTTGTAGGAATTCCTGGTAAAATCCCTGGAGGAATTCCGTTTTGCTAAAGAAATAATTTAAAGATTGTAGGTAAACGCCAGTGGAACATAAAGAAACAACAAAAGAGCGTACATTTGCTAGATCACCATGTCGTCGAAGCTGTTTAAATTCACGCATTTTGACTTGCCACCCATCTGCATCGGCAGTTCATGGGAACCTTCAATTTGACATGCTGACGACGATGTTCGTGCAACATCACTCCAGACGGTATGATCAGTTCGTCAAACATTTGGCTGCGTTGCCGAATACGTCATTGCCATTGGTTTCAACGAACACCAACAGAAGCGTACGTGTGAGGTGAGATAGTGGAGATAGTTTCTCACTGTTCACGTATATCTGTCATCGTTAGTGAACGGACATCTCGTCGATTACTTTGAGATAGCCCGTCTATCCATCACTAGTATCATTTGTACAATGTAGCTAGTTTGTTCGCAATGTCGAATATTTGTGAAAAAATGCGCCAATCACATAACCGGCGATTCCATAAATTGCGGTGGTTTTTGCTCGTCGATGGATTGTATGCGGTGCTCCAGTGTCAGTCAACAAGGCGAGTGAAAAATGATTGTATCAATAAAAGTGGAAATACGAGATAGCGTGCTGGCAGAGATCAAGCATGAAATTCGTTCAAATTTCAAAACTTTGATCGATTCCGTACCCCGTACTCCATCTTCAATTTATCGCACAGCACATCCACTTTCGATCAGATCTAAGCGTCTGCGTAATGATGTTTGTGACGACGATGCGGTTACCCATCGGCCGGTAAAATCCATATGTTGCGTTGGAACTAGTGTTCCAATCGCGGATCTGGTTGTTTCTGAAGCCACAGAAGAAAATCTCGCAAACATTCTGGCTGTACTTGTTAGGCATATTACCGGAGGTACCAGAGAACAAGGTCGTCGAGCCAACGGAGTCCAAATTAAAGACAACGAATCTGCAGGTGGTTAAACTCGTTCCTCGGGGGAAAGACGCCAGAACGCTCACTTTTGTTTCGTTAAAAAATGGAATACCACTTGAACTCAAAACCATCGCTCTGGCACCGGAAACTTGGCCACACTTCCGAGAATTTGAAAATGTTGGGCATAATAAACAGTTTTTTTGGAGGCTGGAAGCAGTGACACCCAACCAAATCATCCAGACCAAGACACCGATAGCATCGTCCATCCTTCCTCGTTAGTTTCCGAAGAGTTAACAAAAACTGCTACGTCCGTGCAGCACGCTATACCTCACATCATTCCGCCATCGTTCCACGTTCCACCATTGCCCACCGTTACGCCGTTCCCGAGAGCACCTATCGTTCCACTTACTATTTACTATCAAAACATCGGTGGAATGCGTATGAAAACTAACGATTTTCACTTACTGACCGCTTCTTGTGACTATGACGTTGGGGGACTGGGGGTAACATGCCCATAGAGAGCAAAACGCGCCACCCTCGATTTGGACGAACGATGTGTTTTAGAATGCTTTTTTTCAGGCTAGATCATAGAGAATGGATACAAATGCTTCTACTAATATATTTTTATGTATTTTTCTCAAGCAAATCGTTAAAAACGTATAAAAACGTTTTTCGCTGTTTTCGTTGCAATTTTGTACGATTTTCAAGGTCAGTTTTTATGTCGATAGATAACCAAATCATTGAAACAATCGCCGAGAGCCAACTTGTGCACTGTCGTAGTTTGTATTACATGCAAAAAATATGTTAAATTTGCCCTAGAAAAGCTAAACTTCAATCAACTCTGGGGGCAAAACGCCCACCCCTATTTCATAACACCAAAACAGCCATTTGAATTCAAATTCTACCAAACGTAATGCCACGTTGGGGAACTGGGGGTAATATGTTCATAGGGGCAAAACACGCCACCATCGCTTTGGACGAACGATGTGTTTTAGAACGCTTTTTTTCATCCTTGATCATAGTAAATGGATAAAAATGCTTTTCCCAATATATTTTTATGTGTTTTTCTGTTTTTGCTGTTTTCGTTGCAATTTTGTGCGTTTTTTCAATGTCATTTTTTAGGTCAATAAATAACCAAATTTCTAAAACTATTACCGAGAGCCAACTTGTGCACTGTAATAGTTTGTATTACGTGCAAAACATATGTTTAATCAACTCTGGGGGCAAAACGCCCACCACTATTTCATAACACCAAAACAGCCGTTTGAATTCAAATTCTATCAACCGTAATGCCGCGTTGAGGTTACGCAGAAATTGGAACCATACAAATGTACATTTTTCGCATCAGCATGTACACTCCCGTGCATAAGTTTGGGTTCACCCCCTAAAAAACATGCAAAAGTGTTCTGTCCATATCTCTGTGATTACACGTCCAATTGAAACTCTCTAAGTCGCATTCGAAAGGCAAAGAGTTATTCTTACTTCGTATGTATTTCTCCAAAAACATTCTTTGAACTTTGTATACTAAATTTTTACTTGAAGTTGTGACATTTTTCAAAAAACACACTGAAAAATCATATGTAATTTTCTCAGCATTGGATCGACCAAAATTTTAAAACAAGGTGTCATTAGAATCGTAATCTTATATTCTTAAAAGAGACCCCACGAAATTTTGGCGGAAAAATCTGAAAAGTATTCAATATCAATGAAACAGTCAGTCAAGTCATCGTGCAAAAGTTTGGGTTCACCCCTCAGTATGGTGTATAGTGCAAAAGTTTGGGTTCACCTGAACTTACTTAAATCTGTGAAATCTCAAACCAATCATGTACGCGCCATTATTTGCGCTCAAAAAAGCTTTAAACTATTAAAATCGGTTAAAAATGGCAGAGATATTGACAAAAAATGATGTGCGTGCGGCTCAGGTGAACCCAAACTTTTGCACGATTTGCATCATACTGAGGGGTGAACCCAAACTTTCGCACGATGACTTGACTGACTGTTTCATTGATTTTGAATACTTTCCAGATTTTTCCGCCAAAATTTCGTGGTGTCTCTTCAAAGAATATAAGATTACGATTCTAATGACACTTTGATTTAAAATTTTGGTCGACCCAATGCTGAGGAAATTAAATATGATTTTTCAGTGTGTTTTTTGAAAAATGTCACAACTTTAAGTAAAAATTCAGTATACAAAATTCAAAAAATGTTTTTGGAAAAATACATTCGAAGTAAGAATAACTCTTTGCCTTTTGAATGCGGTTAAAGAGATTCAATTGGACGTGTAATCACAGAGATATGGACAGAACACTTTTGTTTGTTTTTGAGGGGTGAACCCAAACTTTTGCACGGGAGTGTATACTATTATTGAACAATAACATCTGAACAAACGCCCGGATGTATGCAACCCATATACAAGCATGATTGTGTGCGTTCGTTTACAGCATGGCTAACGCCGAACTCAAGCGGGGCGTTTTACCAAGCAAAACAATACATATGCAGTTAAGCAAGCATTTTTTTTTTTTAAATTAATTTATAAACCCCAGAAAAGTTAAAATGGATAACTGTTTCTACTATTTGGTAGAAAACATGTTTGTCTTTCTATATCTATAATTAAAAAAGATCATGAAATAATGTTTTTCACATCTAAAACCGCTGCAAACTACCCCCAGTCCTCCTTCATGTTACGCAAAAATTGGAACCTTACAAATGTACATTTTTCGCATCAACATGTATACTTTTATTAAACAATAACATCTGAACAAACGCCCGGATGTATGCAACCTATAAACAAGCTTGATTGTGTGCGTACGTTTATAGCTCGGCTAACGCCGGACTGAAGCGGGGCATTTTACCCCGCAAAACAATACATATGCAGTTAAGCAAGCATTTTTTAAAAAAATATTTTATAAATCCCAGAAAAACTAAAATAGATAGCTGTTTCTACTATTTGAAAGAAAACATGTTTATTTATCCGACCATAATGAAAACAAGAGCATCAAATAATGTTTTTCACATTCAAAATCGCTATTTTCCTTAACGTGGGCAAACTACCCCCAATCCCTCTATGACTAATCATTTCCAAAGAGGATGGGGAACACTCATCGTTGTCAAGAAGTCTGTTGCTAGCATGGCTGTTCAACTGGACAGATCTGACTCGCTGGAGCAGGTTGCTGTAAAAGTATCCGTCAAATCCGTCTATGTTTGTGGAATCTATTTGGGGCCCAACTGCGATCCTGGTAAATATGCCGCACATTCCGACTATGTTGAGCAAATTATCAACAAAACAAGTTTCGGCGATTCTGTGGTGAATGTTGGTGACTACAATCTGCCATATTTACCACGGTCATACGATGACGACGTAGACTCCTACATTCCGACGAATGCCTCGACTGAGCAAGAACTTTCTTTTGCTGAGAACATGGTCGCTAGATCAGATTTGTAACGAGCGTTATTCCAATGGCAGATTGCTTGACTTGGCTTTTGTAAACAGCAGTGAGGTTGAACTATTTGAAGCGCCAGCTATTCTATCAACTGACCGCCATCATAAACCGTTTGCGCTGCGTCTAGCCCCGCGCAGTGCCAGTGAGAATCCAGACGTTGCAGTAGGCAAAGATTTTTATTTTTGACGATGTAACTATGAAGCCGTTATTGATGATCTACATCTGTTGAAATGGAGGGAAATCTTCAACGGAGCAAATATCAACGAAACGGTCGATACTTTCTACACATTGGTATTCGGAATCATTAGCAGACACACTCCGCTCCGCAGAACTAATCCTCAGCGCTCGAATTATTAGCCATGGCGGAATTCGGATCTTCGCTTCGTTCCGTGAGTATATTTTCCGTATTCAAGATGAGGTCAAGACCGATCCTTCCTCTTTTTGGCGAATTTTCGAAAGCAGAAAAGATGCGCAGGCAATCCCCTTCAAAATGTCGTATGGCGACTCATTAAGATACGACATGAAAAGGTCAGTCGAACTTTTCGCCCACTATTCCAAATCCGTTTATAACGTTGAAACTCCACCGGATTCACATGAAATGCTGAATTTCCTACCGTTTTTCGACATGCATTTGCCGTGGCAGAAGTCGTAAGTGATCTCAACTCTGTCGATCCTTCCAAGGGTCCTGGATCAGATAAACTTCCTCCGATCTTCATTCAATGATGCGCTGAAATACTTGGACCACCTGTTTTTCAACCAATCGTTGTCGAAAGCTGTTTTTCTGGATGCTTGGAAAGTTGCTGCCATAGCGCCCATTCACAAAGCCGAAAATATCCATGAAGTGAAAAACCATAGACCCATCTCGATTCTCTGTTGCTTAGCTAAGACACTAGAACTCTTAGTTCACAGTGGAATGTCCGCTGCGGCTATGCCAGTAATATCGCAATATCAGCACGGCATCGTGAAGAATTGGTTAACAGCTACTAACCTAATGGTATACGCTAATGCTCTGAACTCCAGCTTGGAAAAACGATGCCAAGTGGATGGCGTTTACGTAGATTTTTCCAAAGCTTTCGGTAAGGTACCACATGATTTAGCAAAGCGTAAACTTGTGTGGCTAGGATTTCCCGACTGGTTGGTCAAGTGGCTACGATCATATCTACGAGACAGTACCGCCTATTTTTATCTATGATCCACCAAATCAACTAGTTTCGATACTCCGTCTGGCATGCCGCAAGGTAGCCACCTCGGTCCTTTGATTTTCATTTTGATCATCGACGACTTGAACCATCGACTGTATTCGAAGCACCTTATGATAATGGACCGTAAGCTGAACAAGTAAGCGAAAGCTTTCGCTGTGATGGGCTTCATTCGTCTTAATGCATTCTAGTTTCAAGATGTTAATGTCCCAATCATTTACTGTGCAATCCTTCCTAGCCTTCTCGAATATGTTGTTCAAATTTGGGCACCATATCAAGAAACGCATATTACTCGCATAGAAAGGGTGCAATGTTGTTTCATGCGGTTTGCGTTACGGAGACTACCATGGAACGATCCGCTCAGACTGCCTCCTTACGAGAACCGCTGTGAACTAATCAAGCTTGAGCCTTTGCGAACACGTCGTGTATTTCTCCAAAGAATGTTTGCTTTCGAAGATTTCGGATTGATTGCCCTGATCTGATGCGACAAGCAAACTTTTTCGTTCCGGTTCGGAGATCCCGCCCACGTTCGTTGTTCTGGACCGTAAGACATCGTACGGTATTTGGACAAAATCACCCGATGGAAAGATGCTTTAATCTGTTAAATGTTAATGTTTTTGACTTGGATGTGAGTAGAAATGGGGCCTTCCTTAGCCGAGTGGCAAAAGTCCGCGGCTACAAAGCAAAGCCATGCTGAAGGTGTGTGGGTTCGATTCCCGGTCGGTCCAGGATCTTTTCGTAATGGAAATTTCCTTGAATTTCCTAAGCAGAGTGATTCCAAGCAACAGCACCAAAATTTGGTAAATTTTTTAATTCATTTTTTTCTATTGAGCTGAAACTTTGCACAGTTTTCCAGTTCCATCTAAATCGTCATTTTCCGATATCAAATCTTCAAGTTGAGTCACGACTAACTTTTCAAAAGGGTGTATGTGAAAATGGTTCAAAAATATTCAAAAAGCTGCACAGCAAAAACGGTTCGTTCGATTGTTAGACAGCTAAAGAAACAAAGTTAGACAACAAAATAAAGATTCCAAAAAAAATACACACAGTAAAAAAAAAAATTTTTGCATTAAAAAACATAATTTTTGATACAAAAACTCAAATATCTCAAAACCCTATCGGAATACCAACGTAATTTTTTGAGGGAAAACGGTCCATTATATTAGCTATCTACCATAAAAATTTGGTGATGGTAAACCAATAAACAAAAAAGTTATGACATTTCAAACATGTCACAATTTTCTTATTTAGTAGAAAAAAAAAATTTTTTTTCGGTGTAAATTATTACGGGAACCGCAGTTTGTTGCTGATTTTATTGTTAAGGGCCTTGCGTGAATTATTCATTAGTATTATGTATTCATTAGTATTATGTATGTTATATGTATAAATATTATGTATATGTATAAATATTATATGTATATGTATATATGTATAAACTAAAATGAATTAACAGATTACACGAAAATATTTTTTTTTTTACCAGGATATTTTTTTTAGAGTATGATCGATGAGTTTCTAAATGTTATATATAAACTTTAAAAGTTTTGGATTTGGGTATGCGTTATGAGATCATGAAAACATTTTATTAATACTTATTTATTTATTTATTTATTGTTATTCAATTTTTTTACAATATCGAACACTTTTGCATTATCAGTACAGTTCGAGTATAGTTTTGCTTTAATTTTATTTTCTGACAATGGAATGAAACAGTGAAATTTTTGGGTTCCTTGGATCGTTTTCGCGTTATTATATTGCTCGCTGAGCTCTGATGCCGTTACTTCGTACTCTTCAGTAGTAGTAAAACAAAATGATAATTTTGTTAAATCTTCTTCTTTTCTGCGATTCACCCAATCAAATAGTTCTTTTGCAGTTTTAATTGGATGCTCACGTTCTTTGACTAAACTTGCTCTTGTGGCCATGCGCTTTATGGTTCCTCCAATAGCATCACAAGGACCTTTGCCATGTGACGTAGCAAAGAAATGCCATTCTGCATCAATTCCGTACTTTGATTTAAATTGACATAGGCTCGAAAAATTCTTACGGTTTTTGTACTGCGATGCTGCTCCATCAGACATGAAATATATCTTTCTGATTTCTTTATCCTTATCAACGCGTAAAAAGTTAATCATTTTGGCAATGAACAAATTTACAGATACTGAGTCGTGTCTTAAATCTTCGGAAATTACAATAAAACTAAAATGTTCAATTTGCGTACTTCCATTGAAATAAATAACGAATGGATGAATTGTAGCTTGTTGTACGTTCCAGTGATGGGGCTGCACTTCATCTTGCAATACAAAGCTATAGTTTTCAGAAAAATCACAAATGACTAAAAATTCACCATCTTGTAATGTATTTTTCGTATTTTTTTTTTTAAAGCGGGATTGCTCTGTTTTAATAAAGTCGTGAGGAATTAAACTTTCTAATTTCAAGCAACCCATCTTCGTCCATTTAATCGGAGTCACTATTATTCCAGCTATCCCTTCGTTGAAGCGTTCGATGTTGACCTTCTGGATGCACTCATCTTCTGATTGATTTGTTGAAACAGATGTCGCTGATGGTACCGTGGCAAGACTATCTGCACTTGGTACTTCTGGTAACTCCTCAGTTGTTGTCGGTGCATCTAGTAATTCCTCAGTTGTTGTTGTTTTCGAACTTCCTGCAACCTGATCCATCGATGATGTACAGATTGCCCGTTTGTCATCGTTTAAACGGCAGGACGTACAAATGCGTAAATTTGTATTCAATGTAGACATGTAGACATTGGAGCATAACCAGCCGCTTTCAGTTTATCTATGGTGCTTTCGGTGAGATTTCGTAGCTCTTTCGAACACTTTTTTTCTGCAAACGGCCTGCAACAGTTGAGAAAGCGACTACTCATGTTGCTCGTTAGATTTTAATAAACAAAATCACTTTTAAGTTTTTTCTGACTAGTTTGGTGTCGTTTGCTTGACTGAAGAAAAATTTTACAATTAAATCTTTTATAACCATAGTGGTAGTATATTTTTAGCTTTTTCGTGAGTATGATCATGGTATGTACCTATCATGTTTTTGATGTTGTTGAAGTTACTCGCTTTCTCCCAAATATGATTAACAAAGTCTATTCTCTACCAAGGCGGGTCTATACCCAGGTGTAATCAGATTTTAACTTTGTGGAGAAAACCAGCGCCGAGAAAACCGACCTGCTTTACGTATACTAGATCACCTGGGTATAGACCCGCCTTGTTCTCTACGAGGTAAACTTTTTGCAGGTAAACTAGTCGTATACCTGTATAGAAAACTTTTTTGTAGCTTTTGTCTTCAATATTAGATTTCTTATAGGTTTCTTTTATCAAAAGGTTTCAACACTATTGAGAGAATTTTTCTTCAGTTACGTACAATAAAAAAATATGACACTATCAAGACTTTAGATCACAACACTGGATCGCGTCTAACTTTCTAATAGATGCTATAATAGTTATGAATAATTAAATAAAATATCATGAAAACAACTTGTTAACCTCATGTGGTACCCTTAACAAAAAATTCAGCAACAAACTGCGGTCCTAAAAAAATTAACAATAAAAAATTTTTTTTTTCACTAAGTGTCAAATTTGTGAAATATTTGAAATGTCATAACTTTTTTGTTTATTGGCTTACCATCACCAAATTTTTATGGTAGATAGCTAATATAATGGACCGTTTTCCCTCAAAAAATTACGTTGGTATTCCGATAGGGTTTTGAGATATTTGAGTTTTTGTGACAAAAATGATGTTTTTTAATGCAAAAAAAATTTTTTTTTTACTGTGTGTATTTTTTTTGGAATCTTTATTTAGTTGTCTAACTTTGTTTCTTTGGTTGTCTAACAATCGAACGAACCGTTTTTGCTGTGCAGCTTTTTGAATATTTTTGAACCATTTTCACGTACACCCTTTTGAAAAGTTAGTCGTGACTCAACTTGAAGATTTGATATCGGAAAATGACGATTTAGATGGAACTGAAAAACTGTGCAAAGTTTCAGATATTTTTGAAATGGTCGATCAGAATCGACTTGCATGCCTCCGTGGAATCCCTCAGCATAGAGTATCATCGTATCTGCCATACGATATACGAATGCAAAAATGGCAACTTTGGCAAAGAAAGCTGTCAGTTAATAACTGTGGAAGTGCTCATAAGAACACTAAGCTGAGAAGCAGGCTCTGTCCCAGTGAGGACGTAATGCCAAGAAGAAGAAGAAGAAAAAGAAGTGAATGAGTTTAAAGCTAGAAGACTATTTACATTAGATTAAGACCAATACAGTCTGTACAGCAATGCTGAAGACGAAGTGAAATAAATAATAAAGTGAGTTGGTAACCCTAAGGAAGCAAAGTAAAGTACTAGAGCATCGTGCGGTTTTTGGATTTTATCAACATTTGATGCGACATACAGATGCATCTATACCGTTTCGTCATCGCTAAAATAAGTGAATTCCTACACGTCCAACACAGTTCCACATGACAACGACTGACAGAAGCCAAATCACTGAACAATCACAGCGTTAAACCCAACCATCGTCACAACACGTTGTGTGACTTTGTTTCGGAGTTTTTACGCATTGTATGTTGTATGTGATGGATGTTTCACTTTCGTTTGAATTTGCTTTGACGTTATAGGTACAAGAAGTGCGTATTAGTGAAAATATTTCGATTAAAACTGTTCTCTAAAAATGGTTGAACATATTGAACTTTCAAGGCATATGAGAAAAGCTATACTGTCAAATCATCCAACTAATTAAAAGGAAATGAGTGCCACCCGCCATCATCACCGCCAAGGCCAAAGGCTTATTCTCCATTTGCTTCATAGAAATTTTTCATCTCCAGTGGCATTCTAGCGCTTCACCATAATGCCGTTTTGCTTTTCACCCAGGGCAACTCACAACGCGCAGAATGGCACCGACAATCGGATTTACTATTTCTATTGAACGAGATTATTCGATCGTCGGGATTTGTGAGATAATTTCACGTCCAGATGAAATCTGTCCGAAACGCTGAATGACCGAGCATCAGAACGAAAGGAAGGGATTTACGACGACGACCGAAAGCTGGGAAAACGTGCAGCAATGCAGTGAAGCATGGATTTTGCAGCCTGGGTATTCGTTTCTTTTTTCTGTGAGGGACGTGATGGAAAGCTAGCTTGCATTGATTACCACTACTGGCAGCTGTAATGCTTGACTGTTAGTCTAGAGTGATTTTCAGAATTATGACGGAGATGTTACTGGAGGTTATCGAAGCGAAGTTCACAGTCAAATACGTACCATCATGAGCAAAATATGGATTCACTAGTTAAAACCCATCAAATCAAATAATCAATTATAAATATAATTTATCGAAGATTTAAATCCCTAGAATTCTAAACTTAGTCCCTAACAAAAAGTTACAAATTGTGACTTAGGGTCGTTTTCGACCCGAAAATTCAAACAGCTCGAAAAAATCAGTGTGTTGACCGATTCCAGTTTCAGAAACCTTCCCGGAGATCCGGGAAACGGGAAAAAAAGTTCCTTTGGAGACCTTACTTTGACTGTCTGTAGTTTCGTAACTAAACAAGTTATCTGGACCGTCCTCATATTGCTGAATAGGTATTCAAGTAGACTGTGAAAAGAGATCTCAGATCGTCTACTTATTCCTACCCGGGACATCCGCAAAATAAGCTTCCATCGCAGTTTTGTGTATACCTTGATTTATCGACAGTTAATAGTTTTCTTCGCATTGGTTTGGAATCCAGTCTCAAGAAATCAAAGGAAAACAGTGATTTTCTATTTTCCGATTTTTAAAATTGTCTAATTATTGTTTTACACATCACGTCACTAAATTTATGTTTCACCACTTCGACTACTGTTCCTTGACTATTGTATATATTCACATCGGTACTATTCAGTTGTTGGATATTTTGACTTCTCTGTAATAAGGAACCAATTACCGGCGTACATCCCCTGAAAAATTCGGTCCAGTATGGACCACGCGAAACCGGTTCCTGGAGTCCCAGTGACCAATCTGGAAATTCTATTAAATTAATCGGATTTATGACCCAAAACCAAATGAATTGTGTCCAATTTTTTACGATTTTTGTGCTTGGATGTATTTTGCCAAAAGGGCGAATGGAAGGTTATTATGGTCCTTTTGGAACACCGGATGAGCCGCCGGGAAACCCGTAATATGGGACCACTAAGTTTTAGCACCAAAACTAGGCATGCAACGGCTCAATCTTTATGATATTGAATCCTTGTGACTCTTCTAGTTCAATTATAGATAAATGACTACTTTGGTTCTTCTGGACCACCGAGATAGCTCAGACATGACCACCGCAGATACCCGTATTGTGCAATATTTATGTTTTTTGTTCCAAAACTGGGCATGCGACGACTCAATCTGCATGATGTTGAATACCTGCGACTCTTCTTGTTTAATTATAGATAACCCTAAAACTTGTTCCACAACACATGTCATGATCAAAACTTGTTACATATTGAGAATGCGTAATTTTCGCCATGAATTTATAAATCTGGACCACGCGGTCATTGTACTCAAAGCTTTACGGAATATATTCTCAAATGTCTGAATTAAACTACAAAGGAAACTATCAAATCATTATAATTCAATACATTATTCTATACATAATCGTCCTAACTGAATTAACGAACATCATAAAAAGTGCTCTGAATGATATTTGCTTAAAATTGATTCCGTAATTCCGTAATTCCGAAAGTATTTTTTGATATATGTATACAAAACTAGTTGCTCAAAAGTTCACCACCTGCAATTCTTGTAGACTTTTCCATCTCTCGGTCTCGTTTCTTTCATATACTCATATGCATATCCTGCACAAATTTCCAACCGCTTGCCTCTTCAATGTTCCAGAAAAAATATGAAGGGCATCCTTCAGGACTCAAGAAAGTGAACCATTCCATCAGGTACCACACTACTCACCTTCGTTTTCCGTTTGATGTTCCAACGTTGCCGCTGCTGCAGCGTGAAATTTGTTTCACTGACGACCACGGATCCGCCGATGCATCGCAGTCAGTCGGTTGCAGCCAAATATCGTCATCTATTTCGTCGTTATAGTCGTAGCCACCCAAAGTACCTATATACAAGGTAATGGATTCTCCCAATTATTTATGTATTAGAGAAAAAAGGAAAAAAAGCAAAAAATAATTATAAATTTAATTTCAATTTGTATGGGAATTTTCAAGAATTTCGGACTAATAAAAATGTGGCCTACTGTGAAATGGGATTACATTGATCGGAATGTCCCTCCTTGTAAAAGATCGAATCAACATTTATTGGATGATTTTTTTCAATACTTGGATGGTGTTTCTCGTTCTTATACTCATGAGCTAATCATAATTAAAGATCTTGTATATATATCGAAGCAGGTAATTTTAATTCCACTTCTTTATCAACGGAAAATTTACCTAACGTGCCTCCATTGGATTTTGTTTTTTGGTCTTAACAGTTGAATCAAATGATCGATGGCTATGGCTGAAGCACTCCAAGTTGGTATGAAATATACAAATATAGGTGTGTTTGAATCACGTTTCTCTAACGGATCGATATAATTTGCTGAATATTCTAAATTGGAGTTCTCGTTTTCGAGCAGCTGAGTTTTCTAACAGCTTATAACATACATATAGCACGTATTATTGCATTTTTTTAATCAAACTGTTTTTGTTTATCGTAATGATCGCCTGGATGTATCATGTGGTGGAGTTGCTATCGTCAGGCGTATAAAACATAATATATTTTGTCATGTAAAACCAATTTTTTTGGAACTTTGAGTGTTTCCGTTGAAACACAGCTTGGTGAATATTCTTTCATAGCTGCCTGTTTTCCCTATTATGTACTGGGCAGCAAGTTTATTTGCTTCAAACTTGTGATTATTGACTCGCAATAATTCAATATTTTTTTGTCAATGTCGACTTTATTGTCAATCATCGCTCGTGGAACAATTCAAATGGCATGATTTAATTTGATGAGTACTCTTCAGGTTATTTCTCAATTCAATACCCTGATTGCCCTACCTACTTGTGATTCCTCTTCTAGAGTCCTAGTGACCTTTGTAGCCAACTAGTTACTCACTGGTGTTTAAAAGCAATTTGAAATAAATTTCAGATGAACTGGAATGCAGTTTAAACCAATTTCTAACGCAAGGTTGCTAATTTTTATGCGTGAAAAATAATTTAACTGAAACTTTTTGCTGAAATATATGACTGCCGAATTAAAATTGAAGAAATTCATAGCAAACGTGGATGTTTTGGAGAGCCTCTTTGAGGAATCCGCCACCTTGTATTCAGGTACTTTGGTCGCCACCGTGGTCTCGGTGTGATTCAATTTATCCCTCATGAATAGCTTATGAGAGCTGTTGTGAATGCACCGTGTTTGCCAGACGGGTTTGAAGTAAAATTGGCCTATTTAAGGGGCAAGCACTGTATACGATGATTGAAGTATACATTTGCTCTATATACCCCTGACAAGAGGAAAGTTTTCGGCGAAATTGGATTTTCTTGAAAAAGAAAACTTGGAATTGTTTCGTATTGTTGGATTAAGTGCAAAGTTTCCACGATTCATTAAATTAGATTGCATTGTGTAATGACGGGAATCAAGTGTGCTGAAGAGTTCTTTATGTCTGATAACAACATCGCAGATGGTCTGTGCATAATGGATGACTTTTCAAATGGTTCGGTGCAAAGCAAGAACAAAGTTTCACGAGTTTTAAATGTTTGCTGTTGAAATAGATTAAAAGCAAACACGTTTCATTTCCATTGAATTTGAAGATTTATCGTGTTTTGATTATCTCAAACATTAGTTTGAAGTTGCTTAAGTTAGTAATCTTTTGGTCTTAAACGATTTCAATCAAATCCATTTTATAGCAATAATCCGCTCAAAACGTAATAAGAATCAATCGATGAAAATGCTAAGAAATCAAAGTAGCAACACAAAACTTGTAGAAAATTAAATTCACTTTACTAAGCGTGGTTAGATGACCGAGAGATATTGTCTTTTTTTTTAATTCCTTCGTTAGTACCATTTCAAATATCAAATTAATTTCTTATATCTAGGTATTCTGTGTTAGACAACACTATCACCCTAATTTTGTTAAACTAAAGAAGGCTTTTATTAACGTTTTGATAACAACATAAAAACTGTGATGAATTTAATTTGTAAAATTCAAACAACGACAACTCTAAATCCAAAGCATGTGAATACATACAACTTTTTTTTAGTTCTGCTTATAAGTGACAATAGGTCAAAAAGATTATTAAAAAATATTTCACCAAATTGACAATCACTTTCAGACACCCACGTAGTTTTATAGAGTGTTACGGCGATAATTGATTTTTGTAGGGGGCTCTCTGTCGACTTTTATTTAGCACATCGCAAACTCCGTGTTGCAGGATGCGAGACAGCTTTAAGCTGAAGTTTTATTGATTCATTATTTTAGTTTATCGAATCCTATTTCAATTATAGACTTCTCACATCGGCGATATCTCTCTTAAGACAACCGTTGAAATCGCCCGTAATATTTCTTTTCTACATCTGTGATAAGAAGTTTAAGGTTACAATAATGATTTTCATGAACTTCATAAGCTTACAGTGATTGATACAGTGATAACTTCACAAAATCATGTTTTACCCATTAGGCTATTGAATTTTAAATATAAGCTGTAAGTAAATTTAGAGTTTAAGTAAAAGTTCATTTATTTGACTAAAATTCTTAAAAGTTGTGCTTGTGTACTATTACAGTGCACTATTCAGAATTTAACAGCCGGCTGATATGTAACTTGAGATATTGTTGCAGATTGTTGCAGATTCAATCATTTTAAAGTCGATAACGTTGCGAAGCAGTGTTGGCAGTAACAAGAGAATAAATAAAAAAGTTGTAAAAAATTTTGTCAATTTTATTTTTAACCCATTATTTGAAATGACTCTAACCGGAAGGATTAAAGTTTTGATCTTTTAACATTTAGGAGTAATAACAGGTGTATAAAAACGTTCCTTTGACAACGGGTACGCTTTTAGAGATTTCTATTTTGTTCTAAAAACATATAGAACGACATGATCGAGAAAAAAGGGACACAAAAAGAAGAAATACTTAAAGTAACAGAAATAACCATTCATTCAAAAAACACCGGAAGTTTTTTGTTGTACAAATATCGAGACTCAGTTTTTTTTTTTATTTTCTGGATAATTTCCGAATAGGCTCAAAGCCAGGTTCTAATTGAGAGTTTTTTTTCTTTCAATTGAATACAACGATATTTGATTTCTTTTTTAGATTCCGCCTTCTCCTCACGTTTTTAAAACGGGTCATGAATTTAAGATCATTGTCTATAATCACGGATTCAATTTTTGGGTATTGCAATGCCCCTTGCTTCAACAATGGAATTTGTTAAAGTTTCGAGGGCATTGTCAATATTAAGATATGTCAACATCAAGATAACTATCGATAAATGATTTATAAATATCTTCCAGTTCTTTAAGATACTAAAAAAGAAAAGCAAATATTTTTGAAGTTACCTAAAAAAATACTAAAATTCAAATAACAAAACATGTATTGCCTAATAGTCTTAAATCAACGTTATCCTCTCGGCGTAGTTTGACGGTTTTCTTCCTGTTACAATATCCTCGTACAAACATCCATTCAAACCGGAAAATCATCCGAATAGAAGTACAACTTTGTGGTTAAATCATGAATTGCCTCACCACCAGCATCAACAGTTGGCTTTACTAGGACGTAAGAGGCAATCCAACCAGCAACCCAACTGACCAAAAATTGAAATATTAAAACTATTAAAACATACTTTCCCTCAGCAGAAGCAGCAACAGCATCGCCGTTTACATTTTCCGACATTCGAAACGAGAACAGGAGACTGTGCCACGGATGGAATGGCTATAACCCTATACTAGGGCTTCCCAACCGATGGTCTGCGGAACCATAGGGAGCCGTAATGGCTTCTCAGGGGGTCTGCAAAACCGTTGTCAATAAACAAAAATCCCAAACTTAGCGTTACATAATAAATGGAGGTTGGCTTATCTGTGGTAGATTGAAGATGGGATTTTTGGATGTACCTGTCAACAATAACTGCCCAAGTAACAATTTATCTAATTTTAGGAATAAAAAAGGTAATGGTGTTTTTATGTCACAAAATGGCTTTGAACCGGACTGTGGGATTTTGAAAATTCTCGAATAATAATGTTCCTGAAATGTTTCGACGTTATTATGTGTATAAAAAGTTCTTCAAAATCACCGGGAAAGTCAGAAAAACGAGAGTTAAAAGAACTGTAGTTTTGCATGCGTCATTTCATATCGCTTTTCAAAAGGCTACTTGATGGCAAGATGAGGTTTGCCGAGACTACTAGTGTTTTATAAATTGCTTAGCTTGTATCAGTAAAGTCATGGTCAAGGCATTTACTTCAGATCATCCAGCAAAACTTCTAACATATTAAAGGATGCCTATTTGACCCACACTGGAAGAGGCTTTGATTTGTATAGTAATTCTGAACAAATAAATCAATATAGTTTAATCATTGCTTGTTTTTTAAGGCACGTGCTATTTCCACTAGAAAATGTTTCAAAATAACATTGTGAACTTCATAAAATTTCACTGCCCAAAAAAGCATAACTGCCCAAAAAAGCAACTGTCCCATATTGATTTCCGAACCAACACCTTTTTACGTTGCAACATCCGTTTTTTAATATGTACTTTATTATGCATATAAATATAAACACATTTTGTTTGAAAATGTGGAAAAATATGAAGTTGGTGCAGTCCCATATTGGAAAATAAAGGCATAACAATCTCTATATGAACTTTCAACCCGAATAGCAAATGCAAAGGTGAATTATATTAAAGTTTATAAATGAGTAATCTGGGCGGTTGTGTAAAGCGAATATGGCATGTATAAATGTAGTAGAACATTATGAACATTTGTATGGGAAGACAAACTTCAAACCTTAAGCGCTATTTTCTCAATGTCTATTTTTTCCATATGGGACAGTTATGCCTTTATGGGCAGTTCACAACATATATAGAAAAAACATACACAACAAATTATATGACAAAAATAATATAAAAAGTTTGATAATAAGAGTCGTAGTTTCAGATGCGGTAGAATTATTTGTTGAATGTGATATAAATGGCATGAAACATAATATGTTCTTCTCGAAATCGATGTTACTGTGCAAATGCTGACCAAGTTTGAAAAATTACTAGTGAAATTGTATGTGCAGTGTGTGTTCTATTTATTATTATTTTTTTATTTCATAGAGTGTTTTGCTAATGTTGTGTTTGAGCCATAGTTGTTTATCGAAAAACTAGAGTAATGTAGGTCAAAAGTTTCTTGTTCAGATTTATAGCTCAACTCAAAACAAAACTTAAACATGGTTTGCCGATTTAAATCCCCTTCAAGTAAGAAACTTTCACTCCAAATCGATTGAATTTTCAGAAAATTACTGCTATTTGATGTTTTTTGTATAATTGTATAATTCGGTTCATAGACATACAATTTTGATATTATATACTTTTTCTGTAAGGGCGTAGTAAGACCTTTCGTAGAATGATTCGAGATGTTTTAGTTTTTGTATGAATGTTTGGAAACTACTTCGAGTTCGAGCCATATATTATCTGACGGAAAATAATCTACCTACAGTGCCTCACTGATTTTGTCAAAAATGTGGAAGGATTCCAAATTTGTGAATTTAAAATAATGTCTATATTTTATGATTTCAATCTCTAACATTTTCAGGAATTGTTAGGAGCTGGACTTCAATGGTAAGGAAAATATCTGGGAGCCTTGTTCAGTCCAGCATTCAACCAAAGAGCAGATACATCATGTAGGGTAAAAGCACCGGTTTTGGCCAGCCTAAGAGAATATGTCAATAAAAATTACATGCGAAGCGCATTTATACTACAAATATGTTTTGGCCAGAGATTTAACTTCGGTTCCTAAATTGGCCGCATTGATTTCTCATGAGAGTGGCTAAACTAAGAGTACCCTGGCCAAATTAGGTGTATGGTAGTTAAAATTATAAGGAATATGAATTGTGTTTCTTATGTTTTGAATCAATTTGGACGTGTAAATGACTGTAACTTTATCATGGGAATGTGATCTACTCAATACGAAAGGTTTCATCCTGATTGGCTATATAAAACGGCGTATAATCCACTATGGCTACAATTGGCGTATGGCCAAAACCGGTGCTTCTATCCTACTGAGTAAATGCACCATGTGGCAGGCATACTTTTTGTATACAGTACAAACGTGGTACCATTTTCAGAGACCTTTTAGGCTGTTGTGAAGCAGCTGTACAGCTTTGAAACAAGTAACTTTTTACGACTCGCCTGTACAAATAGTGAAATGTTGGTTTGAAGTTCTCATTATTTACTATATTGAAATCTGTGCTTACACAGTTGAAATGTAGGGTGATGTATTAATATTCATCGTATTGAGCTTTGATCAGTGAGAAATTGCAATTTTCCCAGTATTGCAGTGAATGATGCTAATACAGACCGATGTCAAACTTTTTTTTTCCAAGACGGCTTTCGCATTATGAAATCAAATTTTGGTAAACCTTGCTCGTTTATTGGGAATAAGTAAGTCACATAGGGGCCGAGAAGAAATTTGTATCGTAAAGGGGAGTAGACCAGTGTGACCAGTGACCAGAAAAATCGCGACTTTGCAATTTTTTTATATATAATTTCTTGAAAAGTCAAAATCTTTCGTTTTCATTTCGTCCAAGAAAATTTAAAATCAAGGTCAAGCGGTTCAAAAGCTATGATAATTTAAAAAATAAAAATTTTGCAATGTCGCGATGTTTCTGGACATCCTATTTCGGAAATAGTCACCCGAAGAAGTGAGAAATGATCAACGGAGGAAGTCAGTAATCATATAGTCGGTGGTGAGTCAAACTGGACAAGGTAGCCTTGAGAGCATTAGTAGACAGAAGCGCCAACTTCGTTAAAATATTTAGGGGGCAAAGTGTTGTTGCGTAATGGTTAATTATATAATCAACTTTCTATAACTCTATATTGAAGGGACTATTTTACCCCATTACCCCAAATTTCATTTCCCCGAATGCCACCACTCCGAATTCCATATCTCTGACACGGTGCTCCCCTGACTGTTATTATCAGAAAAAATTCTTCATCAAATCTGCGCCCACCAATCGTTTTCTTTAGTTAAGGCTCATGTCTGAGCAAAATTTAAAAAAAAATCGTAGGGCCCGTTTTGGAGTTAAGCCCTTTTGATTGTATTAGTCCACAATTTCAAAGGAAATCTAAGTTATTTAAACGGATTTTTATTGGCCGTGATTATCAGAAGAAATAAACTGTCCAAATTTGGTTCAAAGTAGGTGTTTTTAGTTATTTGTCACCCCTAGGTGCAGTTTTGAATGAGATGATCGTCGAAATTTGGAGATACGCCTTTTTTGAAGTGTAACTATGAAAATCACGAATTTTAAATAAATTAATTAAGCATTCTGGTAGCGGTAAGCATGTTCGAATATTTGCAATCACACAATGCACTTACACTTATGTAATAAGTATTTCACAATTGACTGATTTTTCATAGGCTCAAGCGATATAAGACATTACGGAGCCAATTTTGTAATGTTATTATTTGTCATAAAATATTGTTATAACCCAATCAGCTGCTCTTGGCTGTTCTGGCTAACTTTGTACTGCCCCAGAACTTAAACTCCTATTGCTGAGTAATGCACTATTGGCCAAAATATGGCACTCTAGACCACTATCAATGCTTATGTGATCATTTGTAGCATACATTACAACATTCAGATTTTTCACAAATCTATCATTTACCTGTGACTTTCCCGGTCTTTTCTAACTCACAGACATGTAAGAGTCCACGATAAATACAATAGTGAAAAAATTGTATAATTCAATCAACCCATTCTCAAGCCAACTCGTGAAGAGTAAGCCTCAGTACCGTAATCCGGGGTAACATTGATCAGCGGGGTAACATTGATCGGAATGACTCATCTCGTTAAAAGTTCAAATAAAGAATTATTGATGAAACATTTTCGAATAATGAACAGTGCCTCTCTTTCTTATATTCATAAACTAATAAAAATTAAGGTTTTTGCCAAAATTGCGTTTACTCCATGCGTAAATTTGTCTACTTTTTGAATCAATGATTTCTAGCACTTTCACTGACACTACCGAAAATTCATGTCTCACATGAGTTCTGCAGATAATGTGATCAAGAAAAATGCGGTTGTTACTATATATGACATCGCCGAAAACGATTCCGTTGTCAAATCTTTTACAAATTTATTCAATTAGGCAACATTAACTAATTACAAATAAGAATGTAGAATTTCCTTAGGAAATTGCCTACTTTTAGGCGTATTCCGCGGTTCAAGGTGTTTTTAATTTTGAAATAACTCAAAAAGTAAATGACTTGTAAGAGTTTGGTCTTCATATTCGGCTTCAGGGGCCATGATTTTAGTAAGTAACGACATTTCTAATATTACCGAACGTTGTTGACTTGGGTGATCAATGTTACCCCATATCAGCTGAATCAAAAAATCACTTAACACATTTATTTAAACATGTTTAAATCTTTCGAAAAACAAAATAAAGTATTAAGTTAGGAGCGGTGGGTGCCAGTACTTGTTTTAAAAATATAAAACTTGTAACATATGTTTTGTGAAATGAAAAATTTTGGAAAAACTCAAAAAAATGATCAATATTACCCCGAATTACAGTACTTAAAATACGTTCAAGAAAAGTAATAAATATTCGGTATTGTTTGGATTCTTTGATTTTATAATCGTTACACTTGTAGAGCTCAATTTTACATGTCTTCCTTAAAAATCGATACTCAAATCAAACCTCTCTTGAAAAGATTCTACCACATAGCCCCGAAATTTGTTTCCCAAATTGTAACCAGTCACTTTGTAGGTTACAATATGAAACTTGAATGCTGGACCAATTTGGCTCAAAATTATGAAATAATGTAAATTCAATATTGTAAGTAAATGTCTAAATATAAAATTTATGTTTGTGCTCCGTGAAATCATGTTTGAGTGAATTTTTATTTTATGTTTAAAAGCCCTTGGTTGACATAGAACGATAGTTTTCATAAACAATTATGGAATTAGTTCTTTTGATATATTGTGTCTTAAAGTTTTCATCAAGTTTTGAATTTCAATGTTCGTCTTGTCAGCCGTTTGTATATAATGTTCGAATTCGAAAATGTATGTGTTATGCGGGTTGCCCGCCTAGGAGATCTTTAGCCCGACATCGAAAATTTGTAATGGCGGTTTGGATGCGATGAGAGGGCAAGAATTTGATGTCGAAATATATAAAAGGACCTAGCGAACTTTAGGGGGTCTTTTGTATTGTTAGAAGTTTGATCCGGAGGAGTGAAGAACAGTGACAACGCCCGTCTCTATGCGTATCGGTAGTTCCGCGTCGGTTCTGTAGGTGTGTAACCGGAAAATCGAAGTCCCTAAGGTGAAACAGTTATATCGTCTCCCATAACACCGGACTTAAAGTTAAACGGTACGGAACTCGGTATGACCGCACCACAACGGTTAGCC
The DNA here is from genome assembly GCF_002204515.2 of Aedes aegypti. Classification (NCBI taxonomy): domain Eukaryota; kingdom Metazoa; phylum Arthropoda; class Insecta; order Diptera; family Culicidae; genus Aedes; species Aedes aegypti. The sequence continues at coordinate 183,636,752 of NC_035108.1, read as the reverse complement.
AAAAGACACCCCAGTAGAAGTTAGTGCTAGTTGAGTTAGGTCATCCGGGTTCAATACGTGCCAAATTAAGGACCAAGCGAGTGTGGTGCAAAAGACTGCAGTGTGTGTGTGTTTGAAACGGTCAGAAGTGGCAGGCATGGTGAGGTCCTTACCGGTGTTTGGAAGGCCTCGAGACGATACGCTAAAACTTTGACCTGCCAGAGATAGTGTCGTGACTCGCTTGGGTTCCTGACCGAATAACAGTGCGCGCTCGGTACCACTCCCCGGATCAGCGGAACGAACGTTGGCCGTCCGTTACAACAGGCCTAGTGTTACGCGTCGGGAATAGCCCAGAAGTGTAACCTTCTGTTCAAATTTCGTCCTAATAAACTGTCCTGAAACTTGTTCTCAATAAATTCCTTAGTCTATTAGTTAAATATTGTATTGTGTAAATTTTGAGTAGTTTGTTGAACCGAATTGCCTAGTCCTCCATTTTGAAAAGTATTGTTTTATATTTGTCCAGCACTCACGGGAAGATAGAGTCCTCTTAAAACGACCCTGCTAGTCGAAACTAAGAATTCTATAGCTACAAAATGGCATTAACCCGAGAGTCATCACTCTGAATGATAATGTCCAGAATTTATAATTAGCTTGAATGACATTGCCCGGTGATAATGGAATTCGAATGAATGCCATTCTAGTAACTGGAACACGAGGTTATGGACTTCAGGTTCATGATATTCGGGGTAATGGGATTCAGAGGGGTATAACTTTAAAAAGAATTAACTACCAGTTACCAGAGAACCTTAAACTGTTATGTGGCCGTGTTGAACCTTCTAATCTATGTACTATAACAGATTTTGAATCCTCTACATACTAATGATTTATCTGTAAACTTTCATTTTTTATCGCATTTTTTTTTTTTTTTAGTATGTCACAAAGACAAATATTTACAATTAAGCACTGTAAGTGCTACGATCACCCGTAACGCGGGTAGATCACCTTTTCGAGGTGCGTTACGGGGTAAGATCTACCATATTGTACTCTTGTTGTATCTGTTCTTGTGAATACTTATAAGTTAGGGTCGGAAGAGTATAAGAGAGTAAAAAGGCACTAAGACCCACCTATTTGTCCTAGATAATGAGTCGAAGTGAAAAAATGGCTCAATCAGCATCTGAGGTTGGTTTCAACTCATGAGACAATTTCTTTCCGAGTTCAAGAGTTTATCTTTCGATATCTAGGAGGGAAACGATTCCGAATCAGTGGAGTAGCAGACCTTTTAACTTCTAAAATAAGCTTTTTGTTTCAAGGAATCTAAATGTTTCATGGGATGAAACCTGTTCACAGTTTCAAAAAAACGACTTTGAACTTTATAACTGTTTTCTCCAAAAGGTATAAATAGCGGTATCTTTTACTAAAGAGGCTCTATGCAAAATGGTAGAGAATGATATTTGTATAAAAACGACTACTTCATTATTTCTCAATAGTAATGGAGTAGAACGACATGCACTAAACAAAGGACACGGGTATACCACAAAAGATCAAAGAAAACTGGTCGCAGTGGTTCATCCCGAACAGAAACAGAAGAAAGTGCTACGATTTGATATTCAAATAAACAAAAGAGTAACGGATGTTCTAAACATTGCATTATTTTTTTTCCATTTTGTATCGGTGCTTCCCATATCGTTAATTTGATTTTATTACACACCCTGCTATCCATACCCAAAAACTCAAATCCGAAAGTATTTTTGACGTCAATTTGCTCTTTGTTATACAACATGGACTGTATGTTCAATAATCTGAATCGTGCCTTCATTGCTTCACCAAACTATCCAGAATATTGTTGTAATAAAACTAATTTGGTTACATGATGAAATTGGCTCCATAATGCCTCATATCACTTGAGCCTATTTAAAATCAGTCAATTGTGAAATATTTTTGCGGCATGTGAAATCAGTGTCATTGAAAACATTCGAACTTGCTTGAAGGTATAATGCCTAATTTATATATTGAAAATTAGTGTCGTCAATGGTTAAACCAGCAAAAGGCCATAACTCCTAATTTTGTTGATGTTCTCAATCAAAACTCCACCCAGAAGTTACAAATAACTAAAAACACCAAATTTAAACCAAATGTTGATGGTATATTTCTTCTGATAATCACGGCCAATAAAAATCCGTTTAAATATCTCGGATTTCCTTTGAAATTAAAAGGGCGTAACTCCAAAACGGGCCCTACGATTTTTTTTTAATTTTGCTCAGGCATGCACCTCAACTGTAGAAAACGACTGGTGAGCACAAATTTGATGGAGATTTTTTTCTGGTTATAACGCCCAGGGAGGCACCGTACCTGAACGACCCATTATCCCAAATTCCGAAATTACTGGGCAACGTTATTAGAGGTTATTGTACATTCGGGGAAACAGCATTTGGGGTAATGGGGTAGAATCAGTTGACTGTAGAAGAATTTTTGTAACAGATTTTATTTTTTGAGATATTTGTGTCTTTACAAATACGTATGTCATATAAAAAAACATCATGAAAAAACATAGACTTTTCTCAGGAGTTTTTTGTTTACCTCTATTAACGAGAAAGAATTGATTTTTTAGTTGGGTCCTTTTTTAATGATTGCTTCAATGTCGAACTTAACATTTCATATAAATTTTAGATTACAATATGTTATTATTGTGCATTTAATAAAACGCTCACTGATGAATTTCACGTTTTTTGAGTGTCAAGGAGAAAAATTTTTTAAAAAAAGTACAAGTGACTCTACTTTAAAAGGTTAAGAATAAGCTTGGCAAAATGATATGTTTGTCTGAATTAGGAGCCAAGGGCTGCGAAATTATACTTCGCCCCTCTGAAAAATTATTGAGGGGGATAAAGTGCATAGCTTTAAAGGGCGTTTTAGTTTAAAGAGGGTTGAGAACCACTACACTATAATAGTCCTATCCGTAGGCAAAGGAGCCGAGGGAACCCACAGCCGGAGTGATCTATAAATATAAATTACTTCTTACTGTAATTCCTTGCATTCCTTGGATCTCGGCTATGTCTTTCAGCAATCGGGCTAGACAGTGGATTTCTGACGCTCCTCGGTGGTATAACTATTGCTTGCCACTCCGGAAAATGTGTTTCTGCACTGGTGCTGTGTGAATGCATGAATACTTGCAAATATGCAGTGAAACGACGAGACGAAGGAAACCGAGCCATGAAATTGAAACAGATGTTTGGCCGGAGGATGGCTTTTTTCCGAATCATGTTCACGGTTTCCTGAAGTTCGTGGGTTTTGGGGAAAAGAAGGTGAGGCGACGAGGTGAGCTTGCCTTGAAGGACGAATCGATAGCACACCGAGTACCTCTTGTACATTGTCCCAATGAATAGGGACCACTTTGGGCGAGAAAGATGAAGTTCGTATCGAATATAGTTGTAAAACTTTAATCCTCCGATGTCGAGGTAAGAGAATTATTTTTGCATTCTGCTTCGGTTGAAAATTCTTCCCACGGACAGCGCTGACGGGCACATGTTGAATCTGTGTGAAGTGATCAAGAGATTGGGAACAAGCTAATCTCCCTGGGCAATTTGGAGAAACTTTTCATTCGGTGGAGATACTGAAAGAAACGGCTGAGGTAGTTTGATTTTTGTATAGCTTTTGGGACGACGATTGAACCGATAGACGAAAGCAAGTTTCCTTAGTGTGACAAGAAAAAAAAAACTAATTGATTTTCTATGTTGTAAGTGAACTTTAACAGCAATTTGATTCAATTTCTTTTGCTTCAGTTAGAAAGTTAGTTAGCAATCCAGTGCAAGCGGTACACAGAAAAGGTGAAAGTTTTGCTCCAGCTCACATCGACAAAATGGTAAAAGGAAGTAAAAAGTGCAAAAATGAGCTTACAATTAAGTTGTCCAGGAAGATTTTTCTGTCGTTCCATTCCTTTTCACATTTTACCGTCATTTTCTACCATTCAGCAATCGCAAATGGCAAATCGATTATAGCTCAAACAGTTTGAGAACAGAACACTAACGTCTATCTCTATGTGTTTGTTCAAACTGGATTTTGAGATAGAAACGGGGAGACTACCACTTTTCAACTTCAATCAACTAAAACCCCAACAGAATGACAAAAGTTTAAGGCTAAGTAGCCCGTCATTCGTTTTTGCAGCTATGACGACTTTGTTGCTTTCAAAATGATAAAACTCAGTCTTGATAGTACATATTGACTTGAACAAGTATATCACTGGAAGCGCTAATATGCATAAAGTATGCTGATATTTTTTCAGCTGTGCCAGTGCAAAACCAACAAACCAACCAAACGGGTACAAATTCGCCTCATATCGACTTATTTTATCATTGCTTAAAATAACTTTGTAAAATAAAATGTAAATTTAATCTACGTTATGTTTGTGGACAATGATTTTGGAACTCTATCAACAATTAATTTTCTAGTCCTTTTTAAGAATTATGTATAGTAGGATCCGCGGCTCAAAGCCTCTGTTGCCAATACCCCTCGTTACGATGGATAGGTAGTGAAACGACTTACCATTCCTTCGGACGAACCTGTATAGAAACGTGGAATGATAAACTGCGAATGACATTGTCCGTTATCTGCTATCAGTGAGTTTATGGTTAGTCAGCACTATCAGATCGTTCTTCAAATTATATTTCGAAGTGAGTTAGAATTAAAATATACATTGAATTTATATTTCTAACAATTATAAATATTCGTAGAATTAAGGTATCTGCTTTCGTAAAAAGTCCGTCAGTTTTCGTAGAATTATAGTTGAGCATTCAAGGTACGTTTACCACCTGAAATGAAAAATAGCATATACTTACCTTAACCTGAAATTATATAAAACTTACCTTTAGATTTCTGTGGATTGATCGTCGTTAAATCCCTTTGCAAAGATTGCCAGTCATATTATACGCAGAAGAACACTGAATTAGTAAGTTAAATCTATTATACTTACCTGGAACATAACTAATCAAGGATAAATAAATTACAGCCTTGTAGCTGCTTGATAGCGACTTACAAGACGGTGTTTTGTTTGGCAATTGGGAACAGCCTCCTTTCGAGTGAATCCACCTTACTTCGCTCGCCACTGACTTCGCTTCGTCGGTTGACTCAAAACCATCTAAGTAGTCGTCAACATAGTGCCTCCGAGGCACGTGGGTATCGCTTGGAAAACTCCTGCGCGTTGCGGTTATTGATGAACTGAGTGGATGAGGGGGAGCTAGTGACCCCGAACGTGAGAACGTCCGTCATCAATACGCTGAGTTTGTCGCCAGGAGTTGTCACGGAACAAGAAGCTTTGAGCCGGTCGGTCACGCTCGATGACCTGTAGCGATGTCAGGAGGTCTGGACCAGGGAGTAGCATGGAATTTAGTGAAAATCCCGTCGGCTTTTGCTGCTGCATCCCAAATCAAGCGCTCTTTTCCTGGTTTCTTAGGGTTGCACACAGTGCCTAGTGAAAGATACTAGGTCCGCCTGTGATCAGCATTCGCAAGCTCGTCTGTAGTCGCTCGGTGAGCATACCTCTTCTCATGGTATTCGCTAATTAACTGTAAAAGTTGTCTAATATATGGCATTTTGAATGCTGCTAAAATATAAATTTTATTGAATAACTCCATGAGATATTGGCATTTCATAGTTTTTTACTTAAATTTGCTTATAATTTCAAAACCATAAGAATGACAAATCTGCAATGTTCAGCAAAAATGTGTATCATTACTTCCTCTACAACTTCTGGAGACCAGATTCACGTAAAACTTAAAACAAAAAAGGTAGACCAAAATAACTGATTTTTGGGTCCACCCTTAGTCAAAACTTTTAGAATCGTTTTGCTTAGCTCAAATGAAGAGTTAGGTCAAAAGTGTCACCAATAAAGTTGCTCACAATAACATTTTTTAAAACTTTGCAAAAGAACGTAGCCACAATTTTCATTAAACGAAAAAGTTTGAGTCGAAATTGAAACCCTAATAATTTACTATTGTTTTGCTTAGAATATGCAAAACTTAGTTGCGGATAACTTCTTCAAAGAAAAAATGATTCAACATTCAATTAAAGTTCAGTAGAATTCACATCAAAATTAAACTTTTTAAAATCACTGTGAACTGGAATATTTTGTTCGCAAAATTGTGTAAGGAAATCGTGGTGGTCGCTTTTATCCCGTGGGTTGGTAGTGGTTTTACCTCGTCGTTAAAAATAATCGTGATAAGTGATCACTTTTTCAAACTTCAAGAAATAAACAAATTTTTGTTCATGTCAACGGCTTCATAAAACGACATGCTGCGTCGAATAAGGATTGATTGATTCTTGATTTTGACATAATAATTAAATTGCTTAGGCAGGCAGTCTTCACCCACAGCCATCGTCACCCCCCATACGACTAATATCAAAATTTCAAGAAACAATGCAAGTATTTATAGTGAACAGCTTTGATAACTTCTCCAAAATAATAACAATAATATTCTCATAAGTTTCTCTTGTGATTCAGAAGTATACTTCTAGTAATTCCACCAGTAGTTTTTCCAAAGATGTTAAGGCAATTTTCTCCATAAGCTCATGGATAATTTTCGCTGAAGTTTCTTTTAAAACAGTCTTCACAGTAATTTCTACAGCAGCATTAAATTAAACCATGAAGAAACACTTCGAGGAACTGTTATCTATGGGTTTATTTTTAATTTATTGTTGGGGATGATACACAAATTTTGTCAGACTATATTTGGACATTCATCACCCACCGTCTTTTGTAACGATTTTGTATGAACCGTTTGCAAATTATGTAATAATGCTTGTCACAGACCTCCGTCACTTGAAACGTGGCAGCTTTTTTACATGACCCCAAGTGGATTTATGGAACTCTGACAAAAAAGTAAGAGATTGTTTCCGAGATACAACCGCCAAATTGACGTTGGATTACGTTAGCTTCTTCTATTTCCTGGCTTAGGACCGTCACGAACTTATGAAAGATTTCTACTGATAAAAATCCAATAAATTTTCATACTATTTGTTGCATCTCAATTCTGACCTATTATTGACATTGTGTGTTATTATTTGGTTGGTTCGGTTACAACTATCGGTTGCTGGAAGAAAAAGCATGAGGGACTCTTGCTCCCCAAACAAATATTCCGGCTGAATGTTAGGTCCACGCATGATCCCCTAAGATTGGTTGCTTTAGTGGATTCCGAAGCCAGTTTGAGGTTGAGGTATTTCTCCATGAAGTCCGCGAACTCCATGTTCTCCTCTTTGCTCAAATCGATGTTAAAGTTGCCAGTCACGATGATTAGCATGATCTCCTTTTGATACTCGAAGAAGTTCCGCACCATGAAGAACTTCTTCTGCTTCGTCGTGGTATCCGGGGAAATGTAGAGGCAAATCTGCGATTCCAGAGCTCGGCCTGCTGGTCCTGCAGGAAGCGAGATCAGTTAGGCCTGATCGGTTTGTTTGAGGATACCAACCTGTGCGCAATCCATGCCAAGCGTGTCAGCATCATGCCGAAGGACATCCAACTGACTCGTCGTATCCGTGGAGAACGCGCTTGAATTGCAGCACAATTTCAAACAAAACGGCCCTTTTCAGGGTCCCAACAATGAATTCGACGTAAAAGGGTTACAACCAGAGACAATTCATCTATTACTATTAATTGAATAATTCTCGCATAACTTCTGATCTCGCCCTAAAAGCCATTGGTAACCATGTGTGTAGCTCGTTGTTTCTGAGCATTTGAATGGATTTTATTGCTATTTAACAACGCTATGGGGAAGAAAGGATCATTATCTACCTGCCCGTGATGTTGGTTTGGATGCTTATTCCTTCTTTTGCTCAGAAACAACGAGCTACACAGGTGGCTACCAATGGCTTTTAGGGCGTTATCTCAGAGTATGCGAGAATTAATTTATTTATTAGTTTTCAACGGAGATAAATGGCAAACAAAGCTTTAGCCTGGGTTCCCGTCGCTCGGGTTGGGCGGCGGTAGCATTTTTGCAGTCTTCTCTCTGTGTGCGTATTCGATCGACAATTTCTACCAAATCATAACATCAACAAAGCTGTTGCTGATTAGTTTTAGCTCTTTGTTTGACAAGTTGATACTCTGATCGCTCTAGCATGTAGGTTTTCTATATAATTTCTATAATTTCTATATGTAGGTAGCGACGACAACGGCATTATTCAAAGTAAATTTTGTAAGGATGCTTAATATACACTCCCGTGCATAAGTTTGGGTTTCGCCAAAATTTCGTGGTGTCTCTTCAAAAAATATAAGATTACGATTCTAATGACACTTTGATTTAAAATTTCGGTCGATCCAATGCTGAGGAAATTAGATATGATTTTTCAGTGTGTTTTTTGAAAAATGTCACAACTTTAAGTAAAAATTTAGTATACAAAATTCAAAAAATGTTTTTGGAAAAATACATATGAAGTAAGAATAACTCTTTCCCTTTCGAATGCGGCTTGAAGAGTTTCAATTGGACGTGTAATCACAGAGATATGGACAGAACACTTTTGTATGTTTTTGGGGGGTGAACCCAAACTCATGCACGGGAGTGTATATCCCTGATTTAATCTTCAAAACTCCTAGGGCAAACGCTCCCTTAGTGGAGGTAGTGTGTTTTGGCATGTTTCGCGCTAATAAATGATTATGTGATATTTTTCTATTATGTACGATGCGAAAATGATACAAGTAATCGAAATCATGAAATTTAACCGTAAAACTATTTAAAACAATTATTTTGCTTAATTTTTTTGCTCCTTTGTACCTATAGTGGTGCATCAGTACCCATAGTGGAGGGTCCCATAAGAAATCAATGGATTGCGCCACTAAAGGAACCATTCTTAAAACATACCTCCACTAAAGGAACAGTGTTCCTATTATTGGTGCAAGGCCTTTTGCAGGGAAATTTCAAATGAATCGTGATTTTTATACATTTGAATGATAGAAGGATTAAGGATCTATCGAAAGCTACGTTAAAATCATATATTTCATGATTTTAACACCATGTTTTAGCAGTTCTCCCTTAGGTGCACCACTAATGGTACACTTGCCCTACCAATTAGCTCATACGGTTGAAATAATTAAATTTCTGATCAGGCATTTCCTTACGAAATTTCCTACATTTAGGCGTTTTCATTGCAATTCTTGAAACTAACTACCGTAAAATCGGGTGTAATTGATCAGTAGGGTGAAATTGATCATCGTATCACACGATTCTATTTATTCGTAATGGAGCACAAATATCGATGTAAATTGCAGTAAATGAACATTGCTTGTCGTAACTATTGTCGAATTGTCTGTTGTGAAGTTTTTTGCGTTAAAGAATGTTTTTTACTATGAAAATAACGTAAAATTTCAAAATCATGCACGGTGCAGTATTGACAAACACCTATGAACTTCTATTAATAAGCAAGGATTTGAACATGGCATAAACCTGAAAGTTTGTGAGGATGCTTGAGATATATCTCCAAACCAGATTTCATCACCAAAACTCGTACCAATTTGCTCATATGGTTGAAATAATTGAATTTCTGTAGGTATCATTGAATTCCTTAGGAAATTGCATACATTTAGGCGTTTTCCGCGTTATTCTTGAAATTTAACTATTCGTTATTTATATAAATATTTCATTGTTAAGAATTTTACAAGCATATTCGGATTCAGGGAGCTCACATTTATCATAAAGAGTTGTTTTGGAAACTAACAATAATGGTATTGACAAGTGATCAATTTCACCCCGAAATGAGTTCCTCTGATTTTTTATTTCAGAGGTATTTGTTAACACTAAAATGACATTTGTCAGAAAATGTCGGTACATAAGTCGATGAGGCTCACCTTCGTACTTGTTTTCCTGCATTTAGTTGTTTGGCATTGTTAACATTATAGAAAACAGACTAGAAGAACCGTGAAAAATGATCAATTTCACCCGAAATTACGGTACCGTAAAACGGGGTAACTTTGATAGTTTTTTCGAAGAAAATTTGAATATTTTTGCATGCTGTTTCAAAGATTTACTATTTATATTTTTAAAACAAGTACTGGCATCCTGGCTATCGATTACAGTCGATAAATTGGCAAAAGATTTATTTTGAATGGATATATAATTTTTCATATAATCGAAAGTTGGTTTTCTGTTTTGAGGTAACTTTGATAATGGAGTATGATTCGAACAAAATTGAATGAATTACGAACATTTGTAGGGCATTGCATACCTCTACAAAAATGATCCCAGTTTGTGAAAATGCTTTTCGCTAAGAGATTTGAGACCGTATTCAAGTTCAATGATTACTAGGCTGTAAAAGGTAAGTGGCCAACTATTCAAAACTACATCAAATAGTGATCGTAGAACAGATTGTTTGTAAACGTTTCTAAATTGCTAAAATTGTGTAAATTTTTTAAATTCGTATAAAAAGTCTAAAATGTTCTTGATTTAAATAAAAACCGCTCTTACATGAAGTGCCATACTAATATTCTTTAGTTTTGCTTAACTGATTAACAGAAATTATGATACTTCGATTAGTATGTGGTGGGTTACGCACTATCAAAGTTACCCGCATTATCAAAGTTACCATTGAAACCATTGATTGATTCATTCAGAAATCCCATAGCAGATTACTTGATTAGTAATTCTTACAATTCTGACAGTTAGTTTCCCAAGATTTTCACCATAGATATCCTTATTTGTTCTTCACACGAGTCAGACATTTTTGGGGTTCATGCACAAACTATGTGACGCTTCACTAGGCATGAGAAACTACGAAAAACTTCATCATGTGTTCCATTCTTTATAAGAATAAGTACGATTTTGATTGAGTTTGTTTGTCCATATATTGAACAGATGATAAATAATTAACATCATTTTTTAAACATTCTACTGTCGTTGTTTTTGTTGAATCGTGGGTAGGACAACCCTTTGACTGTCCTACCCGGTTTTTTTGTGCGTAGTACATGACCTTCCTGTTCTACCCCACTTCTCGCGTAATTGACTGGGACAATTTTTCGTAAGTTGCATTATATTACACCTAAAAAATACATATGTGAAACTCTTGTGAAAGCTTTTGAGAGGAGTTTTAGGCGGAACTTGTGAAGTTATTTTAAGCAGAAAACTGGAACATTAGTAACGAGCCATTCAAAAATATTGATTGTTTAACTCAAAATATAGTGAGAAAATATATGCATTAATTTTTATACAGTTTTGTTGCAGTTTTTTGTGGAATTACTTAAAAACACCAAGAACTGTTTAAAAAAAAATCCTATAGCAATTCCTTTATGAGCTCAACAGGGAATGTCTAAACGTAATTTTCTGAAAATATAGAAATAACTTGTAGAACCATTAGATGGAAAGAATCTTCGTCTTTAAGGTAAAATATACAGAAATTTCTTGATTAATTTTTGAACAAGTCTAATGAACTTTTTGGAAACATTCAAAAAAATTCTAAGGAGATTTAAAAAAGAAATTTCAATAGAAATTTTTATGAAAATACCTTCAAGAATCATTTAATTGGAGGATTCTTTGAATATATTCTAAATACCACCGCAAAAAAACAGGAATAAATGCTGGAAAAACCCTTAAAAAAAAGGAAGGAAATTCCAAAAAAGCCCTATCGTACAATTTATCTGAATGGATTGTTTTTAACCAGTGAACCAAATTATCATCAAAATAGACAAAAAACAAACAACAAAACAAGCTCGTTCACAATCGTTTGTCGCAACTGTTTTGGATAAGGACACAATCAAAAGCAAAATTGTCATGACAATCACAGAGCGCAACATTGTTGCAAACTTTTCAACTCGCAATTAATCAGTTATTTTAAACACAAAACCAAATTTGTTTTATGGATGCTGTTTGTTATTTTGTCAATGTTTACCAACACGGAGAAAGCTCTCGAAAATTGCAATGCGAAGCACAGAAAATCGCTACGCACGTAATGATCGATCTCTGTCATATTCTGTTCAAGTGTTATAAACTGATGTTGCGGAATAAAATTGTTGCAACAAGAATAGGAGGAGACAATGTCTTTGTTGCTGCGTGTTGAGTGACAATTGATTCACTGTTTTTAAGAAAATGAAACTAGTTGTTCTTGACAGCGCCCTTGGTCAAATTTTGGTGAATTGCATAATAGTAATTTTCGGCAGATTTTCGTTGGTCCTATCTGGAGCCGATTTCAAGAAAAGGGAGGATGGCTACGGCAAACTTTTCTATTTCGAAAGAAAAAATGCTACCTAGACGAACCAGAGTACTAAGGGATTCAGATAGACTTTACCAAGAACACAAGTTCAAAGAACACGAAAATTCAAAGTAAACAACAGAGAATCGTCTGTTAAAATTGTTCCTATCTAGGGCTTCTGAATCTGAATCTGTTCCTATTTAGGGCTTTGACAAGATTCACCCACGCTACAAAAGTGTCATATAATAAACGCTGATAATACAGATGGTCATATATGAATATGACACCTGGACCATGCTGAAGAAGGATCTGAGGTTTCATTTGCATTTGTCAATCAATACAATTTTAAGCTGAAGCATCAATAATAAGCTGATATAAAATTAATTAGATAAAAGGTTTGTTTAAGACTAAAACATTTTAAATAGTGTACTATATTCAAATCAGAAGTCCGGAAACGTGTAAGATGTGTTAAGATCAAAATATGGTAGGTACAGTACTGTATACAGTTTATTTTTCATTTACAGGTATTTCTGTATAATACTGAGTGATTCGTTTTCAATAACATTTTGTTTGTTCAACGAATTTTGTAATGAGCTTCAAAAATGTATTTAATAATATCCAGCAAGTTTTCTGAAACATCTTGAAATACAATCGCTAGAAAAACAACTTAAGTGCCCCCATACCGTAAGTACCAACCGTGCCGAGAAGTTGAAATAACTTTGGGACTTTTCACCTTGGCGTCGAAACACCTTCCGTTGATGAATTGGCAAACACACCACCTCGGCTAGTGAGAAGAAGTGCAAGACGCATTCGCCATGGAGCCAAACTTTGCACACAAACTGCATCGGCAAACAATTAGCTATGGTGGTTGTAAAACAATAAAACTTTCTTTGTTCTTGGGGAAAAACAACACTTGAAGTGACAGGAAATTTATAAAACTTAAATTAGTTTTGCGAAAATCTCGCTCTTGGTACACTTGTAAAATGCCACGGACATCGATTTGTTTATCTTCCAGACCGTTGAGTTGTGCACTCAGAGTGTCTTGTCTGCATCATTCCCTGGACTGGATCCTATCATTTGCGCCATCAGCAGCGGAGGCTAAACTTTCCAAGATCCGATCCCTTGGCTGAGAGTCTCATTAAATTGCAACGCCAATTAAGTGTAATTTTTCACAAATTAAAATTTTATTATCATTGCTGCTCCAGTTAAAACCGCTTTCAGCATAGGCTTATGTTTCACAGCAGGAAGGATGTCGGATCGTAAATTAGGCGAGAACGTAAAACGGAAGGAGAAAACGGCTCTGGTCGGGCGTAACTCGGGGTGGGCCCAGCGGGGTTTCCGAGAGATGGTGGTGGTGTGTGAAACATTAAAAGAGATTAAACTCTTGTGTCGGCGGCAATAGGATGCAATAATTTCATTTAGCAGTTTTTTCGCGCCCCTTCGTCGTCGTCCTCCATGGAAAGGAAAAAGGCTTGGATGCTAAATCTGAACGCGGTTTACTGCTTGTAATCTGCTCCGAAAGAACAACCAGTAAATGAGTGAATTTTTTGAATCAGCTATAGATTGAGATAATGATAGATGTACAAAAAAGTGTTATGGTATCTGTACCAATTATGGATACAATAAGCCTACAGTATGGAATAAAGTGAAATTTTAACCTCGCCCTAAAACATAAGCATGGCTTGTTGATAATGTTAGTAGGCTGAACTTTGCGAAACAAATGATATATACAATTTGAGTAATAAATTTAGTTGAAGGTAGGGACGGTCCTGGTGTAGTGGTTAGAACACACGCCTCTTACGGCGAGGACCTGGGATCGAATCCGATCCACGAGATAGTGACGTCAAAGGTTATAGTGACGTCTTTTTTCGGAAGGGAAGTAAAGCCGTTGGTCCCGAGATAAACTAGCCCAAAACTAAAACTCCCGTTAAAAAAGTTAGAAAAAAATAATGGTAGGTTTCAAAAGATAGTTGTAAGTATCGTGTTTGTACCAATCATGTTACAAGCAATAGTGTTCAAATCTGAGAAAATGGAGAATATCTCTCACTTATCGCTCTCGATAACAATCATTAGAGTCTTTTTATTGTCAACAGCTATAGCTCTGATTATATTGGGGGTATAATAGTGCATGATAAAACCTATCTAAGCAAGCTCCAACCCTGGGGGACACTGCTGTTATCAGATTCTGGAGGATCGTTTATCACGACAGTAGAGTAAATCATGTACCACCAATGGTAAACAAGGGAGAAAAATGGGTTTAATCATCGCTCTCCTTCGCTGCTGCTGCTTATCAAGCTTGTTACAAGTTGCCAAACATAACCGATCAAGGACCGTTACAGATGCGATGTTTTGCTTCGCTTGCTTTGATTGTGCTTCGAAGAGTTGGTCGGCGTTAAGTCAGAGTGGACCAAGTCACATTTTTCATATTTTGTGAAAAATTGGTTTAAAGTTTAACGCTTTGTAATTTTTGAACTCGTTTGAAGTTAGGTTCAATATTTCTACACCTCTTTGTATTACTTCCAAACAATATAATGTGAAGTGATAATCATGAAGAATCGTAATTCAAACCTCTGATAGAACGATATTTTGATGGAATGTGTGTACTTGGTACACTCTGACTGAACAATTTCTAGGAAAATAACAATCATTCAATGCTTGCATGGTCAAACAAGAAAAGCAGATTATCAAGACCTTTCGACACCAGAGTATCGTAAATTCTTCTATATTACATTGGTCAATACCAAGATCAGTGTCATTTCGATAGCTTGAAAATTAAGGTTTTGTAGGGTCAGGGCATTGAAGACCAGAAATATTCAAATATGTGTTCAGTCAGAGTGGACCAAGTGAAAATATTGAGTACCGACCAAAATATACTGGTCCAATAAGCGTGTTCTAGCACACCCCATGCATACACCACAGAACTACCATAAGCTTCTATCGGACTCTGGAATTGACTCGAAAAATGCAATAATCAATCAGTATATTGCTCTTCAACACTTGGTCCGCTCTGCCTGCACAGAAATTGTTGCAATTTCTGACCACCCATCTAAATGTGGTAAATAAGGTACCGCGGGGCAAGTGGGAACTAAAAAAACGGTAGTTCAATCAAATGGTTCAATAAAATTTTCAAATGTCAATATTTTTCAAATCCAACAGCACAATCACATTTTGGCAACATATTTGCTGGTATGTGCATGAAACCGATCGAATAATTTCCGAATTGTGGAAACCTTGGAGAGGAAAGTTTTAGTATGAGCCATTTGACGCAGTTACCTCGCTAAACGGGGCAAGTGGGACACATCCAGTTTCATGCGGCAATCCACATCAGTAAGTCAACCATTACAATAAAAGGATTGATAAATCATATATTTTTAATTTCGAGTACATTTTTTATGTACATAAGGGATCAACCATAAAATACGTAACGCTTTAGGAAGAAAACGTTTATTTAATAGTATGTCACCTCGCATTTAATATTAACTGAAAATACCTCAATAAAAGCGTAAAGAGGAATTAAACATGTTCAAAATATATCATTTATAAGTTGTTAATTACAAATTAGCACATAAACCATCAATAATTGCCGAAATTATAAATATGTTTTGTTATTACTTATATGCATAGTAGAAAACCGCTTAATAGGGTGGAATTGTTTTCCGTCACTACTATATTTGGTAGAAATAACAAATAAAGTTCAAATAAGATAGAAAAATGGTCTTTCTCATGATGCATTTCAAATTTCATCTCTGTGTTTGTTTAATTTTAAAGCCGTATTCCAAAAATAAAAAATAAATAAAAAACATATAGAAGAATTACACATTTCTTCTCCCTTTCATGCAATTAAGTAATTTTAGATTTATCTTTTTTGATAAAAATCATTTGTTTGAATGTTTTAGTGCTACTCTCTAGGAAAATGTATAAAACGTCTACGAAAAGTTTTGATTCTGGGTTTTGTTTTGATAGTTCCCACTCACCCCGCGTACAAAGATTTTTTGGGGTATGTTAGACCATCGAAAATTTCATGTGAAATGAAAACAAAATACTGGTTTATCGTAAGCAGCTTGTAATAATAATTGAAGTTGTGGCTTGCTGATGGAAATTCGATTTATAACACATTTATGTTTTGCGAGTCAATGCAAGACGTGAAACGTGTCGCAAATTATCATGCAAGTTGAAAATGGTGCTGAACTGACAACTGTTACATGAACCCCATGGTAATAAAAATAACAATATGTTTTGTACTTAATACATTCCTTGTCATTGTATCTTCAACTTTCTAGAAGAATACTCCCATGAAAAACTTTTCCTAAGTGAGCTATGACGAAACGTCCCACTTACCCCAGATTCTCACTTGCCCCGGGGTACCTTAGTCAAAAATCAAAATCAAATGCATCGAATTAAGTAATATTCATAAATTTCTATTGATGGATAAGTAAAAGAATTCGATGTTGAAAAATCTGACAAATCTCTTGAAATGTTTTTCATTCCCTAGCATTCCTCAGCGCGTTGATCATTTTAGCTGTTATGGTAACAAGCACTTGGTCCACTCTGACTGCACACTTTATCGATTTTTATTAATCATCCAAAGTAAATTTTCCACATATCTCTCGCAGTTTACAGCATTCATCAAATCTGGTCAAAGTAGAACGGAGGTAAGGTAATTTCGCATCTAATGAGAGAATAATCCAATTTTCCCAAATTTTGTACTTGGTCCCCTCTGACTTAAAGTCGACCAGTTGTGTTTGATCCTTCGACCTTGACGCTTGCTCCTGCGGGGGCGGGCGATGAGGGCAGGATCAAACATGTCGCGCATCGGTCGAGTAAAGTGGAAAAGTGCCGTGTTCGATTAGTTCTTTTTGATCTTTCGACGTTGATGCTTGCTCCTGGGCAGTGCGTCAAGAAAGCCCGAGCAGCCCGAGCAGGGTCGCGCGTCTATTTTATCTGAGTGCTTTTATATAGCCGAGCAAACGAGTAAAGCTGAAAGTGGATTGTTGCTGCTCAAGGATGACGGATCAATTGGTGAGCTCGTTTCATGCTACTATTTCTAATCTTTAAAATATGTATGACTGCACCTTTTATCGTTACAACGGTGAGACGTAAATATGATTTTTAAACAAACTATGAAAAGTTCGTCACTGTGAGTGTCGACATAAACTCTGAATCACAAATTGTTTAGGTCTAATTTTTTTTTTCAAAACACCTTTTTCCTTTTACCTTAATTTTTGTAATTAAAAAAAAACTTTGAATGTTTCGACACTACGAGTGTAGACTTGCGAAAGGTTCACTTTATTCAACAAACTTTGAAAGGTTCGTCACGTCAAGTGTCGGCATAATTTTTCTATACATAGATATTGTTCATATCAAATGAAAATATTATATTTACATATAAGCATGTTTATATCTCACCAATAATTATTTATCATGGTCTAATCGCTTATCAAAGTGAATCCTGTGATCCAACGATCCTCCCCATTAACAAACATCCCTCCCAGTAACCTTTGTGGAGATGCAGAGGCAAACACGGTCTCCAAATAGCAAAAGTTACACACTAACATTCCTTCCCCCTTTCCCACCTGACTGTAAGGACGTGGTCGGCGCCGTTATTGACCATGTATAAATAGAGGCACTGAATTATGCACACTGAAGAAGATTATGGCCAATCCCTGCCGATTTTCTAGTTGATTCTTTGTGCATTTTCACTGACTTCGGTCAATCACGGAATAGCAACCATTGATATGTGTAGTCAGTCTAAGCTAAGCTAAGCTTGCTTTGATCGTGCTTCGAAATCAGACGGGGTTGGTGGTCTAATGGCTACCGCTTCTGCTCAATAAGCGGTGTTGATCCATTGTTGATCACTTTGCACTTTATTATTTTTTTCAGTTTATTCAAACTACTGTTATTTAAACAGCATTATTTAAAGTACTGAGGCGTGCTTCTCTTCTCGTTGTGGTCTCGACTTACCTGTAATTTTTTTCTAGGACCACCATGAGCGCAATTAGCGCGATCACTGCCAATGCAATTGCTGCTATTAAATCACTGTTGCTGCTGTCGGTACTCGATGTGACGAACTCGTCACTGCTGAACCAGCCCATTTTTTAAACTTTTTTCTTCTATTACTTGCGTAGATTATTTTTCTATCACTTGGTTCAATTAGTATAAATCATTTGAAGATTGCAATTTATTTTCCAAGGTCGCCATCTAGGTTGTCATCTACAATTAATTCATTTGATCAGGATTGAAGATGATAACTGATTCTGAATTCTTTATTCAAATTGCTTTTATACCTTACAATCTAGGTTAATCACTATCTTAGTATACTATGAGATTCGGGGTGATTAAGAATTGAGAGCGAAATGGGGAACAAGGGATTGGAAACAAGAGCGTTAAACTTTGGTTATTATAACGAGGACTTTCGAAAGAAAGCTTTTGTATTGTGGCCAGTCTTAGTCATGTCGCAGTTGGGGAAGTGAGCTTTTGAGTTGAGCTCTGTTATGTGAGAAAAAGTAAAAGAGAGTGAGCGCGAGACTCTACTAAGTTGCGCGCGAATGTATAGTGTGATGGAGAGTGAGTGTTTATGTGGCTTTGACCACGTGCGTTCTGAATGTAGATATCTGTAGGGTCGGTGTTCCTTTAGTGGACAGTCCGCTATAGTCGCACTAGTGGCTTTTTACGGCCGTTTTGCTATAAATCTTTTCAAAATATTTTTTGACATGAAGGTCAGGAGCTATTTATCTAAGTACCATTGATACACAGCTTGATTTTGATCGAAATAATTAGTATTGCTTAAACTTTGAGCTCCTTAGCGCCTATAGTAAACCTATTGTTCCAATAGTAGCACTACTGAGAGAAACTATTTTTAATTATACGAAATAATTGATGAATTAAGAACTTTTTTTTACACCAAACGAAAGCTTTTGATCCACACTTTGTAGGAAAAATATAAAAGTTTCGTAAAAATACGGTTTTGATAGGTATTTTGCCAACGCCGTAAAGCTAGTGCTACTATAGGAACAGAAATTAGAAATAGTGCTACTATAGGCACATGTATTCCTATAGTGGCACAAGCAATAATAAATACAAACATATGAGTTTTCGTAGTTTTCCTATTTTTTCCACAAAACCAAGATAAAAAGCTTCCAGTTGATGAAAAAATAATAACGCTAGCGTTATTTTTCGATTTTATACGAATATTTGTTCTTAGCTATGCGGCTATTGGTACATCGACTCTACTTGTAATTCGATCCTTAGTAACGGATTTTCGCGAGTTGGTGTCAAATTGTAACATTGTATCACAGACAAACAGACGTCACACTCTCATCACTGTCCATCGACCATCTTTTTAACGGTAGATTCATAAATATGGTAGGTGGCCAATCCGCCACCCGCAGCGCTCGCATCGTTTTTGTTCGTGTTTGACGTTTACATGCTACTGCCATCTGTTGGCCTGTCGGCCAAACACACCGATTTTAGCATTGGGCGTACATGTCTTCGTGACTATGATTTTGATCGAGATTTGTTGTAAGTGTTACGTCTGTTTGTCTGTGATTGTATGTAGAGCACAATGTTTTGATTAAATTAATGTCGATCGTCGGTCGCTGACCGAGAAGAGTTATTCAAGTTATCACGTATGGCCAAATAGGGAACCACTATGGCCATAACTGGTACACTTTCCCTATCTCTCACTTGCTTCTATCTTCCATTCTTAATCTATCACACTCAAACTATTCGTTCATAGCAAACGCTAGAACCAGAGACGCACGTGAACCGTTTGGGGACATGGGTTTCAATACGAATGTAGCACCAAAAAGTTTTGTTATTGATTTATTTTTTGTTCTATTGCTTAAGGCAGTGTCAATACTCCCGTCATCAGAAATATTTTGTGTACGCACAGCATGAGATCAAGCCGCAGACAACGATATCATAATCTTTCACATCGCATATGTGTTCATCAATTCGTAATGACATCGTTCATGCATGTCTTTCACTCATGCTTCATATTATATCAGCATTCAGCGTCAGGAAGGAAAGCAATCCGCGACTAAAAATTACAACACGGAAATCACATTGTTTATGCAAAATCGTTCTGCTCAAGTTGTCAACCCCTTGCATCAAACTGTTGAACGTTAAATCACACACGTAGCTGCCGGAAATGGAAATCGCTGTCTGGAATCGTCATCCTCATCATTGCGACAAAGAAGTACTTTCACACTGTAGGTATCCTATCTTGGTGAAGAAGCGAAAGGCGCCAACGACACTTTATTATGCAACTGTAGGAAGTGATCACGCTGAGAATGATTAAATATTCATATTCTCATTACGAGCCCGTGTAGGGATAAAATGTGCTGTCGCTCTTAAACTGCTGGAAGTTTCATTCAATTTCGGCTTCACGAGTGACGTGTATTACCATGCGTTTCACTATGTATTGCACAATTTGAATTTTGACACCGTCATCAGAGCTGATCGCATTTCAAGACAACCGCACCCCAAATCACTTAATCAGTGTCATTGGGCGCTCAGTGGTTGCACTTGACAACAAATTATAACAGCCTTGGTCATAAGACGGTGGAGTTTCAGGAAGCCATTCATCCGTTTCAGCGGTTGTTCCGAGCTCAATCCTGCGGCATAAATTATTTAGCTCCCAGTATCGACCAAACACGTTTGTCACCATGAAGGAACTGCTGCAGCGACGCGTGACGAGAGTGATTAGTGTGTAACCAGCAGTTGGCTTTCGGTTGATTAGCCAACATAATCGTAGGAATTTATAACGCTGGGTTGACCGGGATTAATAGAATTGTGCCCTGCTGATAATAGGGTCACACGCGTCATTTTTCTATCAAGATGTTTTCCGTTCGGTAATGATTTTTTTCGCATCCATTGCCCTTTAAGACATCCGTCTTATAGTACCGTTAATGGCGAGGAAATTGAATAATGAATCACCTGCAGACGGGATTATGCCAGTTGAGCTTTTATTAATTACAACCACCCGCCTGCAATCCATATCAATTAATCATGAACGTGAACAGAACTGCCCAGGCGGCGGCGTGTCCTTGTATCGTGATGAAACGAACAGATGCGAATTATAACTAAGCTGTGGCTAATCTTTACAGATCGGTAGCAATGGCGTGTCGGAACGTGCTTCGCAGGTCATTTGCAAAGTTTACCGAGAGATACTTTGGGGTTACCCATTACTTTTTCTGTTGGAGGTGAAACACTGCGATCATTTCTTTATCTTCTTCACTGATTCGTTAGATTCGTGTGTTCAAAATGATGGATACTTTCATAAACCTTAATATCGTTTTGTTGTGGTTTTCTTACAACACTTCTTCTTCTTCTTCGTGTGTTACACATTAAATTCGTCTGTTTTGCTTTATGGGCTGATTCAACAATCGGAAACAGTTTTGTATACGTCAACCTATGTGTGCATAGATCATCACCCAACACGTTTTCAGTATGGTTTGTTTATGGTTATCTTGTGTTATAAACATCATATTAAAGTTGGCCGATAAATTGATTTGCGCAATTTGTGTGTTATTATGGAATCGATGAACTTCACTTTATATTTCCATGTTCTTCTTCTTCTTGGCATTAACGTCCCCACTGGGACAGAGCCGGTTACTCAGCGTAGTGTTCAATGAGCACTTCCACAGTAATTAACTGAGAGCTTTCTTTGACAAAGTTGACATTTTCGATTCTACCCTATTACCTTGAATACCATTAACCCGAACGCCACTACCCCGAATTTCAAAACTCCGACCGACCCATCACTCCGAATGACATTACCCCGAATTCCAATATCATGGGGAGATGTCGTCAATATCATCATGTCTATAGATAATTGTAAATTCGGGGAAATAGCATTCGGGGTTATGGAATTCGGGGTAATGGTACATTCGGGATAATGTAAATCGTGGTGATGGGATTCGGGGTAATGGGGTAGAATCGCCATTTTCACATTTGTATATCGTGTGGCAGGTACGATGATACTCTATGCCCAGGGAAGTCAAGGAAATTTCCATTACGAAAAGATCCTGGACCGACCGGGAATCGAACCCAGACACCTTCAGCATGGCTTTGCTTTGTAACCGCGGACTCTAACCACACGGCTAAGGAAGGTCTCAATATTTCCATGTTAAAAAATTCTATATTGTTCGTGATCAACACATAGTGAACTTATTTGCAGTCGGACCTCGGGTCGAATAACAGTCATCATCGTGCTTTCAAAGAGAAGAAACATTGTCTGAAGCTGAAAGTGTTAAATGAAAATTTGCGGATTCAATTTTTCTTCAATAAGTGCATGATGTCTGACATAAAAGGAGCTTAGTATCCCCATAATGAAGAGTCAATCAATCAACCAACATCTCTCTAGAAAACCTGCGCATATTTCCTTTATGTTCAAATTTTTAGAGGAACCTTGGAGGTTATTTTCATGGGGAATCCCTAAGGAATTTGTCCAAAGATTCCACCATGATTTTCTACGGGAATACTTCCGAAGATTCCTCATACAGAAATCTCCAGGAATTCTACACAAAGTCCTCCGATGTGTCTTACAGGATAACACGAATTGCCTCCAGGGAACCCAACGGGTATTTCCATCAGAAATTATTCCGTAGATTTCGTCCAGAAATGCCTCCGGGGGTTTACTTCAGAAAATCATTGAGATTTCAATCACGAACATCTCCGTGGATTTTCTTCAGAAATTCCTTCGGGGATTTCTTGCAGAAATTCCTCCAGGGATTTGCTCCAAGAATTCTTCTAGAGTTTTCGTCCAAGAATGTTTCCGGGGACTTTCTTCAGGAATTCCTTCAGGATTTTCTTCCTGGAACTCCTCTGGAGATTTCGTCCAGGAATTCCACTAGAAATTTCGTCCAGGAATTCCTCTAGAAATTTCGTCCAGAAATTTCTCCGTGGTTTTTCTCCAGTAATTTTCACGGAGATTTCCTCTTGGGATTTTTCCGGGGATATTCCACAAGAACTCCTCCGTGGATTGTCTTTAGGAATTCCTCAGAAGATTTCCAATAGCAACTCCTGCAAAGATTTTGTCCAGAAATGCTTCCGGGTTCTTCCGCCGAGAATTCCATTTGGAAGTTCCAGAAATTTCTATGGTAACTCTATGGTAAGATTTCTCACAGTATTCCAAAAGATTCCTCCGGGGATATCCTCAAAGAACTCCTCCGGAAATTTGCCCCATGAATTCCTTTTGCAATTGCAATTTCTCCGAAAATTTCCTCCAGAAACTCCTCTGGCAATTTACTTCAGGGATTATTTTCAAAAATTCCTCTAGAGATTTTCTCCAGAAATTACTCTGGAAATTTTTTTCAAGTATTTCTCCGGGGACTTCTCCCAGAAATTCCTCCGTGGATTTTCTCCAGGATTTTTTTCGAAGATTTCCTCTTGGGATTCTTCCAGGGATAGCCCCCCAAGAACTGCTCCAGGGATTATCTCCAAGAATTCCTCAGGGGATTTTTTATAGCAATTTCTCAGGGAATTCCAATAGCAATTCCCCTGGGAATTTCATCTAGAAATTCTTCCGACCTTTCCTCCAGGAATTGCTATGATGATTTCCTCCAGAAACTCCTCAGGGGATTTCGTATATGGATTTATCCAGCAATTGCTCCGGAAATTTCCTTCAGAAATTCATCCGCGAATTTGCTCCAGAAATTCCTCCGGGGATTTCTCCCAGGAACTACTCTTAAGATTTTCACAAGGAATTCCTCCAGGAATTCTGAAATTTCTCTGGGAATTTTTTATAAGAATTCCTTTCTGAAATTGGAGGTACTTCAAGAGATTTTTCAGAGTTCCTCATGAAATTTCTTCGGAGTTCCTCCGGGAATTCATTCAGATTCAATCTGAGATTTTTTTGAGCTCCACCAGGAATTCCTTCGGATTTTCTGCATTGTTCGTCCTGGATATTTTTTGAAATTTCTTTAGGAATTCTTAAGAGTTCTGCTAGTGATTCCTTGGAAACCCTCCGGGATTACATCAGACTTCTCCAGGGAATCCTTCCAGAGTTTCACGTGTAATGATCCCGGAGCTCCTTCACAATTTTTTTAAAAACTTTCAAAAATTC
This sequence comes from Aedes aegypti, assembly GCF_002204515.2. Lineage (NCBI taxonomy): Eukaryota > Metazoa > Arthropoda > Insecta > Diptera > Culicidae > Aedes > Aedes aegypti. The sequence continues at coordinate 183,612,550 of NC_035108.1, read as the reverse complement.
TTCCGGAGTTCCTCCGGTTAATTCCTCTGGATTGCATCCAGCAATTTCTCGGAAATCCTCTGAATTTCCTCCATAGCTTCTCCTAGAATTTTTCCGGAGTTCCTCAAGAAATTAGCCCGTAGTTCCTCAAGCAATTACCCCGAAGTTTCACCAGAAACGCCTCTGGAGTTCCTGCAGAAACGCATCCAAAGCTTCTCCAGGAACGACAATTAAGGACTGGCACTAGAGCTCCTCCAGGAATTGCTCCTGGGTTCCTCCAGGATTTCTATTCAAGTTTCCCTAGGATCATATCCAGAGATTCTCTATGAGTTCGTTCGTAAACTCCTTCAGAGTTCTTCTGGGAATTCTTTCAGCACATTTTCTGGATTTTATTCAGTATTTCCTCCGAAGTTCTTCCAGAGTTCCACCGGAAATTCCTTTGGATTTCCTCCATAGTTCCTTCTCCAGCGTTCCTGCAGGGTATTTGCTCGGATTACCCCCATGAGTGTCTTTACAGTTCCTCCAGGCACTTCTTCCTGAGTTCTTTCAGCAATTTCTCAAGAGTTCCTTCTGGAATTCATTAAGAGTTTCACCAGGAATTCCATCGAAGTTCCTCCGGGAATTCCTTCCATCTCCAAGGACTTTTTCAGAGTTCCTCCAGTAATGCCTTTAAACATCCTCTAGGAATTCCTCCCGAGCTCTTTCCGGAATTCGTCCAGATAGTTACTCTAGGCATTCCTGCAAGAATTTCTTCAGAAATCCACCATGATTTGCTTAGGAGTTTCTTCAGGAATTCCTTTTTAGTTTCTCCAGGTATTCATTCGAAGTTTCTTCTGGACTTTTTGAGGAGTTCCTCCAGAAATTACTCAAAGTTCCTAAAAAAATCTTCGAAGTTCCTTCATGAATCCTTCGGATTTCCGCCATAGCTCCTCCAGGAATTTTAGTTTCTCCAAGATTTCTTCCAGGAGCTTTTCTGATAATTCCTTCAGACTAGCACCGGGAAATACTCCAGAGTAGATCTGGGAATTCCTTCACAATTTTTCAAGAAATTCCGTCGCAATTCCCATATGCATTCCTTCGGAGTTCCTGAAATATCAATGGTAAATTAATCTCTAAGTATCACTGGTGGAATTCTTTTGTGCATCTCTACGATTTTTATAGGTAAACACCGAGAAGAATCCTGAGTGGAATTGTTGAAGGATTTGGATCCCATAGGTAAATACTGGAAGATACTGGAGAATATAACACGAGGAATAACAGTTTAAAGCTCTGAATGAAACTCTAACAGAAATCCAGAAGGAATTCTTTAAGCAAATTATGGAAGTATTTCTCAGAGGTTCAAAGGAACTCATAGAAACTTTTGGAGAAATCTCTGTACTAATGCTTGAAGAAATACTAGTACGAATTATCGGAAAAATCTCTGAAACAAACCTTAAAAAGTCATTTGATCAATCTCTTCAAAAATACATGGGGGCATTTCTGATTGAAACTCTGGAGTAATTCCTGCAAGACTTCTGAAGAAATCATGGGAAGAAAAAACCGGAGTAATCTCTTGAGGCATTTCTTAAGTTATATTTGAAGGCAGTCATTAAGGAATTTCAGGAGGACACTTTGGAAGTATTGCTGGAAACATTTCTGAAGGAACCCTGGACGAATGCTTTGAAGAAAGTTTATAGTTATTCACGGAGGAATTTCGTATGTAAATTCAGTAGAATCCTATGAAGAATGAATGGCTATATCGGATACCCTCGTTTTGCACACATTTAATCTGAATACTTTACATTTTGTACTCCACTAATTTTCACATCGATCAGATTAAAAATAGTTCAAACGTTATTTGACTCTTGAAAAGCTGTACAATGAAATGGAACGCCGTAGAATGAAACGCAGAATCAGACAAAATAGTGAAAGTGGTAACCAGAAACACGGTTCTAAGGTGACTAGAAGTTCAAATTAAAAACCGTTACCGTTCAAATTTGTGGGGGTACACGGTATTCCTTTAAAGTACATGTTTGTATTTCGAAACAATGTTCCATCACTGCTGTTTTTAAACAATATTTATTCCCATGGAAAATTTGGCGATCATCAGGTTATTTCTCCGGTGAATCGTTTAGGAATTTCTACGGGAATACAACTGAAGATTCCTCAACGAAGTCCTCCTCAGAAATCTTCAGAAGCTCTTCCAGGCCGAACCGAAGTTCCTCCAACGTATCTTATAGGACTTCCACTAGGAATTCCTGCGGGGATTTTCTCCAGGAATAATGTATAACTATGTGACTTATGTACGAATCAAAGTTGGAATTGCAAAAAAAAACACGAATTGTTTGTGTGTGACTTATGTTTTTTGTGTATGCGGAAATGTTAAGTACCATGACCCCACTGTTGGCACCGACGGCACTGAGGTTTCTGGAATTGTTCTTATGTCACACAGAAATCGAACAAAAGTCTTGCTTTTTCTAAAGCTTATTTAGATCACTTATATTTCCCTTTCCAAAGAATGCCAAATTGGATTATTTATTCAAAATGATTACCTACGTGGTCTGAGGAAAATCCAAGTAAATCACTTATTCCATTTTTGATCTCTCCAGGTGACTTATAGTCATTTGAGAGACCTTTCAAGACGTCTTTGAACAAACTTTCAATTTGGTCGTCATTAGTAAAAAATGGTTATTTAATCAATAACCTCATTAAGCGTGGTATAGATGGATAAATTATATGTGAAATTATGAAAAAAATCCACGTGCTCGGCTGGGATTTGAACCCAGGACTCTTGTATGCTAGACGAGCGCTTTACCAACTTAGCTTCCGAGCCACTTGGTGATACAATAACTCAGTTGATTACAAGTTTTGAATTCAAATCCACACAGATCACGCGGACCCTTACCATAACCTACATCCATTCATCTCATGTATACTACACACGCGCGCAGAGCGAGTGCGATATATTTTGGGTTGGAACCGTTTGCTTATCATACCCATATCGCTTCCACAACAACTAGCTGTGTTGTTATATTCACTATTGGTGAGTGAATTTCATGGATAGCGCCAACATTTTTTGTTGCATAGGATTCATCGAATGTAGCGCGGTTGTTGCACCATGGCCAGAGGATGGCTGCTTGGGCACGTCAGGAGTTAATCATCAATATTAACCTCCTTTTCCCGAGCAGCCTAGATAGCCGCGTAGTGTCGGTAGCGGTTGTTTCAACTGGCTAAGAATTAACACTACGGACTGCCTGTTCCGGTGGTAAAAGTCCACCTCACAGGTGACCCCTAATTTATGGTGTGATGCGTACCGTGCCTAAGAATGAATGGTTAGGGGGGTCTAAATAAAACCTAACCGCAAACGGAGCCTGTGGGGTACCAGGGCGCCCTCCACAGTATTGAGTCCTTCCTGTGCTACCCGGAGCAATGGTGCAGGTGACCTTGTGTTTCTCCGAGATAATCGGCTGCCCTTCTTCAGTCTCTATCTTGAGGCTTAATAAGGGTGGGATTATGAATATGTTGACATTTAATTTAAATTATCACCTATATGGATTCGCATTATGCGTTTTACACAGTGTATTCTGTGCTCTTTCGCCTTTGGCGACTTTAAATAGATACCGATCTGGTTTTTTCGTTGCTGGTCTTTTTTCGTGCTGAGATTGCAAAAAGCTTAATCCTGCCTAGTTTGGGTAGTGGCTACGGTTAGGTTAGCTCAGATCAATCTTCAGCATAAAAGAACAGCAACGATCAATCTTTGCAGACTCATGCAAAATGGTGCAGCCCAAGTGGCGCTAGTTCAAGAACCCTACTTTCGTAGAGGGAACTTCTATCTAGGTAACCTTGTGGACCCAGTTTTTGCTACTTTTAGCAAGCTTGAAATGGCAAACTCGCGCTCCATGCCCCGCGCATGCGTGCTCGTTAATAAAGCAATCGTTGCTACACTCATTTCTGAGTTAACTACCAGAGATGTATGTGCTGTCACAATCGATGTTTCTGTTGGTGACCTCAACAGGAAATACGTCTATTGTTCGGTATATTTACCACATGATGAACCATCCCCAACGGATGACTTCAAACGAGTTGTCGTACACTGCGTAACAAAAGGCCTTCCGCTGATTGTGGGCAGTGATGCCAATGCTCATCACATCATCTGGGGCAGCTCGGATATCAATTTGAGAGGCTCCAGTCTGATGGAATACTTAAGTAGTACAGACCTTGGATTACTTAACATAGGCAATCGCCCAACCTTCATGGTTTCTAATAGAGAAGAAGTGTTAGATATAACGCTCTGCTCGAATAGAATCAGTCACGAGTTGACGAATTGGCATGTATCAGATGAGGAATCATTATCTGATCATCGCTACATCTTCTTTGAACATTCAAATGTAACTGCGCAGACTTTGCGTTTTAGGAATCCCCGGTCAACAAATTGGAAACTCTACATTGAATTGGTTGCGACCAAATTTCATGGATATTCTCCGTCCATTGAAAATCCAAGTGATCTGGATGATGCCGTTGATACTACAACATCCTACATTATGGAAGCTTTTGAAGAAGCATATCCTCTGCGGTCTGTAAAGACTACAAGAGGGACCCCATGGTGGAATTCCGATCTGACTAGACTCAGGAAACAATGTAGAAGGAGTTGGAACAGACGCCGTTCAGCTGGATCAGAGTCGTTCAAGTCTGCTCGCAAGGCTTACAAGAAGGCTCTTCGTTCTGCTGAACGATCCGGCTGGAAAAACCTTTGTACAAATGTTTCCAGTTTGAGTGAAGTCAGTCGGTTGAACAAAATTCTTGCAAAATCTAAGGATTTCCAAGTGAACGAAATTCGCTTACCTAATGGTGACTTTACTTCTTCCGATGAAGAAGTTTTAGAATGTTTATTCAATACACACTTCCCCGCATGTGTGGACATAGCATCTACGGATGAACCAAATGTCTTTTCATGTAGTTACGAGTCTCTGGCCTCGGCTCGCAGTATCGTAACTACTGAATCGATTCAATGGGCACTTAATAGTTTTGCTCCTTTTAAATCTCCAGGAGCGGATGGGATTTATCCTGTTCTGCTCCAAAAGGGATTTGAGTCTATCAAACATGTTTTGAAAAAGCTACTTGTAAGCAGTTTTGCTACCGGGTACATTCCCAAATCCTGGCGTGATATTACTGTAAAGTTATCCCAAAAGGAGGACGTGCGTCGTATGAGGAAGCGAAGAGTTTTAGACCAATCAGTCTGACCTCTTTTCTTCTGAAATGTCTGGAACGCATTATCGATCATCACATCCGTGATGTTTATTTGGCAAACATGCTTCTTCATGTGAATCAACATGCTTACCAATCTGGAAAGTCCACTGTGACTCTTTTACACAAAGTTGTATACGATATCGAGAAAGCATTCGCTCAGAAGCAATCCTGCTTGGGTGTTTTCTTGGATATTGAGGGTGCCTTTGATAACGTGTCTTTCGATGCCATATTGGAAGCCGCACGAAACCATGGGCTACCTACAATGATTACCAATTGGATTCAAAAACTCAAAAAATGCTCAAAAACCGACATCTCTTCTCGACATTGCGTCAAGCAGCGATTCGAAAATTGAGTGTTTGCGGATGCCCCCAAGAGGGAGTCTTGTCACCACTTTTGTGGAATCTCGTAGCAGATACGCTATTGAGGCAACTCAATAATTGCGGTTTTCCAACTTATGGATTTGCCGACGACTATCTAGCTCTGATAGTTGGTATGTGCATAAGCACCCTATTCGACCTGATGCAAAATGCTCTTCAGGTAGTCGAGAGTTGGTGTCGCCAATATGGCCTTTCGGTTAACCCGAATAAAACATCTATTGTTCTTTTTACGGAAAGACGAAACCGCGATGGAATTCGACCTTTACGTCTTTTTGGCACTGAGATTAATGTGACTGATCAAGTAAAGTATGTCGGAGTCATTCTAGATTCCAAACTTTTATGGACAGCTCACATTGATTTCAGAGTCAAAAAAGCTTGTATGGCCTTCGGTCAATGCCGGCGAACCTTTGGTAAAACTTGGGGCCTCAAACCCAAATATATCAAATGGATTTACACAACAGTTGTTCGACCAATATTGGCATATGGATGTCTTGTGTGGTGGCAAAAGGGCGAAGTGAGAACAATCCAATCAAAATTGGGCCATCTCCAAAGGATGTGCTTGATGGCGATGTCTGGTGCGTTCTCTACAACTCCCACAGCAGTGCTCGAGGCCCTTTTCGACGTTGCGCCACAACACATATATCTTAAACAAGAAGCACTTTCTTGCTCTTACCGTTTATGGGTACTGGATCTACTGGAGAAAAATCCAGTGAATCGTAGATCTACACACACTTCGTTGTTTCCACTTTTGGTGAATTGGGACAAAATTGTCCTTGCTCCAAGTGATCTCACAATTGCTTGTAACTTTCCTTACAGGACATTTACCACACAATTCCCTTCACGGGAAGAGTGGACGTCTGGCTATTTGGAAAGAAGTATATCAAACAATATAGTATGTTACACTGGTGGCTCCCTTCTTGAAGGTAAAGCTGGTGCAGGAGTATATTCTCGTGAGCTAAGGCTGAATCAGTTTTACTCACTTGGTAGAAACTGCACCGTTTTTCAGGCGGAAATATTTGCGCTTATGTGTGGAGTGCAATCAGCACTTCAACAGCGCGTAATAGGTAAAGTCATATACTTCTGTTCAGATAGTCAGGCTGCTATAAAAGCTCTCGCTTCGCCCAACTCAAGGTCGAAGCTTGTTATCGCATGTCGAACTCAAATTGAGGAACTGAATTCAGTCAACTCTGTAAACCTTGTATGGGTACCTGGCCATTCTTCCATCGCTGGAAATGAATTGGCTGATGAGCTAGCTCGCGATGGAGCATCGCATGACTTCATTGGCCCTGAGCCGGCTATTCCAATTTCGAAGTGCTGGGTGAAGCTTCAGATAAACTCTTGGGCGGCAACTCAGCACAAGCAATATTGGAATAGTTTGGAGTCGTGTCGCCAAACAAAATTGTATATTACTGAGCCATCTCCAAAGGTGGCGAAGTATTTAACAAATCTGTCAAAGCAGAATTGCAGTCTCTTGGTCAGAGCGTTGACAGGCCACTGCCGACTCAACTATCACATGGCAAATATTCAGCGTGCTGACTCATTTGTGTGTGATAGTTGTGACTCCGATTATGGAACTTCGTATCACCTGATATGTAACTGTCCAGTTTTTGCGCAAATGCGATTCCAATTACTTGGTAAACACTTATTAAGTGAAACTGAATACAGAAGCCTGAATCTTCAGGACATCCTGTTATTCTTAACCCGCTGTGGTAATGAGCTATAGGCTCTCTTTACGCTCATGCGTTTTGCAGTGCCCTTTTTAGGGCGCTGTTCGAACCCATTGTGGTATGGAGCTACATGCTCTCATTTCGCTTATGCTATCTTCCCTCTTCAAGGGACCCCACTCCTATTTCCTCCCATCTTTCCCTTCCCTTTCCTCTTCCATCGGGTAGATGATGAAATAGGCTCAAATATGGCGATGGCACAAATCTCCCAACTGGTGGGGAACGTGCCTTTGGAGCCGGCCTTCTGATACCTGATACCTGATGTGACTTATGTACGAATCAAAGTTGGAATTGCAAAAAAAAAAAACACGAATTGTTTGTGTGTGACTTATGTTCTTTGTGTATGCGGAAATGTTAAGTACCATGACCCCACTGTTGGCACCGACGGCACTGAGTAGGGTACTCGAAATTTACTCCAGGTTTCTGGAATTGTTCTTATGTCACACAGATATCGAACAAAAGTCTTGATTTTTCTAAAGCTTATTTAGATCACTTTTATTTCCCTTTCCAAAGAATGCCAGATTGGATTATTTATTCAAAATGATTACCTACGTGGTCTGAGGAAAATCCAAGTAAATCACTTATTCCATTTTTGATCTCTCCAGGTGACTTATAGTCATTTGAGAGACCTTTCAAGACGTCTTTGAACAAACTTTCAATTTGGTCGTCATTAGTAAAAAATGGTTATTTAATCAATAACCTCATTAAGCGTGGTATAGATGGATAAATTATATGTGAAATTATGAAAAAATTCACGTGCTCGGCTGGAATTTGAACCCAGGACTCTTGTATGCTAGACGAGCGCTTTACCAACTTAGCTTCCGAGCCACTTGGTGATACAATAACTCAGTTGATTACAAGTTTTGAATTCAAATCCACACAGATCACGCGGACCCTTACCATAACCTACATCCATTCATCTCATGTATACTACACACGCGCGCAGAGCGAGTGCGATATATTTTGGGTTGGAACCGTTTGCTTATCATACCCATATCGCTTCCACAACAACTAGCTGTGTTGTTATATTCACTATTGGTGAGTGAATTTGATGGATAGCGCCAACATTTTTTGTTGCATAGGATTCATCGAATGTAGCGCGGTTGTTGCACCATGGCCAGATTCATTCTCTCGTGCACGGAAAGAAATAGCAATTGTGATTGAAAAAAATCTGTAGGGGAAAACAACTGATGATCATTGCCGTTCTACTACCACAGACAAACAGACGTAACACGTTGCATGAAAAATTATTAAAAAAAATATTATTAATAAAAATAAAATGCTTTTAGAAGTGCGCAACAATGGTTAATCGGTCTGATGTATTCTGGGCAGTTCATACTTATTTTCCACACGCTCTCCTATAATTGTTTTTAATCTACTTTGATACCGTCGATCCGTCCAAATATGTTACAAATATGTTAGTTTATAAGCTGCTAGAGGACTACCTGAAAATCCACTGAAATGATTATATGTAGTTATTTCTATGATTGCCCTGTGATTCTTTCAAACATCTCCTTAGGGCTTCCTATTGGATTATCCCGGAAACCCCTCTTGGGATATCAAGGAAATCCTTTCAGGATTCTTCCGTAAAATTTCCCTGGAATTCTGACGAAAATAATTTTATGGTTGCTTTTCAGAGGAATGGAATCTATTTTAAAAATCTGGGTTTCTTCTGGGTTCGGGGATTCTTACAAAATTCCCCTGGATGTTTTCTGGAAATCCATCCAAAATTATTACTTTAATCCTTCTGATATTTACCCAAAATTATTCAATAGTTATTCCGTGAATCTCTTTGAAACTTCTTCGAATATCCCTCTGAGATTATTTCAGGAACATGTCTTTGATCATTCCTATTCATCTGGAATACTCTCGAAAAGAGGCCTATAATAGAAAAAATCTCTTCTTTCACTCTACTTTCTCCCGTGCAAATTCAAGATTTCCTCTGGAAATTTTTTGTAAATCCCAATGGAAATCCCTCCGAAATTTCTCTAAAATTTATCCAAAAATTCCCCTGAAACTGTTTGGAAATCCTCTAGCGTTCTTAAAGAAATCCTTCTTATATTCTTTCAGAAATCATGATTTGTTGTTTCAAGAAATTTGCCTCAGATAATTTTGAATATCCGAAATTTTTCCAAAAAATCATTCATGATTCTTGAGAATTATTTTCTTAGGATCTTTGGAAAAAAACTCCTCAGGAAATTCTTAAGGAAGTGTCTTGATTTTTTTCGTGATTTATCAAATAATTTCCTTGGAAATTGAGATCCTTGGCGGAGTCTTATGGAAATTCCTCTTGAGTTTAAATTTCCATTCCCCCAAGAAAACTACCGGACCGCCCTCTGAGAATTGAAAAGTAATAATTAAATTGAATATGTATGAGAAAAAATATTTATGAGATTCTTTGATTACTGAGAATATTCTGAAAGTTACATTTAAATGATTTCGGGAATATCAGAAGAATTGCATCAGGATTTTTGGTAGAAAAATCTAAAGTATTCCCAAGAGGATTGGAAGGATTCATGAGTAAGAAGGAAGAAACCCGGGAGAAACTCCAAAAAATTCTAGAGTATTTTCTGGAAAAATATATACATATTTTTATATGCTCTGATTCATATTTATTTCTTGTGTAGCATTAAGTTTCACTACAGACATACTACATACTACATACTGGGCCGGACACAAGGATTGACCGGGTTTGGCCGCTCAGAATCGACGCCGAACAGATCAAGGTTTGGCCATTTTTGTAAGGGCATGCTTTTCACTATAGGGGTCGTGAAGTTTATCTGGATTGGTTTACAAATGGATGCATATGTAGAAGCTTCCTAACAGAACTGAAATTATTGCTACTATCAATCATTTGGAGCATCTAGAACTGTCTGGTGGCCACGGAACAGGACTCAGAGCCCCCAGACAGACACCAGAGATACCCGGATATGTGGTCAATTTACACTTTCCGCAGAACCTAAACATGCGACATATCAAAATTTGCAGAATTTTATGAATAAAAAAGATCTAAGGGAATCTTAGCTGTCATAAGCCATATTGACCACGTTGTGGCCACAGAACTGGTTGCAGAGGCCCCAGCGAAGTGGCCAATTTTCGAATTATGTACAACCCAGCCATGTGACATATCAAAATTTGCAGAATTTCATGAAAACCCGACCAGAACCACATAACAAAACTCATTCCTATCAGAAGCAGTTAAAAATAACAGAAGTTGGTAAAAATTTGTTATCAAGATGGCTTTGTTCTCAACTTGTTATATTTTTAGTAACACATTTATAACAACATTTGTTATATTTTTGACATCGCATTAATAAGTTTGTTGCAAATAACATACGATGTCAAAAAGAGTAACACGGTCTAGAATAATTTTGTTATTTTGTAACATTCTTGCAACACATTCTGTAATAATTTTGATATAATTGTAACAGGGTTTGTTATATTTTAGTTTAATTTGGTGCAAATTTTGTTAGAATTTTTGTTATTTTAACTACTAACGGTACATGTTTTATAACAACTGGTGATATAAAAACAATCATATCAGGGAAACACATTCTGTTATAATCTTGTTTCTTCCGTCTGGTCGGGAAGAAAACTTCAAGCAATAATAGCTATCCTGAGCCAAAATGACCACCTTGTGGCCACGGAATCGGTTCCAGAGGCCCCGGTAAGCTGGCCAGCTTTCGGATTATGTACAATCTAGCCATGCGACACATCAAAATTTGCAGATTTTCTTGTAAAAAACACTACAGGTAATCCTAGCTGTTTTAAGCCAAAATGGCCACCCTGTAGTCACAGAACCGGTTCCAAAGGTTCCGATAAATTGGACAGTTAACGGTTTATGTACAATCGAGCTATGCGACATATCAAAATTTACAGAATTTGGCAAGTTTGGAACTCGCTTGGCCATGTTTATTGGCCGACGAGCGCCGGAGGTGTTCCCGGTTCCCAAGGTCATTGCCAAATTACATTTTTCATGTCGGTTGTTATTTTTGTGTGGTGTGAAGTTCCCTAGAAACTAGAACTTATTGAAAGTTAAATGCCAGCGGACGCATATGGATTCGTTGCAAATCTTCCGAAATATCACCATTTCCGTAAAACTTGTTCCGGAAAATATGGTCAGTCATGTATTTCCAATCATGTATATATTATCCGGAGCTTTATCCATGTAAGCATCAAGCTTCAAGATGATGCTCCCAGTAGTGTTTAATGTGAGTAATGTGTCCAAATATAAGTATTAGGTATCAATATTTTAGAAGGTGATGCTTCTGAAAACACTTCCAGAACCACTGGCTGCCATAGCCACTGTATAGTACGTTCGAGGTACCCCGATAGAAGTGGCCAATTCCACCTATGCACGGAATAATATCAAAATGGGTAACAAACTTGAATATTTTTAAAATTCATGCTACCGGAAGCAGTTTTAGAATCACCGTCTACCATGAACAGTAGGTTCCATGTGACCACTATAATCCATAATAACCATTCTATAGTAGATTACAGAAGCTTCTACACAAATTTCCAATTCGGAACATGGCCACATCCCCTGGGGCTCTTGGAACCTGCTATAAAGTGGTCTAGCAGGCTGTGATTTTGGAAATGCTTACCTTAAAAAATCTTGAAGTTTGATACCCATATTGATATGATTCCAGACAAATTCCTAATTGGCCACTTCCCCCAACACACCCGGAACATACTATACAATGGTTAAAGAAATAAGTTGCTTTGTAAATACTTCCAGAAGCATCAACTTAAAAAATCTTGATGTTTCATACCCATATTGATGTGTTTTCGGACATGTTTTGAATTGACCACATCCCTCGGGCACTTGGAGTCAACTATACAATGGTCGTGGCAGCTGGTGGTAGTGAAAATGGTTCAGGAATCATCAGCTTTGAAAACCTTGAAGTTTGATGCCCATATTGATATTGTTCCAGATATGTTCCTTATCGGCCACTTCCCCTGGACACCTGGAACCTACTATAGAATGATCAGTGCATCTGATGTTTCTAAATATACTGCTGGACACATCATTTCAAAGTTCGATGCCCACTTGTATATGAGTAGCTCCAGATAATATTTATATGATTGGAAATACAAACATCACTGACTATATTTTCCGTAACCAGTTTCACGGAAATTGTCATATATCGGAAGATTTCCAACGAATATTACACTGTTCGACAAAAAAAATTTTTTGGATGGATCAGGGACGCGTTTATATGGGTCTTGAAGTGCAAGAAAAGTATAGAAAATGGCCGTTTTCAAATGATTTGCAGCACCCCTGGATTATTTTTTGATAAAGCTTGAAAATTTGATATTTTTAATCACAAAAAGTGTAATAAGCAAAATATCAATATCTTTTTAAATTCAATCATACAACCATTGAATTTGTCAAATCAATTTTTTTTAGCACTGGATGACTTCAGGGAAACGTGCACCATTTCAGAAGAATATTGGCATCTATTTTGTATATGAATTTGGAATGTCAACGATCATTAAGCAAGTATGTGAGGATGTGCACCATATAAATACTACTTTTTTTCTATTTCACACATCCGGTTCATTATATAATGATAATTATAGGTTGAAGAAGAAGCTTGATTAGGATTTGATTCTTTGCTCCATTAGATAAAGCAATGAGCAATGCAATCCAGTAACATTTGATTTCAACAAAAATACGACGACTACGGAAAATTTATGTGTCTGTTATATTTATATGGGCAGGTTGGTCTAATAAACTCTCAGCAGTAATACAAAATTAGGTAAGACACTGACATGTAAGTGGTCTTACATGAGCTAGTCTGTTTATCAGGAACTGACGGCGAAGCCTATGAAAAATGAGACAATATTGTTATTTGCGATTTCCAAAGATTTTGATACGTACTCATTAAAAATAGATTACCTATCGTGAGGTCCATTTTTTAGCAGAATATCCCTAGAAATTACAGACTAACGTAAAATAGCAACCAACAATTCAGTAATCAACAATTTCACTTTTGTTGTGGTACCACTCGACAGCCACTCAGGTAGGCATGAGCTCTTTTTGATTCAGTTTGTGCACAATACTAATCATTTGTGAAAACTGGTTAAGTGGTAACATGCCTGCTTCTTACTTATAAGATGAAAAAAAAACTGGTTAAACCATTTCCAAACCTTTTTTTTTTTTGATTCTACAGTTCACATACTTTTCGGCAATTTTAATCAAACTTTCAAATGGAACGTTAATTTCTTGTTCAATGGGATGTTTTCTTCAAATGGGTTTAGTTGTAAGCATATTAGAAACATAAGGAAGTCGACCATTAAAATTAATTTTAAACTCGTTGCCCTTATGAGGCCAAACGTGTCCATTCATGAACCCCCATTCCCATATCCTCTAAATGAGTAAAAATTCTTTTCGAATAAGTGAAGAAACAATTTACCAATACATTTATGATAAAAAAATTTGCTAAACTTCACGTAATGTCTGTTTTTCTTTCTTTAAACAGGAAGACATAAAAAATGTTTTACTCATTTAGATTATATCACAATTTTTTGTGAAATTTATTCTAAATCTCAAAACTAAAAGTTTGATTAAAATTGCCGAAAAGTATGTGAACTGTAGAATAAAAAAAATCGGAAATGGTTTAACCAGAAATTGTTTCATCTTACAAGTAAGAAGCAGGCATGTTACCACTAAATCAGTTTTCACAACTGATAAGCATTGTGCAAAAACTGAATCATAAAGAGCTCATGCCTGCCTGGGCGGCTTTCGCAAAAAAAAATGAGACAATGTTGATTACTAAATTATTTATTTCTATTTTCTGTTATTCTGTAATTTTTGTAGGGATATTCTGATAAAAATTAATCTCACGATAAGTAAACTATTTTCAATGAGAACCTATCGAAATATTAAGAAATTGCAAATAACAATGTTATTACATTTTTTTTACAGACATCGTCTTCTGATAAACCAGCTAGCGCGTGTAAGACCACTTACATGTCAGTGTCCAACCTATATCAATTTTGTATTTCTGCTGAGAGTTTATTAAACCAACCAGCCCATATAAATATAGCAGACACATAAATTTTCCGTACACACTTAGATTAAATTACTGGGGTCGATAAAATTTTACTGGGGTTTGGAACTACCGAAAAAGTCAGTAAAATGAAAACTGTCGCCACGCGTAACTGAAAAGCAAACTTCACCATTTTTTATTTTTTACCGATATATGATATAAAAAGAAAGCTCTCTGCAAAATTTCAGTAAAAAATCTCTGTTTTTCGATTTCTGACATTTTTTTTAGTTTACTGACTTTTTCGGTAGTTCCAAAACCCAGTTATTTTTACCGAACAGATTGAGTGTGTAGTCGTCGTATCCTTGTTGAAATCAAATGTTACTGGATTGCATTGCTCATTGCTTTATCTAATGGAGCAAAAAATCAAATCTTAATCAAGCTTCTTCTTGAACCTATAATAATTATTATATAATGAACCAGATGTGTGAAATAGAAAAAAGTAGTATTTATATGGTACACGTCCTCACGTACTTGCTTAATGATCGTTAACATTCCAAATTCATATCGAAATAGATGCCAATATTCTTCTGAAATGGTGCACGTTTCCCTGAAGTCATCCAGTGCTAAAAAATATTGATTGGACAAATTCAATGGTTGTATGATTGAATTTAAAAAGATATTGATATTTTGCTTATTACACTTTTTGTGATTAAAAATGCCAAATTTTCAAGCTTTGTCAAAAAATAATCTAGGGGTGCTGCAAATCATTTGAAAACGGCCTCTTTCTATACTTTTCTTGCACTTCAAGACCCATATAAACGCGTCCCTGATCCATCCAAAAAAAATTTTTTGTCGAACAGTGTTATTGCGTCCGCCGGCATTCAATTTCCCATTAGTTCTAGTTTCTAGGAAAAAAGTAAACATCTGTATAACCTCATACCGCACAAAAATATCAAAACACATGAAAAATGCCATTTGGACATGACCTCGGGGAACAGGGAACATCTCTGGCGTCCGGTCGATGCATCCAATTTAATCAATTTTCCATAAGGTTATAAGCATTTGAATCTAGGCGAAATTTTGCCTATCTCAATCATTTTGCCTATCCCATGTACCTTTATTGAACATGGTTAGCCTGCAAATTGGCCACATAACCGGAATCCTTGGAGCCTCCAGAATCTATTATATGGCCACCAAGTATCCAAGACTGCTAAGTTTACCTCAGCTAATTTATTTTATGAAATTCTTCAAATTTTGATATGTCGCATAAAAACGACTCTCCAAAACTCGATGTTTAAGAGACCACTGATTTATACAGTGAAACTTCCATGAGTCGATGTTCCATGACTCGATATCGACTCATGGAACCATACTAGAATCAAAACTTCATGGTAGCTATGATGGTCCCCTCAAACAGCTTTCCAAAGCATTTTTGTCCCATGACTCGATACTTCCATGAGTCGATGGTTCCTTCCAATATCGACTCCTTGAGGTTTGAATGTAGAATTATCGAGTAATAGAATATACCGACACAAAAAATCACAAAATCGGAAGAACAAATTCTTGTACAGTATGATTTCGTTATTGGCATGCTCCATTTTTGAATCACTCCCCTCCCGAATGAATGAATCCGTTTTTGGCAACATTTTCGAATGCCATTAAAATTTATTTCACGATCGATACCTTCTCCTATGTATTAAAATTTATATTTTTTGTAGATATTATTATGTCTTTTTATTTAGTCATTTGAAAAGAAAGCGAGCTTCACGCTTACCGCATTTCAGAGCTCAATTTCCGCCGATATTCCCCCAAATATCACTAAACTTTTAGGAGTAACTTACGCGCTTATTTAATTTTAGATAGTCGTATGTTCGCAACGTTTCACGAACTCATCAATCTCTATGAGTATCTCAACTAGAGTTCCAACATCTTTACTCAGGCATTCACGCTGTATTAAAAGCCCACTTGAGTATGCCGGTAGGTGATACAGTTAATATAAGTATGTTTTCTTCAAATTTTGAACAGCTCGTTTGAACAAAGCAGTATTGTCATAAGAGGAACAAAAAGTATATAACTCACCATTTCAGCTCACTGTTATTTTTATTGTGCAATGACATGTATTGCGTATATAGAAGCATAACAGTCCTGCTTCTTAGCTTTTTATGGAATTTCATAAAATAAATTGCGTATTTCAAGTAGATTCGTTTTCAAGTATATTCCATAAGTGTCAATATATAATCCATAACTTTAACAATACCTAGAGCAATAAATGACTCACAAGAACAGGATTTACACTATACTTCATCCTCAATAAGGTCGATGCACGCTTCAATGAATACGATAGATACTCTGTATGACGTTGGACTTTTTAAGAAACGATCCAACATTCTATATCAGTGATGCTCAGGCTAGATTATAATGCGTAAGATATCAAGATTTTGCATGAATTTATCAAAATGTTCCTTATGATGTCCTATCGACCGTTTGCTGGAGCTAGGAGTTCTTTTACCTTAATGGAATCCTATGTTTTATGATGGGCTACTGAGAATATTGAAAGTACTGAGCGAAATCTGCGTATTTCTTGCGGGATCTTGAGAATGTATATTTAGTTATTGAGAATGCTGTGCAAAATCTGTTGATTAATTGTAAACTCCTAAGATTTCTAAGGCGGCATGTGGATTTCTAGCGGAATACTGTGGATGTCCAGTTTTATTTTCGATATTTCTGACAAAATCTTGAGGATTCTGAATACCCGACCAGACGGAAGAAACAAGATTATAAAAGAATGTGTTTCCCTGATAGGATTTTTTTACATCACCAGTTGTCATAAAACATGTGCCGTTTGTAGTTAAAATAACAAAAATTCTAACAAAGAGTTCTGTTTGATCTTTCGACCTTGACGCTTGCTCCTACGGGGGCGAGCGACGAAGGCAGGATCAAACATGTCGCGCGTCGGTCTAGTAAGTGAAAAAGTGGCGTGATCGGTTAGTTCTTTTTGATCCTTAGACCTTGACGCTTGCTGCTGGGCAGTGCGTCAAGAAAGCCAATTTTTTTTTCCTTTTCGGGTCGCGCGCCTTTTTTTTCTTTTTTTTTCTGAGTGCTTTTACATAGCCGAGCAATCGAGTGAGGCTGAGAGTGGATTGTGGCTGCACAGTGAAGGATAAAGGATCAATTGGTGAGCTCGTTTCATGCTACTATTTCTAATCTATAAAATATGTATGACTGCACATTTAATCGTTACAATTGTGGGACGTAAATATTAATTTTCAACAAACTATGAATTGTTCGTCACTGTGAGTGTCGACACAAACTCTGATGAATTATTTATGTTTCACATTTTTTTTATTTTCAGAACACCCCTTTTTACCTTTATTTATTATTATTATTATTGTCTTTATTTAAGAGATTTTCAGCCCTAGGCTGGTTCATCTCGAACCTTGATTTTTGTAATTAAAAAAAAAAAAAAAAAAAAAAAAAAAAAAAAAAAAAAAAAAAAACTTTGAATGGTTCGACACAACAAGTGTAGACTTGCGAAAATTTCACTTTATTCAACAAACTTTGGATGGTTCGCCATTGTAATTGTCGGCATAAGAATAAGAGTGCTCTATGATGTTCCAACCAATCAAGTTTTTTGTTTATTTTCAAATAAGTAAAATATAATAACACATGCTTTCGTCCTGACAGCTGTAGGAATGTTACATTTAGATATTTGTTCAACAAACTTTGAATGGTTCGTCACCTCAAGTGTCGGCATAATTTTCCACTACATAGAAATTGTTCATATCAAATGAAAATATTATATTTACAAATAAGCATGTATATATCTCACAAATCATTATTTATCATGGTCTAATCGCTTATCAAAGTGAATCCTGTGACCCAACGATCCTTCCCATTAACAAACATCCCTCCCAGTAACCTTTGTGGAGATGCAGAGGCAAACACGGTCTCCAAATAGCAAAGGTTACACACTAACATTCCTTCCCCCAATCCCACTTGACTGCAAGGACGTGGCCGGCGCCGTTATTGACCCTGTATAAATAGAGGCACTGAATTATGCACATTGAAGAAGAATCCCAGCCGAACTTCTAGTTGATTCTTTGTGCATTTTCACTGACTTCGGTCAATCACGGAATAGCAACCATTGATATGTGTAGTCAGTCTAAGCTAAGCTAAGCTAAAATAACAAAAATTCTAACAAAATTTGCACCACAATAAACTAAAATATAACAATCCCTGTTACATTTATATCAAAATTCTTACAGAATGTGTTGCAAGGATGTAACAAAATAACAAAATTATTGCAAACTATATTACTGTTCATGACGTCGGATGTTCTATGCAACAAGCTGATAAATTCGATATTAAAAATAAAAGAAATGTTGTTATAAATGTGTAACTTAAAATATAACAAGTTGAGAACAAAGCCAACTTGATAACACAATTTCATCAACTTCTATTATTTTTAACTGCTGCTGATAGGAATGTGTTATAATTTTGTTATGTGGTTCTGGTCGAGTAGATTTACAGCGAAATTCAGAGATTGCTAGTGGCAGCCTGGAAAGTCCTTATGAATTTTTGAGACTTGAGAATTTTCCGCAAATTATAGTTTTTTTTGTATTCTTACACTATTTTGACGATTTGTTCATTTCTTGAATAAAGATCACTTATGCGATTATGGTTTTCACATGGTCCATGTGTAGAAATAGTATACATAAAGCTTATAAAACATCATTTAAGATATTTCAGCAATAAAAAGTGCATGGAACACCTGTCACAATTCTATATGATGGGTCTTTAGCTTTATAACATAGTCCTTGATATTAAAAAATTGGGTTCCGATTTTGGCACGGTTCCGTTTTTGACAACTGAAAATTTCGATTTTGCCTAAAAAACGGAATCCCACTGTATTTCCAATACATATAAGATCACTTCTGTAAGAAAGCAATAATATTTTTCTGATAGAATTTTACAAACTATTATTGTTTCTGACGTCAACGTTTTTGAACTTCTTAACTTGCAAGTGTTTATTCACCTCAAAACAAGAATTTGAACCATTTACCCTAAATAAGAATGATTTTCAAATAGATATCGAGTTATGGAGAGAAAATTACCTCTTACGTGACATCGACTTGTGGAGAAATCGATTTATAGAAATATCGACTTTTGGAGAGCACGATGTATGGAAATTTAAAGGGACTGAAAAGTCCATCGAGATATAGAGGATATCGAGTTGTGGAGAGTGGACTGATTACATCAGGTGATTCTTTCATAAAATCCATCAAATATTGATATATCGCATGGGTGAATTCTATGGAAAGTATAAATTGACTACATTGCCGGGACCTCTTGAAAATACGGAACGAATTATATGGCCACAGAATGGCTGATACATGGCACATTACTGCTTAAAATTCTGCTAATTTTGATATGTCGCATGGTTAGACTCCATGGAAATGGAAAATTGGCCACATTACCGGGACCTCTGGAACCTACGGAACCGATTATTTGGCAACCTAGTAGCCAAATCATGGCCCAGAGCTGCTCAGATTACCTCGGATGTTTTTAACACGAAATTCTGCAAATTTTGATATGTCGCAAGGCAGGATTCTACGGAAATTTCAAATTGGCCACTTTACTGGGACCTGTGGAACCTACGGAACCGATTATTTGGCCATCGAGTAGCCAAAACATGGCCTAGGGCTGCTCAGATTACCTCGGAAATTCTGCAAATTTTGATATGTCGCATGGTAGGATTCTACGGAAATTTCAAATTGGCCACTTTACTGGGACCTGTGGAACCTACGGAACCGATTATTTGGCCATCGAGTAGCCAAAACATGGCCTAGGGCTGCTCAGATTACCTCGGAAATTCTGCCAATTTTGATATGTCGCATGGCAGGATTCTATGGAAATTTCAACTTGGCCACTTTACCGGGACCTCTGGAACCTACGGAACCGATTATTTGGCCACCGAGTAGTCAAATCATGGCCCAGGGCTGCTCAGATTACCTCGGATGTATTTTACACAAAATTCTGCCAATTTTGATATGTCGCAAGGCAGGATTCTATGGAAATTTCAAATTGGCTACTTTACGGGGACCTCTGGAACCCACGGAATCGCTTATTTGGCCACCGAGTAGTCAAATCATGGCTCAGGGCTGCTCAGATTACCTCGGATGTTTTTTTACACGAAATTCTGCCAATTTTGATATGTCGCATGGCAGGATTCTATGGAAATTTCAAATTGGCCATTTTACAGGGACCTCTGGAACCTACGGAACCGATTATTTGGCCACCGAGTAGTCAAATCATGGCTCAGGGCTGCTCAGATCACCTCGGATGTTTTTTTACACGAAATTCTGCCAATTTTGATATGTCGCATGGCAGGATTCTATGAAAATTTCAAATTGGCCATTTTACAGGGACCTCTGGAACCTACGGAACCGATTATTTGGCCACCGAGTAGTCAAATCATGGCCCAGGGCTGCTCAGATTACCTCGGATGTATTTTACACAAAATTCTGCCAATTTTGATATGTCGCATGGCAGGCTTTTATGGAAATTTCAAATTGGCCATTTTACAGGGACCTCTGGAACCTACGGAACCGATTATTTGGCCACCGAGTAGTCAAATCATGGCCCAGGGCTGCTCAGATTACCTCGGATGTATTTTACACAAAATTCTGCCAATTTTGATATGTCGCAAGGCAGGATTCTATGGAAATTTCAAATTGGCTACTTTACGGGGACCTCTGGAACCCACGGAATCGCTTATTTGGCCACCGAGTAGTCAAATCATGGCTCAGGGCTGCTCAGATTACCTCGGATGTTTTTTTACACGAAATTCTGCCAATTTTGATATGTCGCATGGCAGGATTCTATGGAAATTTCAAATTGGCCATTTTACAGGGACCTCTGGAACCTACGGAACCGATTATTTGGCCACCGAGTAGTCAAATCATGGCTCAGGGCTGCTCAGATCACCTCGGATGTTTTTTTACACGAAATTCTGCCAATTTTGATATGTCGCATGGCAGGATTCTATGGAAATTTCAAATTGGCCATTTTACAGGGACCTCTGGAACCTACGGAACCGATTATTTGGCCACCGAGTAGTCAAATCATGGCCCAGGGCTGCTCAGATTACCTCGGATGTTTTTTACACGAAATTCTGCCAATTTTGATATGTCGCATGGCAGGCTTCTATGGAAATTTCAAATTGGCCATTTTACAGGGACCTCTGGAACCTACGGAACCGATTATTTGGCCACCGAGTAGTCAAATCATGGCCCAGGACTGCTCAGATTACCTCGGATGTTTTTTACACGAAATTCTGCAAATTTTGATATGTCGCAAGGCAGGATTTTATGGTAATTTCAAATTGGCCACTTTACTGGGACCTTTGGAACCTACGGAACCGATTATTTGGCCACCGAGTAGTCAAATCATGGCCCAGGGCTGCTCAGATTACCTCGGATGTTTTTTTACACGAAATTCTGCCAATTTTGATATGTCGCATGGCAGGATTCTATGGAAATTTTAAATTGGCCATTTTACAGGGACCTCTGGAACCTACGGAACCGATTATTTGGCCACCGAGTAGTCAAATCATGGCCCAGGGCTGCTCAGATTACCTCGGATGTTTTTTACACGAAATTCTGCCAATTTTGATATGTTGCAAGGCAGGATTCTATGGTAATTTCAAATTGGCCACTTTACTGGGACCTTTGGAACCTACGGAACCGATTATTTGGCCACCGAGTAGTCAAATCATGGCCCAGGGCTGCTCAGATTACCTCGGATGTATTTTACACAAAATTCTGCCAATTTTGATATGTCGCATGGCAGGCTTTTGTGGAAATTTCAAATTGGCCATTTTACTGGGACCTCTGGAACCTACGGAACCGATTATTTGGCCACCGAGTAGTCAAATCATGGCCCAGGGCTGCTATGGTAATTTCAAATTGGCCACTTTACTGGGACCTTTGGAACCTACGGAACCGATTATTTGGCCACCGAGTAGTCAAATCATGGCCCAGGGCTGCTCAGATTACCTCGGATGTTTTTTTACACGAAATTCTGCCAATTTTGATATGTCGCATGGCAGGATTCTATGGAAATTTCAAATTGGCCATTTAACAGGGACCTCTGGAACCTACGGAACCGATTATTTGGCCACCGAGTAGTCAAATCATGGCCCAGGGCTGCTCAGATTACCTCGGATGTATTTTACACAAAATTCTGCCAATTTTGATATGTCGCATGGCAGGCTTTTATGGAAATTTCAAATTGGCCATTTTACAGGGACCTCTGGAACCTACGGAACCGATTATTTGGTCACCGAGTAGCCAAAGCGTGAATCAGGGCTGCTCAAATTACCTCGGATGTTTTTCACACGAAATTCTGCAAATTTTGATATGTCGCAAGGCAGGCTTCTATGGAAATTTCAAATTGGCCACTTTACTGGGACCTCTGGAACCTACGGAACCGATTATTTGGCCACCGAGTAGTCAAATCATGGCCCAGGGCTGCTCAGATTACCTCGGATGTTTATTACACGAAATTCTGCCAATTTTGATATGTCGCATGGCAGGCTTTTATGGAAATTTCAAATTGGCCATTTTACAGGGACCTCTGGAACCTACGGAACCGATTATTTGGCCACCGAGTAGTCAAATCATGGCCCAGGGCTGCTCAGATTACCTCGGATGTATTTTACACGAAATTCTGCCAATTTTGATATGTCGCATGGCAGGCTTTTATGGAAATTTCAAATTGGCCATTTTACAGGGACCTCTGGAACCTACGGAACCGATTATTTGGTCACCGAGTAGCCAAAGCGTGAATCAGGGCTGCTCAAATTACCTCGGATGTTTTTCACACGAAATTCTGCAAATTTTGATATGTCGCAAGGCAGGCTTCTATGGAAATTTCAAATTGGCCACTTTACTGGGACCTCTGGAACCCACGGACCGATTATTTGGCCACCGAGTAGCCAAAACATGTCCCAGGGCTGCTCAGATTACCTCGGATGTTTTTTACATGAAATTCTGCAAATTTTGATATGTCGCATGGCAGGCTTCTATGGAAATTTCAAATTGGCCACTTTACTGGGACCTCTGGAACCCACGGACCGATTATTTGGCCACCGAGTAGCCAAAACATGTCCCAGGGCTGCTCAGATTACCTCGGATGTTTTTTACATGAAATACTGCCAATTTTGATATGTCGCATGGCAGGCTTCTATGGAAATTTCAAATTGGCCACTTTACTGGGACCTTCGGAACCTACGGAACCGATTATTTGGCCACCGAGTAGTCAAATCATGGCCCAGAGCTGCTCAGATTACCTCGGATGTATTTTACACAAAATTCTGCCAATTTTGAAATGTCGCATGGCAGGCTTTTATGGAAATTTCAAATTGGCCATTTTACAGGGACCTCTGGAACCTACGGAACCGATTATTTGGTCACCGAGTAGCCAAAGCGTGAATCAGGCTGCTCAAATTACCTCGGATGTTTTTCACACGAAATTCTGCAAATTTTGATATGTCGCAAGGCAGGCTTTTATGGAAATTTCAAATTGGCCACTTTACTGGGACCTCTGGAACCCACGGACCGATTATTTGGCCACCGAGTAGCCAAAACATGTCCCAGGGCTGCTCAGATTACCTCGGATGTTTTTTACATGAAATACGGCAAATTTTGATATGTCGCATGGCAGGCTTCTATGGAAATTTCAAATTGGCCACTTTACTGGGACCTTCGGAACCTACGGAACCGATTATTTGGCCACCGAGTAGCCAAAACATGGCCTAGAGCTGCTCAGATTACCTCGGATGTGTTTTGTATGAAATTCTGCAAATTTTGATATGTCGCATGGCTGGTTTCAACGGGAATAGCAAATTGGCCACATTTCCGGGGTCTTCCAAGAATGGCTAAACCTTGATCCGTTTGTCGCTTATTCTAAGCCGTGAAACCCGGTCAATCTTAGTTTACCGCTCAAATTCATAAAATTCATAAACTGACGATTCTTTTGAGTATAAAAAGTTTGAAATTTGGCTGGAAAATACCTACAAAATTGCAATGTCAAATCCGGGTCAATATGACCCGAATGCCTTAAGTGTAACTTTTTTTGTGGCGCCCTTCAGAAACATGCTAGAAATTTGATTTTTTGCCAAAACACAGTTTTCCGGAAAATAGGAAAAGTCACAAAGTTTCAAATCGCTAGGTGGTTCCGTTTAAAAGTTACAAGTGCTCAAAAGTCGGTTTCGGGTCATATTGACCCGAATGCAACAGGAAGGTTAAGCACATTCAAATATAAAGCACCATGCTCATGAGTTTTCGAGGCTGTAGATATGTTTGTTATTTGATTTTTTTTTTTTGTTTTATTTTAGAGAGACTTTACCCAGAAGGCCAATTTGATAATTAAATACTTAAATTATGCTGTTTCAATATTTACAAATAATCATAATAAATAAGTATGTATGAAACAATAACAATTTATCCCAATAATTGAACGACAAAAGTCTACAGTATGACCCATAAAAAAATGCAAAAATTGTTTGAACTTGAGTTTAGCATCCACAAACGTTATTATCGTTGTTTTTATGAGTGAATGTAATTTCAGATTACTGTAGTATATTCTGACATAACTTCGCCATCATGGACAAATTTCGCAAAAAATAACTAAAATTTCGCAATAAATGATCACGTGGTTAATGGACAACCCCTTAGGGAAATCAGTTTTACAACTATCATAGCTAAAACTCGGTTGATATTTTAACACAAGTTCAGACAAATTTTAGCTTATATGTTGAAAGTTCACTATATGGTATTCAATTATTTTCAGTTGCTAGTTCTTCCGGTAATATTTATTGTTTTTCTGAGGTTGACCTTTTGTCGCACCATACTCAACAGTCAAATAAGTTCAATTGAACGTTCAATCATCTTATATCCTTTTCGAAATGTCGCTTATCCATGTCACAAAAGTCGCATCAGGATTGATTCAATTAAGCTGCTTCCGCCGGGATAAAAAAAGAGTCAAATGAGGACCTGGGATCGAATCCCATCCCCGACATAGTCACTTATGACGTAAAAAGTTATAGTGACGACTTCCTTCGGAAGGGAAGTAAAGCCGTTGGTCCCGAGATGAACTAGCCCAGGGCTAAAAATCTCGTTAATAAAGTCAAACCAACCAACCAAAGAGTCAAAGTCAAAAAGCACGAATAAAAGTGTCACACAGGCGTGCTCCGGGGATAATCACCGTAAACGCACTCTCGGCGATAGCAATCGAGAGTGCCCCAGCTTTACCAGTGCCGGAACGACGTGTGTCAAGTACTTAAAGCCACGTGGGACTGCCGGAAGTGGTGACAACCGTTGTTGTAGCAACAGAGGAAAAAACAGCGCACCTCTCAACCGAAGTGTGAAAATGGATTCCAGCAACAAAAGGTTAACCCACTGATACCAACAGATATGCATGCTGGTATGGGGGAAGAAACGGGCGCACTTTTCGCGGATAATC
This sequence comes from Aedes aegypti, assembly GCF_002204515.2. Taxonomy (NCBI): domain Eukaryota; kingdom Metazoa; phylum Arthropoda; class Insecta; order Diptera; family Culicidae; genus Aedes; species Aedes aegypti. Next base: position 183,586,720 of record NC_035108.1, on the reverse strand, counting down.
TGCTTCGCATGTGTTGGGCCAACATGTTGTTGCAAACTCGGGAAAATAAATTTATAGGCGATTATGCTGTCGTCATCTGTTATGTAAGATTAATAATGGTCGCTCGAATTGCCATTATATTGGCGTACCGTAAGTGTAGGGTGACCATATGAAAAGTTAGTGAAGGAGGATAAGTAGAATCCATGGTACAAAAAAGAAGGAGACTGCGACCATAAGAAGGACATTCAATAAACTTCTTTCTTTAGAAAAAAAAAATGCTTTTACTGTAACAGGTCTTTACAAAAAAAAATATACGTATTGCAACTGCTTTGACTAACGTACGAATAGAAGAAAAACTACCAAATGAACTTTAACACTTGGAAAAAAGGAACATTTTTGTGAAAAAGCAGGACACCATTCAATTTATATCACGAAAAGAGGATATGTGGTCGCCTACGGTACTTTATAGTCACCCGACGTAATACTCCATGCGCCAGGGATTTCAACAATTCATTTTTTCCACCTGAAGGCTTGACGAAAATGTTGCCATTTCTGCACCCGGCCATAACAATTCTAGTCACAATCGGCCACCAGAGAGCAAACGAATTTAACTGTCTTTCTAGTTTTATAATGGAATTAGTGCCGGTGCGAGATAGTGGGACATTATTTAAAGGCAGTCCGGTGGAAAGTCACAACTAAATTACACTCGGTATGAAAGTGAAAGATAAGACCGGCGAAAAGCGTATGTCTGTTGAATACTTAAAAAGTGCTTTTCCAAGTCTTTCACAACTTGCTCTGGACGACTTGCTGCTTTCAACTCGTCTTCTACTGGCGGAGGGACACGTGGCTGTTAGAGGGATGAACGAAATGAGATGAGATTCAGAATTCAGGCAGAAGTCTCCCGTCATACACTCTTAGGATAAAGCGAGAAGCCATCATCCATTATGCAAGTGAGTTTTTAAAACCACCATTAAATCCATTATCATGCAGTCATTCACACGTCCACTTGGCGGGGTTTGAAAACGACAAGGTAAGGGTTCTTTGGAGTGCATATTGCTGGAATGCATATGATACTCGGGAAATAATTACATGTTTGTATTCATGGGACTGAAACATGGGGAATGTATAAATTACAAATACGGAACGTTTAAATTTACAGATTTTTGTTGCAGATTGTGGGAGACAATTTTGCTTACATTTTTAGTTTGCTATTCAGAACCGTTTTACAGATTCTGCTTATAAAGCACAAGGTCGTGAGTTTAATCTCAGAAGCGAACCTTGAATACGGTCAACAAACCAATCGCAAGAGTTAAATCTCAAGAAATTCTTTTAGGAGAAGACGGGGTAAGGCGGGCCGCCTCCAGTTGGGCATGAGAATGGCAGTTTGTTTGAAAGTTCACCAAGCACTTTACTCAAAGATGTCATTTATGTCATGCAGAAGCATTTTGGGAGATATGTACATCATTTTTTCATAACAAATATCAAAAACAATGTTTTTGCACATCGATATTGAATTTGATCTAAATCCAACAGATGCTTACTTAAGGATTCCGCGAGGGATATTTTTATATGAACGCAACAATTTACCCGTTCATGCATAGCCACAAATGTGAAAAATGCTTCAGTGAAGTGTAATATGAATTGTAAATATTTAGCTTTGAAATAAGGCTCTAATTGTGAAAATTGCGCAAGTGTGGTAAAACCGACCGCTAAGACCGCCACCCCTAATTTATTCCAAAAAAGGTCTGAACAATTTAAGAAGTTGAATCTACTTTGTACATCGTTGTTCATGTAAAATAAAGTCAATTTTGTTGAAAATGCAAGCCAAATCCAGATATTTTTCCAAAATATGGGTGTCGCAAGATGATAATAGGTATGCATCTAAGATTTAAGAACCAATTCACCGAAAAAACGATTCAACATCCAGGTTGAACGATGTTGAATTCATAAAACATCATGCTCCTTAGAGTCACTATAAATTGATGCATATTTTTTACAAAATTATGCACCAAAATTGCGGCGGTCACCAGAGGTGGGGGGTTTTTCCCCGTCGCTAAAAATAATCGTGATAAGTAGACATCTTTTCAAGTCCCATAAAATAAATAGATTTTCAAAAATTCAACACCTTTGATAATGTTTGATCATGCTTAAGGCTTCACAAAACAAAAAGTATTTATTTATTCTTAATTTTGTTACATACATTAAATTGCTTAGGCGGGTGGTCTTACCCCCTCCTACTACCATTTTGCGAGACATTAGAATGGCAGGTTTTTAATACTTGTATTTGTACCATTTTTAACGTTATATTCTTTTCTTAGATGTATCTAGGTGATCTGTATTCATCTTCTTCTTATTTCTGGCATTAGGTTCCAATTGGGACAGATCCTGTTTTTTAGCGTAAAGATGTTAAGAGCACTTCCACAGTTATTAACTGAGAGCTTTTTTTTGCTGATTGACCATTTCAGCATGTGTATATCGTGTGACAAGTACGAAGATACTTTATGCTTAGGGAAGTCGTGAAAATTTCCTTCACGAAAAGATCTTCGACCGGTGGGATTTGAACCCACAACCCTGGGCCTCTTCATTTTGCTGTATTACGCAACACTGATGTTTTACTCATAAATTAAATTGAATTGAACTGCTTCTAAGAGAAAAAAAAACTCTTTATAATAAACTTAACCAATCTTAACCTTGATATATAAGTAATTTATAGTGGCAAAAGAAGATTCACCTTAAATTGTTGATAATTTAATTCGACACCTGTTCAAATGTTGAAATATGGGATATTCCATGTAACTTTCTAATACTATACCAGGGAGGCAATTTCAGAATCGTTTCCAAATTTAAATGCTCTGTAAAGATTTCTTTCTGGTGATACAACAGTTAGTCCATGCCAGTAGCACATACAGCGTATATCTGAAAATTTGTTGATGACAACATGTCCGCTTGAAGATTACAAATAAAATGCTTTTGGTGAAAATATTTTGGGTATGTTTCCTTTAGAAGAAATATTTGTATTGAAGAATAAAGAAAAAAATTCTTATCATTTTAGAAATCTGCTTCAGATGATACAAATTATTGAAGTCCCTGAGGTAACAAAGCTAACCCAGAATATGAAAATAGTGTACAAAATTCTATCAAAAATGCTACCTTATAAAACACCAGCTTTCAAAAGAAGTTTGTGAGACTTATAGGCGGTTTTTCACCACCGCTTAGGCCCTAAACCTGGTTTAATCGTATGGGTAAACGTGGTTTACGGCTTAAGCGAAGGTGAAGAAATCGACCCTTAGGGTCATAATTATTTTCCTGAAGTGTATGATTCAGATATCAAATAAAATTGATTTTTTTTAACATCGTACAGTATAAGACAACACATTTGCAACTTTTTTGATTTTCCATATAAAATATTAAACTTTGGAGGATTGGGTATCACTTATATATTTGCTCATATGAATGAAATTTTCACAGCACGTCAGACATAACATGAATTTCAACACATATTTTTGAGTAATTTTTCTAGTCCCGAGTTGACAATTAATAAAGACTTGACTAAAGTGAAATTTTTGACAAAAAAAAAACATATATAAAATTTATTGATCTGAAAATAGGAAAAACCTACATAAAAACTGTCTTTAGACAACTTGCTCATTTGAATTTACAAATTTTCTTGAGATGCTTTCATTTTTGAAGTAATATCAATTATTCTATATGCATGGAAAACAGCACTTGACTACTAAAATTTGTCACTGACAGTTATAACGTGTTCAATTATCCATGCTCGGAGGCTTTTAACATATTTTAGAGTTGTTATAGACGAATTTCATGTCAAGTCCGTCATTCACAGAACTCAACCATCGTCGATTTGGACTAAATTTTGCACATATTTTGATCAAGGTAGAATAAGTATTTTCCATTTACAAAACGATGATTTTAATTGGAGAATAACTTTTGAAAATTTCCTTTGATCATGTAATTTTTTTTTGACGTTGGATAAAGCCTTACGGCAACAACTGGGGTGTAATTTCGAAAAACGAAGATCGCTCGCGTCGCGAAAAGTGGTTAGATTTTGACTGTGAATAACATACTAACACCCGGATACATTTTCGAGATTCTAGCACCAATCGATTTGAAATCTTTCTAGGAATCGACTCCAATAATAAAAGCTAATGACTTTCATGACTAAACTATTTAAAAATGGGTAAATATCGAGGCATGTCTCATTCTCCATAGAAAAGCACATTTTTCTTGCTGTTATAAGGTTTTGGCATTTTGAAGTTTACAAGTACCGTAATTTCGGATGAAATTGATCTTTTTTCATGGCTTGTCTGTTTTCAATAATGTTGAAAATGCCAAACAACTGAATGCAGGAAAACAGGTACAACGGTCAGCCTCTCTTGCTCATGAGCCAATATTTTCTAACAAATGTGTTTTAGTGCTAAAAATCATCCCTAGAAAATCAGGAATCCCATTTCGGGGTGAAATTGATCACTTGTCAATGCGGTTATTGTTATTTTTGGGAACGACTCTACATAATGAATATGTGCTCCCTAAATCCGAATAATGCAATATTCAAAGAAATAATGAATAGTAAATTTCAAGAATTGCAATGAAAACGCCTGAATGTAGGCAATTTCAAGTCAAAATGTAGGCAATTTCAAATCCCTAATATCTAACAGAAATTTAATTTTTTCAACCGTACAGTCACCCCACAGTTATGGATCAACTAAGGGTCAATTTTAAGTATAAAAATTTATTAAAAATCATGGTGACGCTTCACAAAACAAAATTACCTCTCTGATACTAGACGATATAGTTGTTTTCGGGAATACACCTCAAAATTTGCGACTATTTACAAAAAAATGTCGATTTTCATCGAAATTTCAGAGGAGGGTCCTTACTATGGATCAAATCGACTCATATTATGGATCAGAATACTATAACAGCAAATTATCTGCGAGGTAAACGAATGGTGTGCTAGTGAAAGCATACGTTTTGGCGTTTGTTTCGGAATCGTCTTATCTTTGATTCATAGAGTTTAGAAGATGAAATCGGGTTCGGGGATATATTTTATGTATCCTTACAAACTTAACTTACTTTAAATAATACCGTTGTCATCGTCACTAACCTGTAAATTATAGCGAGTTGAATATAACAAAAGGACTCCATCATATTTGATAGATATTTATGTGCGATCTTCTTCTTCTTCTTGGCATTAACGTCCCCACTGGGACAAAGCCGGCTACTCAGCGTAGTGTTGTTATGAGCACTTCCACAGTTATTAACTGAGAGCTTTCTTTGCCTAACTAAATTGCCATTTTGCATTCGTATATCGTGTGGCAGGTACGATGATACTTTATGCCCAGGGAAGTCAAGGAAATTTTCATAACGAAAAGATCCTGGACCGACCGGGAATCGAACCCAGACACCTTCAGCATGGCTTTGCTTTGTAGCCGCGGACTCTAACCACTCGGCTAAGGAAGGCCCGATCTTAAAATTACATTATTGCTTGTTTGAAAATGAGCTATAATTAGCTACCTATCTAGAAAAATATAAAAAGAAAAGTTCTAAACGGGATTTCAACTCGCGACCTCTGGAACGAGAGCTACATGCCTAAGCTTTCTAGACTGTCTCATCATCTTAACAAACGTTTGATGAAAGTTGAACACGTTCTGCGTAAAATGGCTTTTAATTTTCAAATGCCTGCCACAATTTTCAGTCGATTCCAAAATTGCGTGCTGCTTAATATTCACAAATTTTTGCTGTGTGCCAAATAGCTTACTTAAGTTTAATAAATAAAGGTTATTATGTTGCCTGTTAACGCCCAGATACGGGAATTAAATGTAATGTTTGAAGTTATAATGAAGATATATATCAAGAAATTTGCTTGGCTTGAGCATTAGATTTAAATTGAATGTTCTGTTAAATAAACTGTATGTATTTATGAAATATACTCGTTGATGGATAATCATTATAACCATGTTTACATCTTTCATGCCCTCAAACTATAACTTTGAACGGATTGCAAAATCTTTCTACCGACGGATAGCACGGTCTCTTCAGCTGGAGATGAACTAATGCCAAATTCGAGTAAAAGCTTACGAAAGACGACAGGCTACACAGCTAAAAATATGTTGTAAATTTAAGTTTTTTTTCATACACATATTTGGAGCATCAAAATAAACTGAAATGTCAACGATAACTCACATAATTTTCAATCAAAGACACTTTAAATTAACACGATCATGTAACATTCAAGCATCTTTGGTTGAAAACTTAACTGAATGCCGTAAAAATAGATGAATTACACTGCGGAACACGTTTTTGTCTCCAGCACCAGAATACCGCTATTCACTTAATTAAGGGTTTTTGAATCCATTGCCGTTTTCAGAAATATCATAGCACGTCTAGTTTTTGAGATATCGACTGTTGAAAATGCAAAAAATGACTATTTCAGCCAACTTGCATGCAAGTTTGCCAGCTTGTAAGGTAATGTATTGGCTTAATTTGCCACAGAATTCAAACCTTATGTGTATAACAATACTTATCATTAAAGTTTGTAATACTTTCGATACGGAAAAGTTATTTTTTGATGGTTTAGAGAATTGTTGTATTTTTCCATATAGAAGAAACGAAGAATTTTGTATAGAGACTGCAAGCATGTTGAAAAAATCGATTTAATCGAAATTTAATCGCGCAATTTCAATCAAATTATGTCTTTAGTTGGATGCTTTCGACTGTTATGAGTTACACCGGGGATTTTCTTAGCGGCTTTCAGTCTCAACGGCAATCAGAACTAAAATATTTCTTCTACGCCCAACGTTTCGATTGAAAATACAATCGAAACGTTGGGCGTAGAAGAAATATTTTAGTTCTGATTGCCGTTGAGACTGAAAGCCGCTAAGAAAATCCCCGGTGTCAAATTATGTCTGAAATGAAAGTTCAAGTTCTATTTTGCATGTTTGATGGATAAGATTACAAAAAAGTTTGATAAATTGTACTTTAAATATCATGTAAACGTTAATGAAACCAGTGTTTTATACAACTTTGGCGACCTATAGCTAAAAATTGTGACGTGCTGGAACATTTCTGAGAATGGCCCCAGATTCAGCAACCCCAAATCTACTAGAGACACATAATTTGGTCCTTGAGACACGCAAAAATGACATTTTTGTTAAGTTGTGTTATGTTTAGTTTTACTCTATGCCTCTGCTTTCACTACATTGGAATTTAAATATTTTTATCTGTGTAGTCCACTATCATGGTCAGTATGCGTCCAGTACCTACTCTTCAAACTGTTACCAATAGGGTGATGTACTAGTATCCATCGTATTAAGCATTGATCAGTGAGAACTGCCATTTTTTTATTTTTATTTTATTTACTACATCTTCAGATAAACTGATTGGTAATATCTTATTCTAATACACTGACAGAAATAATCATTATAATTGAGAACACAACTACAAGCACATTTCAAAATAGACAAACATTTGAAAATCCATTCAAGCATTTAAAACTTAGGAAATACTAAGAGCGATAAAGAATAACAAAGACTCGAAACAAAATTTGAAACATATAAACAATCTATAAACGCGCAGGTCTCCATGTCGCATTCGCAAACTCCCTAAACTCTCGGCATCGGATTCCTTTCGGCCACTTCGATAGATTCAAAGCGTTTGTACGATGGCAGTCGGGTATTTCCACTTTGAATGAGATGAAGTCCATGGTAGCTGCATCCCTACAAGCAGGCTTCAAGCATTTGATGTTCACAACTTCATTAACTCCGATAGAATCAGACATCATTTTCACTATTTCATCTGTTGTTACATCGTTGCGATGTTCGACAAATATAGTTTGACGGTAGCATCATCCGAGCAAGTAGAACCATGTCTTGTAGAACTCAACGGGGGAGAATGAACAACAGATGGTGGTCGAGACGTGGTCATCGAAGTTGCAGAACACTCGTTTGTCACATTCATAACTTTTTAATTGTCAGGTTCATTTTCATAAACTCGGTTTTCAAATGTTCAATGTCTTGTTCAACTGGCTGACTAAGCGATCGGACTGCATTAACAGTGTCACGAAATCTGATATTTTCGATCAAATCACGACAACTATCGCACATCCACAGTATGTTTCGATGCAAACAAACGCCCCCTTCATCATCTGAGAGTCCAACGCATCTTGCATGAAAGCGCTTAATACCGACGCAGAACCCTTCACACACAACGATTGTTTCGGATGTTAGACACTCGCTTTTACATTTGACACAGTCTCGTTCTTGTGCCATACTTCCAACCCGTTGACAACGTAGAGTGGCCTCGTTCGAATAGAGATGGCTGTACGATCCGCAATCCAAACACAATGGTAACAGTCCACAAGGGAGACAGCCTTTGAATTATGCACCAACTGTAGTTTGTAGAATTCGCGTCGTTTTGTTATGCGTTTATTGGCGAAAATATGAATTTCCACTGCGATATTCGTAGGCAAATTAACACAACTCAGTTAACTTGATGGATGGAACACAGCAAATATACCGTATTTAACGTTAAATTTCCACAATAATGCTTTTTTAACGAGCGCAAGCCCAAACGACCGTCGACAGCGAAGCGACATACACAATTTTCCCAGTATTGCAGTGCATGATGCTTATGCAAACCGTTGCCAAACAATTCTTTTTTTTAAAACGGCTTTAGCATTATACGATAAGATTTTGATAAATCTTGATCTCTTTTTGGAAAAAATGCAAAAAAAAATGCATCTTACCGTATTCTCAATCCGTCGTATCGTTTTCAGTTCCGTCGCAATAAGTTTCCAGATTCGTCTCACAACTTACGGCTTACTGTGATATATTGAGTGGTCAAAACACAACATATCAACGCTGTAATAAAATGTTTTACTAAAGTATATAGATCTACGAGCATCTCCCTATTTCTTCAGCATGATGGTAAATACTAATTTCCTTAAAAATTCATTGTTCGTCATCAAAATTCAGGCCACACATATGAACACAATTCCTTTTGACCGTACAATTATGGCATTTCCTCACAGTTAAGCGAAAGCAACACAATCAAAGGAACCGTATTTTTACGTCGAGCATCGCGCACACATTGATGCCTACAAGCTTTTTTTCTCAGTACGACGGATTGAACTTTATTTACATTCTCAATTTTACGCGGTCGATAAGGAAATTTCATAAAATTTTGTGAATTATAGAACTTTTACGGCGTGTGATTGAAGTAAAATCCTTCAGTGAAGAACTACGAAGGTTTTCCATAGTAAATATAAGTGCCTGGCGAAGTAAGTCACACAGGGGGACGAAAAGAAACTTGTGTCACAAAGTGGTGTGACTGGTGTCGATCGTTAAGCGTTTCTCTCAAATCGTGTTCGTCCATGCGATTTCGGTGAAAAAGTGCAAAGTGGATAATTGAACTGAAGTTATTTAACGAAATACAGTAGTTTTATTGCAGTTTTGGTGTACAAGTGTACGAACCATGACAGCTTTCACAAAAATACACTTGGAAAATGAATCTATGTTGCAGGTAATGAATATCCGTTGTAGTGGAACATTTTAAGTTTGATACGACGAATAATAGCGCTTTAGACGAAGTAGAACGAAACCCTAATTGAAAGAATTATTCTTCCGTCTGCATCAGAGGCATTATTACATTCAGGGCAGGGATTGAATCCTGAGAATCTCTCACTTATCGCTCTCTGTAACAACCGTGATTTGCAGCACATTATGAAAGACTGTTTATCGTCTACTGCTACAACTCTGATTGTATCGGGGGAATAACAGTGCATGATAAAACTGTCCATACTCGCACAATCCCTTATGAATTTTGTCCATGTTAAAGTAAGCTTCGTATATGGTCCCAAATCATACTTAAAATTGAATCTTTGTATGGACAAAATGTGAAAAAGATACCAAACCATGTGTGTCTCATATTGAAAATACCCGCATAACGGTCCCATTGATACATCATGACGAAATTGAAACAAACTAGGGGAACTTACGTGTTCTCGGCAGTCTAAGCCGATGCCGTGCTTCTCTTGTGATTTTTTCGGACATCAGCAGACAAATTACGTGTTTGTTTGTTTACATTTATGTGCTGCTCAATCTTTTATCGATTCACACCGACAGACTTGTTAGAAGCTTTTCGGAAACGTTTTTACAACGCTGCGAACATCTCTTGTCAGTGTGACTGTTGTCGGCAGCCTCATTCTGTTCGGCAGCTTTTCCATAAGAGCTGCAAACGAATCACTTCAGCAGCTCCAAATCAGTCGCATTTTGAGGCGTGTTCATTTAAATTGCTGACATCTCTGGCGAACTTGTTTGTTTCGTTTCAGAAATCTCGTCAGCAGGTAGCTGACAGAACAAAAAATCATCTGAATGTTTTCATTGGTGTGTTTTGATAGAAAAATACTGTGTATTTGGCGTTTGAAATTTGGTTGCTGATAATAGTCGCAAGGTGCCGAAGCCGTTAGTCTCCCTAATTCCGATTATAATTTTCACATCGTCTTTAGCATTATCGACAAGGTTTTCATAATCGTATCTGAGTGTATTTAACATCTAATGCCGGAAAAAAGATGGTTCTGGACACACAACAGTATAATCATCATATGGGGAATCGCAAGTTTGAAACGATTGTCGTCATGAAGACTCAAATCTAACTCATTGGTGTGATTCAAACCCAATGTTTCTGTGGTGTAGGTGGATTCAACCAAGCGGCCAACAAGAACAGCCAAATCAAATCGTGGAAAATGTTCAAATCTATCATTGCATAATGTATAGTAGGGTACAGATCTACTTGGGCACTTTCATAATTCACTTTGGCATGGAGGGCGTTTCTCGGCCGAATTATCTGAAATTTCGCAATAAGAAGCTCCTCAATACGACGCACATTGTGGCCAAATATGAGTTTAGTAGCTTGCGATACATTGCCGATCATAGACCGCTGCAGATCGGATCTATTTCTTCGCAGGCTTTGATCGTGCTTCAAAATCAGATGAGAATGCATTCTGCAATGCCAGGTTGAATTTAAGGCCCAAGTAAAAATGGTACAAAAGTCAAAACTGAAAAACAGTTTTCTCTTTTTGAATCGACAAATTGATGAAAATAAAAACACACAGCTCTTTTATTTGCCAAATAAGAAGGCTGTGTGTTTTTATTTTCATCAATTTGTTGTTTTAAAAGGAGAAAACTGCTTTTTCAGTTCTGACTTTTGTGCCATTTTCTCTTGCGCCTTAAGGAGCCCAAATAGGCGAAAAAGGCGCAGCTATAAGATCGAGTTAAGGGTCGTTGATTCAAATCCCGCAGGTCGGGGATCTTTTCGTGAAGGAAATTTCCTCGACTTTTCAGGGCATAGAGTATCATCGTGCTTCCTACATGATATGTATATGCAAAAAATGATCTATTGACAAAAATCTCTCAGCTTATAATTGTGAAAGTGCTCATAAGAACATTAAGCTGAGCAAGAGACTCTGCCCCAATTGGGATGTTACGCCAGCAAGAAGAAGAAGAATGGTAAATTAAATATGTTTTTTACAACTAATGATTTCTCTCAATAGAACTATTCGTTTGAATCCTAAAAAATCAGCAAATTATTTGAGTTATTAAGTACCAACCGAAATTTGTAGTGTTGTAGACTTTGAAACGAGCCTTTTAGGTGGCACATCGTAGAAAAAGACATAATGTTTGCTCAGAATAGAACACCTTTGGCCAACATGATGTTGCCGTTGTTGCCGTTCTGAAAACTGACTCTTCTTGGCCATGGACAACTTCAACAGAGACGTGCTCAAATGTAGCTCTGTACCTATACGACTAAGCACGAGTGGCTGTATAAGAATGGATATGTCACATATATTTCATTTCGGGTAGCCCATCATATCCAGGCGAGATGCAACTGCCCGTTCGGCAGCAAGAATGCCTATTCGTATTGACTCAGTTACAACTCTACGAGTATCTAGGACTCGGCTGCAACGAAAAGTGCCGGGCAAAGGGAGCTCACGTCTTCCGGAAGGGAACAGACAGCCGACATTGAGTGAAAATCTGTGCTACATCACTTTCTAATTATATCCTGAGTAAGCGGAAAATTTATCGCTCCAGACGACGCAGCGCCGCCGCTTCGTTCGGACGAGAATATTAAGAGTATGCGGCATTCATGGACTATAAACGGTTTATTTGGCCGTCTCTGGTTTTAGCAAATGTTATGAACGAATAGATCAACTCTCGCGTAACAATTTTAAAGGGCCAATGGTCAAATTATAAACAAATCGGGTTTCGATACCATTCGATAGCATCTCCCAACACCCACAAACTATGCAAACATTGTCAACATAATCATAAAACTTACCGTTATAAACTCGGTTTTCAAAACGGCCAAGAACCGCCTTTTTCCAAATCATTCATTGGCCCCCGCTCGAAAAGGCCAATGATTGGTTCTCGCTCCATCAAGAGAGCCTACAATCGGAAAATTTCGCAAACTGTCATTGGCCTTAGCATGGTGAGAGGCCAATGACTCTCTCTTGCTCATTCATTGAAAACCGAAAAGGCCTAGCCTTGGACCAAGCACGCTAATAAAATTCTATTTTGGCCAATAAAAAAGGCTCATGCCTTGATGAAAAACGAAAATGGGCCAAGCATTTAAACTCATCATTTTTTCCACATTTTTGGGAGTTTTCAGAATAAAATCGATTATTAGCGTGTAGTAATAGTAAATCTTCATTCAACTAGCAAGAAATCACATTGATTGATTTGAATATTGAAAAATATGAATTCAAAATGTGATGAATAATATTCAAATCGAATTTTCTCAGAGTCAACGATCTGAGGATTGGCACTGAGAGAAGTGCACAACTACAAAGTACGAGAAAAGGGACATGCTTGAGCTTGAACTCATAATATTTTGCTTATGAGGCAGAAGTGGTAGTCATTAGATAACCAACCCCGTCTATAACAAGTGTTGTTATAAATGTGTTACAATAATGATATGTAATTCTGGTCGGGTACATTGTGGAATGCCTTGAACAATCCGTACAGTAATTTCTGAGGGAATCTTTGTAAGAATTCTTCAACAAATCTTTACAGAAATGTCTACAATAACTAGTGTGGTAGTCTTGGAGGTATCCTGGAGATATTCAGTAATAAAACCTAGATAATTTACCAAGGAAAATCAATGAAATATTCAATGGAATCCGTAGATTCTTGATTTTTGAAATTTGGTAACATGTTGTTTTGTATGTATTATCAGAGCCTCCCTCGCAGAAAATGACCATCAAATAATCATTTTCCATTCAGAACAAATTTAATGAGGCAAAGTATTTGTTATTCGTTTTATGTTTTCAAGAGAACTTTTTTTCGCTATGCCAGGAAATAAATTTGACAAGAACAAAAAAGTATCTTTACAAAAAAATAAAATAAATCTAATTGATCTTGACTGGTATTTTTGTGAACTTATTTTTGGATTTCGGCTTGCAGTCACAATCAAAAGCGTTAATAATTTTATTTCATCGCCGACGTTTCGATCCTATGGTTTGGATCTTCTTTAGATCTCGAAGTTAACTAACTTGTTAAGTGCCGTAGCTTTACACGGAAATATGTCGGGTTAGTTTCTTCATAAACAAATGTGGTACCCTCACTGGTCATAACGGGTAATTGCCAGGTCTATACATTCGTCTTGCGCACGGATGTTTCACAGCCGGAGAAGGGAATTATTCGTTTTTTTTTACAGTGCCTTTTATAATTTGTTTCGTTTTTATTAGTTCTTCAAACTTCGTGAAAAATCCATATCGCATACCCTTATGGAATATGTGAAGAGTTGTCCAAACCCGACGATGGCCGTTTGAAGGGGGAAGTAATGAATGGATGTGGCCGATTTATCGATTAGATCGTTTGGTGGATGGAAGGGCAGGAATCGGTGTTAGAATTCAGCCGGAGACACTTGGCAGCTGTGAAGTGCTGTGCTGATGGTGGGTAGACAATTAGTGACTAAATCCAGTCGATGTGGTTTGGCCAATGGTAAATCTATTAAACGGAGAAACCGCAACGTTTAGGGGAGATTCGTGGTCGCAAAGTTAATCTCCGGAACGGGGTCGTCGTAGACGAGCAGTGGCATTGGAAAATTGCATCGTTTGTTGACTGTTTGCTTCCGTCGATGTCTATAAGGGCTACATTGTATATATCATATGAATCGCTTTTACTTCGATCAGTCTTAAATATTTAGGCTTCATTCTTATTCGAACAGAAATATTCACTAAGATTTCTATATTTCAATCTTTACTGTTTGACAAAACTTTGAATTCAAAATACTCAATTATTCAGCAATGCATAACAGTCAACCTTCAAATGTCATGTTATATAAACAGCTTTAGCCAATTTGAAAAATTCCACGCCTAATTTCCTCGGGTAAAATATTAAATGTGATTTTCACTGTTTCATTTGTAGGGATGGCGAAGGCTGATGATGGCACGGTGTTGATAATTTTGCGCTCCGCAAAGAAAGCCACTGATGAGGGGACCCATCGAATGGGGTGAGCAGTTGATGAGCGGAGGGAACTTGTGCGGCTGCTGTTTGAAGTGAGAAAATGAAATCGAGCCTTTTGCTGAAAAAGGGTTGATGATATGATTTAATTTTCTGGTAAGGGATCAAAGCGATCTTAGTCGACTATTAGGAGGCTTAATGGATTGAAGAATTTGGTTATGGGTAAACTTTTCTCGTAATGCCACGAGCACATTGAAAGCAGGGGTGAAATTAACAGTTTTATATGCTTTGTGGAACTTTAATATATGCTCTCATAGAGAACTTTTTGCTTCAAGATATTCCTATTCCTATTCGGGTTAAATTTATTTATTTATTTATTTATTTATTTATTTATTTATTTATTTATTTATTTATTTATACACCAACAGACAAAAAAAAATAAAATATAATACAAAGTTGAATAACAAAAGCAAGGCAGCTAAATGTCAAAAAGCAAAACAAATGAAAGTCACAAATATTCACACAGAGTCGGGACAAAATTTCTACATAATAACGACGTATTACTAGACGGGACAGGTGAAAATCAAATCCTTCAGCAACCATATGGACCGGTGCACGAATTTACTAATTTGACGTTTGAGCGTTGCCGATTTCACTCGTTGCCATGGTCACGCAAATAACACGGCACCACTCAAACGTCAACGAGTGAACTCGTGCATCGGTCCATTGAACACGCGTTGAAGACCGACCATAGCACTGTTTTGCCCATAGTTAGTTCGTCGCAATGGCAACCTTAACATAGCATTGTTGCGCAATGTTCTGGAGTGAGCACTCGCATTGATAGATTCCAGGAGCGCAGGACAGTTCTTCCTGAAAGCAAATCAGCCGTGGTGCATCAATACCCGGACGCTTAAGCCGACACAAATGTTCAAATTGTAAAAAGAGTGCGTTGTTTTAGAAAATTCCTAATGTAATATTGTTTTAAATATTGTTTCAAGCCAGATCTTTACAAAGCATATACACTTTCTAGTAAAAAACATGTTTTAATCATAAAAATCTTTAAAATATTGAAGCGTGTCTTGTCTATAAATCTGGACACCTGATGCAAACGATGTCTTTAAATCCGGACACTTTTGGATCGAAATCCGGACAACTGTATTATGGCATGGAATGTTTGTTTAATTTGACTGAAAACCATATCATCACACAATTTAACAACGACGTCAAAAATAATAGTACGCTTGTAATTTTAGTGACTTGATTACCTGAGCTAAAGTGCATGTGGCTTGAACTGCAGTCGATACGGCTTGAACAGTTATTTTGAAAGATATACACAGTTTATTTAACACTCATTTGATTTCTGTTAACTCACTAATAATAGTACGCTTGTAATTTTAGTGACTTGATTACCTGAGCTAAAGTGCATGTGGCTTGAACTGCAGTCGATACGGCTTGAACAGTTATTTTGAAAGATATACACAGTTTAGTTGTTTTTCAAGTTTTTTTTATATTTTCTCTTTTTTAAATTCACTTGCACCAGTTAAACGTTGTTTTAGTTGATGTTCGGATCTTTAAACACTGACTCATAATGCCGAACAGTATCTTCAAACACCGATAAATGTATATTTCCAACATATTTAACTGCAATGGACTCTAAAACCGTCCAAAATATCTCTGTTCTAGCACTAATGGTTAAAACATTTTATAAACATATATTTCATAAACTATTCCTCCAACCAAGCATTGTTCGAGCATTCATCAAACGTTTTACTTTGATTTGAGTTGAACCACGATGAAATGACGTCCAACACGAACAAATTATTTGTTTTTATTTTTATAAATTATTTGACAGTGGTTACTAGATTAAAAATAAATGTAAAATAATAAGCAATGTTAACAATAAAGAGAGTTAATAAATACCAAACATTTTATCACTTAATTTTAACTCCAATTCAATTATATAATCAGAGTGTCCGGATATCGGTACCGTCTGGATTTTAATTCACCACGGTGCCATCGCTCTATTGACGTATCTACGGATCTGAAGTGATTCCAGTTGAATGCGCTGGCACCTACTTTGGTAGCTAGGCAACCGGAACGGGTCTCGCCATGGAAATCGACGGAGAGCATAACGGATGAAGCAACGTTGCACTGACTCTATCCTCTCCACGGCGTTACGGTAATACAGATGCCAAATCGCGGATCAATATTCAAGTGTGGCCCGAACTAATGAGCAGTTCAAGGATTTGAGGCAATATGGATCCATGGAATCCTTGGCAATACGGAAGATGAAACCCAATATCCTGGAGGCTTTCTCGATGACGTAGATGATGTATGAACGTCAAGTGAGCATCCAGAATAACGCCAAGATCTTAAACTTCTTGTACTCGTTGAAGCACCTTTCCCTTGAGCTGGTAACAGAACAGGATGGGCTGCAGTTTGCGTGAGAATGAGATAACCGAGCATTTCTCAGGATTAACTGTCAATCGATTCATGTCACACCAAACTACAAATCATGTTGAAGTGCAACTGCGTAGTACGGACCAGCAGAATCAGTTTTAGATCATCTGCATAAAATAATCGAGGTCCTTCAATTACTGTGTTGACATCGTTGAAGTATAGCAAAAAAAAATCAGGGGTCCCAAATGGCTTCCTTGAAG
Source organism: Aedes aegypti (assembly GCF_002204515.2). NCBI lineage: Eukaryota > Metazoa > Arthropoda > Insecta > Diptera > Culicidae > Aedes > Aedes aegypti. Next base: position 183,569,601 of record NC_035108.1, on the reverse strand, counting down.
TACACCGGAAGTTGCCATGAAAGTTTTGGAAGATAATCTTACAACATTAGGCCCCCGACACCAAGCCTTTCCAACTTAGCAACAGTTATTGCGTGGTTTATTTTGTCGAACGCAGCGGTCAAGTCCGTATAGATCAAATCTGTCTGGACTCGATCAGCAAAGCTTTCAGCAATGTGTGAAGTAAGGCACAACAGATTAGTCGTTGTGGAAAGCCCCCATACGAATCCTTGTTGATCCTCACTAATGTAGAGTTTAAACTGGGACAGCATTGGTTTCATGACTATCAACTCGAATCAACTTGAAGTCGACGCAAGGAGAGTTTTCACATCCGCCGAGACATGTTAAGAAAACCAGCCGAATCTACAAGATAAATCCTTTCATAAAGACGATGCACAGTGCGTTGAATGTATGGAGATGTGCTACAAAAATCAAAACTGGAAGATCAAGCCATTTGAGCACCTCGGTATAGCTTAGCTAGCTTAGCTTAGCTTAGACTGACTACACATATCAATGGTTGCTATTCCGTGATTGACCGAAGTCAGTGAAAATGCACATAGAATCAACTAGAAGTTCGGCTGGGATTGGCCATAATCTTCTTCAATGTGCATAATTCAGTGCCTCTATTTATACAGGGTCAAAAACGGTGCCGGCCACGTCCTTGCAGTCAGGTGGGATTGGGGGAAGGAATGTTAGTGTGTAACCTTTGCTATTTAAAGACCGTGTTTGCCTCTGCATCTCCACAAAGGCTACTGGGAGGGATATTTATTAATGGGAAGAATCGTTGGGTCACAGGATTCACTTTGCTGAGCGATTAGACCATGATAAATAATCATTTGTGAGATATATACATGCTTATATGGTCGGCGTTAAGTCAGAGTGGACCAGGTGACATTTTTGATATTTTGAGGAAATGGGTTTGAAGTCTAACGCTCTGTAATTTTTTGAACTCGTTTAAATTTAGGTTCAATATTTCTACACGCCTTTATGTTACTTTTAAACAATATAATGTGAAGTGATAATCATGAAAAATCATAATCCAAACCTCTAATAGAACGATTTTTTGATGGACTATGTGTACTTGGTCCACTCTGACTAAACTAAAGACCACCGTTCAGTGAGTTGGTTCACTCTGACTGAACAATTTCTAGAAAAATAACAATCATTTAATGCTTGCATGGACAAATTGGGTGCATATCTCTTAGATAAACAGATTATCGAGACCCTTTGACACGAGTATGGTGAATTCCTAAATAATGCATATAGTAAATACCAGTATCAGTGATATTACGATAGCTTGAAAATGAAGGTTTCCCAGGGTCAGGGCATTGAAGACCAGAAATATTCAAATATGCGTTCAGTCAGAGTGGACCAAGTGAATATATTGAGTACCGACCAAAATATGCTGGCCCAATAAGCGGGTCCTAGGACATGCCATACATACATTATAGGACTACCGTAAACTTCTATCGGACTCTGAAATTGACTCAAAATATGCAGTAATCTATCATTTTATTGCTTTTTAACACTTGGTCCGCTCTGTCTGCACAGAATTTGCTGCAATTTCCGACCACCCACCCGAATATGGTAAATGGTCAAAAATCAAATTCAAATGCATCGAATTAAGCAATATTTATAAATTTCTATTGATGGATAAGTAGAAGAATGATTCGATGTCGAAAAATCAGACAAATCTCCTGAAATATGTTTCATTTCCTCACATTCCTCAGCGCGCTGATCATTGTCTCTGTTATGGTAATAAGCACTTGGTCCATTCTGACTGCACACTTTATCGATTTTTGTTGATCATCCAAAGCAAATTTATTACATATCTCTCACAGTTTACAGCAATCTTCAAATCTGATCAAAGTGTAACGGAGGTAAGTTAATTTCGCATCTAATGAGAGAATAATCCAATTTTTCCAAGTTTTGTACTTGGTCCCCTCTGACTTAACGCCGACCATATGTAAATATAATATTTTAATTTGATATGAAAAATTTCTATGCAGAGGAAAATTTTGCCGACACTTGAGGTGACGAACCATTCAAAGTTTGTTGAACAAATATCTAAATATAACATTCCTACAGCTGTAAAGACGAAAGTATGTGTTATTATATTTTACTTATTTGAAAAGAAACAAAAAACTCGATTGGTTGGAACATCATAGAACACTCTTATTCTCATGCCGACACTTACAGTGGCGAATCATCCAAAGTTTGTTGAATAAAGTGAACCTTTCGCAAGTCTACATTTGTAGTGTCGAACCATTCAAAGTTTTTTTTAATTACAAAAATAAAGGTAAAGGTAAAGGGGTGTTCTGAAAATAAAAAAAAATGTTAAACATAAATAATTCATGAATCAGAGTTTGTGTAGACACTCACAGTGACGAACCATTCATTGTTTGTTGAAAATTCATATTTACGTCCCACCATTGCAACGATTAAATGTGCAGTCATGCATATTTTATAGATTAGAAATAGTAGCATGAAACGAGCTCACCAATTGATCCGTTATCCTTGACTGAGCAGCCACAATCCACTTCCAGCTTCACTCGTTTGCTTGGCTATATAAAAGCACTCAGAAAAAAACTGGCGCACGACCCGAAAAGGAAAAAACACTGACGGCTGCTCAGGCTTTTTTAACGCACTGCCCAGGAGCAAGCGTCGAGGTCGAAGGATCAAAAAGAACTAATCGATCACGCCACTTTTTCACTTACTAGACCGACGCGCGACATGTTTGATCCTGTACTCGTCACTCGCCCCCGCAAAAGCAAGCGTCAAGGTCAAAAGATCAAACAAAACTCTCAAGCCATTTTTAGCACTTCGGTATATAAGGGAAAGTTGTTTCTGGTCAAAAGAGCAACAATGTGCATAAATAACATATAATATACACAGAATCGCAATTTTGGCTGCTTGGACACGTCAGGAGTTAATCATCAATCCTTAACCTCCCGAGCAGCCTAGATAGCCGCGTAGTGTCGGTAGCGGTTGTTTCAATTGACTAAGAATTAACACTACGGACCTCACAGGTGACCCCTTATTTATGGTGTGACGAGTACCATGCCTAGGAATGGTAAGTTTCTAATCTGAGGCTAAATAAGGGTGGGATTAAGAATATGTTGCTATTTAATTTCAATTATCACCTATATGGTTTCGTATTATGCGTTTTACACAGTGTATTCTGTGATTTTCCGCCATTGGCGACTTTCAATAGATAAATCTTTTTTTTTCGCTGCTGGTCTTCTTTGTGCTGAGATTGCAAAAAGCTTAATCCTGCCTAATTTGGGTAGTGGCTACGGTTAGGTTCGCTCAGATCAATCTTCAGCATAAAAGAACAGCAATCTTTGTCAACTCATGCAAAAGCCCAAGTTACGCTAGTTCAAGAACCTTAATGTCGTACAGGAAACTTCTATGAAGGTAACCTTTAGAACCCAGTTTATGATACTTTCAGCAAACTTGAAATGACAAACTCGCGCTCCATGCCTGCTCATGTGTGCTCATCAATAACGCAATCGTTGCTACACTTATTTCTGAATTAACAACCAGACATGCATATGCTGTTACAATTGCGGTTTCTGTTGGTGACCCCAATAGGAAATACGTCAAATGTTCGATTTATTTACTACATGATAAACCATCGCCAACGGATGCTTTCAAACGAGTTGTCTTACACTGCGTAACAAAAGGCCTTCCGCTGATTGTGGGCAGTGATGCCAATGCACATTGGACCGAATCGACAATTTAGCCGGAAAAAAGTGTTATCTCTGTTTTCGTCGATTTTAGACGTTCGATGAAGAGAGAAGTTATTCGTAATTGAGTTTTGCATCTTTTAAGGAAAAAGTTAAATAGGGTGGCCCATATTTAAGCTAAAATTTTGACTCAAACTTTTTTGTTTGATTAAATTTGTGGCTGCGCTCTTCTGCAAACTTTTAGAAAATGTTATTTTGAACAACTTTGTCGAAGACACTTTTGATCTAACTCTTTATTTAAGCTAAGTAAATTGATTTTGAAAGTTTTAACATAGGGTGGACCCAAAAAATCAGTAATTTTTATCTAACTTTTTTGTTTTCAGTTTTACGTGAATGTGGTCTTCAGAAGAGTTGCAGAGGAAGTAAAGATACACATTTTTGCTGAACATCGCAAGTTTGTAACTCTTGTGAATTTAAAGTTATAAGCAAATTTAAGTGAAAAACTATGAAATCTTAAGATGCCCATAACTCATGGAGTTGGTTCGATAAAATTTTTCTTTTAGTGGCATTAGAAAGGCCATACAATAGGCAACTTTTGCTGCAAAAAACTGTGCGAACGTATTTTTTGTAAATTGAGAAAATTCACTTCAAAAATATACTTAAAAAACTCGAAATTCGCTTGTAACTCACAAGATTTTAAAGTTAACGGCGTGCTGTATTCAGCAAAGTTGTAGAATTTCATTAGATCTATAACTTTCCCATACACCAATTTTAAGAGAAATGTGAAACAAAAATATGTTGAACTTATAATACATTTTACTATTAGTTAATACAAAATTATTCAAGTAGTAGCAATATAATTGTACTTTTATTCTATCAATAATTTTCCAAACTTGCACACTTTTTGATTACCTTGTCTTCTTCAATAGTGTTAGATTATTCCACCATTTCCACAGTTCTGTATTCCAAGACACTATTGTATGTATTCAGTCACAATAATAGCAGTCACAATGACGAAACAGTTTAAGTTTCTTATATTGCATTGGAATCATTTTACATTTTGAATTATACCACTGAGTACTGATAAAATAATAATAAAATCATAATACCATACAAAGTTTACAGCAAGTATATGAAAGCGACTGCTGATATACTAACTGAATGTTTTATAGTAATAAATATAAGGTGATCTACATCTGAATCGTATCATCATTTCTACATATTTTGTTTCACATTTCTATAAAAATTGATGTATAGGAAAGTTGTAGATCTAATGAAATTCTTCAACTTTGCTGAAGATAGCACGCCGTTAACTTTAAAATCTTGTGAGTTACAAGCGAATTTCGAGTTTTTTAAGTATATTTTTGAAGTGAATTTTCTCAATTTACAAAAAATACGTTCTCACAGTTTTTGCAGCAAAAGTCGCCTATTGTATGGCCTTTCCAATGCCACTAAAAGAAAAATTTTATCGAACCAACTCCATGAGTTATGGGCATCTAAAGATTTCATAGTTTTTCACTTAAATTTGCTTATAACTTCAAAATCACAATAATTACAAACTTGCGATGTTCAGCAAAAATGTGTATCTTTACTTCCTCTGCAACTCTTCTGAAGACCACATTCACGTAAAACTGAAAACAAAAAAGTTAGATAAAAATTACTGATTTTTTGGGTCCACCCTATGTTAAAACTTTCAAAATCAATTTACTTAGCTTAAATGAAGAGTTAGATCAAAAGTGTCTTCGACAAAGTTGTTCAAAATAACATTTTCTGAAAGTTTTCAGAAGAGCGCAGCCACAAATTTAATCAAACAAAAAAGTTTGAGTCAAAATTTTAGCTTAAATATGGGCCACCCTATTTAACTTTTTCCTTAAAAGATGCAAAACTCAATTACGAATAACTTCTCTGAAGACATCGAACGTCTAAAATCGACGAGAACAGAGATAACACTTTTTTCCGGCTAAATTGTCGATTCGGTCCAATGTGCAATGCTCATCACATCAACTGGAACAGCTCAGATATCAATTTGAGAGGCTCCAGTCTGATGAAATACTCAAGTTGTACAGATCTTGGATTACTTAACATAAGCAATCGCCCAACCTCCATGGAATCTAATAGAGAAGAAGTGTTAGACATAACGCTCTGCTCGAATAGAATCAGTCACGAGTTGACGAATTGACATGTATCAAATGAGGAATCATTATCTGATCATCGCTACATCTTCTTTGAACATTCAAATGTAACTGCGTAGACTTTACGTTTTAGAAATCCCCGGTCAACAAACTGGGAACTCTACATTGAATTGGTTGCGACCAAATTTCATGGATATTCTCCGTCCATTGAAAATCCTAGTGATCTGGATGATGCCGTTGATACTACAACATCCTACATTATGGAAGCTTTTGAAAAAGCATGTCCTCTGCGGTCTGTAAAGACTACAAGAGGGACCCCATGGTGGAATTCCGATCTGACTAGACTCAGGAAACAATGTAGAAGGAGTTGGAACAGACGCCGTTCAGCTGGATCAGAGTCGTTCAAGTCGGCTCGCAATGCTTACAAGAGGGTTTTCGTTCTGCTGAACGATCCGGCTGGAAAAACCTTCATACAAATGTTTCCAGTTTGAGTGAAGTCAGTCGGCTGAACAAAATCCTTGCAAAATCTAAGGATTTCCAAGTGAACGAAATTCGCTTACCTAATGGTGACTTTACTTCTTCGGACGAAGAAGTTTTAGAATGTTTATTTAATACACTTTTCCTCGGATGTGTGGCCATACCATCTACGGATGAACCACTATCGTGTGGAACGCATTATCGATCATCACATCCGTGATGTTTGTTTGGCAAACAAGCCTCTTTATGTGAATCAACATGCTTACCAATTTGGAAAGTCCACTGTGACTCTTTTACACAAAGTTGTATACGATATCGAGAAAGCATTCGCTCAGAAGCAATCCTGCTCGGGTGTTTTCTTGGATATTGAGGGTGCCTTTGATAACGTGTCTTTCAATGCCATATTGGAAGCTGCACGAAACCATGGGCTACCTACAATGATTACCAATTGGATTCATCAAATGCTCAAGAACCGACATTTCTTCTCGACATTGCGTCAAGCAACGATTCGAAAATTGAGTGTTTGCGGATGCCCCCAAGGGGGAGTCTTGTCACCACTTTTGTGGAATCTCGTAGCAGATACACAACTCACGTAGCAGATACAGATTCACAAGACACGTAGCAGATACAGAGACAACTCAAAATGCTCTTCAGGTAGTCGAGAGTTGGTGTCGCTTATATGGCCTTTCTGTTAGCCCGAATAAAACATCTATTTTTTTAACGGAAAGACGAAACCGCAATGGAATTCGACTTTTACGACATTTTGGCACTGAGATTAATGTCGAGTCATTCTAGATCCCAAACCTTCATGGACAACTCACATTGATTTCAGAGTTGAGCTTGCATGGCCTTCGGTCAATGCTGGAAACACTTTCTTGCTCTTAGCGTTCATGAGTACTGGATCTACTGGAGAAAAATCCAGTGAATCGTAGATCTACACACGCTTCGTTGTTTCCACTTTTTTTTTTCTTCATAATGGGCAAAAAAAAACACAATGCATCAACCACTCAAAGTATTTCCACTGTTGATAAAAACCATTACAGTTCTTTCGTACTAAGCTCACTGCTTAAACCGTTATTCAATTTCAACAACTATTATTTGCCCGCTGCTAATTTCAGTTTCGTGTGCGAGCGATAAAACACAGTAATAAAAATAATTCAAATTTATTATCCCCTGCAATATGGTCAGTACCGGACATGGTGGTCTCTTTGAAAAATGCACCACAGAAAACGTGCGATTCTGCAACTACGACGACGACAACGATGACAACAAGAAGCACCTTCCCTCTTTAACAGAGTTTACTCCGCTTCCTGTTCCGGAGGAAAACCATACTTTATGACAAGCGCGCTTTCTTCGCCACACATGCACTCACAAAACGAAGCAGTGAGGAAAAAAACAATCCGGAACTTATGTTCTACGAACCACTTCAAGTGATTCCTCCAGAACTGGAACCCTTGAGCATACTCACACGAGTCGGTAGACCATCCTTAATCCTCTGAACGAGCGTTCAGCATACAGTGGTTCTCATTTAAAAGTTCATGGTAAAAATTACTCATTCATAGACATTGTTTTGGGCCTGGTCATAGTTTTTGGTATTCAAACACCAAAATTTCAAAAAGATTGATCTGATATTGAAGAGGAATGTTTGTTTTTTCAACTTGAAAAACTTAAAGATATATATGTAATTGGTTCTGACAGCTTTAAAGAAAACTGAACCTCTGTGCAGCAGAGAAGCGGCCACTGCATTTGCGCCATTATTAATATTATACAGTTCAGAGTTCACTTGCTTTGCTTCTTTCCGGTTCGGTTGGTCAACTTGGCTTTGGCTACTTGGCCTCTGCCGCCTGCTTGTGGTACCTACCGTTCATACTGACCACGGAAATCTGTTGAACACAAAACAGTTTACAGTTTCCGCCTTGGCCCTCTGGAACCTCAACCTTTCGGGATGCACTGCCAGCGCCGCATCGTACCAAAACCGACAGAAGCATGCAACTGCTCCTAAATAGTCCAAAAGAATTATGATCCTTTTATTTGTTACCGGCCATTTGCGGTTTTCTGGTGCGAAAAGTTTTCTTCTCTAGCCGGAGACCGAAAACTTTCGGTCGATAACTGTAACTGCCGAAGCAGACTTGTTATTTTAATTTACGCCCTATTCAGGGCCCATTTGCACTTGGGTTTTGGCGCTACTATTGTATTATTCGGTCGAAAGATCAATTGCTTTGTGAACAGTTAATGTCGCAACCTTGGTGAAGCTAACGTCGTGTAATATCAATCAATACCATTTTTGATGACCTTTATACCTACCATCAGCACTTGTTTAATATGATGTTGATTTTTCACTGTAAGCAATATTTGGATTATATAGAGTAAAGTGGGGCAAAAGTTCGAGTGGGGTAAGAGTTTCTTTTTAAGATTTCTAGCTCAATTCAAAACAAATCTTATAAATGTCATGGTGGTTCGAATGCTATTCAAGTAAGAGACTTTCACTCCAAATATCATACAAATCGATTGAGATTTGGAAAATGTATGGCTATTTGTTGTTTTTCGACGTGAATATTGTAATTTTTGGTCAAACTTTCGTTGCATGGAATTAATTGAAGATAAAATCTTTTTCAATATTTTATGTAGGGGCATTTCTAGGCTTATCATAAGGTTGCTTTGAGGTGTAGGGTAGGTGTACCAATTATGGATGCAATATGTCAACAGTAGTAATAAGAATCAAGTTGTAACCGTGTTTCTAAAACGCAAGCATGACTTGTTGGTGTCAATTACTAGTTTAAAGCCTTGCGAATCTGTTGATTTAAACAGTTTTAGTACTAAATTGACTTTAAGCTTCTAAAAATGGGTTTTAAAAAGCCTTGTCTTTGTACCAATTATGGCAATAGCGTTCCTAGCATTCGACATAAAAGTGTACCAATTATGGACTATCGAATATTTGCACGAAATGAACTCAAACGCCATGAAGAGCGAATGATAATGCAACGCTTATATGTAATGAAGATATTGCTCATAAAATTTTCCAAAAAATTTGGGTTAAATATATGTTAAATCAATTTTTTGCAATGGGTTCATGGGAGAAAATTAGTTTTCGAAAAAGAAGTCAAAATGTAGTGTAAATGCAAATTATGATACAAAACAGCATCAATGATCTCACACTACCTTTCCAGTGCCAATTTTTAACGAAAAAAGAGGGAAAATTCAATAATCGAGTGTCGCTGAAAACCCCTCTCTATCATGAAATTAGCATCTTCCGCTCGCGAACGTTTTCGAACGTGTGATTGAAAAATCTTAGTAATTGAGTACAAAACATGAAGATAATGCCTTACCGAACCGTCCCGTCGTGGCAGTCACCCGTAAAATAGCTTTACTTCTTTTATTTTACTGATCAAAAAATGTAAACAAACCGCCTCCAGAGTATTGCCATAATTGGGCTCTCATACACTCTTTGTACCAGTTATCGACATAGTGGAAATGACACGATTTCCAATTTAAAACAGTAGAATTGATTGCATACCAGCTAAATTTATTCATTTGTTCTCACTAGGTAACATACATTCATCGGTTGAAACAGTTTATCGGGATGAAAACATACATTTAGTAACGGAGGTCCCTTAGCCAACTGCTAAGAAGGTGACATATATGTGAGGCAAAATTTTCAAATGTTCATTTTTCGAAGCTTATTGCACGAATGTTCTTTTCAAGGTTTAGTTACCATCAAAAACAGATAGTTTAATCATTCCTGTGAATATAAGCCATCATAGTCTAGTGAAACAATAAGAAAAATCTCTTTTTGTTCCCACTATTGCCATAATTGGTACTATAGCCATAATTGGTACTTCTACCCTATTAGTTTTTGCATAAATGCTTGAAAACAATTTTCGGCCCATAGTGGGGCAAAAGTTCGAATCAGCGGGGCAAAAGTTCGACCCCTGTATAAAATCACGGAAAAATTTGCAAATTGCCTAAAATCCACATATTATCTTCAAATTTAGTTAAATTTGTCTGATCGTGTGAAAATTGTCATTAAAATTTAACATTTCCACTTAGTTTTGCGAAAAACTGCTATTTTTGAGTATATTACAATTAATTCGGTTTTGGGCAATTTTTTGATGAAAATTTAGTGTGTATTTTTCGTGAAACTTAAGTTTACGGCTGGTGTAAGGTATGCCTGTCATAAAAGGATCGATATTTTGTGTTTTAGCCAGCGAACTTTTGCCCCACACTAGATTCGAACTCTTGCCCCACCGGTGGGGCAAAAGTTCGAATAAGACAATCAATTTTGAAACTGTTATAACTAAAAATGAGTAAATATTTTGACACAAGTTTGTTCAGCAAAATTATAGCCAATATGTTGAAGGTTCACTGTATGGTATTTGTTTTGTTTTAACTGCTATTGTTTTCCTGGAAACTTTGATTATACCACTAAGGTGCCCCACCTTACTCTAATATTTACAACCTAAGGAAAATTTCATGAAATTATTAAGTGCAAGAATTCATTCTGAAATTACCTACTTCAAAGACCACTCTAGAGATACCTTCTGAAGTTCTACAAGAAATTCGTAGTGTGGTTTTAAGGAATTAAAATAGATTTTTTTCCATCAAATGAATAAAAATTAAGTATGGTTCGGTTTCCTTTAGCAAATGATAAGAAGGAGACATGTGTGTGAGGCAATTTTTCGAAGTGTTTTTCGAAGAGCAATGCACGAATATTCTTATCAAAGTCTAATTATCATCAGAAACAAATAATTTAATCTGAGAAATATTTAGGTTATACTTCTTGAGTAAGAATTTTAATTATAAGTTACTAAATCCCCGCTCCCAACTTTAATCCGGAAGTTAGGCCTATCCCGCCTAAAACTCACATTGTTTACCATTTTCCAAGTGACTATGCGACGTCGGCAACGATGATGTTTATGGTCGTAAAGCTTTATGACATCATACCACACATCACTTGCGGTATGGAGTACTGGTACGGGTATGCTCTTTGGAGCCCTCCAAAGCAATTTCTTCTCAACAGCCTGCGAGGATGGTTATGATGTAACGACCCTGACGACGCGACAGTGGTGAAGATAAAATGAGCATATCCTCCCACAATCATAATATTTGTGTAACATTATAATACTCTTTCTACCGAAAAGACCCATGCTTATCTGCTAACATTCCGGGAGCTGACGAATGCTGTGACGTTGAGTTCGTTCTGTATTCGCCAAACAGGTTGTTTTCTGACCTTATTTTCCATGAGTTGTCTGGCAAAGCATTCGTTTCAGGATAAGGATCCTACAATCACCCACAGGTAAAAGGTGTAGGAGCTTAGCTTATCGAAATCGTTTACAGTTACGTGAGTAATATTTAAAGATTTATATTTCATACAATTTGCGGTACAGCTTTCATTTCATTTGATTGCCTATTTGCCTTTCTAAGCATTAATTTAGGAGAACCAATTGTCCGTAGCGGTAGACACGCAGCTATTCAGCAAGGCCAAGTTGAGGGTCGTGGGCTCTTTTCGAGAAAGCTAAAGACTGGAACGTGCAATAATTGGTCAACTTCAAATTTATGTGTTTCTATTGAAAATGCATTAAAAAACTTGAAATGCTAAATTTGAAAGTTAAATAAGTGACCCATACACTTAACTTTTTCCTATATATTTCACTCTTACATAAAATTCATAAACAACAAGGCCAGTAAACGTCAAACTCCCATACAAAATCAAAACAGCACATACAATGGTTGTTTTGATGAGTTTTCACTTTTTGCTCTCCAGTTTTCAAAATGACGTTGAAGTAATAAGAGCAGTGTTTCAAAATTTCGCTCGCGAAGCAGGAGAATCTGACGTTCTCATATGAAACTTATGTGAAGACGAATTTCAAGTAGCTTCCGGGACAGGAGTTTTATACCGCATCAGGAAAATGGAAATATCGATAATTTTCGAAATAATATCTTGTCTGGTATGCAATATGTACGTGTAGTCTAAACAGTAACATTTTCAACATTAAGAGAACCATCAATCAAAAGATCTACGTCTAGAAGTGCCTCGAAAAGCGGTTGTTAATATTCCTGAATCAACCTAATACACCTGTGCTGTTCTGCCCAGACTTGGCGAGCTGTACCTATTCGATTATTTTCTATTCTACGTGCTTACACAGCCAATATCGAAAAGTATCCTGGAAAAACCTAAACTTATTCTGGTATTTACTTGTCAGCATTAATATTTGCAGAATATCAGCGATATGATACAATTATTAAAATGGCCAGGCCTACTGTGCAGACCTTGGGGTTGAAGATAATTGAAAAAATCACGACGATCAAATTATTCACGAATGAATAATATGATAGGCGAAAAAATATTCAATTTAAGGAATGAAGAAACGAGAATAATCGTACCAACCGTTTCGATTTAGAGTTATAGGTGTAATCGTTGGGAGTAGCGTTGCTAAGAAAATTAATACACACTCCATTGTTGTAACTCTAGTTCTCCTGGGATGGGACACAGGCATTTTTTCCACATGTCCTCGCTTTAGAGCCTTGGTTTAAGCGCCTTTGCTTGCTCTCTGAAAAGAGATAAAAACTTATTTTGACCCTTTCCCGTCATATATAAAATTAAGATAAACAAAGGTCAATCGATTGATTTGCAAGGAACATGTACATGTTAAAATTGAATTAAATTCGATTTTCTCTTTACACGGTTTATGAATGGCCTTGCAAAAAAGCAATGTCTTAAGTTTGCATTTCCTCTCAAGAAAAACCAAAAAGAGAATCTTACACAAATGATTGAAATATATCATCAAGCAGGGAACAATCTCACCAAAATTTGAAGTGTTATCTGCATTTTTTCAAATAGAGCTCTTGGATGCCTTTTTTTCACTTTTCCGCTTCTTTGTCAAACAATTACGCGCATATTCTGACACGATTCATTTCAGGTTTCCTGGTTACTTTCACTAGTTGAATTAAATTAACGCGGACACGAGAAAATAAGTGACAGAAAGTTAGAGACCCAACCTAGGACAAAACATCTCGCTCGCGCCACTGCGAATGATCGAGTTTTTTTTAACGCGCACATCAGGAAAAATAACACTTTTTAAACTGTTCAGCAAAATTTGCATAGGGTCGATGTACCAATAGCCGCATAGCTAAGAACGTAAATTCGTATAAAATCGAAAAATAACGCTAGCGTTATTTTGTTACTTCATTTGAAAGCTTGTTATCTTGGTTTTGTGAGAAAAATAAGGGAAACTACGAAAACTCAAAAGTTTGTATTTATTATCACGTGTGCCACTATAGGAAAACCGTTAAGTCACCAGTCACCGTGCACATATACAGATTCCTACAGAATATTCATAAAAAATATACAAATTATTGCTTTGTTAGCAAATTAATACAAAACTGATGAATTGAAGTAGTTCTTGTCACAATGCTTTTTGAAAAACTTAGTTTATGTAGTCATAATACTCTTAGTAGAAACGCCAAAAAATCACATTTTCCATTTTAATGTTAGAGTATCAAATTTTCCATAATTTCAACAAGTTTTCGCTGTGGATACTACAAGCAATATGTATTTCATCGTATGAGCATTAAGATTTTATGCAAATTATTGTTTTATTGTTTTTCAGTCGAAATCCAAATGCACGGTGAATGGACCCTTTTGAATATGTATGGTTCCTATTACCGTGCATTAGTGTAAAAGGCACGACATTCTTAGGTAATATTAGATTTATTGTTATGTCGTGATTTAACTACATCATATTCAGCTTTTGAGCGAATATGCACGGAGACGGAATTCAACTCAATTTTGGATTGTTTCAACGCAATTCCGTAGTTGAGCCCAATAACTCAATTTTGGCTAAATTTCCAAGGTCCCCACTAGGTAGTTTGGCTTTAATTCCATTAGAAAAATATACTCAATTTTGGGTTGATCTAACGCAAAATTGAGTTCTTTCGACCCAAACATAAGAAAAGTTGCATTTACCCAAATTTGGCTTATTGGGCCAAAGTACCCCCATTGGGTAGGTGCAGCTCTCTCTATTTTTGACAACATTCGTGTGGGAGAAAGAGAAAACCGAGAGATTTTGGGTTGAAACTATAATCGATATACTTAATTTTGGGTGAAGTAAACTCAAAAATTAGGTAAAAATATTTCTCCGTGTGGGATGGTTTGGACAATACAGTCAAACCCACTATAACGACTTTAATGAAAATCGATGATTTGGCCATATTTTGAACTTTCCATGGCTTTTATTGTAAATAACGATTTGAATACTCTCAAAAATGAGTGCGCACACTACTAGCGATATAGTTGTTCCACCTACAACGTTTCTTCAAGATACAAATTAAATCATGACGAATACTATACATTGGCAAAATACTTATCAAAACCGTATTTTTACAAAACTTTTATATTTTTCCTGCAAAGTGTGGATCAAAAGCTTTCGTTTGATGTAAAAAAAAAAGTTCTTAATTCATCAATGATTTTGTATAATAAAAAAAAGTTTCTCTCAGTGGTGCTACTATAGGAACAATAGGTTTACTATAGGCGCAAGGGAGCTTAAATTTCAAGCAAAACTAATTATTTTGATCATTTTTGGAACAAAATCAAGCTGTGTATCAATGGTACTTACATAAATAGCTCCTGACCTTCACGTCAAATTATGTTTTGAAAAGATTTATAGCAAAACGGCCGTAAAAAGCCACTAGTGTGACTATAGGGGACTGTCCACTAAGGGAACATCGACCCTGAAACAAAAAAAAATTGTGTTTGAAGCCGTTGAAACCGAATTCACTTACTTGAGCAATCAGGAACTATTAACTTAAACATAAACTTAAAGACATTCAAACTGTTGCCCTAGTTATAGTTTGAAAATATTGACCTCGCAGATTCGGTGGAAACGTGGGAGGCCCGGTTCTAAGCCGGTAGATGACTTTCTGGGCCTTCATTGACTTGGTAGGGGAAGTGGTAGTAAAATGAACAGGGGTGGTAAAATGAACACCGTGCCTTTTACCGAGAAAAATCGAATTCCAATGAATTGTTATAATGCACGGACGATTTTGAGCATAAATCGGTTTGTTCGGGTTGATACGGAGGTCAATTCAAGCGAACATATCAACGAAAACTAAGAATTTAGAAAATCACGTTTGAAAATTAGAACTGACGTAACTTGTCGCTCGGAGGTGTTTAGGCTTTTCAGTGAGGTGAATATCGTTATGATATGATGTCAATTCTGATATTTTTTAATTTATTTTTGAATGGGTTACAATCCTTAATGGATATATTTTCGGATATACAATGAAAATTTTCAAAAATATTTGTTTTGCTCACATTTTTTGCATGTTGTTCATTTTACCACCAACAGCTGTTCATTTTACCCACATTGTGCAAGGTAAAATGAACATTTGCATCGTTTATTGCTAGCGATAAAAATATGTGAAAATTTAGCTATTTTAGTCTCAATTCGTGTCGCTGCTTTGGATAACATTTCTACCTTTGATGTTGTGCGATAGAACTATGGAAATTCTTCTTTTTACTATTAGAAACAAGATGATATCCTTATGGTGTTCATTTTACCACCCCTTCCCCTATCACTCCAAGCATCGATACTTTCTTCAATTTTCCGTAAGTAGGCCCCTCGCGCGCTATTCCACTCAGCCTGCCATGCCAGGTGCATCGTTGATTTTACCCAACATCGAATATCGGCCAGGGGTACTGTTGTTGTATACCGGCGGCCGGAAAAGCCGGAACCTGCTAGGTGATCGGCTCTACTATTACCGGGGACGCCACAGTGTCCTGGAACCCACATAATACTAACCCCGGGCGGTGTGTGTCGGATTATCCCCTGAATCCACGGATGGCGGGGAGCTTCCGATTCGAGAGCGAAGAAGCAACTTGCTGAAGCGGTGATTATGACGATCGGGAGGGGAGTTGGCTTGGTAGCATATTGATATATATTGGTATATAATATTGAACACTGTTCGGGAAGACCTAAGCTTACTGCGAGCTCGTCATCCACAATGCCTATTCCATCCCTTGCCGTGAGAGGGAACCATCTGTATTACACCGCTGATGTGTCGTATAATCGGACCATAGGAGCTCGGCGACGGATTCTCGCAACCGTATTGTTGAGTCTCCTGCCCTGAAGTTGTTTTTTATTCTGCCGTCGAATTTTAGAGAAGAGTGGTGCCAGTTACGGTCACCATACCAGTGGATCTTGGCGGCAGGAGGGAGCGTCACGCCGGCTATGCTGTACAGCAGGATGTCGGCCTCTTCTGAGAGGCGGGTTCTGTCGTTTCCAGCGGTCCTCTACGCAAAAGCGGCTGCGTACAAAGTGTAACAGTAATCAAGTATCGGAAGGGAAGTAGGCCAGCCTTGATGCAGAGTGCGTCAACTGGAGTGGACGGTAGAAGACCCGAAACTATTCGTACGCAGCGGTTATAAATGGGAGACAGTGTCTCAATTAATCTGTTCACCGCAAGGAAAGTGGCTTCTAGACCATAAAACACGGAAGACACGGAACCGGATACCTCGGTTGTTGCTGCGGTGCGGTCTCGAGAGAGATTTCAGTAGGTTCAGGCGGCTACGACAGTTGGCTCTGACTGCTTCACAGTGGCGCTTGAAGGCCAGGCCGCGGTCGAAGATGACTCCAAGAACTTTTGCTGTGTTACGAATAGGTATGGCATGGTTTTTGATGACGATCTGAGGCCCACTGACCCTATGCCCGGATGAGCATATATGGCACCGAATGCTCTTTGGAGCCGACATGGAGAAACCAACGGAGGCAGCCCATTTGGCTACTCAAGAGACGGCTGCTTGGGCTTTTCTGCGTGTAGCTGCAATTGTCGGTCCAGACACTACTATTAGTATATCGTCTGCGTATACAAAAGTTTGGACTCCAGTAGGGACATCCTCAAAAACGCCATCCATTATGATCAGGAACAGGGTTACCGATATGACGAATTCCTGCGGAACACCGGTTTCCTTAAAGGATGCAGACTTTGTGTCTCCAATGGCTACCCTGAAGCAACGGTATGTCAAAAAAAATCGGATAAAATGCAGAATATGATCGGTAAGGTCCCAGCTGACGAGCTTTTCTAGTACGAAAGGCGTCCAACTCCGGTTAAAGGCTTTCGAGATGTCCAACGAGATCATCTCGGTGAGATGGCTTTTATCCTTCGCTTCTTGCAAGACCTCGCCAAGAGCCGCAAAGTAGGAATTAGTTCCATACCCTGAAGGTGTGTTTCCGGTGGTCGAGTAGACCATGTTGCTGTAGGTGGTGCGTTAGTCGGCGGTTTACCATTCTCTCTACTAGCTTCGAAAGGCAGCAAATAAGGCAGACTGGCCGGTAGCTTGCTGTTTCCCGTATTCCGGGTTTCGGGATAGGAACGACGAGACTTTCCCTCCACTCAAGTGAGTAAGTGTTACCGGTCCACAGGTCGTTATTCAGCTCTAGTAGTACTAGTTTCCCTGATCCGTCGAGCCTCTTCAACATAGGGTAACCGATGTCATCAGGACCGGCGGACTTTCCTTTACTTCGGCTTAGAGCGTATTGCAGTTCGCCTACCAATAATGGTTCGTTGATGGAAAGTTGGATGTTGCTCTCAGGTATGTTGAAGTTTACTATGTCATCGGTCGTAACACCGGATTGTCGGAAAAACTCCGGATCGTAGCTGTCAAAGGCTACAAGGTTAGCGAAATATTTGCCAATACAATTCGCTATAGCCGTTGGTTCTGCAGTAAGGTTTCCATCGATGACGAGTGTGGGCGGAGCGGCGATTCATTTACCACTAATGGCATTAACTTTGGCCCAAAGATCGGCTGTAGTTTGGTTCGCGTTAATGACACATTCCAGCGTAACGCGACACCACGAGGAACCGACTTTTATTATCAAATTAGGCCTGTTCTCGGAAATATGCCTTGTGACCATGTGATAAAACAGGTTTTATATCTTGCATATTAATTGTACTTGATGTTGTGACATTAATTTTGAAACATAACACTGTATATATGGTAACTAAAAGCAGTTGCATTTCGTAACGCGACACCATCGCTGAAATGCACTTTTTTAAACATCACTCTATAATCGCGTATATCTGTTCTGCTATAATTTTCACAATCCGGGTTTGTTCTAGGCAATCTTTCTATGTATTAATAAGAATCATAGTGTGACTTCAAACTGGAAGGAAATATTGAATAATTGCAGAAATCATTGATTTCTTTTAAGAGCGCCGCGTTACGTTTATCTTCCAACAGGGTTCTGCAAATGGTGTCGCGTTACGCAAAAAGCATTTTTTATTTTTATTGATAAAATCGGTAATGTTGCTTTCAGTTTCAGAAAAAATGTATATCTAGTATTGTTATTTGTTTAATACATTCGATATTCTGCCTCACAGTGGGGTAATTTGATCCGACACTGGTTAAAATTAATTCAATGTTTCTGTGAAACCTTTTGAGAATGTCGTGCTTTGTAAAAGCGTAAATGGCGCTTGTGGACACCATTTAAATTTGACTAAATTCCTTGCAATAATATTTAGATATTTCTGTGATTTTTAAAGAATGTTTCCGGTACAGTGCTTCGGATGGCGGCGCGAATAATCTTGAGCTTCGATACATCTTCTTCTTCTTTCTGGCGTTACGTCCCAACTGGGACAAAGCCTGCTTCTCAGCTTAGTGTTCTTATGAGCACTTCCACAGTTATTAACTGAGAGCTTTCTATGCCAATTGACCATTTTTGCATGTGTATATCGTGTGGCAGGTACGAAGATACTCTATGCCCTGGGAAGTCGAGAAAATTTCCAACCCGAAAAGATCCTCGACCGGTGGGATTCGAACCCACGACCCTCAGCTTGGTCTTGCTGAATAGCTGCGCGTTTACCGCTACGGCTATCTGGGCCCCTTAGCTTCGATACATGTTAGAATGATTGAATTTGATTGTTAAATAAAATTATGTAAACCTTTCAACGATGTACTTTTAAAAGTATGCTTTCGGAAAAATCGACAAGCAGACATTTATGGTTGTCATAACTACCCGAAATTTAATAACACAGTGGAGTTAATGGATCTGATAAATGAGTAAAATTATTAAAAAAAATTCAGTAAATTATTTTTAATTTTAAGAATATTGTTTCAAAAATTTGTAGACGACCATAAAACGACCATAAGACTTCTTGTGGGTTAAATTTTTAAACCGTTCCTTTGATCTTTTTTGAAGATGATGAAAATATCCGATGATGATGAAAATATTCGATTTTTATAACCTGCTGGTTCAGACATAGCGTGTGCAGGTGTTTATGATTTACAAATGGTGGTCTGAAGGATACAGAATTTTGAGGCACAGGGGTGTAATTGAACCAGATATTGGGCCAATAAAATTTCAACGTAGCTATGTAGTATTTTGAGGATCATGTTTTAGCAAAATTGTTAAGAGCGTTTATGGTCTCAAAATAGTGATCTGAATGTCATGGAATTCTGCCGCACAGAAGAGTTATTAAATCAGATTATTAGGCGAAACTCATAAAATTCAGTTCCTCAATTATTCAACCGATTGTTTGAGCTTTTATTCAAAGGAAATAGTTGTACCAGATTTAAGCGTTGGCGTAATTATTCTGAAACCTTCCAAGTTTATGTGAGAGGTAAATAGGTATGTTTCTTTTTTTTTGCACAAAGCTAATCAAATAGCTCTGGTTTTAGATGTGGTTGTAAGAAGCGACCCAAATCTTATCAGAAAGGTGCCGGTCAGTGAAAAGATACCCAGACAACCAGAAAGTACGTATAATCAAATCACCTTTTGCGTTATGCGACGCTTATATGAGCAAAGTTTCACGTATAAGATGTCGCGAAAGTGCCTTATACGTGCAAAAGTGGAGGCGGTATAGGTACATATTTTATATGATGAAACATAACATTCAATGCGGGTGTGTAGATTTTCTTGCGAATTAGTATGTACTCTTATGCGACTTAATTTATGAAAACAACGTTTTTTTGACAGCTGCTACGGATTGATCCGACTTACTTTGTAACATTATACGGGACGATACGAAATGTACATATGGACTCATGAAATAGCGTTCTATGCGAGGAAACTCATCGATCAAACGATTTCATCCACCATGCAGTGCGGGAGTGATGCAGTTTGTACAAATAAACGACTTTGTTCGTATACTACTATGCGACTTCTGGTTGTTTGGGTAGCCTCATACATGTTGGGGACTGCTTGGCTTTAATGGTAAACAACCTGGAAAATCCGCAATATTCATAAAAATTATTAATTTAGAAATTAATCCAAACAGGACTGCCCATGGACCACTACAACTCCCTTTGGCAAATCCGCAAAACTGGTTGAAAAATCATCCATGTGCGTTTTTTTAACACGTAAAAAATTATAATAATAGAACATATAAAATTTGTAATACACGTATAATTGGGGGCCTTTCTAAGCCGAGTGGTTAGAGTCCGCGGCTACAAAGCAAAGCCATGCTAAAGATGATTGGGTTCGATTCCCGGTCGGTCCAGGATCTCTTCGTAAAGGAAATTTCCTTGACTTCCCTGAACATAGAGTATAATCGTACCTGCCACACGATATACGAATGCAAAAATGGCAACTTTGGCAAAGAAAGCTCTCAGTTAATAACTGTGGAAGTACTCATAAGAACACTTAACTGAGAAGCAGGCTTTGTTTCAGTGAGGACGTAACGCCAGGAAGAAGAAGAAGAATTATAATTTGTATTGAAATTAAAGACCGGTTGCTCCAGATCCTCTCAAGAGCTCTATAGTTGCCACATATATCCAAGATCAATCCCAATCATCCGTTATGTTTAGTAATTGATTTCTGATATGCTTTGAAAAAAAGCGCAGTGAACTAGGATGATTTTCACGAAATGACCATTTTTACAGATGTTCCGGATCTTCCAGAGGCCATTATTGTGACCACCTAGGTCCATGAACAATTCAAATAATCTATTGCGTTTTATTACAAGGAGTTCTGATGAGTTTTCAAAAAAAAACTGTCTTGGATTATTTTCATGAATTGACCATTTTTACGGATATTCCGGATTATCCGCTGGAGAACCACGTTGTTTACCATCGAAGCCAAGTATTCCACAACATGTAAAATACTAGTCCTGCACTAAACGGCACCTATCTGATAAGATTTGGGTCACTAGTCAACGAGTTCATTAAAAACCAGAACTACTTGATCAGATTTGAGTGAAAAACAAGAGAAAACAGACATAACCACATTTTACAAAAAGGGGAGGGTTTAAGTGGAGTGGCACCAACACTGAAAGCTGGTATAACTATTTCCATCTACTAAAAATCAAAAATTTCGAAAATCGGTTGTAGCATTGCTGAGAACGAGCATTTTTAAATTTGTAGTTTCATCCTGAAAATTTACGGTGAAAATTAACGTAACGCGACACCAAAACTTTGCACCTAGTGTAACTTTTTGAAGAATGGTCCGATTTTAAACCTTTTTTTTATGGAAACACGTATCTTGAAGAGTAGGAAGAGAATCCAAAATATAAGAATTCTATAAGAAGTATTTATTTCACAATGTCAAAAATAAGACAATTTTCGTAATGCGACACCATAATAATGTGACTGTTTGAAAAAATACGTTTTCAAAGAACCAATAATTCGTTTGAAAAAAAAAATAAACCCGCACATAACAATGTAATCTAATACCCTTCTAGTTAACGGATAAGACAATCATATTACCCTTGATAAACTATGATACAGGGCTATTATAAAAAAGTTGTTTAATGCCTCAATTTCTCACCAATAAATTATATAAACTTTATATAGCTTTTCAGGTATGTTTTTCACTGTAATTTCAATCAAATTTATGTTATTTATACAATTCAACATATTGTCTTTCATGTTCTGCATAGCTTTGGAAATATTTCAAAGTTTGAATTTTTGATATCCCGGCGTAGATGTGCCTGGAATGTGTCTAATACTGTCGAGAAAGTCTTCTCAACAAGCTCGTTTGGCGTACCGCATATCTTGCCGGCATTCGATGCGCTGAAAACGAATGCCGGCAAGCGTAGCATCTCTATCAGGATGGTCAAGCTCCGTTCTTTTGACGGCACGAAGGGCTTTTCTGCTCGCTTTGATATTTTTGAATGGTGGAGAACTCGGATATGCTACTCGGCTGTTGGGTGCGGAAAGATGCATTTATGCTGTTATTGTATGGCCCAGTCTGCCTGGTCATACAACCAGCGGGATCGTCTAGTTGTGGTGGGAGCCTCAGCGGCTACCGAGATTTGTATAGGATGGTGATCGCTTCCGTAAGGGTCAGCATTAACATTCCAACGGAATCGCTGGACCTCCGACCGGGTAACGGCTGAAATGTCGATTGGCGTTGAATAAAACCCTTTGAAATACGTGGGAGAGCCGTTATTAAGGATAGCAATATCATTGTTCTCCAGGAGGTCAAGCAAACTATTGCATCTAGCGTCAGAGCGAGAGCAACCCCATACAGGGTGGTGTGCGTTGAGGTCACCGACGATCATTCTTGGTTCCGGAAGTTGATGAATGCATTTTTTTACCTCCCCGCGTAGGTCACTAACATTCCCACATGGTAGGTAGACGCAAGCTACAGATATAGGAAGACTTCTCTGGAGCTTAACTCCGACTACTCGTAGTTGAGAATCGATGTTGAGAATGGCGAACGGAATCGATTTTAGCACTCCGAAAGCGACGGAGCGACGGATATTGCCCATTCGCTTCATAGTCCACATGTACTTGCCACCGAGGGAGCGGTTGAGCTGTTCGATTGTAACACGGTTTATCTCCTGTAGAGCCAGGATCCAAGGTGGGTCGTTGCTTATCAGGATCTCAAGGTCACCTAGGTTGCTGATTAAATGTCATGTAAACATCAATGAAGCCAATGTTTTATGCAAATTTGGCGACCTTTATCTAAAAATTGTGACGTGCTGGAACATTTCTGAGAATGACATGAGATTAGGCGACCTCAAATGCACTAGAGACACATAATTTGATCTTGGAGACAAGCAAAAATGACCTTTTTGTTACACGGTGTATTTTGTTATCGATGTTTTGAATTTCCTGAATTACACGCAAATTTGTGAAGATTTGTTTTTTTTTAAATGGAAAACTTGAAAATGTGTTCTTAAAAGTTATGCAATATATTTGAAAGTTACATAATGGAAATTATATACAGTAGTTTCCCGATTTTATCACTTCTCATTTTAACCCCTCTACCGGCAGCTTCATTGTATAACCACTAAAAAAATATTCAAATCGCGATAACTTTTTTGTTACTTGATATCTTTGTGCCAAAACTCCTCTAGTTTTAGAATATGTGCCAATATTGATAATTGGTCATCTGAATCCAGAGATATTCCGAAATATATTGGGCGACCGACGCGTAGCCATAACCCACATAAATATTTCAGGCTACAGAATTTTTATCGTTATCGGATATTCACTCCTCGGAATGATACATTGATGCGAGTATGTTGGTAAAAAATGAAGCAATTTGGTGCAGCCGTTTTTGAGTAATGAGCATTTTATGTTTCTGGTACAATGATATGCAAATAAAAATCTTGAAAGCTCTAAAAACCTCATATCGTAATTTTCAGATTTCTCCAAGAACCGAACTGAACCGATTTGTATGATTTTTCAGAGTGGCTCCTTAATACCTGGCATTGTATAGCACATATTTTATTTTTTTGATAAATTGACCAAAACCAAAATGGCCGCTAAAGACATTTTATATGGAGAATGCTGGTCCCCCAAGGAACATCGGAATATCTTCATAACAAGATCACCTGGATTCTGAAATTAGAAGCGTTATTTGAGATCTTGTAATAAAATGATGCAAAAATGTTGAGAAACAAAAAAAATATCGCTCGATTCAGCATGGTTTTCTGTTCAATTTTATCACGCAACAATAATTGTATGATAATAATGCATTTTACATTAAAATATAACCCTATACAATCAACATGTATCACTTTGACCTTCTTCTTCTTCTTCTTCTTCTTCTTCTTCTTTGGCATTAACGTCCTCACTGGGACAGAGCCGGCTACTCAGCTTATTGTTCTTATGAGCACTTCCACTGTTATTAACTGAGAACTTTCTTCGCCAATTTCCACTGGCTTTGCTTTGTAGCCGCGGACTATAACCACTCGACTAAGGAAGGCCTCATTTGACTTGGTTAAATTGTGCAATAAATGTTATGGGACGAAAACCTAAAATCATTTCCTTAAGTGGTCCAAAATACGATCGTTACCCTATTCTGAAAATAAAAAGATTTATTGGGAATTTATTAAAATTATGCAAATGCATCGGAAAACAAAAGATTAATGGAGATTCCTATATATTCAGTAGAAATATGTACCGTTTGTCTCAAATTCCGAACACTCGGTTTTTATATGGCGATTTGGCTGAAATGTTTTGCTGAAAACTGTCATCAAATTATTAAGAAATGACAGTAGTTTTAAATTCAATTTTAACGTCTTCTATTCCAATTAATACTTCGAGAGTAGTGATGATTCTCTAGTTCGAGATCAGTCAAACTAGCTTAGTTAAATGTATTTGCGAAATTATGAATCTGAATACATCTTATTCGCGCTGTTCAGAATATGAGACAGAATGAATAGAGTGTTCGGCATTTGAATCAAAATGTTGTTTATAACTTTTACGTAGAAACAATACTGAACAAGTTTAATTAAACATTTTTATCAGTACACCCAACGGCTAACTAACTGGGCCATGAAATTAATTAATAAAATATTTTTTTTACAAATATCAGCTAATTTACGCCTATCAGATGAATTTGAAGTCAGTTGGCCTTAAGTGTTCGGAATATGAGTCAAAACGGTAGTTAGAGTTGTTAATTTATACAATCATGTAGCATTGTAGAAATGTTATTCCACTAATTATCCTTTTGAGAAGGGTCCATTCTGGCGTTTCAGTTAGTTCGGGAATTACAATGTTTTTTATTTCGTTTGTTTTCGAAATCAACAAAAATTTTAGTTAACGTGCCGAATTCATAACAAGGCAAATGAAATAACAGGCATGAAGAAACCGGCACAATTGTTTTTTTTTGTCGGGTGAGTGAAAGCATTGCCCTTTACGATCGTTCAGGTGAGCCAATAAATTTCGGAAAGGACAATTCCGCAGCCATTCCATATTACGCAAATAAACGAAAGGGGAGCTAAGATCAGTGATAGGCCGAAAATTGAACGCAATGAAAGTAATATATGACTTTGTTTTGACATTTGTATGGAGATCATTCATTATTACGACTTCACTTGTGCCCATTTATTTGGTCGCCTCACGAAATTCGTTACCCATCGATGTCGTAGCCTTTATCAGCTGAGTGCTAGACAAGTAAAACTAAAACATACGTGAATGAAAATGTCAGCACTTCAAAGCCACTTTACCCAAGTGGTGTCAGATGTTCACGCTTCTCACAACGACAATCGTTCTCCTATGAAATGCAAAAGAAGACACCCTCCCCAGTCATTGAGTGGAATATCGTGAACTTGTAATAGTAGCAATCACTCCCTACGTAACAGCTTCGGTTACAGTTTTTCGTAGCTCTTGTCTTGTGTGAAAACCGCCTTGGCTTGGACTTGGCAGTCTGTGACGACTTCGGCATCATCATTCGAGAGGGAGAGAAAGCTTATTATGATTCCATGCGATGCGAAAATCATTCCGAATACGTGACATCATTTCGCTTTCTGAGTGGGGGTATTCTTTTATCAAAAATCAATCGAATGGGTGGTTGTGGAAGTTCGCTGCTTGAATGCTTTCCCTGCCTGCAAGGCATTGTCTGCGGCAAGGTTTCAGCAGCAAACCATCATCACACTCTTTTCCATCAGGGTTGGCTCCAGCACACAGAGGAAATTATTTGTAATTAAATGTAATGGTATCATACATACTTGTATAACATAGCATAGACGATCGTGCGTTTACTGGGTTAGTGCTGAGGTTGTGTTTGATGGAGATGTGTTTGAAGAAGTTGAATGTTTTTTTTTAAATACGCAGATTTCCATGGGCTGATCGCTTAGTGCGAATATCGGCAGAAAGAATTGCGAAAAGTATATTCTGCAGGAAACGTTATATTCTGCGATGGATATCGTAATTACTTTGATGCACACTGCCACCTAAGAAACTGTTCAGAACTACGTGCTTGTTACTCTCAAACACATAACCCTATACATGTTATAAAAAAAATTATTCTACCTCTTGTTGTGCAAACTATTACTACGTCACAACCGCCTAATCCAACCCTGTCTACAGCTAAAATGGCAAGTGAAGGATTTTTTCCACACAAATTGAAGCTCGTCGTTTCCATGTCGTGGAGGTGAAAATCGGAAAATCGAGGGTGCGAACGAGCAACGAATTCCACTCACCTAATGATATTGGAAATTCCTTATGCATTAGATGCGAACATTCTAATGGGTGCAATTCTCTTCCAGAAGTAGGAATTACAGCTCTACGACTCGGAAGGATGATTCCGAATAAACTGGTAAGGATTTTTCCATACCGAAAAGGAAAAGATTAAGCCAAGGGAGCCTAAACTAAAATGAAATCGATAAATCAATGTAGTGAAAAAAAGTCTTCACTGTTGCAAGCTCCTCGGCTTTCCGTGAGCCCCAGTAAGTGTCAGTGTCACTGCGTCGTGCATATCAATGAGGAGCCCAAGGACGACAATGACGGTATTTTCAGTCACCCATCAGCAAGTGGTAGCGAATCGTTTCGTGACGAATAATTTGTTGCATTCCGAGTCGTCCATTCTGGGAATAAAAATCGGAATCCCACCGCTGCACGTAGGAGTAGCAAGAAAAATTTTATGGTATAAATTAGAGAACTTTCAAATGGCCAGTTTATACACACACAAGTTGTATAAGCGTTGATTATATTGTTTTGCACCTCGACAAACCTCGACGAGCGGATAAGCGAAATTAACTTTTTGCACTCATCGAGCGATGCAACATTTTGAGTGAACTCAGATGTATCACCTTTACCTCTCTCATGAGATCCGAAATATGTGCGAGATCGACGATGCAATGACGGAGCTACTACCAGGAGAAGATCAACTAAGGGCGGAAGAGCTGGAGCTAAACGATCCCTTCCCGAACAAGACCTCACCTTATGGCGCAAGAGAGAATGACACAAAAGTCTGAGCTGAAAAAGCAGTTTTCTCCTTTTAAAACGACAAATTGATGAAAATAAAAACACACAGCCTTTTTATTTGGCAAATAAAAGAGACGTCTGAAAACAAAATGAAAACACGTCTGTTTCCCGACAGCTTGTAGACCCCGATTTCCACCTAATTTCGGAGTGATTTTATAATTCGCAGTTCAAAAGCACATCGACGCGCTTTGTAACACTATACGTAGACTTTATTGGCGAATCTTAAATCAAATACTGGTTTTATCAACACTTACTTCTTAAAACTATTTTATTTCACGTAATTTACATTGAGAATTGCACTGAATCTAGTAAAACGTCCGATCCCGGCGAGGTGTGGAAGGCGCACTGCCGTCCCCTGTCGTCTGTTTCCCGACAGCTTGTAGACCCCGATTTCCACCCATAAGGCCCAAGTAAAAATGGTGCAAAAGTCAAATCTGAAAAAAGTAGTTTTCTCTTTTTATATAGACAAATCAAAGAAAATAAAAACACATTTGCCAAATAAAAAGGCTGTGTGTTTTTATTTTCATCAATTTGTTGTTTTAAAAGGAGAAAACTGCTTTTTCAGCTCAGACTTTTGTGTCATTCTCTCTTGCGCCATAAGGTGAGGTCTTGTTCGGGAAGGGATCGCTTAGCTCCAGCTCTCCCGCCCTTAGAACCGTGTCGCTCGAGCTAAGTGTCGTCGATGGATCGAGTGCTTTCATTTTTTTTATGTAAGTCTACTCCTCACCCTGACTGCTACATCTGGTCCTTCGAGTGATTCTGACCACCTAGTGAAGCTACGACAAATGGTTCCGACGCCATTCCTGCGAACCTAAGACTATTTAACAAGGATATCGCCATCGAAGTTTCCCGCCCGTCGCCATCTTTCGACGCTAAGCTGATTGAGAATAATTGTTGAAGGCATTTAAAATTATTCTAGAAGGTGAGTGATATTCCAATCTACAAGTTTATCGCTCGTTTACCGGGTCTTCCTTTGCTTGCATGTAACCATTGTTCAACGGGACATTTGTCATCGTTTCCTGCACTGCGATCTCCGGCTGAGACATTCCGGTCGACTTTCCCGGAGTTTGAGAATTTTCATCCGATCCTGCGCCATTGCTGAACGAACACCAATACGTGCTTTTTCGAAGCAGCCCAATTAGCAGGCATTGCTGATTGTGGCTCACCATCAACCCCATCCATCGCAAGGAATCAACTACAGTGAAACCTCCATGAGTCGATATTGAAGGGACCATCGACTCATGGAAATATCGAGCAATGGAACAGCAATCCTTTGGAAAGCTGCTTCTAGGGACCATCATAGTAACCATGAAATTTGGTTTTTAGTATGGTTTCATGAGTCGATATCGAGTCATGGAACATCGACTCATGGAGGTATCACTGTATTTCGAGCCGCCACAGCCTTAAGACGTTTCGCAGTTCGAGAAGGGGAAATTTTATGACTACAATGCATTTTATTGCCTTTGAAAAAATTATTATCGATTCATTTCGTTAGTTTCGCCATTCCCGGCTACCTGGTCTCAATTTGAAGATCCTGATTCGCCGCCATGTTCGGGCTCAAACGTAATCTGCGCTACTTGAACACGCGACGCCGCAGCATCCTGACGTCATTGGCCTCCATCGAGAAGTTCGTTGCATCATACCGAGAGTGAGCATACGAACACGAAGTGCCGATACGACTAGAAGCAACTCAGAAAACCAGAAACATCAAACCAATATACATGGTCAAGCAAGTGCTGCAACTAGATAACGTCGAATGCTTCTGGATGCATCCAATTTAATTTAATTTTCAAAAAGTTTCAAGCATTTGTATTTAGGAAAAATTTCGCCTAACTCAATTATTCAGTCTATCCCCTGTACAACAGTCTTAGAACACTATTGTGTGAAACAGGCAGTGTTCCACATAAGATGTAAAGCCAAAGAAAAAAGATGATATAAAACGATTTGACACAGCTCAATGAATCCTATAAATTAAGTTTTTTATTTGCAACTGATTTTGGAAAATACATAGTGGGACAGATATGCGTAGAAATTCAGTAGCGAGACAGTTATGCGTAGAAACTCAACAGTGGGACAAATTGACTTGGTATGCTTTTCATAGAGTGTTCGAACAAAGTATATGTTTTTGAATTGTTTTATAATAATATAGGTTAAAATAGACTTTTTGGCTACAAAAACTAAAAA
The DNA here is from genome assembly GCF_002204515.2 of Aedes aegypti. Lineage (NCBI taxonomy): Eukaryota > Metazoa > Arthropoda > Insecta > Diptera > Culicidae > Aedes > Aedes aegypti. The sequence goes on along the minus strand of NC_035108.1, from coordinate 183,539,968 downwards.
ATGACAAAAAGTAACATGGGACAATTATGTGTATAACGGCTGATTACGCTGTGGACGGAGTTGAACAAGGTACAAGCCGATTAAGAAACCCATGATGAAGCCCCTGATGCCCTTGAAATATACAGTACTGGACAGAATAAAGTACGTATTGGCCGTTTTTACATACAAAATGGTCATGTTTGGAGATCTCAGCTTTTAGTAGTCCGATTTATCCGAAATTTTCACCACAGCCTAGATATAACATAGATTTTACTCAAATAAAATATCACTGCACTTGAAACACAATCTTTTAAATTATTGAAAATCTCTCAATTTGCAAAAAATTGCAAAATTTAATTTTGAAAATATTTTGAAAACAATCAGTTTTACCGAAAAATTATGTTCTGCAAACTTGTGTGTCTTATCAAATTGTACATTTTTGCAGAAGGACATATTGCTCTAAGTATTTTCATTTAAAAATTATTTTTACTTTAAAATTTTGTCATTTTTATCAAAATTTGAGATTTGCGATAATGTTCGTTAATAAAAGACTATAAATTTCTAGCCTAGCAAATTTGAGGTTACTTTCAAGCTGCGGTGAAAATTTCAGGTCAATCGGACAACTAGAAACCGAGATATAAGACTCCAAACTTGATCATTTTGTATGAAAAAACGGCCAATGCGTACTTTATTCTGTCCAGTACTGTACCTCAAAGAGAGGGTTGAGTTCGAACATTCCTACTACAAGGTTAAGGGCTTTCTTTCTCAACGTTGCCCTGCTCCTGCAAGCACGCCCACTCTTAACCCCCTTGCTCAAAGCCATTCGAACCACCTAAAGCTGCCCGATGTTAAGCTACCAATTTTCACTGGCAACTATGAAACGTGGTTTAACTTTCACGACCTGTTCGTGTCGCTCACACTCATCATCAGAGTTGTCAAGAATTCAAAAATTTTATTATCTTCGGTCGTCAATGGCCGGAGAAGCACTGAAGCTTATCCAAACGATACCGATTAGCGCTAATTACTCTGTCGCATGGAATCTCCAAGCCGAGCATTTCCAGAACCACAAGGTTCTAAAGCGTAATAATGTTCAGGCATTTTTCGATTTTCCTGTGATTCGCAAGGAGTCGCCAGATGAGTCGTTAGTCGAGAAGTTCGAAGCGAATGTGAAGGTGCTTAAACAATTAGGTGAATGCACTGAATGTTAGGACATACTTTTGATCCACTTTCTCTCAAGACGTCTCGATCCCATCACTGGGAGAAAATTTCCATCACTCGTGATAATGTTGTTTTCAAGGACCTTACGGATTTTATTCAGCGTCGAGTCAGTGTCCTGCAGCAAATGTCTTCCAAACAACCCGTAACCCAACAAGCTTATCAGCCTCGTAAACCATCAAACCCTCGAATCGGTAGCCATGGAGCCTTTCAGGAGAATCGACGAAAGTGCCTCTTTTGCCCGGAAGAATATCCAATCTACATGTGCAACATCTTCAGCCGCATGCTAGTTGAAGAGAAGGAAAAAGCCATCTAGCGACATCAAGTGTGTCGCAACTGTTTTCGTAAGGGTCACATGACTCTAGACTGCCCATCGGAAAATTATTGCAGGAGGTGCAATTCTCGCCACCACACGCAATTTTACACAACTAACACATCCACCCAAGGGAGATGAACAAATGCAGCTGTAACGACGAGCGACGTCCGAAACACCACCACTGGCGCCACCCCATTTGATCCACCACCATCTTCTTCGGCATCGAGAGCGTCGACATCAACGATGAACGCAGCCCACTCGGGAGTTAGGGAGGCCATCTTCCCCTACGCACTGATGAGGTAAAATGGCGCGACTCATTAGATCATTTCTAGAGCGTTGCAATTTGTATAATTTGCCAAACGATGTTCAAATATGTTTACCCAAGAGTTTCTGCTACAACCCTGTGACATAAATTCATAGATTTTCCTTTAAGTTCCCGGTGAAATTCGTAAATTTTTCACTTTTTTTTCCTAAGTCGTAAGCTTTTGCGATGATTTTATTAACGAATAAGCGTTTCCATACCACAGAGTAAACTCATGGAAAAGCATGGTTGCTAACTCTTCGATCTCCATACTACCGCACCCATTTTATCATTTTGAACCATCCTCATGTTTCAACCAACTTTTCGACACGATTTAAAACCGTAAAATAACTCAAATGCGGGAGATGTTTTAAATGTAGTAGCTACCAAATATTGTTAAGTTACTTTTAAGACTTCTAATGGCTTTCAAATATGGATCTTATTACAAGAAACGACACAAATCCTTACAGTTTCATTTTGGACCATTTGACCCCACTAGTTGTAATTCACTACAACCAGGACGATCAAATGTGCTTCCCGCCACTGCGGTGGTAATCGTCATCGAAGACGCTGGAAAGGAGCATTTTACACGCGCACTACTGGACTCTGGGAACGAATGTAATGTAACGAATGCAACTATCGCAAATGATGAAAATTAGACGAACATGAGAAAGTCTGCATTGAAGGTGAAGCATCAATTCCTAGCCGTTATACATGCTTATTTTGCCGAAGGTCACCATGGACCTTCCCTCCACGAATATTGATGAATCTCGCTGGGACATTCCGTCTAACATCACTCTCGCTGATTCTGCATTCTTTCAATCTAGCATTGTCGACATTGTACCGGGAGCAAAGATCTTCTTTGACCTGTTTGCCGTGTCAGAACGCATTTTTCTTGGAGAATCTCTTCCATCTCTGACCAACTCAGTCTTTGGATGGGTAGTGTCGGAAAGAACTGCCCAAAATTTGACCCATACTTCTGTACGTTGCAATGTTGTTGCTGTTGTTGGCCTCCATGACTTCATGGAAAGATTTTGGAAAGTAGAGGAGGATCTATGGCTCAGCAAGTAGTGCACAAATGCGTCACTTGTGTACGTGCTCGACCGAAGCTCATCGAACAATTTATGTCCGAGCTCCCAGCAGCTCGTGTGAAGGCAGCTAAGCCATTCTATCATGAGGGCATAGATTTTTGGGGACCCATACAGCTACAACCACGGCATAGGCGCGACTCACCCATTAAAGCGTACCCGTCTTCGTATGTCAAGGCAGTTCATCTCGAACTTGTCGCTAACTTGACTACGGCCTACTTTTTACAAGCCTTTCGGCGGCAACAATTTTGTGGGAGCAGCGAACGAGCTAAAAAGGCTTTTACGAAGCCGGAAGCACAAAGTTCAAGTTACTCAAGAGTATGCTGAAAACAACATACTTTGGCATTTTAACCCTCCCAATGGATCCTATTTCGGCGGGCTTTGGGAGGCGACTAAAAGATCGGCTCAAAAACATTTTGTGCGAGCATTGGGACCAAGACTGATAGCGAATGACGATATGCAGACTCTTTTGGCTCAAATTGAGTGTTGCCGCAACTTCCGTCCTCTCACTCCGCTGAGCAAGGAGCCTTCTGACCTAAATTCGTTGACTCCGTGTCATTTTCTTGTGGGCTCAGCTTTAAAGGCGGTACCGGATACCAATGTCCTTTCGGTTCCGTATAACCGGTTGACCCAATGGCAGCAAACTCGAAAGGCCTTCCAGGACATTTGGAACAGATGGCACCTGGAATATTTGGCAACTTTGCAAACGAGAGCCGAATTGTGCAGCCCTCCAGTAGAAATCTAATGTAATCGATTGATCATCAAGGACGAGAATCTGCCAGTATTGCAGTGGCCAACAGGCAGAATAAACGAACTCCACCCGAGAAAGGACGGCGTAGTCCGGGTAGTCACCCTACAAACTGCCCGTGGATTCGTCACCCGACCGGTGGCAAAACGTTGTCTTCTATCGGTTTCGATGCCATCCGGTGTCGATTGGCAAAGCATCAATCAATGAGGAGCAGACACAGCAATAAAATCATACGGCCCAAATTCCTTGGGTCCAAGGTAAGGACCTGTCCAATGATTTACGTTCCTCCTTCGGATCTACTGGGCCTTAATTATTCCATGTACCACCTGACGTCAGAGGGTCGATCATCCGATCGAAATTGGAACTGCAAAGCGATGAAGACGATACCCAATAGCTTGTATTGCAGTTGCGAGTCGGACTTTGTACGGGCACCATCTTCTTCTTTCTGGCGTTACGTCCCCACTGGGACAGAGCCTGCTTCTCAGCTTAGTGTTCTTATGAGCACTTCCACAGTTATTAACTGAGAGCTTACTATGCCAATGACCATTTTTGCATGCGTATATCGTGTGGCAGGTACGAAGATACTCTATGCCCTGGGAAGTCGAGAAAATTTCCAACCCGAAAAGACCCTCGACCGGTGGGATTCGAACCCACGACCCTCAGCTTGGTCTTGCTGAATAGCTGCGCGTTTACCGCTACAGCTATCTGGGCCCCATACGGGCACCATAACCAGTTGAAATCACGTAGCCCGAAAAATTAAACTCGCGTTATACAAGGCACTGATCCTTCCGGTTGCTCTATATGGCCATGAATCATGGACATTGAAGGAAGTATACCGGACCGGTTAACAGCGCATAAATATAAACAAACACATAATTGGTCTGCATATGTCCAAGAAAATTACAAAAAAAGCGCAGCATCAACCTAGGTTGCCGAGAATATGTAAAGCTCCCTGCATAACTTTTCAAGGGCTAAGTAGTTTACCAAAGAAAGCAAGAATTTCACTAAGGGGTGGTACACAAATTATGTCACGCAAAATTTCAACTTTTTAAACCCCCCCCCCCCCTAGTCACGTTTTTTGTATGAGTCCTTTTTGTAATGTAAATTTGTAAGGCTTGTCACGCTTGGCCTGACCCGCTCCCCCCCCCCCTTAGAGCGTGACGTAATTTGTGCATGACCCCTAAGTAAAATCCTCAAACGATGTTTTAGCGAAGTTTGTATTTATTTTACGAATGAAGATTTGACGTTCTGCGCTGGGGTTATTGTATTTTGATTTCGTATAAATACTTTTTCATTAATTATGGCCTCAAATAGCTTCGGTATGCAACACGCAACAACAAAGACATTGTCATCTTCTCTTCGTGTTGCAATAATTTTATTCCACAACATTAGTTTGTCACCACTTGAACAGAATATGACAATAATCGATCACCACGAGTGCAGCGATTTTCTGGGCTTCGCGTTACAATTTTCGAGAACTTTCTTCGTGTTGGTAAACATTGACACATTATCGAACAAGATTCATAAAACAAATTTGGTTTTGTGTTCAAAACAACTGATTAATCGAGAGTTGAAAATGTTGCAACAATGTTTCGCCCTGTGATTGTCATGACAATTTTGCTTTTGATTGTATCCGCAAAAGTTGGGACACACGGTTGTTAACGAGCTTGCTTTGTTGTTTGTTTTTTGTCTGTTTTGATGACAATTTGATTCACTGGTATGCACGCCTTATTTCGTGCAATACCATGATAATTAATTACATCCGTTTTTGTCTAGACTTGGAAATGGGAACAAGATATGAGCTTTTCCACACCTTTGAAAAGACTCCGGTGATAAGTTAAAAAGACAAAATAAAAGAGCAGTGAATTCAGTAAAAGCATGCTTTTATATTTCTTCAAAGAATAGGACTTGACAAAATCTCCAAAAAAATCCTTTGCCCAGAATTTGACCCAGTTACTCCTATGTGCGCTGCACGAGCAGAACGAACGACGAGAATGGAACCCATCCTGCTGTAAAGTGACAAAAACAAATAAATTTAATAAAACTTTCATGTCTTCCAAACATAAATCTCGGATTCCTCAACCCTCGGAGAGTGGATAAAAATTACTGTAAAGCGGATCGTCGTCCCGTCCATCCGCTAACAGGATTTTCACACCCTGATGGCAGACAGCTCAAATCTGGGCGAGTGTTTCACTTCAAGGTATTTAATCCTGGCAAATATTTGCCTTCCGGTGGAGTGGGTGCGTTAGTGCTGCCAGTCAGTCAGAAGGGCATCATCCGGACGTATCTTCCAAGGGAAAGGGCCCTTCCAAAACTGGGCATTTCGAGTTCCCCGTGCGGTGATGGGACGGATGCGTTGGAACGACCACAAAAGAACATCAATCTAGCTTTATAGTGAAACATTTTTGGGGATCGGTTAAAGTGGGTATGAATAGTGTATTTTTTTTTCCATGTTAGTGACACATTTTTCACTTTGTGGGTATGTAAATGATGGCTCTTGCCAGAAACATGTTGATTGTTTTACGCTTCATGCAGAGAATGTGCTGTGACATGTTTATATGATAAAAAAAACTGTGATGCGATAATTTCTGCACGTTTCAGAGAATCAGTTTAACAGAATATTTCCAATTATTTGGGCAAACTTCTCTGCATAACCCGCTGGTTTGACCACATTTAGTCTGAACACTTCAATTTACACCCCGCTAATTCACACATCATTCAGATTAAAAATGGTTGAAACGTCGTCTAGCTCATGAGACGGAGTTAAATTAAATGGAACAAATGGAACATTGTGGAACAGAACACATAATCAAAACAAAGTAGCCGAAGAGGTAATTAGAAAACGCTTTTACTGTTTAAGGTTACCTTAGAACACCTTCGAGTACAGGCCTTCAGTTCTAAAGTGGTAATCTTTTGTAGATTTAATAACGATATTTATGCCAGAACATGTTTTAATGACTCTATACATGTTCTGACAATTTGTTTTGAGCTCAATGACTGTTTATGGTTATCCATCTCCAGGTTATTAATCCATAAGGTTATCCATCTGAACGTGCGCAAACAGACGTAATTTATAAGAATTTGACAGCTGCTTTCGACAAATTAAATCACCAGTTATGCGCAAGCTAAGCAAAGCTAGATATGCTAGGAACCAACGGCAGCCTTTTGCAATGGTTTCAATCGTACCTCACCGGTCGTCATCTGTTCGTCGATTTGGGAGACTGTCAGTCGCCTACTTTTGCTGTCACATCTGGAATTCCTCAGGGAAGTCACCACTGTTATTCCTGATTTACTTCAACGATGTCAACCTGGTGATCAAAGGACCACGGCTATCTTACGCAGATGACCTGAAGCTCTTTCTTCGAATCCGCTCAACTGATGACTGCAGATTTCTTCAACTTCAGCTGAACGCTTTTGCCGACTGGTGCCATTTAAACCTGATGGATGTTAACACTTCAGTCGTCGCGCTGTTGTATTTTGTACAACATCGCTGAAAATACCTCGCTTTTCGTTCACAACTGCAGCGCGGTGATTCTGACGGTGGCAAACCACGCGACGACTGGAAGGTTAACCCTTTAGAATGCTCGGTGATTTCGTTCTCACGCAAAAAAGAAACAATTGTCCATAAGTATGCCTTATTAGGTCAATACATAGAGCGTGTTAACCAAATTAAGGACCTGGGAGTTATCTTGGATATCCAACTCTCCTTTAAGCAGCACATCTCGTTCGTCGTTGACAAAGCTTACAAAATTCTAGGGCTTATGTTTAGAATTTCTGAATATTTCTCGGATATCTATTGTTATAAATTGCTCTACTGCTCCCTGTCTCGTTTCGTCTTAGAGTACTGCTCGGTAGTTTGGACGCCTCACTACAACAATGGAGCTGAGAGAGTTGAATCCGTTCAAAAAACGAAAGCCGTTGCCAACTTATTCGCCTGGAACCCCTGTCCGTCCGCAGAGATACAGTTAGAGCATTGTTTATTGCCGATATTCAGCAAGGACACATAAATTGCCTTGCCCTGCTAGAGCAACTCAACATAAATGTGCAGCCTCGAGCCATTCGAAATAACATGACGCTGAAATTACCTCTTCAACGAATTAATTATAGCATGTTTGGCGCTATTTACGGTCTGCAGAGGCTCTTCAATAGAGTTGCTGCTCTCTTTGATTTCAATTTATCTCGCCAACTACTTCGACGAAGATTCAGTTTGTTTTTTGATAGATCGTATGAATGAAAATTTTTAATATGTTTAGTTTTAAGATGACATCATTGGGTATTCGATTTTCGATAGGACATATTCGGTTGAGTTCAGAGGCGTGTTCACGTTCGAAATAATTGATAGGACAAGCCTTGGCAAAAAATTTGTGCACAGTGAAACTAATAAAAAATTAAACCCTGGACTGGAAATTGAAAGTTACTTTTTGAGGGGCTCAAACGCAAAGGATGTAAGTGATATTCAAGGCGGTTTTTGAGTTGAGATAATTCCACTGTTTCCAGATGATTTTTCCACCAAACAGAAAAAAATAACATAGTTCTTTTTTTTGACTGTCTTGTTTTTTGACTCTCATACAATTAGCATAGAATGAAAAATTGCAGAAACAATCGTCAGATTTGTCACCAACCGGTGACGATATAGAAAAAATCATCGTCATCCAGTATAATACTGCCCATAAAAGCATAACTGTCCCATATTGATTTTCGAACCAACACCTTTTTTCATTGCAACTTTTATGTTTTAGTATATACTTTACAATGCATATGAAAATAAACACACTTTGTTTGAAAATGTTGTGCAAAAATATGAAGTTAGTGTAGTCCCATATTGAAAAATAAAGGCATAACAGTCTCTATATGAACTTTGAAGCCCAATAGCAACTGCAAAACTTGAATCATGCTAAAGTTTATATTTTCTACTGATCAATTATAGCAAAATTAATAATCTCTGCGGTTGTGCTAAATACATATGGCATGCGGAAACGTATTAGAAAATTATGAACATTTGTATGAAAATGCAAACTTCAAACTTTGAGCGTTATTTTCTCAGTGCCAACTTTTTCCATATGGGACAGTTATGCCTTTATGGGCAGAATAACTCTGGTAGGTCGTCGTCTCGTCATCGATGGAAGAATGCATGACTAACTTCGATCCAAAATCGTCAACGAACCAATTTTTCTTCATTTTGCTTGCTAACCTTTCCCACAAGAAGAAGGCGTTCATTGTATATTCGCTTGCTACGCACTTAATGCCGAATGCCATCACAGAACTGCTTTTATTTGCAATTGAACCTGCTTCCCTCATGACACTACAATAGTTTTGTTGGTAAGCGCCTGGAGTTGACGATTCAGATGCCGTTTGTTCGATTCCATTTGCGTTTTGTTTGTTTTTTGTTTTATTTTTTCAAAAGAGGCTCATAATCTGTCGAAGACATCTATATTTTTAGTCGGCTCAGAGCTCCCGAACGAAGATTCGACTGCGAAGGAAGCTCGTTTGTTCGTCATGACGCCGAGCCTATGTGCCGAATCGCTGCGATAAATCGTCATGCAACGCTGGTTGAGTAATGATGACGATTTTTCTTTTAGTTTCGTCGTCGACTTTTTCCATTTGATGGCGACGATTGTCTACCCTGTTTTAAAGTATTTTTTCTTAAAACTTGGATTTCGTCACTGATCACTGATACCCCTATGCTTCTAGTCTTGTAGTAACGTTACTACAAGACTAAGTTGCTTTTCGTCTTTACAGGGCTGGTAGACTCAGGAAATATAAAATCACTTGCCAGAAAAAGAGATCAAATAGAAGCCGAAAAGAGACCAAACAGGAACCAAGAAAATAAAACGAAACCTTATAAATAAGAACCTGGAGATAAGATTTTGATTCTTCATAGCATCAGGTCAGATAACACAGCATAACAAAAATGACATTTTTGCGTGTCTCAAGGATCAAATTATGTGTCTCTAGTAGATTTGGGGTTCCTGAATTTGATGCCATTTCCACAAATGTTCCAGCACGTCACAATTTTTAGCTACAGGTCACCAAAGTTGCATAAAACACTGGTTTTATTGATGTTTACACAAAATTTAAGGTATAATTTATCAAACTTTTTTGTGATCTAATCTACCAAGCATGGATAATAGGACTTCAACTTTCATTTTAGATATAATTTGGTTGAATTTGCTCGTTTAAATTCAGATTAAACCGATTTTTTCAACATGCTTGTGGTTTCCATACAAAATTTTTAGTTTCTCTTATATGAGAAAGTACAACACTTTTTCAAATAACCAAAATATAATTTTTCCTCATCGAAATTAGTGTAATTTTCGATGAAAAGTATTGTAATACACATACAGATTAAGTTCTGTGGCAAATTAGGCAAATAAATTGCCTTACAAGCTGACAAACTTGCATACAAGTTGGCTAAAATAGTCATTTTTTTCATTTTCAACAGCCAATATCTCAAAAACTAGACGTGCTATGATATTTTTGAAAACGGCAATGGAGTCAGCACCCCTCAATTGAGTGTATAGCGGTATTTTGGTGCTTGAGACAAAAACGTGTTCCGCAGTGTAATTCTCTTAGATACAACACTTGTTATTTTAATTCAAGGTGACATTACAACAAGTACAGTAATATGTACTTGTTTTTAATTATGAATCGTGGTTTACGGCTAACCATCCGAGTGGAAGTTTAACAAGCTAAACATTACATACAAATTGCAATTGGATTAAATGGACAAATTGATGTGAAGATTTGCGAAAAAGTTACACGTCTTCTCAGTGAGAATCTAACTCACGACTCCCTGATCTCTAGTTAGGGCGCGTTACCCCTACTCCATGAGAGGACTCATGAACTCAGAAGTTAACCTGAATCCGATTTCAGCTCAATAATCACGTGGTCCTGAATGGATTTAGTGATTATTACCCAAAGAATTTCACAACGATTTTTTCTAGGGAATTTGTCCAAGAAATTTGTCGGGGATGAACCAGCTTCGGGAGGGTTCCCAATTATAATAAATTAATTAAATAAAAAAAGTCGAGGATTTTGTTAAGGATACATCAAAAATTAAACATGAGAAATAGAATTTCTCCAACGATTATTTTAGAAATAATCTGAACGCCTCTAAAAATTCTTTTTGAAATTTTCAAGAAAGTACTAATTCCTCCAAGATTTTATCCGGAGATTTATCCATCGATTTCCCTGGGAAACGTCCATCGAATTCCCGGTCGAAACGTCCTCTAAAATTTTATCGATAAATTGTTCAGAAATTCCTAGGTATTTTTTTTTAAATTGTTTTACAAGATTATATAATATTTCAACTAGGGGCTTTTCCAAAGATATTCTCAGCAATTGTTTTGGAGATTCCTACCAAGATTTGTACAAAAAATCCTCCATCCATTCTTGGAGATTTAGGGAAGTAAATCTTGAAAATTTTTCTTTCAGAATTCTTCGAGGAACATCTGCAGGACAATGTCAATTTTTTTTTTTCTGAAAAGTAAATTCGTGAGGCAAAAAAAAAAGTAAGCAACATCCTATTATCAACGCACGCAGTCCATCATCTTCCACGAATTAGCGTCACAGTTTCCCATCTGTTTCCCGCTGATTGCTGACAGGAAAAACTGATCCATCATCACAATTATTAGCGCCACTCATTAGACGCCCAACTCTACGTCTTGCCACGTAGTGAAGTGACTGGCCAGCTGCCTGGAGCGATGATGACTGTCGGTTCCAGCCTGCTTCCAACTGCAAGCAGTTCTTTATCCATGTGACAAAAAAAAACGGTACAGTGAAGAAAATAACCCAACTCTAATGAGTGTATATGACGCCCATAGCTTCCCGCAGTGACAACCGACAGCGAATACGGTATTTATTCCAAAAGTGCTTTTTCGTTCGATTAAGAAACAAAAAATTCAAAATAAAGTTCTTTCATTCTGATTTTTTTTTCACATCATCAGAAGCCAGTTCCGGCCTTGAAAGAGGAAATCAAATTATTACGAATTGCGAAAATATATCAAACTCTTACTATGCAGTTTGAAAGCGCGCACAATTTTAATTTAGGACACATCAGTCCTATTGAAAATCAAGTTACTCAGGACTTCGAAAGCATTCTTAATCCAGTACCTGGCTATGATGTAATTAATATATTTAACAAATGTTTTGGCATATTTTCCTGAAAAATTGAAAAATGCCAAAGTTGTACCAATTTTTAAACCAGACAAAAATCGTGCACTAGCTTCCAACTATTGTCCAATCAGTTTGCATGCCTCCATCAATAAACTTTTTGAAAAGGCCATTTTGAATAGAATGATGGTCCAAATAAAAAAAAAAATTTGCCAATGAACATTTCGGATACCGACATTTGCCATCTCATAAAATTTTACGTTTAACAAATTTGATTTGTTCCAACAAATCTGGAGCTGGTCTTGCTCTACACATAGAGAAAGCATTCAACTGTGTTTGGCATGAAGGCTAACATGATATGTAAACTCACTTCTCGAAGAAGATTCTTTTTTTTTCCTTGCGAGTTACGGAAACATCATTCGTTTTTGGCCCTTCAGACAGAAGTTTGATTGAACATAAAGTGTCACACAGTCTTGAATTATTTTTTTAGAACAGGCCTTTGTTACCGGTGGATACCTTGCTTCAATAGATGGCAGCTCATATCACACGCTAAGAGCTCACATGCTATTTATGACCGCTCTATCCGAAACATTAGTGTATAAGTAGTGAAGCTGTTGTTGAGTGTTGAGATAATGATTCCAGGCGACAAGGAGAAGGCACTGAGCGCCATCCACTGTGTGTCCTTTCCCGATGACATAGTGTTCAGTTTTTCTTAGAGTGGTATTTGCGATAAATTTCATCACGATCCCACTAAATATTAATCAGCTAATTAAAAGTTTTCTCGTTACCCCCGCGAGCTCCTAGAGCGGAACGGACAGGTTCGGGCCAAGAATTAAAAATTCAATTTCAAACCGGGTGCGGCCGACGAAAACGGCGGTAGTCGTCAATCGATGATTATGAGTAATGAGAACCTGATGCTGCTGATTTGGCTATGATGGGAAACTCGAATACGCTCTTGTGGAGCGATGTTCGATATGATTTATGGCAGCCGAGCTAATGAGATTAGAATTTATTGAGTCTAATAACGGCGCCCATTTAGCAAAGGTTACGAGCTTGAAGAGCAGCGAGAGTAATGCACCCTTAAATCTCCGATATGGTTTCACTTTCTGCGGTTCTCGAAAGAGCACTCCGAAACACATTTTGCCAACAATAAAGATCACATCGCACAGCCTCTAACAGACGATGGCTTAGAATACGTTTATCGTAGACTTAAGGACGGCTAGCGTCTCCATTTGAAACACATGAAAGGTGTTCGCATTTCTCGGTTCACAAGGGGTGGCATTCTCAAATGGCAATAAAAAGAAATATTTATTTAGCGTAAATTGGTATTTATAACGCCAATGAATATATTCTCGAGAACAAAAAATAAAGACACTTACGATTCCTAGCAAAGGGAACGATACGATGGTATAAATGCAGGAGAAAGAATCATATGTGCTCTTGGCAGATATGGCAAGCGAATTCTGATCTCGTTCATAGCATCTTTAAGAAAAATGAAGCCTTCGTTTTGAGGTGCGAACTAGGGAGAAAAGAAAGCTTGGAATTGGAGGAGTTATTTATCATACACATTTATGAGCTGGATTGCTTTTCAAGAGGGGGTTGTGTTGTATGATTTTGTGACACGTTCATTGAGTACACTCAATACGTGCCTTAGAGTTTCATCACCTCAATCTTCTATTTTAATGCGAAAGCCATGTTCAAAGCAGCAAAGTAGTAAATCCGATTATCGCTAAGTGTTTAAATCTGAGCTCATGTTTAGTTTGCTCCTGAATAACTTCCCCACAAACACTCGACATGCCTTTGTTTTCGTAACTTCTCACAGAAGTGTTGAGATTTGTTAAACAAAACCAACAAATAAGCCTCACAAAGCTGTATCAAAAACCAACTCAGAGTTGGTTGCTCCCTAGAGTCTGTTTGTAACAAGGAATGTTTTCATTCGCCTGATTCTCTTGGCGTAAACTAAACACTCAACCCTTGCCTCGCATGTGAAAGTTACAGCCACCGTGATAAGAAAACATGGCTTCATAAGAGCATTATAGAGATTCTGGCACTCGTGTGAAATAAAATGATTGTATATCGAACGACGCAAGATTTAATTTTATCAATTATATTTGATTTAATCCAAATTCCGTATATTCTCACTACAGGTCGGCACGATTATTCAGAGTATCTATTTATTTTTCACTCCGGATAATCGAACCACTAAAAGAAAAAGATACAGAAAGATTCAAATCTGCGATAAGAGAACTTCAATATTATCTTTTTTCGTGATTTTATTTATATGATGCAATGGTGTAGCCAAAAATTATTTCTAGGAGCATTAGGGGTCTTGGGAAGGAACCTTCCTTACCCGAGTGGTTCGAGTCCACGGCTACAAAGCAAAGCCATGTTGAAGGTGTCTGGGTTCGATTCCCGGTCGGTCCAGGATCTTTTCGTAGTGGAAATTTCCTTGACTCCCTGGGCATAGAGTATCATCGTACCTGCCACACGATATACGAATACGAAAATGGCAACTTTTGCAAAGAAAGCTCTCAGTTAATAACTGTGGAAGTGCACATATGAACACTACGCTGAGTAGCCGGCTCTGTCCCAGTGGGGACGTTAATGCCAGGAAGAAGAAAAAGGGGTTGTCGCATCAAGACTAATTGTAGCCAGCAGCCACTTTCCACGAAAACCGGTACTCAAGAAGCCTCACCAGAACTCATTCTCGCATTTCTCGCATTCTCGTATACAGATCGTTAGGCAAGAATTAAAAAAGACAGTCAGTACAAACCGATCTCTCGCGCGTATCAGAGCTATCCAACTCTATTGGTCCAAGTCCAAAAGCGTAGAATAACAAATTTCAGTATCGTAGAATAATAAATTTTTGATTGTTGTCCGAAAAGTGGTTGATTGAATAAATAGTTTTCAATGTAATACGCCACGAATGATTTCCCCACGAAATCCGAGAAATTTCCGCTGATACAGTGACATAGTTTGGTCCTTGGAGCCAAATTTCGGGGACATTTAAACGAATAGTGACCACTGCTAACCAGTGAGTGATATTTCGTGATCAATGAACTGAATAACGTTGAACTATCAGTGATCATCTTGTGAAAATGGCAAAGGAATTACGTAAATTATTTAAACAAGAACGAAAAAGTTTAAAAACTTTCGAAGCAGTGAAATGTTTTCTCGATAAATTTGGCTCTAGTGTACATAGTGCAGAAATGGAGATTCGCTTGGAACGCCTGCAGGCCGCTTTCAGTGGTTTCCACAGTGTTCGAAGAAAAATTGCGCTGCTTACGGAAGATGTAGAAGAAGAAAGTGATACTGACCAGAAAATGAATAGTGAGATGATTGAAGATCGAATCTAGCAAAAGGAAGCAGAAAACGAGAAGATCATCCTAGATGTGGAAAACAAATATTGCCGTTTGAAAGCTGCTTTGATGAGTCGTTTAACGATACAACCCTCTGTTCAGCAACAACCTGTGATGCAAGGAAGCTCGACTGGTTTATCTCGTGTCAAACTTTCAGAAATCCGTCTGCCAACCTTTAGTGGTCATCTTAAGGACTGGGTGACCTTTCGTGACACCTTTCAGAGTTTGATTCATAACAATTCACAGCTAACCGAAATGGACAAACTCACGTATTTGCGGTCATCGCTTAGTGGAGAAGCTCTTCAGGAGAAAATTCCGTTGAAATGTCAGACATCAATTACGTGGTTGCCTGGGAGATGTTAGAGAAACGCTATGAAAACAAGAAATTGATAGTTTAAGCCCATCTCGATGCCTTGTTTTCGATAGAGCCTATGCGGAGAGAAGGATACGAGTTGCTTAGTCGTCTAATCAGCGACTTCGATAAACATCTTCTCATGCTAGACAAGGTAGCAGAGATACCGACAACTGGAGCACAATGCTTGTTCACATGGTGTGTACTCGACCACGCCAACTCGAAGGCCAAGTTCTCCATTAGCAACTCTGTTGTTCAACCGTCGATCAAATGTCCTTTCTGCGGAGAAGGCTTTCATTCCGCTTTCCGCTGTTTGAAGTTCCTGAAACTGAAGGTTGCTGAGCACAGTGAAGCAGTAAGAAGAAGCCGACTTTGCCTAAATTGCTTATCTCCATCAGACGAGAGCATGCACCAGAAGAAAGTGCCATCATTGCAAGCATCATTCCCTACTGCACCCGGAACAACAACAAGTGAGTGAAGTGAGGAACAGATTCTCCATCCCACAAGGGCAACTTAAACCTCCGACAGTCAATCAACAGCAACTACACATACATCTGCCAAACCAGAACCAACCGACACAAGCTCACACTTCACAGCAACTCACACGCACACTTTCCGCATCACACTCGCAATCCAGCGCACAATCACCCACCTCAAGTTAATCATGCACCAACCAAAACACCGTAGCCCTTCCGACAAGCATACAGCTTTCTACACAAGATATTTTACTATCAACTGCTCTTGTATGCGTACGAGACAGTTTCGGCAACTCCCAACTAACCCGAGCTTTGCTAGATTCTTGCTCACAGTTTTGCTTCATGACGACGCAGTTCTCCAGCAAACTGAAGCTACAGCGCTCAGATAAACATATGTCGGTTCAAGGTATCGATGGTTCAGTAGTCGAAGCACGGAAGTCAGTGAAGGCTACAGTTCTCCCTCGAAGTCCGGATTTATCGCCATTCCACGAGGAAATATCCTTCTACGTGCTACATGAATTGACTGCCACTTTGCCAGCACAGAAAATCAACGTGGTTAACTGGAAGCTTCCGAACAATATTACTTTTGCAGACCCACAATTCCACGAGCCAGGTCGTATAGACTTGATCATTGGAGCTGAACATTATCTGGATCTGCTCATTGACGGTCGAGAAAAAATGATGGACGGAGGGCTTACACTGCAGAATACTGTTTTTGGCTGGATAGTATCCGGCCGTGTGATTAGTCATCCGTTGCCGGTGCAACAAACATCAGCATATTCCTGTACTCTTGCAAACCTGCAGGAACAGTTAACGAAGTTTTGGAAACTCGAAAATTGCCACACGCAATGCACTCAGCCTGTTAAGGAGACCGCTTGTGAAGCATTTTTCGATCAAACTACAGTTCGAAATGATCAGGGAAGATTCATTGTCACGCTTCTAAATCGAGACTACATCATCAGTCAGCTCGGAGAGTCAAATAGCATAGCAGCTAGAAGGCTGCTTGGATTGGAGAGGAGATTTCAGCAGAATCAAGAACTGAAGACAGCGTATGCAGGTTTCATCCAAGAATACGAGCAACTTGGTCACATGGTGCAACTATCAGCGCCAGTATCAAGTGACAACGATGCCTCTCCTGCGTATTACCTTCTTCATCACGCCGTGTTCAAGTTAGACAGTACTACAACCAAGCTACGCGTTGTATTTGACGCATCATGCAAAACCAGTACCGGAGTTTCCCTCAATGATGCCACTCATGCCCGGTGATCCAAGAGGACCCAATTTCGATTGCTCTTCGATTCCGTCTGTCCTGCGTGGCGATTGCGGCAGGCATTGAAAAAATATATCGGATGATACTAGTACAGCCACAAGATCAGCATCTACAGCGAATACTTTATCGGGATTCTCCTGATGAACCTATGAAGACGTATGAACTGACAACCGTCACATATGGAACGGTGTCCACTCCTTATCTGGCAACGGAATGCCTTCAACGGCTAGCAGATGATGAAGCTTCCAACTATCCACATGCAACTAAGGTGTTACGCGAGGACTTCTATGTCGACGACATGTTGACAGGAGCGAACAACGTCGAGGAAGCGAAACTGCTTGCAACAGAAATGGTGGCGCTGACAGCATCCGCAGGATTCAACCTGCGAAAATGAAACTCCAACTCCAAGGAACTGTTGGCGCATTTGCCACATGAATTGTTGGATAGTCGAGCCTTGTTAGAGCTGGACTCATCATCCTCTCGAGTGAAGACCCTAGGCTTACAGTGGGAGCCTCAATCAGACTGTTTTTGATATGATTCTCCACAGCAGAACAATGACACTATTCTCACTAAACGTATTGTTCTCGCTGAAGCAGCTCGGTTGTTTGACCCTCTTGGATTGATCGGTCCGGTGGTCATCATAGCAAAAATATTTCTCCAAGAACTGTGGAAGCACAACTGCGCGTGGGACGACCATTTACCCGAAGCAATGCAATTGTGCTGGCAGGAATACAGGATGAATTTGACAGCATTGTCCTCTCTTTCGATTCCACGCTGGATAGGTTTCAAGACTGAAGCAGTCATCAGTGGAGTTGCATGGTTTTTGTATGTATTTACATTCGTTGTACCCTGATGGATGCTTCAATGGAGGTACGTCTACTCATTGCCAAATCACGTGGTGGGCCGCAACTTAAGCTTAACAAACTGGTGAGAAGAGTTACATGGATTCGTCGCTTTATTCATAACTGTCGACGCCCAGATGAGATAAGAAGCGGCAATATCAATCACATTGAGCATCAAGAAGCTATACTATTACTAGAACGCGTGTCCCAAAATGAATCGTTTCCAGAAGAGATTTCTGCCCTCCAACGCGGAAATCAAGTAAAACAGTCATCTCTCATTCACCAACTGTGGCCAATACTCGTCGACGGCGTACTGCGTGTTGGCGGTAGGCTATCTCAAGCACCTGTATCATCAACTCGTAAGCATCCTGCGATTCTCTGTTACCGCTATCCTTTGAGCAAACTGATCGTCGTAGACTACCATCTGAGGTTGTTCCACGTAGGCCAGCAGTTACTAACCAGTGAGGGAGAAATATTGGCCCACTCAAATCCGTAGACTAGCGAACACAGTTATCCACGAATGTGTATCCTGCTTCTGTAACAAGCCAAAGGTGTTGGAGCAGCTCATGGCAAATCTACCGTCGGAACGTGTATCACCTGCGCCGCCATTCCTGAAAATGGGTGTGGATTACAGCGGCCCATTCTTCGTTGCCAATGCTAATCGACGGGCAGCCCCACGGAAATACTTCCTCGCTGTCTTCGTTTGTCTGGTGACAAAAGCTGTGCCCCTGGAGTTGGTTGGAGACCTGACCACCCAGACAACCAGAAATCGCATGAAAGTTCACGTCACAACTCGTTTATTCATACTAATTACATCAAATCCGCAAAACACCGTGGATATACTCGTCAGATTGATGAGCTTCCTCGCATAAAACACTTCTTTTCTGAGTTCATTTGTACATTTTGTTTCGTCTCGTACACTCGTACAAAGTAAGTCGAATCAATTCGTAGCAGCTGTCAAATCATCATTTGTTATCATAAGCTAAGTCGCATAAGATCACAGGTTAGTTCGGTAGAATATTTTTACACTCGCATTGTATGTTATTATTCATCACATAATATATGCACGCATATCGCCTCCACTTTTGTACGTAGAAGGCCTTTTCGCGACATCTTATAAGTGAAATGTTGCACATACAAGGCCTCCAGGTGATTTCGTTATACGTACATTTTGGTTGTCTGGGCAGCGGCATTCAAGCGGTTTGTCACCCGTCGCGGACGGCCATGTGCGACAACGCCCTCAACTTTGTCGGTGCAAGGCATGAGCTTATCGATCTTCATCAATTGTTCCGTAATCAACAATTGCAGCAGTCAGTTGCAAACGGCGCAGAAGAAGACGAAATTGAATTTCGTTTCATTCCAGCAAAGTCACCCAACTTTGGTGGCCTCTGGGAGGCTGCACTAAATTCTTTCAAAGGACATTTCAAACGCACCATCAGCACCAAGATTCTTCCACATGACGAGATGCAAACGGCAATCGTTCAAGTAGAAGCTATCGTAAATTCCAGGCCGTTGACACCCATCAGCAGTGATCCAATGGATTTTGAGGCTTTGACTCCGGGACATTTCCTTATCCAAAGACCTCTAACCGCTTATCCGGAACCAGACCTAAGCCATCTTCCCCAAAACCGTTTGTCACTGTGGCAAAATGCACAAGATTTTGTGCAACAGATCTGGAAAAAATGGTTTAAACTATATTTGTCCGATCTCCAAAACCGAACAAAGTTGGGACGAGTAGTAGATATCCATGCAGGTACGGATGGAAACATCCGCGTTGTGACAGTAAAAACTCAGGATGGTCTGTTCCGTAGAGCAATCGTTAAGATTTGTGTCCTTTCCATCCGGGACAATCAACTTCCATCAACTTCCGAAGAAAACTAAACCTCAGCGCTTCGGCTTGTACTGCTTGCCATCCTGGATCCACAAGCCGTCCCAACCGGTGTCCAGTCAATTCAAATTGAAATCCAGTTGTCAAGCATACGTTTTGTCTGTTCGAATATCCTGTCCAGTTCAGCATTACTTCAGTGTCGTCCTGTGAGGTACGGCACATCCGTGTGGGCAAGTTCAAATATCTTGTCCAGTCAGTTAGTCCAAATGCAATTTACTGTTGCAAAATCATTTGTAATCGTAGTCGAGGAAGTCGCTTCATGCGAGCAACAATACACGACAGGGATCAATGGTACCATCCCTCTCAACGTAGCAACTCAGATCACCAGTGGGTTTGGCTAACTCATATCGGTAATTTTCACAAAGTTGAAGTCAGTGCTGCCACACAAGCACTATTTGTATACTACGAGTAATCATTCCATCATGGTGAGCATCATCATCGGCGCCGGGGGAGCTAGCGGAGGCCAGGAGGCCTCCGCGCCAGGCAAGTAAATTTTAGTTTGGGTTATATAGTTGTAAAAGCACCTGTTCATTGTATAGGGCAATTACCATTGGGTCAGGTGACCCCCCCAAAAGCCACGGACATTCCCAGTCAAGCAGTCATCGATCATCATAGTAAACCTCGTAGAAAACGATTCCTCCTAACAAAGATCCACCAAACAATACGGTCCAAGATGTACAATGAAGTCCCAACCAAGATCACCGTAAGCACGGTCCGAGGAGAACCTTGTGGCACTGCTTCGATCGGACGGATTGAGCATGTACACCTCGACGTTCATCAATTAAGTCGCAGCTACCAACTGAAGACAACCAGTTTAAGGGTCAATCGATGGAAAGATCCAGCCACGAATTAACAGTGCTTTGAATATTCAGTGTTAGAACGTAAGCGGGTAATAGAAGAGCAGGTTTAATGACGAGTTATTGAAATGGATATTTCAAGGCGGCCGGTATGTCGAATCAAGACTAATTGTAGCCAGCAGTCACCTATACTCCACGAAAAGCGGTGCTCAAGCAGCCTAGAATGTATATTCTCACCAGAAGTCATTCTCGCATTTCTCGCATTCTCGTAAACAGATCGTTAGGCAAGAATTAATAAAGATAGTCAGTACAAACCGATCTCTCGCGCGTATCAGAGCTATCCAACTCTATCGGTCCGAGTCCAAAAGCATAGAATAACAAATTACAGTATCGAAGAATAATAAATATTTGATTGTTGTCCAAAAAGTGATTGTTTAAACAAATAGTTTTCAATGTAATACGCCGCGAGTGATTTCCCTACGAAATCCGAGAAATTTCCGCTGAAACAGTGACAGTGGTCTTGGAAAGAAAAAAATATTTTTTGATCAGCACCCCTTTTTACAACCCCCCTTGTCTTACCTACGACCGAAACTGCAAAATAATATTGTATATTGGTATATTGTAATATCAAATTATCCCAAATTTATGCATAAGAACTGAAAAACAGGAATATCAAAAACAAACTCCGTATAATCGAGTCTCAGAATAATTGAGTCCGACTTGTATTATGTTAAAATACAAGCATTAAGGTGATTATAAAACAAATTTTCAAGTGGACAAGGCGAGAGAATCTGGAAACAGTTCGCGCTAAAAACCAATCAAATTACTTGCTTGCTTGTGGTGACCAATGGGATAGATTTTCAACGCGGAGCGCTGTTTGGTTCTCAAGTCTTGTGCTCTTGAAAATTTGAGGTGTGGCTTCGTACTATAATCACCTTAAATGCTTCTAAGTCTTAGCTGTTATTTAGTGAGCTTTAATTATGAACGCTTTTAAAGAAATCAGCAGAGCATTAGAAGGGGACAGACCTGGTGTAGTGATTAGAAAGCAAGCCTTTCACGCCGAGGACCTAGGATCGAATCCCATCCCCTAGATATTGTGCATTCAGATTAACTTTAGACCGAAGTTCATAAGAGAAATGAAATATCACCGAAAGTTCGCCGAAGTTCGGCGTCGGCATTCAACCAAAGTGCTACGCCGACAAAGGCAATTCTTATGCGTCGGCGAAGCACCAAATTAGAATGCCGACGCCGAAATTTTGACTGCCGAACTTCTAATTGTCAAGAATCAATCATGACGTAACATGTTATAGTGACAATTTCTTGCGGAAGGGAAGTAATGCCGTTGTTCCTGAGATTGAACAATAGCCGGGCTAAAAATTCCGTAATAAAGATATAAAAAGCAGAGCATTGAATTAAGCTAAACAGGTGGATAATAATAAAACATTAAGGATTGAACCTGGGATAGGGATGGTACACAAATTATGTCACGCTAAATTTCAACTTTTTCGAACAACTCCCCCCCCCCCCGTTGTCACACTTTTTGTATGAGTCCTACGAAAATTTTGTCAGGCTTGTCACGCTTGGCTCGACCCCCTCCCCCCCTTTGAGCGTGACGTAATTTGTGCATGACCCCATAGAGGCACAGATAATACACACGATATATCATACAAAGTTTTTCCAGCACTCGTGCCATAACTCTTGAATATACATACGATTTTTGTCACCTTTAATGAAATGCAATAATATGTTTTGATCAACTGCGCACTTTTATCATGTTTGTACATTTTTCATGATCCGGTTTCACAGAAACAGTTCGTGACAGCTGAATCTCGGCTCACCTTGACGTGCATACATTTCGTGTTGGTTTCTCCCTCCCTGGACTGAACCATTTTATATTAGCATAATATCGAATCATAAACATATGCATGAATATTATTGGAATGCCTTATTCCATGTGTTCAACACCAATCTGACACATTTGGTATTAGACCATGGGTCCACCTACTTTTAGTGGAGTTATTTCATTCTCGCTGCCAACCTCAAGCGCTGTCTCTATACATGCATTGCGGACTTCTTTGACATCTTTTTGTTTGAATCTTCATTTTTAAGGGGCTAGGCGTAACCCTGTACTACTCTGAAGTACATAGGATTATGCGTGCTTTCCAACAGCTTTAGGATTTAGCTCGTTCTAGGGTGCAGAACCACTTGGACACTTCCATGATTCACTTTGGCATGGGGGGGTTTTCTCGGACGAAATTTCTGAATCTTCGCAATAAGAAGCACATCAGTACGACGCATGTTGTGGCTAAATATGAGCTCTAGCTTTCAAAAAACCCCACCGCCGAAGTGAATCAAAAGTGCCAAGACTAGGATCCGGCACCCTATGCGGTTCAGTTGTTCAGAAGAATAGAAAGGAAGACTATGTGAACAGATGACTTTTTAAAAAGAGTTTGCACGAATCACATCACTTACCAATGTGAATCCAGATTATGTAGCTTCTGAATCCTGTCCACTAACAAAAACTCCTTCCCGAGAAAACCATGAATATGCAGAGGTATACTCGGTCTATAGTAACAATAGATGTTACACTAACACAACGGCATATATCTCAAAAAGTATAAGAGAAAAAAAAATTGTGTCTTCGACAAAGTTGTTTCCACCAATTGCCAATACTACAACTTTGCCGAAGACACCACATGTCTATCAAAATGTTTTGGAAAAATAATTTTTCTATCTCACTGCTAGGTAGATTGATCACAAAACTGTTTGCATCAAAAGATGCGCTTTAATATACCAAGAAACTTGTCCGAACAAACAATATCGCTAAAATCAACGGTTTGGGCGCTTTTCAAAAAGGGCATGAAATCGAGAAAAAAAAAATCATAGTGCATTGGCACACGCACGGAAGCTTGCGTATGCCTCCACTGGAACCGGAACTTTAACAACTAATACCTGGTTTGGTGATCCGGTGAGTTTGTTCCATGATACTCTTTGAATTTCTTAAAAAAAATAATAACTCCTACGATAGCGATTCGTTTTTTCATTTGTAAATTTGTCTATCGTCGGTTCGGATTCACAAATAAACGAGTATTCCGGGTTTTTTTTCACATGTACGATATATTTGAATTTAACAGCGGAGATGCGTGATTGGTTTTTGCCTTAGAAGCTTTATCAATATGTGCGTTTCATAGTTTCGTGACAGCTTTTCACACCTTATGTTCCCAATTCTGTTTTACTATTTTTTCTTTTGAGGCACTCTGTACTCGTGGCCACTACTGTGCCGGAACCAGTTGATCTGTAGCTTCTTTACCGATACAGATCTATTTCAACTTATCTAAATTTCCATCTACCTTTCACTCTCTCCTACTCTTTTATTACTCTCACACTGAGCAGGTAGGAGAGAGCTCTGCTGTTAGTGAGGCTAGTTGCCTGCGAAGAGGGCAGTCACCATCTGATACTGACGGAGGATGGATGTGCTCCCCAAAGCACGGTCCTCCGTGAGGCGTCTTCTGGTGGCTGGACGGGTTTTTTGGGAGAGGCTAGGAATCGAACCCATGACATTCTGTTTATGAAGCGAAAGCGTAACCTCAAGGCTACAGACCCCCCAATTCTGTCTTCCTAATCCACTGTTGATTGGCTCAGGTTCTGCTTGAACCATCCTCTGTTTAACAAAATTTGAGAATGCAAATATAACCCGCATTTTATAAAATAAAGACTACCTTGGATCATTGTTCACGTTTTGTTTTGCGGCGTTTTTATTTCAATGATCCTAGAGCTGGCCTGTCCAACCTTTTTGACTCTTTTTCGACATAAATGTTTGGTCCGTTAGCATGAATAGACCGATATGAACAAAACTAATATCAAATGAAAGCTTGGTAATATATCTGTCTAATCCATGCTGATGGCCATAAGAATAAAAAAAGAAATTTGCAAATTCTTCCATTGGTATTTTTCGTTGATATATATACTATTGAACCGTAACGTTGAAACTTACATTGAAATTTTTCACATCATGTTAACTATAGAGATGTAACAAAAATTTACCTTCTTTGAATGTTCAAATTTTGCGGATGTTGTTCCTTCGAAACTGCTGTTTCTATACCAAATCTCAATAAAATCTAGCTCAACTGCTCTTCTTCTAAAGGATAATCTTTATTCTTTGTTTTGAAGGCATTTTTAATCGTACCTGAAATATTTTACTTTTGAGAATGTCAATAAGTGTATAGTATGAAACTTCATCAAAACAAAAATGTCAAAGCTGTTGTAAGTTAAAATGATCATTCAGCTCTAATTGTGTTACAAATCGTGGGCTTCGTAGTCGTGCGGTTAGTGTCACCAGGCGTTTGGCCGCATCGTGCTAAGGAGTGTGAGTTCGATTCCCGACTCAGGCTGGAAAACTTTTCGTCAGGAATGTCTTCCGACTAGGCGTTGCATGGTTGTCCGTTTTCTAGTGTGGTGCTTTCTTCAAAGGGAAAATTGCCTACTGGAAGTATTGTATAGTATTCAATGTGCGCTATGTAGATGTTTGCGCAATTTTGCGCCAAGGTGTGAAAATTTAAAGATTCCACGCATTTAGTCCACTTTTGCCAGCATATGAAACTAGAAGCCTTTGGATTGCAAGCCGCATTTCAATCAGTTAAATTGAACATTAACAATAACAAGTTAATAAAAATATAAACATGGTCGGATACGGGTTAAGAACAAAATTTTGATGTTCTAGCATTTTTAAGGCCAGCCATGTTGTATGTTTAACCAATATGAACTAGCTGTTGTATAACCAGGAAGATAGCTCTGTAGAAGATTGAAATTAAAATTTTGAATATGATTCTGAAGCTTCTGCGCTTGTATACTTAGTTCTTATGAATTGAAATGAATGAATAACAAAAATCGTAGCAATCTTCTATTGCATCCGCTTCCATAAAATTAGCTTCAGGCTTAGTTTATGGAAAAGCATTTTTTGTCTTTTAGGCAAACGAGTCCAGTGTTGTAAAAGTTCTTAACTGCTATGTCAAAATTTTCGTAAAATTTGCAAAATTAGATTGATGTAAAAACGGATGTAATGGTTGATATAATAATTATAAAGAAGTAAATAAAATGTGATTAAAGAATTTTTGCAATAAGTTCTCAAATTATTGAAAAAAAATGCAGTGTGTGAATTCTAGCAGACATTCTTAGCATATTTCCAGTATACTTCGCAAAAAATTTTTGGAAAGAATTCATAAAAATATGTTTCTGGTTAATATTTTTGAAAAAAAAATTATAGCAACTTTTTTTCCAAGGAATACTTTTACACATATCTTCAGAGAACTTATTGTAGATTGTTCTGGGAATTCCTCTACCGATTTCACCTGAGTCGTCAATAGTTTCCCTATAAATTTGAAAAAGAGATATAAGTGGAACAACAATCAATATTCTAAAGATATTTTCAATTATGAACACGATATACTACAACATCATTTGTTCCAATGCTCGCAAGTATTGGATTATTTTATAATAGTATCGGACATCAATTTTCTTCAGCCAATTAACCGTTGCAGTAGATGTGAGTGAACGAGCAACCCCCAACGGATCTCATAATAATGTTATCGTATACTCTCTTCGGCAACCGCATTTGGGAATCGACCAACGGAAAACCAATAAAACAGCGAGGACCAACTACAGCGATGACTCCGTTATCCTTTCTACCCATCATCGAATACCAACGCGTATCGTGTTCCAATGACATATCCAGTAGCAGAGTAAGGATATGTTCATGCCTAAGCCCGATGAAACCCATCCATGCAGAGGATAGAGATGTAATCAGTAATAAAGGCAATAACGGAATAAAAGCAATCAAAAATCAATTTGATATTATATTAGTGCTTCGATCCTTGGACGATTTCTTGCCTTCAGTCATGCAATCAATCCAACCAAAGCAACAGAATCGGTGTCTTTGCCATAGCTTGTATTCTTATTCCATTAGTGTTTTATTGAATTTGGATTGGTTTCGTTGTTTTAGTTGAGTTTGCGACGGAAGCTTTGAGATGAGTTGGTTACTCAACTTTTTTTTCCTATAGCTTTAATTCCAGAAAAGTTTTCAAAACCTGATGGAGACATCATCATCGCCGTCATCATCATCATCAGAGCCCGGCGAAGACGCAAATAGACAACCCAATTCGAAGTACATGCGAAACAGCACTCATCGCACAGCACAGCATCATGGGGGACGCATTTACAACTGTTATCAATTTACCGTAATAAAATTTTACGAGGTACAATCCCATAAAAATGATACCATGAAAATGATGTTTTATTAAAAAGTATGTGTTCTTTCGGAATGCTTGCTGCCTGCGGGTGAACGGTTGCTGTCATGCATATTTGTTATGAATATTGGTGGTGCAAAATATGTTTCTCTCGACAAGCACCCGAAAGAAAACCTCTTGCCAAACAGAGGGCGTGAAGACATAAATATGTAAATTTGATCCTGCCAAACTTCTGGTCCACATGTTTTAGGATTCCGCTCGTGACTCGGGCGATGAAATGGTACGATTCACTCGATTTGTTTTTGGGAGCTCTTTTGCTTTCACTTTTCAAGGAGACAAGTTCCCGTGTCACGTGCTTGTAACAATACAGATCTTCACACACATATGTATTGATTGTGAATTCGGGATCTAACAATTGGTATGATAATATAGGGCATGATTGGTCAACGAAGGATATTTTTATATCATAATCCTTTGATGTATAAGAGGAATACCTTTCAAAGAAAGAAAAAGTAAACCAATAACGAACTCAAATCAAATTGAGATACTAAAACTTCGATTTATTTTTGAGTTTTTATTATACGAATGATAATAAATTGATGACAACATGTACCTTTTACCGTGTGGGACCGAAATCCGTACACCTAAGCACTAAGTCAAATAAAACCTTCTTTTAAAAATATATAAATATAAAATAGGCAACCAATCAGTTATTTGCCCATATTTTCCACATCTTTTGAAATATAATTAATCACAACACGAGCCCAAAGTTGAGGAGAAACCTTAAATAACGGGTTTAAAAATCAATTGCCTTGAATTGAAATACGTTCACCCTGATGAGGTTGTATCAAAATCCGTACACTTCTTCTTCTTATTGGCATTAACGTCCTCACTGGGACAGAGCCAGCTACTCAGCTAAGTGTTCTTATGAGCACTTCCACAGTTATTAACTGAGAGCTTTCTTTGTCAAATTTGTCATTTTCGCATTCGTATATCGTGTGGCAGATACGATGATATTCTATGCCCAGGGAAGTCGAGGAAATTTCCATTACACAAAGATCCTGGACCGACCGGGAATCGAACTTAGACACTTTCAGCATAGCTTTGCTTTGTAGCCGTGGACTCTAACCAATCGGCTAAGGAAGGCCCAAATCTGTACACCTGTGATCCGAAATCCGTACAGCTGTCCAACATTCAAATCCTGAATTGGGTGGGAACTTTGGTCGTATGCTGACAGGGAAGGGAGGGTTTGCTTTTGCTCTTGCTTCTGCAAACATTGAACGTCTGTACTCCATGTTAGGAGCGGCTCACAACAGCGTCTGTTCCCCATGTCAGGGACGACTGATCATCGTCCGAGTGCCAGAGAAGGACTCTAAGCTAAACTGCGCACTATGGGCCTCCGAACATTTAGGGGAAATGGTCCTCCGGAAATCTAGGTGGTTGGTGTCAGGCCCTGCCAGCCAACCGTAAAAACATATCAGCGCAGGAACGTCAACGAGAGAATACGGACCGGAATAATCGGAAAAGACCACAGAGCTGCGGCAACACACGCGAGCTGGAAACAGCTTTCATAGTGATGGGTGATATGCAAAAGCGCGTGATCGGGTGGTGGCCGATCAATGAACGAATGTGCAAGTTGAGAATCAAAGGCCGGTTCTTTAACTTCAGCATAATCAACGTGCATAGCATACACTCCGGAAGCACTGATGATGACAAGGTCGCATTTTACGCGCAGCTCGAACACGGGTACGACCGCTGCCCAAGCCACGACGTCAAGATCACCATTGGAGATTTGAACGCTCAGGTTGGCCAGGAAGAGGAGCTCAGACCGACGATTATAAAGTTCTGCGCCCACCGACTGACGAACGAGGACGGCATACAACTGATAAATTTTGCCGCCTCCAAGAATATAGCCATTTGTAGCACCTATTTCCAGCACAGCCTCCCGTATCAGTACACCTGGAGTTCACCTCAGCAGACAGAATCGAAAATCGAACACGTTTTGATCGATGGAGGGCACTTCTCTGACATAACCGACATCAGAACCTATCGTGGCGCAAACATTGATTCCGACCACTACCTGGTAATGGTAAAACTGCGCCTAAAACTATCCGTCATCAACGATGTACGGTACCGACGCCCTCCTCGGTACAATTTAGGGCGACTGAAACAACCGAATGTCGCCAATGCGTACGCGCAGCATCTTGAGGCAGCGTTGCCGGATGAAGGCGAGCTCAACGAAGCAGCCATTAACGACGCTGCCGAAAGCATTGTCGGATATGTGGAATGGAGCTCAAGAAACGATTGGTTCGACGAAGAGTGCCAGGAGGCTGGAAGAGGTGGAATACCAAGAGATGGAGTTGATCTACCGTTCTCAAGAAACGCGGAAGTTCTATCAGAAGTTCAACACATCCCGCAAAGGCTTCGTGCCGCGAGCTGAGATGTGCCGGGATAAGGATAGGAGCATCTTGATGGACGGACGCGAACTGATCGAAAGGTGGAAGCAGCACTACGATGAACACCTGAATGGCACAGAGAACACAGGCACAGAAGGTCACGACAGCAAAGGCGATGGCTACGTCAGTACAGCGGACTGTGGAAACCAACCAGCTCCCACGATTAGGGAAGTTAAGGATGCCATTCAACTGCTCAAGAACAACAAGGCCGCTGGCAAGGATGGTATTGGAGCCGAACTCATTAAGATGAACCCGGACAGGTTGGCCGCTTGTCTGCATCGACTGATAGTCAGAATCTGGGAAACGGAACAGCTACCGGTGGAATGGAAGCAAGGCGTTATATGCCCGATCTACAAAAAGGGCGACAAACTGGAGTGTGAAAATTATCGTGCAATCACTATCCTAAACGCCGCCTACAAAGTGGTATCCCAGATTCTCTTCCGTCGTCTATCACCTATAGCAAACGAGTTCGTGGGAAGTTATCAAGCAGGTTTCATCGATGGCCGCTCGACAACATTACCGTGCGGCAAATCCTCCAGAAATGCCGTGAATACCAGGACCCTACGAACCATTTTCTCATCAATTTCTAGGCGGTATAGGATAGTATCGACCGCATAGAGCTATGGAAAATCATGGACGAGAACAGCTTTCCCGGGAAGCTCACAAGATTGATCAGAGCAACGATGGACGGTACGCAAAACTGCGTGAAGATCTCGAGCGAACACTCCAGTTCGTTCGAGTCTCGGCGGGGACTACGACAGGGTGACGGACTTTCGTGCCTGTTGTTCAATATTGCGCTTGAAGGTGTCATGCGTAGAGCCGGACTTAACAGTCGAGGCACGATTTTCACGAGATCCGGACAATTTGTTTGCTTCACGGACAACATGGATAGTATTGGGAGAAAATTTGAAACGGTGGCAGATTTGCTCACCCGCCTTAAACGCGAAGCAACAAGAGTCGGGCTAATGGAGAATGCGTCGAAAACAAAGTACATGCTGGTTGGCGGAACTGAGCGCGACAGTGCCCACCTAGGAAGCAGTGTTACGATAGACGGGGATACCTCCGAGGTGGTGGACGAGTTCGTCTACCTCGGATCCTTACTGACGGCTGACAACAATGTTAGTCGGGAAATACGAAGGAGCATCATCAGCGGAAGTAATTCCGTCATGTAGTGGCCACATTATAAACGATTCCGGAAAATATCTGTGTCTTGAAATTTGCCTACCTCCAGGGGCATTAACGCACAGTATACTTCTCACCCGACCTGACCCAGTGATCCACCGGAATAATTCCGACCACAAGAATATTTCAGCGTTCCTCTGTCCACTTCTAGAAACTAAATATGTGTACCGTAATCCGGGGTATCATTGATCAGCGGGGTAACATTGATCGGAATGACCCATCTCGTAAAAAGTTCGTATCGCCATTTATTGATGGAACGTTTTCATATCATGAAAAGTGCTTCTCTTTCTTCTATTCATAAGCTAATGAAAGTGAAGGTTTTTTGGGTAAATTGCGTTTACCTAATGCGTAAATTTGTAAGCTTTTCGAAACAATTATTTCAATGGGTAAGGATGATACTACCGAACATTAATGTCTCACATAAGTTCTGCAAACGATATGAGCAAGGAAAACACGGTTCTTACTAAAAATGGCATCGTCGAAAACGATTCCGTTGTCAAAACATCCATAAGTATGCTCAATTAGGCAACATTAACGAATTACTGTTAAGAATGTAGAATTTCCTTAGGCCTACCTTAAGGCGTATTCCGTGGTTCGAGGTATTTTTAATTTTAAAATAACTTAAAAAGTAAATGACTTGTAAGCGTTTTGCCTTCACATTCGGCTTCGGGGGCCATGATTTAAGTAAGTAACGACATTTTCAATGATACCGAACATTGTTTACATAGGTGATCAATGTTACCCCATATCAGCTAAATAAAAAAATCGCTTTAAACATTTTTTTAAACATGCTTTAATCTCTCAAAAAACAATATACAGTACGTAGTCACGAGTTATGGGTGGCAGTACTTATTTAAAAAATGTAAAATTTGCAACATTTGCATTTTCAAACGAAATATTTAAGAAATGTTTAAAAAAAATGATCAATGTTACCCCGGATTACGGTACCAGTAAACTGACAAAAAATCATTTAAATCCATTAAGAATTCGCTGAGCGGTGATGGTTTTAGAATTTTTGCTTTCACTCACGCCCATACGGGTTAATTATTATTTACAGGTAATCAGGTTCAAAACCCATTTTTTGTTTATTTTTTTAGTAAAAGAAGTTTTGAAATTATTCGAACATTAATCTTTCTACTCACACACATGCACACTATTTCTACACAGTTAAAATGAATTTTGAATAACTACAAGTGATCGCTTTGGAACTTGAATTGTAGGCAAATATTTGTAATAAAATATATATTTCCATAGTTTTAAAGCAAAATAATTTTGAGTGAAGCCAAAAATTACTATTTATGACCAAACATATTCACTGAATTTTCAAAGGTCATTTCCTGAATATTGATTTAGAAGCAAGCAGGATGATAATTTAGAACATGTTCACTGGACATGTACAATCCAGTTTTTGCCCAAAAAATAACATGTCATCGCATTTGAATTTGATTAAGCAAACAATTTAAAGAAAAGAATTTCTTGATGTTTTTCTTTCGAAATAAGTTTTGAGTGTGTTTCCGAATTTCTATTTCTACTCAAAAATGGAGTCTAGAGACCAATCAAAATAATGTCGAAAAAACTACATGTCAGTGCTATGAATTTTGGTTCATGAGCAAACGGTTAAGAAAAAAAGTATTTCTTAGTTTATTTTCAGTAACATAAGTCGCAAATGAAGCAAATATGTCTCAAAGAATAAAGACAGAATAAAATTTTTAACTAGGACGTACCTTTCAGATTAGTTATAATTTATCTAGATCAAATCCAAAAGGATCCACATGTAGTGAAAGAAATACTGAAACCTGAACAGAACAATCGCTTTATCCTAATTGTCAAGCAACGCATAATTAGCAACAAAAAAACGATTTCAATTGGTGTTTCACCCAAAGCAATTCGCAACATCTCAGTTAGAAAATTAAGATTTCCTTCAATTGCTTGTACAGCTATCCCGCCAAGTAGAACAGTTATTGGTTCTGCGTACAGTCGGGTCCCCATCTAATAGGTTACTTCGGTACATGAAAACTTCGTAAACATCGTATATGGGATTGCACATAATTTAATCCAACGAGAAGGTTTATGACTACATTCATAATGCGTTAACTGTGGACGCAAGATACAGTCGCCTCTCTACATCTCGATATCGAAGAGACCATCGAGATAGGGAGAGATTGAGACAAAGAGCATTAATTTATTGAACACTAGATTGAAAATCACTCCGTTACTAGGAAAATAATAAACAAACAAACTTCATTTCGAGTTTCCAAATTGTTCTGAATCACTTAAATCTGGTCTAGTATCCTTTGATAATGTTCCTATCGACATATGTAGAGAAAGTTGGGAAAAAAAAAATCAACAGGAACTCATTGAGATATCGAGATAAGGAGGATATCGAGATATGGAGAGGGAAATCGTATGCAGAATGAAGGGACCGTAGCAATCATCGACATAGGGAGAGATCGAGATGTAGAACATCGAGATGTAGAACATCGAGATGTGGAGAGTCGACTGTAGTTCAAATTTTAAGGAAGGAAATGCAAAGTAAATTGATTGATTTGATTTGAGCTACGCGTTTCCGTTAACGCGGTTTTTGTCCTACACGGAAACCACAAAGATGAAGTATGTCCTACATTGGAGGATAGCTGTGCCTCGCACACCTTTTCACACTCTGGGTCTAGACAATTTTCAAATCCTCTGGCAAAAACCACATTAATGACTAGCAAGAAAATTTTCTTCCACGTCATGCAACATTGATTTCGGATTCTTTCCCCCGCCCTTCCCAACATACGTGAAGCTCGGCATGAGTTGAGATTTTCATACGGTCTTCATTTGGCTGTGGTGAAAACTAACGTTTGGGTTTAGGTGTTTGGATTATGTACCAAAAAAGGCAGACGGCGTAGTAATGGGAGTGATATGTCGGTTGAAAACATTGTGATACGCTTTTTCCACAGAAAATTTCAACCGCAAAGCCAACTAATGGTCATAAAAACGTTTGACATAGAACATCTAAAGGGTTTGCTCCGTTTTCATTGGGTTACCACCATTGTCATAGGACCATTCACAGGTTATGGAATGCTTTTATCCGTCTATAGAAGATAGGTATGGTGTATATAGGGGAATATGTGTTCAAACGTTCCATTTTCACTTGACGTAATTCATGCACAACCTCTAACGATGAGTTGAGCACCACGCGCCACAAATTTGATTGTGTCTATGCCGCTGATACACTCATATTGAGGCTGCAACAACTTCGAAATCGCGATGCTGGGCATTATGGTGGCCCATTTTTATATGAAAGAATTCGAACTGTACAAATCTTAACTTATACCTAAAATTTGTTCAATTGGATCACCAGGAGCAACTATGAAAATTTAAATGATCGGCTCGAAAATAATTGAAAATGGAGCTGATAGGATTGAAAGCCGCTTCAAAATCAGCATGAGTAAGCATTTGGCTACAAAAACGACTAAAATTGGGAAAGACCAAATCAATCGTATGAAGATTTCTTGAGGAGGAAAAACATGTAGGGCTATCAGGGAATTTGATTGAGAATTATTCTGAAAAGCACTCATCAAATAAAATTCTTCCGTTGGAATTACCTACCTTGATACCTTGATGGCTACAGCGTAGCGTCACGCCATTGCCGGGCATGCCGTTGGAATTATTCTGCGAATTATTCCATGAGCGATGTTTGCATTAAAGTCATTAAAGTCACCAAAAACAAAACATTTTAACTAATTGCCAATAAATTTTTGCAAGTCAGTTTGGACCCAATTTCCTTGCTGTCCAAAGCATTGAAAGGACAAATAGGCAGCTATGAAAGTATATTTACATAAAATATATATTTATATATATTTAGCTATTAGAAATTATAAACAACTCATCCCCCATACGATGCAAAGAAACGCAATCCAATGATCGCATAGAGAGCGTCCAGAAATCGTTTCTTAGATACGCGTTACGTCGTCTACCGTGGTCCAATCCCATCGAATTACCGGCCTATGAAGACCGTTGTCAACTAATTGACCTAGAAACGCTAGCGAACCGCAGGAAAAAATTGCGCAGATTATTCGTATATGACCTGATTATGAATCGTATTGACTGTAATTATTTGTTAGGTAGGATAGATGTACCAATAGTGGAGGTACTAAGCACGATTGAACTTCGTTTAACCGCCTTAGTTCAAGAAGCGCAATTAATGTACATGTTAATGTTGCAACGGGAAGTAACGACCTTTGACTTAATGAAAGAAATGATTTCATCGCAGTAATCCACGGCATGTCAGTGAAAAATAATACCTCCACTATTGGTACACTGTTCCTTTAGTTGCGGTATATTTTTAATTTGTGTTCCTATAGTTGCGGTATCCGTTGTTTTCTTATGGGATCCTCCACTATAGGAACAACCGCAACTATTGGTACAAGCGAGAAAAGTTTTATCAATTTTAGTGATATTTCATCAGTTTTGAAGCAATTTGAACGTTTTTTTTTTTTCAACTATTTCGTGTATCAACAAGCCAAGACGTCGATTGGCAGTGTCGGTTCTGTGGCTAATGTTTTAAAATCAGTGAAAACGGCACTACCGCAACTATAGGAACACCCACAACTAAGGGAACGCTTACCCTAATATTTGTTTTTATGCTCCTGTGCGCAGTCTTCGTAATCGTTCTATTTTGTGGATTCCTACTAGACGCACTCAATACGCTTTTTTTGGCCCTTTTGACGATAGTTGCAGATTTAATGATGTTTCCGATAAATTTGACCTGAATATCTCGAAAAACGTTTTTGCTAGTAGGATAAGAAATCTAGATTAAGCCACAATCTGTGCAACCATAAGTGTTAAAGATATTGAACCAAATAACAATTTGATAAGTAAATTTTACACCAACTTTGCTTGCTTCAGTCATAGTGTTGGTTTTGAACATTGCATCAATCATTTGATTCAATTGTTCAGTAAGAAAATTAAAATCAGAGGGAGACTGATGGATTCAACCCCATTACCCCGAATGTCATTAACCCGAACGCCACTACCCCGAATTCCAAAACTCCGAACGACCCATCACCCCGAATGACATTACCCCGAATTCCAATATCATGCGAAGAAGTCGTCAATATCATCATGTCTAGATAATTGTAAATTCGGGGAAATAGCATTTGGGGTGATGGAATTCGGGGTAATGGTAAATTCGGGGTAATGTAAATCGAGTGATGGGATTCAGGGAAATGGCATTCGGGGTAATGGGGTAGAATCATCTGATGATTTTCCGTTAGGATTTTCGGTAGACGAAGAGGCGGAATAGAAGTTTCCTGTGGCGGCAGGGGTTTTTCTATGTGATTTGAAACAATTAGAACGGGTAACGCAGTCTGAAAAGAGGAGGATTTGTAGCTGCCTGCTACAATATAGGCATAGGATTTTCCTTGGGTAGATCTATTCAAAATTGAAAAATTTAAACGGCTACACGACGGAATAAAAATAATTTGTGTATGAGCATGATTACAATCCACCGGATGGGTATGATTCTTAATCAAGTGATCGTTAACTGAAAAATGAATATTGTTTGATACTCTACCAGGAGAATTCTGGAAACGATAAACATGACCGTTCATCTGCCTGGCACGAGTCTCGACGACTCGCCTACGCGAAGGGCAATCCCAAAAGTTTAACATATGATGGCTCCCGCAATTCGCGCATACAAACTTTGTATATCATCCTTCACAGAACATACGTCCTTGGCGTGAGAAAAACCTCCGCAAATCATGCATTTGGCATCCATGCGGCAATGTTTTGTACCATGACCCCACTTTTGTCACCGTTTGCATTGAGTGGGGTTCTGGAAATTTCCTCCAGGTTTCTGGAAAGAATCCTATGTCACACGGACATCAAATATAAGTCTTGCTTTTCTTTTCTTTCTTTATTAACGAGATTTTTAGCCCTGGGCTAGTTCATCTCGGGACTAACGGCTTTACTTCCCTTTCGAAGGAAGTCGTCACTACAATTTTTTTTGTCAGTGGCTATCTCGGGGATGGGATTTGATCCCAGGTCCTCGGCGTGAGAGGCGTGTGTTCTAACCACTACACCAGGTCCGACCCCTCTTGGTCTTGCTTACTCTAGAGGTTTAATATTATTTAGATCACTTTTATTAAAGTGGGTTCTTGAGAAAGCCCTTTCCAAAGAATGCCAGATTGGGTTCTTTTTTCATAATGATTACTTGGACTGGGGAATATCTAAGTAAATCATTTATTCCATTTTTAGTCATTTCAGCTGACTTATAGTCACTTGAGAAACCTTCCAAGATAAACAAACTTTCAGTTATGCCATCATAAGTAAAAATTGTGCATTTTCTCTTCAAGATGTTTGAGAAGAAGTTCGCGATCTTTAAGAGTTTCCGGCAATGCGCAACAGTCTCCTTTCTTTGCGATTTGGAAGGAAACTTTGTTTCCCCTTGTAGTAGGCGATAGTAGGCCTTGACTTAGTACTAAGAATAAGAGTGACATTAGACTGGATCATTATGTAATAAACGCTCAAACCTGAAAGACGTCCCTCTATTATTTGCTACAAGTCAGAAGTGGGATAAACCATGTTACTTCGAAGCCAGAAAACTTCGGCCGAACTGGAGAATATTTTCGTTACGAGGTCCGGAACATTGGAGAATGAAGAGACACGGAATGATAACTTAGCTCAAAATGCCAATCCAGTCATTTCCGGTGCAACCATTCCTGCTGATGTTTTGTCGGATGAGACGAGAAATGTAAGGAGTTCACTTCAAGAAGGCGGATCATGTGCTGCAGGTATCGATGTCACGAACGCAATGAATGCTGCTGCTACCGCTGCCCAACCAACTTCGATGTTGAATCGCATTGGAAATGGAGGTGGAGACTACGTCCGTAATGACCTTAATTTGAATCAAGGTATGTCAGTTCAAGGAGAAGTATCGTCACTCAATAGAAGTACAGTAAATGAAGCTCAGCGAGACAATCCTCAAATGGTTTTTGGTCGATTCAAGCCAGAAGAAATTTCAATGATGCTACCATTATTTTCTGGAAGTCCTGAAGAAAACGTTAACCATTTCGTTGCTATTTTGGAAAATACGAAACAAGCTTTGAATTTTGATAGTTTTACTATGAAGCTGGTAGTGATTCGAAACCTGAAGGGGAAAGCTCAAGCCTGGTTACATTCTCAAGTCGACTTTATGCTGAAAAGTTACCCTGAAATATTACGAAGTTTGAAAGAATTTTTTGATCGTCCCATCAACACTTTTGAAATAAGAAAGCGTTTGGAGAAGAGGATTTGGTCAGGAAAATTTGAGTCATTTGCTGATTATTGCCAAGCTAAGAAAATTCTTGCACAAACATTGAAGATGCCTGAAGCAGAATTAGTAGATTACATTGTTGAAGGAATACTCGATCCTGTTTTGAAGAATCAAGCTAGACTTTCGAACTTCAAAACCGTTAATGAAATAGTTCAAGCTTTTCGCATGATTGGGAATGATTCAAGATACCACGAACCAATAAGGAAATCAGTAAGATGCTATACTTGTAATCAACTTGGTCATATTGCTGCTGTTTGCCGGAACACACGTGAGCATATTGAACAACCAGATCGCTACAGGAGAAACCCTCAAAATGAAGTCCCAAAACCAAAACACATCAATGTAGTTGTAGATAATGACGTAACGCTAGGAGATGGACATCACGGACTGGTAGATTTTGAGTTATTTGGTCAACACTGTAGATATAAAGCATTATATGACACAGGGAGTCCAATTTCATTAATACGCCGTGGTTTGGTCGAAAAGATTAAAATTTCTAAATGCGTTAAAAACAATCATTATCGGAGTATTAGTGGAAATAGACTCAAAATTCTAGGTATTTTTACAAGTGAAGTAACTATTCGAAATATTTCTTTCAGAATTGAATTCCATGTAATAGCTGACA
Organism: Aedes aegypti; assembly: GCF_002204515.2. NCBI lineage: Eukaryota > Metazoa > Arthropoda > Insecta > Diptera > Culicidae > Aedes > Aedes aegypti. The sequence continues at coordinate 183,501,420 of NC_035108.1, read as the reverse complement.
AGTGTATGGGGCTCATCGATGCCATTATCGGAAGAAATGTGATCATGCGTCCGGAAATTCGAACGGTCATTCAAAACGGTATCAAAATTTATGAAACCAATAAAAGGTATTTGCAAATTGAAAATCCATCTATTAAAAAGGTAAATAACAGAGAAATATGCAATATCAGTTCAGATACGTACCAAACATTGTTATCTAATATTGGCAATATATGTGATAATCAAAAGGCAAATTTTTTAGAATGTTTCAAAACCAAATATTACTTTAACAAAAAACCAATTAAACCAGTTACAGACTATGAGATGACCATTACTCTAAAGAAAGAAGAATTTTTCTACTTTAAACCTAGAAGATTATCTTTTGCTCAGAAAAGTGCTTAGATTAGATTAGATTAGATTAGAAGATTATCTTTTGCTCAGAAAAATAAAGTTGATGAAAAAATTCAAGAGCTACTAAGAGAAGGTATAATCAAGGAAAGTAATTCGCCTTATGCAAGTCCTATAGTATTAATTCCTAAAAAAGAAAATGATTTCAGATTATGTGTAGATTACAGAAAATTAAACAAAAATACAGTTAGAGATAATTATCCATTGCTCCTATTATAGATGATTTAATTGACTCGTTGAAAGGAAAAACTATATATTCAATAATAGATTTAAAATCCGGGAGCAAAGGAATCTACTAAATATACATCTTTTGTTACGCCTAAAGGTCAGTATGAATATCTTCGCGTTCCATTTGGATTATGTAATGCACCTGCAGTATTTCAAAGATATATTAACAAAATTTTTAAACATTTGATTGATGATGGTAAAATTTTAGTATATATGGATGACATCTTGATAGCTAGTAAAACTTTTGAAGAACACGTAGAAACTTTGGCACAAGTTTTTCAAACATTAAACGATAATTTGTTAGAAATTAATCTGAGAAAATGTAAATTTTTGTTTGATGAAATAGAATATTTAGGATTTACAATCAATAAATTAGGGAAAAAACTTAATAAAAGTCACATTGAAAGTATTTCGAATTTTCCTGTTCCTATGAATAGTAAAGATGTTCAGCGATTCTTAGGACTAACAAGTTACTTTAGAAAATTTGTGCAAAATTTTGCTACAATAGCAAGACCATTGTATTGTCTTTTGAAAAAGGATGCTAAATTTATATTTAATGATGAAGCGTTAGATGCTTTTAATAAATTGAATAATAAGTTGATTTCGTCACCAATTCTTGCCACATATGATCCTCATGCTGAAACACAGCTTCATTGTGACGCAAGTTCTTTTGGTTTCGGAGCTATTTTGCTTCAAAAGCAAGATGACAATAATTTTCATCCTGTTAGTTACTTTAGCAAAAAGACTGACGAATTTGAATCAAAATTACACAGTTTTGAGCTTGAGACCCTCGCAGTAGTTTATGCAATTAAAAGGTTCCACATTTATTTGTCTGAAATACATTTCAAAATTTTTACAGATTGCAGTGCTTTAGTTCACACACTATCAAAAAAAGAAGTTAATCCAAAAATATGTAGATGGGCTATGTTTTTAGAAAATTATAACTTTGATCTACAATATAGAGATGGTACAAAAATGCAACATGTAGATGCGTTAAGCCGCCTAGACACCATAGCTAAAAAACATCCAAATGATGACAAAATTCAAAAGATTGGACTAATTGAAAAGAATATTGTGGATGATACTATACATGTGTTGAATGATAGCGATATAGAACATAATATAATAATTGCTCAAGAACAAGATAGTAAAATAGTTAAAATCAAAGAGTTATTGGAGAGATCTTCATTTCCAGAATTTGAATTATTAAATGGAGTTCTATTCAAAAAAGATGGTAGTAAACGTTTATTAGTTGTTCCCAAATTAATGATCGATAAAGTTATTAAGTTAAATCACGATAATGTTGGACATATTGGAATAGAAAAAACTATCATGAGATAAAGGAACAATTTTGGTTCAGTAGAATGAAAAAAATTGTTAAAATCTATATAAATAATTGTTTAACTTGTATATTCTATAGTCCAGCTGTAAAGAAAGAAGGTTTTGTTAAAATTATTGATAAAGGAAATAAACCATTCAATACTATTCATCTAGATTATTATGGTCCAATCTAGTTATCATCTTCGAATAGAGCAAAGTATGTTTTAGTTATAATAGACGCATTTTCAAAATTTACTAAACTATACTCTACAAAAACAATAAGTTCTGATGAGACAATTGTTCATTTGACTAGTTATATGAATAATTATAGCACACCTAAAAGAATCATAACTGATAGAGGTAAATGTTTTACATCACAGAAATTTAAAGATTTTATCAACATCAATCAAATTGAGCATGTAAAGACAGCAGCTTACACTTCCGAAGCAAATGGTCAAGTTGAGAGGATGAATAAAACACTAACTCCTATGCTTGCAAAGTTGTGTCATGAAAAATCTAAAAACTGGAATGAATTATTGCCAAAAGTTGAGTTTGTATTTAACAATTCTTTTAATAGGTCAATTGGTAATTTACCTAGCGTTTTGTTGTTTGGAGTTCCACAAAATAATTTAAATATTGAAAGTTATAATATATCTAATTTTGTTGCAGACAGACAAGAATCAACTGAACCAACTAATATTTTGGATTCTCGTGAAAATGCTCGTAGACAAAATCTAAAAAATCAACTTTAAAATAAAAAGAATGTTGATCGTAAGAGAAATAAAAGCATGATTTATAAAGAAGGTGATTTTATAGTTCTGAAAACTGATGAAAAACATAAATTAGCTCCAAAATATAAAGGTCCGTATAAAATTCAGAAAGTTTTGCCAAATGACAGGTACGTTGTGACTGACATAGATGGGTTCCAAATTGCAAATATACCATTCAACTCGGTGTGCTCACCTCAAAATATGAGGAAATGGATGAATGATCACATATCTGACGAGAGTGAGATCGATGAGGATATCGATAGTGTCAGGATGCCCGAGATGTAGTAGGCGATAGTAGGCCTTGACTTAGTACTAAGAAAAAGAGTGACATTAGACTGGATCATTATGTAATAAACGCTCAAACCTGAAAGACGTCCCTCTATTATTTGCTACACCCCTAATGGAGTTCAAGATCTCCAGTACCGTCGGATGGGGCTACTTTGGACACACACCTTTTGTATTAATTTGCAGCATAAATATTTATCTGAGCAATTTTGTGTCTTCAGCACTTTTCTTAACCAATGTATGCTCTACCACTAGGCATGATTTTTTTTGGAACAACATCAACAATAACAGGATTAACAAGAAAACATTTCAAAAAAGTCCGAATAAATATTCACAAGGTATAATACATTGGCTATGCAAACATTGTATGAATTTTTCCCATGTCGTGGAAAGTTATTTAGAGCATCACAAAACTATCAAATCATCATGTTTCATAAAAATGTTGTGATTTGTTCTGCTTAAAATTGTTGTTTTATTAAAATAATTGATCAAAGGTCTTAGTTTTACGATTTTTATTTTTTTATAATGTTTTGGTTTGTACATTTCACAACACAAAAAAATTAAAATAAATATTTGGAAACGCGAATAGACATAGAACACACATATTTCAATACGTACCAATGACAAGTTCACAACATTATCTCTAAAAAAATATACTCCGTCGTATTTCAAATGAATTTGCAGTACAAAACTATTGCATTCTTCAATTGCTAAAATAAACTACTTTCAAGCCAGCTCTAAACTGCTAAGAAGGTAGAAGCAAACTACAAAAGCAAACTTTTACTTCTTTTCTTCATAGATTGCGTTTTTAATGAAAATTACTTTTAAGTTACAAATATTAATGTGATCTTTCTGCATATCGTTCATATAACAGTAAGAATAGGAAAATACAGTTTTTGTACATAACTAATCAATTATCACAGTACCCAGTAGTTACATCGTTCGATAATGTCAACCTAAAAATCTAGCATTCGTAGCTGATAGTTCCATTTAAAAGGAAGTTGAAAGTGTAAGTTTCATACTACAAACTGATATTAGTGAAAAGCATGTTTCGCTGACATTTGATATATATATATGTGTAATTATTTCGAGCTTTGCTTTGCAATCATTCTAATTTATATAAACATGATAAACAATTGAAAAAAACATTCAATAACATCACAATCAATCTATAGAATCAGATAGAAGTTTATAAAGAAAAATCATTTCATTATCAAGTTGTAAAAATGTCCAAGTAGCCCCTTTTTTGTCTTGATGGACACACTTTTTTCGTTATTCAAGCATTTTTGTTATTCCTTGATGGATTTGCCTCATATTTTGCACATTTGTTACGCACATATGCAGCTTAAATATATGCAAGAATCATCAATATCTATCCATAATTAGAAGAGTTAGAAATCGTCAAAGTTAAAGAATGTGAAAATAATGTCAAAAGAAGCCCCGTTTGACGGTATTGAAAAGTACTGTTTTAGTAGCGTGTGACGCTACACTATAGCCATCAAGCGTCAAGCGTCTCATGAAAGAAAAAAAAATGTCTAAAGCTATCAGCAAATATTTGGCTTGGAGTGATACAGACTTAAACACATATTTGACAACACAAAGGCGTGTACTGTGAGCTTAATTGCATTTTTGGACATAGGCTGCGCTGTAGTCGATGAAATTCGTTTAATAGTGACTTAAGGATTATCCTGTCAATAGAGAAAAAAATGTAATGAACCGGAATTATTATTGTTAACAATCAAAACAAGACAACTGATATTTGATTTTCCTCGATGTAAAAAAAAAACTTCATGCATGTTCAGTCCCGTCTTTTAGTTGACGAAATTCTCTTGAAGTTTCACATTTTTGTAATTTGACCACTATGAGCCACCCTAACGGACATTTTTCGCATGTATTTTAATTTCGAGTGTACTGACGGCCGCCGTTCACAGTTAAAGCGATTTTACCCTTGGATGAAGAGATACCATATATTGAGTCCTCCCACTTTTGGAGGCCTTTGGTTTCGGTGGTCGTTGTCGAATGAGATTGCTTCATCCAGAAAATTGAGAGAGTTACTTTTTTGCCGCAACCCAAGGACATGTAGGTACAACAGTGAACAACGATGACAATGGGGACAAAGCGATTAAACATCAAATGGGATTTTCTAATGCAATCAAATAAATTTTGCCAAGTAACGACCGCGTCCAAAATGCCACTCAGGTGCCGCCAGCTGGCAGCCAGCGGTGAAAATTGTGGTAATGCATATGGAACTCGTGGTACATACATATGTAGCTAGATGAGCACACAATTTGATGGGACACAAGCAGACCGTATGTTGTCACACTGTTACGAATGGGAATGTTCTTTTTATTACTGCGATTCTTACTTATACACTGTGACATCGCTCGAGTGGTAACGCTAATACAGTTGTTCTGCTAGTACTTTTAGATGAAGACACTAACGAAGTGGAAAATGGAAATTCCTGCATTAAACGGAACGGAGATCACAGCGCAAATATACGAATCCTTCTTCGCAATGAATTTTGGCTCCACTATAGAGGTCGTGCTAGTTACAAATTATTTTTAGGTATTCTCAAACAAAGACGCAAAAATTGGAAATAGAACATAACTCAATCAAATTTGCAATACTATGCACCGGAAATCATAAAATGTCTTATGCAGACGTACACTGTATTCCATTATTTATCTTCGGCACCACCACTTGACCGTTTGCGGCCCCGAACACACGCTCATTAACAAAACAAAACGTTCTGTAATTTATACGCTCGACAGCGTTAAATTATGCACACTCCTTGCGTGTTTAATGGCAACATTTTCTTATTATGTCAAGTCCTTCCTCCACATTTGAGGCAACGAATTCATTCCGGTCGGCTGTCTGGAGCAAGCGGTGTAGATCTTTTGCCACATTGCGCTGCCCACCCCAGAGTAAAGGAGTGATTCCTTCGACTGACTGCAGCTCGCTTCATTTAACTCCGTACAGCTATACTCCGATTCAAAACGTCATTTTTCTACGCGGTTTATATGTAGGACAGTTTTGAAGGTTTCCATGCAAAGTTGCAAAATGATGATTTTTCCAGCACGAGTTGTACATTTATTCAACGAGGCTCGCCAAGTTGGATAAATACAACGAGTTGCATACAAAATTTTTTGCTATTGCGAAAAATTTCGTTAAAGCTGAATCATTTCCAAAAGCACAAACAAACGTTTCAACAGATACCACTCGGGCATATATCCATTTGTAGTATCATTTCAGTATTTTTCAATCGCGTAGGCTGCCTGCGACATAGTAGTATCTACGAATGTCACCAATTTTCTAGTTCACATCATACAGACCCATATTCCCTATTAGAGGACAAAACGGGGCGTGCAGTAGCGGATTCTCAAACCAGTATTCCCGAACCAGTACTGTAAAATCGGTCAATCGTTAGAAAATGAAGTTTGCCAAAAAATGGATTTTTCTAGGTATCCATGCAAGATATCTTGCTTTGGAAGTAGCGTGCATTACAAAATCCGAAGTAATGTTTCTCGCATAGATTCTAAAATGAATCCAACTTCGGCTAGAAACCGATTCTAACATTCTATCGTGCACACAACATCACCAGTAGACCTGTTCATATTTAAAAAAATGTCTGGAAATCTACCGGTCAAGCAGTATTCGGAATTCTCATGCCAAGAACAATGTCTGGTCAAATTTACAGCTTATTTTATAAAGATTTCAGTATGCTTCAAGTTGAAAATGTGTTTTGGTCTTATTTCAAGGTTTGAAAAATGATAACTAGCATGTGGAAAATCAAAACCACTTGCTAATACCACTATTTGAAAGCTAATTCTATTCTGTTCAAGTTTGTTGAACACGCTAATAAGATCAAATTGAGTTTTAACATTGTTTGATCCAAATGTGTTCTCCACAGTGCCCAGAAATTACAGTTTTATCATTATACATGGTATATAAAACACCCACTGACATAGAGTAAAGTGGGGCAAAAGTTCGAGTGGGGCAAGAGTTTCTTTTTAAGATTTCTAGCTCAATTCAAAACAGAACTTATAAATGTCATGGTGGTTCGAATTCTATTTAAGTAAGAGACTATCACTCCAAATATCATGAACATTGATTGTGATTTGGAAAAGTTATGACTATTTGATGTTTTTTGACGTTATTATTGTAATTTTCGGTCAAACTTTCGTTGCATGGAACCAAATGAAGATAAAATCTTTTTCAATATTTTATGTAAGGGCGTTTCTAGGCCTATCATAAGGATGCATTGAGGTGTATTAGTTTTTGTATAAATGCTTGGAAATAATTTTTGGCCCATAGTGGGGCAAAAGTTCGAATCAGCGGGGCAAAAGTTCGACCTGTGTATAAATTCACGGAAAAAATTGCAAATTGTCTAAAATCCACACATTATCTTCAAATTTAGCTAAATTTTCCTGATCGTGCGAAAAATGCCACCAAAATTTTACATTTCCACTTAGTTTGGCGAAAAACTGCTATTTTTGAGTAAATTACAATTAACCCTGTTTTGGACAATTTTTAGATGAAAATTTAGTGTGTATTTTTCGGCAAACTTAAGTTTACGGCTGGTATAAAGTACGCCTGTCATAAAAGTATCGATATTTTGTGTTTTAGCCAGCGAACTTTTGCCCCATACTAGATTCGAACTCTTGCCCCACCGGTGGGACAAAAATTCGAATTAGACAATCATTTTTGAAACTGTTATAACTAAAAATGGGTAAAAAATTTGACGCAAGTTTGCTGAGCATAATTGTAGCCAATATGTTGAAGGTTCACTGTATGGTATTTGTTCTGTTTCAACCGCTATTGTTTTCCTGAAAACTTTGATTATACCACTAAGGTCGAACTTTTGCCCCACCTTACTCTAATTTTTTCAAGCCCAAGTCAACGGGAATCGAACATAATAAATTTATGAATTCATTGACTATCAACAGCTTACATGTTGCTTTAGGCAATAAATTACAATAAATGCCCAAAGATCGTACACCGCATCGCAACCTGATGATAGTTAAATCATGCATGACACATGTACCGAAAACGTATGAATTGAACAAGTTAGTATGGACTAATGCACGAGTTCACTAATTTGACGTTTGAGCAGTGCCGAATTCACTCGTTGCCATGGTCACGTAAATAACACGGCACCGCTCAAACGTCAAGTAGTGAACTCGTGCATCGATCCATTGCTTTTTCTTTTCGAGTGATGATTGTTTTGATTGCATTTCACTGATCATTTAGAACAATTTGAAAACAATCATCATCATCGACTGAGAAAAGGCAGTGCTAACGTGTTCATTTTTTGTATTCTTCGAAGCTCACGGTGGTGCTCTTGGCTCACCCACAGTGGATTTACAAATGTGCTTCATAATTACCTAATTTTTACAATTTATTTTCATAAGATAAATGGTAACTTTGAACGGGATGGACTTTTAAATATGCATAGTCATCATGTATGAAAATTGAAAATCCGAAATTTTCATGCAGGCATGCTTTTCAGTGAAAACACTTCCCGAAAAAAGAGATTTTCAAGAACCTCGAGATACAAACCTCAACCAAACAATGTTGAAACTTGCTCCAATCATAAAACCGTGTTCGGCAAAGGTTCGTAGAATTGCATCAACTACTATGTAGAGGTATTTCCGATAAATTTTGATGTTTCGTTCGGTAGTTATGATTTTTTAAAGCTTGAAAATAGCCCAAAAACACATAATTGATTTGAAGCACACCTAAATTCATTCCAAATTGACTGAAATTTTGACCAGAAGATCATTTCGCAATGAAAAATCAAAGTGTTGGTTGACTGGGGAGTTTCCAGACATTTTTTGAAAATATGAATAGGTCTAATCACCAGTCTTGCATCTGGATCGCACATCAGATATAGAATCAGATGCTATGGCAGAATACACTGGGATATTTAGCTGACGCCTCCCAAACAGTACTGAAAAGTGCTACTTTTTAGTATCGAAACCAGTACTGAAAAGTAGCACTTTTAAGCATTTTTTTTGTAGGAAAAGCAGGCCATCATATTGTGTATCTTATCAATGAAAAGTTGATTGATTTGCAACGGAATCGCAAAATAGTAGTTTACGGAACAAGTTGCAGAATGACGATTTTTACAGCACGAGTCGTTAATTCATTTACGACGAGTGCTGTAAAAGTCATCATTCTGCAACGAGTTACGCACAACATTTTTTCGTAGAAGACCAATTGAGGGTATCAGAAATTGTATCGGAATGCATTCACCATTATTTTACAATTTCTAAAAAAATGTTGTGTTGTGATCCATTCCGTAACTCAGAATAGTTGCGTAATGAGAAAGCGTTGTATCAAGGGAATGAACTACATAACAGCCTACTTTTCCTACCGATACAAACAGTGCTGAAAAGTGTTAATTTTCGGTACTTATAACAGTATCGAAAAGTAGCACTTTTCAGTACTGATTTGAAAGTACTTTTCAGTACTGATTTGAAAGTTAGTCATTTATTGAAATGCAGTGATTTTCTGATTCTAGGATCCGAATCCGATTCAATTTGGTTCGTCAAATGGATGTAGAATCAAAACTTAAGTTGATTCTACAACCATTTGGTGAACCGAATTAAATCGTATTCGGCTCCTAGAATCGGAAGTTGGTTGACCGTGGGTCGAAATTTATGGGTTCGCTATAAAAAAGGACGGGAGCGTTATGGGGCGATTCTTGTATACTTATGTGTAGGCAATTCAGCATATACAATATGGTTGAAAATTCTAAGTGGGGCGTCCTTTCCTAGTATGTCTTTAAAAGTTGAATCAGCAATGTATATGTGAAAATTTGTGACAGTCATTCCATAGCCTACCTGATTGAGAAATACTGAGTTGATACAATGAATGGATGCCCATGTGGATTTTCTTGAAATATTTCGCGAAAATTTCGTTATTGCAAAAAATGTTGTAAGCAACTCGTTGCAAAACTCAATTATTTCAGCACTCGTCGTATTTATCCAACGAGGCTCGCCGAATGTACGACTTCTGCTGAAAAAATCATAATTTTACAGCTTGTTGCATAAATAACTATTCTTGGCCTATCTTGATGCATGGGAAATTCCTGCGAGGAATCGATCAAGAGAGCGCTTTTTTCTTTAGTGATTTCTGTTCCGCTAAAGAAATTTCTCGCCGATTCCTTGCAGAAATTTTCTACAGCGACTCCCGTTTGAACTGACAGTTCTTTTCAACTGCGTACTGCGATCAGAAAAAAGTGCTTCCTTGATCGATTCCTTCCAAGAATTTTCCATGCATCAAGATAGCCCAAGAAATTACTTGGCAGCAGCGAATCAGGCTTAAGGTGATTATAAAACGAAGCCAAACCTTGAATTTTCAAGTGCACAAGACGAGAAAATCTGACAATAATTCGCGTTGAAAACCAATGAAATTGCTTGCTTTCTGGTGATGACCAATGGGATAGGTTTTCAACGCGAAGCGCTGTTTGGTTCTCAAGTCTTGTGCTCTTGAAAATTTGAGTTGTGGCTTCGTTCTATAATTACCTTAATGCGGAACCGCATAGATCAGTGGTCCTCAGCTTATATGCTTATGCGGGCCACTTAGGTGCGGGCCACAACGTATTTGAGATTTTTTGATTCAAGGTATATTCAAGATATACGGTCTCAGACAGATTTCCAGTCATCCCCAGGCTCCACAGCATCACCAGAGTTCGAAAGCTTGCTGTATTTGCTTCTTTGTAAGGTAGCAAAAATATACTGAGCAGAGAGACAATAAAAAATGAGCGAGGAAGACGCGACACAAAACACAACGGAGGAAAATTCAATCAAAAGAGAGTGCAATCACAACTCCGCGAGGCTTTGTTTGGACGAGTCACTAAAGAGTTATTTTAAAATGTTAGTAAGAGTGAGCACAGAAGCAAGAGAGAAAGAGTATCAGTAAAAATCCTTGCATTTCGATGCACTCTCATCGTTTGAGGATTCGTGTTGTGAATTTTAAGTTAAATTTTTACTTCTCAGAAAAATCTCGAAACCATCTCATTTTTATATCGAATAGAAGCTTCTGTCACTTAACTGGTTATTTCTGAGCTGATAAATACGGTTGATATTCCATAAATTCCCACAGGAAAATTGTTCATATAATAATGATCAACTTTCGAAAACATAGTTGTAAAGACAAAAGAATATATTTATTTCGTTTATGTAACACGCGGGCCACTTCACATTAACATTCAAAATGTGTTCGCGGGCCACACAAAACCTTTACGAAGGCCGCAGTTTGGTGACCACTGCACTAACCCAATATCCTTTCCATGATAACTGTGGAGATGCAGAGGTATATTCGGTCTCTAGTAGCAACGGTTGTCTAACTAACATTCCTTCCCTTCCCCGATGACCGTAAGGACGTGGCCGGCGCCGTTATTGACTTTTAAAATTTGAGCTCTCGATTTGTGCACACTGAAGAATGGTAAGCTAATCCCAAGCCCCATTCATAAATTCCCTGTGCAACTTCGATTGTTCTGGTCAATCACGGAGTAGCAACTACGAATTGTACGGTCATCTATGCTCATGCTCAATTTCATTTCCCCGAAAGCTAGTTCTCCGAATGACCCGTTTCCCCGAAAAGTGGAGCAGTTGAAAAAGGTACAAGAATAGTCCTCAGTGATTGCGTGGTGTACTATAAATAACGACAGTCAATCAAAAGAAGATGTTTTGTTGTCATTTTTGACTAAACACATGTTGGTAAATATGACGAGGTCAGTGATATTCGAAAGAACCATCAACGAAACAAAGAAGGGTTTATGAAGTTACCATATTTCTGAGAATCAGAATCTTTCGAAGAAATGGGATATTTGGAAAAACGGGGCATTCGGGGAACCAACCCTTCAACCATGTTTGTGTATGCAAACCAGTATGTGCTGAGCATGTACGTTGCTTTCCAACTGCAAAATAATCGAAAATCTGTTTAAATTTCGCGAAGTTGTAGCGATTTGAACTTTGGGTCAATATGACCCTAAGGCACAGACAACGTACTATTTTCATAAAAAATTATCTTATAAAACTATTTTTCAAGATAATTAAAAAAATCCTTGCAAAACAAAAAAAAAACAAGTGGAAATGCCCCAACTTGTAAAAAACTATACAAATCGTTTCACTAAAAAAAAGTTACAGTCATTCAAAGGGGCTCTTGGGTCATATTGACTGCAAACGCAATGATGCCCCACAAATTTCTCACGGAACCGATTTTGATCATTTGTTTCACGCATTTTTTTATCATGTTTTACAGCACCATACTTTAAAACATGAGCTTTATTAATGTCAGCAATGTTACGTTATTCTACGATTTTTTCTAGCCGAGTGGTTAGAGTCCGCGGCTACAAAGCAAAGCCATGCTGAAGGTGTCTGGGTTCGATTCCCGGTCGGTCCAGGATCTTTTCGTAATAAAAATTTCTTTGAATTCCCTGGGCATAAAGTATCATCGTACCTGCCACACGATATACGAATGCGAAAATGGCAGCTTTGGCAAAGAAAGCGCTCAGTTTAATAATTGTGGAAGTGCTCATAAGAACAAAAGCTGAGAAGCAGGCTCTGTCTCAGTAGAAACGTAATGCTAAGAAGAAAAAGAATCACTCGAAATCATAGAAGCAGCTGGTCTCTATCTACCCGGTACCAATTATCGTCCTACATCGAAGGATAGCTGTAAACGATCCGGTTGGGATCCTTGCCAACAGAAACGGAAGTTAACTTTTTGCTCGAAGAATAATTACCGACAGGCCAACGTGACGAAAGGGATTGCTTGCTGCGTCGGCTATTTTGGTAGGGTTTTTAACAGGCACCACAGCTAACAACTCGGTGACATTCCACTTAAGCTCCAACCCCTGTGGATCCCAAACCGAAGTACATTTGTATCATTGGACAACATAACGACCCGTCGTCTCTCCACAAGTATCCTCCCACACATTTTCGTTCCCGCTCCTCTTCGGATGATTGCTATTAAATGTTTGTTATTCGCCGGTGTCACGATCCCACCATAAACAAGTGCTTTTTGGCCAAAGCATTAAATAGCTTGGTCTACAGCCTTGGCCAATGGAAGAGGGTGGGCTGAGTTAAGGTACCTACACTCCTGCACGTTTCGCTATTCCGATGATGTCGTGTTGCAGTTTTTTTTCTCTCCTCGTGAGCTCGATTCTGCGACATGGACGATGACGACAACTCTGTTAGAATTTGTGGAGTTCCCATTCGCATTCGAAACAACTTTATTATTAACGTGGAGCAAATTATCGTTGTCAACATCAGCAGAAATATGTTCGTAGACATGTATATAAAAATTGTATTCCAGGGTGAAGAAAAGGATAAACGAAAGAATAATATGTTTCAATAATGTATTGAATGAATTGCTGCGTATCAAAAATATAACAGAAGTGAACTTAATTTGAAAGTTGCTCAACACTGTTCAATACGAAATATTTTGTAATACCTTCATCCGGGGTAAAAGTTTTTTGGATATTTACTCAAAATTTCATTTTCAAATGCAAATGGTGCGAGTTTTATATTTTTAAAACAAGTACTGACACCCATCGATAATGACTAAATAGGATAGAAGCCCCTTTTTGGACGGATAAAGACAATTCAATTCCAATTCCATTCAAAAATGAATGGAAAGCTTTAAATGTACTACAGATACATCAAATGGTTAATAATGTATGATGTGCTGCGTACCGTACCTCGCAATGGATGGTTAGGGGGGTCTAAATAAAACCTAACCGCAAACGGAGCTTGTGTAGTACCAGGGCACCCTCTACAGTATTGTATCCTTTGTGTGCTACCTTGGGCGGGTAATCTTGTGTTTCTCTGAGATATCAGCTGCTCTTCTTCAGTCTCCAGCCTGAGACTAAATAAAGGTGGGATTATGAAAATGTTGCTATTAAATTTAAATTATCACCTTTATAGTTTCCCATTATGCGTTTTATACAGTGCACTCTGTGCTTTTTTGCTATTGGCGACTTTCAATGAATACTGATCTGGTTTTTTCACTTCTGGTTTTTTTCGTGCTGAGTTTGCAAAAAGCCTAATCCTGCCTAGTTTGGATAGTGGCTACTGTAAGGATAGCTCAGATCAATCTTCAGCAAAAAAGAACAGAAACGATCAATCTTTGCAAACTTATGCAAAATGGTACAGCCCAAGGGGCGCTAGCTCAAGAACCTTGTTTTCGTAAGGGGAACTTCTATCTAGGTGACCTTTTGGACCCAGTTTTTATCACTTTCAGCAAATTTGAAATGACAAACTCGCGCTCCATGCCCCGCGCATGCGTGCTCGGTAATGGCGCAATCAGTGCAACACTCATTTTTGAGTTAACTACCAGAGATGTATGTGCAGTCACAATCGATATTTCTGTTGGTAACCTCAACAGGAAATACGTCTATTGTTCGGTATATTTACCACATGGTGAACCATCCCCAACGGATGGTTTCAAACGAGTTATCGTACACTGCGTAACAAGAATCCTTCCGCTGATTGTAGGCAGTGATGTCAATGCTCATCACATCATCTGGGGCAGCTCAGATATCAATTTGAGAGGCTCCAGTCTGATACTTAAGTAGTACAGATCTTGGATAACTTAATCGCCCAACATTTATGGTATCTACTCGAGAAGAAGTGTAAGACATAACGCTCTGCTCGAAAATAATCAGTCACGAGTTAACGAATTGGCATGTATCTGATGAGTAATCATTACCTGATCATCACTAAATTTTCTTTGAACATTAAAATGTAAATGCGCAGACTTTGCGTTTTAGAAATCCCCGGTCAACAAACTGAGAACTCTACACTGAATTGGTTGCGATAAAATTTCGTGGATATTCCCCATCCATTAAAAATCCAAGTGATTTGAATGATGCCGTTTTCATTTAGTTATGAGTCACTAGTTTCGTCTCGCAATATCGTAACTACGGAATCGATTCAATGGGCACTCAAAAGCATCGCTCCTTTCAAATCTCCAGGAGCAGATGGGATTTATCCTGTTTTGCTGCAGAAGGAATTTGAGTTTATCTAACATGTTTTAAAAAAGCTACTCGTAAGCAGTTTTGCTACCGGGTATATTCCCAGATCCTAGCGTGATATTACTGTGTCCCGATAGGAGGACGTACGTACGAAAGCATTATTTATAATCACATCCGTGATGTTTATTTGGCAAACATGCCTCCTCGTGTAAATCAACTTGCTTACCAATCTGGAAAGTCCATTGTGGCTCTTTTACAGCAATCCTTTCTTGGATATTGAGGGTGCCTTTGATGACGTGTCTTTCGACTTATATTGGAAACTGCACGAAACCATGGGCTACCTACAATTATTACCAATTGGATTCATCAAATGCTCAGAAACCGACATCTCTTCTTGACATTGCGTCAAGCAGCGAATCGAAAATTGAGTGTTTGCGGATGCTCCCAAGGGGGAGTAGGGGGAGATACCCCAGTGCCGGACAAAGCCGAAACATTAAGAAATCATGGTCCAATCAAGATGGTGTATTAGTAGAAAAGAAAGCTATTATGTAGACTAATAATTGCGTAGAATAACACATCCTTGAAATATGCATGCCTTTTTAAAAAAGTAGAAAAGTTTGAAAATCTTTAAAAAATTGACATAACCACTTAATTTTGAGCCAATTTAGTAATTATTTTGAATATGAAAAAAACTACGGATCCCGCGAACATGATCGAACATAATCCTAATTTGATAGTATGAATGTATTTTGTACCTTAATTGAACTAAATATGGACAAATTACAATTTTGGTTAAGCACCTCCTGTCCCTCAGTTTCGGACAGCTTGATTTGTTATATGATATCTTTGTAATTATTGCATCAGTGTCTCAAAATACTTTCATTTTTCATGGGTTCTGTCGACCATGGTATCAAACATGCAATAAAATTAAGAAGAATGAACATTCAGAACAACATCGTAAAATGTGCTATTTTTCATCATATATGAAAGAGGTTTTTGATAGGCATCTTTCAAACTAAGAAAAACTCAAATTATTCTTGTAAATGTTGCAAATGCATTGAATTGGTAATTATAAACTATTCCTATAGTGTACACATTCGATGATGTTCAAACTTACAGAATTCGAGGCATTTCCAGATCTTGTCCGGTGTTGGGTGCCACCTTTCGAGATCGATCAATTTGTTACTAAAACTCATCATCAAAATGTAATATCAAAATTCATATTTATATTTTCAAATTTATTTTTGTACACTATAAAAATGACAATATTTATCATAAATGGATAACACGAGCCCATAGAATCAATATTTTTCGAATTATGAATTTAGTGGCTTAAGTGTCCGGTACTGGGGGATCTCCCCCTATTATCACCACTTTTGTGAAATCTCGTAGCAGATACGTTATAGAGGCAACTCAATAATACCGGTTTTCCAACTTATGGATTTGCCGACAATTATCTATCTTTGATAGTTGGTTTGTACATAAGCACTCTAATCAACCTGATGCAAAGTGCTGGTAGTCGCCAATATGGTCTTTCGGTTAACCTGAATAAAACACACGAAAAAAAAGTCCGTTCTCGCATCCGTGAACAGCTGTCATGAACACGAGAACAAACAAAAATACACCGTGAACTAGATCATGTTTAGATGAATGTGTTTCCTGGTTCCGAAAACGTTCACGATAACGCGACGGTAGTTCACGGTGTATTTTTGACAGTTCACGTTTTCTGGAATTCTTTTTCAAGCGTGCATCTATGGACCAAAGCACGAGTTCACTAATTTGATTTTTGAGCGGTGCCGAAGTCACTCGTTACCATGGCCACTTAAATAACACGGCACCGCTCAAACGTCAGATAGTGAACTCGTGCATCGGTCCATTGTTATTTTTACGGAGAGATGAAACCGCGATGGATTTATGTCACTGATCATGTGAAGTATGTCGAAGTCGTTCTAGATTCCAACATATATCCTCTTACCGTTTATGGGTACTGGATCTACTGGAGAAAAATCCAGTGAATCGTAAATCTACTCACACTTCGTTGTTTCCACTTTTGGTGAATTAGGATTAAATTGTCCTTGCTTCAAGTGATCTAACAATTGCTTGTCACTTTCCTTACAGGACATTTACTAAATTCCCTTCACGGGTAGAGTAGACGTCTGGCTATTTGGAAATAAAGTATATCAAACAGTATAGTATGTGACACTGATGGCTCCCTTCTTGAAGGTAGAGCTGGTGCAAGTGTATATTCTCGTGAACTAAGGCTGAATCAGTTTTACTCACTTGGTAGAAACTACACCGTTTTTCAGGCGGAAATATTTGCTCTTATGTGTGGAGTGCAATCAGCACTTCAACAGCGCATAATGGGTAAAGTCATTTACTTCTGTTCAGATAGTCAGGCTGCTATAAAAGCTCTCGCTTTGGTAAACTCAAGGTTGAAGCTTGTTATCGCATGTCGAACTCAAATTGAGAAATTGAATTTAGTCAACTCTGTAAAGCTTGTATGGGTAATTGGCCATTCTTCCATCGCTGGAAATAAATTGGCTATGATTGATGAGCTGGCTCTCAATGAAGTATCACACGGCTTCATTGACCCTGAGCCAGCTATTCCGATTTCGAAGTGCTGAGTGAAGCTTCAGATCAATTTTTGGGTGGCAACTCAGCACAAACAGGGCTTCGTGGCCCTGCGGTTAGCGGCGTCAGTCTCTGGGCGTATGGTGCCACGAAGTGTGGGTTCGATTCCCGCTCCAGTCGGTGAAAACATTTAGTCAAACGAAAAATTCATCACTGAGCTGCTGGGTGTATCGTGTTGTCCGTTGCCTAATGTTAGTGATCGTTCAGTCAGTGCAGCCTAAGTGCTGAAGACGGTGTGAATTGTCTTTTTAATTGTCTTTTAATATTGGAACAGTTTGGAGTAGTGAGTAGTGCAGTTAGGAGTAGTGTAAACTTGTAAAAAAGTTATATTATTGCATAAAACAAAAGTTATAGCGAGTTACTTCAGCTACCATTTGACTCATTGGCTTATATTTCCACAGTTTTGTTTTTCCACTGAAAGCATTTGTTCTTTGTTTTTTTCCCAGAAAACAAACAATCTTTTCTAATGTTAACAATAAAATTGAGTTTTTAACAGATCTCCGATTTGTTTCATGACTGAATCATTCTTTACGGATGAGTACTAGCAAGTGATTTTGCATCAAATTTTGATGTGTGCGTTTTGCGAAGCAGATCTCATATGAGTTTGCTTTCGTAGGAGAACCCAATGATTGGGATTTGAATGTGCGTCTATCAACACTGGCCTCCATACGAAATTCGTTGTTTCTTCTATGTGTCCGGATACAGAACTTTTCAAAACCATAAAAAATAGCTTTTTAGTAACGAAATCAATACAAATTTTGTTATTCCGTATTTTTAAGCATCTGAAAATAGATATCTGCAGTATATTAGTTACATAACTTAGCCTACAAGCTGGAAAACTTACACGCAAGTTGTATCAAATCGACATATAATGCATTTTCAACAGTCAAGCGAAGCTTGCTATGACATTTTGTACAAAACACAAAAAATGTTAAAAATCTAGCAAAAAAAGTTAAAAGAAATATGATTTTTGGGGGCCATTCACATACAACGCCATATATCTTAAAAAGTATAAGAGCTAGAAAAATCGTGTATTCGACAAAGTTGTTTCAAATTGCAAATTCTACAACTTTCTGAAGACAGCAAATGTCTATCTAAATTTTATAGAAACAATGTTTTTGCGTCAAAAGATGCTCTTTAATATACCAAGAAACTTATCCGGAAAACCTAAATCGCTAAAATCAACGGTTTTGGCGCTATTCAAAAAGCGCTTAAAACCGACAAAACTCAACACAATGCACTGGTACTGAAGGATAAGCTTCATACCTGTTACCATTTTGAAAGTTCGTGCCACAGTTAAAGTAAATTATGAGAATTAGGTTATACAATAATTAATTTGGCGTAAGGTTTTTTTCTAGCAAAAATTGGTCAATTATCAACACCACTATAATGCAAGCGCTTAACAAGCAGCTAAAAAAATCTTCTAATTTACCAGCACCGTTTCACTCGCAAGACCCACGACACACAATATCAACTGTTCTATTGATTAAACAAATTCACCTGTTTTTTCATCAGCTCCACTACGTGTGGCTTAACAAGTTCGTTTCCCAACCGCAACGGCTCAATAATAACCACCGACAAACTTTTGCTCATTTAACTGGCTGCCAAAACGTAATCTTTTCATTTCCATCTATGAAGAAATTGCAGCAAAACAAATTTTCTTCAGTCTATCTGAGGTCGCTGGCAGTTTGGGATATAAAATACAAAACTTTCCAAACGCTTGCCAGCTAGCGATTGCCATCGCTTGGGGAAAAGTAACTTGTACATTTATTATTTAATTACTGTCAGACATGAAGGCAAGTGAACTGATACCACCGTAATGTGGAACATGTTAATGTTTTCATTATAAAGTACAAAATTGTTCATCATATTTTTATCGCTTACCTCTACTGAAGCTTTTGCTTTTATTGTTTCGTACTGGCTTGGGATCACTTTCCGAATAATCGGTTGAAAACGGTAAACCGTAATTATTCTCAACTTAAGCTACGTCAGTTTGGGAAAAGCTTACTACATACACTTCCGTTTGAAAGTTTGGAGTCATTTCTGCAACAAAAACTCCCTATGGTTCATACTAAACGTTAATGTTTTTACAGGTAATTTCATCATTTTGTTGTTTTATTCACTGATTTTCCACTTGAACATTAAACCATGCTAATGTGGCATTGGAACCGTATTGTTATATTATGCGTAGAAAAAAAAAACTATGTTTTAAGTTAAAATTTGGTAAATTGTTAAATTTCATAAACCGTTTTTGTTAAAATAAACCTTCGAAGCAAGATTAACTCGCCTTTCAATTTGGCTGTTGATAGTTTCAATAAGACTTATAATCACGAAGATATGCACGAAACACTTTTGTACGATTTTAGGGAGTGACCATGGAGAATAATATTATTATGTTAAGACTACTATCTTGTAGATTATATTGCTATGTGCGTTTGAAATGCAAATATCAAATGTGGAACATCAATCTCGGTAAGATTTTTCACAAGAAATGCGGTGTCAAAGATAAATTATTCTTGTCAGCTTGACGGTGATTTATATAATCGTTGCTAGGAGTCCTTTGATTGTTTTGTGTTACCGCAAAACTGTTTTTGTTCTCCGTGATTCCAAACTTTTGCACGGGAGTGTATATGATTCCTTCATAAGGGTTGTAGAAAACAGGAGCCATTCCGAAAGTTTTCCTATCAATTATGGTAGTTTTATGGATGTTTATGACATTATCGCTCATTTCACTGCAGTTTATTCAGATTGTCGCTTTATTATGATAAACCCAGCATACAAATTGATAAACAGCCAAACATTGCAATAGAAAACTATTCGAATAGTTTACTTTTTTCGAACAATTCCCCATTCAACATTGATGTTTTCTTTATTCAGTGATGTTTCAGAAACACAACATAAATAAAAAGAAAATCGAAAGTAAATGAATCTGACAGACCCTTTCGATAGCAATCTCAGCCAAACCATCGAGATTCAATTGGCTTCAATCATTCACTTCACCTTTCTGCCCATCAACATCAGCCACTAGCTACTGTTGCTCCCATTCCCAGAGGAAAACAATTTTTCAAAGCAAAATCAGAAAATGAGAGCCCAATCAGCGGTTGTAAATATTTCAGGATGAATGATCAGATTTGCTCCGTTAAGGTATGTATTTTCTATACCCATTGCTGGAGATGGCATAAGGTGAAGCTGGAGCGGCCTTCAAGAGTCGAAAAAGTGAGTAAAGGTAAGGGCAAAAGTCGTTACCCATGAAAAATGAAATCTTGTTACAGAATCCCCTCTGAATCTTGCGAAGGAACATTTCCACGGAGATGGGGGACACCGTGGAGTGGAAAGGAGCTATCGTTTGTTACCCCTCTTGAGGTGAAGGAAACTTGCAAAGAGGCATCAAATTGCCTGGTATCGTATTCACGGCTCTTCTTTCATCCTCAAGGTGCGAGGACGTTGAGAGTGTTTTGTAATTTTATTATGCTCGTTAAATCGATCAACAGGGGATCCATTCCAGTGGGGAAATCGGTGAAAATTGTGTGACGTGGGAGCGTGAGATGTGTATGAACATATTTTAAGTATATTGTTGGGGTATGGCGTTAATCTTTAAGCTCGATTTTTGCAACACAGGATATAATTGGACGTGCATGTCTCTGATGTAAATGATGATGCTATAGAGGATATGCTTTTCAATTTTAAAATCCCAAGGTATACATTTTCACATACTGATTAACTTATTGCAAAAAATGTTAAAAAGTTTGCAATGCAACCTTGAAGAAACGCCAAGGTTGTACCAATTCAAAAATCTGGTCAAAATTCTACTGAAGCTTCTAGCTATCATCCAATCAGATTACTTTCCTCTGTCAGTGAATCTTTTTGAGAAAGTTATTTTGAGCAAAATGATAATTCATATCTACAAAACTTCATATTTCGTTCAGATTCCAACATGGATATTCGACCACATACACTGTAGAACAAGTTTTGGTCTCCAGCTCCAGCTTTTTTAAACTTAGGATCTCTAAATCTATTGCCGATCATGAAAATTCATATCACGTCTGGTTTTTTGAGATATTGATTGATGTTGCCACAACGAGTGATGGATTGGCATCCCGGCCTCTCACACCGATAGCGCAGCAGATTGGTAATACCTCTACTTCATAGGGTAGGTACTAGTTGACAGAAGCACAATCCAGATCGATAGATAAAATAATGATACGTAGTTTTCTGAAACGTTAATGAAGAATTAGTTCTCGCAGCTCAATCATTATAATACGCAGCTCAATAATTACAATACATTATAATACTGTGTATCCCACTGAATTGTGAGTATAATAGGCAAAAATATTACATCTTCTTCTTCTTCTTGGCATTAACGTCCCCATTGGGACAGAGCCTGCTTCTCAGCTTAGTGTTCTTATGAGCACTTCCACAGTTATTAACTGAGAGCTTTCTATGCCAAAGTTGCCATTTTCGCATTCGTACATCGTGTGGCAGGTACGATTATACTCTATGCCCAGGGAAGTCAAGGAAATTTCCATTACAAAAATATCCTGGACCGACCGGGAATCGAACCCAGACACCTTCAGCATGGCTTTGCTTTGTAGCCACGGACTCTAACCACTCGGCTAAGGAAGGCCCCCTTCATACATAATATGATTAATATGTAACTCCTTATAGCTTTGAAGCGTTAAAAACACTTCAAAGAATTCTTCGAGATGTCTAGGTCATCAATAAGTACTCCGCTTCCCGACTACACGGTGAGTTGTATTGCATGCGACCGCCCTACCACGGCTGATTATTTCGTTTGCTGCGATCGATGTACATATGTCTTGCGCTGGAATGACAGACTCCATCGAAGAACAGGACTGGTTGTGTACTAAGTGTCTGCCCGCTCCGTCAATCACCGTAACATCGAATTCCTCAGCACGCCAGGCGCAACTTCAATTAAAGACATTCAGCGACTTAATGGAAGAAATCGTCAGTGACGCGTATAGTGTATCGAGCGTACTAAGTACGCTTGAAAATTCCAACAAACATGATCGTCCGAAGCAGAGAAATCGCTACCTGATGCATTCCAAAGCTGAAAAGCCAGATTGCACAATATGTATCAAAGGGCAGACAATTAATCGTTCCATAAAAAAAAATAAAATTTCCATAAAAAATGCAAAATTTTCCAGTAAAGAAACAAGAGTAAAATCAACAGAAAAGTTAAAAATTTACATTAAAAAATAAAGAAGTGCATAGAAAAAACAAAATTTTCCATATATAAAAAAATTTTGAGCAATAAATAGATTCAAAAGTGCAGTAGAATCGACAATAATCTCACTAAAATATATCGAATTTTACATTTAAAAACCTCAAAATTTCCCTATTTTCTTCACAAAAAGCAAGAAATAATTGTTAATTTTCCACAAAAAAAAAGCCAAAATTTGCAATAAATAAATAATAATTCACCCACAATAAATCAAAAATTTCCATTCAAAAAATCAAAAAGAGCAATAGCAGTAAATGCAAAGTTGCAATAAACAAACCCAACTGAGCTATTCAAAATGACAATCAATACATGAAAATGTTGTAGAAAATTCCAATATTCAAGTTAAACTTTCCATAAAAATAACGTAATTTTCCAATAATGAGTAATAATGTGTGTAATGGATTTCATAAATTTTCAGTCAAACTAAAGCATTGTTTTCACAATTGGAGCTAATTAGTCGTCGTATGTAGATGTAGTAATTGCATTTTAGTGTTCGATAATTAATAACGTAAGAATTTAGGGGAGGGGAGAGCGGGGAGATTGGCCGGGTTTGAAAAAATATTTCTTACCATATAGAAAAAAAAATAATTTTTTATACAAAAAATCATACATGGAGGGGAGGCGAGGTTTCGAAAAATCACAAAAAAATGTTTTTTAATACACCCCATC
The DNA here is from genome assembly GCF_002204515.2 of Aedes aegypti. Taxonomy (NCBI): domain Eukaryota; kingdom Metazoa; phylum Arthropoda; class Insecta; order Diptera; family Culicidae; genus Aedes; species Aedes aegypti. Next base: position 183,477,906 of record NC_035108.1, on the reverse strand, counting down.
GTTAGGCGCTACAATTTTAATTATTTCGGCAAAGTTGAAATGAAACTTGGATCATGGGATATCTAATCTTCCAATATTAGGAACACTTATGTCTTTGCTTGTATCTTCTAATAGGTTCATTTTTAGATCTAATGGGTTGTCTCAGTACTACAAATATGGTTAAGCATGCTGTAACGCTACTTTTGTACTTCATCACCCACTTCATGCAACTACGTCAGTGGTCTAACAACACTTAGCGCGCTCGGCAAAGTTCCATCATGCCGCATAAAGTGTTGCCACAAATAATGCTTAGTTTGTAAACACCAGTTCCCTGGCTGGTGGGGCATGAGAGCATAAGCTTCTACCATCAATGTGGTTGGACATAACCCAAGCAGTGACATAAGTGTTCCTAATATTGGAAGATTAGATATCCCATGTTCCATGTTTCATTTCAACTTTGCCGAAATAATTAAAATTGTAGCGAATAACGATGGGGTGTATTAAAAAACATTTTTTTTGTGATTTTCCGAAACCTCGCCTCCCCTCCATGTATGATTTTTTGTATGAAACATTTTTTTTTTCTATATGGCAAGAAATATTTTTTTCAAACCCGGCCAATCTTCCCGCTCTCTTCTCCCCTAAATCCTTACGTAATTAATTATCGAACTCTAAAATGCAATTACTACATCTACATACGACGACTAATTAGCTCCAATTGTGAAAACAATATGTCAGTTTGACTGAAAATTTATGAAATCCATTACACACATTATTACTCATTATTGGAAAATTACGTTATTTTTATGGAAAGTTTTCTGAAATATTGGAATTTTCTACAACATATTCATGGATTGATTGTCACTTTGAATTGCTCAGTTGGGGTTGTTTATTGCAACTTTGCATTTACTGCTATTGCTCTTTTTGATTTTTTGAATGGAAATTTTGGATTTATTGTGGGTGAATTATTATTTATTTATTGCAAATTTTGGCTTTTTTGTGGAAAATTTATAATTATTTCTTGCTTTTTGTGAAGAAAATAGGGACATTTTGAGGTTTTTAAATGTAAAATTCGATATTTTTTAGTGAGATTATTGTCGATTCTACTGCACTTTTGAATCTATTTATTGCTCAAAATTTTTTTATTTATGGAAAATTTTGTTTTTTCTATGCACTTCTTTATTTTTTTATGTAAATTTTTAACTTTTCTGTTGATTTTACCCTTGTTTCTTTACTGGCAAATTTTGCATTTTTTATGGAAATTTTATAATTTGTTATGGGACGTTAATATTTTAGCCGTATCAAAGACGGGCACCGCGTGAAAGAATACAAGGTTTTTCTCGCGTTATCAATTGACGATCGTTGGAAGAAGGTACATAGTCTGCAACTCTGTCGTACGGACCATGGACGCTGAGCCTGCCGTATAACTCGACTGTGTGACACAGATGGATGTCAATATCGACACAATCCACTGTTGCATTCACCCAAAAAGAGCGTTTATCAATCCACGGAGGCGCATGTGCAGTACCACACCAAGGAAACGATTTTTTCTTCTCTATTATTCCGTATTGCGGCGTTAATTTTAAGTAGATGAAAAAACCGAATTTATTACTATACCATTTAATTCCACTAGAGTTTGTATCCTTTGACAGATACGCGTATTTCGACCTCAACTGTAAGGCCGTCTTCAGTTTCGTGTCCTAGACTAGACTAATTTTAAATCCACATCTAGCGGCGGCGGTAACGCGCAGAAGCTATGCGCGCAATTCAAACGCAACGTCAAAACTCAAGTAGGCTTGGATTTTTTCGTTCTTCAAGGACGCAAATATTTCAAATTTGCTAAATCTGAAACATTTGGTGATTTTTATTATCACTGCGACGGTATATCGACATTTTCAGTTCCGAAGTTACTTATTGGCGTCAATAATTTACGACTGGCACTTCCACTGAAAGCTCGCGAAGGGGTGGATGGCGCTCTGGTGGCCGTAAAAACTCGTCTAGGCTGGTGCGTCTACGGTGGACGGTGCAATCAAGATCAATCAAAGTACAGCTACCATATCTGTGAGTGTGGAAGCGAAGAATCTATTGGAGCAGCGTTGAGGAACTATTTTTCTTTCGACGAAGCATGTAAAAAACCGGTAGGACCGTCCATTTCCGAAGAAGAAAAACGAGCCCAGTGCACGCTAGAGGAGACAACAAAACGAGTCGACAATCGGTTCGCATGCGGGGTACAGTGGAGGTTCAATGACGTAGAGATGCCAAACAGTTACCCTATGGCTGTTAAACGTCTGCAATGTTTGGAACGCAGGATGGCCAAGGATCCAGCACTGAAGCAAAACATTCAGCAGCAAATTGATAACTACCAGGCTAAGGGGTACACACACTAGCCTGGGACACGGTTATATGAAAAATTTAGATTCTTGCCTCAGTCCACTTTTTAAATTGCATAAACTTGAAATAAGAATACAGTTTTTCTACACATGACTGCCGACTATATACATACGAAACCCCGTAGAAGATGGACAATTATTGAATAACGGCAAACTAATGAACACCACATGAAGTTAAAAGAAATGAACATTTATGTATGTATTATTTCTCTGCTTTTTTATAATGATCGAATGTTTATCCATTTATACGCTCAGGAAAACGAGTTTAATACATGGTTATCGGTCGCTTTCAGACCAAATCAATAATTATGTTGGTTCGATTAATTTACCTCCATTAAAGATACACAATGCAACCACTAAAGGAACTATGCCTCCACTATAGGTGCATAGACAAGATCATAAAAATGTATTTTTTTTTTCTATAAATATTTGTTTAAAAAGAACTCAACTGCAGATTTATTGAACAAAAAAGATTCATTTAGCCTTATGAACCGAAATATACTGAAATTATTTTATATTCCACATAGAAATTGACAAAAAACTCCACTATGATGACTAAATGCGCCACTATTGGTACATTCACCTTATGTCGGATTGAGAGGGGGCGAAATCGAAGCAAACTGAAGATTTCCTAGACTGAACACGTCAGTCGAGGCAACCGAATCAACAACCGGGAGGGCTATAAATTTCAAATTTTCTCCCTGCACGGTAAGTTCCAAACCAACCATTAGGATGTATTGCTGTTTGCGTTTGACGTGCAAATCTTGTTCGAATGCGTTCCAAATGCAGTAAAACAAACTAATCAAAGGACTCTTGGCAACCGCGATAAATATCATCGCCAACCTAGCAATGAAAAGCTTTCTTTGACTTCGCCTTCCATGTGAAAAATCTTCCCGCATTTGATATTTGCATTTCAAACGCACACAGCAATAAATTTATCTTCAATAAATAGTTATTCCGTTGTAAACCGCATGTTCCTCTGCTACCTGCAAGAAACGTGGACAATGCTCGAGGAGGATTTGCAAGCAGTTGGAGTCTTCTAACGTCGGGTGCTTCTTGGCGGCGTGCAGGAAAATGGTGTGTGGCGGCGAAGAATGAACCACGAGCTCACCCAACTCTACGGCGAACCCAGTAGGTGGCACAAAGCTGGAAGGATACAATGGGCAGGGCATGTTGCAAGAATGCTGGACAGCAACCCTGCAAATATGGTGTTTGCTTCAGATCCGGCTGGTACAAGACGTCGTTGAATACAGCGAGCTAGGTGGGGATCAAGTGTGCATCGATTTTGCGAGCGTGGAACAGTACGAGGATGGAGAGTTGTGGGCACGAACCGAGTATTGTGGCGTGAAATTGTTGATTCAGTTAGATTACTGTTCAGATATTAACTAAATAAAAGAATAAAATGAACTGTCTGTGCGCCTTCCAAGTCAAAAATGAAGCAAATAAATATATAAAGTATAGACCGCCTAGAACGTTGACAAGAAAAGCTATGCAATGCAAATCATAAGACTGATTGAAGCAAAGATGATCGGTGTTTAAAACAGCACGAATATATCCGATGTACACTCCAATTCCTTAAGGCCTTCCTCAGCCTCATGGTTGCGTCCGCGGCTACAAAGCAAAGTCATGCTGAAAGGGTCCGGGTTCGATCCCGTTCCAGGATCTTTTCGTAAAGTAAATTTTCTTGACTTCCCTGGGCATAAAACCTGCCACACAAAGTACGAATACGAAAATGGCTAATACTGGGGGATTTTTTTCGGCAATGCAGTCTTAGGAGCAATTAAAACGATAAAAATTTGTTCTATGCCCGACGTTTCAATGATCTATGTCTATGTTGAAACGTCGGGCATAGAACAAATTTTGTCGTTTTAATTGCTCCTAAGACTGCATTGCCGATAAAATCCCCCAGTGCGAAACATACCAGTCGAAAGCATCAAAAGGTAAATGGCTAATTTGGCAAAGATAGCTCTCAGTTAATAACTGTGGACGTAGTCAGAATAACACTAGCTGAGAAGCAGGCTCTGTCTCAGTGGGGATGTAATGCCAAAGGAAAAATACTGGAAAAAATCGAAATGATAATAAATGACACACTTTAATAATATCCCGTACCAAATATTAATACTTTATAAATTTTCAATACAACTCCAAAGTGAATGCGACTTTTAACAAATGCAAAACAATGTCTAGACACAATGATAAGAAGGTTAAAGAGTAACAAAATGCTGAAATTCAGCAAAATCTTCAAAACCCTTACAGATAAATTTTTCTCAAACACCTTACGTACAAACCTCAAGCCGATTACGGAGCAAAGCACCCGTAAAACAGATCCCCGCAAGGCAAAGTGAAAGCACACATGCCAGACAATAATTTTCATTTCAATTGTTTATGACAAGTGAAAACTTCCACTCCCTTATCTAAAGTGACAGGCATTATAATGCAATTTTCTGCTGTATTTGTTCGTTTTGGATTTTCCATTCCATTGTCATCCCGCTCTCGAGTTTCCTCCCTGGCTCAATATACGCCATTTTCCAACTGGTGAGCATCTCGTCTCGTGTTTCTTGTGCCAACATGAAAGAACCTTCGGAGCGGATGACGGATCCAATTCTACAATGTAGTTTTCACTTTTGGCTCAGATGTTTCCGAACGTGTTGGATTGGGTATTGCTGCTACTGCTGTTACTATACCCAGCATCAAGTAACAGGTTACAGAACAAATTGCACTGCTGCACTTACCATGTGACATCGCAGCTGACACCGGTGGGATCAACTACGGAACAACCCAGGATTGCAGCAGCTGCAGCTACATTAGCCCAGCAGAACGGAAAAACGTTGGAAGGGATTGAGCACCATGCTTCTGATTGCTGATGGAAAATTGCTACTCTGGCAATGAACTTAACCCTTTATTTTCCAGAGTCTAGTAGATTTGTATCTGGGGCTAAAATTAAGGATTAAAACCCGTGCATCAAATAGCATATGGGTCATTTCAAATCAGTAAAAACAGGTTCAAATTATTATATGGTAGGAGTGTATAAGTATTCAGTGGAGTTCATAGGTACCAAAATGAAAAGTAAATTCATTTTTTTTTTATCGTAGACTACGATCTTTAACGTTTGATCCGTTTTTAAAACGTGATAAGGATAAAATTGCAAAGTATTCGCAGTCATGCTATGATAATTATATGACAAGATCTTCAAAAAGAAATTTGAAAACTTTTTGTTTTTCTTAATCAAGAAAAAAAAGATAAAATCTCTCAATTGGAACTTTACGCTTGGCCCATTTGGAAATGATCTAAAATTTTTAAAAAAGCTTCAAAAGCCTATTCCAGCATTGAAAGAGGTAAACAAAATATTACTAATTAATAGCAAAAAGGCTCAAGAACATATGTTCTACAGAAATAAAATTCTACATAGGATTGGAAAAAAAATTGAAAAAGATGATACTCAAGGTCCCTCTCCAATATTGTACAAATCAGTTAGATAGAATATCCACTGTTGTAACATTGGTTCAAATGTCGAATAAAATTATCAATTATTTTAGATAGAACTTGTTGCAGTCTTGTTGTATACACTGAGTTTAAGCAAGAAAAATTTTATCAAAGAGCGGATTTTCCTCTTATAAACAGGTATAATCAATTTACTGGTGAATATAAAGTTTAGAATTACGACAAATAAAATGTTTTATGCTATTATCCAATAATAATAATAATAGCTTCTTTATTTTAACCAAACAAGGATCAAAGTGTCCTAATTTGGTTAATACGTAGTCAAACACAGAACACTTAAATTTAAGAAATGAATGTAATGATTGAACTGATCTTAAGAAAAAATAAAAAAGTGGAGTTCACAAGAAGAGCTATCTCCGGACTCATAGGGTTAAGTGCATCCCTTCGTTCAGTGCAGGTCAAATTAATTCCAATTGATTTTCCCAGAAGTTTGATCCGAGCAGTACCAAGCCAAGCATGCTTTAAATTTTATATGTAAAATAAAACCCAAGCTGTTACACATCCTCTTTTGAAACCGTCAGCATTGCACCCGAAACCGACAACAGTGCAACGGTAGGCACTTTGTTAGCACTCTGACGACCGAGGGCGCAACATAACAAACATAAAGTCATTTTATGCTGTCTGACTTCACCCCGAGTCTCGACCCACAAAAGCGCATTAACTTCACCTCAGAAAGAATGCAAGTATGTGCTTGTGCAGAGTGAAGAGGCTTTGGACTCGTTCCGCATTTGCTTCACTCTCGGTAATGGAATTTAATTAGCCACATGGGTGACTTTTGGTTTTCCAGCTACATTTTTTCATCAAACAACGGACACTCCATTATGTGGCGAACGTTTTTCAACGTCAACAATGTGTGTTCTTGTATTTCCGTAAAATGAGTGAACCAAACTATTGATAGATACTACAAATTTTGCTGGCAATTTATGAAATCTCTTCAAGCATAATATTTATATCTTTTTTGTTTTGTTTTTTAAGGTGACTTGAAAATGTTTGCGAACACATGAGTTGAAATTATTTGCCTAAGAGATAACGAAACGCTTTTTTAATCAACTTTATTCAAACCAACCTAAATACATAAAATGCATAGTTCGGTGATGAGATACCATCGAATTTGTGTTTTTTTTTAATATCTTATGCGACATTCTGAGAAATTCATTAGTACAGGAGGCAGCTACAGAATCATCTACAATATTTTATTATGTTACGTCTGTAAGGCCTTCTGCCGAGTACTGTAACAGATACCTTCAATGTGATTTTGGAACGGTAAATTCTTATCAACTTCATGAATCTAATTTATTGGAATCTATGTTTCTATGCAATCTAAGATCTATGTCTCAGGGAGTGTGGGGATGCCGCATCAACGACGATCCACTAAAATCAGCTCATGTACTGTACTTGAGCAATTCTTGTTGAATTGCTCAAGTGGTACACAGTGCATCGACCCTTGGCCTCAGACCCCTATCTCCCCGGAATCACCTTACGGTATTTCTTTGGGAAGGGGTCAGTGCATATAGCACAACACATGTAGCAGAAGTAGCCTAGGCAAACTGCTTCTCCTAGCCTAGCCAATGTTACAAGGCACCAGCCTCAGCAGGGCTAATCCTCTGCAGCCAACTCGTAGTCGGCGCGCCATAGGCGCTGCAATTTTAACATAATGTGAGTGACAGCCCTAGTTACTGCATTCCAGCACTCGGCATCCGCACAAATTCTCTATTATATTGTCAGGGGACGTGTCCCCTCCGCATGTAGCGAGCATGTGATCTCTCAAAACAATGAAACCGGGGCAATCGAACACGACATGCTCCGCTGTTTCCTCCACACCAGCACAATTGAGGCACGCAGAAGATTCTGAGTGCCCGAACCTATGCTGGTACTGTCTATATAGCAATCATGTCCTGATAGAAACTGTGTCAGATGGAAGTTCACCTCCCCATGGTTTCTTTAATACCAATCTGTCACATTTGACATTAGTCGATGGGTCCATCTACCTTTAGTGGATTTATTCCGGTCCTGTTGCAAACCTCTGAGCGTTGCCTCTTTACACGCGTCCTCTGGTCCCTTTTTGGTTGAAGCATTGAACATCTTCCTTGATGATTAGCCCGATGGGCGTTATCTCGGCTATGATGCACACGGCCTCTTTTGAAACCGTTCGGTTTGTACTTGCTACTCTTAAGCTTGGCTACGGTTGCTTCAGTTACGGATACACTCGTGTGCGCTGCCCTGGATCGCAACGTTGTGCCTACTGCTCGAAGAACTTACACGGGGAAGAATGCGGTGAAGCCCCAGTATGCCGTAACTGCAAGGATGACCATCGGTCAACCAATCGTTAGTGCCCAGTGTATAAAAAAGAGGTTGAAGTGATCAAGGTGAAAGTGAGTGAAAACCTGAGTTTCTCCGAAGCGAAAAAACGAGTGGAGCAACAATCAGGTAGTTACGCTCAAGTAGCCGCCCAACAAAGCGTGTTCGGAAAGAAGCTGAAGGAGCTGGAAGCGGCCATGCTCCAAAAACATAAGGAAATTGTCAGGTTACAGGAAGACAGCAAAATGAAAGAGGAGAGGATCGAGCAGATGATGGCTTTCATCAAGCAGGCCAAGCAGCAGTCTAACCCAGAAAGAGTGCATCATGTGAGCGAAACCGTCGTCATTGAGAAGCCCCGCCACAGCCGAAAGCAACGAGTGGCCCAGTTGACGGCTGGCGCGATGACACGCTCAAGGAATAACTCCCCGGCCGTTAAGGAGACCAAGCGCGGAAGACCTCCAAAATTCATTTACCCCAAACCAGTCTCCTCGCCAGATATCAGCCCGCCCCCGAAGAAGACCGCACCTACTACCCATGACAACACGGTGTAGGCCTTGCCATCCAGGAAGGCATACCGTTCGAACGCGTTGAAGTTGCTGCTCGCCTTCACGCGCCGATCCAGGCAACCGTTGTGTCGATCTATGTTCCGCCGAGTTCAGCTCAGTGCCAGACCGCACTGAATGAATTGTTCGACCAGCTGGAAGGTCCGATTTTGCTCCTAGGAGACTTCAACACTCATCACATCGGATGGGGATCGCACCAATCAAGCGCGCTTGGACGATTCCTAGCTGAAACAACCCTGACGAAGCAAATGGCGATCATGAATGACAGCTCAGCTACCAGCATCGACCCGGCTTCGGGCAACACCTCGGCGATCGATGTGACCATCTGCACAGAGAGTCTGGCTCGGAGGTTCACCTGGCGGACTTTATCAGACACGCACAACAGTGATCACTTCCCAATTGCGGTGTCCTTACCTGGGTGGTCAAATCAACAAACAACGCGACGAAAATGGCTGTACGATCGAGCTGATTGAGAGCTAAACGAACGGATTACAGCAGAAATTATCCACCCAGAGACCGAGTGAGATGTAGGTAGTTTCACCGAAAAAATAATTGCAGCAGCGACTAAGTCTATCCCGCGGACTAGTGACCGAATCGGACCAAAAGCGGTACCGTGGTGGTGCCCGAGGAAAAGGCGGCAATCCGTCGGCGACGGAAGTGTCTTTGGTCGCTCCGACGTCTACAGCAGGTCAACTCAGATCAACCCGAAGCGTTGGCGGAGTTCCAAGCAGCAAAACCGGAGGCACGAAAATCGATTAAAGATGCGATGGAGCAATCGTGGGAAAGCTTCGTAAGGAAGATCTCCCCGCACAGCACGATGACTTAACTGTGGCGCACGGTTAACACACTTCGTGGAAATCAGACGAGACGCTCAGTGGTTCTTAAACGGCCAAACGGATTCACGGACAATTCCGAAGAAGTAGCGGAAGAACTGGCGACGTACTACGGCAAAAGATCGGCGACGTACTACGGCGAAAGATCGGCGACGTCCAGCTACCCTCCATCGTTTCAGATGGCGAAAATGGCAGCTGAGAGAGAGTCCATAGATGTTTCGTTTAATACCTGCGACGCATACAACGTTGACATCACCCTAGCCGAACTTCTGTGGGCTCTCGACAAAGGGCGAGATGCGTCGACAGGTACCGATGGGATAGGGTACCCGCTGCTTCAACGTCTTCCCGCGTCCTTAAAGTATGTAATGCTGGAGCTACTGAACAAAATCTGATGCAACGGTGAGTTTCCCGCCAGCTGGCGGAATGCCCTCGTCGTTCCTATTCCGAAGCCGGACTGTCAAGAATCCGGTCCTGCTGCTCTCCAACCTATTTCGCTGACCAGCTGCATGGCGAAGACGCTCGAGCGAATTGTCAACCGTCGTTTAATCACGGAGCTGGAGTCGAACGGACGACTTGACAAGCGTCAGCACGCTTTTCGTGTAGGACGCGGTACCGACACATACTTCGCCGAGCTGGAGAGGTCGATACCGAACGCCGACGAGCACTGTTTGATAGTGTCGCTGGATCTGTCGAAGGCATATGACACCACCTGGCGACACGGTATTCTTCGCACCCTGAAATCATGGCGGATACGTGGTCGAATGATGAACCTGCTACAAAGCTTCTTCTCGGAGCGAACGTTTCAGGTGTCGTTGGGTGGTTACACGTCCAGTGAACACAAGCTGGAAAATGGTGTGTCGCAGGGCTCAGTGTTATCCACTGTTCCTGGTGGCGATGCAGCCCATCTTCCGAATATTGCCGAATGGAGTCGACATACTCTTGTACGCCGACGACATTCTCCTAGTCGTTAAAGGGGCAAAAAGAGAAGGGCTACACACGAAGTTGCAGGCCGCCGTTAATGGGCGAAGAGTGTCGGCTTCGCAATGTCTGCTGCCAAGTCGCATGTGTTCTACTGCAGCCCGAATGCACGTCGGGAGCCAGCGCGGAATATTATTGTTGACCAGGTCTCTGTCCCGAAAAACAACCGGCTGAGGGTTCTAGGTATCACTCTCGATCGCACCTTGACATTTAAACCGCATTGCAAAATGGTAAAGAAAGCATGTCAGTCATGTCTGCGAACACTCCAATTGATCGGAGCCAAACTACCGCGAAGCAATCGGACAAGTCTGCTGCAATTCGGATCGGCGTTAGTAACTGCAAAACTGGCGTACGGAATCGGATTGGCGAGCCCGGGAGGACCAGCAACATTGCAGACCCTCACTCCGGCATATAACAAAATGGTTCGGTATGCTTCTGGAGCGTTTTTTTCCCGATAATTTCTGTCATGGCCGAAGCGGACAACTTACCGTTTGAGCTGTAAGCGGTTCAGTGCATAGCAAGGACAGCCATCCGTTTCGGATCGTTTGGAGGAGCACACAGGCACGACACTCCCTGCTGTCGGTCAACTTGTGAGGCAAGGCGACCGTGCTTGGAACGAACGGAAACCCTCGATTCTGCGGGACGTGAAGAGGAGGATTCGAGCCGGGGACCCACCGGAAAAAGTACGTCCAGTCGTCCAACAACTTTTGTCGACCCGCTTCCACAACTCGACCGTCGTTTACACCGATGGTTCGAAGTGTGAAGATACGGTAGGAGCCGCTTATTATAATAATGGCCTTTCCGGGATGTTCAGCCTACCAAGAGAATGCAGTGTTTTCTCTGCGGAGGCGTATGCAATTAAGATGACGGTATCAATCCCCAATATTAGAAACGAGATGGTTATCCTTACGGATTCGGCGAGTTGTGTGCTGGCCTTGGAGGGCAGATCTTCCAAGCACCCGTGGATTCAAGAAATCGAACAGATCGTTCGAAACAAAAATAATCGGTTCTGATCTCGGGACATGCTGGGATAAATGGAAATCATGAAGCAGATCGCTTGGCCAACGGAGCTGAACAGCAACCAGCTACCGACATCCCTATCCCCGGCGATGATACACTGAGGACGACGAAAGCAGCCATACGGCGCGCATGGGATAGTCAATGGTTCCAAACTAGAGAGAACTAGCTTAGGGAGATAAAGGACGATACTAAGAGATGGTTAGACAGTGGCAATGCGACCGACCAACGAGTGTTAACTAGGTTGAGAATCGGCTACCCGCGGCTCACGCATACTTTGCTCTTGAAAAAGGAGCCCCCGCCCATCTGCGAGTTTTGCGCACTGGATGTACGACATCTCATCCTGCACTGCAGAAAGTATGAGGACGGAAGGAAACGATACGCCATCGACACTCTTATTTTGAAAGAAGCACTGGATAACAGCAACGAAAGAACAGATAATTTACTGAAGTATCTACATGATACTAGATTGGATGTGAAATTGTGAGTGGGATGAATTGGCAAATAGAATAAGATTTTTTCTCTGACACGAATGCACCATTCTGGTGTAAAGAGTCACAAATAAACAAAAAAAAAAAAAAAACAAATATATTCGTGTTGCCTGTGAAGGAAAACACTCCAATCCGACTTGGCGTCCCTTTTGCCTTCTACCTTGCCAAGTTGTGCCTTGGTTTTCTCGTATTCTTGCTTTGCAGCTAGGACTGATTGTCGTACTTGTTTTCAAGTCTTTGATATTGCTCATGCTCTTAACAAACTCGATTTCGGGAGGTACTCGCTAATACGATCCATGACCCAAGTAAATGGAATTTACCAGTAGGAGTTGAATTAGCGGACCCACACTTTCTCACGTCTAAACCGATTGCCTTGATGCTAGGAGCGGAATTCTTTTTCGATATGTTTGTGTCTGGCCAGCGTTTGGGTGACGATGGGTGATAATCTGCTTCTATTAGATGACTCAGTATTCGGGTGGATAGCTACAGGCGGATACCAAATAAATAGCCCAGTCACCACAGTGTTGTGTGATGTAGCGATTTCGAGTCAGGTAGAGAGATTGATCAAGAAATTTTGGGAGTATGAGAAGGTGGGTTTGGAGAGCAATATGTCGCCGACGAAGCTAAATTCGAAGATTATTATTCCAAAACAACCCGTAGACAAGCAACTGAGAGGTATTCGGTATCCCTACCGAGGAACGGAGAGTTAATTTGAAATCTGGGAGATTCGAGAGCAACAGCAGAGAAGAGATTTCTACAAGAATCAATCGTTACGCGATCAGTATATGTCTTTCATGGAGGAGTATGAGGCATTAGGGCATATGTCACGAGTCGATCAGGGGGGGGGGGGGTGAAGGAGTGGAACGATGCTACCTCCGACACCACCCAGTTGTAAAAGAGGGAAGTACTACTATACGGGTAAGGGTGGTGTTTGGTGCATCAACCAGAAGATCAGCTGGCCTTCCGCTAAATGACCGGTCATCCAAAGAGATCTTCGATCGATAATTCTTCGTAGTCGTTTTTGCCAAATCATGTTGGTAGCCGACATTGAGAAAATGTTTCGGCGAGTGGATGGTTTCCCAGAAGATAGGCTGTTTTAATCAATTCTTTGGCGTCCGTCACCGGATCACCCCTTGGCAACATATGAATTGAAAACGGTCACCTATGGAATCAAACCAGCCCCATTTCTTGCGACAAGGACTTTGGTACAACTTGCAAATGATGAAACCGAGCGATTCCCACGTATATCTGCCACGGTGAAAAACGATTTTTATATGGATGATGCCATAACTGGGGCGAACGATTCTGTGTCCGCCAAGGATTTACGGGTTCAGTTCGTGGAAATGCTTCAGAGCGGTGGATTCAAGCTTCAAAAGTTCGCGTCGAATTGTGCATCCGTTTTGGAAGGTATATCCAATGTAGACCTCTCAATTCAGGCAGCGGATGGAATTTACCTGGACCTGGACCCTATGGTTAAAACGTTAGGACTGATTTGGATCCCCCAACAGATGAGTTCCGATTTCATTTCAAGGCTCTTTCTCTCGTAGAACAAACAGAAAATTTTCTCAATCAAGTTTGTTTGTTTGTTTGATCCACTTGCATTTATAGGGCCTGTAATTACCCAAGCCAAAATCATTATTCAACTCTCATGGCAATTGTTGGATGATAAGAGGCAAAAACTAGCATGGGACTCACCATTGCCATCGTAGTTAGAAGAACAGTTTAGGAGATTATACCAACAACTCCCTCTACTCAACGATTTACGCATTGGAAGATTGGTAGTAACTTCTCAAGCGACAGAAACCTAATTATCCATATTTTATGATGCTTCGGAAAAGGCCTTTGGAGCGTATGTATACATGAGGACAGCAGATTCATCAGGGCGAATCAAGGTGGCTCTACTGTTATCCAAGTCGCGGGTAGCATCGCTCATAACACAAACGATCCCAAGGCTTGAGTGGCGCGCTGCAACATTGGCTGCTGAATAGAGTTTTCATTCCCGGGAATGATTGAGATTTCCAGGGATTCCCGTTTTCCGGGAAATGATTTTCTGTTTCCCGGGATTCCCGTATTTCCCGGGATTTTCATATTTCCCGGGAAGCTTTATAAAAAAAATAACTATCTATTTTCAAACAAAAACCATCGCACCATTTACTTATCATATAATTCTAACCAATGAACTCACTACATCACTTGTAATGAAATAGTTATTCATTAAATAGATGTCGGTTTTGACGATATCTATTTCATGAATTTTGCTATATAAAATAAAGGAATTTTCAAAAGATCTTTTCTACACCCAAAAGTTGAAACCGTCATTATAGGCGTTTTCTGCGTCTATTGATGGCGGAAAAGTGTTCTTCTGAGCGACATGACGTTTTTGAGCGTCTATTGATAGGCAGATAATCCGGTCATTGAGTCGAGCAGTTTTTACGGTACAAATGGGGAAGTACAACTTGATATGGTTTTTGAACCACGCATACCAACAAGCGGGTTTAGTGCTGTGGTATAGTATCTGGTTCTCACGCTCATGACCATGGATCGATCCTGGTTGATGTCGCATGTGTATTTTTTTTCATGTGCGTGCATCACCAACACATGTATTAAAAAATAAAACTTCCACAATTATGCCTCTTTTAAGTGCATGTATTGGAAGTATGGAAATACGCAAAAAACCGAGAGGGTGCAAACCAGATTCGAACCATGATCATCGGATCGACTAGCACACTATTTATCTACTGCTCCAAACTTACCACTGAAGTGAAACGTAACCAAAGTCGATGTGGTTTTACGTTTCATATGCATGATTGCTCATGCTGTTGATAAACATGTGAACATGTGTTATCCCCAGCAAAATAAAGATATACAGTCAAGTCTCCTTTAAAGCGTTAATCATCGTATGTTGAACAAGTTTAATGTATATTCATAATAATTTATCACCTACCAGAGTAGCCACATTCTCTATTGTAGAACTTACTTAAGGACTGTTCATTTTATAAAGTGGACACCTTGTGCATGCTATATCTTTATAATATATCAATAGAATCGTAATCGGTTTTCTGTATACAGTATCGTTAGACTATTATATTATTGCACGATGGTGTTATAACAAAAAAGCCATCAAAATAATTATAATTCACACGAATAAGGAACAATGTTTAGAATGGTCAAAGATTGGTAGGTCTGGAGCCAAGTATAATAGTTGAGTATACCAAAACACAATTCATTCATAAAAATTCGGATTTTTGGTATGTGAAAAATATTGTTTAAGTTTGAAGAACATCTTTTCTAGGAAGTTTTTGTCGAAACTTCTTTGTTCTTCTTTGTAAGATCTTATATTTCCATATAAGAGGAAAATAATAGTATTACGATGCACAGAAAACCGATTATGATTTCATTGATAAACTAGCTAACCCAGCGTGGCTAATCACGTTCCATAAGAATTTTCAAGCAAAAACCTCTTTCAAAGATTAATAATGTTTATGTTCAATTGTAAAATGATAACATGGACAGAGAAATTTCTCTGTTGATTAATATGCCATTGGTGTATGAATAATAAGCTGAGACACGCATGATATTTATGAACGCAAAATCGCCCAAATTTATGCTCTAACCATACTCCACTGTTATAGTGCCGTTATTCTGATCTGAAATAATTACAGCCTTAAATGCTGTTGTGAAATATTTCAAAAGTTCCAGAAGCTTCTATAAATTAGAGAGAAGAATCTGACTGAAAATTCTAGAATATTCTATTGAATCCCGATTAACCAGTGCTACAATTTCTGTATAGATCTTTGTGCTGCGATGGCGATCGTCAACGATATACAACGAATCGAATTGTAATTAGGGGACTATCGACTAATGAATATATCGAGTCATCGAACAGGAATGCTTTGGAAAGCTCTTTTAGGGGACCATTATAGTTACCATAAAAAAATATTTTTATTTTGCCTTCATAAGTCGATATCGAACCATGGAACATCGACTCAAGAAGGTTGTGTAAATAAAAAAAAAACTAGAATATTCGGCCCACAATCATGTTTATCTTTCCTTTGCAAATATCTTATTTGTTTTTGAACCTTATATTGAAATGACGAAACCCGTAATGAATCACATTTTCAACTTGCATCGGAATTTAAGTGCGGTCGAACAGCATAAAGTTGGTTTGTTTACATTTTGATTACCGTCCAAGTTCATAAAGCCGGAAAACTACAATGATAAAAAGATCGTGACTTTTATACGAATTAGGAAGGACAAAGCTCCGGAAAAATCTAGAACACCCTGTGCAATAGCTGTTATAGTGCTCCACAATTTGCAATAGGGTCCTAAAATGGTTAATTAAATCTTGTTTTCATTTAATAACACGAAAGATCATATTACTGCAACTACTTTAGCAATTTTTCTCGCTCGAATAACGGATATATCATATTTAAACTTTAATTTCAAAATTGGATCCATAAATGAACCTTGACACTTGAGATCATGTTCGACGTTCGCTTAGTCGACAAAAATATCACAGGGGTTTTAGTTTTAACACTGGGGTTGTTCCTATCTGACATTTCGGAAGGGACACGGAAAACAAAATACACCCGAAATTTGAGTTCAAATCAAGGAGTGTGACAAAATCTATAAAAACATAAAAAAATGTTTTTTGTACTTAAACAAATGAAAAACATTAAAAAATTGAGTAAACATGTGTTTTTGGCCTGAACGTAAGCGTTTGGCACTAAAATTGGGACAGGGCTTTAGGACCCTATTGTAATGTTGTTACATTCAAATGGACTTTTGCAGTGCTCTTAATTTGACTGTTGTTGTGCTCTTAAATTACTGTTGTATGCTGCTCAATGAAACCTTTCAAAGCGTTACTGACAGACAGAAAACTCTGGGATTTTATAAACATGATAAAAAAGATATAGCATAAACAAGGTGTCCTCTTTATAAAAAATAATAAATGAATAGTCTTTAAAACATGAAAACTCTGTGGAATCTTTTGCTGGTGCTATTCAAAGAAAACAAGATCACGGTTCTACTTTCACATTGATAAAAAATATCGATGAATGCTACCCAGAATGAGCCGATTATAAGAAACCGTGCCCCATATATGGGATTAAATTTTAACCATGGTTTTAGTATAATAGTAAAAGAGTTTTCTATAGATGAATCGATCATTTTGACTCAAGAACAACTTCTGCAAATTGGCTATTAGTTTTTGCAAGCAATTTATTTTAAGAATTATGGCTCCGATATGTTGATTTTAGAACAGAACGTTCAGTGGGGAGATTGTAGTAAACCGTTTGGAGAAGTCAAGAGAACATATATACTGATTTTTTTTATCATGAAAAATATGAAAACAAAATTTCATTTTTATATAACGCAATAATCTTTTTTTTATCATTTTTAATTTTGACTATCTATGAATTGTGATAAGAATTAGTTGTTCAGGACAAAATTTCAGAGACATTTTCGATAAGAAAGATTTTCTAAGAACAACTTATGCTGTCCATAAAGGCCCATATTGAAAAAAGTAGGCACTGAGAAAATAGCGCTCAAACTTTGAAGTTTTTCTTTCATACAAATGTTTATAAATGGCCCCATAAATAACGTAGCATTTTTCACTGATTTTTTACACCCCCCTTCCCTCTCGTACCGTTTCGTCACAAATGCTGATACTTCCCCTTGGAAAATACGTAACATATCAAGCACCCCCCCTCCTTCTTCTTCTTCTTCTTGGCATTGACGTCCTCACTGGGACAGAGCCTGCTTCTCAGCTTAGTGTTCTTATGACCACTTCCACAGTTATTAACTGAGAGCTTTCTATGCCAAAGTTGCCATTTTCGCATTCGTATATCGTGTGGCAGGGGGCCCAGATAGCCGTAGCGATAGACGCGCAGCTATTCAGCATGACCATGCTGAGGGTCGTGGGTTCGAATCCCGCTGGTCGAGGATCTTTTCGTAAAGGAAATTTTCTCGATTCCCAGGGCATAGAGTATCTTCGTACCTGCCACACGATATACACATGCAAAAATGGTCAATCGGCAAAGAAAGCTCTCAGTTAATAACTGTGGAAGTGCTCATAAGAACACTAATCTGAGAAGCTGGCTTTGTCCCAGTTGGGACGTAACGTCAGAAAGAAGAAGATATCGTGTGGCAGGTACGATGATACTCTATGCCCAGGGAAGTCGAGAAAATTTCCAACCCGAAAAGATCCTGGACCGACCGGGAATCGAACCCAGACACCTTCAGCATGGCTTTGCTTTGTAGCCGCGGACTCTAACCACTCGGCTAAGGAAGGCCCCCCCTTTGCATTTTTTATTAATTTTCCTCAGTGATTGGGTTGAAACAAAAAATTAGAATTCAGAAGTTCAATACAAAATTTGATATTAATTACTGACTAAAATGTAAGGATAATCTAATCTAACAGTATGATATACAGTAGCGCTCGAAAGTAATTTGGAAAACAGTTTCAAATAAACACAGTTCCTGTTACATAATTTTGGTATCTAGTTTCATATAGGCTAAATTGTATTACTTTTGCTGTTGTCACCAAGCCAAACAAGTTTACTATAGAAAATGTGAAAAAAAAATTGATTGGATTGATGAAGCTCGTTATTTTTGAGTTAGGGTACAATATATTTTTAGTTTATTTTTAGTTAGAACAAAAATTTCGTTATTGAAGGATTGTTTTTTTTTTTAATTATTCTTTGTTAGAAAATAGATTTCAATGAAAATGAACAATACAATATATTAATTCGAAATGAATTATTATCCAAATTCAAATCTATTTGGCAATCAGTGGCCAGATATAGAAAAGATTACACTTGATATATTTGGAATGTTTAGAAAATTTTAGCGATTATTATACAAATTATTTATCTCTATTAATATTTCAGCTGAACTTCATTATCTTTCTTCATAATAAAATAAACCTACACAACCTATAATGAAACAGTTGAATAATACAAAATTATCAAATTACCAAGTTATCAATAAAATTGAATGATAGGGCAATTTCGATATCACTCGAATCTGTTGTCCACATTAATATTCAGGCTATTCCATCAAGAGCATTGATACATCAAAACAAATCGATGAGTTGATTGAGTGAGATCTCCTGCAACATTGAATGCATAATACACGGTATAAATATCTTGTTTCATGTAATATATGCCGAAAAGAGCATATTTTATTGTCTTGAAAACGGCTGACTTTATGACTTGTTAACAAATGAGAAAAGAATGTAGTTAAAGCATTGATTTTTAATTTATTTATTAAACTTTGATTTTGTTTATTTATAAATTTATCAATTAAGACACGAATATAATATAATATTTACATAACCATTTAAAGCTTTGAAAAATCTGTTTGATTGCATTTATCAAGAAAATCTAAAATTTCTCAGATTTCTTTTCAATCTTGATGAATGTTTTGAAGCTGAATCATCATTTTATAAACCAAGTTTATAAGTCAAACAAAACAGAGGACAGAGCCTGCATCTCAGTGTTCTTATGAGCATTTCAACAGTTATTAACTGAAAGCTTACTGTGCCAATGACCATTTTTGCTTGCGTATATCGTGTGGCAGGAACGAAGATACTCTATGCTCTGGGAAGTCGAGAAAATTTCCAACCCGAAAAGATCCTCGACCGGTGGGATTCGAACCCACGACCCTCAGCTTGATCATGCTGAATAGCTCCGCGTTTACCACTACGGCTATATGGGCCCCGTAAAGATCCCCCTCCCCCCTAAATAGCTACGTCATTTATGGATGACCCCTTACATTTCTTCCTGACATATTTAACACAACCGCATAGCTTACTAATTCTGCTTATAATGATCAGCAAAAAATAATAAACTTGAACACAATTCACGTTTGCAGCTGAAATTTAAATTAAAAGTTCGTATGGAGACTGGTATGCCTTTATTTTTCAATATGGGACTGCACCAACTTCATATTTTCCAATACATTTTCAAACAATGTGTGTTTATTTTTATATGCATAATAAAATGCAGATTAAAATAAGTTTTATTGCACTCATTTGATAACTGTCAAGCAATGATACATAGTTTTGACATCATGAATGCTCTAAAGCATGACTTTAAATCGACAATATGTTGAGCATTATTATTATAAGTAAATTTTCTGGGATGTAGAAAAAATATTGTTCGGAAAAGATCTTCACGAGTTTTATATAGACGGTTATTGTTAACGACTGGATGGTTTAACTTGCTGGAAATATTTTCGGCACTGCAGTCTTAAAAATAAGCTAACACGTGTGTTGCTCCTACGTCCGACGTTTCGGTTATTTTATTTTTATTTTTAAGACTGCAGTGCCGAAAATATTTCCAGTGAGTTTTATATAGTTATGCGGCTTGGCAAACCTCTGAACGAACACCAACACCAAAAAATCCACTTAAGGGTTGAAGAAATCATTTCGTGACGCGTTCACCATTATTTTGCGATTATGTTGTGCACATAAGTTTTTTGAGAATTATTATTTATGTATATCAATTCCAAAAATATGGAAAATCTGGCTTTGGTGTAAAATGTTGAGTGCGATAATTAAACCTTATTGTAATTTCTGTAAATTCCAGTTATTTACTATTGCATCTTCTTTCCAAAAAAATATAACGGTAAATGTAAATGACTGCTAATAAGAGCGGTTTTAAATTTAAAAAAAGTTTGAAATTCCAATCCCCATATCTTTCTTAGGGGTCGTCCATAAACCACGTGAACATTTTTCCTGACTTTTCAGTCACCTCCTCCCCCCTTGTGCTTTTGTGTGGTTTTGACGAATAGCCCCCCGCTCGCCCAATGATCATGTGTTTCATTTGTTCATGAATGAAACAGAAATTTGAAAAATGGGAGAAGAGATATTTATGAATTGGTTTGCTATTATTAAGCGAAATGTGAGATTATAGTGTGACAAACTTCTGCAAAAATCCCTAACAAAATTAGCTTCAAAAAGATTTGTTTCTACTGCAGTGTTCCTTATTATTGTTTGAGGAATTAGTTTTCACTTAGAGATAATTTTGTATTAACATTACAGTACTAACATGTGGGGAACATTTTTTTTTTTCAAATTTTGTCATAGTAATTTCCATAGAAATCTTAATCGTCTTCTAATCGTTGTTGGTAAAGAAGATATGAAATATTGAATTTAAAATTTTTTTTTTTAATTTGAACCATCCGACTGCTAATGAAACCTTTCAGGTTTAGTTGATGGTGGAATTTTCTTTGAAACACAAATGGGTGGACCGTGGTCTTTGGCTAGATACCCCCTCCCCGCTAAATGATAACATAGTTTATCAACGGCCTCTATTTTGATAAGTAATTGTTAAAAGAATTACGGTAATCCAGTTTGCTGTATGCACACTTAGATGTTTGATTACAATATTACATCGTCAAATGAATCGAATCCCACAAACCCTGGGTCTCCTATTTCGAGGAGTCTCATACCGTCCCCAACCATGCGAGTAATAGGAGACCGAAATGTAAATAAATGAAAAGTAAATCAATCAGCAAACGTCAACGATAAAATTCTGCTTATAAAGCGCCCGACTGTTATAGTCAAGTGTGTTTATTTGTTTCTCCCTCATATATTACCCAATCCAACACGCACGGCATGAAATTCTATTTCCACTGCAAATGTATAAGTCATTGCCGATAATAAAGATAAACAAACATATAGATTTTGACTCTGGTATAAGTAAGAAATTCCCGCAGCACCGCGTTGGTACTTTAAATATATTTATAGAACATATCATCTCACCCCTTCTCGCACTTGGCTGTCCAACGGGTGTTGTATTTTACTCCTCTTGCAGGTTGTCCTCCGTGACAAGATGGTTCCATCTTGTGTGATGTAGAGAACCCCATTCATGAAAAACTGTGATAGGCGAGTAGTGAGGGTTTATGTTTAAGGATCCGAAGGTTGCGGTTTCGAATTCAGTTACTGTTATATTTTTTTGTTTTTCATATTTTGGTGTCTAAGGCAAATTTCTTGTGGCGGAGCCTTGGGGCAATCGGGTATATGGGGTAGCTAACAAGGGAAGGTCACGATGGTGTTACACGGGGTTTTCAACCGGACTATTTTTGTTGGATTCAACATGTCGAAATATGTGAAACCCCAAAGCCTTTCGGGTGAAGAGCCAGGGAGATGTAGTATGTTGTTAACAAAATGTTAATAAAATCTTAAATTTGTTTTACCAAATTAGGATGATAGTGTTGTCTAACACAGATCACCTAGATATAAGAAATGAATGTAATGTTTGGAATGATACTAATAAAGAAATTAAAAAAAAAATATGTACATCGTAATGTTCTGAATGGCTTCAACGGATGACGCATGAATTTGGATACTAGGTTCAAATAATGACTTATTCAGTAGGTACAAGAATGTTGACACTTTTGACCGGGTTAAATCCGCTCGATAAAGGCAATAAATACATTACTTAGAAAAGAGATAACTTAACTTTATATAAAATGAGTAGTAGAAAATCGGTAAAATAGAATGGTGTTTGATTTTCGATGATGTTATTACTTTTAATAAAAGTAACATTGTTGCTAAATAAATAACTTTACTCAAGAAAATTGTTTTAAAAAGAACAAAATGTTTATTATTTATGTGTGATTTTTTGTGTATTCATACACTAACAAATGAGGCCATTTGAAATCACAGATCTGACTGTTATTTTTTTAGTTTCAGTTCAGTCATTTAAAACGACAATATTTTCACTTGTCCCACTAGTTTCCAAAATTTTCAATATTTACCTTGAACTTTGGCACAAACATTAAATTTAAATATAGCATAGATTTAGTAGGAAACAATCTGAAAAATATAGTAGATCTTATTCATTTTATTTTTTTTAAGAACCCTCTCTATACGAATTCCTTTACCCATTTGTCACACGGTACCTTATTTCGATAGTCACTCAAGCAAAATGATTATCTAAATACAGGGACCGGAATCTATTATGATAATTCGCCACAAGAAATCGGGTTGAATTTCATAAATTTGCCTGAAGAACCAAAAAATAAAAACAAAATATATACTCACGCTTATTCAGAATCGAACCAAGGACCTCCCGATTCATAAACCAGTACTAACTCCACGAACCTATCAACGACTTGATGGGAGAAGTGACAAAAGCAATATATAAAGCGTTTTATATTGCAATATTCATTCCATTCCTCTGACATGTCCACCATCCATTTGCCGCGTGACCATTTGCCTAAGTGTGCGTTTCCGATGCCATCATTCGGCTTCGGATTGGTTGTGCAATTGTGTGGGTCGGGCGTAAACATTTAGATTGCTCGAATTTTCAAGTCCAATGTGCTCGATTTCAATTGACGGGTTTGCCCGTCTACGCTTAGGAGGCGAATCTTACCATCAATAGGTGGATTTAGCACCTAATACGCTAGGAGGGAAATCCGCCATCCGAATTATTTTGGGTGTATGAACTCAGTAGGCTTATAAAGTTTTCGTGGATGTAACAGTCACAATTTTTAATATAAAGACTCTAGTTGGATCAAGAATAAACTCCACGAGGACTTTTACTTAATGCTATAAACTTTGTTGTTCTGAAGCCTAGCATTTAAGATGAAACTAGGTATCATTTCTTTAAAAAAACATGAATAAATTACTCACAAAGAAGAGAAATAACCAACAAATATACTGGTAGAAAATACATATAGGATCGATGAAGCCACATGACTAAGAACAAATATTCGAATAAAAGCGAAAAATAAAGCCAGGCATTGTTTTTACGTCTGAAAGCTTTTTATCACGGTTTTGTAAAATAAAACACAAAAAATACGAAAATTTTTTTTTGTGTTTATTGTCGCTTGTGCTCCTATAGCCTATAATACAAAGCAAACTACAAATCAAAACCGTGTTTTTGATTTTTGCTTTAAAAAGTGGATCAAAAGCTTTTGATTGATATAAAAAAGTTCTAATTTAATTATTATTTCGTTTTATGAAAAATAGTTTTTCTTAGTAGTGCTACTATAGGAACAATAGGTTTCCTGTAGATGCAAGGGAGCTTAAATTATAAGCAAAACTATATTTCGATTATTTTTTTAACAAAATCGAGTTGTGTATCAATGGTACTTAGGTAAATGGTTCCTGAGCTTCATGCAAAACGGCCGTAAAAAGCTACTTGTGCGACTATATGGGACTGTCTACTAAGGGAACACCGACCCTACACGAAATACGAATAACTTAAAAAATAAAATTCCATCAATTTTGCTCTATATCCACGTTTTTCAGAATTTTCCGGGATACCGGGATTTCCCGGGAAATGGTAATTTCATTTCCCGTTTCCCGGGAAATCAAATCCCGGGAAATTTGAAAACTCTACTGTTGAAATGTATTCCCAGGTTATGGATTCGGTCGAAACTCCTATCGAAACTTTCTTCTGGACGGATTCAGAAATTGTTCTTCATTGGTGTGCTGCAGTCCCATCGACTTGGACGATCTTTGTTGCGAATCGTGTCGCCAAAATTCAACGGTTAATCGAAAACTGCCACTGGAATCGTATTCCCGGAGAGAAAAATCCAGCGGA
The DNA here is from genome assembly GCF_002204515.2 of Aedes aegypti. Classification (NCBI taxonomy): domain Eukaryota; kingdom Metazoa; phylum Arthropoda; class Insecta; order Diptera; family Culicidae; genus Aedes; species Aedes aegypti. The sequence goes on along the minus strand of NC_035108.1, from coordinate 183,453,299 downwards.
TCTCATATCTCGTGGGATCCTCTCTGAAGAAATTTTGCAGAATCGTTTGTGGTGGAAAATTGGCCGAAGCAAAAGATGTGCACCGCAAATGGAATGGCAGAGGGTGAGACGACAAGTGGTATTTCATCGAAGAGTACGTACTACAATATTCAACCTACACTACAATGGTTCGTCATGCTGCTCGGTGTCGTCGTTACCTACACAACCTGCGAGTGAAGAAGGGCAATCGCAAGGTCGGACCATTGACCGTAGAAGAACTACTACAAGCCGAAACCAAAATAATACAGTGGGTTCAACAAGATGTTTTCGATAGAGAGTTGAAGGCGGTAAATAAGGGAGAGTGTATCGCGACAATCACCCCTACGCTGGTATTGCCCGTTTGTCGCGCACGATGGTTTGTTGAGGGTAGGGGGGATACTTGGGAAGTCGGATTCTCGTCATTTTATGGCCGAACTACCTAAACTAAGAGTTGTTCCAGCAAAACCATTTTCGACTACTTCGGCCGGATCTATGTGCAACCTGGGTATCGAAGAACAGCAGTAAAGGCGTATGTGGCAGTGTTTGTATGTTTCTCCACGAAGGCAGTACATCTGGAGTTAGCCACAGATTTATCGACGGCCTGCTTCATCCAAGCTTTAAGGAGGTTTATTTTCGTCAGGGAAAGTGTGTCCAACTGTTCTCCGACAACGACACAAATTTGTAGGTACAAAGAACGCCATGTAAAAGCTTCTACATAATCTTCGATCCAAGGAACATAACGAAGCAGTTTCGAAGTGGTGTACAGACGAAGGAATGCAGTGGAGTTTCATACCCCCGGCGCCCCCACTTTACCGGCCTATGGGAGAGTGCCTTCCGATCAACAAAGGTGCACCTGCTGAAGGTACTAGGCAATACAGCGGTATCGTATGACGATATGACGACTCTCCTAGCCCAGATAGAGTGTTGTCTAAATTCAAGGCCCATAACACCTCTATCTGTAACCCAGAAGATTTGGAGGCCCTAACTCCTGGCCATTTTTTGGTTTGCACGTTTTTGCAAGCTTTACCCGAGAAGAATTTGACTAGTGTACCACCAGGAAGGCTGCAAAACCGAGACTTCATTCAACGATGTCTTAAGTTTTATTGGAAACGGTGCACAATGGTCGGGCTCCATCTAAAGGGGCGGCCAAAACTACCATAAACTTTTTTGAGATTTTTATGATTTTTTTAGTTTTAAAATATACCTCATGTGTTATATTATTATGGTCCTTAATTGAAATTGAACTAACATTTAAATGTCTATGATTTTTATGACGGCAAACCAGCTGAAGTCCAAAAATTGTAAAAATGTTACCGCGGTGGAAGTCCGAATATCTCACCCAACTGCAGGCACGTATCAAATGGTGGCAACCGCCAATGGAAATAAGGACTGGAAGTCTGGTAGTGATTCGCGACGACAATCAACCGCCGACACGCTGGAGAATGGTACGCATTCATGCCGTGCATCCCGGGGACGACAACGTAGTTAGAGTCGTCACACTCAAGACAGCCGATGGGTTCATCAAAAGACCGGTTTACAAAATATGTATTCTGCCGGTACTTGATTCGGTGAAAGCGGAGGTGATGGATCCACGGTATACCTCTGAAACTCCGGCCGTCTTAGAGGGGGGGAGGATGTTGTGAACCATCCTACACAACCTCTACTCTTAGTTGGTGCTGACAGTCATCGCTACCAAAAATTTTGCGTATGAATACTTCCTCTAGTTTTCAAGAAAGATTGCGAGAAGAAGAGTAACAATTGTTGTACAAACTGCCCTTAAGTCTGCAAGTCATTCCATTGCCAGAATAAAAATGTCCAGCCATGCGAACAGTTGTGTCGAGGAAGAAATTTTAGTAGTTTAACTAAATATATCCACTTAGTAATCAATAAAGTTTAGTCCGCGTTATGGTGTTTAAGTGCCTCAAACAATCTATGTTTTTTTGTGGTATACCGAGTAGACTCAAGTGCTCAAGTAGTTCATTTGAAAAGTTACTGAAAACATCTTGATAAACTTGACTTCATTGCTATTTGTTAAGAACATTTGCAGTAAATTTTGTCGTTTTAAAAATGTTGAACGTCAAACACGGAGTGAAATGCATTTTCATTGGAACGGCAATGAAACTTTATGAGCTTTCTATGTTAATATGCAATTAAGCTAGAACTGTGTAAGTTACAGAGACTTTTATTGATGCGTGCATGAAATCATTTTTGAAAAGCATATCTTAGAGAGATGTTTCGCGTGTTACTTAGGATTCATCAATCAAATAATTTCATCCATTTATTGAGTGGGTGTGATGTGATTCGTACTAGTAAACGACATTTTTGAGCAAATTCTTATGCGACTTCTTCTTATCTGTGCACACCTGGTCCGTCCCCAGTTGGAGAGAAGTTGTGACTTCAGACATAATCTTGTATTATTGTTCGTTGTTGCAACAATATTCTTAGAAGATACTTTATAAGGTGTATCATATTTTGCAACCATGTTAGCTTACACAGTAATTCATTTCATGAGTCTTCAAACGATGGAAACACATTAGTTTAAGAATCATGTGGATCAAATTATTCCCAAACACATTTTGGAACTTATGTCTGTTTCAACTCAAATCGAAGAGACGGGCAGATGCTCCCTCGATGGTCTCTATGTTTCCATATCACAGCAAACTTAATATTTTCAATTTCAATTACGATAATTATCACAATGCTTTCTCGTCCAAGCGGCAGCAGCAAAGTGTGCAATGGAACAGTCATAAATCTGGAACGTAGCCGGAATGATTCTCTAATTACATTACCATCGCTACATCGGCTATGATGGTTCGACATCTGGGTTAATAGCACCGATGCTCATTCTAGAGAGCTATAGTCCAGAGTCCAAAAGCATGATACTGATTTGATTGTATTTCCAACAAAGTGTGGCACTCAAACAAGTCAAATTATCTTTATGACACTGGGTAAAATGTTATCATAGGTAATGGTTTCTAATCGATGCTGGTTTATAATTTTTGCCCAAGCGACAGTGCCAGTGGAGTGAAGTTCTTGAAACCGCATGGAAAATGCAATTATCTTGTTGATAATAATCAAATAAAATGGCCTTAAATAGTCTTATCGGGTGATCAATTCAATTGGAAAACAATTAGCTACGGTTTGCTGTTTGATGCAATATAAGACTTCAGAAAAAAGGGTATTTTCATGCTCTAATTAGATTTACGACGCTTCCGTAATCATAACCAGCCGTATTGTTTGGCACAACTTTCGTTTGAACGTGCCACACAAAAAAACGGCATGTAACTAGGGCCTTCTGGGTTATGTAAGCATAGCAAGCAAAACTCGTACAATGCAACAGCTATGCGTTCTTTAGGGTTGCTGAATAAGGATTTAAACATTGTTTGATTCAAATATTAAATACAAGATGACAAGAAGACAAGAAGACAAGAAGACAAGAAGACAAGAAGACAAGAAGACAAGAAGACAAGAAGACAAGAAGACAAGAAGACAAGAAGACAAGAAGACAAGAAGACAAGAAGACAAGAAGACAAGAAGACAAGAAGACAAGAAGACAAGAAGACAAGAAGACAAGAAGACAAGAAGACAAGAAGACAAGAAGACAAGAAGACAAGAAGACAAGAAGACAAGAAGACAAGAAGACAAGAAGACAAGAAGACAAGAAGACAAGAAGACAAGAAGACAAGAAGACAAGAAGACAAGAAGACAAGAAGACAAGAAGACAAGAAGACAAGAAGACAAGAAGACAAGAAGACAAGAAGACAAGAAGACAAGAAGACAAGAAGACAAGAAGACAAGAAGACAAGAAGACAAGAAGACAAGAAGACAAGAAGACAAGAAGACAAGAAGACAAGAAGACAAGAAGACAAGAAGACAAGAAGACAAGAAGACAAGAAGACAAGAAGACAAGAAGACAAGAAGACAAGAAGACAAGAAGACAAGAAGACAAGAAGACAAGAAGACAAGAAGACAAGAAGACAAGAAGACAAGAAGACAAGAAGACAAGAAGACAAGAAGACAAGAAGACAAGAAGACAAGAAGACAAGAAGACAAGAAGACAAGAAGACAAGAAGACAAGAAGACAAGAAGACAAGAAGACAAGAAGACAAGAAGACAAGAAGACAAGAAGACAAGAAGACAAGAAGACAAGAAGACAAGAAGACAAGAAGACAAGAAGACAAAGAAGGACAAGAAGAAAAGAAGACAAAGAAGACAAGAAGAAGAAGACAAGAAGACAAGAAGACAAGAAGACAAGAAGACAAGAAGACAAGAAGACAAGAAGACAAAAATATAAACAGTTTTAAACTGCGTTAGTAATAAAAAAAAATGCTCCATTTATATTTCAACCAAATTTGAATTTGAACATCTCTTTTACGAGCGCATTCAACGAAGACAGTCAAAATCTAATAAAATGAAATATGCTTTTTGTTTTGAGAGTTTTGACTGTCTTCCAGGCCTACCGGGCCGCCAACTGCTGCTTCCTCGGTGGTGGTCGGTTGGTATTTCACGATGGCATGTTGTTGCTTTCGGAACGATTCGCTGGATGCCTGCGTCAAAAGCGAGTTACCGCACAATGTCCCGGGTTTCCATTGCTGCAAAGAATGATGATGTCCTACCGCGAGCAGTCCATGAGAGCGTTGTGATGCTTTTGTTTAATCCATTTGTTCTTTCGAGTCGACTCCTCTCTGTGTACGTTCATTTATTCGCATTCAAAGCCGGACTGTGGAATTCAACAGCAGGGATAGGATTGGAATCAACACAATGCTCGCAGATAGATGCCAACAAAGCTCAATGAAAGAAAATGTTTTGTTCTTCATCTCATGATTTAGGGCATAATACGGATGACTGTTTAAAAATATTTTCCCGTCTAATAAGTTTCTTAGAGAATTACCTTTAGCCAAATAATCCAACTTATTTTTTCATTCTCTTCAAAGTGTAAGACTAAATTAAGGAAACACCGTTATTCAAGACATTTTCAGAGCATGACATCAACCACCACCCATGAAGCGGACACATAAAAGCTAGAACCTAAATGTCACGTTAGATAATGGATTTTCCATTACAGGCAAGACAGAAATTACATCCTCTGCACACGTAATGTGTTGAAGCGATATTTTTCGCCTTAGATGGGTTTTATTTTTGTGTTCCATTTTGTCTCGAGAGTTGAACCAAAAACTTCAGAAAGGTGGGACGACTACCGGGCCCATCAACTGTTTGAAATCACGTGAAACTTATTTAGGAATACAGTAAACGGCATAGGCCTAGTATGAACCAGCAGAGTAAATGATGATTTGACATTAGGGGGAGATCCCCCAGTGCCGGACAGCACCCAATACCGGACAAAGTTGAAACATTGAGAAATCATGGTCCAATTAAGATGGTGTATTAGTAGAAAAGAAAGCTATTATGTAGACTAATGTTTGCGTAGAATAACACATCCTTGAAATATGCATCCCTTTTTAAAAAAGTAGAAAAGTTTGAAAATCTTTAAAAAATTGACGTATCTTCTTAATTTTGAGCCTATTTAGTAATTATTTTGAATATGAAAAAATACTTTGGATCCCGCAAGCATATTCGAACATAATACTAATTTGATAGTATGAATGTATTTTGTACCGTAATTGAAGTAAATATGGACAAATTACAATTTTGGTCAAGCACCTCCTGTCCCTCAGTTTCGGACAGCTTGATTTGTTATATGATATCTTTGTAATTATTGCATCAGTGTCTCATAATACTTTCATTAGTCATGGGTTCCGTCGACCATGGTATCAAACTTGCAATAAAATTAAGAAGAATGAACATTCATAACAACATCGTAAAATGTTCTGTTTTCATCATATATGAAAGAGGTTTTTGATAGGCATCTTGCAAACTAAGAAAAACTCATTTTTTTTTTGTAAATGTTGCAATTGCATTGAATTGGTAATTATAAACTATTTCTATAGTGTACACATTCAATGATGTTCAAATTTACAGAATTCGAGGCATTTCCAGATCGTGTCCGGTATTGGGTGCCACCTTTCAAGATCGATCAATTTGGTACTAAAATACATCATCAGAACACAATGTCAAAATTCATATTTATATTTTCAAATTTATTTTTGTATACTATAAAAATGATAATATTTATCATAAATGGGTAACACAAGCCCATAAAATCAATATTTTTCGAATTATGAATTTAGTGGCTTAAGTGCCCGGTACTGGGGGATCTCCCCCTATATATCTTTTTTTCTTGTTTATCTTGTGTCATGACAGCGTAACAAAAATGAATTTTTGGCATGTCTCAAGGATCAAATTATGTGTCTTTAGTGAATTTGAAATATTCCAGCACATCATTATCTTTAACTACAGTTCACCAAAGTTGTATAAAACACTGATTTTATTGGTTTTATTTTTCGTGGTATAATCCAACAAGCATGCAAAATAGGACTTTATGTTCCATTTCAGTTAAAATTACATGATAAAATTTAGTTGGAATCGATTTTCAAGAAGCTTTCAGTCTCCATACAAAATTCTTCGTTTCTTTTATATAGCGAAACACAAAAATTTTCTTAAACAGCATGATCATCTGAAGTATTATAAGTATTGTTACATACTAGAGATGGGCAAAACGGCTCATTTCAGTGAACGGATGCGATCCGAATCACTCATTTTAGTGAACCGGATCTTATGAACGGTTCAGTGACTCAACGGCTTGCAAAATAAGAGCGAATGAAAAAGAGCGGTTCATTACCTGTTGCGCGACATACGTCGTTCCTTTCGTATTTTGTTCTGTCTCAGGGCGCTGCCGTAGTGAACGCGTCATGCGACGCGTGCGTGTGTGCGAACTCGCAAAGCAGTATATCAAAAATAGAAATTTCTACACGCGTTACTATGTCATCGGCCTCATTCTTCGTACATTCTTCCCAAGAAACTCACGATACACTCAGCTGATTCCCCCTACCCGAACCAAAAGGAAGAAGCAAAAAATGTGGTTGCCATTTAAGTGGGCATTTTCACTCTCTATCTTACATCTTCCTGTGAGCAAGTGGGCGGAGCAAATGTGTCTGTCTATGCTGAGAGCGCAGAGAGCACGGTGCAGCTGAAAACTTTGCTTGCATGTGTGCCCGTGGCGCGCAAAGCAAGACACGTGTCAAGCGTTAACGTAAAGCCAAGAAACGAACGAAGGAAAATAGGGGAAAATGATCGTTTCATTCTTTTTTCGGGTCAATTGTCTGATCCGAACTAATCAAATGAACCGACTCTCGCCAAAAATGAGCCACGGATCACTCGTTCTTTTAAGTGATCCGGATCTTTTGAACGGCTCCGATTCTTTTTGCCCATCTCTATTACATACATGAAATTAGAATTCTGTGGCAAATTAAGCAAATAAATTGCCATTCAAGCTGGCAAACTTGCATGCATGTTGGCTACAGCTTTAGGACATTTCATCGAATGACATTTGGTGGAATGACGTTTGGTCGAATGACATTTGATCGAAAGTACATTTGGTCGAATTGCTTTGGAACATTTACTTTGGTCGAATGACGACCCTAAACGTTCAGGAAAATTGGAGAAGTGTCGCCCAAGACCGACGAAGATGGAGAAATTTGGTTCACATATTATTTTCAAATAGTTTATTGAAAGATCATTTGGTAAAATTGGATATTGTTTTCTAAGTGCTGCAAAGTTAGTGAGATAACGTTTTCTTTTGAATGATCTCTCGAAATAGCCATGATTTCATTTGTCAATGATATTGTATTGCAGCGTATTGATTCCACCAATCTTTTATCATGTTTGAATTTCTACACGCCCGCTAGACAGTTAAGAAATCGGAATTTGTTTGCATCAAATAATCATTGAACTAACTATGCAAAATTCGGCCCAATGAATCGAATGATGTCTCTTTATAATCAGCATTGCACATAAATTGATCTGACCATGTCGCGAACAAAGCTAAGACAATATTTTAATTCCTAAAGATATGATACAACTTAGAATTAAGCAAACATGTAGTCTACTATTGATTGACGAAATAAATAAATAAAAAAAATTATTAACTGTTGTTGGATAAAAAATGGGACATTTTATGTAGTTTTATTTTTAAGTTTCATTCATCTTTTAATCTAGGATTTCGATGATTATTCAAATGAAGTTTTAAGAAGTAGATTTTCTGTACATTGACTGATAAATAAAGCGCTAGTGAATTTATTATTCTTTGAAAATATCATCATTCTTTGAAAAACTGCTCAAACAGTTTTTATTCTATTACTCAACGATATGAGCATAATGTTTTCATTATTTATTATTTCTTTGAAATATTATTGTTCTTCGTAATGAACTGCTGATCTTCATCTGATGGAAGCATTCGGAAAGAATGCTCGGGATCTTTCTTTAAATTCCGGGTCTTGCAGCTTACGGATGTGGGTAAGATTTTTGAATGGGGAAATCAGAATTAAAACGGGCGGAATAACTTGGAAAACCTTTATGGCGAAGTGAATGTTAGGTGTCTGCAATTCTGCTTATAGTAAATAAGCTTATTGTGAATTCCAAATTAATAACATTCCTCAGGCAAACATATAGCTTTACTGAAAGTGTGGATGACGTCGGGTGAAAAACAGAGTTTGCAGTAAAAGCTTTGAATAATTAAAAATTAAAATTGTGCTAATTCTATGTTAAGACGAGTTAACTGCTAGGCGACAAAAGTTGGCTTGCTTCTTTTTAAGATCAGCTTATCTCGAATCTCAGAACATGCCTGAACGAAAAAGCAGCATAAAATGTCAAAAAACGAAAGAGTTCAATCAATATTTTTGTAGAGCTCCATCAAATTGAATAACAAAATTTAGCTTATCGCGTATAGATTGTTGGTAAAATGATTGATACTTTTCCAATCATTCCTTCACAATTGTATTAGCGGCAAACGCTACTCTCGACGAGAATCAGACTAAACGTAAACCTTTGTTTTCGTACTATTTAGATTCGACCACTAACTTTTCCACAAAATGTCGGTTAGACCAAATATCATATGCTTTCTGTTGCAACTAAACCTTTTCGACCAAATGTCCATTCGACAAAATATCCGTTCAACCAAATGTACTTTCGACCAAACGTCATTCGACTAAATGTCATTCGACCAAATGTCATAGATTCCTTTCGCATCTGGTCGTATTTCATCTTGAGTTTCATGTGGCGTATTGAAAATGGAAAGATTCTTAGCTGAAACAATGTTGGCTAAATAGTATAAACAAACGTTTCGGTACAATATGTCATCGTAATTTACGGTATCGATTGAGTCCGATGGGCTGTGAACCATCATGTCTAGCTTTCAACAACTGAACTGTTAATGAAATGTTAATTAAATCCAGATACAACCTTATGCAATTATGTTCATTAGGGTATCAACTAATACATGAGCATGAGCATGAGCATGATTGACCGCCCGCAGTTGCTACTCCGTTATTGCAAGAACAGTTGTACTTACACAGGGAACCAACAGACACTAATCGGGATCAGTAGCATCCTCAATGTGTAAGTACTGGTGCTCTCATTATTATAATAAACAATGCCGGTCCCGGCTGCGTCCGAATGCAGGTCAATTTTGGAATGGGAGGGAAATGTTGACGTTTTACTTGCTTTACAGAAGCCGAGGAGTCCTCTGCACTTCCACAAGAAAACACTGGGAGTTTGGATATGGGAAAGGATTCGTTTTGGTAAACGATAAATATATAATTCGAAATGAATACGTGAGCATATACACGAATGACCGACACTGATAGTGTGGTTAATATGCAAACCGGACACGATACTGATTCCGTTGCTCGCTCGACAGGAGCATACAACAGGTACAACGTATCAAACTCTACTGACGCGTTTGTTTTTTGTTTTACTCCGGCGCATTTCGTTTTTTCTTCCGCGCAACGCGAACCGGCCACAATGGATCCGGATTCCGTCGCTCGCCCACAAGGAGCATGCAACAGATTCAACGGATCCAACACTACTCCATTAGGGTATCAACTAATGCATTTGTCATTAACTAGTAAACGGGCCGAAACAGTGACATAGGGTCAATGTTCAATATATTTGAAATGAATATCCCATGCAAACTTTAATTATATTTATTTATTTATTTATTGATTCATAAATCTGTAGAGTAAGGGCTGCCCCTTTTAAATTACTACATAAGTTGAGTCCATCAGAATTCATCAACTACTTAATTATGAAAAATAAAACTCAAACATTACACTAACAAAAATTCTAATTCCTCCTATTAAACCACGCAATACAGTCTCGCCAGAAAATATCTGCGGAATTTAGCTGTATTATTAATATTTACAATTTGAGTTCGACCAGATAAATAAGATCGCACTAAATTTGATGCATTTCGTGAGAAATAAAACTGAGTTGTTAGCTTATTGACAAGTTTAACATGCGAGACGCGATCAAAGGCTTTTGAAAAATCAATCATCAATAGAAACGCTACACCTCTCCTATCAATTTTCTTAAGAATATCGTCATTTAATTTTAGAATCGCAGATGTAGTGCTATGCGCTGGTCTAAAACCAGATTGGCATTCACTGAGTAAATTAAATGATTCAACAAATTGGAAAATTTGATTTTTCATATTTTTTTCAAACACTTTCGATAAACCGCAAAGAATACTTATTGGTCTTAAATTTTCCAATCCATTTATTCTAGGCTTTTTCTTTATAGGAATTATTTTGCAACTTTCCAGGCTTGTGGTTACTTTGAGGACGTTAAAATTAAATTGAAAATATAACGAACCTCAGAAACTGTTAAGGGCAGCAACAGTTTTATAAAACGTAGTGGAATCAGATCTATCCCAACTGAATTCGACTTAAAGGACTTGATTGAAAATGCAATATCACTCTCCAAAACAGTTGAAAAACTAAAATTGTTATACTGAGAACGAATTATAGACAGATTCTGATTACATGCAGTAAAATTCAAACCAAAATACTCATTTATTTCATCAGCACTATTCGTCACTTCCGCCAAATGGTCAGAACCACTTCATTAGTCTGATTTAGTTTATGCCACAAGTCTTTATTCGAGTTAGAAGATGCTAGGTGATTTGATACATAATTTGATTTAGCAGTATTAATCGAATGAGTCACTCGGTTACGCAATCGCTTATAATTATTGAAGTCATTGATATTCTTCGTACGTTTCCAATGAGCATAAGATGTATCTCTGTCTATCATTGCACTACAAATTTCATCAATTGGATTTTTCTTGGGCTGAGCAGTTCTTAACGGAACAAAAGAATTGAAAAGTTCTGATAAACAGTTGTTGAAAAAGTTCAATGCAAGGTCAGGATCAGTTATACTATAAAGTAGATTCCAGTTAACCCGTATAGGCCTGACTGAAAGCAAAAATGCTAAAACCCTCACCACTCAGCGAATACTAAACGGATTCAAATATTTTGTCAGTATACTGGCTCACATATCTAGTTTCTAAAAGATGCCAGAGGATTTCGGAAATGTTTCCGCATATTATTTCTTATAAACGATCAAGATTAATTATAATCTATTCCACAATGTGAAAGCCGTACTGTGCAAGAATTGTTTAGCTTAGGTTTGTATTTGCATATTTAATTGCAAAACAGGAAGAGTAACCGGTCATCAATAATTGGAGCTTAACATGACGGAAATCAATTCATCATTTTATAGCCTAGAATCAAAACAAATACGCGAATGCAAAAATGCAACATATCGCATCAAGGGGGCGACAACTATATATCTCGTAATTTGAAATTTTTGACTTCAATATGTTAAAACATTATTCTCAATTAGATCTGCAAAATATCCACAGCTCATAAGGGTGTGATACAAAATACATAAGTTGAAGTTTATTTTCCAAACATATTCTCTGTGATTTAGCATTACCTTGTAAAACGGTCATATTTTCAACGTTACACATCTCAAAATATTGATTTTCGAGTTATCTAGTTGTATCATCAAGGGGACGACATGTCTCCTGAAACTATAGAAACCGATAAATTTTCAATCTCGAAATATCTAAAACACCAATATATAAATGATGCACCTTTGAATCGTCATAAAAAGTTGCTGAAATGCATTTTCAAAAAATCGTTCGCAATAAGAATGAGTATCCAAAAACCTGGGAGCTTTTCGATAAAGTGAACAGGCCTACTGCGCACGACCAAGTAAAACTAACCAGCGCCTAAATGCCGACACGATAAGCGCATTAGTGACAAGTTATACTTCGTAACTAATGTAACGCCATATAAACTATAATTTAAGCATTTTATCTCTTAGCTCATGATCATAGCTTAAAACAAACATACATATATTTTAACATTCAGTATTGTGACCTTGGAAGATTAACCCCTTTCAACCTCATTCAACCAATTGTTGTCATATTGAATTAAACAATAAACCGGTAGGTTTTGTTCACACAACTACGTCATGTTTTGGTTGTGTTCATTAACACATTTTATTTATCACAATATCAAATACGGAAAAATATATTTGATAATTGAATCTTTGGAATGCATGTGCAAATTGCTTCAGTTTCGTACGAAATTCAAAACCAACAGGAAAAGCGCCACCGTGAAGCAACTGGAGAATACCCTTGTCGCACCCTAAAATATAAACATAATGTTTAAATCGATTTTTGATATATGACGTAGTTTGTGTCGACTCACCGATTTTGAGAACGACGTTGATGACGATCCCATTCCGTTTTCGGATTTGTAGATTGTTGTTTGGGCATATCCGTCCTTACTGACATCAGTATTCTGCGACACTATGTGGGATGCATCGAAACCGGGGCTGTTGAGTAAATTAATTTGATCCCAATTTATTTAATTCATCAAGTTCAAAAGATTCTCACGGTGCAAAGTTGGGAAAGCCCTGGAAATTATTCTGCTGTGGGCTTCTAACTGCGCGATGTACTGTTTCAAGGGCGACATTTCCTCGGTTCACATCAACGTTACCGGCTAAAACATACCGAAGTAAGGAAAAGAACAATAATTTATTTGGTATGAAACGTATTTAGCAGAATCTCACCCGAAATTGCGGCCAAAAAGGTTACAAAAAGCAAACTTTTGATCATCATCTTTCAGCGGTAAAATTTCACGATACGATCACTATGAGCTTGGTCTTCCAAATGAACAGCTCACGTTGAACCGGAGAAGCGTCGTCTAATTAGCATTTACTTTCAGCGTATGCGTTAGCATGCCTCCCTCGCCTTTATTTGTAGAAACACACCGGTCAACACAAGCTCACCGTTGACAGTCACTAACTGTCTAGTGATGATGGGAAAACTGGTTCAACGATAAAACGAGTGAATCATTTCGCTGTGACTGTTGTTGTGTTATGCTTTGGAGATGTTCGCTTCGATGCTAACAGGTGATGTGAGCTTCGAAATGCGTTGGGCATGTAACGGGTGAAACGATCGAACACGTGCTGAGTCAATTGCTGCGGGTTTAAATTGGTTATTTCTTAGTGTATATATAATGTGTTTTTTAAACTCACAATGATAAGGATATTGAGTCATAAAGCTCTTAACTAAAAGTAAATTATTTGTTCTAGGCATTTGTCTGAAAACTCAGTGCTGTGCATAAAAACCTGCGTGTCACATAAGATCTTTTGGTGCGTCATTATAAAATGGCTTCTTTCAAAATCATCAACATAATGTTATGACAGTATTGGTATTTGCAGCATAGCATAACTGTTCATCATCTGATGTTATGGATATTTTATTCGAAATAAAAATGCTTCAAGAGATATTCCAATGTATAATCAACACTTTTAGATAGAGCGTTATCAATTTAGTGATAATATACCATGATCCCACAGTTATGGATCAGTTAGTGTCGAATACAATCTAATCAACCCAAAAAAAAAACACAAAGGAAACATAACACTTCACTTCAAGAGCACGAATCGTATCGTTTTAAAATTGAGCTTCGGTTAGTAAATTATTTTGTGTACAATATTAACTGAGAATTGTATAATACTATAATACTTTAAAATTCTATCAGTTTCTGAAAACACTATTCAAGATCAATTTTCATATAATAGATCAAATTGTGACATATTTTGGATCAGTGTGCAAAATTTAGAGATTTTCTACTCAATGCACAGTGATTTGGTGATAGTAAACAATGCGTCACATCTTATTGCAAAGGAAGGAATGGAAGAGTTGTTACTGGACACAAGGGTAATACGTCCGTTTATGGACAGTAGGGAAAGGAATCAGGAAAGGATCAATCAAAAATACCTGGAGGCTTTTCATATAGTTCACATCTTTGTTATACCACGATTTGACTATTCTACCATGATAATTGTCAATGTTTTAAAGAATATCCCTGAACAAGTTGTTACGCTGATTTTATAATTATCGAGATTTTTTTATGATATTGCACTGTGGTAAATGAATGAACCATTCGATTGAAATTGATATTACAACTCCTTATTTCTTTTATTTATTCAACGGACTCATACTGGTCTAATTAAATATACTTATTCTAAAATTCTTATTCAACAACACACTTTCAATACATAAACCGATTACAAAACAAAAACAATGAAAATAATAACATTTGAAAATAAAATCATACAGAGGAATAAAATGTTACGAGTTATCAGGTTTCCATGTTAATTGGCTTTTTCGGAATTCACGAAACTTTACGTTTGTTGGCCAAGTAGAAGGCTTCATAGCGACAGACTGCCATTTTCGGTTCAACACAATTTTGAATGAAATATAATCCAGATCGTTGCAGTCGGCCCATCGCGGTACAAGTTTCCTGACGTTTTTGCACTCAACAGCACAGGCTCCCAAACACCGAGACACCATCAGCTGTACATCTCCTTCAGTAACGCTACCGTCGATATTCGTAAGCACCAGGGCAAAGCTATCGTCACATCGATCAATTGAATCGGGGATCCGTTTCGAATCATCTGGTGCAGACGATATTTCACTGAACGAGTTAGTTTCTCTGTGCGCTCCAACCGTTGGCGATGATGAGCACGGGGTTGAGTGTCGCACCAAATTATCCGATGGACTCTTCGCAGTTGCAGAAATGATAGACATTATTGCTTCAACTTTTATTTTCAACTCTTCGACGTCGCGATGGAGAACACATTCCGTTTTCTGGGCAGTTTCAGCGGATTGTTTCTTTTCTCTCTCTCTCCATCGAACAAACTCATCCAGACACTCATCACACAACCAAAAACTATTCCTCTTCGGTGGCGATACAGCAGCAAGATCTTCTTTGTTCAGCTCAACACAAGCAGCGTGGTATATTCCGGCACACAATCTGTTTGGGCGCATCGCCCCCTAGACACGCCAGTGGAAGTTTCTGCTGTTTTGCTCATCCAGACAGCTCGCCCAAAACCCAGACGGTATTGTTCAACCGATGGAGTAGTCGACGGAAGGACAATAGGTCGTCGCAGTCCATGCTATGCCTAGACGGCTACGGATGGATAGATGGACAGACGACTCTTATCTCCATCATGCCCATGCGATTGTTGCTGCTGTCCTTGTCCAGCGTATTGCGATGCGGAGAACATTTATCCGAGGCTTGGATGCGGCGATGATAGACAACCAACGATGGCTGGGGTGCTCTCGCACTGACCAAGCCGATCGTTGTTTCTCTCAGTGGATGACGTCACTGATATCGATCATCAGAGCACGGTGGATGGATGGCTTGCTCTGATGATGATATCAAACACATCCATTTCTCAGTTCCACTTTGGTCTCACGGCGCGATCGGTCGCATTTTATATTATTTACCCGTGAATTCGATTAGATTTAAGTTACGTAGAATATAGTTCTTAGTTGAGAAAAGAGGTGTTCTTTTTTGATCGGTAGAACGAAATTCCCGCGTCTGCTCGGAGTGACTCAGGTGTGTGACGAAGTGACGGAGGTAGAATCTAGTTCTGCTGTGGCTTAATTAGAAGTAGTTCTGGAGCTACAAAAGGTGTTCGTAGTGAGGAAACTGGTACTGCAGTGTGGAAGATACCGTTCAATTTGCCCTGGTTGTGGCTAGCGGCTAGAAGGTGACATAGTGTACGGTTGATTGGAGATAATTGCGCCAATTCGTTACCACGAAATTTATTGTCGGCAACTGGAGCCTAGGCGAGAGTGTAGACCTTTTTTGCCAGAATTCGAAGGTGGGTTCCGGACCCGACATATGGTCCTTCGAGCCGGATAGTGCTGAACTGGAGTGGTCACGGATTTGAGCGTGTAGGATTTCCGCCATCGCGGTTTCACGTTACGACGCTTTGTTACCGCGCTGTAATAGCGAATCGCCATCCTTTCCGTGGATGAAAAGGAGTTTCGTGACAAAAGAAGAATAGGCTCTTGGCGCGTACCCAAACCAAGCCAAGCCTGGACGCCGCCCTGTTGGTTTCCTGTACTAAGGATTCGGGACGGCGACTGCTAGCATCGGACTTGGAAGGCAACACTAAGTTTGCTCCGCCTGTGGGTTTTCCAGGTAATTAATTAGACACTTAGTGTATGTCTTGTCGGAGCTAGGCATTTCCCTTTGCTAACACCGGTTTTATTCATTCACACTGTCATCGCTATTACGGAGCCATCATCACTCTACGAGGATCGTCGTTCCGCTTAACCAGATAGGAAGCTCTGGAGTTGTGGATACTTGGTATACGATTATCAGCCCGGATTGGAATCGGCGCTGGTGCTGATCGATTCATCGGATTACTACTCATCGCCTGCACGACCGACGGGTGGACTCAAGCAAGGAGGTAGCAACGTGGAGCGTTATCCAGGTTAGTGAACATTTAGTGTATGTCCGCCGAAGCGTGGACGTTTGGATACTCCACAATTTTAAATAAAATTTATCCTCCTTGGCTTGCGACATCTACACCCACACATCCCTGCTATATACTACGGATTATTGAGGCTATATAAACTATAATCGAACGTTTTTTGGATACGTTCGGCATCATTTGGCACGGGCATTGGTACACCGTTGTTTTCTCCGGGTGAGTTGCACGGTATATGTCCCGTCGAAGCAATTTTTTGGATACTATAGTTAATTTCCCTCCCTTTCACGCGACTTGATGAAATTGAACAAGATTTGATCCACATCTGGCTACGCTTTGCTACCAAAGTTGTACGATTTTACCCTATTGCTGCACCCGTGACGCTGTTCACTTGGTTAGGTGAGTCAAACAGTATATGTGCAGCCGAAGTTAAATTTTTGGATACTACCGCCACGATTCTCTCCTCTATTCACACCAATCCACGAGATTCCGAACAATCGACGTTGTTGTTACAACATTGTGTGGCCGAATACCGCCGACTGCGTAAGGTGTCCTGTATCACTCTCATAGGTTAGTTAGAGCACGATATATGTCCTAGCGAAGCTAGGCAATTACGCAGTATACTACACCATCATTTTCATCCGTTCAACAACCGATTGATTTCGCCGAGTCATCATGTCGCTGGCATCGTACAAGGTCCTGGTGGCGAAGCTGAGCGATGTTCAACAAACCTTCAACGATATTTGGAGCTACGTTGACGATCTGCCGGAGGATGCGACCATCAGCCAAATGACAGTTCGTTTGGAAAGACTGGACGACCTGTGGGAGAAGTTTTCCGAGTATCTCATCGAAATCAAAACTCATGCCGTCCACGACTGCGAGAAGAATCCGTACACAAAGGAGAGGAAGGACTTCAGCGATCGCTACTACCATGCGAAAGCGTTTCTACTGGATGCGATCAAGCTGAAGCAGGAACCAGTGGAGTTGAACACGTCGGCTAGGTTCCTAAATACGTCCGGTAATGGGAATCTTGATCATGTCAGGTTGCCACAGATCAAGCTTCAAACTTTTAGTGGAAACATTGAGGAGTGGCTCAGTTTCCGCGACCTTTTCTCCTCGGTCATCCACTGCAAGGCGGATCTCCCTGAGGTAGAAAAGCTCTACTACCTCAAAGGATGCCTCCAAGGAGAACCGAAAAATTTGATCGACTCTCTCCAAATCACTAGCGCCAATTACAAGGTCGCTTGGGATCTTCTACAGAAGAGATACGACAACAGTAAACACTTGAAGCTCCAGGTGCAAGCACTTTTCAAGCTTCCTAGCTTGACCAAAGAATCCTCATCGGATCTGCACACTCTCGTGGAAGGTTTCGAGAGGATCGTGCAGACCTTAGATAACGTCGTCCAGCCTGGTGATTACAAGGACCTACTGTTGGTCAACATTCTCTCTGCGCGATTGGATCCTGTGACACGTAGAGGATGGGAGGAGTTCTCTTCTACAAAACAACAGGAAACGGTTGTTGAACTCACCAAATATCTCCAGCGACGCATCCGTATGCTGGAATCGCTGCCAGGGAAGCAATCGGAGTCCAAGAACTCAGCTCAGTTCCACCAACCCGGGAAGTTCAAGACATCTTCGGTCAAGACGAGCTTCAACACCGTCCAAACATCCGGAGCAAGTTGTGTTGCCTGCAGTGCCAATCACCAGCTGTTTCAGTGCAGTGTATTCCAAAGGATGCCGCAATCGGAAAGGGAGGCAGTTCTCAGAAATCATTCTCTCTGTAGAAACTGTTTCAAGTCCGGTCACCACGCTAAGGATTGCCAGTCGAAGTTCTCTTGCCGGTATTGCAAGAAGCGTCATCATTCGCTGGTGTGCTTCAGGCCTGACAAGGACAATTCTTCGAAGTCGGCAGTGGCACCGAAGCCGACGAGGTCCAACAATTCGAGGGATGAACAGGATTCTACGGAGATGGCTACCCCAGGTTCCAGCACTACGGGTAATTCTACATCGCAAGTATCCAACATGGCGGCCACCGATGCCGTGGTGGCTCACGGATCAGCCCAGTATTCCAAGGTACTGCTGGCGACGGCTATCGTGATTGTCGAGGACAACAGTGGACATCGCTATCCAGCACGCGCTCTGTTGGACTCAGGGTCAGAGAGCAATTTCGTTACGGAGAGGCTCAGCTAGCGGTTAAGGGTAACCCGTGGGAAGATAGATGTCAAGGTCCATGGAATCGGCCAAGCAAGGACCAACGTTAGGCAGCAGATCGAAACCACCATTCGATCACGTATTTCGGATTACTCCCGACGGATGAACTTTCTCGTTCTACCGAAGGTGACAGTCAATCTACCTACATCTACGATCAACGTTTCAAGCTGGAGGCTACCAGATGGTATCGAATTGGCTGATCCATCGTTCAATGTGTCCGTGGCGGTAGATATGGTTCTGGGAATCGAATCATTCTTCGATTTCTTCATTGTTAGGACGAAATTGGCTGGACGTTTTGTATCCCGGCTGGAGAGATCGGTTTGTGAACTCGATTAGGGGTTATGAGAACCGGGGATTAGATAGAGAACGCGCAATATTGCTATCGCAGATTAGATCTAGATACAGTGGAATTATTACGAAGAATCTGGATGAACCAATCGAGGGTTTCATGGCTGAGATACACTTGAGGGACAATGCGCGTCCGATTTTCTATAGGGCCAATGAGGTACCATACGCTTTAAAAGAGAAGGTGAGTGACGAGTTAGATCGGCTAGTGCGAGAGAATATTATCAAGCCGGTGAAGAGGAGCGATTGGGCTTCTCCGATAGTGATAGTCCCGAAAAGTGATGGTAACATTAGGCTATGCGTTGATTGCAAGGTTACGATCAATAAGGTCATTAATACAGAACATTATCCGCTCCCCAACATAAGTGATATTTTCGCCAATCTCAGTGGTTATCGCTATTATGCGAAAATAGATTTGTCTGGCGCATACATGCAAGTGAGGGTGTCTGAAGAATCGCGTAAATACTTGACGATTAACACTCATAAGGGACCATTCGAATATTTGCGTCTACCGTTCGGTATAACGAGTGCAGCAAGCACTTTCCAAAGAGTTATGGACGAAATTTTGAAGGACTTGGAAGGGATTCAGTGCTATCTTGACGACATTCTAGTAGGAAGTGATACAATTGAGGGTCTGAAGCAAAAAGTGCTCGAGGTGTTTGATCGATTGCAACGGTATAAAGTGAAGGTTAATCTGGAAAAATGTGAGTTTTTGGTGGAGAAAGTAGCCTATTTAGGACATGAAATCTCGGAGAACGGATTAAGCCCTTGTGAGGAAAAAGTGAAAGCGATAGCTAAAGTGCCTACACCGAAGGACGCCGCTCAGCTCAAATCATACCTGGGAATGGTGAATTATTATTCGAAGTTCGTGCCTAATCTGTCGATACGATTAGCACCTCTCTATGAGCTGATAAAGAAAAACGTTAAATTTCGGTGGTCGGAACAGTGCGATAAAGTTTTCCAGGAGTCCAAGAAAATGTTGTTAGATAACAGAGTGTTACAGCTATACGATCCTAAGCTTCCGATCGTGGTGATATGTGATTCAAGTGCCGTAGGTGTAGGGGCGGTACTATGTCACAAGATCGGTGAGGTAGAAAGACCGGTATTTTACGTTTCGAGTACTTTGTCTAACGCGGAGAAGAACTATCCTAATTTACACCGAGAAGCTTTGGCTATAGTGTTTGCGTTGACTAAGTTTGCGAAGTACATCTTTGGGAAGAAAATTACGGTGGTGACGGACAATAAGCCGTTGGCGACGATTTTCAATCAAAAGAAAGGTATACCGCCGCTGGCTGCGGCCAGACTTCAGAAGTATGCGTATGCGATCTCGATTTTTGACTTTGATATTGTTAGCTTAGCTTAGCTTAGCTTAGACTGACTACACATATCAATGGTTTCTATTCCGTGATTGACCGAAGTCAGTGAAAATGCACAAAGAATCAACTAGAATTTCGGCTGGGATTGACCATAATCTTCTTCAGTGTGCATAATTCAGTGCCTCTATTTATACATGGTCAATAACGGCGCCGGCCACGTCCTTGCAGTCAGGTGGGATTGGGGGAAGGAATGTTAGTGTGTAACCTTTGCTATTTGGAGACCGTGTTTGCCTCTGCATCTCCACAAAGGTTACTGGGAGGGATGTTTGTTAATGGGGAGGATCGTTGGGTCATAGGATTCACTTTGATAAGCGATTAGACCATGATAAACAATGATTTGTGAGATATATACATGCTTATACGTAAATATAATATTTTCATTTGATATGAACAATTTATATGTAGAGGAAAATTATGCCGACACTTGAGGTGACGAACCATTCAAAGTTTGTTGAACAAATACCTAAATGTAACATTCCTATAGCTGTCAGGACGAAAGCATGTGTTATTATATTTTACTCATTTGAAAAGAAACAAAAAACTCGATTGGTTGGGACATCATAGAACACTCTTATTCTTATGCCGACACTTACAGTGGCGAACCATCCAAAGTTTGTTGAATAAAGTGAACCTTTCGCAAGTCTACACTTGTAGTGTCGAACCATTCAAAGTTTTTTTAATTACAAAAATAAAGGTGTATAAGAGGTGTTCTGAAAAAAAAATGTTAAACATAAATAAATCATGAATCAGAGTTTGTGTCGACACTCACAGTGACGAACCATCCATAGTTTGTTGAAAAATCATATTTACATCCCACCATTGTAACGATTGAATGTGCAGTCATACAAATTTTATAGATTAGAAATAGTAGCATGAAACGAGCTCACCAATTGATCCGTTATCCTTGACTGAGCAGCCACAATCCACTTTCGGCTTCACTCGTTTGCTCGGCTATAAAAAAGCACTCAGGAAAAAAAAATAAGCGCGCGACCCAAAAAGAATAAAAAAAACTGTTCGGGCTTTCTTGACGCACTGCCCAGGAGCAAGCGTCAAGGTCGAAGGATCAAACAGAACTCTCGATTTTTGACTTTGATATTGTAGAGAAACTTTAAAGTAGATGGAGTACCGTGTACCTTTTAATTCCGCTCCTAAATGCTTATCTTTGACAGATACGCGTATTTCGACTACCACTTGCAGTCTTCTTCAGTGTCAGTTACTCGTATCCACTGGATACGAGTAACTGACACTGAAGAAGACTGCAAGTGGTAGTCGAAATACGCGTATCTGTCAAAGATAAGCATTTAGGAGCGGAATTAAAAGGTACACGGTACTCCATCTACTTTAAAGTTTCTCTATTTGAGATTCTGCTCAGAGGATTCGAACATTCATTAAAGAGTTTGATATTGTATATAGAAAGGGAAAGAAAATTCCTGAGGCCGATGCTTTGTCAAGATTGCCGATTGAAGGAGAAACATGGGTAGATTCGGATGTCCTAGTGAATAACGTGAGAGAAGAAATCCCGATAAATTTGGACTTGATTGGGAAAGAAACGCAGAAGGATCAGTTCTTTCGGAAGTTGTACAAATGTGTGAGTCACGGTTGGGAAGACCACGCGGTAACGGACGATTTGAAATATTACTACGAGAGAGTGAGTTCCCTGTCTACGGAAGGTGAATGTCTGATGTTCTGTGAGAGAGTGATGGTTCCCTTGTCTTGCCGAGAGCGTATTCTCGAGCTGTTGCATGGCTGTCATTTGGGCATAGTCCGGATGAAGCAAATGGCACGCAGGTACGTTTACTGGCGAGGTATGGACACAGACATCGAAAGATTCGTAAAGGGTTGTAGAGCGTGTAGTGTGACTGGTAGAGCTGTTACCAAAGAATTAACGCAGTGGCCTTCAGTGAACAGACCGTTTGAAAGACTTCATGTGGATTTCTGTCATATAGCCGGAAAAACATTGTTGGTGATAGTAGACTCGTACTCAAAGTGGATGGATGTTAAGGTCATGAAGAACACAGATGCTCAGTCGGTGATTAATGTTTTGGATTCATTTTTTCGATTTTTGGGTATTGTGATACAATTGTCTCAGATAATGGACCACCTTTTGGAAGCGGGATGTTGAAGAGTTGGGCAAAATGGTTAGGAATAAAGTTGATCAAAAGTCCTAGTTATAGTCCGGAATCAAACGGACAAGCTGAACGAGCGGTTCAGACTGCTAAGACATCACTTAGAAAGCTCCTGAATGATCAAAACTATATGCACAAAAACTTAAACGAGTTGATTAGAATTTTTCTCGTGAGTAATAGAAATAGCTACAGTCAAGTCTTAGGTTGTAGTCCCAATGATATGATTTTTAAATTTGTACCAAAAACTGAACTTGACACGAAATTAAAGATCGTTAAACAAAAGAAAGTAACATTCGATGATAAAGTAAGCTTTTCTGATGAAGTTGTAGAGAAACGCATTGTAAAGAAAAATAAGGATTTTCACAAGAAAGCGTCTAAAAATGTCAGTAGTACTGAAACTGTTAGGGAAAAATTTAAAATTGATGACCTTGTCTGGTATAAAAATCAGTTCAAAACGGATAGGAATTGGATGGAAGCTAAAATTGTTGGAATCAATAGTCCTAGTACTTATTACATAGATATTAGTGGTGCAGTTAAACTAGCTAGCCAAAATCAACTTAAAAAGAGAATTGTCAAAGATAATTACATATTTCCGAAAACCACAAGAAGTGGATCAAAACGTAGAAGAAAATTTAGTACGTCATTAATTAGTTTTGAGAGACCGTTCAAACTTAGACGAAGTGTTAGAACAAAACGTAAACCAGATTTTTTTAGATATTGAATTGTGATTGAAGTATCGTAGAAATAATGAAATTATTTAATTAAAGAAGGGAGATGATAAATAGTGTAGAATAAACCCCTCGTTCTTATCTAGAGCAACTTGATAGTGATAAATTATCTTGTCGATTATGTAGAGAAGATCGTTTCCGGTACACATAGTATATAAGTCGTTGAAGATCTATGTAAACTCTCTTTCCCGATCTGGTGGTCAATAAAGTAAGTGGTGAGTAAGACCCAACGCAACGATTTTTCAGAATGGATGGCAGATTTCGTTAGGAGAGTGACTGCCAGCACTAAACGAATCTGCATTCGGTTGGGTGGTTTGCGGTGGAGTATCGGTTCCCAATCAGTCGGTGAACATTTGCTGCAACGTGTCGGCTTCAGAAGGGTTAGAGGAGTTGATGGCCCGATTTTGGTCCTGCGAGGAGGTCGGGTCGGCTGAAAACTATTCGCCACAAGAAGCGCGTTGCGAGGAGCACTTTGTTCATACCGTACAAAGGGGGGAGGATGGCCGTTACACTATCGCTCTACCGACTGACGAAGACGTTTTGGAGCGGATTGGTGAATCAAGAGAGATCGCAGTTCGACGTCTTCAGGCTACGGAGCGTAGATTGGCGAAAAACGCAGATCTTCGTACGCAATACTGCGCCTTCATGGCGGAGTACTTTCAGCTTGGGCATATGAGCAAGGTCGAGAATGTCCCAGGTTCGGTGAAACGCTGCTATCTGCCACACCATCCAGTAGTGAAGGAAGCCAGTACTACCACCAAGGTTCGCGTTGTATTCAACGCTTCGAGTGAAACGTCCACAAGGGTGACGTTGAACGATGCGCTACTGGTCGGACCGATCATTCAAGATGATCTGCGATCAATCATCATGCGGAGCCGAACGAAACAGGTGATGCTTGTCGCGGACGTTGAAAAAATGTTCCGCCAAATCCTGGTTCGTGAAGAAGATAGACCGCTGCAATCGATTCTGTGGAGGTCATCACCGGAGGAGGAAATCAGCACGTACGAGCTGAACACCGTCACCTACGGAACTAAACCGGCACCCTTTTTGGCGACTAGGGTCCTGAAGCAGCTCTCGGAAGATACATACATGGACGATGTGATTACTGGTTCGAACGACGTGGATGAAGCTGTGCAGTTGAGGGTACAGCTGCAGGAACTTATGAATGCCGGAGGATTCAGGCTTCGTAAATGGGCTTCCAATTATCCAGAGGCGTTGGATGGAGTTGGAACGGAGGATTTAGCCATTCCTATCACGGAGATCAGTCTAGACCCAGACCCGGCGGTAAAAACTCTCGGATTGACTTGGATGCTGAGAACCGACACTCTGCGATTCCAATTCACGATTCCAGCATTAGAAGACGTAGAACCCTTGACCAAGCGTAAGGTTCAATCGACCATCGCCACTCTTTTCGACCCACTAGGCCTCATAGGAGCTGCAATCACATCATTCAAGGTGTTTATGCAGCAATTGTGGACCCTAGAAAGCGAGGATGGAAGGCGATTGGATTGGGATCAACCATTACCTCACACGGTGGGTGAGACATGGCGAAGTTATCACTGACAACTACCGATTCTCAACGAGATCAGGATCAACAGGTGCGTTATGGTTCCACAGACTGAACGAATTGACCTTCACTGCTTTTCGGACGCCTCGGAGAAGGCGTACGGTGGATGCGTTTACGTACGGAGTGAGGATTCAAGCGGAAACGTTCTGGTTCGTCTGGTCGCGTCTAAATCAAGAGTTGCACCCTTGAGTTGCCAGACAATTCCCAGATTGAAGCTATGTGGAGCACTTTTAACTGCGGAGCTGTTCGAAAAGGTCAACCAAGCAATCAGACTACCAGCAGATGTACATTTCTGGACGGATTCCACGTGCGTCTTAGACTGGTTAGTAGCCACTCCATCTACCTGGAGTCCGTACGTCGGAAATAGATGCGCGAAAATTCAACGGTTGACGGAGGGTTGGCAATGGCGGCATGTTCCAGGAGTTCAGAATCCCGCTGATCTGATCTCACGAGCAATTACACCGCAGAATATCTCAGGGAATCTTTTCTGGTGGCACGGGCCGGACTGGCTGTTAGGAAGTCCAGAAGGATGGCCACACTCAACAGTTTCATCGAACGCCGAGGAGGTGGAAAAGGAAAAGCGCCGAACTGTAACAGTAGTCACAGCGACAACCGCTCCGGAATTTGTAGAAGAGTATGTTGCGAAGTTTTCATCGTATTCGGAGATGATTCGGACTGCTGCAATCTGGCAACGATTGATGATGCTCCTCAGGAAACCCAAGGCGGAGAGAAGAGGTGGATTTCTCTCATCGGATGAACTTAAAGATGCGGAATATACCATCCTTCGGCAAGTTCAGAAGGTAGCCCTCGCCGATGAATGGCGGGCCTTGTCAGAAGGAGTACCAGTGTCACTAAAATCGTCACTACGCTGGTTCCATCCTTACATTTCCGCAGATGGTTTAATTCGTCTCGGTGGCCGATTGAGACATTCGGCAGAATCTGAGGACTTCAAACACCCAATTGTTCTTCCAAAGAGGCATCGGCTGACTCGGCTTCTCATTGAGCAATACCACGGAAGACTACTTCATGCTGGACCTCAGCTGCTATTGAGCACCATTCGGCTGAAATACTGGCCATTAGATGGAAGAAGCATCGTCCGCCAGGTTGTTCATCGTTGCCACAAGTGCTTCAGAGCCAAACCGTCTCCAGTGAAGCAGTTCATGGGTGAGCTGCCGGCTGAGCGAGTCACGATATCGCGCCCATTTTCCCGGACAGGCGTAGATTTTTTTGGACCAGTTTACGTTAGGCCAGGTCCTAGACGTACCGCGGTGAAAGCGTACGGAGCCATTTTTATATGTCTTGCGACAAAGGCTGTCCACATAGAGCTGGTCTCCGACTTATCGACGGATCGGTTCATCCAGGCGTTACGACGGTTCGTAGCAAGGCGAGGAAAGTGTGCCGATATATTTTCGGACAACGGCACCACCTTTGTGGGTGCCCGGAACCGGTTGCAAGAGCTGCTGCGTTTGTTGAAGGACAAGGGTCACAAGGAGAAGGTCAACAACTTTTGTTTGGACGAAGGAATGCGTTGGCACTTTAGCCCTCCAAGTGGTCCCCATTTCGGTGGCCTTTGGGAGGCAGCGGTTCGTTCCACGAAGTACCACCTGCAGAGAGTCATCGGAGACACACCAATGTCCATAGATGACATGGTTACGCTGTTGGTCCAGGTGGAAGGATGCCTCAACTCTAGACCAATCACTCCACTCTCAACCGATCCTAGTGATTTAGAGCCTCTCACGCCGGGCCATTTTCTAATCGGTTCGTCAATACAGGCTCTCCCAGAGACCGACGTAACCGATATTCAGTTGAACCGACTAAACCAAATAGAGCTGGTGCAACGGAAGGTCCAGGATTTTTGGAAGCGTTGGAGACAGGAATACCTGAGCCAACTTCAAGGACGAAACAAACGCTGGCGACCGCCAGTTAGTATTGAAGTTGGAAAACTGGTAGTAATCTGCGACGACAACCTGCCGCCCATGCGTTGGAAGTTGGTCAGAATCGAGGAAACGCACCCCGGAGCTGATGGCGTAGTACGCGTTGTTACGTTGAGGACCGCTTCCGGAAATCTAAAACGACCGGTGGAGAAAATCTGCCTCTTGCCGGAACCAATCCTCGAGCACAAATTCTACTCCAAATCCCAAAACTAAAATCCATTTCCCAATCCAAAATCCATCTCCCGTCTTAGCCAAAGAAGAGTTTTTTTTTTTCTTTCCTTTCAGAAATTCATGGAATTTCAGGGTGGGTGAGAATGTTTGGGCGCATCGCCCCCTAGACACGCCAGTGGAAGTTTCTGCTGTTTTGCTCATCCAGACAGCTCGCCCAAAACCCAGACGGTATTGTTCAACCGATGGAGTAGTCGACGGAAGGACAATAGGTCGTCGCAGTCCATGCTATGCCTAGACGGCTACGGATGGATAGATGGACAGACGACTCTTATCTCCATCATGCCCATGCGATTGTTGCTGCTGTCCTTGTCCAGCGTATTGCGATGCGGAGAACATTTATCCGAGGCTTGGATGCGGCGATGATAGACAACCAACGATGGCTGGGGTGCTCTCGCACTGACCAAGCCGATCGTTGTTTCTCTCAGTGGATGACGTCACTGATATCGATCATCAGAGCACGGTGGATGGATGGCTTGCTCTGATGATGATATCAAACACATCCATTTCTCAGTTCCACTTTGGTCTCACGGCGCGATCGGTCGCATTTTATATTATTTACCCGTGAATTCGATTAGATTTAAGTTACGTAGAATATAGTTCTTAGTTGAGAAAAGAGGTGTTCTTTTTTGATCGGTAGAACGAAATTCCCGCGTCTGCTCGGAGTGACTCAGGTGTGTGACGAAGTGACGGAGGTAGAATCTAGTTCTGCTGTGGCTTAATTAGAAGTAGTTCTGGAGCTACAAAAGGTGTTCGTAGTGAGGAAACTGGTACTGCAGTGTGGAAGATACCGTTCAATTTGCCCTGGTTGTGGCTAGCGGCTAGAAGGTGACATAGTGTACGGTTGATTGGAGATAATTGCGCCAATTCGTTACCACGAAATTTATTGTCGGCAACTGGAGCCTAGGCGAGAGTGTGGACCTTTTTTGCCAGAATTCGAAGGTGGATTCCGGACCCGACATAAGGCAGAATCGAGGAAACGCACCCCGGAGCTGATGGCGTAGTACGCGTTGTTACGTTGAGGACAGCTTCTGGGAATTTAAAACGACCGGTAGAGAAAATCTGTCTCTTGCCGGAACCAATCGTGGAATTCTACTCCAATTCCCAAAATTAAAATTCCTTTCCCAATCCAAAATCCATCTCCCGTCCTAGCCGAGGAGGAGTTTTTTTTTATCTTTCTTTTCAGAAATTCATGGAATTTCAGGGTGGGTGAGAATGTTTGGGCGCATCGCCCCCTACACACGCCAGTGGATTTTTCTGCTGTTTTGCCCATCCAGACAGCTCGCCCAAAACCCAGACGGTATTGTTTCACCGATGGAGCAGTCGATGGCTGGATAATAGGCTACAGCAACCCTTGACTAGACGGCTACGGATGGATGGACAGACAAATCTCATCTCTCCTGCCCATGCGATCGTTGCTTCTGTCCTTGTCTTTCTACAGCGATGTGGAGAGCGATTATTTGAGACTAGGATGCGGCGACGATAAACAACTATCGATGGACAATAGTTGGCATGGGTGCTCGCGCACTGACCAAGCCGATCGTAGTCCTCTCAGTAGATGACGTCACTGATATCGATCATCAGAGCACGGTGGATGGATGGCTTGCTCTGATGATGATATCAAACGGCTCTACTTCTCAGTCCACAATAACCTAACGGCGCGATCGGTCGCATAGTTCCAATACATTTGGTGAATTCGATCCATAGTTTTTAAAATTACGAATAATATAGTTTATAGTACTAAGTTGAGAAAGATCGTGTTTGCTTTACCGGTACGAAAGGAAATTCCCGCGTCTACTCGGAAGAAGCTACAAGAAGTGTTTGTACTACGGACGAATTGCGGGTATTGCAGTGTAAGGTGTTGCTAGCGCAAGAAGGTGATATAGTGTACAATTGATTGGCGGTAGGGCTGTTAAATTAAGTTCAATCGTGCTTAGTACCTCCACTATTGGTACATCTACCCTAATTGCGCCAATTCGTGAACAAATTTTACTGTCGGCTACTGGAGCCTAGGCGAGAGTGTGGACCCTTCTCGCCGATATTCGAAGGTGGGTTCAATCCAATCCATTGCAAAAAATGAATCCATTGCAAAAAATGAATGGTTGACATCGCGTTTCAACTCGATGAAGGCACTTTCTGCAGTCCATGGTCGTACAGAATATTTTCAATTATTTTCGCGAAATGCAAATCAACTCAGGCTTTTCAGTGATGATATCAGCAGTAGCGGAATGACAACCTTGATTTTACAAAGCCTCTGAAGTACTTTCGAAACAACTTCAACGTTAAATTCCACAATTTCGACTAGCGAGAAAAAGTACATCTGACTCGAACAACAGCAACAACAACTGATGTTGTTTGTATTTTATCCTCAGTACTATAACCTATTTGGGGCTTTCCTTAGCCGTATGGTTAGAGTCCACGGCTACAAAGCAAAGCCATGCTGAAGGTGTCTGGGTTAGATCCCCGGTCGGTCCAGGATCTTTTCGTATTAGAAATTTCCTTGACTTCCCTGGGCATAGGGTATCATCGTGCCTGTCACACGATATACGAATGTGAAAATGACAACTTTGGCAAAGAAAGCTCTCAGTTAATGACTGTGGAAGTGCTCATAAGGGGTCATGCACAAATTACGTCACGCTCCAAGGGGGAGAGGGGGTCAAGCCAAGCGTGACAAGCCTTACAAAATTTTCGAAGGACTCATACAAAAAACATGACAAAGGGGGGGAGGGGGTCGAAAAAGTTTAAATTTAGCGTGACATAATTTGTGTACCATCCCTAAGAACACTGAGCTGAGAAGCAGACTTTGTACTAGTGAGGACGTTATGCCAAGAAGAAGAAGAACTATTACCTGAAATATCAAATATAATGCTTTAAGTGGCAGAAATCTACTGCCTTTGGAAGTGATCCGTAACTGTGACAAACAATCAGTTCCTGGTCCATATTATGGCTCAAATTTGTAACTGCTAATATTCAGTATTACGAATCTAAAATCAAGAAAAATCTTATCTAAAGACGCATTTATACGGAATCTTACATGAGCAATGTCTATGATATACAATTTGAATTTCATTAACCGAGGGAGCTTATGAAAGCCAATGACACTTCGCACATATAACAACAAAATTTTGATAGCTTTGTAAGACCAACTCAACACTATTAGTTTATGGTTGAATTTTATGCCTCAAATTACAAATGATAGGAGACAAATAGAATAACAAGGTAAAAATATGTTTTGAGTGAGTTATCCAATGTGGAATAGTTCAAAATTTGAAACATATATATTTTGTTGTAGTTTTTTTTTTTCAGAATAAAAAGCTTACGAAATGCATATTAACTTGTGAATCATATGCCTTTTTGTTTGCGATTGCCTCAAATTACAGAAGCCTTCTCTATTTAGCACAGCATCATAGCAAGCATGTTATCGATTTTGACCACCCAAGTATGGATACATCTCCACAGTGCGTCACCACCACCGTGTGTGCACCATCATCGCGATCTTTGAGTGCAGTGATGTCAGGGTTACGTTTCATAAAATTATTGCAATATATGAGATCTCAAAAATCTTAAAAATTCAATTTAATCAGTAATCTTGTAATAAAAGTATTTTTGAAGAATGATAAAGTTTTATAAAATACGGCAAATGTTCTGATAACAAACATATTACAATTAGTAGAGAAATTTGTCAGTTGCCTCCTGGCAACACCGTCATCTCTTGCAAACATAAACAGTACCGGTGCATAACAAGAATATGCGATAAATCCAACATAAAATAGAAAAGTTCCGTTGTTCTTCATAAAATCATAATGTATTCTTTTAATATGTTTGACTAAAGAGCACATTTTGCTTTTCAATACTCGACAATCTACTGCATTTCCCATGTGTGAAAATAAATAGATGCTTAACAAAAATAATATTTTTTGTTTATTTGTTTTGAAAATTCACATGGTAAAGCAACACTACTACAACAAGGGGTTGTCAAAATAACTGGGATAGGTTAGAATTGGGCCAACTCCGGAGTACTGTGAATTTGTCAAACATTAATCGATTTTAAGAAGTACAGGACGGGTCAACTAATCTAGTTTTGAGGTGCACCCACGGAGATGAACTATGACCACCAGATAGCGGTGATAATTCGGGTTTCTAGCAAAGACACAGTAGTGCAACCAGCATTTGGCTCTAGGGGGAGCTTTGGAGGATAAAACGGGGTGAGAGTGGAAAAATGTAAATATATTTTTAGAATTACATTCAAAAAGGATGAAACAACATTTGCAAACTTTTCTCTTGCACCTTCAGGCATACCTTATTATATAAACTTACACTGTTCGATTTTTTTTTTTTCAAATTACGCCTTTGGTGGATGGAAGAAGTCCTGCGTTTCATAGAATATTGTATTCTATTCAAAAGTGAGACTAGATTTTACTTTTCAAATATGTATGGTCAAAACCTGGGAGGGAGAAACCGATACAAAATTTATGTACGTCATAGTGAGCCGAAATTCTGCTGTCACGAACTGTCACGGTGAGCCCAGATCATGAAGAATGGACAAACTTGATAAAAGCGCGTAATATATCAAAACAATTTTTTGCATTCCAAAAAAGCTGACAACAATGGGTTGAAAATCAATTCCTGCAACACCCAAAAGCAATGCCACGATAGTACCTTTTAATTTGATCGAATATAAAGTAAAGAAACACGCATCTTTTTACTGTTTTCCAATCATCATTAAAATTGAATGCACATAAAACTATGGCCCTTTTTCCAAGTTTGTCCAGAAAGATCGAAGGTACACAACAAAAGAAAACTAGCGATTTTCCCCAAGCCTGCCTTGATTGTCGTTGGTGAGCGGGAGTTATCTTGCAATTTGGAAAAGTGTTGTGTCATATTTCGTGTGTAGTATCGGTGCCTCCCTTCCAAGTCAAAACAGTCCATACTTAATTTAAATATTTCGACCTAAATATTCATTCTTCGTGGATTGTTTGAAAGTTTCTTCAATAAAAGTAATATAATGGATGTCATACATTAGTGCGATAGCATTCAATCACTCTTTGCCTATTTCATCTCTACAGTTTTCAACAATGAAAATTATCTTTTGGCGAATTAAATTGCAGTTAGAAACGTTGCGATTGTTATATGCAGTAGGTTGAAAAGAAATCAACATAACAGATTATAAAATAATCTCAGCTTATGAAAGAATATTTGCGAATTTCAGTAAATAATTCGTATGCTCTTCTGAATTCCAATTACAGAAGAAGGCCAAGCTCAAATTTTGAGCTGAAAATATTGAGATTTAGAGGTGGCGCAAGCGACTTGAAGGTGAAAAGTTTGTGGAATTCCGAATTTGTCTAAAAACAACCCTAGTCCTAGTTAAAAGCAGTTTTCATCAAATTTTTCTTTTTACTAGAAAATATATATTTGTTTGACCATAATTTCATAAATACTTAACGGATTCCAAACCTTTTACATGTTTTTGAAGCTAATCAAATACACGTGTGGCGTGTGAGTCGAGACGAGTCGTTCTCACCTCGGGTGACGTGGGGCGACTAATGTTAATCAAATGGAAGCGAGTCGACACCTCACCGACTCGTCTCGCCTTAATTTGCATCTGATTCTTGAGTTCATTCTACGACTGGCGTTGTAACGTTTTACGTTTTTTTAGTTTAAAAACATAATAAATAATTTGAAAAAAAATAAAACATAAAATAAAAAAAATAATTTTCATAGCCTTCAATAAAAACATTTTGCTGGCGTTCGTAAAATGCAGCGATACATGTAGCGTAAGCTTTTGTGGATTGCGTTTGCCATAACAAATGGTGAAAGCGACGCAAAGCGCCATGTACATATTTTTGGTGGACTACAGGCGTAATTCAGATTTGCCTTGCGGTTCATTTCTTTTCAAACATTTAGTTGTGTACTACAGATTAAATTTTAATGAGATTCGTGTTGCATACAATTGGAATAAACTCAAATCAAATAGCAAGCCTAAATTTTACCAGGGCACCCAACAGCATTGACATATACATATACCTTTCTGTTTTCGTAATTACTAAAAATCTCTTTTGAATAATTTGACATTTGTCGGCGACTACAGGGTCACGTTTTCCTCCGGTAAAACTAAGAAGATTGAATAGTATTTTAAACTTAAACTATCAACTTGTACCATTATCGTTCTTGTATGTTTCAAAAAGAAAACTATGCATGTTTCGTAATTTTAAGGTGATTATAAAACGAAGCCAAACTTTGAATTTTCAAATGCACAAGACTGGTGAATCTGACAACAGTTTACGTTGAAAATCAATCAAATCGCTTGCTTGCTGGTGGTGATCAACAAGATAAATTTTCAACGCGGAGCGCTGTTTGGTTTTCAAGGCTTGTGCTCTTGAAAGTTTGAGGTTTGGCTTCGTTCCATAATCACCTTAAGTGTCGACATAAACTTTTATTTTTATTATATATAATTTTGATATACATAGCTTTCTTTTTTGACTAAAAATACCTTTGATTAGTTCAACATTTTGAATGTCGACGTATTTTCTTAATCTTCTATCTTAAAATATCTTTCCATTCATAAACAGAGTCTTCCAGGCCCCCTCCAGAGTTTTGGATGAAAATATATTAAAATTAAAAATAAATAGTTTACATAATTCTAAAGTGACGAAAAATCTTCTGAATTTATTGATAAACATTCGTCAATAGTTACGTTCTTTTATTTTGTTCAATAACAGTGGGAAAACCTAGCTTATCGTTCACAGCATTAGTGTGGCGGTTTTGAATTCGAAAGATTGATTGTCCTGCTCTCACTCGACCTCGCCGTTGCATAATACTGTGATACTAAAAAGCGTCAGTGTCCTAGAAAAACGGTCCCTTAAATTCTTGTTTTCTGAGTAGTGCAAACCATACTATTTCAAACGTTCTAGCCAGTGCCGGATTTGGGCTTTGGGGGGCCCGGGTCAGATCTCATAGAAGCTGCCCTTCTATATAAAATTCATCATATTTTAGGATTCCACAAACAAACGTATTGAATTTGAGTTTTGAACGAGTTGATTGGTTATGAGGGTCAAAGTTATGAGGGGCCCAAAGTGCAAAGTGGGTTGTGAGTTATATACATTGAAAAATTCAACGCTATATATATTTAAAAAATTAAGCTTTCCAATAAAAATATTACAATTCGTAGAAGACTGGCTCGGCATCTATATGATTTGGCATCTATCTAGTTTGTATGGAGTGAAAAATTGCTGAAAATCTACAAAGTCGTTTTTCTCCAAAGTTCCTTATGATTCTATTCACTACAAGTTTCCAGGTTGTCTCGTGTTGAAAAAAAAATATTTACAGAACTGGCAAGAATTAAGTTCACAAAGGTTGATTTCCATACAAAATGGTCACGTTTGGAGACCTGTGCTTCTAATGAACCGATTGACTTGAATTTTTAACTGAATGTTGGAAATAACTTCAAGTTAGATCTGTGAATAAATCATCAATTCAATACAAGTCCAAATATTGATACCAAGATATTTTGAAAAAAACCATTTACAATTTCAAGTAATTTATGACATGTAATTCAAATTTCAGATCAATCGGTTCATTACAAGCTGTTATACATTTCCCTGAACATGAACATTTTGTATGAACATCGGCCTTTATGTACTTTATTTCTCGTCAGATCTGTATATTCTGGAATATATTCAAAGCTAGGCCATTACTGAGGCAAAGCTAAACCTATACTGAATTTATAGAAACCTTCATCAACTATGGTACACAAAATAAAATAGATATTTAAAAATACTTACTACAGCGTCACAGCAAGCCTCCCTACCTTTCAGGTTTCTGATAGAATTGCAAGTATGTTTAAAGATTAATGTTCTGATAGGAACCCAATAAACTCTTTGAAATGGAAGGTGCTTTACAGGTTTAGCTGTATATTTTAAGATCATGCAAAAACGTTGAGCGCATTTTTAATTTCAATATATATATTTATTTTTTTAACTAATTAGAGAATAATTTTGAAGATTTTGGCTTAACATTCATGTTTTCTTGTAATACAGGTCGGACTCGATTATCCGGAATTTTAGACTCGATTATCCGGAATTTGTTTTTTGATGTTCATGTTTTTAATTTTAATGCAAAAATCTGAGATAATTTGGTATTGCAATAAATAATATCAAAGGTTTTGCAGTTTAGAACGTATATAAGAAAAAAAAGGGGTTTGAAAAAGTGTTTTTTGTGTATGCTGGTCGAAAAAAAAATTTGTTGTAGGGGTCTTTCCTGCTCCTAGAAAAAACATTCTGGCTACGCCACCGCATCATATAAAAAAATAACGATAAAAGATAATATTGAAGTTCTTTTGTCAAAGATTTCATTTTTTTCTTAGTGATTCGATTATCCGGAGAATTCGATTATCCGGAGTGAAAAAAAAAATCGATACTCCGGATAATCGAGTCCGACCTGTATATTGAAGGATAATCATAAGTCAAAACACACTGAGAGATTCAGATATTAAAGTAAGAAAAACAATTTACTTAAATATTGGAAAGTTGACTTAAATTATATGTTCAAATATCTAAAGAGAAAATATTGAAAGGTATTTAAAAATGTTTTTATTCTTGATTTTGTTTCCCCGGGGCATTTGCCCCCTTGGCACCCCCCCAAATCCGGGCCTGGTTCTAGCATAGTATAGCCTTTTAACTGCATTATGATTTCCTGTGTTCTTGTAGGGTCCTTTGATCGTGGTGTCTGGTTATGATGATTGCCCCCATTAGATTTCTTCAATGAAATTCATTGATAAAAAAGGTCCCAGTAAAGAAATAAATAGGCAAAATTATTAAGGGAACTTCTAAAACGTAAAATAGCTGAAATTATTGGCGAATAAAAGGTCTAGTTCATAACATATCTCTTCAAAAAATTTCAACCTGGCTAAGGCTTCTACGACAAGTTAAAAAATCGGCCATAATTTTGTATTCCAGCAAAATGTTCTTTCTTTGTTTTCGCTTCATTTTTTTTCAAATAATTTCGCATGAATGAACTTTTTGATTTGATTTTGATTTAACTCAAGCATGTTAGTTTAATAAAATTCATTATATACCTACATTAACGAGTGGTTTAAACCTTTTGCTTCAAATCTCTTAGAAAGTAGACTATTGAGATTTGTTCATGTTACAGTTGATCCCGAAATATGTATCCGGGAACACTAAAAATATTACTTAACCTTTAAAAAAAGTTCAAACTTTGCCTTAACATTTTTTTTTTCTAAAGTATAGTTGATTCTGTCTAATTCCTACATATAGGGAAATTAACGTATTCTTGGCAGTCCAAGCCGATGTCGCGCTTTTTTGCAATTTTCTCGAATATCAGCAGATAAATTACGTGTTTACACTGCTCAATCCTCTATCGGTTCACATCGATAGACTAGTTAAAACTTTTTTGGAAACTTATTTATTACGCTTCGGTGTCCCTGTGACTATTGCCGGCAGCCTTATTCTCTTCGGCAGATTTTCCATAAAAACTGCAGGCAAATCTCCAAATAAGTCGCAGTTTGAGGCGTGTTCATTTTAATAGGGTCCTAAAGCCCTGTCCCAATTTTAGTGCCAAACGCTTAAGTTTTGGCCAAAAACACATGTGTACTCAATTTTTTGGATGTTTTTGTTTTCCGTGTCCCTTCCGAAATGTCAGATAGGGACAACCCCAGTGCTAAAACTAAAACCCGTTTTTGTCCACTAAGCGAACGCCAAACATGATTTTAAGTATCATGGTTCATTTATGGACCCAATTTTTTAATTTAAGTTTAAATATGATGTTGCCATTATTTGAGCGGGAAAAATTGCTAAAATAGTTGCACTGTCTATAACTGTATAGCAGTCACATTCGACATTTTTGACAAATTGGAGTTAATACCATGGAAAGTCATCAAATGATAAATATTTTCCATCAACTTACTGAAATCTGATTGGCGTGTATCGATTTCCATACACGCTAAACTTCATCCGCTCAGAAATGAGTGCCGAGTACAGTATGGCCCATAAAAAAAATGCGAAAATTGTTTGAACGTGAATATAGCATCCACAAGCGCTGTTTTCATTGTTTTTGATAGTGAATGTAATTTCTTATTATTGTAGTATATTCTGACACAACTTCGCTATTCAGGACAATTTTTGTCATATTTTTTTTACTGTCCTAAATAATGTAATAAAGCAAATAAGTTCAAAGGTTTTGTCCGCCCTAAGCTAGAAACAGTGTCTGATTGTCGTATACTCTGGTGATAAACTTTCCACCTTCAAAAAACACACTTTATTGTTGAAAATTTTAGATTGTTTGGTATCAGAGGATGGAGGAGTTCTTAGAGAACGTGTTTTTCATGATGACAATAATATATTTTGCCATGGTCATGGTTTTCAGGGCATTTACGTCTTATAAATTTGATATGTCTTGATTTTTTGTTAAGGTTGAATAAAAAATAAATACGGAGGCCTATAACAAATTTTTGAGGATGAAACTTGTTCCTTCGGTTAGAGGCAACTTATATCAATACTAGCTCATAGGTTTTGAGCAAAACTGAGCCGCTTATCACACTTATATGAAGGTTCAATATAAGCTCTCCAAAATGAGCCGTTTTTTCGAAAATATGTTTAAATCTCCAATTACCCAGGTATGAACCAATTTTATCATTTTATATGGGCGTATGCTGGAGACAAGGCCTGTGAAGAATCTCACACCATCGTTGATGTTTTAGAAGCTTTCATCACACAGATATTGAACTCGACGTACGCTTGATAAAATTTAAGGGTATGCTTCCAATTCCTCTCTGGTAAGGTGAAAGTAACAGATAAAAATCGTGTCCAAAACGAAAAACTGAGTCTAAATAGATTGAACAATACAAGTAATGAATAATATTTATGTTTCATTCACATTTTCTATGTGAAAACTACCATAAAACATGATGTGACGATTTTCGCATTTTTTTTATGGGCCATACTGTACACAAAATCGGCCTCTCTTCATGCAGCACAGATTCTGTGCAAAGGGGGCTGTACACAGTTTTGTGCAAACGGTGGTATACAAACCGAATGAGTGAAATGCGCACAGAGGAGGAACGCTTGGAATGCGGAATTCGCTTCCATGTTTGTTTTGCTTCTGAAAACATAAAAAAAAAAATCATTTTGAAAACATTCCGATTTTAAAGTTGTTCAGAGATTTTTTCATTCGAATAGCCAAAGCGGAAGCAAATGGGGGAAAAACTTTCTCATTTGCGACCATCTTCCGGCTTATCGCTGGAAAAAATCCCTGAAAACTCCCCATCTTACCAACGGCCAACTGTTTGCTGCCGCGCGGGAGATGACGGACAGTTCCATTTCCATCGATCCGCGCACAGCCAATGGCCAACACATCGGTTACACATAGCATGAGTGCGACTTACACAGAATTTTCACTCAGTCAGAGAGTCCTGCATTGTTTGCCTCATTGTGTGTAGTTTTAACACATGCGCTGCGTTGAGCAGGCTTAGCGTGTAAGCCATAGTCCATTGCTCTTGCTGTGGTTCGTTTAGCCGTGTTCCTGAGTCGTTTGAGGCTAGCTGCCTGCGAAGTGGGTCAGTTTATCTCAGTCACCATCTGATACTGACGGAGGATGGATGTGCTCCCCTAAGCACGGTCTTCCGTGCGGCGTCTTCTGGTGGCTAGACGGGTTATTTATTTTATTTTTTTTTTTTTTTGAGGGGCTGGGAATTGAATTCCATGACCTTCCGCTTATGAAGCGAAAGCGTAACCTCAAGGCTACGGACCCTCATAATGAAATTTCTGTCAGAATTATTTTCTGACTATTCACCTAGTATGCGATATCAGTTGTACAAAATATCAACCTCAAATAAGCACTTTTGAGTTCCTGGTATTTTTTTAGAAATTTTATTTTCCTCCCATACTGCCATAAAATGCACACTTACACAGAAAAAAATATTTAATTTTCAATGTGATGTAAACTGAAGTGTACTGTGAAAATAAATCAAATTCGTGTGTTGTTACAGCATCATGTAAATTGAAATGAATATTCATTCATTTTTCAACTAGAAATGGTTGCATATTACGTGATCGTGTAAATCAAAAGTGAATTCGATTGAAAAATAATTGATTGGTCGTTGAAATTTAGGTTTATTTTGATTCTTTAATGAATGTTCGAATCCTCTGAGCAGAATATCAAATAGAGAAACTTTAAAGTAGATGGAGTACCGTGTACCTTTTAATTCCGCTCCTAAATGCTTATCTTTGACAGATACGCGTATTTCGACTACCACTTGCAGTCTTCTTCAGTGTCGGTTACTCGTATCCACTGTGGATACGAGTAACTGACACTGAAGAAGACTGCAAGTGGTAGTCGAAATACGCGTATCTGTCAAAGATAAGCATTTAGGAGCGGAATTAAAAGGTACACGGTACTCCATCTACTTTAAAGTTTCTCTTTATTTTGATACTCCAAATATGTGCATGAAAATAAACTTAAATTTACAACATATTTTTAGCTGTGTAATGTTCCATTTACTCAATGCCTATTTTTGTCGAATGTTACAAATATGCAGTTATGGGCATTGCAGTAACATTCTTTTTCGTGTTATTAAATTAAATAAAAACATGATTTCATTAAACATTTTAGGACGCTATTGATGGCATTTCTGGTGAAAATGCTCATCCAGTCTCGGCAATCTCGTCAACGGAAAGCTGACAAAACAAAAAAATATCTGAATGTTTTCTTTGATTATTACTTCGGTAAATCAAGAATTTTCTAGGCCTCCTTAGGCCCCCTCCAGGAAAAAAACTCCTAGCTACGCCAATGGCTATGCTCTGGACCGATGCACGAGTTCACTATCTGACGTTTGAGCGGTGCCACGTTATTTATGTGACCATGGCAACGAATGAATGCCGAATTCACAGATTTCAACAGTCACATAAATAACACGGCACCGCTCAAACATCAAGGAATGAACCTCTGCATTGGTTCATACTATGCTATGCTACTCAGACAGCAATAAAAAAAATATAATTTTTGGGCACAGAATTGATGGATTTTGTTTCTAATAATAACGGTCTCCCAAGTGACTAATCGTAAGTGCAAGTGCACTACACTGAAAAGCAGGGCTTTTCCCCCAGTTGGAGAAACGCAACACAAAAATGAAGAAAAAATAGCTACTCTGGAAACAATTTAACTTTCCCCACCTAGAAAAAATGTGACCCATTCTCCAGGTGCCAATTTTTGTTCACACCTGCAGCAATTTTCCCCTCCCGCGTTAGAACGGTCAAAACTCATAAGGATCCACCGCGTCTTTCGCCTACCGTCCGTACCGTTATCAAACTACTGTACTGTTCGTCTAATTCAATTTCAACTTCTGCGGTCCGCTTTTCAACGGCGCCCTGTCGTAATCGTCATTGTCGTGTCGTTTACTTCTGAGTGGAAAATTATGCAAATTTCGATGAATCCCACCCCGTGCGAAATCGCTTCGGCCGAAACGTGAAGCAGGAAACTTGACTTCTATCCACATTGCTTTTCACCCACGATTAAGTCGATTATACGGCGGGATAAATTTCATTTGCACGCATCAATGAGGGGACAGCATTTTCAACGTGTAAAATACAAAAGGGCCAAAGGAAGCGCGCTGGAAAAATGTCATTCCAAGCGAGATTATCTCAGATAATACGATTTTTTTCTGCTTCTTGCCGCACGCCCTTTTGCGTGAGCTGGGTGGCGAGGAAAATTTACTCGGAATTCATCTCTTGGCCCTTTTTTTTGTTTTGTGGGAACATTACCCATTTTGTGCATCTTTTCCATCTCATCGTCAGTTTTTTTTTTTTTCACTTACAAAATGTTCCAAGGCAGATGAGGGTGTTTTTTGCAAGCTTTGTGGATGCTGACAAAAAGCAATGACAGCGAAGACAAGTGTCCCTAGAACCATGAGTTGGTTTTGCAGCTATTTTTCTTCTTCGACATTTGCCATGAACTTGAGAGGAAGGTGAGATTACTCCTGATTCGCGATTCTCACCACAGCTCAATTTGCATTTAGATTACGGCTTAGATAGTGTGTCTCGAGAAACAATAATAATCTGCGTGTTATAATATAATGAGGTTGGAAGAATAAATGTGAATTATTTGTTCCAAGACAGTTACATTGGGGTTAAGGTAAACTTGTATTTTGTGCATTATTCTGGTAGCATTGATAACATTGCTGAACACTTTTTTGTCTCAAGCACCAAAATACAACTATTTACCTAATTAAGGGTTGCTGAATTCATTGCTGTTTTTAAAAATATCATAGCACGTCTTTGGTTAGATTGCCACAGAATTAAAACTTCAGGTGTTAAACAGTACTAATCAACAAATTTCATAATATTTTTGATCCCTAAAAGTAATTTTTTTGATGGTTTAGAAAAATATTGTTTTCAATTATATAAAAGAAACGATGAGTTTCTTAAGGAGACTGCAAGCATGTTGATCAAGTCAATTTTATCTAAATTTAATAGTGCAATAAAAACCAAATTATATCTTAAATGAAGGTTGAAGTCCTATTTTGCATGTTTAATGGATTTTTTCAATAAAATGTTTGATAAATCAAACTTTAAATATCATGTAAACATCAACGAAACCAGTGTTCTATGAAACTTTAGCAACCCGTAGCACAAAATTGTGACGTTCTGGAACCTTTATCACCCCTAATCTAATAGAGACACATAATTTGATCCCTAAGACAAACACGAATGTCATTTTTGTTACGCTGTGTGTTGATAAGCAATAGAACAACGGACAAATTTCAAAAAGAGTATTCATGGGCGATGATGGTTTATATTTTGCATGGTATTTTCCCAAGTAACAATTTAGGGGAATAAGAAGCTTTTTCAATCTGTTCGGGCAAAAACGATTGCTAATAATATTGGATCAAATTGTTATATTACCGAGTGCATGTTGTATTGAAATGGAGTCATGGTAGTGGCAAATTTGTGTATCTTTTAGAAGTTTAACATGTTTAAAACATTATAACCAAATGTAACCGTAATTATCTTGTAACTATTTTCGATATGTGGCAGAGCAGACAGATGTTGCCACAGCATACGTCCAGCATCACGGACAAACGTTGCCAGAAGGGAATTCGCTCGACTAGGAGTGTAGAATGATTCTGGAGGATAAGAAATGCAACACGGGCAGTAATGCTGCAGCAAGGTACTCCACAGAACGTGGAACGTTA
Source organism: Aedes aegypti (assembly GCF_002204515.2). Taxonomy (NCBI): domain Eukaryota; kingdom Metazoa; phylum Arthropoda; class Insecta; order Diptera; family Culicidae; genus Aedes; species Aedes aegypti. Next base: position 183,410,798 of record NC_035108.1, on the reverse strand, counting down.
TACACTGAGCAAATGGAACGTATGAGGAAGAAGTAAGCGCTCATCTTTCGGGCACGTGTTCGGGGACGTGTTTGACTATCGTGTTCGGAAGCCAACTGTCGGTTTATCGTAGTTTTTCTTTTTCTCGAAAAATACGTATCCGCGGCGAGTGTTATATATCGTCATTATTTTCGCAACGGATTGATGCAACCATCGCACAGCGATGTCCGCAAAAAAACGTCGCGAAAACACATTTCGCATCGACTACGCGAATGTGCCTAAGAAACCGTCGTCCGAAGAGGTTCACCAGTTCGTCGGTGCTATACTAGGCCTCAAACGCGATGATGTCACGCGAATGCAGTATAGCCGAAATCTTGGTGTTGCTTTTGTGAAGGTTGCTTGCCTCGAAGTTGCACAAAAGGTGGTCGAAGAGAACGACAATAAACACGAGCTCACTGTAGACGGCAAATCGTTCAAGATACGCTTGGCGATGGAAGATGGAGCAGTGGAGGTGAAGCTCTTCAACCTCTCCGAGGACGTCACGAACGACAAAATCGCTAGGTTTCTGATGTCGTACGAACTGGAGAACTGTTCTCAATACGTGAAGAGGTATGGGACGAAAAGCATCTTTTCGCCGGGTTGCCAACCGGTGTACGAATCGTACGAATGATAGTTAGGAAGAACATTCCATCGTATGTCACAATTGACTGCGAAACCACACTTGTGGCTTATTACGGACAGCAACAAAGCTGCCGCCATTGCAACGAGTCTGTGCACAATGGCGTGTCGTGCATACAAAATAAAAAACTGCTGTTGCAAAAACTAGCTACTAGCAGTAATTCGTATGCCGATGTTGCCAAAAACTCACGACCGATACGAACCAAAACGGTCGCGCCGAAGCCAGCGGTGACGAAGCTCGCCACTCCGAATCCAACGAACCAAACAAAACCAGTCGGGCAGACACCAGCCACAAGCGGCTCAATGCCTCCTCCGACTGTACCAATACAAAGGGAAACTGGTTTAGGCATTGGTCCATCCCCGGTTATCCGACAACAAGAGAATGAGAACGACATATGGACCAGAGTAACGCGCCGAACTAGCAAGAAACCCGATGGAAATGAGACTGACTCTTCCACCTCCAGCAGGACCTCTCAGAAACGCCCAGCAGGCAAAAAAATGCGCTGCGATGAGGGTAGCGACCATCACGATACAGACACGCAACTTTAATTCGTCATCTTCAATAGCTACAATATTGCAACTATTAACGTGAATACAATCACGAACGTAAACAAGATAAATGCACTACGAACATTCATCCAAATGATGCAGCTAGATATAGTTTTCTTACAAGAAATAGAAAACGAGCATCTCACAATCCCCGGTTTCAACGTCGTCGCAAACGTAGACTATTCTAGAAGAGGTACCGCAATTGCACTCAGAGACCACATTCAACACTCGCATGTGGAACGTAGCTTGGATGGTCGCCTTGTTGCGTTGCGCATACACGGTACAACTCTGTGTTGTATCTACGCTCCATCTGGTACGGCACTCCGTGCTCAAAGAGAGCGTTTCTTCAACGATACCCTTGCCTTCTACCTTCGCCACCGAACCGAACACATGATACTAGCCGGCGATTTTAATTGCGTTCTCCGGCAAAGCGACGCAACAGGATGTAATATGAGCCCATCTCTTCAGGCCACAGTTCAGCAGCTGCAACTAAATGATGTGTGGTTAAAACTACGTTCCAGAGACAATGGCCACACCTTCTTAACAGCGAACTCATCCTCCCGCATAGATCGCATATACATCAGTAGCGGTCTGTGTGAACAATTACGCACTACCCAAACCCATGTTTGCTCCTTCAGTGACCACAAAGCTGTTACTCTACGCTTGTGTCTACCGAATCTCGGACAACCACAAGGTCGTGGATTTTGGTCGCTCCGTCCCCACCTTCTTAACCAAGCCAATATTGAAGAGTTCCAAATTCAATGGCAATTTTGGACCCGTCATAGACGGAACTACCGCAGCTGGATGGATTGGTGGATGCAGCACGGGAAACCGAAAATTGCAAGTTTTTTTCGCTGGAAGTCGAAACTTGCGTATGAAGAATTTCATCAAATGCACCAAAATCTCTACAGTCAGCTGCGAGCGGCATACGATCGATACTATCAAAATCCAGCAATGCTTACAATCAAAAACCGTCTAAAGGGTGAGCTTCTATCTTTGCAACGTCGTTTCACTCAGGCATTCACACGAATAAATGAGCCAATAGTAGCGGGAGAGCCTCTCTCAATATTTCAACTCGGTGACAGGACACGAAAACGAACGACGATAACAAGGATCGACGATGAGCAAGGTGGTACTACTAATGACTCTCAAGAGATACAGCACCAAATGCTTCAATACTTCTCTGAGTTGTATTCGGAGCCAAATAGAGAGGCAGGTCACACCGAAGAATTCCAGTGTAACCAGATTATTCCACAAAACGATGAAACGAACGAGGCATGTATGGAGGCAATAACAACAGCGGATATATGGTCCGCTATAAAGTCAAGCGCTTCAAAGAAATCACCAGGACCAGATGGTATACCTAAGGAATTTTACCATCGTACATTTGATGTCATTCATCGTGAACTAATCCTCATACTTAACGAGGCCCTGGCATCAAATTTCCCAGCCAAATTTGTCGACGGCGTCATAGTTTTGGTAAAGAAACGGGAAGCTGGCGACACTGTTGGCTCATATAGACCAATATCGCTTCTTAATTTCGATTACAAACTACTCTCCCGTATATTGAAAGCACGCCTTGAAAATGTTATGAAAGCTCATCATATACTTAGCGACGCTCAAAAGTGTTCAAACTCGAATAACAACATCTTCCAAGCAACGTTGTCGTTGAAAGATAAAATAGCTCAGCTGGCATTTCGGAAACACGCTGGAAAACTCGTGAGCTTTGACCTGGATCACGCCTTCGATCGAGTGAGGCACTCGTTTCTCTTCGAGAATATGCGGTCTCTCGGCATTAATACCGAACTAATCGCTCTGCTCTCACGGATTTCATCGCTCTCTACCTCCCGTCTACTAATCAATGGACATCTGACTACAGCTTTCCCTATCCAACGTTCGGTGAGGCAGGGGGACCCAATCTCCATGCACCTCTTTGTGCTATACTTGCACCCCTTGGTGTCTTCTCTGGAGCAAGTGTGCGGTACTTATCTGCTTGTCGCTTATGCCGATGATATCAGTGCACTATGGTCCAGGAATCAGTTTTACGCGGAAAGATGCATTTTGAGCTTTAGAATGAAACATTAGACAAAAACGGTCTTCTACAAAGTTGTTTGTATTAGTAAGGTCCTTTGTTTGGTGTTATTGAAAATTAGGGTGGACCACATTTTCATAGAAATTGTGTAACTAACTTTCTTATTTGTAGAAATTATACTATACATGCTTCAGCAAAGTTGTAGACCATTCAATTTCAAGCAACTTTGCCAAAAAAAGTTTTTTTATATCTCTTAAATTGACCGATTTAGAGCTATTTTACTACGGTGACATAGGGTGGTCCGAACAAAATTGGTTTTCTGGCTCTAGAGTTTTCAATTCAAATTTCTCATCAAAATAGTCTATGAATCACTTTTAGAACTTTGAAAAATGCGTAGTTTGGTGAGTGAAGAAACTCGCTATCTCTTTCTGTTTGGGAGTTATTATTGTTTTTCTCTCAAAAACATGCTTACTTCGATTGTGAATATTTCTGATTGGGGCAAACATAAAAAATATCTTTTGACGGCATTTAAAAGACAAAATAAAATTGTATATTATATCAAAAAATTACAGATGTGTTATTTTTGTAACTCTAATAAAACACCTTGAAAATCAAATACTTTTTATCACAAAAACTTTAATTACTTTTGAACTAAAATAGATATCAGAAATATTTTTGCATGAAAATTTGCGTTTTGTTAGGTTCTAAAAGTCGTTCATAGACGACTTTGACGAGAAACTAATATTAAAAACACTAGAATTGAAAAACTGATTTTTGTTGGACCACCCTTTGATGATTAGGAAAAAATGCTCTAGATTGGTCAAATTTTGAGCTACAGAAAAACTTTTTTTGGCAAAGTTGGTCAAAATTCTAAGTTCTACCGCTTTGCCTAAGAGTATATACCAGTATTTTTGCAAATAAAAAAGTTGATTATATGATTTGTGTGATATTGTGGACCACCCTAGTTTTGAATGACTCAGTATGAAAGCCTACATTTTTATAAACAATTTTGTAGAAGATCATTTTTGTCTAAAATTTTATTTTCATGCTCAAAATGCAAAATAATAAAGAAATACATACTATGAAAATCTTCAAAATAGTTTTAAAGCACTATCTTTCTTATTTCAGATTTCTCGTCAAAGCGGTCTATGAACGACTTTTAGAACCTAACAAAACGCAAATTTCCATGCAAAAAGATTGATGCTATCTTTATTAGTTCAAAAGTTATTAAAGTTTTTCTGCCTAAAATCATTTGTTTTTAAGGGTATTTTATTAGAGTTACAAAAATAACACATTTGTAATTTTTTGATATAATATGCAATTTTATTTTGTCTTTTGAATGCCGTCAAAAGATATTTTTTATGTTTGCCCCAATCAAAAATATTCACAATCAAAGTAGGCATGTTTTTGAGAGAAAAACAACAATAACTCCCAAACGGAAAGAGATAACGAGTTTCTTCACTCACCAAACTACGCATTTTTCAAAGTTCTAAAAGTGTTTCATAGACTACTTTGATGAGAAATTTGAATTGAAAACTCTAGAGCCAGAAAACCAATTTTGTTCGGACCACCCTATGTCACCGTAGTAAAATAGCTCTAAATCGGTCAATTTAAGAGATATAAAAAAACTTTTTTTGGCAAAGTTGCTTAAAATTGAATGGTCTACAACTTTGCTGAAGCATGTATAGTATGATTTCTACAAATAAGAAAGTTAGTTACACAATTTCTATGAAAATGTGGTCCACCCTAATTTTCAATAACACCAAACAAAGGACCTTACTAATACAAACAACTTTGTAGAAGACCGTTTTAGTCTAATGTTTCATCACAGAGAAACAGACGTAACACTTAGAACAAATCGCGATCAAAATCATAGTCGCGAAAACATGTACGCCCAATGCTAAAAATTCTGTAGTTGGCCGATGGACCAACAGGTGGCGGTAGTGTGTAAACGTCAAACACGAACAAAAACGACGCGAGCGCTGCGGGTGGTCGATTGTCCACCTACCATATATTCGAATCGATCGTTAAAAAGTTGGTCGATGGACAGCGATGAGAGTGTGACGTCTGTTTGTCTGTGGTTTCATTCTAAAGCTCAAAATTCATCTTTCCGCGTAAAACTGATTCCTGGACCACTGTACAGTGTGATTGCTACATCGGCACGAAAAATTCAAGACATGCATGACGTTTTTCATCGTTTCGGACGAGTGTCCGGTGCGGTATTGAATGTTCGTAAAACGACATCGATCGACGTCGGTTTCATCGATGAAAATCCAATCCATGTGGACTGGCTACGGACCGATAACAGCGTCAAGATACTCGGCGTTGTGTTCGTCAATTCGATTAGGAGGATGATCAACGTAAATTGGGATGTGTTGGTGGGAAGAATCGCTCACCAAGTGTGGCTATATTCGATGCGGACTCTCACTCTCCAGCAAAAAGTGATTCTTATCAACACGTTTATCATAGCATAGCATAGCATAGCATAGACTGACTGTACATGTCAATGGTTGCTACTCCGTGATTGATCGGAACTGGTAAGAATTGCACTACGATCCAAATGAATAAGGGATGGGAGTTTCCGCTTACTCTCGAAGTGCAATTTTAGCAGATCTAATATTATTGATCAATAACGGCGCCGGCCAAGTCCTTACAGTCAGTTGGGATGGGGAAGGAATGTTAGGGTGTAATGATTGTTGCTTCTAGAGACCGAGAATACCTCTGCATCTCCACAATCACCACGGGAAGGGTGTTTATTAGTGAGAGAGGAAAAAATCTGGGAGTCACCTCTGGTCGGTGATGCGATCCATGGACAAGGGGGAACTATACGACTTATATTTAAAACTAGTTTTGTATTTTTGTCTCGAGAAGTTTTTGGTAGAAGCTTTAAAAAATAGGTCAACATCTATAATGTCGAACAATTCAAAAGATGTTTTTATTAATGTCGAAAACTGAAAATTACATGTATATATTTTAAATTATATGAAACAGGAATAATGCCGACACTTGTAGTGACGAACCATACATAGTTTGTTTGAAAATGACATATGAGTATTACTGTGCATTTTGTCTCGATATGGTTAAAGTTTTAAAAAATACGTCAACATTCACAATGTCGAACAATTCAAAAGATAATTTTTAATAATGTCAAAAAGAGAAAAATATATGTATATTGAAATTGTATAAGAAAATAGCATTGTGCCGACACTTATTGTGACGAACCAGACAAAGTTTGTTTTAATATTACATAAAAGTTACGCTTTCAAGAAAAAATGTGTTATCATAAGCATGAAACGAACTCACCAGTTGGTAATCCATTCTCGACTGAACACAAAACTGACACTGACAGCAAAACTTCTTGGCGTTCCGAAAACAAACCGTCTTGCTTGGGCCTTCCCAAATACCTACCCAGCAAGACGCTCCAGAACAGGGAAAAAAAATCTCCGGCGACGAAAACACGCGCGAAATCGTGAGCAAAATATATCGGACGACACAAAACCGAACCGTCCTGCTTGGGCCTCACGAAGCACTACCCAGCAAGACGCTCTAAAACAGGAAAAAAAAATTCTCCGGTGACGAAAACGCGCGAAATCGTGAGCATAATCGATCGGGCGACGTAAAACCAAACCGTCCAGCTTGGGCCTCACGAAGCACTACCCAGCAAGACGCTCCAAACAGGAAAAAAAATTCTCCGGCGACGAAAACGCGTGAAATTCTGAGCAAAATCTATCGGACGACGCAAAACCGAACTGTCCTGCTTGGGCCTCACGAAGCACTACCCAGCAAGACGCTCCAAAACAGGAAAAAAAAATTCTCCTGCGACGAAAACGCGCGAAATCGTGAGCAAAATCTAACGGACGACGCAAAACCGAACTGTCCTGCTTGGGCCTCACGAAGCACTACCTGATTCTTATCAACACGTTTATCACAGCAAAAGTGTGGTACCTATCGTCTGTGCTACCGTTGTACAGTATCCACACGTCCAAAATAACAGCGACCATAGGCACATTTTTGTGGAGGGGACAACCGGCACGTGTACCGATCATGCAACTAGCAAGGCCAAGAGAACTAGGGGGTTTAAAGCTTCAACTTCCAGCTCTTAAATCCAAATCACTTCTGATCAATCGACATCTTCAAGAAATCGGCTCAATGCCTTTTTACAATTGCTATCTCAATCAAGCACATCCTAATGCCCTTCCCGCAGACCTCCCATGTCTTAAAACAATCCTGCAAGCACGATCTCTCTTGCCTCCAAGTATCCAACAACTTCCCTCCTCCGATCGAATTCATCAGTTTTTCATTGATCAAACCGAACAACCAAGAGTTGAACAGCGATATCCGTTGATAAACTGGAGGCGTGTTTGGCTCAATATCGGGAGCAGAGAATTATCATCGGCTCAACGCAGTGACTGGTACCTCTTCGTAAACGAAAAAACTGAACATAGACAGCTGTGGTACACTATCCGTCGTGTTGATTCCGAGAGATGCACACATTGCAACGCAGCATCAGAAACATTAAAGCACAAATTCAGCGAGTGTCGTCGAGTTCTGGCGGCGTGGGAGCATATCAAGAATATTCTAAGGACCATCATGGGCACCCCGAGGAGTTTCTCATTTGAACAGCTATTACATCCAGAATTGAACAACATGAGGAGAAGACAGAAAACTTTAATTTTAAAATATTTCATTAATTACGTCAATTATATCAACAAATGTGATAATAATGTAGACGTGACAGAATTGGATTTTTACTTACACGTTGAATTGTAAATAATTGTAACATAATTATTTTTGAACAAAATCAACACGAAATAAACTAAATTTTATGTAAAAAAAAAAGGTACACAAGATTTGCTTATGGACTAACAACATAAGAAGTATTTTGTATAAAATTCCACAAAAGACTTGTGAAATAATACTCATAACATAAGGAGATATAATTTCATAAGAAACTCGTTTTGGTAATCATACGCATTGATCTTTGGGTTTCATAAGACTTTCTAATGGAGTACGATTTTCGTAACAATTGCATACGAAAATTATATGAATTACGAGGACCGATCTCAATAACATAATATTCACGATACAGATTGATAAGTGCACGTATGGCAATGGTTATTGAAAGTTTTGAAAAAGAGTCGACTTCCTGTCAAAACACATGTAAGAATTACATACGACTTTCTAATGGAATAAAGAAGCAGCTCTTAAGAAAATCTTGTAAACTTCCATCGATCATTGCGTTCATAATATAAATGGATGTAATATCATAAGATACTCTTATGAAGGATCATAGATATCAATTATGGAATTCTTCAGGACCATTATGTATTTAGGAAATCGCTGTTTGAATTTAAGAAAAGAGAGATATTCATAAGATCTCTAATGGCAACGACAAGAATTTCTTGTGAATATCGGACGTTTTGTGTTTCATACGAATCATATAAAAGAGGGAAATCCGGTCAAGAAATCAATTCACAAGCGTTCTCTTATGGAATTCGTACGTAATTTTTAACTCCGTGTAGACAGAAGCGGAAGCAGCAGGCCCGTCTGTTCCAGGACGAAAAGCGCCGTCTGGAGTAGACGGAGTGCAAAGAAATGAACCGCACGTTATATCAAAAACTAAACGCATCCCGCAGAGGCTTTATGCCACTATCCGAAATGTGCAGGGACAAAGATATGAGCATTTTGTCGGACGAATCGAAGAGGTGAACGAAAGGTGGAAGCAGCACTACGATGAACACTTGAATGGCGCTGACAGCACAGGCACGGCGTTTCAAGGCAACGGGAGAAATGACTACGTCAAAATGTCAGACGATAACATCCAACCAGCTCCCACTTTGAGAGAAGTTAAGGATACCTCGTGCAGTTGTGTAAGGTTCTAGAAAGCTATTTCGATGGTAGGTTTCCACTGTATGACACAGAGGAGGGGCAGAAAAATGTTCAAATTACCGCGAGAGTACCTCAATGTTCAATCCTGGGCCCGATGTTGTGGAATGCAATGTACTGCCTCTTCCGACGGGTGTTACGATTTTTAGCTTCACCGACGACATTACCCAAGTGGTACATAGGGAAAGTGTACCAGTTATGACCATAGTGGTTTCCCTATTTGGCCATATGCAAAATTCCGATAGGTTTTACTTTTTTATCTTTTTGAATGTTTTAACATCAAGATACATTCTTTATCTTACTCCTAAAACACACAAAATTTTTCAAAATGTGTATAAATTCAAGTTTACACGTATGGCGAAATAAGGAACCACTATGGCCATAACTGGTACACTACCCTAGTTGAGAACTGGATGGATACTAGGACTGGCCCGTCACACTAATGAGGTTCGCAAGTCCGAGCAACGGGTGCTTATCTCGGTAGGTGATTGCACTATAGAGTCCAAGCGATCCTTTAGGCATATTGGGGTAATGATCAATGAGAAGCTCAGCTTGGCTAGCCACATTGAATATGCCTGTAAAAGTGCATTAACGGCTATAGCGGCGTTTTCGAGGATGATCTCTAATAACTCTGCTGTATTTGCCAGCAAACGAAAGCTCCTGGCAGGCGTGGCGCTATCCATACAAAGGTATGGAGCATTCAAACCCATGAGTTGTACAAACGTTGGCAAAATCTTCATGTCCGCGGAAGTCCAGAATTTTTTTCTAATTTATCCTTGACAGCAAAATGAAAGTGACTGTTTTCATGTCGGCCATTAGCATAAGACTGAGAAAGCTTCAAGATTTTTTTTATTATTAAAAATTTATATCAATTTTCGCACCAGTAGTTCACTTAGACAGGTTTGACAAAAACTAGAACAAACTGCGAATCTCAACAGCAAGTGATATTGTTGTATAATTTCCTTATTGAATCATCTAAATGCTGTTATTCTTCACTAAATTTTGAAATAAAGATTCCCGAGGTATCTTAATAAAGCTTACTGCAGGGCTGGTAGCAGATTTTTTTTAGAAACTTGATAATGCAAGTCTCTTAGAAGTCTATATTTCTAACGAAAGGTCTCTGAAGTCTCTATTTTTACAAAAAATGGTCTCTATAAAGACTGGAACGCGCAAAAACAGGTCGACTACAAATTGATGTGTTTCTATTCAAAATGCATTAGAAGATATCTAGAACGCAGCATTTGAAACCTGAGTTATTATACAATGGTTGCTATGATCAGTTTTAACTTTCACCTTTCTGTTTTCAAAATGACGTCTTAGTAAGAGCAGCAGGATGTCAAAATTTTGCTCGTGCAGCAAGAGATTTCAGGCAGCTTCCGGGACACGGTCAAACAATCGAAATTTCCGAAACAATACTTCGTCCGTCATGCCATATGCTCGCATGGTCTTAAAAGTGACAACTAAACGCTACGGGACTCAAGAGATCTACGTCTAGGAGTGCCTCAGATAGCCGTAGCGGTAAACGCGCAGCTATTCAGCAAGACCAAGCTGAGGGTCGTGGGTTCGAATCCCACCGGTCGAGGATCTTTTCGGGTTGGAAATTTTCTCGACTTCCCAGGGCATAGAGTATCTTCGTACCTGCCACACGATATACGCATGCAAAAATGGTCATTGGCATAGTAAGCTCTCAGTTAATAACTGTGGAAGTGCTCATAAGAACACTAAGCTGAGAAGCAGGCTCTGTCCCAGTAGGGACGTAACGCCAGAAAGAAGAAGTGCCTCAAAAAGTGGCTTCTACCATGTCTGAAGGCAATAGAGTGGTATCGGCCCTATTGAACGGTATTCGGCCTTGATCACTAGTGTGGGACAACATTTAGATTCTCGCTTCAGTCCACTTTTTGGATTGCATTTAGGTCTCAGCTCGATCGGTGAAACTATATTTACGTGCAAGCCGTTCAAAGTTTATTTGGGTTTTACTATGGGAAAACTTACTTTTGCAATGAAAAATCGTCAGAGGTAACCCATTGACGTCTATAAAAATTCTGAACCCAGACCTAGCCATTTCTACGATGAAGAATATTGCCGAAGACCACAAAACAATCCGACACTTGTGAAAAAAGTCATTCAATGAAAACCTATTAGCAAAGTGACGTTTATTAACACGTAAAGGAATAACAATATTATCAAAAATGAGCAACATTTCCGAATAGAATAAACATACTTTTTACCTTTTTTTACAAGCATTGCACATTGGGGAAATCCGAACCCAAAGGTGGAAAAAATTGATAACTTTCACAATAGAAAGACTAAAAATAAGTTTTATAGCTTGTTCGAAAGGAAATTTTCTCAGGAATCGATTGGTGATGGTTTCATAAACGTGTGATCGCTCTGGGATAAGCATCCCTGATTCCTTGGAAATTTTTGATTTTCATGTTGTTTTGTGTAAAATTGTTTTATTATGGAGATTATTTCCGATGAACTCCGTCATTTCTAGTCCATTCAACAATGTTCAACAAAGAACGTTATAAAAATATGGAAATTTAGGGGATTATGGGGCCAAATGAACAGTAAAATATTTTTGAGGAGGATTTTTTGTTTTTCATTTTTTTCAACGTGTTTTTTATTGAAATAAATACTAAAATAGTAAAATAACCATAAATATAGCTTTCAGAAAAAAGTTGTAGTGAAATTTATAGAAAATATATGATAATTAATTATGCTCTTTGCACAGGATTGTGAATAATTTACCTTCTTATATCACAAATTGCAAACATTTCCAAACGATATGCGATAGTTTGGGTACACGATATTGATCTAAATGATCGTTAGCCTCATTGATAGCAGATAGTGGGAGCATATAGTTTTTTGGCTATTTTTGCCCCGATTCCCCTAAAAACGATTTGTTTCATAATTAATTGAACAGATATCTCCGAATTAAATTTATTATTTACTAAATTGTTTATTCAGTGGATAATACAGTATTTCAATAATAAAACATAGGAGATTATGGGTATTTTTACACATAAATTGAAAAAAAATAAACAAAACAAGTAAAAAACTCAAAAATGAATCCACTAAGAAACCTTCTGCAGTTTTTTTTTCTGACTGAAACAAATCACTCAGGATTACGTTAGTTACACAAGCATAACTGTAGAAATTTGATGAGAGCAAAATTGCATTTTACACGAAATTATTTGGGAAATAATTTTGTCTTTTTACAAATGTTTATTATAACAATATTCGGCAGTGGGGTTTTTGAAAACTACAAAGCTCATATTTGGTAAGAGTATGCATCGTATTAAAGTGTTTCTTATTGCAAAGTTTCAGACAATTTAACTGAAAAAATCACCCTTGCCAAAGTGAATCATGGAAGTGCCTATGTACCTCTACACCCTACTACAGAAATAGTGGTCATAAAAGTGAACAAACAAAGTCTTCCATATATTTAAATATGGCACATTTGTATTGTATAAGATGTAGTAGTTGCAATGCTCAATTCTCAATATTTTTCAAACTCATTTATCCATTTCATTAGTATAATTTATGTTTTGTTTGTTATGTGGCCTGCTTATTCAACGAAATGAAAACAAACTAAGATATATAAACGCATGCTATCTGGTGACTCAGCGTTTATCTTTTTGTTATTCAAGTTTGTTCGTACTCTTTTATGAAAACATATAAAACAAGAAAATAATTTCTTTATGTTATGCATTTTAGAAAGCTATTGAACATGCTTAACATTCAGTCAAACAGATGTAACCATAATAACTGTTTACAATATAAACACAGTATGATTCACCAAGATCTGTTTGTAGAGGGCGGAAACATAACAAACATAGTAGTATATATTATACTAATTGAATGAATGATCGATTTTGGAAAAAATCTAGAATTGAGCATGGTTAGCAACTGCATTTTCACTTTTATTGTCACTTTTTCTCTAGTGTATAATGGCAATTGAAATATTGTAATACCAAATATCCGTAAAAAGACAAAATTATTCCCGAATAATTTCTTGTAAAATGCAATTTAACTTTCATGAAATTACTACAGTAGTGATTGTGTAACTAACCTGATATGTAATTTGTTTCAATCAGAAGAAAACGACAGATGGTTTCTTGGTGGATTCATTTTTGTTTTTTTATTTGGTTATTTTTTTATTTGTTTGTAAAAGATCCCCATAATCTCCTACGTTTTATGCTTTAAATATTGTATTAGATACAGAATAAACAAATCAGTACATAATAAATTTAATTTTGAGATATCTGTTTAATTAATTCTGAACTAAATCGTTTTTAGGGGAATTGGGGCAAAAATAGCCAAAAAGCTATATGCTCCCACTACCTGCTATCAATGAGGCTAACGGCAATCGATCATTTAGATCAATAACGTGTACCCAAACTATTGCATATCGTTTGGAAATGTTTGGAATTTGTGATATAAGAAGGTTAATTATTCACAATATTGTGCATAGAGCATAATTAATTATCATACATTTCTTATAAATTTCACTACAACTTGTTTCTGCAAGCTACATTTATGGTTATTTTACTATTTTTGTATTTATTTCAATAAAAAAAAAACACGTTGAAAGAATGAAAAACAATAAATCCTCTTAAAAAAATATTTCATTGATCATTTGGCCCTATAACCCCCTAAATTTCTATTTTTTTATATGGTTATCTATAAAAAAATGTTGAATGAATTAGGGATGATGGAATTCATCGGAAATATTCTCCACAATAAAACAATTTTACACAAAACAACATGAAAATCAAAAATTTTCAAGGAATCGGGGTAAAACGGGCACCATTGCTTATCCCAGAGCGGTCCCACATTCATGAAACCATCACCAATCGATTCCTGAGAAAATTTCCTTTCGAACAAGCTATAAAACTTATTTTTTATCTCTCTATTGTGAAAGTTATCAATTTTTTCCACCTTTGGGTTCGGATTTCCCCAATGTGCATTGGATTGCTTAGCGGTCTTCGACAATGTTGTTCATCGTACAAATACCTATCGAAATCTGTGTTCAGAATTTTTATAGACGTCAAAGTGCGACCTCTGACGATTCTTATTAGCAAAAGTAAGTTTTCCCATAATAAATCCCATACAGACTTTGAACGGCTGGCGCGTAAATATAGTTTCACCGATCGAGCTAAAATTTTGCATAGTTGTTATAGGACCTAAATGCAATCAAAAAAATGGACTGGAGCGAGAATCTAAATTTTTCATATAATTGTGTCCCAGGCTATTGGTCACATGGAAAAAACTAATAAATCCATGAAAAACGAGCAGCAGATTAAATCAAACTAACGTTCGGCGGCGAATTAGGTCGACGAGACCACTGTGCAAAATTTTTTATATAAGGTGTTAACCTGAAGGCCTGATATTTTAGTCGACCAATTTTCGCGCGTTCCAGTCTTTAGACACTTTTTGCTTAATCTTCTTGCAGTGAATCCTGCTGCCAAAGGAGATTGGGCAAATCTGGGCCCGGAATGTACACAGATGACTCATATATCATTTGAAAGATCTAAATGAGACAAGAAAAAGTTGGTATGGGGCCAAAAATATCCGTTGTGGGAGAAAAAATCTATTTTGCATGGTTTGAGATGGATTTTCGATGTATTTATAAATTTTTTACTACATTTTCATTTAAATAACAATGGAAAATATATATAAATCTGCACTTTTATAATGATGAAAAGCTCTTTGTTATATAGAAGCGAACTAAGACTTTGATTCAGAGATGAAAACATAACATGGTGATGCTACACGGCAATATATTGAAATTCTTAAAAATACATATCATGCAGTTAAGTTTCCTACCATACTCAGCCACCCACATTACACCAACCATAATTGCTCAACTGTTTTATAGCTATTTCATATGATATTTTTTGTGGCCTAAAAGATTATATTATAACTAAACTTCAAACAAAAAATGAAGCTGCTTCATTTGATGAAAAATAGTTAAGAAACAGTGGTAGAAGAAAAGTGAGTTGTGTTTAATAAGAGAATTGACTGTAACAGATTCTTCTAAGGTACATATTAGTTCAGAAGAGATTTTACAAAGAGTTCAATAAAGCTATCAGCTCAACCTCTTTGCAACAACCAGCCAGTGATAAATCGGTCAAGTTTTCAGCAGGAACCATTTTGTGGTTCTCTAGATTTGTTCTTTAGATGTGTTGAAGTATGGTTCGATGTATCTTCACCCTAAATGACAATCTATGTAGCTCTATTTCGCTGAAATAACCCCGCTCGCGCTGTATACGTCTGTTTAGTATCGAGTGTACTCCTACATTATCCAATCGGTCTTAAGTTAAGCAAAATGTCAATCGTTTTCGCTTTACGAGTTAGAATGCGCCAAAGAGCACTATTTTACTATTTAGTGGCTATGTATATTATCTCTTTCTGTATCTTCCCTTCTATCACCCTTCAATATTTTATCTGCAAGCCCTTGGAATCCTTCATGCAAGAATTACAGATAGAGGAATAGATAGATAGATAGATAGATAGATAGATAGATAGATAGATAGATAGATAGATAGATAGATAGATAGATAGATAGATAGATAGATAGATAGATAGATAGATAGATAGATAGATAGATAGATAGATAGATAGATAGATAGATAGATAGATAGATAGATAGATAGATAGATAGATAGATAGATAGATAGATAGATAGATAGATAGATAGATAGATAGATAGATAGATAGATAGATAGATAGATAGATAGATAGATAGATAGATAGATAGATAGATAGATAGATAGATAGATAGATAGATAGATAGATAGATAGATAGATAGATAGATAGATAGATAGATAGATAGATAGATAGATAGATAGATAGATAGATAGATAGATAGATAGATAGATAGATAGACCCTCTGGAGTGCCAACCGGCACATCAGGATGGATGCCAGTAAAATCCTGATTATGGTATACTGGTCACGGCGCAGAACAACGGACAGGACACGGATTACGGATTACACACCACATTGCGACACAGAGCTGACAGTCGTGTTATTCTATTCCCCGAGTAAGGATGGGTGATACCATCTTGAAACGGCGAATAGGCTAATGGTGCGATTGCCCCCGTCCCGGTAAAACCTTGGCAGGCCTCTGGATACGTTCGGATCCCGTCCATCTTAAGTGATGAGTACTAGGCTCGGATGACTAAACCCCGATCTACGCCGATCCGGCTCTGAACACGATTCTCATAAGGGATCGTGTCAACCCTTGCATGGCCTCCCTGCTTGCAAAGATAACCATGGGATCATGAAAGGCGACTACGTACGGCGGGAAATGATAGCGGCCCAGAGGGGGGACCCTGAAGAATGGAAGAGAGTATAATTGAAATCGAAGAAGGCGCGGCGAACCCTTTCGCCAAAGGTGGCTTAGTACGGTCACCACCATCGCAGCTAGGGCAGCAGCAGCGCAATCAGGAGGAGCAGCAGATACAGCGGCAGCTTCAACAGCAGCAGCAGCAGCAGCAGCAGCCTCGAGAGCAGCAGCAACAGCTTCAGCAGCAGCAACAGGCTCAGGTCAGTGCATGGTCGAAGGTGCCAAAGCTACCGAGAGTTGTAGCAGCCAAGAAACTGGTGGACGAATTGCACGAGTTCGTCGATAAAAGAAGTAATGTGCACAAAGACATCAAGACTTTGGTGTTGAAGATCCAAGGAACCCTTGGACTAGCTGTCAAGGAATGGACGGCCGTTGCACAGAAAGTGGAATCGACTGAGAAGGAGTTGTCGGCGGCCAAGACTGCCTTAGAAATAAGGCAAGTGCCGATTCAACAAACGGCGGTGCCAATTACTTTTGCGAGGGAAACCAACGCAAAGAGGGACAAATCCCAGAGGACGGAGAGCGTGCCCTTCACACCGAAGAGGCCAAGAGCATCACCAGGAGATGCAAGACCGGGTGGTTCCAAAAAACATAAGGACACTCGCGTCAACGAGTCAGGCCCAGCGAACGCAGCAACCACCAAGGAAGGCAACGATACCCCATGGGAAATCGTCAAGGCAAAAAATCGGAAGACGAAAACCAAGAGCAGGTCCGAAAAACAAAGCCTCTTCAAGGGCCGGAAGAGAGGCGAGGCGCTTATAGTCAAGGCAAGCGATGACTCGTACGAGAAGGTTCTCCGTGCAATGCGGACAAACCCGGAGCTCGAACAGCTGGGGTCAGACGTGCGGAAAGTCAGGCGCACCCGCACCGGAGATATGATCCTGGAGCTAAAACGAGACCCGATGGCCAGCAGCTCTTCCTACAAAGAGCTCGCCGAGAAAGCCATGGGTAATACGGTAGAAGTGAGAGCCGTGTGTCCGGAGGCAGTCCTTGAATGCAAGAACTTGGACGCAATCTCTACGGACGACGATGTAAGGGTTGCCATGAAAGAGCAGTGCAAGCTAGGGGAAGTGCAGATGCAGATCCGCATAAGGAAGGGGCCATCCGGAATGCTAATAGCATCAATTAGGCTTCCGATTGAAGCGGCCGTCAAGGCACTAAAAACGGAGAAGATTAAAGTAGGCTGGTCGGTATGTCCACTGAGCGTCTCTCAGAAACCGGAAGCGTGCTATAGATGCCACGAGTACGGCCATCTTGCTAGATTCTGCAAGGGGCCTGACAGAGGTAATTTATGCAGAAGGTGCGGAGAAGAAGGCCACAAGGCGCAAGCCTGCCGGAAGCCTCCAAAGTGCATGATCTGCGCTAACGGAGAGAATAACAACCACGTTACAGGAGGCCTGCGATGCCCGGCCTTCATAAAGGCGACTGCTACCAAACCACAGTGGAGGTAATTCAAATTAACCTCAACCACTGTGACACAGCACAACACTTGCTGAGGCAATCTGTGGCGGAGTACAAGTGCGATGTGGCTATCATCTCGGAGCCATACCGTGTCCCGGCCGGCGATGGGAACTGGATAGCAGACAACGCAAAATCAGTGGCGATATGGACGGTGGGAAGATATCCTTTCCAGGAAGTGGTACATCGTGCAGATGAAGGCTTTGTTATAGCCAAAATTAACGGAGTCTTCTTCTGTAGCTGCTACGCACCCCCGCGATGGTCTATTGACCAGTTCAACGAGATGCTCGACAAGCTGACGGAAGAGCTCACAGACCGCAGACCAGTCGTCATAGCCGGCGATTTCAACGCGTGGGCCATAGAATGGGGCAGTCGCTTCACCAACTCAAGAGGGAGCAGTCTACTGGAGGCCTTGGCAAGGCTAAACGTCGATGTCGCCAACGATGGTACCACCAGCACATACCGTCGGGATGGTCGAGAGTCAATTATTGACGTAACTTTCTGTAGCCCTGGGCTGTCAGGAAGTTTGAACTGGCGAGTGAGTGAGGAGTATACGCACAGTGACCACCAAGCGCTTCGATACAATATTGGTAGCGGACGGCAGTTGGAAGCGCGTGCGATTCCATCAAAGGAGCGAAGGTGGAAAACGTCTCAGTTTGACAAGGAGGTGTTTGTTGAAGCGTTGAGACTGGAGCGCAATGCTCAGCACTTTACTGCGAATGAGTTGACAGCGGCATTAGCACGAGCGTGCGATGCAACCATGCAGAGGGAAGGTAAACCGCGACATGGTCGCCGCCCAGCTTATTGGTGGAACTCGACGATTGCCGATCTGCGTACAAGCTGCTTTCGGGCTAGGAGAATGATGCAGAGAGCCCGCAACGACGCTGAAAGAGCAGATCGAAGACCAGCGTACAAGGCGGCAAAAACCGCTCTCAACAGGGAAATCCGGCTCAGCAAGAAAGCCTGTCTGGAGGAGCTCTGTCGCAACGCCAATTCAAACACGTGGGGTGACGCCTACAGAGTTGCAATGGCGAAGTTGAGGGGCCCAGCTGTACCACCCGATAGGTGTCCGGAGAAGATGAAGACCATCATTGAAGTGCTGTTCCCCCGGCACGAACCGACGAGCTGGCCGTCCACACCTTACGGAGCACAAGAGAACGACGAAGAAGAAGCCCAGGTAACGAACGATGAGCTGATCGCGGTGGCAAAAGCCTTAAAAACCAGGAAGGCTCCGGGACCAGACGGTATCCCCAACGTAGCTCTGAAAGCAGCAATCCAAGAAAACCCGGATATGTTCAGGACCGTGCTGCAAAAATGTATCGAGGAGGGTAACTTCCCCGACATTTGGAAGCGACAAAAGCTGGTGTTGCTGCCTAAACCAGGCAAGCCTCCTGGAGATCCTTCAGCATATAGACCGATATGTCTGCTGGACACAGTTGGCAAAGAGCTGGAGCGAGTAATCCTAAACAGGCTTACGAAATACACGGAGGGAGAAAACGGCCTGTGCGACATGCAGTTCGGCTTTCGGAAGGGTAGATCCACCATCGATGCCATCCGAACGGTCGTGGAAGCTATGGAGACGGCGCGGAAGCAAAAGAGGAGAGGAAATCGGTACTGCGGTGTGGTCACTCTAGACGTAAAAAATGCCTTCAACAGTGCCAGTTGGGCTGCGATCGCCGAATCGCTGCACAGATTGGAGGTTCCCGAGTACCTTTGTAAGATTTTGAAGAGCTACTTTCAAAATCGTACACTGATCTATGAAACAGACGCTGGGAAAAGGTGCACGACAGTCACAGCGGGCGTCCCACAGGGTTCTATTCTTGGCCCGACTCTCTGGAACGCTATGTATGATGGAGTGTTGAAGCTGAGCTTCCCCCGGGGTGTGAAGATCGTCGGCTTCGCGGATGACGTGGTGCTCGTAGTCATCGGCGAATCACTAGAGGAAGTAGAGATACTTGCTACCGAAGCAGTAGACGCCGTGGAAGAATGGATGCGAGGGAAGAAGCTTGTGTTAGCCCATCACAAAACCGAAGTTGTGATGATAAGCAACCGAAAGGCAGTGCAGAAGGCGAGAATCTCGGTTGGACAGTGTACCATCGACTCAAAGCGGGAAGTCAGACACCTAGGAGTGATGATCGATGATCGGCTGAGCTTCAACAGCCATGTCGATTATACATGTGAGAGGGCCGTGAAGGTGATATCAGCTCTATCCCGGATCATGCCCAACAACTCAGCGATCAGCAGCAGCAAGAAGCGACTACTGGCGAGCGTGTCGACGTCGGTACTCAGATACGCTGGCCCCGTGTGGGTGACAGCACTGCAGACGAAGAGGAACCGCTCCCGGCTGAACAGTACGTTCAGACTGATGGCCATGCGTGTGGCGAGCGCGTATCGTACGATTTCATCGGAGGCAGTCTGTGTGATTGCAGGATTGATCCCTATAAGCCTTCAACTCGAAGAGGACAGCGAGTGCTACAGGGACCGAAGCACGCGGGGAATTCGGAAAAGAGCCCGGGATGAAACCATGAGGAAATGGCAACAGCAGTGGGATAGCGCTGAGAACGGTAGATGGACCCACCGTCTAATTCCGTGCCTGTCGACGTGGGTAAACAGAAAACACGGAGAAGTGAATTTCCACTTGACGCAGTTTTTGTCTGGTCATGGCTGTTTCAAGAAATACCTCAATAGGTTTGGACACGCAAGATCGCCGTTATGCACCGGGTGCGGCGATGCTGACGAAACCCCTGAGCACGTGGTCTTCGAATGTCCGCGCTTCGAGCATGAGCGAGCCGAGATGACATCCGTCGTCGGCAATGACGTTAATGTGCACAATATCGTCCAACGAATGTGTGCCGACGAAGAGAAATGGGACGCGGTAAACACGACTATCGTTCAGATGATGTCTCTTTTACAACGAAGATGGCGAGAGGAGCAGCGGAACTCAACACAGCGGACAGCACATGGCTCTGAATCGTTGGGGCAGCCGGAATCGGCGGACCGACCTTGGCGCTTGACAAGCCAGCCTGTTGAAGCGAGCATATGAAGGAGACCTACGGGCGCGACCGGAGTAGGCTAGATCCTCCGCCGGGGACTAGACCGAGTAGAGCGGGAGTAACGTAATATCGGTAATAAGTCGTCGAGGCGCCTGCAAACCGGAAGTCATTCTCCAACCGGAATTGCAGGACCGACCTCGGCACTTACCGACCAACATCGCGTCGGAGTAGGCTATGTCCTTCCGCCGGGGACTAGTCGAGTAGATCGCGAAACAGCTCCGGCAAATGGTCGTCGGGGCGCCTGTGAACCGGAAGTTTCCCTCCACCGGAATCGCAGGGCCGACCTCGGCATCTGCCCGGTCAGCTTCGGAGTAGGTTAAGTTCACCGTCGGGGACTAACTGAGTAGAACGCGTAGTTGCACCGGCAAATGGTCGTCGAGGCGCCTGTGAACCGGAAGTTTCTCTCCACCGGAATCGCAGAACCGACCTCGGCATCAGCCCGGAAAGCATCGGTTCGGGAGATCTTCCGCCGTCGGGGAAATCTTCGTCGGAGTAGGATAGATCCACCGTCGGGGACTATTCTGAGTAGTCCGTAGCGAGTCACCGGCTTAAGTCGTCGGGGCACCAGTGAACCGGAAGCCATCCTCCAACCGGAATCGCTGGATCGACCTCGGCACTTCACCGGTCAGCAGCAGTGAAGCGGGAACAAACGCGTAACGTTAACGGTTTCGGGAGACATTCCTATGTTAGGAACTCTCCGCTGGTGTAGGCTAGATCCACCGTCGGGGACTATGCCGAGTAGCGATCGTGACAACCACCAGTTTTGGGTCGTCGGGGCGCCAGTGAACCGGAAGCTACCCTCCAACCGGAATCGCTGGACCGACCTCGGCATCCAACTGGTCCAACCTGGAGAACTCGAGAATCGGCGGATTAGCAGCAGGCGCAAAAGTTGGGCAGGGCTCTGGCGAGATGCCAGCCCCAAACACGTCGCAGTAGAGCAACGAAGCGTAGCAATGACAGAAGCGGTAGTAGAAACATGGCCCTGGCGCAATGCCAGCAGTACGAAGAGAGCAAGGGAAGTACAGGAGCGTAAGAAGCAAGGAGCAGTGCAGTGGTTAGCACAATAGCCTCCCCCATGAAGTAATGCCAAGAGGCAGTTCCGGGGGGAATGGCTCGTGGGCGAAGGTGGACTTTAGTTGGTATAAAAGAGTCCGACACTCTGGCGCACGATGGACGAATTCGATATGACTAGCCTCCATATCGAACGTGAAACGCTGGGTTAGTTCGTAAATGTAATTTACCACCTTCTAAAAAAAAAAAAAAAAAAAAAAAAAAAAAAAAAAAAAAAAAAAAAAAAAAGATAGATAGATAGATAGATAGATAGATAGATAGATAGATAGATAGATAGATAGATATAGACTTAACCTTAAATCATCTATAGATAGATAGCCCCTACCTCACGCTTCCACGGGTCTAACGATGACAAAGACCGCCAGCAAAGGGTTGCGTACTTAGCTGGTAGTGCAACCTGGGCACTGTTGTCCTTCTGACATCAGCTAGAGTGAGGAGGTGCCAGGTGGGAGCTTGGGATTTTTACCCTTCCCAAGCGAAACTTGTACATACAGCCGTATGGAATACCACCTTTAGTACTTCCTTCGGGAGGTGGCCGAGCGTCTGGTCCATCTGACCAGGGGCTCAAGCACGGTCTACCTAGGATGTGGCGGGGGTTCATCAGTGGGCTCTGGTGAATCTCTACAAAAAACCACATATCTGCAAGTAACCCTGAACAAGCGACCTGGTACCGCTTTCAAAGTGCCTTAGCCCAACCATTGGAGTGCCAACCGGCACATTAGGATCGATGCCAGTAAGATCCTAATTACGGCATACTGGCTGCAAGGACAAGGACAAGGTCAAGGACTGTATCAACACGACGCTATAGAGCTGACAATCGCTCTATTCCACTTCCTTAGTAAGAATGGGTGACACTATTCTGAAACGGCAGGTGGGCTAATGGAACGGTTGCCCCCGTCCCGTTAAAACCGTGGCAGGCCTCCTAGTACGTTCAAAGCTCGCCACCTTAGCTGGTGGAAGTAGGCTCAGATGGATATTCCTGACTAGCGTCGATCTGGCTCTGAACCCGGTACCCCATGAAGGACCGTGTCAGCCCTCGCGTGGACCTCACTGCAAGCAAAGATACCCACGGGATCACAAGGACGACTACTTACGACGGGTGGAGATAGCGGCTTGGAGGGGGGACCCTTAAGCATGGAAGTGAATAACATCAACGTAGGTGAAGCAGCGAATCCGTTCGCAAAAAGTGGCTTGCCGAGGTCGCCACCGAAGCAAGGCCAACAGCAGGAGCTGGAACAGCAGCAGCTGGAACACCAGCATGGCGAAGATGAGCTGCACGAGCAGCGAACACGTGAACAGGAGCGGCGGGATAAGTCGCAAAGTGAGCAGGAGCAGCGTGAGAGACAGCAGCAACATCAGCTGCAAAGTGCGTGGAAGTTACCCCCGAGCCAATCGAAGGTGGAAGCGGCGAAAACCGTCGTAGATGAGCTTCGGGAATTCGTCGATAAGAGGCACAACGTGCACAAAGACATTAAGGACCTCGTGGCAAGGATTCAAGGAACCCTCGGATCCGCCGTGAAGGACTGGAGGAAAGTGATGCAGAGGATTGATGCTGTTGAAACCGAGTTAGCAGCGACCAAAAAGGCCCTGGCAGCTGCGGTAGTGCAGCCGGCAAAAACCGGCATAGCCCCTCGGAAAGATAGCAAGGGGAAAGAAAGGTCAGCGGGAATAGGAACTACGCCAAGTTTCACCCCTAAAAGACATAGGTCGTCACCAGGAGACGAAAGACAGGCTGTACCCAAGAAGCCGAAAAATGCAAATCCAAAACCGGCGGATGAAGTGCTCAGTGGGGGACCTGGCGATATCCCATGGCAAGAGGTCCGGAACAAGAAGAAGAGAGGCAAACAGGAGAGTGCCAGAAAGCAAAGGCCAATCAGGAAGAAGGCAAAATGCGAAGCTGTTGTCGTCAAAACTAGCGAGGACACTTATGCTGAAGTCTTGCGGGCCATGAGGACGGACCCTCAACTAAAGGAGTTTGGTGCCGACGTTCAGAAGATCAGACGCACCCAGACGGGAGACATGCTCATCGAGCTAAAAAAAGACTCGGTGAACAAAAGCTCAACATACAAAGAGCTAACCGAGAGAGTCATGGGCGAAAAGGTGCAGGTGAAAGCCATGTGCCCTGAAGTGACACTCCAATTGCGGGATCTGGATTGGATCACCACCGAAGAGGAAGTGAGGACCGCCATAAAGGAACAGTGCGATCTGGAAACGGTGCAGATGACAGTACGGCTAAGAAGAGCACCGCTTGGTACACAGGCGGCGTCGATAAAGCTCCCAGTAGACGCAGCCAACAAAGCGCTGGAAGTCGGGAAAATTCGGGTCGGTTGTTCAGTATGTCCACTGAAGATCTCCCAGAGACCGGAGGGATGCTACAGGTGCCTGGAATACGGCCACCTGGCACGAAACTGCGAAGGACCAGACAGAAGTAAGCTCTGTAGATGGTGTGGCGACGAAGGTCACAAGGCGCAGGATTGCAACAATAAGCAAAGGTGCCTGATTTGCAAGGACAAAAGTCGCAACAGACACGCGACGGGAGGCCCTAAGTGCCCGGCCTTCAAGCAAGCGAGAAATTCTAAACCGCAGTGGAGGTAACTCAGCTAAACCTCAACCACTGTGACACAGCGCAACAGCTGCTGTGGAAGTCCGTATCGGAATCGAAGTGCGACGTAGCTATCCTTGCCGAGCCGTATCGAGTACCAGCTGGAAACGGTAACTGGATCGCTGATAAGGCGAAGACAGCGGCAATCTGGACGATGGGGAGGTATCCTATCCAGGAAATAGTGTTCCAGGCGGACGAAGGCTTCGTTATTGCAAAGGTTAACGATGTGTACGTGTGCAGCTGCTACGCACCCCCCCGCTGGACATTGGACCAGTTCAACGAGATGCTGGACGAGCTAACCGATAAGCTAGCCGACCGGAGACCAGTCGTCATCGCTGGCGACTTCAATGCTTGGGCAGTTGAGTGGGGCAGCCGTCTCACCAACCCAAGAGGGCGTAGTCTACTAGAAGCGCTGGCAAGGCTGGACGTAGACTTGGGTAACGAAGGAACAACCAGCACCTACCGTAGAGATGGCCGGGAATCAATAATCGACATCACTTTCTGTAGTCCTGTGTTGACGGGAAGCCTGAACTGGAGAGTCTGCGATGGGTACACTCATAGCGATCATCAGGAGGTCCGGTATAGAATTGGTGGAAGAACACAATGCTCACAGAGAGCGAGTACACCTCATGAGCAGATGTGGAAAACGAAACGTTTTAACGAAGAGCTTTTCGTGGAAGCCCTCAGAAGAGAAGAACAGGTTCTGAACTTGAGATCGGAGGAGTTAACGGCTGCGATGGTACGAGCATGCGACATTGCCATGCCACGGAAGGTCGAGCCGAAATACAGACGTCGTCCGGTATACTGGTGGAATGAGACACTTGGCAACCTCCGCAAAAGATGTCTCCAAGCCAGGAGACGGATGCAAAGAGCCAAAACCGATGGTGAGAGGGAAGAGCGAAGAGTAACATTGAGGGCGGCGAAAGCCGATCTGAAAAGAGAAATTTCGCTGAGCAAGAGAACGTGCTTCAAGGAGTTGTGTCGCGATGCCAATGCAAATCCGTGGGGAGATGCATACAGGGTGGCGATGGCCAAGATCAGTGGTCCAGCCGTACCCGCTGAAACATGCCCAGAGAAGTTGCAGATTATCGTCGACGGGTTGTTCCCACAACACGCGCCAACGGTCTGGCCACCGACACCGTATGGCCAGGAAGGTGAAGAAAGAGCAATCATTACCAATGAGGAGCTCATAGAGGCGGCCAAGAAAATGAAGCCGAAGAAAGCGCCTGGCCCAGATGGTATTCCCAACGTAGCGTTGAAAGCAGCTATCACGGCCAACCCAGATATGTTCCGGACATCACTCCAGATCTGCTTAGATGAGGGACATTTCCCAGCACAGTGGAAAAGGCAAAAACTGGTTCTGCTACCGAAACCGGGTAAGCCCCCCGGTGATCCAGGCTCGTTTCGGCCGATATGTTTGCTCGACACACTCGGAAAGCTGTTGGAGAGGATCATCCTCAATAGACTGATGGCGTTCACTGAGGGAGAGCGTGGACTGTCGGAGTGGCAGTTTGGATTCCGGAAAGGAAGGTCAACGGTAGATGCCATCAAATCAGTGATTGACACAGCCGACAAAGCAAGGACAAAAAAACGAAGAGGTAACCGTTACTGTGCTGTCGTGACGATAGATGTGAGAAACGCCTTTAACAGTGCAAGCTGGGAAGCCATTGCTGTGGCGTTACATAAAATGAAGGTTCCGGATTATCTGTGCAAGATACTAGGAAGCTACTTCGAAAACCGGGTCTTGAGCTACAGCACTAGCGAAGGACAGAAGTCGAGGTCGGTAAATGCGGGAGTTCCACAGGGCTCTATCCTGGGTCCAACGTTGTGGAATGCTATGTACGACGGAGTGCTGACGCTTAGGCTGCCAACAGGCGTCAAAATCGTTGGATTTGCAGACGACATCACGCTTGTGGTCATTGGTGACTCACTGGAAAGGGTGGAGGTTCTCGCTACAGAAGCAGTGGACGCAGTCGAAAACTGGATGTACGAGAAGAAACTGGTGATAGCCCACCAAAAAACGGAGCTGTTGCTTATCAGCAACCGAAAAGTGGTGCAGAAGGCTGAGATTACAGTGGGAGAACACACCATAGCCTCAAAGCGGGAGCTAAAACACCTCGGCGTAATGATCGACGATCGGCTGAACTTCAACTGCCATGTCGATTACGCGTGCGAGAAAGCAGCAAGGGCAGTCACGGCGCTGTCCAGGATCATGCCGAATAACTCGGCGATTTGCAGCAGTAAGCGGAGGCTATTGTCTAGCGTGGCTACGTCGATCCTGAGGTACGCTAGCCCGGCGTGGGGAACCGCAATGAAGACGAAGAGGAACCGAGTCAAGCTTAGTAGCACGTATAGGCTGATGGCCATGCGGGTAGCGAGTGCCTACCGAACCATATCTTCGGAGGCAGTATGCGTGATTGCCGGAATGGTCCCTATCGGCTACGTTTTGGAAGAGGATAAGGAGTGCTACGAAGCTAGTAGTACTAGAGGAGCCCGGAAGATTGCCCGAGCCGACACGATGGTGAAATGGCAACGCGAGTGGGATACCGCTGAGAAGGGAAGGTGGACTTATCGCCTTATTCCAAATCTGGCGAAATGGGTGAGCAGATCTCATGGAGAAGTCAACTTCCACTTGACGCAGTTCTTGTCAGGTCACGGCTGCTTCAAGAAATATCTGCACAGGTTCGGCCACGCAGAGTCGCCGCTCTGCGCTGAGTGCCCAGTCGTAGAGGAGTCGCCGGAACACGTCATTTTCGAGTGTCCACGTTTTGCTGCGGAACGTAGCGAGATGACA
The DNA here is from genome assembly GCF_002204515.2 of Aedes aegypti. Lineage (NCBI taxonomy): Eukaryota > Metazoa > Arthropoda > Insecta > Diptera > Culicidae > Aedes > Aedes aegypti. Next base: position 183,383,343 of record NC_035108.1, on the reverse strand, counting down.
GCGGTCTGCGGTGCTGACGTAACCGTAGACAACGTAGTGGATAGAATGTGTAGCGATGACGTGATGTGGAACGCGGTGAACATGGCGGTGACGAAAATAATGTCATTGCTTCAGCGGAAGTGGAGGGAGGAACAAGCCGGTGAACCGGAAGTCAGTCTCCAATCGGAATCGCCGAACCGACCTCGGCACCCAACCGGTAGGTAAGCTTGATCCACCGTCGGGGACAAGACCGAGTAGATCGTGGAAAAGCCCCGGAAATTGTAGGCTTCGTGGCCGTGCGGTTAGCGGCGTCAGTCGTTTAGGCATATTGTGCCATGAAGTGTGGGTTCGATTCCCACTCCAGTCGGTGGAAACTTTTCGTCAAACGAAAAATTCATCATTGGGCTACTGGGTGTTTCGTGTTGTCCGTTGCCTAATGTTTGTGATTGTTCAGTCTGTGCAGCCTTGAGCTGAAGACGGTGTAAATTGTCTTGCCAAATTGGTCGTCAGGGCACCTGTGAACCGGAAGTCATCCGCCAACCGGAATCGCAGGACCGACCTTGGCACCTATCCGGGCAGCATCGGTACCGGAAGAACTTCCACCTCCGGGGAAGTCTTCGTCGGAACTAGGAATACTAACAAATTATTAATGGGAGCCGAAGGGCTCAGCATGGCATGGATTAGGAACTAACAAATTAATGATGGAGCCGAAGGGCTTAATGAAGGGTGCGCGTAGCATGTGTCGCCTCTTCTTCGAAGTAATACCGCAAGGTGGTGCCGGAGAAGAATTCTTTACGGTGACGGTGTACCTAGGAGACTGTTTTTTAGTGGGTAGGCGCCCCATTGCGAATCCCACACAGTGCCAAACCATACACTGTGGCATGAGCATGAACAAATACAGGCCAGTCTTGAGAAGATTTTTTTAACTCCTAGAGATGCATGAAAAAAAAAAAAAAAAAAAATAGATAGATAGATAGATAGATAGATAGATAGATAGATAGATAGATAGATAGATAGATAGATAGATAGATAGATAGATAGATAGATAGATAGATAGATAGATAGATAGATAGATAGATAGATAGATAGATAGATAGATAGATAGATAGATAGATAGATAGATAGATAGATAGATAGATAGATAGATAGATAGATAGATAGATAGATAGATAGATAGATAGATAGATAGATAGATGGGTTGCAAAATGGTGAGTCGACAACCAGGAAGGAGCGTCCAACATAGCTCTGGTCCTCACAAGCCCCTACCTCACGCTTCCACGGGTCTAACGATGACAAAGACCGCCAGCTAAGGGTTGCGTACTTAGCTGGTAGTGCAACCTGGGCACTGTTGTCCTTCTGACATCAGCTAGAGTGAGGAGGTGCCAGGTGGGAGCTTGGGATTTTTACCCTTTCCAAGCGAAACTCATACATACAGCCGTATGGAATACCACCTTTAGTACTTCCTTCGGGAGGTGGCCGAGCGTCTGGTCCATCTGACCAGGGGCTCAAGCATGGTCTAACTAGGATGTGGCGGGGGTTCATCAGTGGGCTCTGGTGAATCTCTACAAAAAACCACAGATCTGCAAGTAGCCCTGAACAAGCGACCTGGTACCGCTTTCAAAGTACCTTAGCCCTCTGGAGTGCCAACCGGCATATCAGGATGGATGCCAGTAAAATCTTGATTATGGTATACTGGTCACGGCGCAGAACAACGGACAGGACACGGATTACGGATTACACACCACATTGCGACACAGAGCTGACAGTCGTGTTATTCTATTCCCCGAGTAAGGATGGGTGATACCAACTTGAAACGGCGAGTAGGCTAATGGTGCGATTGCCCCCGTCCCGGTAAAACCTTGGCAGGCCTCTGGATACGTTCGGATCCCGTCCATCTTAAGTGATGAGTACTAGGCTCGGATGACTAAACCCCGATCTACGCCGATCCGGCTCTGAACACGATTCTCATAAGGGATCGTGTCAACCCTTGCATGGCCTCCCTGCTTGCAAAGATAACCATGGGATCATGAAAGGCGACTACGTACGGCGGGAAATGATAGCGGCCCAGAGGGGGGACCCTGAAGAATGGAAGAGAGTATAATTGAGATCGAAGAAGGCGCGGCGAACCCTTTCGCTAAAGGTGGCTTAGTACGGTCACCACCATCGCAGCTAGGGCAACAGCAGCGCAATCAGGAGGAGCAGCAGGTACAGCGACAGCTTCAACAGCAGCAGCAGCAGCTTCAACAGCAGCAGCAGCAGCAGCCTCGAGAGCAGCAGCAACAGCTTCAGCAGCAGCAACAGGCTCAGGTCAGTGCATGGTCGAAGGTGCCAAAGCTACCGAGAGTTGTAGCAGCCAAGAAACTGGTGGACGAATTGCACGAGTTCGTCGATAAAAGAAGTAATGTGCACAAAGACATCAAGACTTTGGTGTTGAAGATCCAAGGAACCCTTGGACTAGCTGTCAAGGAATGGGCGGCCGTTGCACAGAAAGTGGAATCGACTGAGAAGGAGTTGTCGGCGGCCAAGACTGCCTTAGAAATAAGGCAAGTGCCGATTCAACAAACGGCGATGCCAATTACTTTTGCGAGGGAAACCAACGCAAAGAGGGACAAATCCCAGAGGACGGAGAGCGTGCCCTTCACACCGAAGAGGCCAAGAGCATCACCAGGAGATGCAAGACCGGGTGGTTCCAAGAAACACAAGGACACCCGCGTCAACGAGTCAGGCCCAGCGAACGCAGCAACCACCAAGGAAGGCAACGATACCCCATGGAAAATCGTCAAGGCAAAAAATCGGAAGACGAAAACCAAGAGCAGGTCCGAAAAACAAAGCCTCTTCAAGGGCCGGAAGAGAGGCGAGGCGCTTATAGTCAAGGCAAGCGATGACTCGTACGAGAAGGTTCTCCGTGCAATGCGGACAAACCCGGAGCTTGAACAGCTGGGTGCAGACGTGCGGAAAGTCAGGCGCACCCGCACCGGAGATATGATCCTGGAGCTAAAACGAGACCCGATGGCCAGCAGCTCTTCCTACAAAGAGCTCGCCGAGAAAGCCATGGGTAATACGGTAGAAGTTATAGCCGTGTGTCCGGAGGCAGTCCTTGAATGCAAGAACTTGGACGCAATCTCTACGGACGACGATGTAAGGGTTGCCATGAAAGAGCAGTGCAAGCTAGGAGAAGTGCAGATGCAGATCCGCATAAGGAAGGGGCCATCCGGAATGCTAATAGCATCAATTAGGCTTCCGATTGAAGCGGCCGTCAAGGCACTTAAAACGGAGAAGATTAAAGTAGGCTGGTCGGTATGTCCACTGAGCGTCTCTCAGAAACCGGAAGCATGCTATAGATGCCACGAGTACGGCCATCTGGCTAGATTCTGCAAGGGGCCTGACAGAGGTAATTTATGCAGAAGGTGCGGAGAAGAAGGCCACAAGGCGCAAGCCTGCCGGAAGCCTCCAAAGTGCATGATCTGCGCTAACGGAGATAATAACAACCACGTTACAGGAGGCCTGCGATGCCCGGCCTTCATAAAGGCGACTGCTACCAAACCACAGTGGAGGTAATTCAAATTAACCTCAACCACTGTGACACAGCACAACACTTGCTGAGGCAATCTGTGGCGGAGTACAAGTGCGATGTGGCTATCATCTCGGAGCCATACCGTGTCCCGGCCGGCGATGGGAACTGGATAGCAGACAACGCAAAATCAGTGGCGATATGGACGGTGGGAAGATATCCTTTCCAAGAAGTGGTACATCGTGCAGATGAAGGCTTTGTTATAGCCAAAATTAACGGAGTCTTCTTCTGTAGCTGCTACGCACCCCCGCGATGGTCTATTGACCAGTTCAACGAGATGCTCGACAAGCTGACTGAAGAGCTCACAGACCGCAGACCAGTCGTCATAGCCGGCGATTTCAACGCGTGGGCCATAGAATGGGGCAGTCGCTTCACCAACTCAAGAGGGAGCAGTCTACTGGAGGCCTTGGCAAGGCTAAACGTCGATGTTGCCAACGATGGTACCACCAGCACATACCGTCGGGATGGTCGAGAGTCAATTATCGACGTAACTTTCTGTAGCCCTGGGCTGTCAGGAAGTTTGAACTGGCGAGTGAGTGAGGAGTATACGCACAGTGACCACCAAGCGCTTCGGTACAATATTGGTAGCGGACAGCAGTTGGAAGCACGTGCGATCCCTTCGAAAGAGCGGAGGTGGAAAACGTCGCAGTTTGACAAGGAGGTGTTTGTTGAAGCGTTGAGATTGGAGCGCAATGCCCAGCACTTTACCGCGAATGAGTTGACAGCGGCATTAGCACGAGCGTGCGATGCAACCATGCAGAGGGAAAGTAAACCGCGACATGGTCGCCGCCCAGCTTATTGGTGGAACTCGACGATTGCCGATCTGCGTACAAGCTGCTTTCGGGCTAGGAGAATGATGCAGAGAGCCCGCAACGACGCTGAAAGAGCAGATCGAAGACCAGCGTACAAGGCGGCGAAAACCGCTCTCAACAAGGAAATCCGGCTCAGCAAGAAAGCCTGTCTGGAAGAGCTCTGTCGCAACGCCAATTCAAACCCGTGGGGTGACGCCTACAGAGTTGCAATGGCGAAGTTGAGGGGCCCAGCTGTACCACCCGATAGGTGTCCGGAGAAGATGAAGACCATTATTGAAGTGCTGTTCCCCCGGCACGATCCGACGAGCTGGCCGTCCACACCTTACGGAGCACAAGAGAACGACGAAGAAGAAGCTCAGATAACGAACGATGAGCTGATCGTGGTGGCAAAAGCCTTAAAAACCAGGAAGGCTCCGGGACCAGACGGTATCCCCAACGTAGCTCTGAAAGCAGCAATCCAAGAAAACCCGGATATGTTCAGGACCGTGCTGCAAAAATGTATCGAGGAGGGTAACTTCCCCGACATTTGGAAGCGACAAAAGCTGGTGCTGCTGCCTAAACCAGGCAAGCCTCCTGGAGATCCTTCAGCATATAGACCGATATGTCTGCTGGACACAGTTGGCAAAGTGCTGGAGCGAGTAATCCTAAACAGGCTTACGAAATACACGGAGGGAGAAAACGGCCTGTGCGACATGCAGTTCGGCTTCCGGAAAGGTAGATCCACCGTTGATGCCATCCGAACGGTCGTGGAAGCTATGGATACGGCGCGGAAGCAAAAGAGGAGAGGAAATCGGTACTGCGGTGTGGTCACTCTAGACGTAAAAAATGCCTTCAACAGTGCCAGTTGGGCTGCGATCGCCGAATCGCTGCACAGATTGGAGGTCCCCGAGTATCTTTGTAAGATTTTGAGGAGCTACTTTCAAAATCGTACACTGATCTACGAAACAGACGCTGGGAAAAGGTGCACGACAGTCACAGCGGGCGTCCCACAGGGTTCTATTCTTGGCCCGACTCTCTGGAACGCTATGTATGATGGAGTGTTGAAGCTGAGCTTCCCCCGGGGCGTGAAGATCGTCGGCTTCGCGGATGACGTGGTGCTCGTAGTCATCGGCGAATCACTAGAGGAAGTAGAGATACTTGCTACCGAAGCAGTAGACGCCGTGGAAGAATGGATGCGAGGGAAGAAGCTTGTGTTAGCCCATCACAAAACCGAAGTTGTGATGATTAGCAACCGAAAGGCAGTGCAGAAGGCGAAAATCTCGGTTGGACAGTGTACCATCGACTCAAAGCGGGAAGTCAGACACCTGGGAGTGATGATCGATGATCGGCTGAGCTTCAACAGCCATGTCGATTATGCATGTGAAAGGGCCGTGAAGGTGATATCAGCTCTATCCCGGATCATGCCCAACAACTCAGCGATCAGCAGCAGCAAGAAGCGACTACTGGCGAGCGTGTCGACGTCGGTACTCAGATACGCTGGCCCCGTGTGGGTGACAGCACTGCAGACGAAGAGGAACCGCTCCCGGCTGAACAGTACGTTCAGACTGATGGCCATGCGTGTGGCGAGCGCGTATCGTACGATTTCATCGGAGGCAGTCTGTGTGATTGCAGGATTGATCCCTATAAGCCTTCAACTCGAAGAGGACAGCGAGTGCTACAGGGACCGACGCACGCGGGGAATTCGGAAAAGAGCCCGGGATGAAACCATGAGGAAATGGCAACAGCAATGGGATAGCGCTGAGAACGGTAGATGGACCCACCGTCTAATTCCGTGCCTGTCGACGTGGGTAAACAGAAAACACGGAGAAGTGAATTTCCACTTGACGCAGTTTTTGTCTGGTCATGGCTGTTTCAAGAAATACCTCAATAGGTTTGGACACGCAAGATCGCCGTTATGCACCGGGTGCGGCGATGCTGACGAAACCCCTGAGCACGTGGTCTTCGAATGTCCGCGCTTCGAGCATGAGCGAGCCGAGATGACATCCGTCGTCGGCAATGACGTTAATGTGCACAATATCGTCCAACGAATGTGTGCCGACGAAGAGAAATGGGACGCGGTAAACACGACTATCGTTCAGATGATGTCTCTTTTACAACGAAGATGGCGAGAGGAGCAGCGGAACTCAACACAGCGGACAGCACATGGCTCTGAATCGTTGGATCAGCCGGAATCGGCGGACCGACCTTGGCGCTTGACAAGTCAGCCTGTTGAAGCGAGCATATGAAGGAGACCTACGGGCGCGACCGGAGTAGGCTAGATCCTCCGCCGGGGACTAGACCGAGTAGAGCGGGAGTAACGTAATATCGGTAATAAGTCGTCGAGGCGCCTGCAAACCGGAAGTCATCCTCCAACCGGAATTGCAGGACCGACCTCGGCACTTACCGACCAACATCGCGTCGGAGTAGGCTATGTCCTTCCGCCGGGGACTAGCCGAGTAGATCGCGAAACAGCTCCGGCAAATGGTAGTCGGGGCGCCTGTGAACCGGAAGTTTCCCTCCACCGGAATCGCAGGACCGACCTCGGCATCAGCCCGGTCAGCTTCGGAGTAGGTTAAGTTCACCGTCGGGGACTAACTGAGTAGAACGCGTAGTTGCACCGGCAAATGGTCGTCGAGGCGCCTGTGAACCGGAAGCTTCTCTCCACCGGAATCGCAGAACCGACCTCGGCATCAGCCCGGAAAGCATCGGTTCGGGAGATCTTCCGCCGTCGGGGAAATCTTCGTCGGAGTAGGATAGATCCACCGTCGGGGACTATTCTGAGTAGTCCGTAGCGAGTCACCGGCTTAAGTCGTCGGGGCACCAGTGAACCGGAAGCCATCCTCCAACCGGAATCGCTGGATCGACCTCGGCACTTCACCGGTCAGCAGCAGTGAAGCGGGAACAAACGCGTAACGTTAACGGTTTCGGGAGTCATTCCTACGTTAGGAACTCTCCGCTGGAGTAGGCTAGATCCACCGTCGGGGACTATGCCGAGTAGCGATCGTGACAACCACCAGTTTAGGGTCGTCGGGGCGCCAGTGAACCGGAAGCTACCCTCCAACCGGAATCGCTGGACCGACCTCGGCATCCAACTGGTCCAACCTGGAGAACTCGAGAATCGGCGGATTAGCAGCAGGCGCAAAAGTTGCGCAGGGCTCTGGCGAGATGCCAGCCCCAAACACGTCGCAGTAGAGCAACGAAGCGTAGCAATGACAGAAGCGGCAGTAGAAACATGGCCCTGGCGTGATGCCAGCAGTACGAAGAGAGCAAGGGAAGTACAGGAGCGTAAGAAGCAAGGAGCAGTGCAGTGGTTAGCACAATAGCCTCCCCCATGAAGTAATGCCAAGAGGCAGTTCCGGGGGGAATGGCTCGTGGGCGAAGGTGGACTTTAGTCGGTATAAAAGAGTCCGACACTCTGGCGCACGATGGACGAATTCGATATGACTAGCCTCCATATCGAACGTGAAACGCTGGGTTAGTTCGTAAATGTAATTTACCACCTTCTAAAAAAAAAAAAAAAAAAAAAAAAAAAAAAAAAAAAAAAAAAAAAAAAAAAAAAAAAAAAAAGATAGATAGATAGATAGATAGATAGATAGATAGATAGATAGATAGATAGATAGATAGATAGATAGATAGATAGATAGATAGATAGATAGATAGATAGATAGATAGATAGATAGATAGATAGATAGATAGATAGATAGATAGATAGATAGATAGATAGATAGATAGATAGATAGATAGATAGATAGATAGATAGATAGATAGATAGATAGATAGATAGATAGATAGATAGATAGATAGATAGATAGATAGATAGATAGATATAGACTTAACCTTTTGGTAAATCCTTGGCAGTTGTTATGTCTCCTAGATTCAAAAACTATCAGCCGATACAGCCAAGCGACCAACTCTTCCAAACCCATCTTGATAAGCTCCACTCATATACCATCCTTTACAACTGCCTAGTTACTCTAGAATAGCATATTAAACTTCCCTCAGTTGGTTGGTATTGTCCAACATTCCGACGTAGTCATTTCCTTCACTGCTTCGAAAGTCCATACCAGTGCACACAGCACCATTCAAATGTTCGTCGTAGTGCTGCTTGCACCTTTCAATCACCTTGCCTCCGTCCGAACGGTGGGAGCATATACTTTTACATTTATGCTCACGGTATGAAACCTTCGAACAGACTGATCTGCTGCTTCCCCTTCTGTCTGTGATGCTCCTCGTTCTTCTCCTCCAGATTAATTCTACACCCTGTGTCGAACCCATCATTTTGTAATCTCCGTCCACCATACATTGTTTTCACCTGTGATGTTTATGGCTGCTCTGACTGTTCCAACAGCTCGCAAAAGGCTTGAGCAAGCAAAGCCTTGTACGGCAACGTTAGCTCCAGATGCGGGACGTAGGTTGTGGCGACATCCATCTGGTTCAATCGCTCAAGGTCATACAGAGGCGGGCGTCTGTACTGTTCACTTTTAAAGTCGGAGAGTTTTGAGCGCAATTTTATCATTATCAGGTATTGATCAGAATCGTTTATAGCAATGACGTATATTATGTCGGAGAATTGCAACCCATGAATCAAAATCCATGATCGACCATTGATCCTCAACCTGTATCGCGAGCATCAGCACGCTTTGCAGAATACAACGCAACGTTGTGTTAAAACTGGATATAATATGGGTATTCCTGATTAAACCGACAGTATATACATTCATATCACTAACACAAGAACAGGAAAATATCATATGAGCTTGGTGTCCACGTGGTATCTTACCTTACGTGAGTTATATGTCAAATCTACATTGGTATACCTTTAATTCCTATCTTCGTATGCCTAATACTCAAGGCACATACCAGAAACTCAAAACGTCCTGAAAACTGTTTCAAATCACTACATTTTCGAACATTTTACGATAAAAATATAAACATACATGTGCATTGTTACGCACGAGTCCAAAACATGTGGGCAAAAAATATGATAGAATAGAAGTCTGTTCAAAACACTCCCTTTTTTACATCGTTCCAGCATACAAAACTTTTTTCTCCCATGACAAATATGTTTAGCTCCATATAGACTTTTTCTTGTCTCATTTAGATCTTTCAAATGATGTATAAGTCCGGGACCGAACTCTATACAACTTTGCCCAATCTCCTTTTACAAATTCTTGACACAACTTCAAAGACTAATACAGTGAGAGGCAAAATAAAGTGCCCACCTTACCAGTTTTCGAATTTCTCTCATTGATTTGGTTCAAATTAAAGTTAACACACCTAAATCTTTTGTGATATTTTATTTTTGATGTTCTTTTAAAGTTGCACTTACGAAATTTTGATAAAAAAAAAGAATTTTACTTAAAGAAAAAGAAAATCAATTTGTATTGAAAAAAAAGTAGTGACAAAAATAAGTGCCCACTTCCTTCTTGGCCCCAGAAAAGATGATTTAAGAAAAATAAAAAGCAATTTAATAGTTAATGTGTCCTCCTTTGGCCTTAAGGTGAAGATAAATCGAAGCCAAAGTTCAAATTTTCAAGAGCACGGATCTGGAGAACCAAACATCTGTTTGAGCTGAAAACCTAATCGATTGGTCACCTCCAGCTAGTGACCAATCGATTAGGTTTTCAGCTTAAACGGATGTTTAGTTCTCCAGATCCGTGCTCTTGAAAATTTGAACTTTGGCTTTGATTCATCTTCACCTTAAGGACTTGCTGGAGGCTCTTCGGCATGCTTTTCACCAGGTTTTGTAGGTGTTGTGGATCTAGTTCTTCCCAGGCGCGCTCCAAGGCTTCAAAATAATTATTTTTGTTGGTAACACCAGTTTTTTCAACCCTAGCATCGAGAATCGCCCACAAATTCTCGATGGGGTTGAGGTCTGGGCTTTGTGGAGGCCATTCCAGCGGTTTAATCCGACAAGACCGGAAGAAAGACTTGGTCTTCTTTCCAGTATGCTTCGGGTCGTTGTTCTAGAGAAATATGAATTTCTCTTCAAGGCCCGTCTGGATCAGCGAAACCTCCAGATTTTCCAGCAAGATGTTAATGTAGGAATCTGCCGTCATTATTCCGTCGATTTTCACGACGCTTCCTACTCCACTCCATGAAAAACACCCCCAGACCATCACATTTCATCACATCACACTTCCATGCGTCACCGTTCCTTGGATGTGGCGCTCCTGAAGCTCGAGCTGTCTAACCGAGAGCGGCGGGCTCGTGTGTGATGCAGAGCACCACATCCAAGGAACGGTGAAGCATGGAGGAGGAAATGTGATGGTCTGGGGGTGTTTTTCATGGAGTGGAGTAGAAAACCTCGTGAAAATCGACGGAATAATGATGGCAGATTCCTACATTAACATCTTGCTGGAAAATCTGGAGGTTTCGCTGATCCAGACGGGCCTTGAAGAGAAATTCATATTTCTCTAGAACAACGACCCGAATCATACTGGAAAGAAGACCAAGTCTTTTTTCCGGTCTTGTCGGATTAAACCGCTGGAATGGCCTCCACAAAGCCCAGACCTCAACCCCATCGAGAATTTGTGGGCGATTCTCGATGCCAGGGTTGAAAAAACTGGTGTTACCAACAAAAACAATTATTTTGAAGCCTTGGAGCGCGCCTGGGAAGAACTAGATCCACAACACCTACAAAACCTGGTGAAAAGCATGCCGAAGAGCCTCCAGCAAGTCCTTAAGGCCAAAGGAGGACACATTAACTATTAAATTGCTTTTTATTTTTCTTAAATCATCTTTCCTGGGGCCAAGAAGGAAGTGGGCACTTATTTTTGTCACTACTTTTTTTTCAATACAAATTGATTTTCTTTTTCTTTAAGTAAAATTCTTTTTTTTATCAAAATTTCGTAAGTGCAACTTTAAAAGAACATCAAAAATAAAATATCACAAAAGATTTAGGTGTGTTAACTTTAATTTGAACCAAATCAATGAGAGAAATTCGAAAACTGGTAAGGTGGGCACTTTATTTTGCCTCTCACTGTACGTGTCTATTTCACAGTTTCTACAGATAGTTCTTCTGCTATTTCTCGAGAAAGAGCTTCAGGAATTTTGCTAGTGTTTTCGTGAGAGATTTCTTCCTGCATACTTCAGATATCTCTCGAGAAATCCCTCTTCAGATTCCTTCACCAATTCTCCCAGAAAATCTTCCCACGGTCTTTCAAGGGATGCTTGGGGAGTTTCTTCGGAATTTGATACAAGACATCCTTAAACACTCCGATGCTCCAGTAATTCCCACAAGGATTATGGTGAAAGTTTTCCAAGAGACCGTCTCAGTAATTTCTCCAGATATTTGTTGGATAACTCTTTCCCGGATTGCCACAGAAATCATTCCTAAAATTTCTCTGCTCCTACACAAATACCTTCGGAATTCCCTGTCCGATATTTTTCACGGGGTTCTGCAGGATTTCCCCGAGAGTCTAGAAGTTCTTACACAGAACCTTGTAAGAGCTAATCAAGGATTACTTTTCGAAATGAACTCTCATTAAGATTTCTTTTTGAAATACCTCCCAAATTATATAAAAAATCTTCATTTATTTTTACATCCACGGCATTTTCCTAAAGAAATAATTCAAAAATAAGCCTAAAATAATTGGAATATTTGGGCAATTTCTCAAAAATTTTCTAGAAGAGCTGCTGAAGAAATGTTTTGGATATTTTAGAAGATAATTTTGTGGAAATCCTACAAAATACTGGTTTAATTCTTGCAAATGTTCTAAACGATAATCTTGAAGGAAGTTCAAGAAAATGATGATAGAATCATTGGGTAAATTTTTGGAGGGCTTTACACAATCTTGGTAGATTTTTTAAAATGAAACTTTTGGATGGATCCCTTTCTGAAAGAATGTGGACAGCAAATCCCGAAGGAAACTTTTTGGGCAAATACTTGAATTAATTTCTGAAGGAAATAATGTACAAATGCAGCAGAAATACGAGCATTAATACTTGTTGTAATGTCATGAGGAGTTCCCAAAAAAAACTTTCAAATATTCTTAGAGAAACGTTAGATAAGATTCTTTGAGAAATAACAATCTTAACTTTCTAATACTCAACCCCGCCTTTAGACGGGGTACTGGTACTTTTCTGTTTTTTCTTGGTTTTTCTTTGGCCTTTTTTACCAGGAAAGGGGATTCTTAAATCCTATTTTCAAGAAACTTAGTCGCAACCAGCCCTGTTACAGGGGGTCGGGGTCATTTGGCGTACAGCCATTTGGCATAACGTCGATTGACATGAATGACATTTTGTACGATGGTCATTTGGCACAAACAAATTTCATCCTAGCTATGCCAAATTACCGTTATGCCAAATGGTCAGTATACCAAATGGGTTTATGCTAAACGACCCACTCCCGTTAAAGGAAGAAACTAAAACTGTACTGTACTGTAAGTCAGTTATTAGTTTTATTTTTTTATTTGGTATTACACCAATTAACTTGATAAAACCTCGCCAACAATATTTCTCGCATAACTTATGATCTCGCCCTAAAAGCCATTGGTAACCATGTATGTAGCTCGTTGTTTCTGAGCATTTGAATGGATTTACATGTTATTTAACAACTCTATGGTGAAGAAAGGAGCATTCTCTTCCTGCCAGTGGTGTTGGTTTGGATGATTATTCATTTATTTGCTCAGAAACAACGAGCTACACACGTGGTTACCAATGGCTTTTAGGGCGTTATCTCAGAGTACGCGAGATTTCGCTCATTCACTCGGTTTTTGGCCGCTTCCCTCCATCCTCGGCTGCGACCCACGCTCTCCAGGCCCTGATCAATGGCACCTAATCAATCCACCTAAATCCACGTCCCACGCCTTCTTATTCCAACCGGATTCGAAACGTACACCATATTTACAGGGCAGTTGTCCGGCATTCTTCCAACATGCCCTGCCCAGCGTATCCTTCCAGCTTTAGCCACCCTCAGGATACTGGGTTCGCCATAGAGTTGAGCGAGCTCGTGGTTCATTCTTCGCCGCCGCACACCGTTCTCCTGCACGCCGACGAAGATCGTCCTTAGCACTCGGCGTTTGAAAACCCCAAGAGCTTGCAAGTCCTCCTCTAGCATGGTCTACGTCTCATGCCCGCGGAGGACTACCGGTGTTATGAGCGTTTTGTACATCGTGCATTTGGTGCGGGGTTGAATCTTTCTCGACCGTAGTTTCTTCTGGAGCCCATAGTTGTCACGACTTCCACAGATGATGAGTCGTCGTATTTCACGACTAACACTTCCTTTGATTTGATGAATCATATGTACGACAACGTGCACTGCCGTCCTTCACATGGGCTTTCCGATCGGTTAGATAATATCTATAAGCCTCTCGGTTGTCCAGCTAGGAAGCCCAATATGTTTGAGCGTACTGATTACTAGTTCGTGAGAAACTTTTTCGAAGGCTTTGGCGAAAAAACTGCATCCACTTGACGCTGCTTTTTTACATTATTCGACAGACATTTGTGAAACTCATCAGGTTCATAACTCTTGATCCTTCATTCACGAAACCATGTTAAACATTGGAGATTATTGCACGAACCACGCTGTAAAGACACCTGTGTATAACCTATTTGAATACCTTGGCGATGCAGTACAGTATTGAGATGTAGCGGTTATTTTCGATTGGTGAACACTACCGGACTTATGAATTGGAGTAATTGATTCCATTTTCCAAATCTCAGGAAGAAAGGACGTACGGATGATTCCAAATGTGTGAGGCTGGTTGTTAAAAGACCAATAATTTAGTGATATTCAATTATCCCCTGAAATAATCTTCAGCTGATTTTTAAGGAAATAAGCCCTAAATGAAAAATGTGCAAATATGTGCAGTTAAATTCATCACGATCCTTTAGTTTACATTCTAAAATACCCTTTTAAACAAATTTTAGCCTGAGACAACTTGGGACTAAAAAGTATGGGATGTGTAATAAAGAATAAAAAATCGAATATGTTTTTTCAGTGTAGTCCTCTCATTTACCTGAACAAAAGAACGAATTTTTATTTCATTTTATTTTTCTCAGATAGCTTTTTGAATAAGCTTTCGAACGCTGTATAAAGAGATGTTAAAAATATTACGACGTATACCTTGTATTTGCACTTAGTTTTTTGTTTTTCGCAAAAATTTCAACTTTAGCGTACTATGTTAATGAAATTACAAAAGTTTTTGCTCTAATATTCCAGGAATATCTTAATACATGTGTTTACTATGGAATAATGTACAAGAAGAACCTATCATAACAAGTCATATTTCCGATTATTGGCCACCTGATAGTCCATGGGGTGGATTCATCACAAAACTTTTTGCATCAAAAGATACGCTTTAATATACCAAGAAATTTCTCCGAACAAACTATATCATTTAAATCAATTGTTTGGTCGCTTTTAAAAAGCGCATGAAATCGACAAAATAAAACACAGTGGAGTGTGGTGGTTATGATAGAAATAATGTAAAAATAGTGTCTTGTGCGCGTATTGAATTAATGTTATTAGACATCCCTAAACGAATCTGTAAGCGAACGAAATAAACGAGCAAAAACTTAACGAAGGTGATAACGACAAGAAGCGAACACTAGAAGCTTAAAGCCGATACATTCCGAAATCGTTCGGGAGACTAGAATTCATAGAACGCATGATGAGAATTGGCTTTTGGTTGATGGTGGTGGTATCATGTCGGGAAATGATGCTTCTATTAGATGTTGAGTGGGTAGAGATAGTACAAAGAGGATCGCGGATTGGAACTGATGGAAATCTGTTAATTCAAGTTGCTAATGTAGAAGCGATGAGGTGTTGTTTTAAAAATATCATCCGTCGTTCACTACACAGAGAACAATGCGGGCGACGATTTTTATGTTAAGTTGATGACTGCATTAGCGACGCGACAAGTATTGATACCTCTGGACCAACAGCAATTCATGGTTCAGACATCTCCTTCGGAGTTGTTTGGCTTACCACCAGCTACAACAGGTTAAAGTCGATCTTGGTAGCCGACTATGGGCGATCAGGTGGCCAATAATCGAAAAAATGACTGTTCTGATAGGTTTTTCTTGTACATCATAGTAAACACTTCTATTAAGCCATTCCTGTAATGTCAGGGCAAGATGTTTTATATTTTAATTGATACAGTATGTCAAAGTTAGAGTTTTTAAGAAATATGAAGAATTCAGTGCAAACACTAGGTACACATTGAATACAATATACTGCATAATCGTGATATTTTATACAGATATTCACACACTGTCCGTTAGCTTATTTAAAAAGCTATTCAAGAAAAAAAATGAAATAAAAATTCGTACTTTTGCTCGGAAAAATGCGGGGAGTGCACCGAAAAAAAATAAATTTGATTTTATATCGAAAATTTTGTCCCAAGTTGTCCCAGGCTAAAATTTATTTCCAAGGGTGCTTTGAGATGTAAACTAAAGGATCGTGAAGAATTCAGCTGCACAACTTTGCACTTTTTTAATTTAGGGCTTTTAAAACTATTCCAATATTTTTAACCATTTTCTATTTAAAACAGCTTATAAAATAATTCAGAGAATAGATGAATATCGCTCAATCATTCACATCATCGTAATAGGCCCTATTCAAAAGTTAGTCTAGAAAACTTGTTTTTGAAAATAAAACATCAAACTTGTATCACAAAACATACATGGAAACCACCCATAGTGCAGCCATTTTGTTCAATAAAATAGTGCCAAACTTGGGAAGAATCCACAGGAAACAACATTGCAATTGATTTCAAAACTAAATGAGATTCCAAACACCAAGTATTGGCGAGTTTTCCGTTTGTTGATTGCAAAACAGTCAGTAATTCTTGATGTTGATGAAGACTCATTGGCTAAAATAGAATCACCAAAGAACAATATTATTTATGCAATGTCAATGGAAAAAAATTATTCAGTACGTAAAAAACAATTGTTCACCACAAGTTAACGTAATCTTGATAAACCCTTAGTATTAATTTCTCTTGAATGATAAAATTGACACCTATTAGGGGTTGCGACTTGAAGTCAAAACGTAAATTCTTGATTGTCGGCTATCTCAGTCTCAATCTGCGAACGTTTCAATTTTTTCTTTACGACTTTTCGGCCATTTGTTGCGGAATTTTTCAAGGGAAAAATCGTCAATCGTTTTGCTTATTTGTACTAATTTTGAAACAGTTAATATTGGTCTCTTTGTCACAATTTTAATTGCAATTGTAATTGGCAATCTATTTAATTCTCCAGTCAAATAAATTAGTGTGATTCGTTAAATTCGTTGCTATAATTGTTTTTCACATGAGAAGTTAAATTTCAGAGAAAGTATCCTGAGGACCATAACTAAAGATTTTCGATCAATGATCAATCTTCGGTTATTTTGACAGTTTTGCTCGAATATGCAAGTTACACATTAATCAGCAATCTTTTAGTTTACCGAACAGTGCTGTTGAGATTTCGGTAAACCAATTACCGAATTCGGCGATTTGATCTAAGTGTATTGTTTGGCAAAGCCTGTGTGAAGCTAACGCTTTTTGCATTGGTGATCTAGGTGAGCCAAAAACTCCTTGAGAACCAGGCCTTCAAATCTACAAGCGTAACAA
The DNA here is from genome assembly GCF_002204515.2 of Aedes aegypti. Taxonomy (NCBI): domain Eukaryota; kingdom Metazoa; phylum Arthropoda; class Insecta; order Diptera; family Culicidae; genus Aedes; species Aedes aegypti. Next base: position 183,366,442 of record NC_035108.1, on the reverse strand, counting down.
GTGATCTTTCGAAGGTTTATGTCATAAATATGAATTCCGTCAAGTTCAACGGCCGTTAAAGGTTATACAAAAACTTCTTTAAGAAAAGGCCTACATATCTACAAGGGCCTTCCTTAGCCGTGTGGTTAAAGTCCGCGGCTACAAATCAAATCCATGCTGAAGGTGTCTGGGTTCAATTCCCGGTCGGTCCAGGATCTTTTCATAATGGAAATTTACTTGACTTCCCTGGGCATAGAGTATAATCGTACCTGCCACACAATATACCAATTCGAAAATGGCAACTTTGACAAAGTAAGCTCTCAGTTAACGATCCACGCTCCGTCTTCGTAATCATCGTCATCATCGAAACTTCAAAAGCAGTTTTTCTGTTCAAAACTAAGAATTATTCGATGAAATTGTGTTTACTGTGTTTCGGTTGGAGATCAGAACACAGTGAACACAATTTTCTGTAAATTTTCTTGATTTTGAATGAAAAAACTGCTTTTGAAAAATCCCAAATTAATGACGGATCCTGCCCCTAATAACTGTGGAAGTGCTCATAAGAACACTAAGCTGAGAAGCAGGCTCTGTCCCAGTGAGGACGTTAATGCCAAGAAGAAGAAAAAGAAGATCTACAAGCGTAGCCAGTGATATTTCGTATGCGTATGAATAAAATGATACCCATATAGGCTCATTGAAACTTGTTCGATAGATCTCTGGGTACCTCTGGGTACGTCTGTAGATATGAAGGCCTTCGTATTTTCAAAAGAGAAAAAAAGTTTTTTGGAAAACCATAAAATCGTGTGAGGAAGTATTGAAGTGCAATTAAGTTGATGAGGAAATATCAGTATGGATACCAAGAAACAAATATACTGTCAGTTATTTGTCTATTCTTTGCTCGAAAAGACGCTTTGAGGAAAACGTTTACAAATCGTTGATTTTGAATTAAGACGTTAAGATGTAGTTCAATGCTTTTCAGTTGATTAATTTGTAGGTGCTTAGGTATTTCGTTTGCTTGATAGGCAATTTGTTCAATATAAAATGAATCAGACAAGCGGAAATTAATCTCCACAACTTTTAGTATGCTAATGATTCATTACCGTGCATATTTGACCAATCTGAAAGAGCTATTTCCGCAAAATCATTTTCTCAGGAAGCTCACACTTGAGCAGCAACCCAGGTAAACAATTGATAGTGACATCAATTGACAAAATTATTAAAACCCACTTGCCCGTACGACACCCATCGGGCCAAGGAATTTAAATTAAAATTAAACATTTATCATTTCCAGAGCAGAGGAAACTAGCCAGACCGGTTGCTCGTACAGCAGCCAGTACTACGGTGGTCATAATACGATTTATTTCCTGCTCTTCCCCAGCACTCCTCCTCGGCAGGCACCATCCGACACTATTTTATTTCCGTCTGCTGGAAGCACCATGTCTCAGTTTCCACCGGGGCCTCACTCTGTTCTGTTGGCCTGCCTGTAGATATTCCTACTCAGAAGCTCTTGGCTTGACTCGGCAGTCCACATTTGTGGTCTCGTTTCTCCCTGTGCCATCATCTAAGGACCGCACTGCTTTGCATGACTATAATCTGTAAAGTTTCAGAAGCCATTCATAAACCGATGAGCCATTTACAGTCCGATATGAAGCATCCAGCAAACCGAGCAACTGACCGAAACCGAAAGCTCCAACAAGGATGGCTCACATTTTCCACGTGATTAAATATTCAACTTTGGTAGACTGCAGGTTAGAGTACGACCATCTTTCAGTCGGTGGCTATCGCCAAACCGAGTAAACTAGGTGTCGCAACATAACAATGGCTTAAATTATATTAAACTGCCGTAAGTGTTCCGCATTTGAGGCTTATGATGGTTCAGTATAGTAAACGGTGTATGGTACCGCATAAAATTGCAGACTTTGTTTGATAAAAATAGGAAAAAGAACTATCAATGTTTTCAGGAAATCAGCTTCAGTCATTTTAGTGAATATAGCAATAGCTGCCATGAATTCCCGTATAAAATAAATAATTAATTCTCAACGTTTCATATTACTCTCTGGTGGAAGCATTTCGCATACTCCGCCAATCCCCTATTAAGCAATTTATTCCACCTTGCAGCGAAAACAAATTGACTGGGGTAGAATAAGCCCATAATTTGCTTCTGACGTGATCTCTTTGATGTAAGCGCCAGAAATCATGGCGAAGGAAAAGAAAACACGTAGGCCACAGACAAACATGCCACGTCATGTCAACCAATTTGCAAATATGCTTGCCTTCGAAAAAGCCAGACGATGACGACGATTTTACATTGAAAGCAATTCACACCCACCACAAACAGATAACCGGAACAATCTTGCTGTGGTTCCATATGGATGTATTCTCGGGGCAGGGAGCATGGTAAGTTGTTCCTGGATCTGCTTAGTATTCTGAAACTGTTCCCGGTGATATGGAGCTTATGGTATGGCGTGATGCAGGAAAGCAATGCTAGGGGTGTGTTTTTCTATTGTGGCACGACGACGTGTGTAAAGGAAATCTTATTATGGACCTTCCGGTTTTCCTTCCAACTTCCAAGTGTTATATGCCATCGCAGTGGTGAAAACAAGTGGAAGGATTGAGATAAGCATTTCCTGTGCTAATCTCGACACTGTGCTCCAGCTGTATGAAGAGACGACAACCTGCAAGCACGACGGGATATTACAATTGATTTTTGATAGGTAGGAATATATCTCCAAAGTAGGTCAAACTTATTGTATCACTTAGCTTTTGATCATAAAGCCAAAATAAAATTAACCCAAAAATTGAGTTTAAATCAACGGGTGGAGTAATCCCTTAAATATATATTGTTATATATTGTTTTTCTTGTACTAAAGCAAAAAAATGAAAAATTAATCATGTGTTTCTGCCCTAAATGAAACGTTTGGTACAAAAATCGTAACAGGGCCTTCTAAAACATACGAGCAACTTGCTGATTATAAGAGGTATAATAAAAATGTAAAAATCGTATGGAGTTGAACCAGCCGTGGGCTGAAAATCTCCCTAATTAATAATAATAGTAATATGTAAAAAGCTGCTAAAATATTTAACAAAGCTTAAGCTTGATTGGCCGCCCGTGGATGCTACTCCAGTATCGCAAGATCAGCTGCACTTGCACAAGGAACCAGCCCGATGACTGCTTGGAACTAACAAACAACCTCAGTGTATAAATACCGGTGATCTTGTATTTTTAGGCAACAGTGGCGCCTGCCACGTCAGAATACAGACCAATGTGGGGAAGAGGGAGGAATTGATGTTGCACTTATACTGACCCCTGTAGACCGTGGAGTCCAACTGCGTCTACGCCAGTTCGTGCGGGAGTGTATGGATTGGGGGAAAGGCATGACAGAGAGGTTTGCCTTTTGTGGTTAGCAGACTGCCTAAGTGTCAGGCGTTAGGAAAGGCGTGTTATAATGATGGAAGAATGGAAGCGTTAGGAAAACAGTTTCTTGTCCGTCTCTGGTTCTAGCGTTTGCTATGAACGAATAGTTTGAGTGTGATAGATTAGGAATGGATGATAGAAGCAAGTGAGAGATACAACTACAAAGTACGAGGAAAGGGACGGGCCTGGGATTGAACCCATAATCTTCTGCTTATGAAACAGAAGGGGTAGCCGTTAGACCACCAACCCCGTCCTTATTTCAAAAAACTACTAAATCGTTTAACAAAGAAGAAAAGGTAAGTTAAATTAAACATTTGAAATCTTTCAGTAAATGAACTCCTGGAATAATTGTAGACAAACTCTTCAAATTATTCTACCGAATTGAAATTAATTATATGGTAAGAACACTTCATGCATCATCCTTACGCAAATCCAAACTCAGTTAGAAACCTCACCATCAGCCCTAAAGTTGACTTGATAACCAAAGGACATCGTAAAGTATAAAATCATAAAAAAAAACTAAACACAATCAAAACGACCCAATTTTTGGAAGCTTCAACGATCGCATAGGAAAGCGTTTTATTATAAATGTCAGTAAAATGGTGAGAAGTGTTGTGTAAAAGAATTTGTAAATGGAAATCCTGTGAAGGATGACTTTAAGGACTGTTGATTTTATAAAGTGGACACTTATGCTATATCTTTTTACATAACAATTAAATCTTAACCGTTTGTCTGAGCATCGTTCAACTACTGTTCTACGATGTTATGAAAATATAAGATCTCACAAAATGCTTCTGGTTGAAGAACTAAATAGTTTTCCCCAAAACTTCTAGGAAGAACAAATTGTATGTTGGTATCTCTTACTATTCTACTAGAGAAAGAGCTTTGAATCCATCAATAATATTCCACCAATCCCTGACACTAGATCACTGACAAATTTTCTGAAGTACCTTCCTATCACTCTCAGTAAAAAGTAAAGTAAAAAGTGTAGTCAAAATTAGTTAAGATTACTAAAAAACCTATATCTGTATAATAGAGTACAAAATCGATTGTCCGACATTTCCCCGAATGAAATTTCCCCGAATGAACTACTTCCCCCATGTTTGGCTTATGAACATTTGGCTGACTAGAAGTTTGATCAAATTTTGCCTTTTTTGAATAATAGAATATTCTTTTGAGTTAAACTGTTCCAATAATTATTGGCACTAAGCTGAAAATATATCAATCAGAATTGTCCCTTCTTTGATTATAGGCTGTTCTTTCATTTTGTTCCGCATTGTTTCACAAAGATACATTATTCGGTCAAACCTCCTTATGATATATGTCCATCAGAGCTGTAATTAATGTAAGTCCATTAAGTCTTGGTACTCTAGGGTAGAGATAGAATTTATTCTATCTTGCCCTACATAATAAAACTTCCAGAGTTTTCCTTCTAGATACTTTCAAAAAGATGCTACATATAGCTTCTTAATTATTTTCTGACTGAATTTTGATTGATTATCAATTTTTAAAATACATATCTTTCTATGTTTTGGTATGAAACAATATTGCCGAAAGTCATTGAAATAAAAAGGTCATCTAACCAGAAGAATCAGCATGTCAGTAGTGAGTACTCCAAATATTACTCAGATATGAAAGAATTGGCTATTTAAAAATATGTACCGTGGAACAGGGTAACTTTGATAGTTTTTTCGAAGAAAATGCAAATAGAATAGAAGAATATTTATGCATGCTGTTTCAAAGAATTATAATTTATATTTTTTTAACAAGTACTCTGCTAATACTCGCAAAACAGTCCCATATTATATGGGATTTCCTATATAAATGGGACTGTTATGCGAGTATGGGCAGTACTGGTATCCTAACTGTCGATTGCAGCTGATAGATTGTCAAAAGATTTATTCTGAATGGATATATAATTTTTCATATAATCGAAATACGGTTTTCTGTTTTGGGGTAACTTTGATAGAGTATAAATCTAACAAAATTGAATGAATTACGGATCAATTATAGGGCGTGGCATACCTCAAGGCGTTTAACGCTATATGAAAATTTCTGACTAAGATTACAAAAATCCCAGTTTGTACAAATGGTTTTCGCTAAGAGATTTGCGACCGAATTCATGTTCTACCATAACTAGGTTGTCAAGGATAGGCGACGAACTTATTATGACTTCATCAAATAGTGATCGTAGAACTGATTGTTTGTGAGCGTTTCAAGAATGCTAAAATCTTATAAATTTTCACTATCTGCATATGAATCCTCAAATGTACTTGATTCCAACGAAAATAGCTTTGACACAATGCAATATCCACTTTGAATGCAATATACATTTAGCTCCATGCCACAGAATACTCAATTTTGCTAATATTGATCATTAAAAAATATAAAGTTGAACATAGTTCCAGTTATGCAGTTGCTATTGGGGTTCAAAGTTCATATAGAGACTGTTATGCCTTTATTTTCCAATATGGGACTGCACCAACTTCTTGTTTTTCCACAACATTTTCAAACAAGGTGTATAAATTTCCATATGCCTTATGAAGTGCATATGAAAACGTGAATGTTGCGATGAAAAGAAATGTTGGTTTGAAAATCAATATGAGTTATGCTTTTATGGGCAGTATAAGCAAAGACAATCAATGTTTCAATGAAGAGATATTTTTATATTTGAAAACAACCAACTTTTATGTTATCAATTATAGCTACGAGAAAAATATTAACATATGATCGCTTGCAGTTGCTACTCCGTTATTGCAAGAACAGCTGTACTTAGACAGGGAACAGTTGCTACTCAGGATCAGCAGTATCTTTAATGTGTAAGTAGGTCCGTCACACTCGGGCTCAGATTGGGTACCACCTGAGAGAGAGGAGACAGCTGGCTTAGATTGCGAGCTCCCAAAAGTCAAGGGAACCTGTCATCAACTGTTACTGGAAAACCGCACATTCGAAGGGCAGAGCGTGAAAAACCGTCAAAAGTTGGCCAAACTAAAACTGGATGTGATCTCGCATATAAAATTGTTGAATATTTAAATATTGTCGATTAGACTCAAATTGATGTTGATGTTTTTAATTTTATGATCTTTTTGATAACAAAGCGGATGTGAAAATGGTTTTGACCCAATTTATGCTCTCCGAACCATTGTGCACAACCCAAACATGAGAAGAAGAAATCAAAGAAGCCAAGAAAACAAGCCAGTTGTCAGTGAGCTGTCTCCTCTCTCTCAGGGTACCACTTCTAGTACTGCACATGGTTCCTCGGTAGTGCAAAAGGTACCCAAGTTTGACAGATCGTAGTACACTTTCATGGCATTCTAGATTACCTTATGAGCCATGAAATTTTGGGCAACTGCAAGGAACATGTTGGTCTTTAATTTTTCTTTGGTGTAAGTACTGGTTTGTTTGTTTCTTTTTATTAACGACACTTCACACCTACATGGTGCATTCGTGTCGGATTTTAATATAAATTCATTAATATATTATTCTATCTACTTAATTGAATCAAATTCAAATAACAACTTTTCATCATTTCCTAGACCTAGTACCGTGGTGAATCAAAATCCGGACGGTACCAATATTCGGACACTCTGGTAAAATACATGAATTATTGGTGGAATTAAATATTATAGTGGTTTATTTTATTCATAATATCTACTTCCATTTTTGCTGATCATTTTACAATCATTCGTAATCTAGTAACCGTTGCCTAATAATTAATAATAATCAAAACAAAAAACTCTTTCGTGTTGGACGTGTTTTTTTGTTGCATTGTGAATCATTCCAGTAGAAGTAGCGAAGAACGTGCGTTTATATTCAGCTGGCAGATATGTGTTTAATTTTGAATATAACAGTAAAATAAACATTAATTCATGTATTCGGAAGCACTACACTCGTGAAGCTCGTTTAAATACGCATATTAAGGTGTAAAAGAGACTGTCCGGGATTGTCAGCAGGTGGTTTTAAATCCGGATACCATTCTAAAGTATTGTGTTTTACTTCTGTGAGTGAATATTTAAGGATAAATTTGGAAGAAATCTTACAAATATTATCAATCAGGTGTTATTAGTGAATAGAATGCAGTTTTATGCTCTGAAAAGCAGTGTGACTCAAATATTTCGGAGGTTCTAACGACAAGCGCCCAGCCCCATATGTACGGATGCAGTTGAGGTAATCGAACCAAAAATTTACAACCATTTCATTAACAAAAGCATTATAGATCACATTCCTGCATGTAATGTTTATAAATGAGACATGAAATTAAATGATTATACACTTTTTATGAATTCTGATGCAGTATTCCATATTGCAAGAGCGCTGTCCGGATTATGATTCACAAGTGTCCGGATTTATAAACAAATAATGCTTCTGGTGTCCGGATTTAAGGACAAGACAAGCTTGATTGTTTTAATGATTTTCATGGTATTATCATAACTTTTATCATAAAATTTGATTTTCTTATCAAGCTCAGGTATAAAACTATATGTAGCAATAATGAACTCAAATCTTATTCGATAAAAAATGGTTTAAAACGGAGTTTGGACATATGTCTCAGCTTAGGCGTCCGGGTATTGATGCATCACGGTAATTCTCCAGCCTGAATCGGGAGACTGTTTTTCTTCTACTTCTTTTTCAGATTCTTGGTCCGAACTGCGTGTGTGCGTTCCTTCATTCTCTTCGCTCGATGGTGCTTTCATTATTAAAACAAACAATAACGGCGCCGGCTGCGTCAAAATGCGGGTCAATTTTGGGATGAGAGGGAAATGTTGACGTGTTACTTGCTTTATGGAAGCCGAAGAGTCCTCTGCACTTACACACCGAACTTATTATTTTCGTAGTTGGTTCGACTGGTTATATTGTTCAAGGGCATTTTTCGGCTATTCAGTCTAGAGAACCTTTGCGTTGATTATTTTAGAATCTTCGCTAACGTTGTTGGGACCTTCTTGAAGGTCTAAAATTTAATAATTTTGAATGAAAATTTACAAAAGATACTAATTAACATTTAACATAATCGATTTAAAACAACAAGTTAAGTTATTTTCGTCATACTATTAAAAGCAAACCTGTCAATAAAAATGGTCATCATTTTTTCTCCAACCAAAATATCTCGGCTGTTATTTTTCGATTCAAATCGTTCATAAGAGAATCTATTATGATTTAAATATGACGTGGAGACTAAAAAAGCAACACTATGAAGCAACAGGTTTTTTAATATAAAAACTATACACGCATTTCCGTCATGATGTACTTTAAACCTAACAATTACATTCGATTCAGTTCCCTTGAAGTTAAAATAAAAAAACGGTGTAAATTGCTATTAAAATATCAAGAAAATTATTTTTTCGAGAGACTTCTTATGCAAAATGCTTTTGAAAAACAAGCCATTTTTGAAAATAAAATATATAGCCACTTTCTAAAAATTATTGATTTTAATATGCCTCAAAAATCGACCTCTGAACGTTGTTCATTATTCGTGTGGAATTCAATTATTTTAATGACTTTTTCATTATCACAACATCGTACAATATTAGTAAGATTTGTGAAATAAAAGATGTAGCATCTACAAAATGTCCACTTCATAAAATGAACAGTCCTTATAGTATTTTTATTGTTATTCATTCGACCTGTAGACAATGAAAAATGTACTGTGAAGACATCCAAGTAGGAGCATCCTGTAGAGGCCATTTTTTTTTTTTTTTTTTTTTTTTTTTTTTTTTTTTTTTTTTTTTTTTTTTTTTTTTTTTTTTAATTCTTTATTAGTATCATTCCAAACATTACATTCATTTCTTATATCTAGGTGTTCTGTGTTATTTGACAACACTATCATCCTAATTTGGTAAAACAAATTTAAGATTCAATTAACATTTTGTTAACAACATATTACATTTCATTTGCCGTAGCAGTTCAGTTTTTTTACAGGTGAGTTGATTTCACCTGCTTATAATAGAAAAAAAACGTTTTTAATATACTTAACCTAACTTAACCTAAACATATAACGCATTAATCGTGGCAATAGAAGATTGTAACGATTTTTGCCTGAAATTATTAATTATTTTATTTGACATTTGTTCCAATGTTTCAACATTGGATATTCTATGTAACTCATTGGTACTATACCAGGGAGGAAGTCTCAGAATCATTTTCAAAATTTTATTTTGAATTCTCTGCAGAGCTTTCTTCCTGGTATTACAACAGCTAGTCCATATTGGTACAGCATACAACATGGCTGGCCTGAAAATTTGTTTGAATATCAACAGCTTGTTCTTAAGACAAAGTTTTGATTTTCTATTAATAAGGGGATAGAGACATTTTACATATTTATTACATTTGGCTTGAATGCCCTCAATGTGATTTTTGAAAGTTAAATTCTTATCTAGCATGAGCCCTAAATACTTAACTTCATCTGACCAATTTATTGGAACCCCTCTCATCGTGACAATATGTCTACTTGAAGGTTTCAAATAAAGAGCTTTTGGTTTATGTGGGAATATTATAAGTTGAGTTTTGGAAGCATTAGGAGAAATCTTCCATTTTTGCAAGTATGAAGAAAAAATATCCAAACTTTTTTGCAATCGACTACAGATAACACGCAGGCTTCGTCCTTTGGCGGAGAGGCCTGTGTCATCCGCAAACAAAGATTTTTGACATCCCTGAGGTAACTCAGGTAAGTCAGATGTGAAAATATTGTATAATATTGGTCCCAAAATGCTGCCTTGAGGAACACCAGCTCTTACAGGAAGTCTTTCAGATCTGGAGTTCTGATAATTAACCTGAAGTGTACGATTTGACAGATAACTTTGAATTATTCTAACAATGTATGTTGGAAAATTAAAGTTTTTTAATTTTACAATCAAACCTTCATGCCAAACACTGTCGAATGCTTTTTCTATGTCTAGAAGAGCAAGACCAGTAGAATAGCCTTCAGATTTGTTGGAACGGATCAAATTTGTTACACGTAAAAGTTGATGAGTGGTCGAATGTCCATGGCGGAATCCGAACTGTTCATTGGCAAAAATTGAATTTTCGTTGATGTGGGCCATCATTCTGTTCAAAATAACCTTTTCAAAAAGTTTACTGATGGAGGAAAGCAAACTGATTGGACGATAGCTAGAAGCTTCTGCAGGATTTTTGTCTGGTTTTAAAATTGGAACAACCTTAGCATTTTTCCATTTGTCAGGAAAATATGCTAATTGAAAACATTTGTTAAATATATCAACTAAAAATGATAAGCTACTTTCTGGAAGTTTCTTGATGAGGATGTAGAAAATTCCATCATCGCCAGGAGCTTTCATATTTTTGAATTTTTTAATAATAGTTCTCACTTCTTCCAAATCAGTCTCGCAGGCATTTTCGAAAACGTTCTCTTGATTGAGAATATTTTCGAACTTCTGAGTAACTTCATTTTCAATTGGACTAGTAAGTCCTAAATTAAAATTGTGCGCACTTTCAAACTGCATAGCAAGTTTTTGAGCTTTTTCGCAATTAGTTAGTAATAATTTGTTTTCCTCTTTCAATGCCGGTATTGGCTTCTGAGGTTTTTTCAAGATTTTAGATAATTTCCAAAAGGGCTTAGAGCCAGGGTCCAATTGAGAAATTTTATTTTCAAAATTTTTGTTTCTTAATTGAGCAAAACGTTTCTTGATTTCTTTCTGCAAATCCTGCCATATAATTTTCATAGCAGGATCGCGAGTGCGTTGAAATTGCCTTCTCCTCACGTTTTTAAGACGGATCAAGAGTTTAAGATCATCGTCTATAATCACGGATTCAAATTTCACTTCACATTTTGGAATTGCAATGCTCCGGGCTTCAACAATGGAATTTGTTAAAGTTTCAAGAGCATTGTCAATATCAAGTTTAGTTTCTAAAGAAATGTTAACATCAAGATTGGAGTCAACATACGTTTTATATATATTCCAGTCGGCTCGTAAATAATTGAAAGTGGAGCTGATAGGATTGAGAATCGCTTCTTGGGATATTTGAAATGTAACAGGGACATGATCAGAATCAAAATCAGCATGAGTAATCATTTGGCTACAAAGATGACTAGAGTCGGTTAAGACCAAATCAATCGTGGATGGATTTCTAGAAGAGGAAAAACATGTGGGGCTTTCAGGGTATTGAATTGAGAAATATCCTGAAGAGCACTCATCAAATAAAATTCTGCCGTTGGAATTACTTTGAGAATTATTCCATGACCGATGTTTGGCATTAAAGTCACCAATGACAAAAAATTTTGACTTATTGCGAGTCAATTTTTGCAAGTCAGTTTGGAGCAAATTAACTTGCTGCCTAGAGCATTGAAAAGGCAAATAGGCAGCTATGAAAGTATATTTACCAAACTGTGTTTCAACAGAAACACCTAAAGTTTCAAAAACTTTAGTTTCAAATGATGAAAACAGTTGATGTTTTATACGCCTATGAATGATGATTGCAACTCCCCCACATGCCCCATCAGTCGATCATTACGATAAACAAAAAAGTTAGGATCTCTTTTGAGTTTAGATCCAGGTTTTAAATACGTTTCGGTAATAACTGCTATATGCACGTTATTAACCGTAAGAAAATTAAACAGCTCGTCCTCTTTACCATTCAGAGAACGAGCATTCCAATTTAAAATATTTAAATTATTATTTGGATCCATTAGAAAAACGTAATCCAATAACAATTTGATTTGTAAATTTTTCACCTACTTGGACTGCTTCAGTCATAGTGGTGGCTTTGAACATTGCATCAATCATTAGATTCAATTGTTCAGTTAGAAAATTAAAATCAGAGGCAGACATGTCATGTGATTTCCCATTGGAATTTCCGGGAGACGAAGAAGTGGAGTTACCTGTGGCGGTAGGGTTTTTTTCCATTTGATTTGAAACAAGTAGAATGGGTACCAATGGATCGAACAGGGGAGGAGTTCGAATTTCCTGCTACGATATCGGCAAAGGATTTACCGTGGGTAGATACATTCGAAATAGAAAGATTCGAACGGCTACCCGACGGATTAAAATTAGTTTGTGAATGAGCATGATTATGATCTTCCTGATGGGTATGATTCATGATCAAGCGATCGTTAACTGAAAAATGAGCATTGTTCGATACTCTACCAGGCAAATTCCGGAAACGACCGTTATCGTAACGGATATTATCTTTCATCTGCCTGGCACGAGCCTCAATGATCTTTTTGCGTGAAGGACAATTCCAAAAATTGGACTTATGGTTAGCCCCGCAATTACAACATATGAATTTGGTGGTATCTTCCTTCACTGGACAGACGTCTTTGGCGTGAGAAGAACCTCCGCAAATCATGCATTTAGCATCCATGCGACAATTTTTTGTACCATGACCCCACTTTTGGCACCGACGGCACTGAGTAGGGTTCTGGTAATTTCCTCCAGGTTTCTGGAAATGTTCCCATGTCACACGGACATCAAACAAAAGTTTTGCTTTTTCTAAAGCTTTAATATTATTTAGTTCTTTTTTGTTAAAGTGAACTAAATAAAATTCTTGAGAAAGCCCTTTCCGAACTATCCAATCTGGCATTGGGTTCTCTTTTTCATAATAATTACTTGGACTGGGGAAAATCCAAGTATATCATTTATTCCATTTTTGATCTCTTCAGGTGATTTATAGTCACTTGAGAGACCTTTCAAGACAACTTTGAACAAACGTTCAGTTTTGTCGTCATAAGTAAAAAATTTGTGCTTCTTCTCTTCAAGATGTTTGAGAAGAAGCTCACGATCTTTAAGAGTTTCCGGCAAAACGCGACAGTCTCCTTTCTTTGCGATTTGGAAGGAAACCTTGATTCCCCTAATGGAGTTCAAGATCTCCTGCCTAAATCCCCCAAATTCGGAACAACTGACCACGATAGGCGGCACTCTTTGCTTCCTCACTTGAATCAAAGAGCCTGGGCTAGAGGCTGCTTCGATTTGGTGTTCGGAAAATTTGTCTAGAGCATCGAACTGATTGCTCATTTCGATACAATTATTCATTTCACCCTTGGAAGAAAGTTCGCATTCCGGGGAAACGTCCTTTTTTCCATTCTTGCCACGTGTAGTGACAGTTTTAAAACCCACTTTTTTGGAAGGAAGTAGTGAATTCAGAGATTCACCCTTCCTTTTGTTAGTTGTTGATACCATGTTTAATTAATAAACGAAAGAAGACGTGACCTTCGAAAGGTTTTTTCCCAAGACGGTGTCCAAGAAGGATTACCACCGCTAGCTTTCGCCAACGGGTCCAACGAAAAATCGAAGGCACGGGTCCAAACAAGGATCGTAAAGGGATCAATAGTAGAAAAAATAGTACTGAAAAGTACTGTTTTAGTAGCACTGAAAAGTACCGTTTTTAATTTTAGCACTGAAAAGTTCTGTTTTTGTAGCACTGAAAAGTACTGTTTTATTGCTTTAGGTAGTTTTTAAGAAAACTTCCAAGAGCAGAGAGAATTCGTGTACGCACAGCACGAAGGTACGATGCGCACTGGAGGCCATTTTTATCATCCTTACTGTTGACTCATAAAGAAAGCAAAACAAATTCAGTGATTTTTTGAAGTATAATCCGAACATTTAAGAAGCTTGTACATCTCTCCAGAATTCTGATATTTTATTGATGTTAGAATATTGAAACAACGTCAGCCAGTAGAGTAAGGTGGGGCAAAAGTTCGACCTTAGTGGTATAATCAAAGTTTCCAGGAAAACAATAGTAGTTAAAACGAAACAAATACCATACAGTGAACCTTCAACATCTTGGCTATAATTTTGCTGAACAAACTTGTGTCAAAATATTTACCCATTTTTAGTTATAACAGTTTCAAAATTGATTGTCTTAATCGAACTTTTGCCCCACCGGTGGGGCAAGAGTTCGAATCTAGTGTGGGGCAAAAGTTCGCTGGCTAAAACCCAAAATATCGATCCTTTGACAGGCATACTTTATACCAGCCGTAAACTTAAGTTTGCCGAAAAATACACATTAAAATTTCATTAAAAAATTTCCCAAAACCGGGTTTATTGTAATATACTCAAAAATATCAGTTTTGCGCAAAACTAAGTGGAAATGTAAAATTTTGGTGACAGTTTTCACACGATCAGACAAATATAACTAAATTTGATAATAATATGTGGATTTTAGGCAATTTGCAAATTTTTCCGTGATTTTATACATGGGTCGAACTTTTGCCCCGCTGATTCGAACTTTTGCCCCACTATGGGCCAACAATTGTTTTCAAGCATTTATGCAAAATCTAATACACTTCAAAGCAACCTTATGATAGGCCTAGAAACGCCCTTACATAAAATATTGAAAAAGATTGTATCTTCAATTGGTTCCATGCAACGAAAGTTTGACCAAAAATTACAATATTCACGTCGAAAAACAACAAATAGCCATAACTTTTCCAAATCTCAATCGATTTTTATGATATTTGGAGTAAACGTCTCTTACTTGAATAGCATTCGATCCACAATGACATTTATAAGATTTGTTTTGAATTGAGCTAGAAATCTTAAAAAGAAACTCTTACCCCACTCGAACTTTTGCCCCACATTACTCTACTTATTAACGTCGCCGTCGCGTGGAGCATGAGAACATGAGTGAACCAATAATGAATCAACAAGTGGTTTCCCCAAGGCACCAAATTAGTACAAAAGCTAAATGCATGAAAAGCTTTTTCTTTGTTCAACTGCGCATGAGCCGTTTGTATGTTTTGCAACAGATAGCAGCATGTGTCATGATATCTAGGTGTTTTACCAACAGATGTCAGATATTATTTTATTAAGCTTTGACAGATACCAAAGCTTGACTCTTTCCATGAAGTTTTATAGCAATCTTATGAAGCTATCTTATGGACTTTGATATAATTCTGGTAAAACGACATGATTGCGCATTTTAGAATGATTAGATTTTATACTTATTTCTGGACCTTCCTTAGCCAAGTGGTTAGAGTCCGCGGCTACAAAGCGAAACCATGCTGAAGGTGTCTGGGTTCGATTCCCGGTCGGTCCAGGATCTTTTCGTTATAGAAATTTCCTTGACTTCCCTGGGCATATAGTATCATCGTACCTGCCACACACTATACGTATGTGAAAATGGCAACTTTGGCAAAGAAAGTTCTCAGTTCATATCTGTGTAAGCGCTCATAAGAACAGTAATCTGAGAAGCAGACTCTGTTCTAGTGAGGATGTTATGCCATTGTGAGTAACAATATCAAAAGCCTTTTTTTTATAGATAAGCTTTTGGCATTTCATGAGGCGACGGCTAAAGCCAAAAATTAAACCTATTTATTATGTAGCAAATTGCTTAAATATCAGAGGTGTCTAATTTTCCATTCAGGATAGTTTTGAAAAGTTTATCGAATGACCTGACCACCTTATGGCCAGAGTAGGGACAATATGCACGGTCTGAGGAAATGGTTTATCTATCGTAAGTTATCCAAGATTTTCAATTGTTTTTCACGTTACCTATGAGCCAACTGACCCAAGCTTTAACTTGATGCAAAGTCTAAATTACCATGATGTAAAAAAAAAACAAACAATTCAAAAATTTGTTTTGAAATTAAGTTGAAGGTTGATTGAGTACGTAAGCATAATATTTCCACCCACTGGAACCACCCACTAAAACACCCTCTTGAGCCACCCAACAAGACGGAGCACAGTGTTATGAGCGCCGGCCAAAAATAAATCAACATGCTCCATGTATACCTCCATCCACATAATTAAGTGAACAGTATTACTTGTATACGTTCCATACAGAAGTATTATTGTTGATATGAATTAATCAACAGCTCAAAATTGAAATTTATTTCATTTTGTGATAGAAAGATGTTTTTTGACCACAATTATGACCATTTTTCACACCTAGCGTGTTTTGTTTACCTTTTAAAAATTTCTTTTCGCTTCTTATAGACTTCTCATAGATTTCTCGCGCAAAGAATGTTTTGCAACATTTGTGACATTGTGTACATCTTTTGAGTGTTTTGAAATTGTAGAATACGTGTTTGAAGCAAGCGTATGAATATCCAAACAATTTGAATTCCAAACACAGAAACTATCAGCACTTCCAATCAGTGAGAATTGCGTGCTTCGTTCGCGTTCCGGTGCTGTTTTTCGAGCACAAATTTATGAATAAGTATTCGGTAGTGCATGGTATTTTACAACACAGATCATAGCAATAACTACGTGTTTGCATTCAAAGACTGATCAAATGTGAATAATATATTATGAAATGCTTTCAATTACACAGAAAAAATATTTAATTTTCAATGTGATGTAAACTGAAGTCTACTGTAAAAATAAATCAAATTCGTGTATTGTTACAACATCATGTAAATTTAAATAAATATACAATCAATTTTCAACTAAAAATGGTTGAATATTACATGATCGTGTAAATTTAAAGTGAATTCGATTGAAAAGTAATGGATTGGTCGTTGAAATTTAGGTTTATTTTGATGCTCCAAATATGTGCATGAAAATAAACTTAAATTTACAACATATTTTTAGCTGTGTAAGAAACCACCCCTCTACGATAAGGTTAGAAACTTCAAGTAATCATTTTTTTGTGATAGCTCTCGAAAGCACTGTGAGAAGTGTGGAAGGTGGAGCGGAAACTGAAGGGGGAAGTTAGGTGCCATATTGGAGGTCATTTTGATACTCAAGCAAATATGTCTGGACAAACTGTTATGCATGGAGAATGTAGAAGACGTCGCAATTGGGGATTCTAGACGAAAATGATCCGAACTAGGGGTGGGACAGCAAATTTGAGTAACTCATATTTTACTTAACACTCCAGTCATCGCGCTGTTGTATTTTGTACAACACTGTTAAAAAAAACCTCGCTTTTTGTGCACAACAGTAGCGTGCTGGTTCTGACGGCGGCAAACCGCGCGGTGACTAGAAGGTTAAAACTGTTTTCGGTTACTTTGATCTTTAAAGCGAAGGACATCAAATTTACGGTGCAACGAAAAGCTACCGCAGCTGTCACATCACTGATTTCCACTGATAAACCATCAGTAGGCTTCAATGATACCTTGGATACCATATTGATGATTGTTGTTTGTTGCTGTTTTTCATAGCGTTTTCTCTTCCAAGCATACTATGATTGAATTGTTTGCATCAATGATAAAATGATTTTCAAGCCTGCGGTAGAACTTTGACAGCTGCGGTATAACTCTGCGGCTACCGTAAAGCTAAGTATGCTGTTCAGCTCAAGAAAAGTAAAAATTTCTGCGGGATGAAATGCTCAAGAAATTTTTTACAGTGAGTCCCATTTGAATTGACATTTCCTTTCAACTGCGTACTGCGATCAAAGAAAAATGCTATTCTTGAGCATTTCTTGCAAGAAATTTCCCACGCATCGAGATAGGCGATTACTTTTCTGTTGAAGTGCATACTTCCCATAAACCGGAAAATTTTCTCAACTACCGTAGTATTTGGCTCAATTTGAATTTTAAGATTTGAAAACTGTGCTGCCATAACATTGAAGTACCGCAATAGTCTGAATTTGTATGTTCTAATGGCCAAAGCCACAACACATCAATTGCGTCTACCATGGGGAGACATTACAACCATGAAATCCGGACGAAATACTCCTAGGGATTCATCAACATTGAAACTTATGGTTTCATGTCCGATGGTGTAGTAATTAAGTTGGAGAAAAGGAAAGCTGTCCAGCCTCTTGGATCTGAATTATGTTCTAAAACACAATGAAAAAGACACACAGCTTTCAAAGCGTTGGGTAATTCGAAGCAGCATGGTACCTATATTAGGAAAACTCCTGCTGATATGTTCGGCTTTAAGCTTTGAATGAAATACTTAGCGCTTTTCCGTTCTCTTCCATGAAGGAATGTAACAAAGGAGACGCATGGTACTCAATAAATCGATACGTTTGGTAATTACTTGTACGGTTCAAACTAGATAAACTTCTCATATAATTCCAAATGTGATGAAACAACGGGAATGCGTTTTGCTCTTAGAGCGTTTTAGGGCATGTTCCCCGTCTAGCCAAACCGAAATCACATTTTTATCTTTACCTTGTCGAGAGAGACGCAAAAGCTGCTATTATTGCAGAGTTCATGCTCTATCGACTAAGCTATCTGCCTGACAAATGCTCGGCGTTAAGTCAGAGTGGACCAAGTGACATTTTTCATTTTTTGAGAAAAATGGGCTTAAAGTCTAACGCTTTGTAATTCTTCAACTCGGAAAAAATTCGGTTCAATATTTCTACACATCTTTGTGTTACTTTCAAATAATATAATGTGAAGTGATAATTATAAAACAATCTAATCCAAACCTCTGATAGAATAATTTTTTGATGGTTGGTCCACTCTGACTGAACTAAAAACCACCATTCAGTGAGTTGGTTCACTCTGATTAAACAATTTCTAGGATAATAACAATCATTTAATGCTTGCATGGTCAAACTGAGTGCATATCTCTAAGATAAACAGATTATCAAAACTCTTCGACATCAGTATCATAAATTCTTCAGAAATCCATATCGTCGATCCCGATACGATAGCTTGATAATTAAAGTTGTGCAGGGTCAGGGCATTGAAGACCAGAAATATTCATAAATGCGTTCAGTGAAAATCTTGAGTACCGACCAAAATATGTTGGTCTAATAAACGGGTTCTAGGATATACTATACATAAACCATATAACTACCATAAACTTCTATCGATCTCTGAAATCGACTCAAAAAGGCAATAATCAATCAGTTTATTGCTTTTCAACACTTAGTCCACTCTGTCCGCACATAAATTATTGCAATTTATGATCACCTATCCAAAAACGGTAAATGCTCAAAAACCCAAATCAAATGCATCGAATTTAGTAATATTTATTTATTTCTATTGATGGATGAGTAAAAGAATCATTCGATGTCGAAAAATCGGACAAATCTCTTAAAATGTTTTTCATTTACTCGCTTTCCTCAGCGCGCTGATTAGTTTCGCTATTATGGTAATAAGCACTTGGTCCGCTCTGACTGCACACTTTTATCGATTTTTGTTGATCATCCAAAGTAAATTTATTACATATCTCTCGTAGTTTACAGCATTCATCAAATCTGATCAAAGTGAAATGGAGATAAGGTAATTTCACATCTAATGCAAGAATAAATTTTCCCAAGTTTTGTACTCAGTCCCCTCTGACTTAACGCCGACCAAATGTTACATAACTACTTACTAAGTACTACTAAGTAGTACTTAGCTGTACTGGAAATAATTTAAGAAAACAAACATGAAATTTATTGAATGTACCATTGAATCTTTATTAGCAACACTTCTTAACAAACCATTGTTTCACTTCTGAATTACACATACACAGTAGAAATATCACGATCGCTAGTATGTAAACATAAACACTGGAAAGCCAGTATATCCAATGAACGCCATGGCCAACCCATGATGAGATATCCAATACACATGCAATCGTAACAGCCATGAATAACCGCGATGTAAATGAAAATCTCTTGTGATCGATACTTCTGTCGAATCGCACTACATTTCTCGGTACTTGACGAAGGGTTCGTGCTCTCAAAGCTCCGACGATGAGAAACAGTAGTCCGGAGATCATAAGTACCAGCAGTGGTAGAAAATAGTACAGAAATTCAGCAGTTTTGTTACCTGAGAAAAATAAGAAGACCTATAGAATTTGTGAAAATTTTAAAATAACACAGAAAATCACGAAATTTGAAGAAAATTCAAACTTCTGTTCTTAGAAATTCACAACCAAACTTGCAAAACTCTATTTGGATTCTAATAGTTTAGTTACGTCCCATTCCATTTTTCAGCTCGATTTTTTTTTTTTTCTGTACGGCTCTACATAAAGTCACAATTTCGAACTAAACCATCAAAATTCCAACAGGGTTTTGCTTATATGGAGCTCAAGAATCTGAGGTAAGAATTTTATATGCATTCCACGGCCTTGTAATTGTTGCACCGTAAGGTTACTAGTATACTTACTGTGATAGAAACACGCCCAAGTACTAAAGTTGGGTTTATAATTTGGGTCAACAGTAGTGGCTCGTTCCATGTAGAAACTAAACAGAGCAAGTGCCGCTGGACCACCCCATCCGTATAAGCAAGTGTACGCGAAACGATTTTTCTCAACGCTATTTGCTTCACTGCTGCGGAACAATGCGAAGCAGTCGAAGCACAACACGTTCAACCAAAACACGCTGAACACGACGGCATATGCGTAGAAGTATCCCTGGGCCTGACATGGAATCAACGTTGTTCGGAGATTCATCGCCAAATGAGCGCAATAAATCGCAATCATCCCGAATAGTAGGAAACATATTTTGTATCCACGAACATTTCGGAAATTCGGTATGATCATGTAGGTGACCAATGTTATCGACATCAGAACGATTCCGATGAAACAACCTGTTGAGTAATACCACTTGTTAACGCTAAGTCAAACATTTTCACTGTCGATAACTTACCCAGAATGAACCATATATTGTAATCATATTCTTTGAGATCTTCCTGCTGCAGCTCAAAGCAGGTGAGATTCCAATCGTCTTCGATTATCGTAGAGGGTGCCATAAATTCGCATTCAAATTAATCACAATCCTAAAATTTGGTAAACTAACAATTCACATCATATTATTTGATTCGAACGACCATTCAACATAGACTTCGAGGCGAACTGCAGCGGCTGGGAATGCTTGCTTCTACCGTGACTTGAGCGCTTGACCGTGCGCGACGCCGATCAGTGATGTTTTAGTAACGGATGATGATTATATTTTTGCGCCAGCCAAAAATAGAGAATGGGAATTTCTTTTTGTTTTCCCCCGTGTGAACACAATTTGCCCAATATATTATGAATTCAATCTTGTTGAGAGTGCTGCTGATGGATGGGAAGCAAAATGGATATTGATTGCAGTTTCGGTTCGATGGTAGCAGTGAAGGTAGTTGGTTAGTGTTGAATGAATATTTGGTAGTCAAGAACTCAAGAACGTTTGAAGAGGACCTTACGAGGTTGAAGTTTACATAGAGAAAATCAACCAAATTTATGAAGAAAACTCTTCCAATAAAATGTTCAACTATTGCACATTTCAAGACACGACGTGCGCCTCAATGTCACGTCAATAAACGCGCTCTATGGTTGCTTGCTTCCAGCTTCTTGATCGTTCCAAGACCTGCTCCACTTTTTAAAACCATCTAGCTCAATGGGCCTTTCTTTTTCTTGTACCGGCCGGCTTCGTAATGAACACTATTTGTGCGGGATTGTTTCCCAGCATTCTCACATGTCCCGTACATCGTACTCTTTCAGCTTTGGCGAACTTCTGGATACGTTCAACGTTCAACGTAGGGTTACGCAAACTCGGGGTTCATTCTACTCTTCCATACGTTTTCACATACTCCGTCAACTGCAACTCCTAGGGCTTGCAGATCCACTGAGCGTTTTTCTTATTGGCATGACGTCCTCACTGGGACAGAGCTTGCTTTTGAGCTTAGTGTTCAATGAGCACTTCCACAGTTAATAACTGAGAGCTTTCTTTGCCTAAGTTGCCATTTTCGCATTCGTATGTCGTGTGTCAGGTACGATTATATGTACTTTATAGCCAGGGAAGATAAGGAATTTCCATAACAAAAAGATCCTGAATTGACCGGTAATCGAATAATTTCGAAAAAAACAAAACGCTAAACTCCTGTCGAAAATACACCGTGAGATTTCCGAATCTTTTTGATTAAATTCTTGAAATACTTCAGAGAAAAACTTAAGTGGTTTTGTAGCAATGACTACCGTTTTGATTCATATTGCGGACACTTAAGGCCTTAGTTAAGTATGACTCAGCATAGAGCATACAAAATAAATCATTCTGTATGATTTCTCAGCGTTATCGAGCGTCGGAAACCCTTAGCTTTCGAATGGTGGGTAAGGAATACGCTTCCGCAAGTTGAATAATTTTGAATAAATGATAATGTGTGGCCTTTTCATGATTCTTATTCCGGACGCTTCTTCATTTTTGCCTCATAATCCGGACACCTCGATTCCAATTCCGGACAGCTCATGGAAATCATTAATAGAAAAGTCAAACCATCAGTTGAAGTCGTCAAGCCACTAAAGAGACGTCTTAGGCAGTTGTATATTATAAATTTGCATCGATTGTTATGAAAAAAAAAAGCTTATTAAATCAAGCCTAGAAAGTGAGAACTTTAGAACAGCAAAAATTTAAACATTTCGTGTGAAATGTTTCCCATACAAAGTAGAGTGTCCGGAATTTGAAGCTGTCCGTATGATTCAAAACGGTATAAAAAATCAAAATATTTTTTCTTCATTTATCATAATGGACAACAATTGACAATTGATGGGTTTTTTGCTGAAAAAAATATTTTGCATAAACTCCGAAGTTTAAAACTTTTTTGGAGGAACTATTTTTAATGATCGTGGTAGAACTGTAGAAGTTAAACGTAAAAATATTGGCTGTATTTTTAAGATCATTACCAGAAATGTCTTATGTTAAAATTCGCAATATAAGATTTTACCGAATTCTAATCTTGGACGACATTTTTTCATTACTTTACTACAGTATGGTCCATAAAAAATGCGAAAATTGGCATATTATGTTTTATGGCCGTTTTTATACGGAAAATGTGAGTGAAAATCATTTTTGAATTCACATAGCATAACAAGTGTAGTTTTTGCTCATAATACTTAACTGTGGAAAACGACTGGTGAGCACAGATTTGATGGAGATTTTTTTCTGACAATAACGGTCAATGGAGCACCGTGACAGTCGGGTACCGCCGGAATTTTGATGAGCCGATAAGGTGAACCAACGTAGACGACATCCTCAACAGTCTATGGGGGTCAATCCACGGTCCGATAAACACATCAGCGCGAGAGGTGATGAGACTACTCACAAATGGTTGGTTTGATGAGGAGTACCAGAATGATTCTTCTCATCATTCTTGTTGCCAGAAGCCGGATGTTAGTATCTGGTACGCGGCATGATGAAGAGTGATTCAAGGAAGCGAGAGCCGCCGAGAAAAGAATTTACCTTAGAAAGAAAAAGCAGTATGAAGATGATATTAATACCGACGCGCAAAACAGCATGGAACAAAATGAAATGCGGAGATTTTACGAAACTGTCAATGGAGCGCCGCACAGTGCTTCGAACGTATGGCACTTGGGGACAAAAGTCATAACAGGTTGTTTTATGCGGTTTTGCCCTACGCTGTTGAGGAGGAAGGCCTTATACACAAAAAACATCATTATTGGCATGACTGACACATGTTGCATCAGTAATAGCATAAGTGGCTTATACTTCAAGTTTTACATTTCACACCATAGAACAGTGCTCGCTTTATAATAAATGTTCAAAATAAAAAAGTATGAAAAGTACTTGAGTTGTTTGCATAAATGATGTATGTGGCATGCGTAACCATAAAAGTGTCTCAATAACCAACTTTTTGTATAAATATTGAAGTACTGATTATCCAAACGAATAAAATGAACGAAACGCGACGCGAGACAAGACATAACACTTAAAGTTCTTACTAACGTCAAGAAAGCTTAAAAATTACCTTTCTGTCGACAGAAAGGTAATTTTTAAGCTTTCTTGACGTTAATAAGAACTATAAGTGTTATGTCTTGTCTCGCGTCGCGTTTCGTGAATGTCGTGTTGTTCTTACGTTAGCACAAATCACACAAATTGATAGTGAATAAAATGAAACCCAATAAAAAAGGTTACATAAAATTTCTTTTTATTGGCAACACAATTCATTTACGAGCTATTATTCATCCGAGAACAGATCAATCGAATCATTATCTTCTTTATTTACAAATTAAGTTGAAATGTCGTGGATTTTTGTTTGATGATTTTTAGAAACATTTTTTCTCTTTTCGGATATTGATGGGTCTGTGCAGAGGAGCATATAATCCATCAACTCCTTGTTACTGTTTATTCTTGATGACTTTCTGGTATGTTTCAACCGATTTTCCCTTAACAACTTATGGATTGCTGCCAACTTTAATTTTCAGAACAGCTCCAGTATCTTCTTTGATAAACATAAACCTGTGTGGTCTGCAACAAAAAGTCGATCCGGGTAGAGGAGTTGACCAGAGGGATTGATTTCCATTTGTTTCAGTCATAATCAACGGAACCATCGCGACTGCTGACCATTGGTCAGCAAACTTTCATCCGGTTTTCCCGTTTCCGTAAATGTTTGTTTTTACATGCTGTGTCCTGAACTTCCATCGAAGCCCCACTTGTTTCTGATGCAGAAATCGGTTTCGGATTTTTTTTTTTGTTTCTCTTGCCTCACCGCATAACGGCTAGGAAGCAAGTTCGGATGAAATTCGTTCAAAGTGTTGCTAAGCAAAGTGTACTTTCACTCCGACAGATCTAAATCAATGTACAAAGCTAACGCCTGTACTGCAGTCATGACCTGTACTTGATCCCTCCCTTGATCACTCGAAGAATTTGATACATACAGTCGGAGTTTTGCTTCACGAAAATTTTGTATGATCGTCCACATTTAGCCCACTTTTGGTTTATATTGCAGCAATAAAATTTTCAAAACGTCTTTAGCTCGTTCTCAAATATCTCGGAGAAAGAATCAGTGCCATAACAACTGTACATGGCATTCAGAACATGATTTTTTTGATTGGATGGAACGGCAGTAAACCACAGCTCGAAACAAACTTTATTAATGATTGTGGCAGCATAATCTTAAAATCATATGACAGATGACATACAATCAGCAAACATATGCAGCTGGAATCACTTCCAGAATTTAAAAAATACTTCAAATTTTATTTGAAAGTGGATTTCAGAAAGGTACTTTGAGGTACTTTTTTGTATGGGCAAAAAGAAGATTTAGTGTTTTAATTTTCTTCTGTATTAAAGAGCTTATAGCTCAGAAGCATCTTTTTCTACAACTGTTAGAATATATCCCAGAAAATTAAATGGAATGACTCCTACTTACTTGTTTCAACACGGTCCATAACGGTTTTCACTTTGAAAAAATAATCAGAATGGGAATAAAGCGAATTGAAGAGGGATTAGATTGACACGAAAACAATGAATAATATATAATGGTGAAACAACATGTCAACACGTGGTGTTTTGGTTTGTTTTGAAAAGCGCACGAACTTTCTAGTATCTGTACTGCCCATAACTGCATATTTGTAACATTCGACAAAAGTAAGCATTGAGTAAATGGAGTACCAAGTATGAATTTTATGGCAGTATGGGACGAAACTAAAATTTTGAAGAATTACCTAGCATTAAAAAGTGCTTAAGTAAGGCTGAAATTTTGTACAACTCATATCGCATACTGGGAGAATAGTCAGAAAATAATTCTGATAGAAATTTCATCGCTACTTCATTACAGGACTCATGTATAATATCAATGTGACTGTTATGCGGTTATAATAGCCAATGTGACAAAACAACTTGGTATTTTTTTCGGATTTTCTAGAACAAACTCACAGATTTCAGTGAGTTGATCGAAAGTATTTATCATTTGATTACTCTCCCCGGTAATAACTCGAAATTGTCAGAAATGTCGAATGTGACTGTTATGCAGTTATGGGCAGTGTACTACATGCTCAAAACATGTGTTAACATCATGGCCTACTTGATTCGGTGGAATATTAAAGTTGATTTTTTGACTTTTGTCCAAGGCACGAAGCACTGTGCGCCGTCTCTCGCCATGTGCAATGACCGTGAAGGTAACTTGCTGTCAGGCAAAATCATGGTGGATGCCACGTGGAAAGAGCACTTGGAGCAACTGTTGAACGCAGATAACATAAGCGCGTCTGAGAACAGATTAACAATTAGAGTAAGTGTGCCCTTAGTTGTGGGTGTTCCTATAGTTGCCGTTTTCACTGATTTTATCACATTAACCACATAACTGACACTGCCAATCGACGTATTGAAAAGAGCGTCCAAATTGCTTTAAAACTGATGAAATATCACTAAAATTGCTAAAACGTTTCTTACTTGTACCAATAGTTGCGGTAAAGTGTTTCTTTAGTGGAGGGTCCCATAAGAAAACAACGGATAACGCAACTATAGGAACGCAAATTAAAAATATACCGCAACTAATGGAACAGTGTACCAATAGTGGAGGTATTATTTTTCACTGACATGCCGTGGATTACTGCGACGAAATCATTTTTCTCATTAAGCCAATGGTCGTTAATTCCCGTCACAACATTAACATGTACAATAATTGCGCTTCTTGAATTTAGGCGGTTAAATGAGGTTCACTCGTGCTTAGTATCTCCACTATTGGTACATCTAACCTAGCAACGATGAACAAGCTGTGAAGCTTCCGACGCTAGATTATATTAGGATAGTGGTTGAGAAATTGAAGAATAGATTTAAGTAAGGTAGTGAGCAGCTGTACGAAATACTGCACCGTACTCTGTCTGTGATTACACGTTTAATTGAAACTATCTCTATTGGAAGACAATAAGATACATTAATTCGTACATATCTTCACAAATACATTTTTTGAATTGTGTATACTAATCAATTGATAGATTTCAAACCCTTTTATCATTCACATGTATAAAAATTACGTTTTATTTGAAACTTATCTACAAAAAGTCTTGCACCAGCAATAGGAACACTGTTCCCGTAGTGGAAGTATGTTCAAAGAATGGTTCCTTTGATGGCGCAAGCCTGGGAGGGCGGCACAGATACTTCATACGAAATATGAAAAAAAGTTGTTTCAAACTGCAAAATAACTCCAGCTTGCCAACGACAAACAAGGCAGACTTGATGAAAATCGCTAGCTTTCTTTTGTTGTGTACCCTCGATCTTTCTGGACAAACATGCAAAAAGAGCCATAGTTTTCTTTACATGCAATTTCCATTTTCATTCGAAAAAGTAAAAAAGGTACTTTATATGCAATCAAAATAAAAGGTGCTCTAGTGACATTACTATTGATTAAGAATGAGTTGAATCTCATTCGATTTTTGTCACCTTAGACGAAATGTAGAAATATGTTTAGATCAACTACGCGCTTTTATCAAGTTTGTCCATTGTTTAAGATCCGGGCTCACAGTGACAGTTCGTGACAGCAAAATCTCGGCTCACCTTGATGTACATAAATTTCGAATCAGTTTCTCTCTCCCAGGCGCAAACCATTGATTTCTTATGGGACCCTCCACTATGGGTACTGATGCACAACAATAGGTGCAAATGAGTCAAATGATTGTTTCAAATAGTATTATGATGAAATTTAATAGATGTTATTCGATCGCTTGTATCTTTTTCGCATGGTGCATCCTAGAAAAATATCATTTAGTATTTTTTGTGCCCAACATGTCACTACATACACTATTGGAGCTACCTCTACTAAGGGAATACAATATTACGGATCTTATGACACATTGATTTAAAATTTTGGTCGATCCAATGCTGAGAAAATTAACTATGTGTTTTTAGTGAGCTTTTTTTTGAAAAATGTAACAACGTTACATTTAAAGTAGTGTGTTGTTCACGCTTGAATAGTGTAGTTTCAACGCTTTTTAATTGCCGATATTTTGTTGAACTTAGCTGCGACAAATAACGTTTTTGTATAATTCATAAACCTGGGTATTCAGTTTTTCTGTCGCATTATGAATTTCACGAAAAACTCAATTCTTGGCGATAATTGATGCATATCAACGAAGTTGTAAACATCTTCGATTATTTCTACGGCCATTTGTAAACTTGAGTGTCTGATTGGAATGCAATAAGTGTCTAATCTCCATTGATCGCAACAAGGATCGATACACAAATTGCGAAGAAAGGTGCACCAAGCGATATCATGACGCAGATATCCCCTTGTTAACTACAGCTAATGATATTCATACGAACACAGTTGAATCTGATATTGTTTATCTGAAATTGAAAATTGAGCAGATATTCGACACACTTGCCACAATCGCATCTTATCGCCAGACACACTTCTGTGAGAACTTACACTCAACATCTGTCTCATCGCCGGAGCTATTGAGTATTCATTTACTTCATGGGACGAAAATAAACCAGGACGACGACATGAGCGCTGGAGCGGTCACACATGAAGCTAATGGTAGTTAAACGTTTTCTAATGTTGATTGCCGCACAACTGAGGAAGATGTGAACCATTTTGTTTGTGAGTGTCTCGATATAAACTATCAGAATACGGTTAAAATAACAAAAAAAGTACCAAATGGACGATCAATCTGACGAAAAGTTTTCCGGACTGAAGCGGGAATCAAACCCACACTCCTTGACACGATGTGGCTAAATGCTTGGTAACACTAACCGCACGGCCACGAAGCCCACAATTTGTCTATACTAAATTGTTACAAGGAACATCGAAGAATGGTTTCGAAAGTTTTACTACGTATCTGTCAAAAATCAATCAAATATTTTTTGGAATTCCTTAAAGACTTAAAACATAACAAGTTTTCTTGGAATAATATAGTTTAGAGTTTCAAGCATAGTATGCTGTTTCGTTCAAGAAAGGTAATTTCATTGGACATTATACGAGTTGTATTTAATGTATGGGTTTCTCTAGTGAATTCGTATAAAGGTAATCGTCATCACCGGACACCTCAAACCGGGCGTCCTCAAAAAACAAGGGAAATCATAATGCAGTGAACCTGCTTCTTTATGCTAAAACATTTAAATTAGCATTGTTTGCCTTATTGAGAAAACAAAATTTCGTGAAGTGCATTTCCATGATATTAAGAATTTTTTGTACCACGGTATTTTTTGCAACGCAGATATAAAAAAAAATTGCACGTATCACACACAACAACAAGCTGGTTCTAGTAGTAATCAAACGAGCGACAGCCGGACAGTTGTCTCGCGATTCACCGAATTCAGAACCGTTACGCTGATGCTGTGTGCAACAAGCGAGGTAAAGTTACTATTGTTTAAAAAAAAATAAAAATAAACAAAATAAAAATACTGAAGAGTTTTTGTCAATAATAATATAACCCTTATTATTGACAAAAACTCTTCAGTATTTTTATTTTATTTTATTTTTATTTTATAAATTGATCCAGAAGACGTTCCTTCATATAATCATATAAGCTGTTACTTTTTCTATTTTTTTTGTTCACTATCGGGTCTTTATGATTCTGGAGGGGGGAGGGCAAGTGATAAAGTTCGCCGTGGGTTTTTATTCCACCAAATGAGAAAGACATGCTGGCAACACTGCATGGATTTGATGCCTTTTTAGGTCAGCCTATCACAGAAACAAACAATAGGATTTTCAGTAATTTAGTACGAGTTGTAATCTATTGTGCTACACTGAATGTTAGTTATTTTTATTTGTGCTTTTTCTTACAATCATAACAGAATATATGTCCATTTACGTATGTACAACGAAAAACTAAGTTTTCCACGTTGTTGGGCATCACCAAGAAACTGAAATTTTCATTACGTGAAGGAAATTAGGAGCCAGGTTCATGTCTTTACTAAACATCCTTTTTAGGTGAATAGTCATACAATTCTTTCAATAAGAAAATGTATTATTTCCTAGCAACTGTCACATAACACAGTGTTGCAAACAATAAGTGCAAAAGTAAGCGTATAAATGTCATGCAAGCAACCGCACAGCTTGGCGATATTTCCTCTAGGCTGGAGGCGAGTTCATCGGAACAGTTGAGTCCGGAGCACTTGTATATCTTGTCCCACTCATCGTTGAGCCAGTATTAACGGACGTTGTTTTTGTTCTGCTGAAGCCGCGATGACGTCCTATCCTATCAGAATAAATGATAACATATCGTGATTATTTATTTGCAAGGTTATACCGGAGCCTCGAACGAGCATTTCTTACCTTTTCGCAACAAGCTTCCGAACCTTCTGCTTCCAAACGAACAGAAAGAAAATCATAACCCCTAAAAGGCAGTTGCAAACGTCGGCCACGTAGAAGATCCAAATGCTGTTTTCCATGGCCCAGGATATGATTTCGAACGTCCAGGTCACGCCCATTACGATGAACAACCGCAAATACAACGTGAACCGGTAGCGATCGTTTTCGAATCGGTTGTGTCGTCTCGAATCATTTTTCAATGCCGCATCGGTAGCCTTCTGCACTCGGATAATCTTCACAGCGGTGATGATGAAAAAGTACAAATTCGCCGCAATCAGTATCAGTAGAGGCAGATACAAGTACATGAATTGCACCATTTTGTCAGCTGAAATGGAAACATGTTTTCAGTTATTCATGGTTTTTAAAAAAAAAATGGCTAAAATATTAACGTCCCATAGAAAAATTTTAAATTTCCATAAAAAATGCAAAATTTGCCAGTAAAGAAACAAGGGTTAAATCAACAGAAAAGTTAAAAATTTACATAAAAAAATAAAGAAGTGCATAGAAAAAACAAAATTTTCCATAAATAAAAAAATTTTGAGCAATAAATAGATTCAAAAGTGCAATAGAATCGACAATAATCTCACTAAAAAATATCGAAATTTACATTTAAAAACCTCAAAATGTCCTTATTGTCTTCACAAAAAGCAATAAATAATTATAAATTTTCCACAAAAAAAGCCAAAATTTGCAATAAATAAACAATAATTCGCCCACAATAAATCAAAAATTTCCATTCAAAAAATCAAAAAGAGCAATAGCAGTAAATGCAAAGTTGCAATAAACAAACCCAACTGAGCAATTCAAAATGACAATCAATACATGAAAATGTTGTAGAAAATTCCAATATTTAAGTAAAACTTTCCATAAAAATTACGTAATTTTCCAATAATGAGTAATAATGTGTGTAATGGATTTCATAAATTTTCAGTCAAACTGAAGCATTGTTTTCACAATTGGAGCTAATTAGTCGTCGTATGTAGATGTAGTCGAGGAGATGATTTGGCTTCTCCTGATGATAATGATGATGCGGAAAATATGCGAGGGGCTCGAAGAGATGTGCGACACGCTAGAAGATGCGTTGATTAACGATTCCCGATTCAGGAACCAGAGTTGGCGAAGGTACGTTAGACGAGTTTAGCACAACAAGGTAAGTCTCTGTTCTTCGATAGGTTTCTCTACTGAGCTAGTGGTGAGTGATTTTTAACATAATACGGACTCATAATACGGAAATTCACTTTTATCTTTGGTGTAACTGACCACAGCAGTGTGTATACTTCGATTGATGAGTTTTTTCCTAATTATTTTTTTTATTTGCATACGAATATAACACTTTTTAAAGTATCTTCTAATAGGTTCATCTTTAGATCTAATGGGTTGTCTCAGTACTACAAATATGGTTAAGCATGCTGTAACGCTACTTTTGTACCTCATCACCCACTTCATGCAACTACGTCAGTGGTGTAACAACACTTAGCGCGCTCGACATAGTTCCATCATGCCGCATAAAGTGTTGCCACAAATGATGCTTAGTTTGTAAACACCAGTTCCCTGGCTGGTGGGCCATGAGAGCATAAGCTTCTACCATCAATGTAGTTGGACATAACTCAAGCAGTGACATAAGTGTTCCTAATATTGGAAGATTAGATATCCCATGTTCCATGTTTCATTTGAACTTTGCCGAAATAATTAAAATTGTAGCGATTAACAATGGGGTGTATTAAAAAACATTTTTTTGTGATTTTTCGAAACCTCGCCTCCCCTCCATGTATGATTTTTTGTATGAAACATTATATTTTTCTATACGGCAAGAAATATTTTTTCAAATCCGGCCAATCTCCCCGCTCTCCCCTCCCCTAAATTCTTACGTAATTAATTATCGAACTCTAAAATTCAATTACAACATCTACATACGACGACTAATTAGCTCCAATTGTGAAAACAATGCTTCAGTTTGACTGAAAATTTATGAAATCCATTACACACATTATTACTCATTATTGGAAAATTACGTAATTTTTATGGAAAGTTTTACTTAAATATTGAAATTTTCTACAACATTTTCATGTATTGATTGTCATTTTGAATTGCTCAGTTGGGTTTGTTAATTGCAACTTTGCATTTACTGCTATTGCTCTTTTTGATTTTTTGAATGGAAATTTTTGATTTATTGTGGGCGAATTATTGTTTATTTATTGCAAATTTTGGCTTTTTTTGTGGAAAATTTATAATTATTTTTTTGCTTTTTGTGAAGAAAATAGGGACATTTTGAGGTTTTTAAATGTAAAATTCGATATTTTTTAGTGAGATTATCGCCGATTTTATTGCACTTTTGAATCTATTTATTGCTCAAATTTTTTTTATTTATGGAAAATTTCGTTTTTTCTATGGACTTCTTTATTTTTTTATGTAGATTTTTAACTTTTCTGTTGATTTAACCCTTGTTTCTTTACTGGCAAATTTTGCATTTTTTATGGAAATTTTATATTTTTTTATGGAACGATTAAGGCTGATACAAATATTAATTTTCTTTTATGTCACCCCCCCCTTCGAAAATCCGAAAATTTTGAAGGGGAGAAAAAAAAAATATTCATGATTTTTTTGACATTAGTTAGATTTTTTCAATTTACAAAGTAAAAAACAAGTAAAATAATGATCCAGAGGACGACTAAAAACAGTTAAACAACTATCATTAAAAATAAAAATTCGAAAAAATAACTTTTTTTTTCATTTTTATTTTTTTGTTCCTTATTTATTTTTATCCCCCCCCCTCGTACCTTCCAAGTGGTCTCGGACATAAAAGAAATTTAATATTTGTATCAGCCTAATTGTCTGCCAAAAAAAATATGTTATAAATAAGATTTTTATCAGTTATATATAAGCTAAAAGTAATAAATTGATCTTCAGCTTCAGCAGAACTTAAAATTCAATTTATGAAATGGGTCAGAAGCACAAAAATTGAATTTTGAGTTGAGCTCGTAGATTATTTTCAAAAGACTTGTTTGACAGAGCTTATGCTAATTTGTTTTGACGAAGACAGCTAAGAACTCCGTGGAAAAGAGGCCATTAGATTCACAAGCGTAACCAACTAGCTTTCAGACGTTTATGAACATGGTTAGTACGTTTACGGGTTTATTAAATTACACTCCATATAAGTTTGAGTTCAACGACTGTTTAGTTATCCAAGAACTACTTGAGTTACAAACCTTCAAGAGTAATGAGTGACTTTTGAGATTCTTGAGAACAATAAATATACCCGGTTAGGTATTGATTTGCTCTTTTATAAAGGCTTCTAGTCATAGGAGTTTAATAATAATAATCTAAAAGTTGTTATTATTAATTTTAATATATATTAATACTGTATACAAAATTTACGTAAATGGAGGTTTGAGTGTACTTTCACCTCAAATAACCTGCTAGACTTCTCTAAAAATATTTTATCGAACTAAACAATACTTACTGTAGAACCAGCAACTGTTAATTCCAAATCCGGGCCTCAGATGAACCTGAATCAATTCGGTGTTCTCGAATATGACCACCAGGGAGGCTAGGATCAAAGGACAGCCCCAAGCATACAGCGAATAGTACAGAAATCGTTTGCGCTCGTTTTTGATCACGACACCGCTGCTAAATGTCCAAAAAATGTCGAAACACATGACGTTGAGCCAAAAGAAGGCAACCAGCACGAAAAAATACAACAGATAGCCTTGGGTTTCGCACGCGATGATGTTGCTACCGAAATGCATTAGGAGCAGTACTATGTACGCGTTGGTTAGCGCGAATATGTAGCATATCAGTGATTTTCCGTGAATGTTGCGTAGCTCGGGAATCCATGCGTAGATGAGCAACGTGGCTACCAGGAAAGGAATGGAGAGTATGAGACCTGAAATTTGAAATAAAAATAACTAAAGATTAGTGTTTGAAAAGTTAAGTGCGAAACTCAGTTAAGATAATAAATATAGTGTAAAAATTGTATAACCTGAATCAAAAGGATTTAGCATGTAAATCAAATGCAAAATAACGTATACTTAATGTCTTACAATCTATAGAGCTCAGAAACCAATTGAGAATAGAATTTTCAACATTTCCTTAAAATAACATGAATTCTTTTGATGGATAGAACATTTCACGAGAAGGTGCTCCTTATAATGTTAGAGTAACTAGCATCCCTTTGTTTTTCAATTTGTTTCTCACGTGGTCATATAGGGGGAGGGTGATGGTCTGGCCAGTCTCCATTGTCAACACAAATTCAAATATTCTTGTATGAACGGATCACGAGGGGGCCAGGGAAATTTAAAACCTCAAAAAACGACCACACGATTTAAAAAAAAATGCCCCTAAAAAGTGGACGTGGACTCCACGTGGAAGTGGAGAGTGACCCGAGATAGTCACTCTAAAAATGATATAGCGACGTCTTTCTTTGAAGGAGAAGTAAAACCGTAAAACCAGACTAGGGCTAAAAATCTTGTCATTGGAGAGTAGTGTTTGATCCTTTGGTCGCGTTGCTTGCTCTTGCGGGGGCGGGTGATGCGGACAGGATCAATCGTGTTGCGCGTCGCTCGCGCGGCACAATAGTACATAAGAGTCGCGGATCGCGTGATTAGTGCTAGTAGTGTTTGATCCTTTGGTCGCGTTGCTTGTTCCTTCGAGGGCGAACGATGAACACTTGTTCAGCATACAATTCATTTATCGAATAATATCGCGAATCCGGTCAGGCGTGAATATATCAATGATCGCATCATCAACTAAAGATGACTCCCAGATCCTTACCTTATCCAACTAACCCAATATCCTTTCCATGACAACTATGGAGATGCAGAAGATTCTTCGGTCTCTAAAACCAATGGTTGTCTAACTAACATTCCTTCCCTTCCCCGATGACCGTAAGGACGTGGCCGGCGCCGTTATTGACTTCTAAAGTTTGAGCTCTCGATTTGTGCACATTGAAGAATGGTAAGCTAATCCCAAGCCCCATTCACTAAATCCCTGTGCAACTTCGATTGCTCTGGTCAATCATGGAGTAGCAACTACGAATTGTACGGTCATTTATGCTCATGCTCACTAGGGCTAAAAATCTTGTTATTGGAAAAAAAAAACTAAAGAATAGCGTTTCTATCATTGCGTAATATTTCAGTTTAAAAAGATAATTCTATGAAAAAAAACATGAACCAAACATCGAATAGTGATTTACCGAAATTATGTATCGAATTCGGTTTGCTTACACGTCTTCACAAAATCTCTCGTCTTTATCCTAAATCATCAAGATTGAATAATTGATATTTTTGCGAAGCCGCTAGGTGATTGTGACTCACAGTTTGGGAAACTATGCGTGGAATTTTGGCGGGGAATTGTATATTTTCGTCTAACGTATCGAGCGTGCCGATAGCAAAAACAATAATTTTCAACGGCAACTAACTTGTGCTCATAAGCGCAAATGGTATGGACGGTGCCCAAACCTTACATAGCATAACAAATAAATTAAAAATTTATCTTGATTTGTATGCATTTTTTGGTGTGTAAATTTGAAATGCTTGTATGAGCCCTTGGAAATGCCATATAAATCGTTACGTTATTTGTGAAGCAAACGGCAACACTATATTACACTCACGTGCTAAAGTTTGGGTTCACCCCCTAACGAACATACAAAAGTGTTTGTCCATATCTCTGTGATAACACGTCCAATTAAAACTATCTGTGGCGCATTCGAATGCCAACGAGTAATTCTTAATTCGTATATATTTTCCGGAAACATTTTGTGAATTTTGTATATTAAATAAAATATGGCTTATTTCCTCAGCATTGGATCGACCAAAATTTTAAATCAATGTGTAATCAGAATCGAAATCTTATTTTCTTTGAAGAGTACTCACAAAATTTCAAAATCAATGTAACAGTCATTCAAGTCATCATGAAAAAGTTTGGTGTATCGTGCGAATGATTGGGTTCACCCGATTTACCCAAGAAAAAAACTCGAATCATCATGAAATCATCTCAGAAATCCAAAGCAAGACATCAACCCTCAATATTGTCAATTATATCATAAGGCCAAAGCTGAGTTGTGAACCAATAGACAAACATGGATGAAGCTCAACATTAGACATGCGACTGCTCAAACTTCTTGGAATAACCAGTAGCGTTGCTAGGGGAGTGCGGTCCGCACCGGGCCCCGACTGCTTTGGGGCCCCGAAATCATAGTGAAAACCTGAGAGAGACTCGCGAAGAGGAAAAATATCAACGTCATATGCAGCCCAGACTCCGCTGTCACGAAACGTCAAATGCAGCCCATCGTTTTTTATGGCTGATAAAATGAGAAGTATTGTATTCGATATAAACTTAATTATAAATTATTAAAAATCTCAGTTAACGGAACAAAGATACTGATAAATCTAACCACTAAACTAGTTATTTATAATATCTGCTACGTTTGTAGGCATGACATTTTACTCAAAAGGCCGTTTATGCTTCGGTGTGATGCAAACGCAATAGTTCCTTGCTGAGATGTTCATGTGAGAGTTTGAACGGCTTGCGTATGATTGATGTAAGCACAGAGTGGAATAAAAAAAACTCAGCAATCACAGAAAAAGAAGACCGACTCCGCGAGTCTTGTCTCAGGTGAAAACTACTCATAGCATTAAGGCCGCACGGGACGTCATCATAATCACCCTATTCATTTCAAGAAGCAAATCCCAAGAACCACTCCATATATCGATGCGAAAATGTATCACTATGATTCTATATATGTAGTGCACAACCCGATAAATTTTCAGCTTTATCGGTTCATGAAAACTCGAGATTTGCTTCCACAAAGTTTTGATGATAATTGTTAGAGTGAGACGAAAGATAGGGAAAGCAACACGGTCTCCCGTGTCCCCTTAAACATTGAGTTTTTAACAAACTTAAATGTATAGAGGCAAGGCAAATCTGGTTTAGAGGGGACTTGAATTGGTGCTGGGTAGAGGCCCCTTTATCATTCCGTATATTGATAAAGGTAGCGTGTATCAACACTATAGAACATTACTTTTTAACGGTACTTCGTGGTTAAGGATTGAAAAATGCATTGTTTTAGTAATCATCCAATATCTAGGGCTCTTTGTAACATAAGCCTAAGGAAGCCAGAAACTGGTGTGAAAACATTTAATTTATAACCATATCCTGGACCAAGTCAAAAATCCAAAATATTTATTGTACACAATATTTTATACATTCCTGAAAAGTACCAAAGCATATTTCGGTAATACGAACAAAGGTGAACGAAGGTCTCTGGGGTCTCTTTTTTTACGTAAAACAGTATCTAAAGTCTCGTTTTCCTTTTTTCGCATGGAATAAATCTTGTTAAAAATTCTTGAGGCTCCAAAGATTACGCGGTTACTCCATAAGTTCATAGATTTTTATCTTCAGGAATTCTTTCATTTATGTATTTAGAACTTTCTCCGGGAATAGGTACGAGAACATTTCCAGGGATCCCTTCAGAAATTGTTATAAATATTTCTCTAGCAATTCTCCCATGAATTCGTCTTGAAGTTACTTAAATGATTTCGCAAGAGTTGCTAAGTGGAATTGGTTCAAAATTTGATCCAGAAAATCGTTCAGCAGTCCAATAACGAAATTACATCGAAAACTCTCCCAGATTTTTTTAAAAGGATTGCTTTGCAGGATTCCTTCTGAAATTCTTGTTCAGATTTTTCCAAATATAATCCACTGAGTTATGAAAATATTCCCACACAATATCTTCCAGGTAAATAACAAAGACATTGAAGAAATAAGTTTAAAAAACGTCTACTTTCGTTTATTAACTAAACATGGTTCCAACTACAAACAAAAGAAAGGGTGAATCTCTGAGTTGGGAATAACTGTTAGGTGGATAAGCCAATAGGAGCACGACGTGGCGCATCACGCCACGCGGTCAGGTGTTAGGGCACGGAATGCGCTAAGCTAAGCATAATAATTCAATAAGAGCGACCCAGCATCGAAGCTCACCCTCTTTTTTTTTTAAACGTTAGCCGGAAAAAGAATTCCCTGACTCTGAATTCACAACTTCCTTCCAAAAAAAGTGGGATTTGAAACTGTCACTAAACGTGGCAAGAATGGAAGAAAGGGCGTTTCTCCGGAATGCGAACTTTCTTGCAAGGGGCAAATAGATTATATTTATTTATTTATTTATTTATTTATTTATTTATTATATATGGTCTTCGATAAAATCGTACAGACTAACCTAATCTAATATCTTAACCTAGCTTTGAAGGACTGCTTTGTCAAATTGAAGTCAAAGTTCTCACTTACAGTGTTAAAAGCCCTAATGCATGAACTAAGTGGACTGTTGAACCCGTAGTTTGTTCTATGCCCAGGAATTATAATAAATGCGTGATTTCTTAACGACCGCTGAGGTACATTGAATGAAATCTGCTGCAATAATTCAGCACAGTCAATGTTTTGGCATAGGATGTCGAATATTGTCAACTGTTGCAACTTCTTCCTTCTTTCCGAGAGTAGCTCTAAATTTATAAGGCGACAGCGTGCTTGGTAATGTGGAAGATGCAAAGGATCATTCCAAGGAAGATTTCTAAGCGCAAAACGAATAAACTGTTTTTGTACACGTTCTATGCGAATAACCTCCGATGCGTAATATGGCGACCAAACAGGGGATGCGTACTCCAGGATGCTTCGCACCAGGGCACAATATAGTGATTTTAGTGCATATATATCTGTTAGTTGTGCAGCATTACGTCGGACGAAGCCGAGTACGGAAAAAGCCTTGGCAGTCATTGTGGCAACATGCTCATTAAAGCGGAGTTTGTTATCTATAGTCACACCGAGGTCCACTATAGATTCAACTCGTTCTAACTGAACGGAGTTGACACGGTAGTTATGCACAATAGGATTTCTGCATCGACTAAAAGAGATCGATTTGCATTTTTTAATGTTGATACGCATGCCATTCTCATTACTCCACCGCAAAAGCTCATCGATGTCGTTCTGGAGAACGTTGCAATCAAGAGCCGACGCGATCACTCTGAATATTTTTAGATCATCAGCAAAAAGTAACTTCCCGGAGGAAATTCGAGAACAGAGATCGTTTACGAACATTACGAAGATGAGAGGACCCAACACACTGCCTTGTGGTACTCCAGACGGTATTTCGAATTCATCGGAGCGTGCTGAGTTAACCCGGACAAATGCTTTTCGCTCAGACAAGTATGAAAAAATCCAGTCCATAATCCAATCCGGTAGTCCTATGTGCTTCAGCTTTTCTACTGCATACGCATGCGGAACGGTGTCGAACGCTTTTGAAAAGTCAATATATATAGAATCGACTTGATTTCGATGCTCAATCTCTCGGAACAGTACGGTCGTGTAACATAGCAAGTTAGAGGTTGTCGAACGATGTGGAACGAAACCATGTTGGTAATCGGAGACGAGCGGTTTCACAGCGTTAAGCAAAACTTCGTGCACTAGCGTCTCAAAGACTTTGGCTATACAACAGAGAATTGATACACCCCGATAGTTCTCCACGTGGTTTAAGCTGCCTGATTTGTGCACGGGGATCATGCAAGCAGTTTTCCACAAACTTGGGAATGTTTTTTCCTCCAAGGAACGGTTGAAGAGCAGCGTAAGAGGTGTGACCAAAGATATGGCGCAGTTTTTCACAAAGGCGGGTGGCAACCCATTAACTCCAGCTCCCTTCGAAGCATCGATCTTCGCTAGTGCTCTTAGTATATCATCGTTGGTAAAGTTGAGACGTTGGAGGTGCACGTTGTGGGACGGCACATTTCTGAAGCATCCAGGATGTGGTTGAGGGGACGTTGACCTGTAAACACTTTTGAAAAAACTGGAGAAAAGATTTGCAGCATCTTTGGAAGAGCTAGCAGTAGTATTTCCGAGCATCACGTTATTTGGTACTCGGTTGCTTGACCTTAGCGACTTCACGTACTTCCAAAACGTCTTGGGATTTTGTTTCAAATTTTCTTCCAATCTGATCAAATATTCCTGGTGGCTCCGGATAAGTAGTTCATTGTAGGAACCCTCAACAAGGCGTAGCATTTGTTTGTTTTCCACAGATTTATCGGAAAAGAAACGTTTACGCACTTTTCTCAGCTTATTGCGCAAATTACGCAACTCAGCATTCCACCAAGGCTTTCTGTAGCCGCAGCCTTTGGGGCATCGATAACGAGGCACGTTCGAGTCCAACACTTCGTATATTTTTTCGTAGAACAAAGCAAGGTTAGCGTCAACGGAATGGCCGTCCAGGTAGTTCCCCCAGTCAACAGTTGACAGAATATTATTGAGCCCATCAAAATCACAGTGTTTAAAATCCAGTTCCAGGGCATCGATGCGTGCAGAAACGTGGTCGGACATACTAGTATGAACATCGATTTGAAGCACGTAAGGTGAATGATGAGCATCAATAGGCAATAACGGAAGCGGTGGCTGCAATATTTCGATGACATCGGGAGAGGACGAGAAGGTTAGATCAAGCAAATTGCCGTTTGCATTGACAAATGGATTCAACTGTACCAATCCACAAGACGAAATTGATTCAGTGAATGACAATTCAACTTCGCTGGATGCATTTGAAGGCAGAAAACCATTGAGGTCGTTGTCAAAGATCCATTGTAAACGAGGAAGGTTGTAATCGCCCAGAACCAGAATAACATCGTTCACCGAGCATTGGTCAGCGATATGCTGTACAGCCGAGGCATGAGTCGAATATAGAGCGACGTCGGAATTTGGACGTAGATAAATAGCACAGATGTACACTGAACGATGGGGTAATTTTACACACACCGCCATTTGCTCGAGTTGTGTGCAACCAACTAGAGATATACCGAGGCATTGCAATTCATTTTTCACTGCTACAAGGACGCCACCGCCTCTCGAAAGGTCACTTGTCGCCTCACTTCTGTCGCACCGAAATAATGCATAATCGCTTGTTAGTTCTGAGTTGCGTATGTCAGGCCGGAGCCACGACTCAGTGAACACAATTACATCATAAATTGATATTTGCATCGAATGCCGGATACTCTTAAAGATCGCGAACTTCTTCTCAAACATCTTGAAGAGAAGAAGCACTTTTTTTTACTTATGACGACAAAACTGAACGTTTGTTCATAGTCGTCTTGGAAGGTCTCTCAAGTGGCTAGTAGTCACCTGAAGAGATCAAAAATGGAATAAATGATTTGCTTGGATTTTCCCCAGTCCAAGTAATCATTATGACAAAGAGAACCCAACCTGGCATTGTTCGGAACGGGCTTTCTCAAGAATATTGTTTAGCTCACTTTAACAAAAAAAAATCTTGATAATATTAATGACTAATGTTCGATGCCCGTATGACATGGGAACTGTTTGGGAGTAAACTGCCCACCCAGCTACGTTACAGTAAAGCGATCGTTATGAGTGGGTAAATGAAAACCCCACTCTCCAATATAGCAGAGAATGAATTGCAGGTTCCAATAAAATCACTCTCCGTTGTCAGTGTAGATTAATAAATAGGTCAACTAAAATGATGTAATAGCTGAGTGTAGCGATATCAGTCGCAGTTGGACAACAGGTCGTACTAGCCAAAGCTCTTAGTTAAGGACAAAAAATGTAAAATTAAGTGTTGTAAATATATTCGGTTAATTGTAAAAAGTAGTTTGGTATTCAATGTTGCGTGTCATGTATTAATTACTGTACGAAAACTATCCAATAATTGTGATGGGACTACAACACTAAGGATATAAGGATATCCCTCTCCCACTATAAGGATTCAGAAGCATATAAATTCCCATTCGTATTGGGGGATTGCTGGCCAACATACAGTCCACTTTAAGCAACTGCAATCCCAAGTCTCTCCCCCCAACATTTGATGTCTGGAGTCCAGTTGCGACTGACTAGATATCGCTAAACTAAGCTATTACATCATTTTAGTTGACCTATTTATTACTCTACACTGACAACGGAGAGTGATTTTATTAGAACCTGCAACTCATTCTCTGCTATATTGGAGAGTGGGGTTTTCATTCACCCACTCATGACGATCGCTTTACTGTAACGTAGCTGGGTGGGCAGTTCACTACCGAACAGGAACATTTCCAGAAACCTGGAAGAAATTACCAGAACCTCACTCAGTGCCGTCGGTGCCAAATGTGAGGTCATGGTACAAAAAATTGCCGCATGGATGCTAAATGCATGATTTGCGGAGGTTCTTCTCACGTCAAGGACGTCTATCCAGTAAGGAAAGATACCGACAAGTTCAAATGCACAAATTTCGGAGCAATCATAAGTCAAATTTTTGGGCTTGCCCTTCGCGTAGGCGAGTCGTCGAGGCTAGTGCCAGGCAGATGAACATAGCCTGGGGCACGGTTATATGAAAAATTTAGATTCTCGCTCCAGTCCACTTTTTGGATTGCATTTAGGTTCCATAACAATTGTGAAAAATTTCAGCTCGATCGGAGAAACTATATTTTAGCGCCAGCCGTTCAAAGTTTGTATGGGAATTACTATGGGAAAACCAACTTAAGCAAAGAAAAATCGACAGAGGTCGCTCATTGACCTCTATAAAAATTCTGAACACAGATCTCAATAGTCAGCATGAATCATGCTCCACTTTCAATTATTTTCGAGCCAACTGGAATGTATATGAAACATATATTGACTCTTATCTTGATGTTAACATTT
Organism: Aedes aegypti; assembly: GCF_002204515.2. Classification (NCBI taxonomy): domain Eukaryota; kingdom Metazoa; phylum Arthropoda; class Insecta; order Diptera; family Culicidae; genus Aedes; species Aedes aegypti. The sequence goes on along the minus strand of NC_035108.1, from coordinate 183,323,591 downwards.
CTTTACAAACAAAACTTGATATTGACAATGCTTCTGAAACTTTAACAAATTCCATTGTTGAAGCTAGGAGCATTGCAATTCCAAAATTTGAAGTAAAATTGGAATCCGTGATTATAGACGATGATCTTAAACTCTCGATCTGTCTTAAAAACGTGAGGGGAAAGCAATTTCAACGCACTCGCGATCCTGCTATGAAAATTATATGGCAGGATTTGCAGAAAGAAATCAAGAAACGTTTTGCACAATTAGGGAACAATAATTTTGAAATAATTTTTCTCAATTGGACCCTGGATCTAGGCCCTTTAGGAAATTATCTGAAATTTTGAAAAAAAAAACCTGGGAAGCCAATACCGGCATTGAAAGAGGAAAACAAATTATTACTAACTAATTGCGAAAAAGCTCAAAAACTTGCTATACAGTTCGAAAGCGCGCACAATTTTAGTTTAGGACTTGAAAATCATGATACTCAGGACTCAATCAAGAGAACGTTTTCGAAAATTCCTGGGAGAATAATTTGGAAAAAGTGAGAACTATTATTGAGCTTGATTGGCCGCCCGTGGTTGCTACTCCAGTATCGCCAGATCAGCTACACTTACACAAGGAACCAACCAGATGACTGTCAGTCTATAAGTGCTGGGGATCTTCTATTTTTAGGCAACAATAGTGCCTGCCACGTCAGAATGCTGACCAATGAGGGGAAGGGGAAGGAGTTAATGATGCATTGAACTGGCTCCCACGGTAGACCGTATATACCACTGCGTCTACGCCGATTCATGCGAGAAGGGTGAAGGGGTGGGGTAATTTCCAAGGCAGAGAGGCTTGCTGGTTTGATTAGCAGACTGCCTACGTATCAGGCGTAAGGAGAAGCGAGCTAAAATGATGGAAGAATGGAAGCATAGGGAAACGGTTTATTGCTGTCCGTCTCGGGTTCTAGCAAATGCTATGAATGGTGATAGATCAATTGTGAAATATTTAGAGTGGTAGATACAAGCTAGTGAAAGATACAACTACAAAGTACGAGGAAAGGGACGGGCTTGGATTGAACCCATGACCTTCTGCTTATGAAGCAGAAGCGGTAGCCATTAGACCACCAACCCCATCCAAGTGAGAACTATTATTAAAAAAATCAAAAATATGAAAGCTCCTGGCGATGATGGAATTTTCTGCTTCCTCATCAAGAAACTTCCCGAAAGTAGCTTATCATTCTTAGTTGATATATTTAACAAATGTTTTCGATTAGCATATTTCTATGATAAATGGAAAAATGCTAAGGTTGTAGCAATTTTAAAACCAGTCAAAAATCCTGCAAAAGCTTTTAGCTATCGTCCAATCAGTTTGCTTTCCTCCATCAGTAAACTTTTTGAAAAGGTCATTTTGAACAGAATGATGGTCCACATTAACGAAAATTCAATTTTTGCCAATGAACAGTTCGGATTCCGCCATGGACATTCAACCACTCATCAACTTTTACGTGTAACAAATTTGATTCGTTCCAACAAATCTGAAGGCTATTCGACAGTGTTTGACATAAAGGCTTGATCGCATAATAAAAAAAATTCGCCGTACATTGTTAGAATAATTCAAAGTTATCTGTCAAATCGTACACTTCAGGTTGATTATTAGAACGCTAAGTATGAAAGACTTCCTATAAGAGGCAGCATTTGGGGACCAATATTATGCAATATTTTCACATCTGACTTACCTGAGTTACCTCAGGGATGTCAAAAATCTTTGTTTGCGGATGACATAAGCCTCTCCGCCAAAGGACGAAGCCTGAGTGTCATCTGTAGCAGATTGCAAAATAATTTGGATATTTTTTATTCATTCTTGCAATAATGAAAGATTTCTCCTAATGCTTCCAAAACTCAACTAATAATACAGTTGACTCTCCACATTCCGATGTTCTACATTCCCTATGTCGATGATTTCTCTTCCTATGTCGATGATAGGTCCTTCAGTTTGCATACATTTTCTCTTTCCATATCACGATATCCTCCCATATCTCGATGTGTTATTGTTGATTTTTTGTTCCCAATTCTCTCTCTATATGTCGATATGACCAATATCTAAGTTTATTAGACCAAAGTTTTAGGATTCAAAACTCTTGAAAACGGAGTGTTTTTTATTCTAGTATTAATTTAAAAATTATTCTTTGTCTCGAATGTCGATGGTCCCTTCGATATCGAGATGTGAAGAGGCGACTGTATTCCCACGTGAACCAAAAGCTCTTTATTTGAAAATTTCAAGTAGACATGTAGTCACTATGAGAGGGGTTCAAATAAATAGGTCATATGAAGTTAAGAATCTAGGGCTCATGCTAGATAAAAATTTAACCTTCAAAAATAACATTAATGCCCTCAATGTAAAATGTCTTGCTTGTATATTTGATAATTGAGTTCAAAATTAAACAGCAAAACAGAGCTGCGATTATTTTATACAGTTTAAGTAGTGGTTCTTCTTCTTATACTTTATTCATGTTTGTCTCCTGGTTCACCGAAAGATGGGGTTGGTGGTCTAATGGCTACCGCTTCTGGTTTATGAGCAGAAGGTCATGGGTGCAATCTACGGCCCATCCCTTTCCTCGTACTTAGTAGTTGAATCTTTCACTTGCTTCTATCTTCCACCCTCAATCTATCACATTCGATCTATTCATTTATAGCATTTGTTAGAACCAGAGACGGACAAAAAACGCTTCCATTTTTTCCATTATTAAAGCACGTTTTTCCTTACTCCTGATACATAGGCAGTATGCTAACCATACAGCAAGCCTCTCTGCCAGAAAATTACCACCCTAACACCTTCCCGCATAAACTGGCGTAGATGCAGGTTAATATCCAGTCTACTATGGGACAGTATTAAATGCATCATCAATTCCTTCCCCTTGCCCTCATTGGTCAGCATTCTGACGTGGCAGACTCTATTGTTGCCTAAAAATAGAAGATCACCAGCACTTATACACTGAAGGTGTCTGTTAGTCCCAAGCAGTAATCTGGTCGGTTCATTGTGTAAGTGCAGCTGATCTGGCGATACTTGAGTAGTCACCACGGGCGGCCATTCAAGCTTAAGCTCATGCTTTATTCATGTTTGTCTCCTGTTTCCCCGAAAGTGGCCTCAGAATCCGGTTTTTTCGAAAAGTCCATACAGACAAAAAAGCATGTTTTACAGTAATACTGAGATTCTTTCATGAAATTTAAGCAGTCGCATTCTACACCGTGTCCAGTATATTCTCATACAAATTCGAGATAACATTACTTTGCGCTTGTCTAACTGACATCATTGGTGATAATATTTTTTTGAAAGTGGTTATAATACTGATTCACTACAGGAAATATTATGGAAATATTTCAATTATAAACTTATTTTATCAACTTAAGAATTTACGAAAAATATTTCCAGCGGCACGCTCATAGGCAGAGTCCAATTTCAATCTGCAGTTATCGCACATATATTTATCAAATTTTATCAATATTTATCTATTCAAAACGCAATATGGTTAACTTAAAGTTTCTGAAACTTTTTTGTGAATGGTCTGATTTTCACTTTGTAAACCAGACCAATATGAACAAAAATTCATTTTAAGTGCAAAACACGACTTCAAATGTCCATCAGTTATCATAGCAATTATTTTTTCTAATTCATAAAACAAGCTATTCTACATTAGTATAATACTACCAGACTACAATGAAATACTACAACATTGGATTATCCTACATTCAGTAAAGTTATACCAAAGAAAAGAAAAGTGTATGAGAATATATTGGACATGGTGTATGTGTTACCAATTATTTATGTTTGTCTACTGACTCACCCGAATTGGTCTCAGAATCCGGTCTATCCGGGTCATCTGAAGCATGTTCCAACAGCTACGCAGAGGTTATTTCATGAAATTTTAGCAGTCGTATGCCTAGTTTTGAGCTTCATTCATGTTTGTCTCCGGAGTGACCTCAGAATCCGCTCATTGTATGCTTATGCCTTTACGCCGCTGCCGATCAAAAATATTTCGGCACATAAGTGTAGTAACAACTAGCTCAGATGAATTCATATGCAATATTATTAATTCAAATGCTAATTATTCATGCTGTTCGGAATTTAAATCAAAGGGTTCAGAATATGAGACATTTGTAGCTTAATGTTTCTACATATTTTTGGATAATTTAAAACATGATGACACTTTTTTCTGCTAACTAAATAATTTTTAAGTTCGATTTTGAACAGAGATAAAAACACAAATTATTACGCCTATCAAATGCATTTAAAGCAATCATGACGTATAAAAAGTTCGGAATATGAGTCAAATCAATTTGCTTTTTCTATTCAATTTGTTATGAAAAAAATTATAAAATTGATGTGATAATTAATTGTGATGATCCCCTCAATCAAACGTATGCATTGTATACCTCTGGAACACCTATTAATTAACACGAAAGATCACCAGTTTTGGCGCCGTCAGGTTTAATTGCACTGACGGAAAAGGCAATAAACCGTGAATATTACCGTAGACCACCTACCAATAGAGTGCGTGATGCTTGCTTCGACTTCCAATGGACAGAAGTATGCTTCAGCTAGACCGGTGTCACCTCCCACTGCTAGGCAATACTCCTCCTGGGGTACGGCTATATCTCGCAGTATAATCGACCCACTCTGAGAAAGAACAATCAAGTGATTTAGCCAGGTTGCATCCCATCAGCAATGGCGAAAACTTACGTCATCCAACGCCCATTCTTCAATATCTTCAATCATAAGTGCCGGACATGGTTTTTGTGGAACAAATCCGTAGATTTTCCTTTCGATTATATTCACTAATTTGGTTTCATTCGTCGTCGTTACATTTGCTAATATTTTAGCCGGGAAGTCTTCACTTTTATCGACACATCCTGTGCTTTCTCCATCGCTGAGATACCATTGCCCAATTGGACAGCACAAACGAACACACTTGGTCACTTGGCAAATGCACCCCCGATAGTAATTTGCAACATCAACTCTGACGTCGTAGTCCACATAATCGTAATTAATCAGCGCAAAGTTCTGCGATGTATACACAACACCATTATGAACGATATTCCCCAAGGCGTCTCGAGTTCCACTACTTATGTTGACTGAATCACGATACTCGCAAGGCAGCTGTTTACTAATGCTATTATCAGTTAGACCAGTGACAATTATCACACACAAAAGCACAGTGACTAAGCTGTGCACAACTGATAAGAAACCGCAAGTCCGTATCTTAGCCATTGCGCAAGTAAAATGCTATTCTTCACTTATTCTCGATCGAAAGCCGCCTTACATTTAAATTCCACTCAAATATCGGAGCTAGTTAGAGCCGTGAAATCTTCCAACAAAGCACGTTCCGTCCAGTCCACGCATGAACCTTTCTTCCGTTTGGCTAATAGCTGGAACACCTGCCGGCAATGACCACTCAACCAAACGCGCGGATCGGATGTAGTTATTTATTTATCAACACTTTTTGTTCGAAAACACGAGCCATAAATGTTTACAAGATCACAGGGAAAACGGACACTCCCAATCGACCGCAATGCACCGAATCGATGGTGAATGGTGCGTTTGTTGACTCTAAATACTTGGTTTCATATTTCATCTGAGGCAATACTCAGAATTTTCGCCACAATTGATCCGTTTACCCCCACCGAATCACATCGGGCCGAGAACAATTTTCCAGTTTAGCACGAGTGGACGTCTTTATCTGCGGGTGGCAATGCTTAGACTAGCAAGCGGACGCTAACCGAATGTTTCCGTTAACTGTGGTGGCTGATGGTAGTGTCGAACGCTTCGACATATCTGCCTCCGATAATACGGACCAGTGATGAGGTAAAGGCTTATGTTAACGGCAACAGAGGGGAATGAAGACGGGCAGGTACCTACTTTCAGTCAACAATAAGAACTTTTATGCTCTTCGTGCGTCAATATTGTCATCCGCATCGTAAAAGGAAGTAGGAGGTGAACGCTCAATTGACATAATTTGACGCCATCCACTTTCGGAATTTGGAAGGACTCACCTTAAAAAAAATCCTTGCATACAACTAGAAAGTGTGGCCTTGAAGTCAGTAGCATTTTTTTTCTCAATTGTCATTCATTTCCAGTATTTTTTTAATTTAGTGAGCTGATTGATCGTGAGATTATTTTTTTATTCCTTTATTAGTATCATTTCAAACGATTCCATACCATCACCCGGAATACCATTACAAAACCATTACCCGAAATGCAATTTACCGGAAAACCTTTAACTGGCATGTATCATTACCCGGAAAGACCATTTACCGGACAGATCGCCAGGGATGGGCTGCGACTCAAATCTCTTTCGGTGCTACACGCGCACTAAGGGGGATCTCCATACAACCAGGCAGTGCAAAATATTTTTTTAGTTTTATAGCGTTTTTTCATTTTTTTAGCAAGGTATGATCTAACTTTGTAAAATATGAGTATCACGGGACACAACCACTACCAACCCCTCCCCCCTTGCAAAATTTCAACGTTTTATACAGAATGGTTGTGTTTCTATTCATTCCATGTAGTGTTTTCGGTATGTTTGGTTTGGTAAAAGGGTGGAAAAAAGGGAGGATGTAGAGATATGGTGGTGAGGAGCAGATAGTGGTAACAATAAGCATTCATTGTGCGCATCGTACCTTCGTGCTGTACGTACACAAATTCTCTCTGCTCTAGGAAGTTTTTTAAAAACTACCTAAAGCAATAAAGCAGTACTTTTCAGTGCTGTAAAAACAGTACTTTTCAGTACTATTTTTTCTACTATTGATCCCTTTACGATCCTTGTTTGAACCCGTGCCTTCGATTTTTCGTTGGACCCGTTGGCGAAAGCTAGCGGTGGTAATCCTTCTTGGACACCGTCTTGGGAAAAAAACCTCTAGAAGGTCACGTCTTCTTATTCACTAAACATGGTTGCAATCAGTGCGCATCGTACCTTCGTGCTGTACGTACACGAAATCTCTCTGCTCTTGGCCTATCGTGCTCAGTTGTTCCAAATTTGGGGGATTTTGGCATGAGATCTTGAACTCCATTAGTGAAATCAAGGTTTCCTTCCGAATCGCAAAGAAAGGAGACTGTCGCGTTTTGCCGGAAACTCTTCAAGATCGCGAACTTCTTCTCAAACATCTTGAAGAGAAGAAGCACAAATTTTTTACTTATGACGACAAAACTGAACGTTTGTTCAAAGTCGTCTTGAAAGGTCTCTTAAGTGACTATAAGTCACCTGAAGAGATCAAAAATGGAATAAATGATTTACTTGGATTTTCCCCAGTCCAATCAATATGAAAAAGCAATCATTATGAAAAAGAGAACCTCAAGAATATTATTTAGTTCACTTTAACAAAAAAGAACTAAATAATATTAAAGCTTTAGAAAAATCAAAACTTATGTTCGATGTCCGTGTGACATAAGAGCATTTCCAGAAACCTGGAGGAAATTACCAGAACCCCACTCAGTGCCGTCGGTGCCAAAAGTGGGGTCATGGTACAAAAAATTGTCGCATGGATGCTAAATGCATGATTTGCGGAGGTTCTTCTCGCGCTAAAGACGTCTGTCCAGTGAAGGAAGATACCACCAAGTTAATATGCTCAAATTGCGGGGCTAATCATAAGTCATATTTTTGGAATTGCCCTTCACGCAAAAGGGTCATTTAGGCTCGTGCCAGGCAGATGAAAGATAATATCCGTTACGATATCGGTCGTTTCCGGAATTTCCCTTGTAGAGTATCGAATAATGCTCATTTTTCAGTTAACGATCGCTTGATCGAGAATCATACCCATCAGGAAGATCATAATCAAGCTCTTCCACAAACTAATTTTAATCCGTCGGGTAGTTGTTCAAATCTTTCAATTTCGAATGTATCTACCCACGGAAAATCTATTTCCGATATCGTAGCAGGTAATTTGAACTCCTCCCCTATTCGTCCCATGAGTACCCATTCTCCTTGTTTCAAATCAAATGGAAAAAAAACCCTACCGCCACAGGTAACTCCTACTCCGCTTCTTCGTCTATCGAAAATTCTAATGGGAAATTATCAAATAATGTACACACTTCAAGTAATATGTCTGCCTTTGATTTTAATTTTCTAACTGAACAAATTAATCTATTGATTGATGCAATGTTCAAAGCCACCACTATGACTGAAGCAGTCCAAGTTGGTGAAAAATTTACTAATCAAATTGTTATTGGATTACGTTTTTCTAATGGATCCAATAAATAATAATTTAAATATTTTAAATTAGGATGCTCGTTCTTCGAATAACTAAGAGGACGAGCTGTTTAATTTTCTTACAGCTAATAACGTGCATATAGCAGATATTACTGAAACATATTTAAAACGTGGATCCAAACTTAAAAGAGATCCAAACTTTTTTGTTTATCGTAATGATCGACTTGATGGGGTGGGAGTTGCAATCATCATTCATAGGCGTAAAAACATCAACTATTTTCGTCATTTGAAACTAAAGTTTTTGAAACTTTAAGTCTTTCAGTTTAAACACAGCTTGGTAAATATACTTTCATAGCTGCCTATTTGCCTTTTCAATGCTCAGGTCAGCAAGTTAATTTGCTCCAAACTGACTTGCGAAAATTTACTCGCAATAAGTCAAATTTTTTTGTCATTGGTCATGGAATAAGTCTCAAAGTAATTCCAACAGCAGAATTTTATTTGATGAGTGCTCTTCAGGATGTTTTCCAATTCAATGCCCTGATAGCCCTACGTGTTTTCTTTTTCTAGAAATCAATCTACGATTGATTTGATCTTAACCGACTCTAGTCATCTTTGTAGCCAATTAGTTACTCATGCTGATTTTAATTCTGATCATGTCCCTGTTACGTTTCAAATATCCCATGAAGCGATACTCAATCCTATCAGCTCCACTTTCAATTATTTTCAAGCCGACTGGAATATATATGAAACATATATTGACTCTTATTTTGATTTTAACATTTCTTCATAAACAAAATTTGATATTGACAATGCTCTTGAAACTTTAACAAATTCCATTATTGAAGCCAGGAGCATTGCATTTCCAAGAAGTAAAATTTGAATCCGTGATTATAGACGATGATCTTAAACTCTTGATCCGTCTTAAAAACGTGAGGAGAAGGCAATTTCAACGCACTCGCGATTCTGCTATGAAAATTATATGGCAGGATTTGCAAAAAAAAATCAAAAAACGTGGTTCACAATTAAGAAACAAACATTTCGAAAATAAGATTTCTCAATTGGACCCTGACTATATGCCCTATTGGAAATTATCTAAAATTTTGAAAAAAATAACCTCAGGAGCCAATACCTGCATTGAAAGAGGAAAACAAATTATTACTAACCATTGCAAAAAAGCTCAAAAACTTGCTATGCAGTTTGAAAGCGCGCACAATTTTAATTTAGGACTTACTAGTCCAATTGAAAATCAAGTTACTCAGAGAACGTTTTCGAAAATTCCTGGGAGACTGATTTGGAAAAAGTGAGAACTATTATTAAAAAATTAAAAAGTATGAAAGCTCCTGGCGATGATGGAATTTTCTACATCCTCATTAAGAAACTTTCTGAAAGTAGCTTATCATTCTTAGTTGATAAAAATATATCATATTTTTTGACATATTTCCCTGACATATAATTTCACAACCGAACAAAAATCCTGCAGAAGCTTCTAGCTATCGTCCAATCAGTTTGCTTTCCTCCATCAGCATATCAGGTGTCTGACCGTTAAACACCTTGGAATTTATACATTTATGACTTTTACGAATGAGTAATTCTCGCTGAAACCAGGCCGCCATCGGCACCCATCGTTAGAATTCCAATTTTATGTCACTGATCGGTAGTTTTCGATAAAACTTAAGGGTGGTCCTTTCTGTTTTCTCAAATTGGTGGACCCCTCGTACGCCAGCTAGCTGAACAGTTTGCGAAAAAGCCCATTTTTTTATAAATCTTGGGTATTTCTTCACGTGATATGTCTCATATTTCGCTTGGAACACATAGCAAATTTAGTGGCATCGTATAGAGAAAGGATATAGCTTTCATTCAAACTTGAAAAAAATTTGGCGGTCATTTTGAATTTGGCCACCATCTTGAATTTTGTTAGAAAAATCGTTTTTTCAACATTAGCGCACCGCTAGTTTCGAATTCTGAGATCACAATCAGAAAGCTGAGGAAAAATTGCGTAAGATAGGCTACAAAAACTAGGTGAGCGATGGTATTTACCCTATCAAATGAACGTTTTTCTAAATTATGTTATACGATTTTGACGTATATGACGAGAGCAATCAAGGCAAACATTATTTTTTGTACAACAAAGAAACAAGTTTTCAACCGTTGGTGTTTTATTCGAGTCGAGTAAAGATAAAGAATATTATTTTGAGTGATAAAATCTGGTGAAAATCTTGGATTTTGACGCCATCTTGATTTTAAGTACAAGAATGAATTTTTCACCTTGATAACACTCAGCATGTCGAATTTAGAGGCTATCAATAGAAAAGAGGTTACGTATACTCTTCTTTCTATTATTCTTCATTTTCCTGACGTTACGTCCCTACCGGAACCGTGCCTGATACTCAGCTTTATTAGTACCGTCGTGCGGGGTGACATTGGTCCATAAGGGTGACTTGGGGCCAACATTTTTGCAGCAAGCTAACAACCAAATAATGAAAACAGTGTATCAAGCTTCTAGAATACGTTACGAATAGCCAATAGATGGTCATAGATTAGTTTTTTGGTGCTCCTACTAGCCATGACATGCATCGAAAGAGGTGGTCAAAGTCACCCCCTAGGCCCAATGTCACCCCGCACGGCGGTAAGATACAGGTTATTTAACAGGAATTTTCTTTTATGATTTTTGACAACAGAATAATTCTTCGACATATCTTTGAATTCAGTCATAATGAATAAATAAATTCAATAAATGAAAACCGTCCAAAAACATTGATTGTATCAAATAAACATTTTTTTACCACGTGCATTGTTGTTCATTAAATGAAGCTTATGTATTCCGCGTCGGGGCATTGGTAAGTCTTGTGGGTAATATCTGTAGTTTTAACGCAAAACATTGACAAAAGTACATTATTTTGAATGGAAATCTTAAATTTTTGAAGCAAAAAACATCCTTGATTTTCCGAGCCATAAAGTATCGTTTTAGTACCGCCCAACATGCATGTGAAAAATAGCGAAATTGAAAGATGAGAAGCAGGTTTTGTTCTAATGTGGACGTAATGCCGAAACGCAGGTGTTCATTTAGAGGTTGGAAAATCTGGCGGCCATTTTGGATATCGACGCCATCTTGGTTTGAAGCAGTTGAAAGATTTTGTACCATCTGAGCGCTCATCATGTTGAATTATGAGGCCTGCGTTAAAAACCAATCAGATTCTATTTTTCTTATCTTATCTCAGCTGTTCAACTGATTGTTCATTTCTATCAATGGTTGTAGACCAAATAAATGAAAGAATTAATGCTATTTTTCAACTCGAAGATATGCAGAAGAATCATTCAGGTAGCAAATAAGCGTTAAAACATCCTATTTGACAAGTGATGGCTCTGTTCCAGTAGGGACGTAACGTCAGGAAAAAGATGAACAAGATTAAAAGTAAGTGTAACGGTTGCATTAAAATTCAACATGTTGAGTGCTAACAAGGTGAAAACTCATTCTACTACTTAAAACCAAGATGGCGTCAAAATCCAAGATGTCCGCCAGATTTTTTCACTCAAAATAATACTCCTATTCTTCATCTATCTCAAATAATACACCAACGATTGAAGACTTGTTTCTTTGGTGTACAAAAAATAATGTTTGCATTGATTGCTCTCGCCATATACGTCAAAATAGTAGAACATGATTTAGAAAATCGTTTATATCATAGGGTAAATACCATTGCTCACCTAGTTTTTGTAGCATATCTGACGCAATTTTTCCTCAGCTTTCTGATGGTGATCTCAAAATTTAAAACTAGCGGTGCACTAATGGTAAAAACACGATTTTTCTAACAAAATTCAAGATGGCGGTCAAATTCTAAATGACCGCCAAATTTTTTTTCAAGTTTGAATGAAAGCTATATCCTTTTTCTATACGATGCCACTAAGTTTGCTATGTGTTCCAAAGGCAATATGAGACATATCACATGACGAAATACACAAGATTTATCAAAAAATGGGCTTTTTCGCAAACTGTTCAGCTAGCTGGCGTACGAGGGGTCCACCAATTTGAGAAAACAGAAAGGACCACCCTTAAGTTTTATCGAAAACTACCGATCAGTGACATAAAATTGGAATTCTAACGATGGGTGCCGATGACGGCCTGGTTTCAGCGAGAATTGCTTAATGTCAAAAACCGACTAGTTTTTGACATTCGTAATGCCCATTAATGTACAAAAAATGGGTAATTCAATAAGTGTATTTCGGGAACCGGCATTCGGGGCATCGACGTTTGGGGAAACGACATGCAGAGCCAATTCTAGAAGAAAAGAAGTACAATCAATCGTATGGAGAACTGACATTCGATAGTTAAAAAAATGAAATGTAAATATTTGGAGACGGTGCATGAGAATCTATGACAAAGGACAAAAGGTCGAAGAAAAAAAGAGGAGACAGAAGGTCGAAATCTATTTTCAAAGAAGGAAAAATTTCCCACCAAGCAAATTGTTTTCAAACATTGGTCTTTTCAGCCATTTGTCTTTCGACGTTTGCTTTTTCGACTTTTTGTCTTTCGGCCTTTTGTCTTACGATTTTTTGTCCATAAACAAGGTTATAGTTCCTCGGTAAATGGTTCATACTGGTAAATGCTCTTCCGGTAAATTGTATTGTGGGTAATGTCGGAGAACTTTTTAAATATTACATTCATTTCTTATGGTGTTACGGTTTGGAATCAACTTATAAGATTGCACTAAAACTTCAAAGGCACAAATCTCGCGAAGAAAGCATCCAACAATAATGCACTTTTTATTTTGGCCTTGTGCTGTACCAGAAAGCTTAAAATAACAAGATCAGAAACGTTTGCCAACTATTTTTCCAGTTTAGTGAAGTAAATAAAAATAAAAATAAAATAAATAAATAAAAACGTGAGTAGGCGCACAAGTCGGCCATTGTGCTGGCCATCTTTGGATTCCGAGATGTTTCACCTTATATGTAGTAGATTTTTTGGCCAATAACATAGAACATATGCAATGCCAAATTAGGATGATATAATTAAATGAAGCGTTCATTATCGCTTTGTTATCAACAAATTACATTTCATTTGCCGTAGCAGTTCAGAACTTTTTCAGTAGAGCTGCTAAGAGAACTTCAATTAACTTAACCTACTACAGTTCAACATTTTCGATGCTGTGTACGATGAGTGAAGGTTGTCCACCTATCTGCGTACAAAATACAAGAGTACGGACATTGAATTGTTAATATGACCAAAACAAGAAGAACCATCATTTGTAGGTTGTCAACATGTTCGGCAAAGTTGCTTGTGTTGGTTCGGAGCATATTTTTGTAGAAGATGGTTGTTGTGACCGGCGGTTCTCCAAGTGATAATTCTTGTCTTCTAAAATCAACGGCTTTTCAGTCTTACGGATAAATCATAACGCTACTTTTTTTAAATCCAACGTTCTGGCCACTGGACTTGGCAGAAACGTTGGATTAAAAAAAACGTAGCGCTTTGATTTATCCGTAAGACTGAAAAGCCGTTAATTTTAGAAGTTACACAACAGTCGTATTCTAATAAATAATTCTTGTCTTCGTTTTGCGTCTATACTTTGTCTTTTAAGTTCAGCAGTAATAACAAAAAAACGAAGACCAGAATCCTAGAATCATTCATTTTTATGTTTAGCATGTTCTTGCTAAAATATAAATGGTTTATGCACAAATAAATAAGAAAAAAAAATTCCGTGTTGTTAACACTACGAAAAAAATGAGAATATCGCCACAGATGTGCCTCCCGGTGTGTAGAACATTTGAATTTTATTGAGGAATTCCCAACAGTTTATTGGACTAAAGAAAAACTAGCTATAAATTGAAAGGGACGTAACTCCAAATTGTGTTCTTCGAAGAACGGCAGAATCTTATTTGCATTTTGTGTGTTGCACTGTGTACATATAGAACGCATTTTTCGTGCGAATAAGAAATTGTAACGATTTTTTCCAACAATTATTAATATTTTTATTTCACATTTGTTCCAATGTTCCAACATTTGATATTCTACGTAACTCATCAGTACTCTACTAGGGGAGAGGAGCTTCAGAATCATATTCAAATTTTTATTTTGAATACTCCACAGAGCTTTTTTACTGGTATTACAGCAGCTAGTCCATGTTGGTGCAGCGTACAGTTTGATCAGCCTGAAAGTATGTTTGAATCTCATAAGCTTATTCTCAAGGCAAAGTTTCGAATTTCTTTCAATAAGTGGATAAGATGGACATACATTTTATATATTTGTTACATTTGGTATCCAACGCTCTTAATGTGAACTTTGAAAGCTAATATTTTATCTAGCATTAGCCCAATATACTGATCATAAGATAGCTAAGTCAATATATTCTGACACTTCTGGAAAACCGTCAAAGGTCTGCAAGTGTTTCATCAAGGAGTCCTACGCCCATTTAATTCAGATGGTGTTGACTATTTCCGAATTGCCACCCTGTCATGGCCTGGCAAGGTTACGCGATGCTTAAAATGCATCAGAAGGGAAGCTTGCTTGTTTGCAGCAATTATTCCGATGCCAACTCCAGCTTTATCGTCTTGACTCAGGAAAGCGACTTCTTCATGACCCGGTAACGGATTCGGATTGTAAATGTACAGAATTCGCCATTTCAATGTTTGGAGTAGTGGTCATTAGTAGCTCGAAAAAGCTTGGCAAGAAATGTTGAAAAGAGACGTTCCTCTTCTTGTGCATTTGACCGAAGTAACAACAATCCCAAAAAGGTTGCGGATTACTTGATCTGGAATCACTTTGAAATCAAAGCATCATGGAATTCTAAAAAAGTTTAAACACTTCGGATACTCTCATCTTGGCGCTTTCCATGAAAAATGATGGAAACAATAGTCCTCAACACTTGTGGCTGCTTTTTCCTCAATGGGTCTTTTGGCTGTGTTATGTTCGGAATCAAAAATTCGAAAAGCTTTTCTGTTCTGTGTGCAACTTTTTCTGTCACTCCTGTCCTTTTATTTTCTTCCGCAGTTTATTTTCTTTATCTTTCAGATCTGAAAGAAGCTTATTGAGACCAGCCGCGGTGAGCAAAATATTGTTGACTCAGTCTCGTAACTTAAACAGAAGTTTAATTTTTTTATTGATAATTTTTTAAATCAATTAACTGTTTATTTCGTCACAGATTCGTGATAATTCATCCGTCCGCTTCAGTTGTGCCAGTGTTGCGCATTCGACGGACCGCCTAAATGGATTTTCGAACACTTGAGAGCTGCCGGCGCTTTCGAAAGTGTATATGACACTATTGTGCATCCCGATAAAATTAATAATGAAAACTTCGCTCAATTTCCTCTTCTTTATCAACGAACAAAGTAGGCGAAGTTAAAATTTGTACGCATCGTTGATGACTGTTGCTAAATCATGCAACATTTTAGAATTGAAGAAGATCAGTTTGTATTGCACTGATGCATCTGAAAAAGTATCAGCATACTTTCTGCATATCAACGCATATAGTGATACTTTTCCGGATACATACGATTTATTAGAACTAAGATTAATAACTTTGAAATTGCGAGCTGTTTTGTCAACAAGGCTGCAAAAATGAATGACAGGCTACTTAGCCTTAAGGTAACACACGATAAACTCTTCGTGGCATCCATAAACAATCTATGTTCAAGCTATCGTCGAAAAGAAAATATTTCTATTTTATATCATATCGGATCATAGGATCATATGCTTTCTAAAAACAGGCATGTTGATACATTTTCAGTTCATCTCTGTCCGGTAGAACGGGATTCATATCCCCAAAACTGCAAAATTGGTTATCATTTATGAAAAGCAAACAGCAGCATCTTAAGCACCGCCAACTTGTTTTAAATCGGATGGATTTTGGCGCGCTCGAACTGACAAATCCTCCGCTGTGGTGAAATTTCTTCCGTCGGTTGGGTGACAAAATGTCAAAAGGACAAAACGTCGAATGCCAAAACGTCGAATGAAAAAACGTCTAACATCGAAAACAAGAAAATGCGAGAATATCTGTCAAAACATCAATTTATTCAATTGATACAGAATACGAAGAAAATCGATACATATGTAATGTCAAATCAAAATACTAAACAATGATTTGAACTGTTAAGACCTTGAAAAACATAGTCTTTTCCATTTTTATCACCGTGATACCTTGATTTTAAGCTGATCTTTGCAGGCGTTATTAAAGAAAAAATCAAAATGACAAGAGTTCGAACTTGTCGAAACAGCTTAAGATTTTATTAATAATTTTCAGGCTATAAAATAAAAATTGGAGTCTCTCACCAAAGTGCTAGTTTTAGTCAAACATTGAAAGGGGATGCGAGGGGCGCGTTTTGAAATAAAACTATCAATTGATGTTTGTATTGTTCTTATTTTTTAGTGTTTGTATGATAAAACTGTACACACTTTCAACGCAAAAAAATTCAATGTATGTTTAATAGTCGATTTTACAAAAAAAAAAGATATTTTGATGAATAATATGTGCTTCTAAAAAGCAATAAGTCGAATAATTGCTAACTTATTCGATAAAAGAATGAGTTGATTTTAAAAGAACAAATATTACAATAATTGTCAATATTCTATGAAATTGATGTCACTAGTTTGTTGGAATTGCATTTCTAAAAAAGAAATAATACACTATTTAGCACCAAATAGCATAACCAGTAGTTATTTCAACTCAACTTTAAAAAAAATCTGCGTCGATAGTTGAGTAATTTAATAACACTACTAGACAGGCAAAAATTTGTCACCTCGCCCTGTTAACTATATTGTTCGGCGGATATTACAGTTCTATCGATCGATGGCATATTTTTGGGGATTCATATGAAAGTCGCGTTACTTATTGGATTTTTCGCGTCTCGTCTTATTTGCCCCTAATTCGCCCAAGTGATCTTCATTCGAACTGAAGTTTTGCAATTTCTTCTTTCCTTGCTACCTTCCACTTTGAGTAGTATCGTTTTCACCGATAGAAGCCAATAAAAGCTCATTATGATTTAGTCAAAATGTCTATTAGATAATTCGAAAAACATCAAACCAGTACTGGTTGAAAAAATATTTGGAATATAACACAAGCATCCCACCAGATCTTATTCAACAGAACCGCTCAAAATCAACTGCACCCCATTTTACGGTATGCATTTTGTGTGATACAGTGCGTTCGGGAAAACGAAACACAATCAGTTTTCTACACTGGCAACATTGAAAGTATTGTTCGAATAAACTAAATGCTGTCAGGTCTCCTATATGACACATGGGTCTCCTAGAACGCCACCTTATAGGAGACCCACAATTCATTTGGGAGTGTTGTTGAATATCTCGTATGCATTATAGATGTATATCACAGTACTGTCTTCGGCGAAGTTTCAGTACTCAGTACGATTTACCTTAAAAAGGTGATGATTATCCTTTTAGTTGCGAACTTGGCCGGTAGAGGCGTTTTTTCGATCTTGCACTATATGAACCCTAAGGGATGAGAATATAACCTTCGGGACATATGATATCTCTCAGTGAATCAATTGTCACCCAACTCGCAACAATAAAGACATTGTCATCTCCTCTTCTTGTTGCAACAATTTTATTTCACAACGCCAGTTTATCATCACTTAAACAGAATATGACAATGATCGATTACCACGAGCGCAGCGATTTTCTGGGCTTCGGATTGCAATTCGAAAACTTTCTGCGTGTTGGTAAACATTGACAC
The DNA here is from genome assembly GCF_002204515.2 of Aedes aegypti. Taxonomy (NCBI): domain Eukaryota; kingdom Metazoa; phylum Arthropoda; class Insecta; order Diptera; family Culicidae; genus Aedes; species Aedes aegypti. The sequence continues at coordinate 183,305,744 of NC_035108.1, read as the reverse complement.
ATTATCGAACAACATCCATAAAACAAGTTTGGTTTGGGCTCATTCATTTATTTCATAACGCTGAAATTGGCCATTTTTGACACCCACCCACCCCCTTGTAACGCTTTTTGTATGAATGTTTTTCAGTTTTTGTATGGGCCGTAACATTGTTAAAACACCCACCCACCCCCTTCAGCGTTATGAAATTTCTGAATGGGCCCTTTTGTGTTGAAAATAACTGATTAATCGAGAGTTAAAAAGGTTGCAACAATGTTGAGCCATGTTTTTGTCATGACAATTTGGTTTTGATTGTATCCCTATCCGCAAAAGTTGGGACACACGGTTGTGAGCGAGCTTGCTTTGTTGTTAGTTTTTCGTCTGTTTTGATGACAATTTGATTCACTGATATCTCTAGAGCAGTGCTGGGAATGGTAATAGTAGTAGGCTTGAATTTCGCGAAAATCACGTGGCTTTCCCAGTATGTACAGTAGTTCAAAAACGTGAATCTCATCAAGTAGCCTATGTTGGGTGCATGAATTTTCTAAATCGTTAGTGTCATTGAAGGCTCTAAATGCGGGAAATGCAGCGGGAAATAGAAGATTTTTCTACAGTTATTTTGGGTTGCCCTTAGCAACGGGTGTTTTGCGATTTTCAAGGCTCTTTGCCTACAGCAGCGGTAGGCGTGAGATTCACTGGCTTCGTTGACTGCGATTGGCTTTGTTTGGCTACTGTAGAACGAATTTCAGATTTTTTACCAACCCTGCTCTAGAGCCTGATGATTTGAAAAGTTGGAGTCTTGGGAAGAGTTGTTCAATATCTAAAGGGCAGCCATGAAAATTGTGTACTTCTTCAATAATAATAAATCTAAAAGTCCTTTCATATTTCGAAAATAATTGCGTTCGGATTGGCTTCTTGAAGAATTCCTCAACTTCACCAAACTATTAGATTTCTGCTCAAGATCTCACCAGATACCATTTGACGCCTTCAATATATTTTAAGTGTATCTGCCAAGCTTTTTCTATGGAGCTCAGAAATATCTGCCAAGTTATCTTTAAACAAATTCTTCCGAAAATTCATCAAAGAATATATCAAAGAAAAAAATGGATTAGATATAGCTCCACACACTCCCAACGAATGCCTCCTCAAAATTTTCTAGGTGTTGTTCTTTCGATTCTTTAAAGACTTCATAAATAATCACTTCAAGGTTCTTACAAGGGAAGGTCACGATGGTGTTACGCAGGGTTTTAATCCGGACTATTTTTGTTAGAGACTTTTGGTGATGGACCAGTGGTGTAGCCGGCTCTTCAATGAGCCGTCAGTAATAGGTTAACCCACCGTCGGTCGCCCTAGTGTACTGAGTACACGCACTTTGCGAAAAGTCAAATTGATCCTATTCCAAGATCTACTCTTCTTCTTGCCTGTAGAGAAGAAATTTTTCGCAAAAACCAACAAAAAGTATTCGAAAACATCGTGTTTTTAACCTATGTTTTTACGCGTGTATTCAATACACCAGTGCGACCGCTCGTGTAACTTCTTTTGACTGGGCCCGTCACACGAGCGGTCGCATCGTGTACTGAATACATGCGGAGCAATTTTGATTGTGAATCCAATGCTGGGCAATGAATGTGAATGTCTTCGGCAAATTCCTTCAGTCAAACGGTACCAATTGGCCAGCGCACAAATAAAACTTTGGAAACATCCTCACCTTCCTGTGGCCATCGGATTGTGTCCCGGGGGAACCGATGTAGTGGACATTTCGCAATGCAACATCTCGAACACAAATATCACAGGATCTAGATTTTTTAGCAAGATGGTATCTTCAGCAAAGTTGTTCAGTAAGTCAAGGGCTAACATGTGATAGGTTGATTGTTTCTGATTTCTGCCACCAGATGGTGCTAGTGAGCATTTATTTTTTCAAACACCGATATCTCAGGATCCTGATTACCTAGAAAGATGATGTCTTCGGCAAAGTTGTTGAGCTGGTCAAGGACTAACATATGATAAGCTACCTAACAAGAAAAACTGCCACAAGATGGCACTAGTGAGCATGCAATATTTTAATCACGAACATCTCAGGATCCCGATATTTTAGAAAGATGGTGTTCTCGGCAAAATTGTTCTGCAGTTCAAGGGCTACCATGTGATGATCTTCTTGATTCTGAATTCTTTCACCAGATGGCGCTAGTGAGCATGAGATTTTTCGAACACAGATATCTCAGGATCCTGGTTACCTTTAGAGTTGACGTCTTCGACAAAAGTGTTGAATAGGTCAAGGTCTAACATGTAATAGGCCACCCACTTGAAATTCTGCCACCAGACGGCACTAGTGAGCATGCGTTTTTTTAATCGCGGCTATCTCAGGATAACGATGCTAGTGGTCACGCAATTTTCGAATGCAGATACAGTATTGGACAAAACATTTGCAACTTTTTCGATTTTTCATATAAATTGACCAACTTTGATAAGCTATATTTCAGTTATTTATGGACCGATTTGAATGAAATTTTCACAAAACATCAGACATAACTTGAATTTTAACATATATTTTTAAGTGATTTTTCCAATTACCAGTTCAAAAGCAGTAACGGTTTGACTAAAGTGAATTTTTTGACGATTTTTTATAATTGACATAACTAAACATATTGAAGGAATAGGGTAACGGTCGTATTTTGAACCCCTTAACCCGTAAAGTGGCAGGACGGACCTTAGTGCACAAAAATGCTTCAATCTCAGACAATAGTCATCCGAATCCAATTCTTTAAAAAGTTATGGAAAGGGGATTAGTGTACCTACATTTTGGGGGGTGACTTTTGCATGAAAAATCATAAAAATTTCAAAATAAACATCGAGGGGGATGGGCTGGAGGGGATGCGTCAACTTCCAGCGCCACCAAAAAACATAAGCCTAAGGGTTTGCTGGCTACAGAATGCGATTTGATTCGTATGTGACTGAGATACAGCCATTTTCACATGAACACTCCTATATAAATCCGGATTCACCGGTGTCCTCTTCCGAGAGGACCATAATAGTCCAAAATGGCTACGTTGGTCTGGATTCATCATTTTGACCAGTTTTGAGAACGAAAATCTGCATGGCATTTTTGTTTTCATGATGCTTAGTAAAATTTCTATAGAAAAACACTAAAGAGCCAAGGTTTTTCGAGTCAAACAAAAGCGGGGATGGGTATGGAGGGATGAGTCACCCCCCAAAATGTAGGTACACTAATCCCCTTTCCATAACTTTTTGAAGAATTGGATTCGGATGACTATTGACTGAGATTGAAGCATTTTTGTGCACTAAGGTCCGTCCTGCCACTTTACGGGTTAAGGAAGTGGTTTTAGTTTTTTTCTTCCAATTAATTAATGACACAGCGTAACCAAGTCAAAGAACATGCTAAAATGTAGAGAAAAACTTCCTCTACGTGATAAAAAGGCCCATACGGACATGTAATATCCAAAAAACGTTCAAAATAATTGAATTGTGAATCACTGTTTGTCATTATTTTGGACACACCAATACATTTTGGCCCCTTAAGGTATATATTTTGGACCCCCAGCATTTTTCATCGTTTGGCGACAAAGTCCGCGACACTGGTTGTATAATATGCTTGCTCATAGTCTAATCAACCAATTAACATTGGAAAACCGAAGAATTTCTACGGTTTTAGTTCAGAAATTTGAGAAGAGTTTTTGTTTACATTTGAAAAATTTCTGGCGGCTTCGATTAATGTGTGTAACGTGTTGTAACGGTTGCATGGATAAACCGATTAAATTAAATTAATTTCAGATAGAATGAACACATTTTCTATGTACAAATGCTTGCTGCAAGTGCGGAATAGTCCTATCTTTCCAAATGGCATACGAACTGAGTTGGTCTTTCGATTTAAACTGGGAAATTTGCAGGAAAATGTCCCAGGGGGTCCAAAATATATAGGGGTCCAAAATTTATTGGTTACCCTAGCTATGGTATCTTCAGCAAAGTTGTAGATTTTGACGAGATGAACAAGTTTGCTGAAGACAGTTTTGTGTAGGGCTATCAGATTTTGAGATAAATAGTTTTGAATTTTTCGTCGAAAATTACACTTTAGTTAAACCGTTAATACTTATAAACTCGTGATTGGAAAAATTATTCAAAAATATATGTTAAAATTCGAGTTATATCTAATGTTCTGTGAAAGTTTCATATGAATCGGTCCATAAATAACTGAGATCTAACTTACCAAAGTTGATCATTTTGTATGGAAAATTGAAAAAGTTGCAAATGTTTTGTCCAAAACTGTATTTCAGGATCCTGGTTAGGAAATTAAAAGTAGATTAAAAGGATGGTGTATTTGATGAAGTTGTTCTGTATATCACGGGCCAACGTGTTAGGGGTAAAATATACCTACTCAAAATTCTTCCATATTCAATTCAAAATGCAATGGGCTGCTAGATTTCAAATACTTCCATCAGGCTAGAGACTGAGCTCCTTATTTATTTTTTTAAATTCAGAATCTCAAGTTCCCGATTATTTTAAAATTTGACGTCTTCATCAAATTTATTGAGAAAGGAAAGCAGTGACATGTTATTGGCAATTATATTTGGAATTATATAACCCGGCGCCAGTGAACATTTAATTTTCTGAACATCTTAGGGTAGACCATTGTAGCAAACTTTCAAGCGTACTCAATGTAAAATTACTAGAAAACTCAAAATATATTACAATGTGAAGTATATTAGGACTGTATGTGTCACCGAAAGATATATGTTCAATTTACGTATTCACACGAACTGAACAGCAAAATGATGTTATCTATGTTAAGTATTCGAAAAATTAACAAACGTGAGTTTAGCACTCACAAGCATTACAGAATTTCACATTCACAGCTAAAAACAGCTTACGTCTCCAGTGCTTCAGATATGTTTATTCTTTTGATAAGTACGAATGTTCGAGGCAAGGCCTGTGTAGAAATTCATCAGATCGTTGACGCTTCAAAAGCTTTCGCAGTAAAGTTATTGAATTTGATGACTACATGTTGAATTTAGAAGTTATGCCCCTAATCGTTTCTCGTAGGGGGAAACTGACAGATAAATTTCTTTAAAAAATGGACTACCATAGAACATGATATGATGATTTTCGCATTTTCTTTGTGATAGGATTAAAATATTAAGGACTGTTCATTTTATAAAGTGGACACTTTGTTTATGTTATATTTTTTATTGATTGATAAAATCGTAATCAGTTTTCTGTGCATAGTTGAACTACTATCCTACAATGTAATGAAAATATAATATCTTACAAAATGCGGTTGGTAGAAGAACTAAATAGTTTTTCCAAAAACTCATAAGAAAAACTCTTCGTCAAAGTTAAGCATTTTTTTTTTCGCATAACAAAATCCTCATTTTTATGGACAAATTGTATGTTGGGTATGGTATTCTTTATGGCTAAATTTGCTAAAACATCATCCTTTTGCTCCCAGCAAAAAAGTAAAGTAAAATGCAGGTTAAAAACTGGATAAGATAACTAAAGAAACTATAATTTTATAAAAGAGGACAGAATCTTGAGATTTTACCGCATTCTTAGGTACCATTTTTTCTCTTTGTGGTCGTTTTATTAAAAAATCTCATACTTTTAAAACCTTGCAGGCATATTTTTCGATCTACAGCAAATTGAAAGCGTGTTTCTTCGAATGTTTTCATAGGTAATTTAAGAATAACATATTATGAAAATAATACATGGAAAATAAATTCGATTTAATTACAACAGTGCTCCCAACTTTGTCGATTGTCATTGTGGAAATTTTTTGCTGCAAAAATAACTCAATAGATTTCAGCAGACTTCTAAAAAAAAAATATAGATTGTCGAATTTTCAAACCAATTTCTAATAATCATAGTTTTTGATAATCTCCAAAAATCGACTGTTCAAAACGTTCTTCCTTATTAGTGTGAAATTTAATTATTTTGGCGGCTTTTTTTATTATCACAATATTTTACAACATTAGACGAACGATGTGCAGAAAACCGATTGCGATTTGATTGATAAATTAAAAAGATATAGCATGTTCAAGGTGTCCACTTTATAAAATAAACAGTCCTTATGAAACAACATAATGAAATTAAGCACATACTAACCTATTGTAACAGATGTATAAACGTTTTTCGTTTCTTCTTCTGTGGAACAGAAATATAACGTTGACATTCCATGATCTTCTGATGGATACAAACAATATTCCTCTTGCATTATCGTAAATGTTGATAACGAGTGAACATAACCAGACTGCAAGGAAATTGATAATACATAAAAATCCCCTAAATCACACTTCAACGCATCATTACCGAATTCATATTCCATTCGTGAGGCTTGGCATCGTACGGCCCGCAAGATTCCCTCCATATCACCTTGAAAATATCACTTTTCTTGTTCAAGTCAACTTGCTCCGTTTCACCGTTGTCATCAATCATGTCGACCATAAGCTGACTAGTAACGTTAAAAGCACTGCATGTAGGATAATCACCGTCATAGTCCACAAAGTCAGCCACACAACACAGCCAAACGCAGTTCATCACTTGGCAGACACACCCCCGGGTATGCACTGAAACCGTGATCCTTTTGCCGCCATTGTCGTAACTGTAGTCGACTGTCGCGTAATTGATCTCTTCATAATACACACCGTCGTGCAAAATCCCGCCACTGTCGTCGCGCTTGCCATTGCTGATGTTTACCGAATGGAGAAAATCGCATGGCAGTTGTGAGCTTACGCTTTCCCCAAAGGACCACAATGTGAAAGTAAGCGTAAAAGTGAGAATTTTCGAAAACACAATATCATGCAAAATCATGATAGGTGTTAATAACCAGAACAGGCAAAATATTTCTAATTCAGCGAAAATAAGCAACAACACTCAACACAATAACTGAACCGCGCCAAAGAACAGTTTCAATTGTTATGAATAACATTATTCATGTGGCGGTTTATACGCAAAGCATAATCGGCGTGAGACTCGTTAAAATTGTTCACTTTCTATTCTTAAGCATATGCCCTTGAATTTCACTCACGTAATAAATACATAGTGATATTGAATAAAAGTTTCAGGTTTTGTGATGAATAATCGCACATACATATATTTTAACAACAAATGCTCGAAAAAATCGATTTATTACAAATATTATAAAGAACTGTAGAACAAAAAATATTGACAAAAACTAGTATAACACTAATGCCCTATAGGGTGTTGTGCAAATATCCATGCTATTAAGCTTTGATAAGTGAGAACCTGTAAATTTCCCAGTATTGCAATTAATGATGATGATACAAATCGATGCCAAGTTATTCTTTCCACAATCGTCGTTTCCATATTAATATTGGTTATAAGAGTTTTGATTCGTCTCTCAACTAACGGCCCACTGTGTTATAGTCAGTGGTCAAAATAAATAACCACTCAAACATTATAATTGAATGTTTAACTATATTATTTAGATATTCGGGTATCACTCTCCATTCCAACGGTATGATGATAAATGAGGACTTCCCTTAGAATTCATCGGCCCCAACTAAATACCCAATTACTTTTGACCAAACAAATGCATGTCGGATCATAGTGCAGTGAAAACAATCACAATCAAAATAATCGGTTTTGTACGCCACCCACACATTGATGCACACAAGTTTGTTTTCTCGGTCCGAACGGATGGAAAATTTTGTTTACCTTCCCAATTCTATGCGTTCGTTGATGGAATTTCATAAATTTTCATGAATTATAGAAACTTTACGGCGTGTGATTGAAATGAAATCCTTCAGTGAAGATGTACGTAGATTTTCTATAGTGTAAATAAGTACCCGGTTAACTAAGTCACACAGGGAGCGAGAAGAAATTTGAACCGTAATGTTGTGTTGCTCAGTCGATCGCAAATCAGATTTCGCTTGGTACGTCTTCGTCCATGCAATTTCGGTGAAAAAGTACAAAATAAATAATTGAACTGAAGTTATTTTTCGAAATACAGTAGTTTTATTGCATTTTGGGTGTACAAGTGGTCGAACCCTAACAGCTTTCACAAAATTTCACTTGGAAAATGAATCTATATTGTAGGACGAATAATAGCGCCTGCTACGAAGAAGATCGAATCCCGAAAACACAAAGAAAAATGAAATAATTTGATTATATTTTGGATTATTCCAAATTCATTTTGAATTCAAGGATAAATAACTGGAATGTTTGTTAAAGGACCGGCTGAAGGAATTAAAGGAAAAGCCCCTATTTGCACCTTGAACAAATTAAAGAAAAAATAAATTTAGAAACATCCAGATTTAAAAGGATCCACGCTCTTCCTGCCTGACGATGGCAATCCTCATACATTTCGCATCGTGGATAAACTGACCGTGTAAATATTCTAGAATGAATCATATTCTGATTAGGTGAAGGCTGACAGAATGATTCCGCTGCGTTAGACTGCTGCTGTGTCGAGGGAAATGACTCGCGTGCATGTGGTATTTCCATATGTACCAGACACGCAAAGTGCACTTACTTATCATAATCTATACCGCTCTTGAGTATTGCGGGAATAATGAGTTTCTTTGTTCTGACTAATCAGTACCACAGATCGGACAGGAATCCACAAAAGTCGAAGTTGAACAGAGTCTTGCGTGCACTCGCGTTGGTTTCCTTGCATCTTTTTGGCATAGCACCCCAAGTAATATTTGAGAACACATCACAATATGCAAATACGTTATGCCAAAGAAGGAAAGAGAAGGGTATGGTAAGCATGACTATCTACAAAAATATCAGCCGCATTCAGTAAACGAGAAAGAAAGTGTTGGGAAATCTTGATCACAATTAATACATTTGAATAGTAAGATATATATAGATAAATACTCTTATAATGATGGAATAGAGCAAGCAGTCTAGGTGTTTAAGGACAATTTTTCAAACTTCTGACATATGCCCATTCAAAGTTTTGTCTTTCGACCATTTATTCATAGTTTAGGATAGTTGTAGTGGAATTTGGGAAAGCTATTTGTTCAAAGCTCTTAAAATCCACAATCATGATTCTACATCTTGTCATAAGTACTGTTTCATTCAAAATGAATGGAAATTCTTTTATTCTTTTGTTTGAAATTAGTTTTGGAGCTTCTCAAATATCATCCAAAATAACGTTGTTTTAAGCACTATGGGGTAAGTGTGCCACCCATATGTGACAAGACAGCCACCGTTTAATTTACAAAAAGAGTATTAGGTAGTAGCAATTTGAGACATATTTTAAAGTTTACGGTCATAAGGAACTACTTTGTAACAAGGTTTATCACATTCTAAGCTTCAATAGATAGTTTAGCATGTCATAATTACAGTAGCGTAGCTAGGGGAGTGCGGTGGGTGCGGTCCACACCGGGCCACGAGCTCCTGGGGGCCCCAAAATCGCAGGGCGGATTTCTCATAATATAAAAAGTTCGACATAGCTTGTTGGAAATTGATAATTTGTAAGATACCAAAAAGATAATGAGCATGACAAGCATAATTTTTGGAGGAGACTAGGTTCAGAATGGGTCGAGGGGCTCGAGGGACCGTGGCTTTGGGCCCCCACAGTTTAGGGGCCTACACAAATATTTGTTTTGTAAATTGTTTTCCTTGATATTGTTCAATCGACTGCACTCATGAGAAAACTGAGACTTCGATAAGCGGCGTCGGTGGCGTAGTGGTAAGCGTAAATTCGGAAGGGAAGTAAAGCCGTTGGTCCCGGCCCATGTGTTGATGGGTTCGATATGTAGGGTCTCAGGTGTGTGTTGAGGCCTCCCTGAGCGTCCGTATTTAGGCTCAGTACCAGAACTAGGCTGAAGTAAATCTACAACAATGAACATGAATTCTTATTTCAAATCAAATCTACCTAAGTTTGTGGGCCTCCAAAAATCTAGAGCATTGGTGAGCTTTGAGCTTGTACACATTTTCCTACGATCTGAACCATTATCATTGTTTTTCATTTCAGAAATGATACAGATACCTTCTCAAAATGATTAATGAGTAAAGGCCTAAAAGTGTACAGCCTTTTAGATTTCAAAATATTTTCAAAATAATAAATTTTGTAAAATGTGTAAGTCAAAGATTTTGATTTTTATCAAAATATTTAGTCTACTAGTTTTCTTTTATGTTCGAGACCACTTGGAAGGCCCAAGGCGGGGAAAAATATTCAGGATACAAACTGGGGTGCAAACGAATAAAATACATAAAAAGGGTAATTTTAACAAATTTTAACAATTTTTTTTTCTTTAAATGTGACAGAACAATACGCTCTTTGTGTTTCAAGGTTGTCCTTGGGGTCGTTGTTCCTTGGGATTATTTGAAATTAAAAACGTTAATACCCTGATAGGGTTGAACAGATCAATGCATCTTTTTTGGTCCCGTCTTCCAAATTTTCGATTTTTTGAAGAACGTGTTGGCGAAAGAAAAAAGAAATGTAAGGTACAGTGGGGGAAGTGTATCAGTGGGGTAAGTGGATCATTTGTCCATATTAAGCATAAATACTTGAATATGTTGAATGTTTTCGCACCATTGCTTCGTTTTAGGTTATATTCTTACGTCCACACTAATACTATTGCAAAACTGGTACTACACATACACTTACACAAGCAAACTTGTTAGCAGCAAAAATCAATTAGTTTCAAAATTGTTTTCTACCAATCAAAAATCCATTGTATCTCAGACTAAAATCGAATACTATTAGTTTTTTCAACACATGGTGAGCATTTCAGTTCTAATTTAATTAATATCGATGAAAAATATGTGATTTTTAAGAATAAATACAGATATATTGGACATGGTACACTTACCCCTACTTCTTCATGGGGTGGGGTAAGTGGATCAAGTATTATTATCATTTGTTGGCAGACTTCTTACAAGAAATTAAATAAGTTTCAATATCCGCAAATGTTGTATTTCTTTAACTTTGTCCATTCCTAGCTTAAATTTGTCAAAGTGGCCATAGAAAATTTGAATTAATCCACCTAAAAGGTATATACATCTTTCTGGTATTAAAAAATATAAAAAAATGAATATTGCAAAATTCAAACAAAACTTTTTGTGATATATCTTTTGTTTAATTGCAAAAAAAGCAAAGTATACAAATGTTTCAATTGAAAGCATATAAAGGAACTTTATTTGACCATATTAATTGTTCTAGACAGATGGAACATCTAAATTAATAAATAGAATAAAAAGATTTCAGTATGTTAATCAAAAGTAAATGTAACTAATATTTTTAAATTATGAATGTTATTCAAAAACATCGTTAGGAATAATCCTACAATACTTCTGCACAACTTATGAGTATAAAATGGATGATTTTTCTCCAAATTACTCTAGTTACAATATTTTTTTTTTGTTCGAATTAGTGTAAACTAATGTTTAAATATTTTTCATAATATCTTGGTAAAATAAAGTTACTTTTAAGGTGCAGATGAATCGAAGCCAAACTTCAAATTTTCAAGAGCACGGATCTGGAGAACCAAACACCCGTTTGAGCTGAAAACCTAATCGATTGGTCACCACCAGCTAGTGACCAATCGATTAGGTTTTCAGCTTAAACGGATGTTTGGTTCTCCAGATCCGTGCTCTTGAAAATTTGAAGTTTGGCTTCGATTCACCTTCACCTTAATTTTAAAGGTATCAAAATGTAACATAAATAGCACTAATAACAAGAACAAGAGTAATGTCATTCATACTATACATAATTACACCACATTTGGTTTGAGAATAGATTTTTTTATTGGTGGTCCACTTACCCCACCATGGTGGGGCAAGTGGATCATTTGGCGCAAATTTTCAAGTTCCTCATACTCATTACATAACAATCAAAAAAATCAAAATAAATGGTGATTTGAAGTATATTAGTCCCTCACTTCTCATCCACAGAAAAAAATTTGATTAACATTATTAACGTTAGCTGTACATAACAATGAAGTTGACTATTGATTTTTCTGTATCCACTTACCCCACGGTACCTTATCAGCCTTATCTCAAAATCAAACCTTTTGAAATAACTACAGATGTTTCTCCATGGTGTCTGCTATAAAGTATGCCAATGTCTTGTTGAAATTGTTTAAAAAAGTATTTTAATTATTCTTACAATAATCACTTACACTGAACAATCCCCAATGACTGCTTCAAGACATTTATTGTTAATCGAAATTTTTTCAGGTATTATATTTTGAATCATTTTAAAACACCAATTAAGATAATTCATAAGGATATTTCTTTAAAAATTTCTCCTTGTAATTTATAAGCAATTTTGCCATGAATTTTACCAACATTTTTTTGTTGTTAAACGTTTCGAGAGATTTCGTTAAACGAGTAAATTCTTCCAAGAATTCGTTTAGAATTCTTTCATGAATGTTTGCAGAAATCCTAACTGGATTTCTACAGAATTAAGATAAGCCATAAATCTAGGGAACTTTTTTTAGTGCTTTTATGTAAAAACTCTACAGAATGTTTTGAGTAATGCTTTCAGGAATTTTTATATTAATTTCTGAAGAATTGATTTGGGCTTAAAATCACTATGGTAAAGCTAGTAATGATCTCATAATATAAGCCTATATGGACGTCAATTCATTACGAGACTTAAACAAATTGCCACTGGGATTCCGGATAGGTCACTTTGGTCTTTTTGAAGGATTCTTCAAGACTGCCTACATGAATCATTCTAGGAATTTATCAAGGTTTGAAAACCATTGAAGGGATTTCTTGGCGTATCTTTGGTTTTCGCAAGTATTTCTTAACAATTAACTCCAAGGATTCTTCTACGAATTATTTCACTTATTTCAAATATACCCCTTGAGATTTATCTGAGATTTTTTTATGATATTTATCTTATAAATTTGCGAGAATTCCTCAGATAAATGGAAATCATTTGGGATTTTCCCTTCAATTTTTTTTCAGTGAGCCCTTATATATAACTACAAGTACCAGTTTTTTAAGCATTCTTTAAATATTCTAGCAAAATTTCTTCTAAGATTTCGTTTACAAAAAGTTCCAAAAATATCCAAGAATTTAAGGAGTTTCGACAGAGTTCAATAAGTTCCAGATTTTTACTGCAGAAAAATCTGTGCATGTTTTATTTTTTAAAGCATTGAAAAATTTTCTCTAGGGATACCTCTATAAGTTTCGCTGGGAATACCTCATAAAATAACATAACATAGCCTGCTAATGAATTTATCAGTAATATGCACAATACTTGATTATCTGAAATTTGTCCAGCGATTTCATCAGATATATAGTAAATATGTTCCAATAATTTTTCACGATAGTTCAAGAAGTTCAACCAGGAATAATCCTAAGCATACGGTGAAAAATCACCGAACAATCTGTAAAATGGTTCGACCGGGAATCGATCTCCTGACCTACCGATCAGGAAGCAGGCTTGGTACCACTAAGACAGCTTTCACTGCTTCTTAGTGGTGTGCAAAAACTGAAACAAAAGGAAGATCAAGCGGCTGTCGCAAGATTTCACAGAAGTTCGGCGAAAAAAATGCTTTTACCGAACTGTTCGTTAGTATTTCACAGGGTTACATTAAAATGGATTGTTTCACGGATTTTTTTCCGGTAAAATAGTTGATTTCGCGGATTTTGTCGGTACAATAGCAGATTTCACAGGAAAAACTGTGTTTTTATTGTTTACACTTCAAATTCGGTGATTTATTTCACAGGATACTGCGATTTATTTTAAGTGTGTACAGAAAGTTATTCAAGAATATCTTTAAAGATCCTTTCAAACCGAAACATATAGAAACTTCTGAGGCAAACGCTTTACATAAATATTGTTTTAAATCCACAAGAGGTAGCAACAAAAACTATTTCCTGGACGAAATTCTAATAACGCCCTGGTATGGGTGATTTTTCACAAGCAGAGATTATTTTGACCATTTAATCACGATTTTTTTTTTACAAATATTAGGTTTAAATTCGAAACTTGTAATAGTCCGAGGTATTGAAACGCCAAGTGGCTCGGTAGCTTAGTTGGTAAAGCACTCGTCTGGCATACAAGAGTCGTGGGTTCGAATCTCACCTGAGCTCGTGATTTTTTTTATGATGTCACTCATAATTTATCCATCTTTACCACGCGTAATGAGTTAATTTATTAATATATTGAATGTTTTAAAAAAAAAGTACGTGTGAGTTCGGTAATAAAATAATTTTGCAAACCTCCTTCGGAGGGGCCCCTAAATCTGGCTCCGCACCTGGCCCCAAAGAATCTAGCTACGCCACTGCATAATTACAGTAATGTCTAAAAAATAATTCCTTAACCCACCGTCGGTCGCCCTAGAGTACTGAGTACACGCACTTTGCGAAAACTCGAAAAACACGTTGAAAACCCCTTTAAATTGATCCGGGTGTTGGTCCTATTCCAAGATCTACTCTTCTTCTTGCTTGTAGGGAAGAAATTTTTCGAAAAAATCAACGAAAAGTATTCGAAAACTTTGTGTTTCTGACCTAAGTTTTTACGCGTGTACTCAGTACACCAGTGCGACCGCTTGTGTAACTTTTTTTTACCGGGCCCGTCACACGAGCGGTCGCATCGTGTACTGAGTACACGCGGAGCATTTTGATTGTAAATCTAAAACAAGGCAAGATAGAATATTGATGTCTTCGGCAATTTTTTTCACTTCTGCGGTACCAATCGGTCAGTGGACAAATGAAACATTGGAAACATCCTCACTCTTCAGTGGCCATCGGAATGTGTCCCGGGGGAACCGATGAAGTGGACATTTCGCAATGCAATATCTCGAACACAAATATCTCAGGATCTAGATTTTTAGCAAGATGGTATCTTCGGCAAAGTTGTTCAGTAGGTCAAGGACTAACATGTGATAGGCCGCTTGTTTCGGAATTCTGCCACCAGTTGGCGCTAGTGAGCATGTAATTTTTTAAACATGGATATCTCAGGATCCTGATTACCTAGAGAGATGCGGTCTTCGAAAAAGTTGTTCAGTAGGTCAAGGACTATCATATTATAGGCCATAAAACAAGAAATTTTGCCATCAGATGGCGCTAGTGAGCATGCAATATTTCAATCACGAATATCTTATGATCCCGATTTTTCAGAAATATGATGTTTACGGCAAAGTTGTTCGATAGTTCAAGGACTAATATGTGATGATCTATTTAATTCGGAATTCTTTCACCAGATGGCGCTAGTGAGTATGACATTTTTTGAACACATATATCTGAGGATCCCGATTACCTAGAAAGTTGACGTCTTCGGCAAAAGTGTTGAGAAGGTGATATGCCATGTGATAGGCCACCCAACTTGAAATTCTACTACCAGATGGCGCTTGTGAGCATGCTGTATTTTGATCGGGGCAAGCTGTAAAGTAGATCAAGTACCAAACATGTGATGTGCCGTTTGATTTGCAATTCTTCCACAACACGGTGTTAGTGATTATTAGAGCGGTTCATAATTTAAAAAATCTCGCATATGTTCGTTACTATAATTACCATAAAAATAATGTTCTGTGAAATTTTCAGTTTGCTATGTAATTATTGTAACGTGGCCCAAAGACGATGTAGGTTTATATGCAAATTACTATGGAGAAATTTAAAAAAATGTTCCAAACACGTTAGTACTAGATTGTAAGTACAAACTTATCGTCACATAGTAAAAACTCATTCTTCAAACTATAATAAAGTAATTTGCTGAAGAGATAAATTCATTCCAACGGATAGGTGAAGAGATATTCATGAGTTTGTTTGCTTTTATTTAGCTTCTTACGGGATTATAGCCCTGCAAACATAAAAAAGAAAATCCCAAACAATTTATCTCAAAAGGGATTTGTTTCTTCAGCAACATCCTTCATAAGGGTTTGAAGAATGAGTTTTCACTATGTGATGATAAATTTGTACTTACATTACAGTTCTAACGTGTCTGGAACATTTCTCAAAATTTTTCCATAGTAATTTCCATATAAACCTACATTGTCTTTGGACCACCTTTAAATCACCACCGAAAAAGCTAAAAATTTCACAGAGCACTATTTTTATGGTAAGGATAATAAGGAAGATGTGGGAGATTAGATTTTCTAACATATTTATATTTTGAATTTTGAAAATAAAATTAGATTAGAAAGATGGCGTCTTTGATCAAGTTATTCTGTATATCACGGGCCAACGTATAAGGGGTAAAATATACTCAAAATTTTCCACATTCAATTCAAAATGCAGTGGGATACTAGATGTACTTCCATCAGGCTACGCTAGAGGTCCTGATTCAAATTTTTCTTATACAAAATCTCGAGTTCCCGATTGTTTTAAAACTTGACGGCTTCGTCAAAGTTATTAAGTAATCAAAGTTTTGCCATATTATGGGCAATTATGTTTGGAGTTATGCATCCCGGCGCCAGTGAGCATTTTATTTTCTGAACATCTTATGATGCTGATCATTTGGGCTATCAGTGCACGTTTTGTCAAATGTGAAAATATTTCGCTACCAGTGAATTAATATACAAGCACAAAATAACATGAGAGATATAAATTTAAGTTCATTCTTGCTCAAATTCTAGATTCAAATTGACCAATCTTATTTTTATATTTATCCTATGAATCGATCTTCTGATGAATACATTGATTATGTTGCGTGAAACGCAAAGCAGTTCTCCTCACATAAGACACACTATATCTACGCGATATACAGGTGAATGAAGATCCATACACACTTATAATATGTCTCCGACCTCAGCGAAACATTTCGCCAAGAACCCAAGAGCTGAGAATTCGGTAATTTTAAATATCGTATCTCGGAACATAATCTACCGAGATGTAGCTAACCGAATTTTTCACAACATAATTACTGTTCGATTTTGGTAAGATTCGTTTTCGACACCATGCCAAAGTGTTTCCTAAATTTGTTATCATATAGCATCAATTATGAACAAAGTATATAACACATGTTGAAGGATGATTTTCTATTTTATTGTTTAAATAATATGACTACAAAAATGAGTCATGAAGAGATCGTTTAATTTCGACATGCTTCGGTTTATAGCAACATAAATAACATTGAACTTTCTCTGCACTGGTATATTGTGAAACTTCCATGAGTCAAATTTTCGCTACTCGATATCGACTCATGGATCCATACTTAAACTCAAATTTCATGTTTACTGTAATTATCACCAACAACAGCTTTCCAAGGTGTTACTGTACATAACGCGATATTACCATGATTCCATCATCGCTTCAATAAGCAGAGCAATAATGGAGCGTTGACTATAATGATAAACCCAGAGAATATGATTATACTAGAGAAGCGCTGAGAGCATTTTGAATTTATTTATAAACAACACAGGCAATAGCTATAGATCAATAGACCATAGACAATTCCAGCAGTGAACGTCAGTTCCATATAAAAAAAAACGAAACAATTCCAGCAGTAAATGTCAAAGAGCAGGACAGTCAATTGAGCGTGATGAGAGAGGGACAGAGAAGGTGAATTATTCGTGACGTCACCATGCACTCTTCTATCACATTCAAGGCGATTCGAGCAATGTTGTAGTGCGCGTGTCATCCTGTGAGTTGCCATAATAGACCGAGCTAACCGGTCACGTCACTTTCATATCGCTTTGCACTAACTCACACCCAATTGTTTTTGCGTAACAGCTTTCTGCCACCCATTAGACAGGCCTTTTGATGAGGTCCGTGTTTCCATTCGGTGGAGGACTGGTTCCATACAAGACTGTCAAAGACCTTCCGAATCAGTTTATTAGAAACATCTCTTGAAAAGGCTTATTGCTCGATTGGAACCGCGTTTGACAGTTTTTTGATTCCAGTATTCGCGCTTCTCTATACAAACAAATTCTGTGGATAAACCCTACTTTCTTGATAATTTTGAGCTTCAAGTACTGTAGTAAAATACCTTGAAGTGAATGAAAGCCGAGTTTAGTACTGTATTATTTAATTCCACTAGAGTGTGTATCCTTTGACAGGTACGCGTATTTCGATCTCCATTGTAAGCCCGTCTTCAGTATCGTGTACTAGACTCGACGAAGACTCAACTCGGAAAGTGATTCTATAAAAAAAAAAACTATGTCAAAAGTGAATAGGAGGACCAATATTATAAAAATTGTTCAAACTGGTGCAGCTGATAAAGAAAGAAAAATAAATATAATTCCTAACTGTGTTTCCTAATCTGTTCATCCAAGATTTCTTATGGTTTTTGTATTGCTTTGTGCGTTTGAAATGTAAATATCAAATGCGGGAACACCAAACGCGTTAAAATTTTCTACAAGGAAGGCGAAGTCAAAATTTGATTTTCTTTGCTGAGTTGGTGGTGATATGGATCATGGTTGTTAACAAGGGAAGGTCACGATGGTGTTACACGGGGTTTTCAACCGGGCTATTTTAGTTAGATTCTACATGTCAAAATATGAAAAACTCCAAAGCCTTTCGGGTGATGGACCAGTGGTGTAGCCAGGAGGGGCTCAGAAAGGGTCGATTTTGTACGAATATAATATTATTGAGTCAATTGAAAATTTGACAAAAAGTTTTTTCTCAGTATTTATTACGATAGTAATGAACAGAATAGACATTAATGTAATGTATTTTTATGTCATTGGCGCAACTAAGTAACATGGAATACGGACACTAAAACAAATTTGGTTTTATTGAAATAATATACCAACAAGAAACCCATCCCGATTGCGCCTATGGCATGAAAAAAATACATTTTAAACATACATCAATGTCAATTCTGTTCTCTACCATCACAATAATTACTAAAAAAATATTTTTGTCAAATTTCCAATTAGCTAAATAATATAATATACGTACAAAATTGCCCCTTTAGAGCCCCTCCTGGCTACACCACTGCACAGTGGTCCAGGAATCAGTTTTACGCGGAAAGATGCATTTTGAGCTTTAGAATGAAACATTAGACAAAAACGGTCTTCTACAAAGTTGTTTGTATTAGTTGAGCCCTTTGTTTGGTGTTATTGAAAATTAGGGTGGACCACATTTTTACAGAAATGATTAAACTAACTTTCTTATTTGTAGAAATTATATTATACATGCTTCAGCAAAGTTATAAACTATTCAATTTCAAGCAACTTTGTCAAAAAAAGTTTTTTTGTATCTCTTAAATTGACCGATTTAGAGCTTTTTTCCTGCAGTGACATAGGGTGGTCCGAACAAAACTGGTTTTCTGGCTCTAGAGTTTTCAATTCAAATTTCTCATCAAAGTAGTCTATGAAACACTTTTAGAGCTTTAAAAATTGCGTAATTTGGTGAGTGAAGAAACTCGCTATCTCCTTCCGTTTAGGAGTTATTGTTGTTTTTCTCTCAAAAACATGCCTACTTTGATTGTAAATATCTCTGATTGGGGCAAACATAAAAAATATCTTTTGACGGCATTTAAAAGACAAAATAAAATTGAATATTATATCAAAAAATTACAGATGTGTTATTTTTGTAACTCTAATAAAACGTCTTGAAAGTCAAACATTTTTTATCACAAAAACTTTAATAACTTTTGAACTAAAACAGATATCATCAATATTTTTGCATGAAAATTTGCGTTTTGTTGAGTTCTTAAAAACGTTCATTGACCGCTTTGACGAGAAATCTGAAATAAGAAAGATAGGGCTCTAAAACTATTTTCAAGATTTTCATAGTTTGTATTACTTTATTATTTTGCATTTTGCGCATGAAAATGAAATTTTAGACAAAAATGATCTTCTACAAAATTGTTTCTAAAAATGTAAGCTTTCATACTGTGTCATTTGAAACTAGGGTGGTCCACAATATCACACATATCATATAATCATCTTTTTTATTTGCAAAAATACTGGTATATGCTCTTAGACAAAGCGGTAGAACTTTTTTTTTTTTTTTTTTTTTTTTTTTTTTTTTTTTTTTTTTTTTTAAATCTTTATTAGAGTGTATTTTAACGCACGAGGGCTAGTTCTACACTTAGCGGTAGAACTTGAAATTTTGATCAACTTTGCCAAAAAAAGTTTTTCTGTAGCTCAAAATTTGACCAATGTAGAGCATTTTTTCCTAATCATCGCAGGGTGGTCCAACAAAAATAAGTTTTTTAACTCTAGTTCTTTTAATATTATTTTCTCGTCAAAGTCGTATATGAACGACTTTTAGAACCTAACAAAACGCAAATTTTCATGCAAAAAGATTGTTAAAATCTATTTTAGTTCAAAAGTTATTAAAGTTTTTGTGATAAAAAATGTTTGACTTTCAAGACGTTTTATTAGAGTTACAAAAATAACACATCTGTAATTTTTTGATATAATATACAATTTTATTTTGTCTTTTGAACGCCGTCAAAAGATATTTTTTATGTTTGCCCCAATCAGAGAAATTCACAATCAAAGTAGGCATGTTTTTGAGAGAAAAACAACAATAACTCCTAAACGGAAGGAGATAGCGAGTTTCTTCACTCACCAAATTACGCAATTTTTAAAGCTCTAAAAGTGTTTCATAGACTACTTTGATGAGAAATTTGAATTGAAAACTCTAGAGCCAGAAAACCAGTTTTGTTCGGACCACCCTATGTCACTGCAGGAAAAAAGCTCTAAATCGGTCAATTTAAGAGATACAAAAAAACTTTTTTTGACAAAGTTGCTTGAAATTGAATAGTCTATAACTTTGCTGAAGCATGTATAATATAATTTCTACAAATAAGAAAGTTAGTTTAATCATTTCTGTAAAAATGTGGTCCACCCTAATTTTCAATAACACCAAACAAAGGGCTCAACTAATACAAACAACTTTGTAGAAGACCGTTTTTGTCTAATGTTTCATTCTAAAGCTCAAAATGCATCTTTCCGCGTAAAACTGATTCCTGGACCATAGTGCACTGGTCCATCACCCGAAAGACTTTGGGGTTTTTCATATTTCGACATGTAGAATCTAACAAAAATAATCCGGTTCAAAACCCCCTGTAACACCATCGTGACCTTCCCTTGTAAGTATCCTTTGATTACTTTGTGTTACTGCAATTGAAGCTCACTTAGACTGGATTTGCACGTCAAACAGCAATAATAGAAGCCCGGAAGCAGTTGAATAATATTTGTTTCAAGAAAAATCCAACACAGCTTGTAAAGAGAACAGAAAACGCCATATTTCTAAATACTGTTAAACTTCCATGAATCGATGTTCCATAGCTCGATATCGACTCATGAAACCATCAGGTATCAGAAGGCCGGCTCCAAAGGCACGTTCCCCACCAGTTGGGAGATTTGTGCCATCGCCATATTTGAGCCTATTTCATCATCTACCCGATGGGAGAGGAAAGGGAAGGGAAAGATGGGAGGAAATAGGAGTGGGGTCCCTTGAAGAGGGAAGATCGCATAAGCGAAATGAGAGCATGTAGCTCCATACCACAATGGGTTCGAACAGCGCCCTAAAAAGGGCACTGCAAAACGCATGAGCGTAAAGAGAGCCTATAGCTCATTACCACAGCGGGTTAAGAATAACAGGATGTCCTGAAGATTCAGGCTTCTGTATTCAGTTTCACTTAATAAGTGTTTACCAAGTAATTGGAATCGCATTTGCGCAAAAACTGGACAGTTACATATCAGGTGATACGAAGTTCCATAATCGGAGTCACAACTATCACACACAAATGAGTCAGCACGCTGAATATTTGCCATGTGATAGTTGAGTCGGCAGTGGCCTGTCAACGCTCTGACCAAGAGACTGCAATTCTGCTTTGACAGATTTGTTAAATACTTCGCCACCTTTGGAGATGGCTCAGTAATATACAATTTTGTTTGACGACACGACTCCAAACTATTCCAATATTGCTTGTGCTGAGTTGCCGCCCAAGAGTTTATCTGAAGCTTCACCCAGCACTTCGAAATTGGAATAGCCGGCTCAGGGCCAATGAAGTCATGCGATGCTCCATCGCGAGCTAGCTCATCAGCCAATTCATTTCCAGCGATGGAAGAATGGCCAGGTACCCATACAAGGTTTACAGAGTTGACTGAATTCAGTTCCTCAATTTGAGTTCGACATGCGATAACAAGCTTCGACCTTGAGTTGGCCGAAGCGAGAGCTTTTATAGCAGCCTGACTATCTGAACAGAAGTATATGACTTTACCCATTACGCGCTGTTGAAGTGCTGATTGCACTCCACACATAAGAGCAAATATTTCCGCCTGAAAAACGGTGCAGTTTCTACCAAGTGAGTAAAACTGATTCAGCCTCAGCTCACGAGAATATACTCCTGCACCAGCTCTACCTTCAAGAAGGGAGCCATCAGTGTAACATACTATATTGTTTGATATACTTCTTTCCAAATAGCCAGACGTCCACTCTTCCCGTGAAGGGAATTGTGTGGTAAATGTCCTGTAAGGAAAGTTACAAGCAATTGTGAGATCACTTGGAGCAAGGACAATTTTGTCCCAATTCACCAAAAGTGGAAACAACGAAGTGTGTGTAGATCTACGATTCACTGGATTTTTCTCCAGTAGATCCAGTACCCATAAACGGTAAGAGCAAGAAAGTGCTTCTTGTTTAAGATATATGTGTAGTGGCGCAACGTCGAAAAGGGCCTCGAGCGCTGCTGTGGGAGTTGTAGAGAACGCACCAGACATCGCCATCAAGCACATCCTTTGGAGATGGCCCAATTTTGATTGGATTGTTCTCACTTCGCCCTTTTGCCACCACACAAGACATCCATATGCCAATATTGGTCGAACAACTGTTGTGTAAATCCATTTGATATATTTGGGTTTGAGGCCCCAAGTTTTACCAAAGGTTCGCCGGCATTGACCGAAGGCCATGCAAGCTTTTTTGACTCTGAAATCAATGTGAGGTGTCCATGAAAGTTTGGAATCTAGAATGACTCCGACATACTTTACTTGATCAGTCACATTAATCTCAGTGCCAAAAAGACGTAAAGGTCGAATTCCATCGCGGTTTCGTCTTTCCGTAA
This sequence comes from Aedes aegypti, assembly GCF_002204515.2. NCBI lineage: Eukaryota > Metazoa > Arthropoda > Insecta > Diptera > Culicidae > Aedes > Aedes aegypti. Next base: position 183,282,865 of record NC_035108.1, on the reverse strand, counting down.
AAAGAACAATAGATGTTTTATTCGGGTTAACCGAAAGGCCATATTGGCGACACCAACTCTCGACTACCTGAAGAGCACTTTGCATCAGGTCGAATAGGGTGCTTATGCACATACCAACTATCAGAGCTAGATAGTCGTCGGCAAATCCATAAGTTGGAAAACCGCAATTATTGAGTTGCCTCAATAGCGTATCTGCTACGAGATTCCACAAAAGTGGTGACAAGACTCCCCCTTGGGGGCATCCGCAAACACTCAATTTTCGAATCGCTGCTTGACGCAATGTCGAGAAGAGATGTCGGTTTTTGAGCATTTGATGAATCCAATTGGTAATCATTGTAGGTAGCCCATGGTTTCGTGCGGCTTCCAATATGGCATCGAAAGACACGTTATCAAAGGCACCCTCAATATCCAAGAAAACACCCAAGCACGATTGCTTCTGAGCGAATGCTTTCTCGATATCGTATACAACTTTGTGTAAAAGAGTCACAGTGGACTTTCCAGATTGGTAAGCATGTTGATTCACATGAAGAGGCATGTTTGCCAAATAAACATCACGGATGTGATGATCGATAATCCGTTCCAGACATTTCAGAAGAAAAGAGGTCAGACTGATTGGTCTAAAACTCTTCGCTTCCTCATACGACGCACGTCCTCCTTTTGGGATAAACTTTACAGTAATATCACGCCAGGATTTGGGAATGTACCCGGTAGCAAAACTGCTTACAAGTAGCTTTTTCAAAACATGTTTGATAAACTCAAATCCCTTTTGGAGCAGAACAGGATAAATCCCATCCACTCCTGGAGATTTGAAAGGAGCAAAACTATTAAGTGCCCATTGAATCGATTCAGTAGTTACAATACTGCGAGCCGAGGCCAGAGACTCGTAACTACATGAAAAGACATTTGGTTCATCCGTAGATGCTATGTCCACACATCCGGGGAAGTGTGTATTGAATAAACATTCTAAAACTTCTTCATCGGAAGAAGTAAAGTCACCATTAGGTAAGCGAATTTCGTTCACTTGGAAATCCTTAGATTTTGCAAGAATTTTGTTCAACCGACTGACTTCACTCAAACTGGAAACATTTGTACAAAGGTTTTTCCAGCCGGATCGTTCAGCAGAACGAAGAGCCTTCTTGTAAGCCTTGCGAGCTGACTTGAACGACTCTGATCCAGCTGAACGGCGTCTGTTCCAACTCCTTCTACATTGTTTCCTGAGTCTAGTCAGATCGGAATTCCACCATGGGGTCCCTCTTGTAGTCTTTACAGACCGCAGAGGACATGCTTCTTCAAAAGCTTCCATAATGTAGGATGTTGTAGTATCAACGGCATCATCCAGATCACTTGGATTTTCAATGGACGGAGAATATCCATGAAATTTGGTCGCAACCAATTCAATATAGAGTTCCCAGTTTGTTGACCGGGGATTCCTAAAACGCAAAGTCTGCGCAGTTACATTTGAATGTTCAAAGAAGATGTAGCGATGATCAGATAATGATTCCTCATCTGATACATGCCAATTCGTCAACTCGTGACTGATTCTATTCGAGCAGAGCGTTATGTCTAACACTTCTTCTCTATTAGAAACCATGAAGGTTGGGCGATTGCCTATGTTAAGTAATCCAAGGTCTGTACTACTTAAGTATTCCATCAGACTGGAGCCTCTCAAATTGATATCCGAGCTGCCCCAGATGATGTGATGAGCATTGGCATCACTGCCCACAATCAGCGGAAGGCCTTTTGATACGCAGTGTACGACAACTCGTTTGAAGTCATCCGTTGGGGATGGTTCATCATGTGGTAAATATACCGAACAATAGACGTATTTCCTGTTGAGGTCACCAACAGAAACATCGATTGTGACAGCACATACATCTCTGGTAGTTAACTCAGAAATGAGTGTAGCAACGATTGCTTTATTAACGAGCACGCATGCGCGGGGCATGGAGCGCGAGTTTGCCATTTCAAGCTTGCTAAAAGTAGCAAAAACTGGGTCCACAAGGTTACCTAGATAGAAGTTCCCTCTACGAAAGTAGGGTTCTTGAACTAGCGCCACTTGGGCTGCACCATTTTGCATGAGTCTGCAAAGATTGATCGTTGCTGTTCTTTTATGCTGAAGATTGATCTGAGCTAACCTAACCGTAGCCACTACCCAAACTAGGCAGGATTAAGCTTTTTGCAATCTCAGCACGAAAAAGACCAGCAACGAAAAAACCAGATCGGTATCTATTTAAAGTCGCCAAAGGCGAAAGAGCACAGAATACACTGTGTAAAACGCATAATGCGAACAGAAAACGCCATATTTCTAAATACTGTTAAACTTCCATGAATCGATGTTCCATAGCTCGATATCGACTCATGAAACCATACTTGAAACAAAAACAAAAATCATGGTTACTATGATGCACCCTTCAATCAGCTTGCCTTTTTCGAAGACCGTATCTTTCTAGGTAATCATGATCCTGAGATATCCATGTTTGAAAAATTAAATGCTCACTAGCGACAACAGGTGGCAGAATCCCGAAACAAGTATCCCATCACATGTTAGTCCTTGATCTATTGAACAACTTTGCCGAAGATACCATCTTGCTAAAAAATCTAGATCCTGAGATATTTGTGTTCGAGATACTGCATTGCGAAATTTCCACTTCATCGGTTCCCCTGGGACACATACCGATGGCCACTGAAGGGTGAGGATGTTTCCAATATTTCATTTGTCCACTGACCGATTGGTACCGTTGAACTGAAGAAATTTGCCGAAGACATCAATACTCTATCTTGCCTAGCTTTAGATTTACAGTCAACCCTCCATGAGTCGATATTGAAGGGACCATCGACTCATGGAAATATCGAGTCATGGAACAGCAATGCTATTGAAAGCCGTTTGAGGGGACCATCATAGTAACCATTAAATTTGATTTTTAATATGGTTCCATGAGTCGATATCGAGTAATCGAACATCGACTCATGGAGGTTTAACTGTACAATCAAAATTGCTCCGCGTGTACTCAGTACACGATGCGACCGCTCGTGTAACTTTTTTTTGAGCGACTGACGGAAGGTTAAATTGTTATTTTTATCTCTCCATATCATACATAATAAATCTCGGTTTTTGACCACCTCCACCTCAGTCTTATGACGGACCAATCCTAGTTTCTTAGACGTCATCCATTCCTCAACTATGGAAATAGAGTTTGCTGCTGTCAACTCTACTTCCTCCATCGATTCACCATAGACCACTAGGATGATATCGTCGGCGAAGCCAACAATCTAAACCCGTCGGAAGCGGCAGCCTCAGTACGTCATCGTACATCGCATTTCATAACAGCGGACCCAGGATTGAACCTTGATGTACTCCCGCGGTAATTCGAACGCTTTTCTGTCCCTCCTCTGTGTCATACAGTAGAATCCTGCCATCAAAATAGCTTTCTAGAAGCTTACACAACTGCACCGGTACCTTGAGGCGGTGAAGCGCGTGTGCTATTGCTTCCCAGCTTGCGCTGTTGAACGCATTCTTCACATCCAGAGTGACAACCGCGCAGTAACGGATGCCGCTCCTTTTATGCTCGATTGCCACATCAGCTGTCTGAACGTCCGACTGGATGGCGTCCAGAGTAGATTTACCTTTTCTGAATCCAAACTGGTTGTTGGACAGGCCGTCCGCACTCTCCGTATACTTGCCCGTCGTATCTAGTAGACAGGTCTATACGCTGACGGTTCACCTGGTGGTTTCCCTACCTTTGGTAGTAGCACCAATTTCTGTCGCTTCCATACATCCGGGAAGATTCCTTGATCAATGCAGCGTTGCATCGTGGTTCTGAACATGTCGGATCCGCGTTCACTGCCGCTTTTAGGCAACATTCGGGATACCATCGGGTCCCGGTGCCTTGTTTGACGCGAATGATTTCACGACTTCTGCCAGCTCTTTGTTCGTCACTCTCGCCACTTCTTCTCCTTCATCTGCCGCATACGGCGCTGGGTGCCATGGACTAATGGGATGGTGCGGAAAGAGTACATCGATTATCGATCGCAGCAACTCGGGCGACTTCTCTTGGGGCACTATGGCACCTTTGGTCTTAGCCATTACCACTCTGTAGACGTCACTCCATGGACTAGAATTGCCACTCTCGCGTAGACTATCAAAGCATCCCCGTCTTTGACTCTTGATTTCCTTTTTGAGAGCCAATTTTGCCTTTGTACTTCTGTGCGTGCACGAAGGCAGATTGCTCGAAGATTTGCAAGATTCGCACCACCAGTACACCGGCAGCCTGTTCTCTCTAGGAGGGGCTTTTCTCTGCATGGAAGCATCACACGTGTTATCACAGCAACTAGCTCTTCATCGTTTAGGTCTAGAGTGTTCCGTGGTAGTGAGTGTCCCAATAATAGTGGTAGTGCAGTTTTAAGCGTGTAATAGGGAATTTATATTTTATGTGTATTTTTCTAACATGGCTTTTCTTAAAATAATAAGAATGTGAATAAAAATATATTGGATATCAGTAAAGAACTAGTAGAAAATGATTAAAACGTAAGCTTTTTTGTTCCTTTGCACCAGTAATAGTGGAGCGTTCCTATAATATAGTGAGTCTCAATGGGTAATCAATGTAAACCACTATTATAGGAACACAGGTTAGCAAATACCAATGTTACTGAAACATGTTCCAGTTATAGAGGAAATGATCATTCTAAGATTATTTTACACGTGCAACAGAATAGAATAACTTTCGAATGACGTATTCAGATTTAAAAATCGACCTTCCGTTATTTATTTTTTTTTTTTGCGATTTTCTATTCTTTTAACTCAGGTGGGTTAATGGGTCAGGTCGGCTGAAGAGGGTGCTATTCTTCTGAGCCCCTGAAGGTAGGCAAATTTCAAGTAACAGATAATTTTCTGAATCGGCTATAATGTGGCCACTACATAAAGAAATTTTAAGAAAAACGCATCAGCGTAATTCTTACGAGAAACGATTGAAATAGATAACCTTGTGTCCTAAATTTGTTTGGCCCTTTGTTTGAATTCGACCTTTCCATATGTATATACATATTAGAAGCCAACACCTATAGCTAGTACTAATGTATAAATCTCACTCATCTCTCTTCTCTCATCAAACCACATCTTCGGTTGCTGGACACGATTGTACACTCTCGTGCATAAGTTTGGGTTCACCCCCTCAAAAACATATAAAAGTGTTCAGTCCATATCTCTGTGATGACACGTCCAAATGAAACTCTTTAAGCCGCATTCGAAAGGCAAAGAGTTATTCTTACATCGTATGTTTTTTTGCCCAAAACATTTTTCGAATTCTTCATTATAAAATTTTTACTTAAATTTGTTACATTTTCCAAAAAACACACTGAAAAATCATATCTCATTTCCTCAGCATTGGGTCGACCAAAATTTTAAATCAAAGTGTCATTAGAATCGTAATCTTATACTCTTTGAAGAGACCCCACAAAATTTTGGCGGAAAAATCTGGAAAGTATTTAAAATCAATGACATAGTCAGTCAAGTCATCGTGCAAAAGTTTGGGTTCACCCCTCAGTATAATAAATCGTGCAAAAGTTTGGGTTCACCTGAACTTACTTAAATCTGTGAAATCTCAAACCAATCATGTACGCGCCATTAATTGCGCTCAGAAAAGCTTTAAACTATTAAAATCAGTTGAAAAATGGCAGAGATATTGACAAAAATGGGCTCAGGTGAACCCAAACTTTTGCACGATTTGCATCATACTGAGGGGTGAACCCAAACTTTTGCACGATGACTTGACTGACTATTTCATTGATTTTGAATACTTTCCAGATTTTTCCGCCAAAATTTCGTGGGGTCTCTTCAAAGAGTATAAGATTACGATTCTAATGACACTTTGATTTAAAATTTTGGTCGACCCAATGCTGACGAAATGAGATATGATTTTTCAGTGTGAAAATGTAACAAATTTAAGTAAAAATTTAGTATGAAAAATTCGAAAAATGTTTTTGGAAAAATACATACGATGTAAGAATAACTCTTTGCCTTTCGAATGCGGCTTAAAGAGTTTCATTTGGACGTGTAATCACAGAGATACTTGGCGTGTACCAAAAAATATCCCTTTTTTACTCGACCTGACCCAGTAATCCACCAGAATATCTCCAGGGTCCATTTCCGAGATCCCTTGGACACTTTAAGGAACTAGATATGTGGGCCAGTATACTGACAAAAAATCATTTGAAACCTTTAAGTATTCGCAGAGTGGTGACGGTCTTAGTATTTTTGCTTTCACTCAGGCCTATACGGGTTAACCGTTTACTATTACCTATATCACTGTTACAGACGCCCTATTATGATTGTTGGCAGGGAATGAGCTACACAGACTATTTAGGTGCAAAGAATCACACACAGTTATCTTTTTTTCTTTTGACGTTAATTACGTCTTACGACAATATACTGGGTGTCAATTAAAAATCTAAAGATTTGCGACCGTCACGAAATTATGTTAGATTTTAAACGCTAATAACTCAACCAATTATCGATAGATTTTCAATATTTTCCCTTCAATCGGTTGGAAATTTAAACAGGCGAGTGTGCAAATCTACCACCTTTTCAAACGTTCGGCCGACGATGTCCATATCATCCGCGAAGCAAACAAATTGACTGGATCTCGTAAAAATCGTACCCCGGCTTTCCGAATAACACCATCTAGGCCCTAGGGCATTATTGAACAACAGGCACGAAAGTCCATCACCTTGTCGTAGTCCCAGGCGGGATCCAAACGAACTGGAGTGTTCATCTGAAACCTTTACACAATTTTGCATACCTTCCATTGTCGCTCTTATCAGTCTCGTGAGTTTCCCGGGAAAGCTGTTCTCGTCCATGATTTTCCATAGCTCTACGCGGTCGATACTATCGTATGCCACCTTGAAATCGACAAAAATTGATGCGTTGGGACCTGGTATTCACGACATTTTTGAAGGATTTGCCGTACAGTAAAGATCTGGTCCGTTGTCGATCTGCCGTCAACAAAGCCGGCTTGATAAATTCCCACGAACTCGTTTACTACAGACGACGGAAATGATCTGGGATAATACTTTGTAGGCCGCATTTAGAATGGTGATCGCTCGAAAGTTCTCACAATCTAACTTGTCGCCTTTCTTGTAGATTGTGAATATTACCCCTTCCTTCCACTCCTCCGGTAGCTGTTCTGCCTACAAATTGTGCCTATCAGCCGGTGCAGACAAATGGCCAGCCTCTCCGGGCCCATCTCTATGAGTGCATCTCCGATACCATCCTTACCAGCAGCTTTATTATTCTTGAGCTGGTGAATGGCATCCTTAACCTCCCTCAAAGTGGGGGCTGGTTGGTTTCCATCGCCCGCAGTACTGACGAAGGCATTTCCTCCGTTGTCCCGTCCTTCATTGTCAGTGCTCTCAGCGTCATTCAGGTGTTCGTTGAAGCGCTGCTTCCACCTTTCGATCACCTCACGCTCGTCCGTCAAAATGCTCCCATCCTTATCCCTGCACATCGTCTCCTCCAGGCGACGGTTTTTCTCTCGAAAGAGGCGGGTCTACTGTTGCCGTTTCCGTCTATAATGTTCCACGTTCTGCCGGGTCCCTTGCTGCAGCATGATCACCCACGCTGCATTCTTCTCCTCCAGAATCTGCCTACATTCCTTGTCGAACCAATCGTTCCGTCGACTCCGTCCCACGTACCCGACGTTGCACTTATCTGCATCGTTGATGGCATCGTCCTCAAGAGGGGCTTCATCCAGCTCACCCTCTTCCAGTAATGCAGCCTCGAGGTGCTGCGCGTATGCAGTTGCGACATCCAGCTACTTAAGCCAATCTAGGTCATACCGGGGCGGCCGTCGGTACCGTACGTTGTTAACGACGGAGAGTTTTTGGCGCAGTTTGACCATCACCAGATAGTGGTCATAGTCGATGTTAGCGCCACGATTGGTCCTGACGTCGATAATGTCGGAGAAGAGCCGTTCATCAATCAGAAAGTGGTCGATTTGTGATTCTGTCTGCTGTGATGATCTCCAGTCGTATCGGTATGGAAGGCTGTGCTGGAAGTAGGTGATACGAATGGCCATATTCTTGGAGGCGGTGAAATCAATTAGTCGTAAGCCGTTTTATTTCGTCAGCCGGTGGGCGCTGAACTTTCCAATAGTCGGTCTGAATTCCTCCTCCTGGCCAACCTGACCGTTTAGATCTCCTATGACGATTTTGACGTCGTGGCTTGGGCAGCTGTCGTACTCGCGTTTGAGCTGCGCGTAAAAAGCGTCTTTATCATCATCAGTGCTTTCGGAATAAGGGCTGTGCACGTTCATTATGCTTATACTATCAACATGCAACAAATAATATGGCGTAGTTAACGTCAAGCGGTCGTGTCTTGTACCCAACCCCCTCTGATTTTCTGGTCAAAATTTTTGTCAAAAATGGTTCTGTCAAAATTTTATAGACCAGTAAATATAGACCAAACCACACGCGTACGCACCGGTTGATGTATTTTTCATCCATTTCGAATGTATTCAACGAAAACAAATAAATTGTATTGAACTAGCAAAATTCTAAAGTTTATTGCCGGAACTAAAATTTTTCACCCGATATATATACTGATAAGTGGAAGAGCTGCTGCTTTGCAAGAATTTATGGAAGAACTTCGGAGCAATTTCCAGTTGAACTCCGGAAGAACTTCCGAGAAATTTCTTGATGAAATCCAGGAGAATTTCGGGAAGAAAGGAAACCCAGAAGGAACTCTGAAGGAATTTCGAAGAAATTCTAGGACTTCTGAGGAATTACTGCAGGAACTACTGGAGGAACTCTTAAGAAATCCTGAAAAAAATCCGACAGAACTCCTGGAGGAACAAAGGCAGAAATTTGAAGGAATGTCCGGTGAAGCTTCAAAGGATTTTCCGGAGAAACTCCTGAGAAAATCAATGTAGAACTCCGAAGACGGAGGATCTCCAAAAAAATCCTGGAGAACTCCGAAGGATTTGCAGGAAGAACTGCTGAATATATTTTTGAGAAACTTCGAAAAAATTGCTAATGGAACTATGGAGGACATCTCAGAGGAATTCTACAAAATTTCCTGGAGCATATTCAAAAGTATTCCTTGATAAACTCTGAAGAAACTCCTGAAGAAACTTCGAAGCAAATCTCTGAAGAATTACGAAGCAATTCTTGGAGCAATTCCCTGTGTAACTCCGAAAAATTTCTCGTAAGATCTTTGGAAGAATTCCAGGCAGAGCTCTGGAGGATTTCCAGAAGAAAACTGGAAGAATTATTGCTGAACTTTGAAAATGCCCGAGACAACTCTGAAGGAATCCCTCGAGGAACTTTTAATTTCAGAAGGAACTCAAGCTGAATTTCTGGAGGTACTCCAGATAAATGGCTAAATGAACTCCGGAAGAATTGCTAAGTAATTCATGGTGCAAATCCGGAAAAAAATCCTGGTGAAACTCTGGAGGAATTCCTGAAAGAACTAAACAAAAATTCCAAAAGCAACCACGAAGGAAATCAAAAAAGATTCCCGATGAAGAGATTTCGGAGCAAAGAATTGCTGAAAGAACTCCGGAAGAATTTCCGGAACGATTTAAGAGGAATTACCGGTGATGCTAAGAAAAAATTCCCGGAGGAACTCTGAAGGAATTTGTGGAGGAATAGCCGGAAAAAAATTGAAGGAATTCCAGGAGGAACTCTGATTCTAGATAAACTCCAAAGGAATTCCTGGAGGAATTCTGGAGCAATTCTTGGAAAAACACTGGAGGCGGTCCTGGAGAAACCCAAGATGCAATTCTGAAAGACCTCCGGAGGCGTTTCTGGTGGAACTCCGAGGTTATTGCTTGAGGAACTCCGGAGAAATTCCTGGAGAAACTTTGGAGGATATTTGAAACAAGTTCCAATGGATCTCCAGGAGAACTTTCCAGAAATTACTGGATGAAATCCAGAGCAAACGCTTGGGGACTCTAGAAAAATTGCTGGAATAACTCTGTAAGAATTCCTAGTGAAAATTCAAAAGAATTTCCGACAAATAGTCGGAGGAACTCAGGATGAATTTCTGGAAGAACTTAAGAAAAATCTAAGAGAAATTCCGGAGGAATAACACGAGGAACTCTGGAAGAATTCCCGGAGGAAATCTAGAGGAAATTCCCGGCTAAACTCTTGAGAATTTTTCGAGGTACTCTGGAGGAATTCGTGGAGGAAATGTAGGGAATTTTTCGAATAAAATGGTGAAGAGTTCCTAGTGGAAATCCGGAGGAAGAAATTCCATGAGGAATTCTGAATAATTTCTTGTAGGACTTTCAAAGAAATTCCTACAGGGGCTTTGAAGGAATTGCCGGAGAAATAATATTTAGAGAAACTTCGGAGAAATTCCTGATGGAAGCATGGAAGGAATTTCAGAGGAACCCTAAAGGTAATTCTACAAAGATATTATTGAAGGAGCTCAGATAAATTTCTTGAGGAAATCCGAGGAGGAACTCTGAAAGATTTCCTGGGGAATCTATGAAATATAACCAAAGGAACCCCCGGTGGAGCGCCAAAGAGATTCTCGTAGTAACAACGGTAGAATTCTCGGAGGAACTCTGAAGAAATTCCCGGTGGGCTCAGAATAAACTGCTGGCAAAAATTCTAAAAGAACTCGTGAATCAATTTCGGAGGAATTGCTAGAGGAAATCAGAAGCAATTTCTGGAGAGACTATGAAGGAGTTCATTGGAGAGGGTTCGAAGAAAATCTGAAGGAAATTACTGGAGGAATTTTTGGAAACAATCACCGGAGGAATTTCTGAAGGAAATCTCCGGATGAATTCCGGGAGCCCGGAGGAATTCTATGATGAAATCCCCGGAGGAATTTTTGGAGCAAATGTCTAGAAAAGTTCCTTCAGGGAATCCAGTAGGACTTGCTGCAAGAAATCCCTGCAAATTTTTCTGGAGGGATCCCGTGGAGGACTTCCTGGTGGAAGTCCCATAAGAAAACTCTGGAGGAAAATCGCGGAGAATATCTGGAGAAATTTCTAGTGAAAATCTTTAAAGGAATTCTTGAAGGATATCCCCGGATGAATTAATGGAGCAGACTCACAGTGGAATTCCTGAAGGGAGTCCCAGAGAATTTTCGAATGAAACCCTCGCAGGAATTCCTGGTGGAAATCCCATGAAAAATTCCAGAGGGAAATCCCTGCGGTAATTTCTGGAGAAATTCTTGGTGGAAATCTCAAGAGGAATTTCTGGGAGAAATCTCCGGAGGTGTTTCTTGAAAAAATCCAAGGAGTAATTTTTGGTGGAAATCCCATGAAAAATTCCTGGGGGAATTTCCCGTAGAATTTTTTGGAATAAATTCTGGTGCAAATCTTAAGAGGCACTCCTGGGAGAATTCACCGGAGGAATTCCTGGTAGCAAATCCCGGAGAAATTCCTCGTGGAGATCTTAAGTGCAATTCCTGTAGAAATTCCCTGGAATAAAACTCCGAAAGAATTTCTGGACGAAATCACTAGAGGTATTTGTGGAGGAAACCTAGGAAGAAATTCCTGGAGAAAATCCCCGAGACAATTTCTTGGTCAAAATCTGATAATATTGATTAGTAAAAAAACATCAATTTCCTACGACAAACTATTTGGTGTGCTTTAGGTGGAACGATGATTTCAGTGCTCAGTTATGTATGACAAAATCCTGGAAATTCCAGCACGGCTAGATGATTAGTTCATGAATAAGATTATAATTTCCTTACAGGAATTAGGTTTCAATCATCAAACTTAACCCTTTTTCTAAAATTACTTACGATACATAAGCATGGCCAGCCATTTTGGGCAATTTTTGAGATTTTGTCTGATTTGTCTCCATTATGCACTGTTGTTGTGCACAAAAAAAGTTTTTCCTAAGGCTTTGTAACAACAGTTAATTGTGATATAGCAAAACAAAACAAAATTTATTCGAGTTATGAAAAGCACATTTAATGAAGTCTGAATATTAAGTGTAACTGTATTATAAACAGTATAGTGAATACTTTTAGGAATAACTAGCTTAAAATAGCGTAATTTTGAAATAACATGTGCGCTAAATGAGGCACCATCTAGAAAGCCAACAGCTTTAATACCGTCAAAAATGTTTTATAACAATACTATAGTTTTAAGGTTCTTACAATTGGAAAATATATACAACCTACCTATAATAACCATCCTCAGTACACTTGGTACTCTTGACATTTTATCTATAAAATGATCATACTTAACAGAACACATGTCTTCACATTTATTTTAAACTTTAAAATCTAGCAGCGCATAGTGCTTTGTACTTATGAACCTTAAAACATCGTCTTATCTTTGGTTTTCTTCCATCATCGTCAACAAATGTTCCAATCATCCATCGTCATCATTCATCGTCAATGTCCAAGCATGGTTTCTTCGGTGGTACGATCGACACTAATTAGTCTTTGCAGCAGAGTCTCTTCCTGCGGTGGGCCCAAATCTAGCCGAACTGATTTAGCTTCAGCTTCTTTTCCAGTGGGTCCACTACCATTGGTGTCGGAGGTGCCGTCACCTGATGATCCAAACTTACTCGCGTCACCAGAGGTTTGTCCATTCTGGAACCGTTGAAGGACGACGTTACCGTCGTGGTCGTTGTACGGGTGCTCGCGCTTGACAGCGACGTCTCCGCCTCGCCTAATGGAATTCCGAACCTGAGAGGAAGCCGCCAGAAATAGCAGAACATTAGTAAAGGATGGAACATAAATTGGAAAGAGCATAAGAAGCTTGTATTAGCTGATGCTTGTTTTGCATGGCTATGTTAAAGTGCAGTAGAGAGAACTATTTTTTCGTAGAATAACATATTATTTAGCTAAGAAATTGTTAATAAGCCAAGCTACTGCAGTTAATAGTTAAAACTGAAAACTTTCTAGAAATATTCTGCGAGAGATAGTTTCTATGAATAAATATAGTCAAGAATATTATACTAAGCAATTACATGCTGCAAAACAGAAAGTTGAGGAATTCTTCAGTAGACTGCATGTGATTTATTTATTTTTGTAGGTAATGTTCTTCGTCTTGTCATTATTTTACAGGACTTGAATCATAAGCTGTAGTTAAAATATTAGCGTTCGTCGATTTTCATTCGATGTTATAATTCTTTTCATTATTAGTATTAACCGATGTTCGAATTTCCGTGAAATAGGGTTACAATGATGATATTTCTTAAACTAAGATCTTTACCGGTCTTTGTAAACGAAAATTGTACAGAAGGTTAAACAATATTCACTCCTAAAGTCATTAAAAACAGTTGTAACTCTTCAAATATATACTCCCGTGCAAAGGTTTAGGCTCACCCCCATAAAACATACAAAAATGTTTTGTCCATATCTCTGTGAATACACGTCCAATTGAAACTCTCTATTGCACATTCGAAAGGCAGTGAGTTATTCTTACTTCGTCGATATCTTTCATACCTCATTCAGGTTGTAAGTATTGGAAATTATCTGGTATGGAATACCTCAATTTGGTATTCAGTAGTTATTTTCTTCTGCTCGGGTAATTTCCTTAGCATTGGATCGACCAAAATATTAAATCAGTGTATTATTAGAATCTTAATCTTATATTCTTTGAGGAGCACTCACGAAATATTGTTGGAAAAATCTGGAATGAGTTCAAAATCAACGAAACAGTAAGTCATCGTGCAAAAGTGTGGGTTCCCCCTTAGTTTTTGTCAATATATCTATCATTTTTCAACCAATTTTAATAGATTATAGCTTTTTCGAATGCAAATAACACTGTTCGACAAAATAAAATTTTTGGATGGATCAGGGAGGCGTCTATATGGGTCTTGAAGTGCAAGAAAAGTGTAGAAAGAGGCTGTTTTCAAATGATTTGCAGCACACCTGGATTTTTTTTTGACAAAGTTTGAAAATTTGGCATTTTTAATCACAAAAAGTGTAATAAGCAAAATATCAATATCTTTTTAAATTCAATTATTCAACCATTGAATTTGTCAAACCAATATTTTTTTGCACTGGATGACTTCAGGGAAACGTGCACTTTTCCTTAAGAATATTGGCATCAATTTTATATATGAATTTGGAATGTTAACGATCATTAAACTCGCGTGTGAGTATGTGCACCATATAAAATTTATTATATTATTATATATTATATATTTTTATTTTATATTATATATATTTTATTATATATTTATATTTTAAATACTACTTTTTTTCTATTTCACACATCTGGTTCATTATATAATAATAATTATAGGTTCAAGAAGTTGCTTGATTATGATTTGATTCTTTGCTCTATTAGATAAAGCAATTGGCAATGCAATCCAGTAACATTTCTCTAAAACTTATACAAACAGACTCAAGCCAAAAAAGTATACAAACTTACTTTATCGATTCTACGTGTTTCGCAGACAAAATTCTACACATTTTGCTCTAAACCAACTCGATTTTTCACTTTTAGAACGTTTACTTTCCGGAATTACAAAACGACGAAAGTAAGATTTTCAACATTCGCTACCTAACCACTACTTTCACCGCTCCGCTGTATGGAGAGACAAAGTGACTTAACCACGAATCAAAACAAAACACTACTTGAGCCGATTTTACACTGGTACAAAAACGTCGAAAGTAACTGAATAAATCGGCTTATCATTTTGTAATAAATTTTTTGTGGGAAATAACAGGAACTCCCTAGTTTTTGAATGCGAGCTTATTGTATGCAAAATTTAAGCAATGTACACGGCGAAAAAATGTGAAAAAGGTGATTCATTTTAAAACAGTTTTAGAAGACAGGTTGTGATTCTTCTGATTTAATTTTCTCAAAACTGTATGGAAGTTACTTACGTCGATTTGAAAAAGTAATCGAGATTTGATTTGAACAAGGATTTGAGCACAGAAAATTGATGTGTCAGTTATGTCAGTTATATGGGCTGGTTGCTCCAATAAACTCTCAGCAGTAATACCGGGGAGGGGAGGGGAGGTTGGACACTGACAAGTAAGTGGTCTTACATAAGCTAGTAGGTTTATCAGGAGATGATGATGAAGTCTGAATAATAAGATAATATTGTTATCTGCGATTTCTAAATATTTTTATAGGTACTCATCAAGAATAGATTACAGACCCATTCTTTATCAGAATATCCTTAGAAATTACAAACTAACGTAAAATAGCAAACAATAATCTAGTAATCAACATTTTCACGATTTTTGCGACACCACTTGACAGTCGCTCAGGTAGGCATGAGCTCTTTTTAATTCAGTTTGTGCACAATACTAATCATTTGTGAAAATTGATTTAGTGGTAACAAGCATGCTTCTTACTGTTAAGATGAAACAATTTCTGGTTAATCCATTTCCGATATTAGCTTTCATGTGGAGTTTTTTAATGCTAGTTATTATGAAATTTGAACATGGATTATATTGAATTTTTAAGTCAAAAATTACAAAACAAGTTTTCTTGAGATTCCTTCTAGGGATTTTGTCAAAAATAGGCCCAGAGGTGAAAAGTGACTTCAGAAATCGAGTCCTCTACTCAGATTTGATGGATTTATTTAACGGTCAGTCGGGGCACCTTGTTTCAGTTATAACTGCTAAGTGTATGTTGTTGTTAGAATATTGAACTGCTCTTTTTCTTTACCATTCAAAAAACGAGCAATCCAATTCAAAATATTTACAAAATTCTTACGATCAGTTAGAGAAACGTAATCCAATAATAGTTTTGTTAGTAAATTTAACAAAAATTTGGACTGCTTCAGCCACTGTGGTGGTTTTGAACATTATTGCTGTTTGCGTTTGACGTGCAAATCTTGTTCAAATGCGTTCCAAATGCGGTAACACAAACTAATCAAAGGACTCTTGGCAACCGCGATAAATATCATCGCCAACCTAGCAATGAAAAGCTTTCTTTGACTTCGCCTTCCATGTGAAAAATCTTCCCGCATTTGGTGTTCCCGCATTTGGTGTTCCCGCATTTGATATTTGCATTTCAAACGCACACAGCAATACATCAATCATTTGATTCAATTTTTCAGTTAAAAAAATCAAAATCAGGCATGTTACTAGAAGCAGGTGAATTTTCTGATGATTTTCTGTTGCGATATATTGTTGATGAAGAGACGGAAAGAGAAGTTACCCGAGGTGGCATAAGCAGGGATATTTACATTTGGTTTGAAACAATTCGATCGGTTACCTGTAGGAAGACAATATGAAGGGGAGGAACTGCATTTACGTGCTACAATATTGGCATAGGAGTTTCATAGGGTAAATCCATTCAAAATTTAAAGATTCGAACGATAACCCGATGAAAGAAAATTAACTTGTGAATGAGCATGATAATAATCACCCCTATTCTTGTTTACGTTCGAATGCTCTTTCGATCGAAAACCGTTTTGCATTCCCGTTTACGCCAGCGAAATCAAGTGGGCCGTGGATTCGAACGAATTAGATTCGATCGAAAGTTAGATCCGCCGTAAACAAGAATGAGGGTGAATATACCTGATGCGTATGATTGTAAACCATGAAATCGTTAATTGAAAAATGGGAATTTTTAGAGCTACTGCCTGGGGAATTTCGGCTACAAAAAACGTTGCCGTTCATCTGCACGGTACGAGTATGTTTGCACGAAAAGCAATCCCAAGAGTTGGACTTATACAATAGTACAAGAACAAGTAGTTTGGGTGGTGATACTGAATGATTATGACAGAGATAACTGTACTAGAAAAACATAAACTTTTTTACGAAGAAACAAACTTCAAATTTTGATCGACATATCAACAATACCAACTTTTTCATATGAGACGGGTATGCTTTTATGGACACTATTGTTTATATTAAAATTGCATTTGACCCAGCATTGACTAACATGCCTGAATCACTAAGTATCCTGATTTTGAATTCACTTTCTACTTCAGCTAAGTACATTAATTTATAAAATCTCTGCATACACCGTGCTGCATCGAATTACCACACGCTTAGAAAGCCGAACATTGGCCTTTTTCACGATTTTTTGGACCGATATTTTCGCCTTGAATCTATAAAAAATAATTCTACCCTATTACCCTGAATGCCATTACCCCGAATCCCATTAACCCGAATGCCATTACCCTAATTTCCAAAACTCTGATCGGCCCATAACCCCGAACGACAATACCTCGTATTCGGAAATCATGGGTACATGGATTCTATACCATTACCTCGAATGCCACTACCTCGAATCCCATTAAACCGAATTCCAAATCCTCTATCGGCGCATAATCCCAAATTACATTACCCCGAATTCCGAAATCATGGGGAAATGTCTTCAATGCATCATGTCAAGATATTTGTAAATTTTCGGAAATAGCACTCGGGGTAATGGTACATTCGCGGTAATAATAGCATGCATAACAGATGTCAAAAAAGAATGTTCAGGTGATTTAAGGCTGGTGTCCGGGATTCGAAACAAACAGACACTTCGAATCAACAAGGTTTAACTACAAATGGAATGGTGTTTATGTGGCACGAAACGGCTTGAGATCGGACCATCGAATTTTGAAAATTATTCCATAGTTATGTTCCTAAAGTGTTCGATGTACTTGCGTACCTTCATGATTCACTTCAGCCTGAGAATTGGGAATTCTGAGAATTGCCATAAGACGCATACTATGGGCAAATATGAGCCCAATAAGCTAAACAAATTAGCCAATAAGAGAATACAGTTCCCAGTGAATTAGCTTGTTTCATAATTAGATGCTATAAGGATATAATGATTTTAATATTACTTTTACACAACTAGATTCCAAAACTATTGAATTTCTTTTATGAAACTATGAGCTGAAAAGTATTAAACCATCATCTTTTATGCAGCTTTTGAAATGCTGGATATTAACTTCATATCCAACCAAATTTCAACAACATGCTTACAAATACGGTGAAAGTATGGGATTGTAAACAATATTAGTCCTGTATGCTATGTGAAACATATAATTGAGTTATTGAATACTTAAAGGCTGTCACCATCTACAAGGTTAGTAAAAGCATATGATATTATGAGCCAGAAACTGATGATCCAAATCTACAGGTGACTTGCCAATTGGAGGATTTTCCGTCATTAGGAAAATTGTGCTACAACAGGGAACTAAGTACACCTACATCGACCCGGCATGTTATGGCAGCGTGAGTAACATTGACAGCCACTTTCCACTTCATTAGCTAGATACTTTAACCGGAGTCCGAAGACACCTGAGTGATAAATAATTTATTATTAGTGTTTACCTTATCGGATATTTTTTTGTAAAGAAAATGTTGAACTGTTGGTGTAATGGTTCAGCAACAGATTGTTCCTAAATAACGCCTGGGTTTGCCGCTATAGATCATATCGCAGTGAATACATCAAAAGAGCGCAAATCAAGTTATGTATAACGAAGTCTCAGTCTTTTGCGTTCATATGCATATATGGTGTAATTTAAGTCCTAGGATTCGTTCAACGGACTTATTGAAGTGCTACATGAGTTTTGTTTAAAGAGAAGAGTGAAACAAAAATATTAAAAATTAGCGACTGAATATTTTTATTTGAACATAAAAGCGCGCCAGAGTCTAGCCCATTATAATAATATATGTATGCAAAAGAGGTTCAATTTCTGAATGACTCAATATACCTGTGTGAATTGATCATGATGTATTCTTTTGAATCGTTTTTTACTTTCATTTGATGCTGAGTGGGGTCTAGAACAAGCGTTACTTATGGAAATGATAAGAAACACTCATATTTCGGTCTAGGGGATATGTGACATTCGGCATCATTCCCCTCTTCAAATAGAATGAAAGAATTAATGAAGAGAAAGTTGTTACCCATTTTGTAAATACTGATTGAAATAAAACAGGGCTGCACAACGGCTACATTTTGTGAGAGCCACGTAGAGCTTAAAGATTTTTCTCATATCTCGCTCGTTGGCTGTTCCACTGACTTTAACATTGGATTTACCAAGGCTAATATCATTTAAAGTTTTAAATCAGCTCCAGAATTATATATCGGCTTGATGACTCTTTAAATTATGTATTTGATTCTTATAAATACATAACATTTCGTTGATGACTGTAGAAACTTAACTTTTTTTTTACAGCACTGAATAAGCACTATATTTATCAGTTGTGATGTAGGTATTCCACAGAATGTTAGGAATGATTGTTTTAGAATTTTTAACAAAATTCCATAAAATTCAAGCCGGATTTCTAACAGAGTTTTGAGAAAGATTCTTTAAAATTTCGGATAACATTTTCACTTTTTCCAAGACTAAATTTTAACTTTCCTACGGTGTTCGGGTCAATATGAACGAAACGCACTTTGAAAGCGCCACAACTTTTGTTTGTTACTTCCTTTAGTTATGAAATTTGGTGACTTTGAATGTGTTGTGGAAAATAAGAGTTTCATAAATTGACGCTTATATTGAGCTGTTCGGTAATCCAATCCGCATGGTTATTAAATTAATTAACTCATTACGCGTGGTATAGATGGACAAATTATGGGTGAAATTATGAAAAAAATCTACGTGCTCGGCTGGGATTTGAACCCAGGACTCTTGTATGCTAGACGAGCGCTTTACCAACTAAGCTACCGAGCCACTTGGTGACCCAACAACTGAGTTGGTTACAAGTTTAGAATTCAAATCCCTACAGACCACGCGGACCCCTTTCATAACCCATATCCATCCATCTCATATCACAACACACATGGAAAGAGCGAGTGCGATTTATTTAGTGTTGAAACTGTTTGCCTATCGTACCTACATCGCTTCTACAATAACTGTATTGTGGAAGAGTAAAGATGTGGGAAGGCTATCAACGTGTCGTTCTCACTCAAGTGACGACATGACTACTACAGAGAGGCAGTAACACTCTAATATAAATTGACGCTTATATTGAGCTGTTCGGTAATCCAATCCGCATGGTTATTAAATTAATTAACTCATTACGCGTGGTAAAGAGATAATGATAAGATAAATGATAATTTCACCCATAATTTGTCCATCTTTACCACGCGTAATGAGTTCATTAATTTAAGAGTTTCATGTTTGAAAATTTTTGTAGGACAATTCTGAAGGGCTAATAAAAAAAAGGTTACGTTTAAGGTGTTCAGGTCATATTGACCCGGATTTGACCTACGAATTTTTCTCCAAATATAAATCTTTTGTACTCAAAACTATCGTCAAGGCTTATATTTTGTAAATATGGCTATAAAACTTGGTTTGGTATTTTTGCAAGAGTATTTGTAAGAGCAAAATGCATTTGTTGTGAATTGTGATACATAGTTTTTGTGAAAATGGTATCTAATCAACTAGTTAGTAGTTCAGGGTGCTACTGGTTACCACATGGCTAAGGGGCCAATTCTGGAAGTCATTAAACGGTTCCCAGGGCATCCGGAGTAGTGGCCAATTTATGTATAGCAACATTTCCCATATGGACTTTTTTTTTGAACATTCTAGGAAGGTTAAATGATTTTGAGGAATTTCTACCCGACCAGTGGATCACAACTGAAATATTACAGAGCTTGTTACTTATAAAGGATTTTTTTTGTGACAAAATAGTTAAAATAACAAAAATTATAACAAAATTTCATCTACATTAATTAAAACTGAAACAAAAAATGTGCAAATTTAAACAAATATATGACTCATTATGTTCTAAATTAAACAAAGATGTAACTCATTGCGTTATCTTCCAAAACTAACTTATAACAACATTTGTTATTTTCTTAACAGGAAATAAAACTGACCATGTATACGCAACAATTCTAAGATACGTTGTGTTATGATAATTATTATAATTAAAACAAATTTAAATCAGCATTCGTTATTATAACTGATTTTATTTTAATTGTATTATAACTTCCTCAATCAACTCAGAGGGCTTCTTACATATATGAAATAAAATTTGTTATTTGTAACAAATTTTGATATAATTGTTATACAATCCTGTTGTAATCCACTGGTTGGGTAAGCATAATTCACACAGAATTATTAACAGGATTTTCGCTTAATATTAAAATTCAAACGAACTAAAAAAATCAATATTCTAGCACATTAAACATTGACATAATAATACAAGATGAGATTCTGACACATTTCTTTGTGGACGTCTGACAAATTTCTAAGCTAAACACTTACAGAATGCAAGATGACATTTGTAGAAACAATCAAAGTGAGATTCTGCAAAATGCAGAACACAAATCATACTGAAAACTTCACAAGGATATCAGTTAATCAAGGAAGAAATTATTACTGAATCTTAAGCAGTACCCTACCAGTGGATTACTACAAAATTGTATCACATTTATGTCAAAATTTGTTTTAAACAACAAAATGTGTTTCATTTTTGCTTAAATCACACCGAGCAGGTCGAGGAAACTATAACTAAATCAAAGCAAAATCAGTTATAATAAAAAAGTCTTTTCGAAATCTGTTTTAGTTAAAAACAATTAGTTATTAGTAATTTGAAGTCGAATGGAAGTAACATTTTTTTTATAATTCTGATATGAGAAATAACACAATGAGTTAGATTTTCATTAAATTTGAAACTCAAACTTGAAGTATATTTGAACATAACTCACTATTTATATTTGTGTTTAAAATACAACATATTTTGTTTTAATCTTGTTAAATGTGAATGAAATTTTGTTATAATATGTTATTTTTACTACCAACCAGCCAAAATTATAACATATAACAAAATCTGTTACACCTCTGTTGTAATCCACTGATCGGGTATGCTTAGTAGCATTCCTATTATTTTTTTCAATTTCTCATTAAGAAAGTTAACACACTGTATTTGGCTCGCAACACAAAATGTCTCTTATAGCCACAAATTGTTTCACTGCGCGGAAGTTATGGTCATTCTCACACCCAACGAAATAGTCAGTTACATTGTTGTCGAAAATGGAAAAAGGAAACACGCGCCATCAGATTACCAGCGGAAAATAGACCAAACGGCAGCACTCTTGCGATGCGATGAGCAAATAGTGAAAGGGCAGCATTCCGGGGTAAAACACGTGCTTAATATCAAACAGTCGCTACATACATACTTTTTGTAGATCAGTCGCTTGATTTTCTGCTTCCACACGAACAGCATGAAGATCAGAAAGCCCTGTATGCAGTTGCAGACGTCCGAGATGTAGAAGATCCAAGCGACGTTGTTCACGGCCCACGAGATCACCTCCAGCGACCAGGTCACGCCCATCACGATGAAAAGCCGCAGGTACAGGCCGAACCTAAAACGATTGGAAACCCTATCTTAGATTAGTGCGAAAAATCATCACAATTGTCGACACTACTCTGCGAAATGAACTGTAAACAGAAAGGGCCCTAATGTACACACAGGAGGACTGTTCATTATATAAAGTGGGCATCTTGATTTTGATACATATGTTTTATTTAATGATGAGATGGTTATCAACTTTCTACAATCCAGCAAACTGTTTGTGGTTGAAGATCTAAATAGTTTTCCATAAACCCCTGAGAAAAGCTGTTAGGCAAAATAAAACATTAATATAGAAATTGCCAAGCTGTCAAGCCTATCTTTAACATTCATAGATTTCGATTACGTTATTGTTTATAATTATTACCTTGAAATTTCATTGTTTTGAAAGCTCTTTTATTCTCAGATTAAAAGACGATTGCGATTTCATTGATACATCAAAAAGAGATAGCATGCACTGAGTGTCCACTTTATAAAATGAACAGTCCTTACTGTAGGCGGCACCACCGTGCTCATGTTGACGAATGATGCCGATTAAGTGCAAATAAAACGGTGACATGTAAAAGTGATTACACGAACGAGTGGAGTTGGGTATATGCTCCAAGGACAATGAAAGTGGCGATAAAATCATGCCAATTGGCGTTCGTATTCTGATCGCTGGGTGGCTTTTATATTGCCTTGAACTCGGCTTGAATTACCGATAATCGAAAGGGCACATCTGGTGATAAGTGTTTCATTACTACCGCAGCTGTATTTACTAGTGATTAATTTTCAATATGGGAATGAAAATCATATGACTCATCATTGCATTATTTTTCCGCTTAAGAAACTAAATAAGATAAAGCTGAGTTATTAAAAAATCAATACTTGAATAATGGTCTTTAACCATTTCAATTCTGTGTGATCATTTATTAAACGTAGATTTTACAGACTCGGAAGAAGCAAAAGGCAAAAACCTCCTTTGACGATTGTAGTTTTTCTTTAAGCCTGAAATACATGACAACGTTAATAAAGATGTGCCGTAAAACGGGGTAGCTTTGATAATGCGGATAACTTTGATAGTAGGTGACTCACAACATACTAAACGAAACAACGTAATTTCTGTTGATTAGTTAAGCAGAACGACTGCAAAAGTAAAGAGAACTAGTATGCCACTTAATGCCAGAACTATTTTCGTAGGAATCGAGAGCATTTTAGGCTCTATATTCATATACTAAGACTTTATGAGATTTTAGCATTTTTCAAACGCTTTCAAATAATTTGTTCTGCGGTCAGTATTTGATGATATTTTAAAGAATCCGTCCGTCGCTTATCTCTGACAACCCAGTTATAGTGGTACATGAATGCGGTCTCAAATCTCTTAGCGACAATCATTTTCACAAATTGAGGCCATTTTTGTAATCGAAGTCAGAAATTCCTATTGATAAACACCTAGAGGTGTGCAACGCCCTGTTTGCTCTAAGAAATTCATTCAGTTTTGTTCGAAATATACAGTTTTATAATCACAAACGTTTGTTTTATGTTGAATTCAATGTCTAAACGTGAATATCAATCGATGATTTTTTTTTTCAAAAAAAAAAATGTATATCATACCAATTCATATTATTTGTCATGCATGTTTGAACTAAAAACACTTGTATGTGAATTTTTCCGTAAATTCAGTTATTTTATGCTCAAAATCTAATCCACTCTGCTAACATTCATCAATCAATTTCCAACTGCAATTATACAAAAGTAGTTTGGTTGTCGATTTTAATGTGGTCAGATATCCATTATTAAAGTTACCCGAAAAACGAAAATAAACTTTTGATTATATGAAAAATTATCGAACAATTTAAAATGAATCCTTATACGATCTATCAACTGTAATCGATAACTGAGATACCAATACTTGTTTTGAAAATATAAAATAAAACTCTTTGAAGCAAAATGCAGTTAAATTCAGATTTTCTTCCAAAAAACTATCAAAGCTAACCCGTTTTACGGTACAATGAATTTTAATTATTGAAAAAAAAATCACAATAATTCTGAATCTACTATATCATATAGGAGAAGGTTTCGACCGTGATTGTTTTAAATTATTATTGTTTTATGGCTATATCGGTCATGCGACTCAAAGGTAAAGGGAGTCTATAGAAGTAAATGATGGAAACGCAGTCAGAGAATTTGTCAATTCCCAATATCAGTCATCGATCGATAGAACCGTTCGGTTGATTGCCGTCAGTATATGAGCACATTGAAGCCTCCTGTATTTTGCCTGTGTTGGTAGCAAAGCTCAAAGCTTCGAGCCAACCCTTTTCCAGTAGAGAAGCTAGGCAAAATACAGGACGCTTCGATGCTTACTGACTTTAAAATGGCTTGCTCAATTTTCACCACCTGATTAAATTTCAATCTTGTCGCTCCCTTGCGACGCCTATGCACCTATTCGTTTCCAACATTTACTTCTATAGACTCCCTTCACCTCTGAGTCGCATGACCGATATAGCCATAAAACAATAATAATCTACTATATTATAATAAATTTAGAATATGTTTTTTTTTTCACACGAAGTGACCACAGCACGTGTAATTGATAATCATCGTTTTCCATCAAATTTTCATCAAATGTTCGTTCACTTTAAATATTAAAAACAAAAAACTTTTGAACCCCTGTTTGCAAATTTGACAAAACCCCTTATTATACTTTGGCAAATAAAGCTCTCAGTCATTTGATATGCGCAAATGTTTTACACTAAGCCTGTGAAAAATCAGACTCTATTGTTGACATTTTAAAAGCTTCCTTCTCAAACATAGCAGAAGCCTCTCAGATTTCAATGATATTTTTCTGATTGTGTATACCTTGACTAACTAAGCCACTTTGCACACTTAGTTTTTCAAAAATTTATCTGGACTATCTTTTGGAAAGGGTAAACAATTTTTGCCAGATTTTTTTTTTTTCAAAATAATGTAATCAAAAAATGGCAACTCCTACAAAAAAGTGTTGAGGATAAATGTCTAAATTTTTGAATAAAAATACAGAAAACAAACTTTTTGAGGCCTACACTGAGAAAACATGATTTTCTAAATTTGAAGTCGATTCAAAAATATATTGTTAGTTTTTATATTGATAAAATTTGGTCTCAAGCTAGGTAATTATGTTAACTGCTAACCGTCCATACATCACGAGATCGGCACTTTTGTGGAAAAAAAGTTTTTCTAACAAAAAACTGTTTCTTGTTTTGAATAAAATTTTAAAAAAATCAATTCAATTTAATTTCAAACAAAACTGAAAAGTTCAAGTCACAATTTTCTCAAAATTCATTGAAATTACATGAGCTAACTAAATGAATGAAATTGTTTCTCAAGAAAGTCATAATCATCTCAGAATTCAATAAATCTCAATAAGCGAGCCAGTCTAGTTCAAACCTACAACTTTGCTGAAAAGAACACGTATTTTTTTTTTTCTAGTAACTGTTGAATTTGGATTCTCTTAATGGTATTTTTGAAAAGATTTTCTTCAATTCAAATATAAAAAAGCTCTTGCAGTTTTTGCAGGAAAAGTTGCCTCATTTATGGCCATTCACCCAGCTCCATGAGATTCTGACATCAGAAGATTTCACAGTTTTTCACTGAAATTCGCTTCAAACTCTTAAAAGATAAGAAATATAAACTTGCAATGTTTCGATATGGTATCTCCCTTTGGATTTTTTTTTGCACTTCCTAGACTAACTTCTGCAAAGGGCATATAAAATTAAATGATTTTCATGATTTGACAATTTATTACTAGAAAAGGATGCATTTGATTTAAATGGTGTTTTCGAAGAAGTTTCAGTGAATAACAAGGACTATTAGAAACCTATACACTGATACCAATAATCATAGTAAATCTACGTTAGATTGTATGTAAAGCCGATTTTCTCAAAACCATACCCTTCGATTTTCAATAAGGACTATTCACTAATTCTTCGAAGACACCATGTTAATCAAATACACCGGGTTTAAGTTATACATTCTCAAATAATGAAAATCCTCCAATTTGCTAGGCCCTTTTTCAAAACAAAGTCTAAGAAACATTGAAAAATATGGGAAATGTCATGTCGAAAAGTTACTACAGTTAACTCTCCCTTACTCGAAATTCCGTATCTCGATATCGAGTTAAAAAAAATAGTAAAAGTTGGTTTTCATGGCTAACTCCATGGTCCCTTGGATCGCAGTTGCATTAGTTTTGTGATCTGTAACTCGATACCTCCCTAACTCGATGATCCCTTCAATATAATAAGTTTCATTCAATTCAGAGAAGGTAAGCGTCAACGCTATTTGCATTTAGGCCTGAAAATGTTCTTATTCTTTTTGGATTCCTCAAACAATTTCTTCAGAAATGCTGAATATTATTTTTTACTTTGTCTAATAGCTTTGAAGGTATAAATTTAAAAAGGTTAGCAAAATAATAGGCCATGTGCCGAGGTCCGGTGTGATAAGCATACAAATTGAGCTATTTGCACGTTTTAGCGAATGATCATTGAAACCGATTCGGAATGACCCATTTTTTTCTTTTTGATCCAATTGAGTAGATTCAATTAATACATTTCCGGCACAGACAATTTTTTACCGTGCATTTTAATCTACATTATTTCTGAGTCATGATCCACCCCTGCTCAATTCAACAAATGAATTCTAATATTCCCCGTTAACTCGCTTTC
Source organism: Aedes aegypti (assembly GCF_002204515.2). NCBI lineage: Eukaryota > Metazoa > Arthropoda > Insecta > Diptera > Culicidae > Aedes > Aedes aegypti. The sequence continues at coordinate 183,256,000 of NC_035108.1, read as the reverse complement.
CCTCAGTTCATATCTATGCAAATGACTGTGGCACGCCTATAACCCACGAAGCGTTTGATTAATAATTTCCTGCCCTAATATAATGGAACATATTTTCCACGCAACTGGACCAACTGGAATTTTCTAAATTAATTCAATCCCTTGACATAACTCCCCCATCGCTGCTTCGGTTTACACCTACCTATCGCGATCGTTGTCCAGTTTGGAATGGCGTTTGGAATCTCCCCGTCGCACCATTGACGTTTCCCGCTGAATTTTAATGATTCGCACAGCGGTTATCACGAAGAAGAACATGTTCGCAAACACCAACAGCAACAGTGGGAGATACATGTAGAAGAATTCCACATACTTGTTTTCTGAAATGATTAATTACGGAAATATTAACTCCCAACACGCGGAAACGTGCTCCTTACCGATGATGAAGCACCTTGTGACACCGATTTGGGGCCTGAAGTTTGGCGGGATGAGCTCGGTGTGGTCGAAGATCAGCGATATCGTAATCAGCAGCAGTGGACAGCCCCAAGCGTACAGGGAATACAGGGCGAACTTCTTGCGTTCGGTGCTTTTGGCTCCACGGACACCTCTGTGAATGAATAATATGATATTTACATTATTTTGTTTTCGATCAATGTAGGATCAATCATTTTATTTACTCTAAAACAATTGGGAATATAAAAGTATTTTATAAGAAAACCTGAAAAATGAAGAAAAGACAATCGCGACTTCATAGAATTATTATGTTTCAATCCTAAATTATCACAAAGCATGGAAATGACCAGCTGAAACATACGTCACTTTTGATTCATAATTGGGTTTTATTCGATAAAAATAATCTGAATATGAAAATTTCATTATTGTTTGTTCACATGCTTGCTCAGAAAAATTCTCGCAAATTTTAACTTTATTCTTCCGTAAATTTAGCATCTGTGTACAAACAAATTTGTTTGTCATGTTAACACATAATATTTGAATCTTTGGGTTTTACTGCAAAACCACAATTGTAAAGATTCACAAGCCAATAGAGATGGGCATTTTTTGATCAGCAGCAGCATTTTGCTTCTTCTTTTTGGTTCGGGCAGGGGGAATCGACAAAGTATATCATTAATTTCGGGGGAAAAGTGTACGAGAAATTGCTCAAAACTAACAATAAGTCAATTTTTGTTGTCATCGGTGACTTTAATTCAACAAATTTCTCATGGAACAATTCGCAAAGCAATTCCAACGGCAGAATGTTATTTGATAAGTGCTCTTTAGGATATTTCTTATTAAGATTAATTAATTAATTAATTAATAATTAAATACTCTGATAAAAAACTCTGATTAAAACACTTCTACGATTGATTTGGTCTTAACCGACTTTAATCACCGGTTGCGCCAAAAGTGAAATTAAAATTTGAATTTATGTAGCGAGTACCACCATAGCGCGTGGTCACTTACTCTCAGTGTGTCCAACTCAACACCAGCAGGCACAGTTGATTGCTGCATACTATTGCCCACGAACGTAGAAAGGCTTGGTAAGTATCGAACACCATCACTCTATCCTCTTCTACTGAGTAGGGGCAACAGAATTTAGTTAAATAAGTTAGAATCAAATGGTCGCATTCGATAGTCGTCGGTAAAACACGTCGTCACTTTGATCCGCAAACTAGAGTGTGTTTGCGTATCGTTGTAAACGGTGTTGTTCTTTAAACGCGAGGGTGTTTTTATAGTGATTATATGACCGCTGACCTCCGGACGTTATATGTGCGTTAACATGATTTGCCTTTCAAGCCGGATCACACGCGGTGCCGGCCAGTTTCACGCGACGGCGGTTGAAAGTGCACTTTTATTGCCAGACAATCAGTGAAGTGCAAATTGAATCGAATGCTCGCCATCGCTCTGGTGAATGGTGTATGCTGTTGCTGCTGGAAATCGAAACGCGAGATTGCTGAGACGAATGAACTATTTGGGGATCTAGGACGGACAATTCGATTGGACTGGGATCGGATTGAAGGTCATTGGCGGATAACAGGACTCAGGAAATTAAAAACTTCCTTTTTAAATCTGTTGCGTGTCCATTACAACGGCTACTGATTGGTAATAAGGATAGATTTGCATGCAGTGCGCATCGTACCTTCGTGCTGAACGTACACTAATTTTCCCTGCTCTTGGAAGTTTTTAAAAACTACCTAAAGCAATAATACAGTACTTTTCAGAGCTACAAAACGATTGTACCCCGTTTGGCATAAAGTCGTTTGGCATAAGGTCGTTTGGCATAAAGCCGTTTGGCATAAAGCCGTTTGGCATAAAGTCATTTGGCATAATGGTCGTTTGGCATAATGGCCGTTTGGCATAATGATTGACTTAGAATAAATATCGGCATTTTTTAAGCTGTTATCGAGATCAACACCACCGAGCCCATAGCAAAACAAAAAAAATGGTAGGTTCTAAACAAGCGTGGTGTTCGTTCAAAGATTTTCCAAGCTAAGAATTCTAAATATTGTTGTGACTTTAGAGAGCATTTCTAAATAAAACTCGTGACGGGTCTCTACATCTCAGAACATAGAGTATCTTTGAGCTTGTTGCGATACACATATATGAAAACAGTAAATTGGCAAAGAAAGTTCGCAGTTATTCATCAATGGAACTCTCATAGAATGTTTCGCTGCAGATCAAGCTCTGTCCCAGTTTGGACGTAACGATCGATAAAAATAACTTGATAAAAGAATGGATTTTTTTTGCCATATATCAAAAGCTCTAATCCAAAGATCTATCAATGCGACTTAATGCAAAAATAGCCTTTTTACGAGAGCCGATTATTTTTCATTTGTAATGTTTAAGGCTCTATCGCAAAAAAATCTGTTCACAGCATAGCTCAAATGAACATCACATCTTAAAAATAAATATTTGTGGCAAAACTTTCTAACGGTTCAATATAAATTCTTATTTTGGAAGTGTTCATCAAAAACACCGTCTATAATCGAGAGAAGGGAAAATTTATGATTGTAATAATAATTTTTCCAGCATATCTCGGAGGGAGATCACGCGTTTGTCCAAAAAAGTATATGTTGAATATTGGCTTGTTCTAAAGTAATTACCATTCGAACAACACATCTGGCAAGAATTGATAAAATGGCAAAATATAAAAATGGTTAACATAAAGCATTACTAAATAATCAAATTTAAAACAGTATGAATAGAAAGAACAGCCTATTTTTGAAAGAATGCAAAATTTATAATTAAACCAATAGAAGAATAGACGCCAAAAATTATTGCGGCATAAAAAAACGAAAACACATAAAAAAGTGCGTTCAGAATCATCGAAGCAATTGTGCTACTCTTCCCCGACTGCCATTTCCCCGAATGACTGGTTTCCCCGAAAATTGGTGACGAGAAAGAGCGATAAACAGTCAAAAGAAGGAAGTATTCTGTCATTCTCGGCTACACATTTTGGCAAAAATGCTGAGGACGGTAAAACTCGAAAAAACCGCCAATTAAATAAAGAAGGGTGCATATGAATGGAAGAAAGGACGTTTCTCCGGAATGCGAGCTTTCTTCCAAGGGTGAAATGGATAATGTTGATAATTGCATCGAAATGAGCAATCAGTTCTATGCTCTATACAAATTTTCCGAACACTAAACCGAAGCAGCCTCTAGCCCAGGCTATTTGATTCAAGTGAGGAAGCAAAGAGTGCCGCCTATCACGATCAGTTGTTCCGAATTTGGGAAATTTAGGCAGGGAAATCAAGCATTCCAAATCGCAAAGAAAGGAGACTGTTTTGCCGGAAACTCTTAAAGATCGCGAACTTCTTCTCAAACATCTTGAAGAGAAGAAGCACAAATTTTTTACTTATGACGACAAAACTGAACGTTTGTTCAAAGTCGTCTTGAAAGGTCTCTCAAGTGACTATAAGTCACTTGAAGAGATCAAAAATGGAATTCATGATTTACTTGGATTTTCCCCAGTCCAAGTAATCATTATGAAAAAGAAAACCTAATCTGGCATTGTTCGGAAAGGGCTTTCTCAAGAATATTATTTAGTTCACTTTAGCAAAATTGATCTAAATAATATCAAAGCTTTAAAAAAAGCTAGACTTGTGTTCGATGTCCGTGTGACACGGGAACATTTACAGATATCTGGAGGAAATTACCAGAACCCCACTCAGTGCCGTCGGTGCCAAAAATGGGGCCATGGTACAAAAAATTTCCGCATGGATGCAATGCATGATTTGCGGAGGTTCTTCTTACGCTAAGGACGTCTGTCCAGTGAAGGAAGATACAGATAAGATCTTATGGGCCAATTGCAAGGGTAATCATAAGTCAAATTTTCGGGCTTGCCCTTCGCGTAGGCGAGTTGTCGAGACTCGTGCCAGGCAGATGAACAGGAATTTCACTGGTAGAGTAAGGTACCCCGGGGCAAGTGAGAACCCGGGGTAAGTGGGACATTCCGTCATAGTTTGTTAAGGAAAAGTTTTTCAGGGGGGTATTCTTCTAGAAAGTTGAAGATATTATGATAAGGAAAGTATTTAGTACAAAAAATATTGTTATTTTTTGTACCATGTGTTCCATGTAACAGTTGTCAGCTCAGCACCATTTTCAACTTGCATGATAAATTGTGACACGTTCCACGTTCTGCATTGGTTCGCAAAAAATAATTGTGCTTTAAATCGAATTACCATCGATAAGCTACAACTTAAAGTATTGTTACAAGCTGCTTACGATAAACAGATATTTGGTTTTAATTTCATATGAAAATTTCTATAGTCTAACTTACCCCAAAATATCTTTATACCCGGGGTAAGTGGGACCTATCGAAACAAGCACCAAAATCAAGACTTTTCCTACACGTTTTAAACATTTTCCTAGAGAGTAGCACTAAAACATTCAAACGAGTGATTTTAATCAAAACAAAAATCAATCATATATTACGTAATTGGTGAATAGGAAGAAAAAATGACTAATTTTTCTAGATTTTTTTTTCTATTTTTATTTTTGAAATATGAATTTAAAATTGAACGGATACAGAGATAAAATTTAAAATACATCATGAGAACGATAACTATACTATTTTTATTGAGCTTTATTTGATATTTCTATAAAATTCAGTAGTTGCGGAAAACAGTTCCATCCAATTAGGTGGTTTTCCGCTATACATACAGTAATAACAAAATAAATAAAATATTTAAAAATTCGACAATTATTGAAAGTTTACGTGCTGCATTACGATTGATAGCCTATAAATGATTTGAGTACCCATTCTAATTGTTTCAAATCAAATAAAAAAAAAATGCTGCCACAGGAAACTTCTACTTCTCCTCTTCGTCTACCGAAAATTCTAACGAAAAAGCATCAGATAATATATCCACTTCAAGTGATATGTCTGCCTTTGATTATATTTTTCTAACCGAACAATTTAATCTAATGATTGATGCAATGTTCAAAGCCACCACTATGACTGAAGCAGTCCAAGTAGGTGAAAAATGTATTAATCAAATTGTTATTGGATTACGTTTTTCTAATGGATCCAATAAATAATAATTAAAATATTTTAAATTGGAATGCTCGTTCCTTGAACGGTAAAGAGGGCAAGCTGTTTAATTTTCTTACAGCTAATAACGTGCATATAACAGTTATTACTGAAACGTATTTGAAACCTGGATCTAAACTCAAAAGAAATCCTAACTTTTTTTGTTTATCGTAATGATCAACTTGATGGGGCATGTGGGGGAGTTGCAATCATCATTCATAGGCGTATAAACATCAACTGTTTTCGTCATTTGAAACTAAAGATTTTGAAACTTTAGGTGTTTCAGTTGAAACACAGCTTGGTAAATATACTTTCATAGCTGCCTATTTGCCTTTTCAGTGTTCTGGACAGCAAGTTAATTTGCTCCAAACTGACTTGCGAAAATTGACTCGCAATAAGTCAAATTTGTTTGTCATTGGTGACTTTAATGCCAAACATCGGTCAAGGAATAATTCTCAAAGTAATTGCAACGGCAGAATTTTATTTAATGAGCGCTCTTCAGGATATTTCTCAATTCAATACCCTAATAGACCTACATGTTTTTCCTCTACTAGAAATCCTTCTGCGATTAATTTGGTCTAAACCGACTCTAGTCATCTTTGTAGCCAACTGATTACTCATGCTGATTTTGATTCTGATCATGTCCCTGTTACGTTTCAAATATCCCATGAAGCGATTCTCAATCCTATCAGCTCCACTTTCAATTATTTACGAGCCGACTGGAATATATATGAAACATATATTGACTCTAATCTTGATGTTAACATTTGAGCATGAGCATGAGCATGATTGACCGCCCGCAGTTGCTACTCCATTATTGCAAGAACAGCTGTACTTACACAGGGAACCAACATATGCTACTCAGGATCAGTAGCATCTTCAATGTATAAGTACTGGTGCTCTCATTATTATAACAAACAATACCGGCGCCGGCTTCGTCCGAATGCAGGTCAACTTGGGAATGGGAGGGAAATGTTGACGTGTTACTTGCTTCATGGAAGCCGAGGAGTCCTCTGCACTTCCACAAGAAAACACTGGGAGTTTGGATATGGGTATGAGTGTTGCAATACGCGATTCCATACTTATGGTGGGTAGTGTATACACAAATGATCGATACCGAAATCGGACACGATCCGGATTCCGTCGCTCACCCACAAAGAAGCATGCAACAGATTCAACGGATCAAACACTACTGACGCGTCGATTTTTTTTCACTCGCACACTTTGTTTTCGTTTTTTTTCTTCCGAAAAATGCGAATTGGACACAATTGATCCGGATTCTGCCGCTCGCCCTCAAAGGAGCATGCAACAGATTCAACGGAACAAACACTACTCTCTAATCTTGATATTAACATTTCTTTACAAACAAAACTGTTGACAATGCTCTTGAAACTTTAAACAAATTCCATTGTTGAAGCCAGGAGCATTGCAATTCCAAAATGCGAAGTAAAATTTGAATCCGTGATTATAGACGATGATCTTAAACTCTTGATCCGTCTTTGAAACGTGAGGAGAAGGCAATTTCAACGCACTCGCGATCCGGCTATAAAAATTATATGGCAGAATTTGCAAAAAAAAATTATCGAAAAACGTTTTTCACAATTAAGAAACAAAAATTTTGAAATTAAAATTTCTAAATTGGAGCCTGGCTCTAAGCCCTTTTGGAAATTATCTAAAATTTTTAAAAAACCTCAGCAGCCAATACCGGCATTGAAAGAGGAAAACAAATTATTACTAACTAATTGCGAAAGAGCTCAAAAACTTGTTATGCTTGAAGTTCGAAAGCGCAATTTCAATTAAGCACTTACTAGTCCAATAGAAAATCAAGTTATTCAGGACGGACTTCGAAAATATTCTCAATCAAGAGAACGTTTTGGAAAATTCCTGGGAGACTTGATTTGGAGCAAGTGAGATCTATTATTTAAAAAATCAAAAATATGGTGGCTCCTGGCGATGTACAGTGGCCCAAAGCTGGCCAAAAGTCAAAAAAATGAAGTTTGCAAATTCCATCTTGAAAATTTTTTCTTGATTTCTTCAGTATTGAATAACAATTCCTAAAAGTTTCAGATCGATTGGTGTATATTTTGATTTTTCACAGCATGTGACCTGGAGAGATGTCAGCTGAAATTGTCCCTTTTGAATTCTTCAAATTTCGTGAAGGTTGTTCTATAGAAATTGCAGTTTCTGTACTAAATCATGGCCAAACCTTCCGCAACCGGTCTCATTCGAAAGAATATACCTTAAGCTTTGTTTTGAAGATATTTCAAACCATATTCGACATGTTTACCATTTGAGAATATCAAGAAGTGTATAACATAGAGCACCTTCAAAAATAAGGCATTTTTTTCAAAGGTAGTGCAAGATATCTGGGAAACGCTCTAAAATGATCATTTACCCCTCAATGTGTGGCAAATATTCCATGGTATTCGATGTACTATAGCTTCACTTGCGCTTTTTTGCGCCAAGATAAGACAAATTATTTTTTAGTTACACTACGAATCAGCCCATTAGGCCACCTCCCTTTATATGAATATCGCATTTTTCACCTTTATAAGCTCCCGAATAGATTCAATAACCACCTCAAGCTTGCTCACGATATTTAACTTCAAATTGGCATCAAAATAATGACGTTTCATTTGATTATGATCTGGATACGGATTTAATTGATTGAATTACAAAAATGTGCTATTTTAAACAAATTCTGTCAAATGTACCGGAAATATCGATTTTCTGTTTCAGCGACTATTTCTATCAAATTACCTCTCAAAATCATGTTTTGTCAAATAATTAGCATTTTTTAATGTTTTGAGTGAGAATTGTACTTTTGGCCAGCATTTGTATGGGATGCGGCCACTGTGCGATGATGGAATTTTCTAATCCTCATCAAGAAACTTCCAGAAAGTAGCTTATCATTTGTTGCGGCGTGCAACGGGGTTTTACTCTGGTGAGCATGAACGGAACGATCTGTTGATCGTCCGCTAACCTGATGCTTGGTGCAACAGGGCACAGGACCGATAGCTCAACTGGAAATGGACTTCTGTTTTGGCTTCCAATGATGAAGGAGGGAGAGGCGTTTTGATTCACTTGACTACTGTATTTCTAATTTGGTTACGTTATCTTACAAAGGTTGAAATAAAACTGATCTTAACTGATAAATGATTTAACGAAAACTGATTGAAACTGAATCGAAACTGATGATGGTTTTGCGCATGCAAGCCGCTTATATAGGCGGCAGGTACACAAAAGTCTTGCATGCGCAGCGGTGTGAGGATGATGGAAACTTCCACTGCCTGGACGATGCTGCAGTGGGTTCGATGATGATGATGATGGTTGTGCTGGTGGTGGTGCAATCTTTTTGGTTGGTGCGTTCACGCTATACATAGCTGGCTAGATGGATGGTTAACGATCAACACTCCGTCATCGTAATCATCGTCATCATCGAAACTTCAAAAGCAGTTTTTCTGTTCAAAACTAAACATTATTCTATGAAAATGTGTTCACAGTGTTTCGGTTGAAGAATAAAATACAGTGAACACATTTTCCTGTAAATTTTCTTGATTTGAACGAAAAAACTGCTTTTTTAAATTCCAAAATCAATGTCGGATCCTGCCTCCTTAAAGGAACGAACAGAAAAGAGATACAAATTGTGCCTTTCGCGACAATATGGCGACAGTGGGTTATTTTCCGTTCCCTATGTTGATGCTGCAAACCGGGTAGTGAAATGCAAGGATGTTGATGATGGAATATTCCGGCGCTTCCTGCTACCAGCGCTTCTCAAATTGCTTCTTGTGACGTTAGGATGGAACATCAATCTTAGTTGATATATTTAAATTGAAGATGAATCGAGGCCAAAGTTCAAATTTTCAAGAGCACGGATCTGGAGAACCAAACATCCGTTTGAGCTGGTACCCGAGCAGAAGAAAATAACTACTGAATACCAAATTGAGGTATTCCATACCAGATAATTTCCAATACTTACAACCTGAATGAGGTATGAATGAGCCCTGCATAGGAGGTAAAATACCTCAAATAATACTTTCTGCATATTCTACAAATACCAAGCTGATAACTTAATCAGGTATTGTAATACCTAAATAATACTTGATGGATTTCCATATAAAAGTGAAATTTTTCAATACTAGTTCAATATCTCCAGCAGTCCTCAATAGCTATCGAATACCAAAATGAAGTATTTTTAATTGTTTTAAACATTCTTTCCAAATACCATTGTAATACCAAAATGAGGTATTAATAGCTGAACAATACCTAATTTTGGTATGATACCAAAATATGGTATGCATAAGTTATTGGGGAGTTATTTGTTCCTGCTCGGGTAACGTAATCGATTGGTCACTAGCTGGTCACTAGTCATTAGTTTTCAGCTCAAACGGGTGTTCGGTTCTTCAGATTCGTGCTTTTGAAAATTTGAGCTTTGGCTTCGATTCATCTTCACCTTAACAATTTTTTTCAGTTGGCTTATTTTCCTGACAAATAGAAAAGTGCTAAGTAAATGTACTAAGTTTAAAACCAGACAAAAATCCTGCAGAAGCTTCTAGCTATCGTCCAATCAGTTTGCTTTCCTCCATCAGTAAACTTTTTGAAAAGGTCATTTTGAACAGAATGATGGTCCACATCAACGAAAATTCAATTTTTGCCAATGAACACTGAACAGTTCGGATTCCGCCATGGACATTCGACCACTCATCAACTTTTACGTGTAACAAATTTGATCCGTTCCAACAAATCTGAAGGCTATTCTACTGGTCTTGCTCTTCTAGACATAGAAAAAGCATTCGACAGTGTTTGGCATGAAGGTTTGATCGTAAAATTAAAAAAAATTTCCAACATACATTGTTAGAATAATTCAAAGTTATCTGTCAAATCGTACATTTCAGGTTAATTATCAGAACTCCAGGTCTGAAAGACTTCCTGTAAGAGCTGGTGTTCTTCAAGGCAGCATTTTGCGACCAATATTATGCAATATATTCACATCTGACCTACCTGAGTTACCTCAGGGATGTCAAAAATCCACACAGGCCTTTCCGCCAAAGGACGAAGCCTGAATATCATCTGTAGTAGATTGCAAAAAAGTTTGGATATATTTTTTTATACTTGAAAAAATGGAAGTTTTCTCCTAATGCTTTCAAAGCTCAACTAATAATATTCCCACATTAACCCAATGCTCTTTATTTTAAACCTTCAATTAGATATGTTGTTGCAATGAGAGGGGTTCTAATAAATTAGTCAGATGAAGTTAAGTATCTAGTGCTCATGCTAGATAAAAATTTATTTTCAAAACCCACATTGAGTGCATTCAAGCCAAATGTAACAAATATATAAAATGTCTGTATCCACTTATTAACAGAAAATCGAACTTTTGTCTTAAGAGCAAGCTTTTGATTTCTTAACAAATTTTCAGGCCAGCCATGTTGTATGCTGTACCAATATGGACTAGCTGTTGTAATACCAGGAAAAAAGCTCTGCAGAGAATTCAAAATAAAATTTTGAAAATGATTCTGAAGCTTCCTCCCTGGTATACCGTCATGGTACCATTCACCGTGCATTTAAGAAAAATTTGCACTTCAAAAAATTATATAACTTTTCCAAATAATTTGAAGCGTATTAGAATACCACTACGTAGCGTACAATTATATAATAATTCAGGGAAAAATCTAAAACTAGTGATGCATAACTAAAAATTACTCAAATATTATATTTGAAAATCTCATGTTAAGGTCGCCTCGTACCGTTCTATGTCACCATTTACCGTGCACACTAGTGCACCATTCACCGTGCGTATAGATTTCGCCATGATTTAATTTTGTTTCTTGAAGAAACGTTGTTGATGGAGCAACTATGTTGCTAATAGTGAGCGCACTCATTTTTATGACTGTTCAAATCTTCATTTACAATAAAATTCATAAAAAGTTTAAAAATTGGTTAAATAATTATTTTTTCATTAAAATCGTTATAGGAGGTTTGACTGTATTGTCCAAATCATTCCATATTCACTCAAAAACTAAATATGAAGTAGTTTAATGACGATATAACAATATTCGAATATTACCGAATAATTTCATGTTAATTTCGATGAAATACATCTTACTTAGAGTATCCACAATAAAAACTTGTTGAAATTTTGAAAAAAATCATACCCTATCGTTAAAATGAAAAATGTGAATTTTTGGTGTTTCTACTAAGAGTGTTGAAAAATCTTATTATCGAACAGAATTCACATGATTTTTACTACATAAACTAGGTTTTTCAAAATGCTTTGTGACAAAAATTACTTCATTTCATCAGTTCTATCTTATTTTGCTGACAAAAAAATAATTTGTGAAAGTTGTATGAATATTCTGTAGGAATTTGTATACGTGCACGGTGAATGGAGGCCGCACGGTGACTGGTGACTTAACGGTAGTACCAATGAGTTACATAGAATATCCAATGTTGAAACATTGGAACAAATGTCAAATAAAATAATTAATAATTTCAGGCAAAACTCGTTACAATCTTCTATTGCCACGGTTAATGCGTTATATGTTTAGGTTAAATAAGGTTAAGTAAATTCAAAGCGTTTTTTTTTTCTTATAAGCAGGTGAAATCAACACACCTGTAAAAAACCGAACTGCTACGGCAAATGAAATGTAATATGTTGTTAACAAAATGTTAATAAAATCTTAAATTTGTTTTACCAAATTAGGATGAAAGTGTTGTCTAATAACACAGAACACCTAAATATAAGAAATGAATGTAATGTTTGGAATGATATTAATAAAGAAATTAAAATATGGTCGTACGGGACGTCATTACAATCACTCTATCCATTTGAAGAAGCAAATCTCAAGTACCACTTGATATATCGATAGGAAAAATTTATCTAATAATTCCATATATGTAGTGCACAACCCATAAAATTGTCAGCTTTATCGGATCACTTAAACTCGAGATTTTGATGAAAATAGTGAGAGCGAGACAAAAGATATGGAAAATAACATGGTTTTCCGTGTTACCTTAAATCAGTTTTGAGCTTCAACAAATTACTCGATTTTTGAAGCTGATTCATCTTCCCTTTGATCAAAATTAAACGTCATAAATGCGAGATATGCATGATGAAAAAAAGGAAGAATGTTAGCTGAAAAATGTCGATATCAATGGTACCGTTTTGACTCCTAATCCCAACACTTAAGGCCAACATTAGTGCATTTGACACTTTGCGCTACGTTCGATTTGTTGCCAAGGTCAGCAGTCATTTTATTTTTCATCATTCATCTGCTACCGTCACCTCTCACATATAGCACGAGTGGTAGAATGAATATCGATTAGCATGACACACATATAGTGAAAGCAGCGCTTATTACGAAAAATTACATAAACAAACGAAACCGTGACGTTTCCCAGCGTACAATGTTAAAAATAATGAAGATTACAAGTCATGTAAATTTCATTTATGCGATGTAAACATGGCATCATGTAAATTTAAGTTTGAAATCATGTAAACATGTGCTATGTATCATGTAATACCTCAGGATGCTGCAGGATTACATGACATATGATTGAAGTTTACGTTTATCATGTAAATATCCATGAAACTATCATGGTCAGCTGCATGACATTTTTCTTTCAGACATTCGTTTGATCGCAGCCGAATGTCAGGAAAAACGTGTCGACTACCGTGATTGTTAACAACACTGGCCAATAGTGAATTCAAATCACCTGTAAGGCATAAATTAACTGCTATTTATGGAAATCTCATTTTGGTCACATTTAACTGTTAGCTATTAGGTTTGCGTCTCATATTTCAAACGCCTTGAAGTTCCGAACAGCACGAATAAATCGTGTTCAAATGAATAATTTCTCAAGAAGATTTATCTCAGCTAGAATTACTGTTCTCGAACTAGAGAATTAATAAAACTACCTAATGAACTACAGGCAATGTGAACTTTGCTCATGCTCACGCGTTCAATAGCTAAGAACATGAACTCGAACAGATCATGAGCAAATACGTCTCTGCTGCTTTTGACTTCTTAGTTAGATAGAGAAGACTTATGGGCCTTTGAAGAGAGAAATATGGAATGACAGACTTTAATGGTCGGTTGAAATAACTGAAACCTGATACAGAGACACGACGAAATTTTGAAAATGCGAGGAAAAAAAAAGAACGCACGAGGTCCTGATTAAGAGTTGTCCCTAAGCCACGTGGTCAGATTTTGGTCAATTTTAGACCTCACCTTTCCGTCTTATGGTCTTCTGCCCAACACCATCTTCCTCCCCATGAGCACGAAAAATTATGCTTCACTCTTCCATTAGAGCCCATTACAAAATAAGATCGCAGATAGACAACGCGATATCAGGCCTAATGCAAAACGATTAATAAATCCCTACATATTTAAAAAATGTACGGGGTTTCTACATTTAATGCAAGATTTCAATACTCAACTGTATAAGAATTTATTGACTTTCATATAATCTTATTTCATATTCGGTTCGACCTAAAATCACCTGCTATTTATTTGTTCCGCCGTGTGGGGTGACATTGGGCCTAGGGGGTGACTTTGACCGCCTCTTTCGATGCATCTCATGGCTAGTAGCAACGCCGAAAAACTAATCTATGACCATGTGCTGGATATTTGTAACGTATTCTTGAAGCTTGATACATTGTTTTTATTATTCTGGCTTTAGATTGCTGTAAAAATATTGGCCCAAAGTCACCCTTATGGCCCAATGTCACCCCGCACGACGGTTCTTAAAAGGTCGCAAAATAAAATGGGAAATCAAATTTTCATTTTTCCTGATTCAAAATTTAATAAACCGCTTGTTGATTCTTAATTTCTGACAGATGAAAACTTTGCAAATAGACCACTGCGTTCAATAATCAATAATAAAATACCCAAAAAAAATGAATACCTACCTAAACGTCCAATAGATATCGAACGACATGACGTTGAGCCAAAAGAAGCTGACCATGAACCAAAAATACACCAAATAGCCGGACACCTTGCAGTGCAGACTGCTTCCCTCGAACAGACCCATCTGTACCAACGAAAGCACCGTGTATCCGGCGGCCAATCCCAGCACATAGCACATCAGTGATTTTCCGTGCATATTCCGCAACTCCGGGATGCAGGCGTAGACGAAGAATGTGACCAGCAGGAACGGCACCGACAGAAGCATTCCTGTGGGGATAGAAAAAAAGAAAACGAATAAACGACAAATAACATGCAATTCAGATACACTAATCATCATACTGATAACGGGGGTGGAAATTTAGCGAGCCACCCAACGACAGGGACGCCGACTATACAGTGACTGACGGAAACTATGAGTCCAAAAAGAATTAGTAGACGCAAAAACATGACACTACAGTGGCGGACTGAAATGCATCTGAACTCTCTTCCGATTATATTTTAGGTGGCTACGAGGGGTCCAAAATTGGCCTAACATTCCATTCAACGGATCCCGATGAGTTAGATTGTTGGTGTCTTTGGTAAAGTTGTCCAAGAGATCAAGTACTATCCGTTGATAAAAAAATTTCTGAATAAGATTCAGCCACTAAATGACGCTAGTCACAAATTTTATTCAATTTTTCATCTAGATAAGAAAGGATGTTTTACGAGAAATCATGGATAGCCATTTAATCCATATAGATGTTAGTAGAACATTATGTTTGCAACAGTGTCTTATGTTATTTTCACGCATTTTTTCATCACTACATGTTTGTATTTTACTTCCAATTCTTATTAAAATTGTTATGTTCTACAAATGCGCTTTTCATAAAATATAATAGTAAATTAGAATCATAGACTGAGAATCACAATGGTGACATGCTAGATGTGTAACAAAATTTTACCCAGACAACCAAAATGTACGCATAACGAAATCACCTGGAGGCCTTGTACGTGCAAAATTTCACTTATAAGATGTCGCGAAAAGGCCTTCTACGTACAAAAGTGGAGGCGATATGCGTGCATATATTATGTGATGATTAATAACATACAATGCGAGTGTATAAATATTCTCCCGAACTAACCTGTTATCTTATGTGACTTAACTTATGATAACAAATGTTGATTTGACAGCTGCTACGAATTGATTCGACTTACTTTGTACAAGTGTACGGGACGAAACAAAATGTACAAATGAACTCAGAAAAAAGTGTTTTATGCGAGGTAACTCATCAATTTGACGAGTTTATCCACGGTGCTTTGCGGGTTTGATGTAATTAGTATGAATAAACGAGTTTTAACGTGAACTTTCATGCGATTTCTGGTTGTCTGGGTAGAGAGGCAGTCTGAATGTTTTGTCCGCCACTGTACCTGGTAGCTAGTTCGCACCCGTTTTAGGTTTCCATCATTTTTCGGATACGCCCTGATGGCGCCATATATCACGCTGTGCATTGGCGGGCTTGTTTCGACTAATTGGCTTATCTATACGCGGTTTGCTGTTGAGCGGGATCCGGAATATGTATGTTAGCTCAAATGGTTATGCGCTATCGCGCTATCACATTTAGTACGAACACCCATATTGAAGACGATTAAACGCTCTGGTTAATGGTTTGACAAACAGCGCAGTGGCAATTTGATAGGTTTCTAATGTCGGATGATGACTGCTGACGACCAGTATTTGCATTGGGCTATGGATCGAATGCTATTTTCCGTTGGAGAAGGTTAATTATACGCATTTGGAGTGGTTTTATGAATAATCGAACTATCAGAGGGCATCATGCAGATTAGGAAAACCAATACGTGCTTATAATCAATCACATTTTAATAAGATTGAATTCATTAGCACTGTTGCTAAGTTCAAAACATAAGAAATTAAACTATAAAAAATGTTCCATGTTTCTCTTATACGCAATGCTAATAAATCAATTACAATGGTTGTTGAAATTTGACAAGAATGAAAATTGAGAAATGGAAAGTAAAGCATTGATTATTCCTGCCATCGTTTCTCAGGCTTTTTTATATCTCACACTAAGGTCACACATTTCATTTCACCGTAATAACAACAGATGAACAGTTCGTTAGAATAAATCATTATAATTCCGTCGAAATTTTATAGATTCCGGTGATTTATACCGAAAACTTTGAAATTTTACCGTAACCCTTAATTTATTTTTCCGTTCAGCTGTGCAGATTTTACCAAAACCCGCAAAATAATTTATGTGTGTAGAAAGACACATGCAGTCAAATAAACATTTCACCGTAGTCCAGATAGATAGATAATATATAGGTAATAGATTTCAGGTTTTGAAATGGAATTTTACACAACAAAAACTGACATCTACAAAGTTGTAGTAGTAAGGTCCTTTATAAGGTATTGTTTAACCTTTACAGTACTGGGTGCCAATATCGAAATTTGAAAATTCTGTAGCTTCGCAATCGTTTGATCGATTTTGATAAAATTTTCAGTAAAAAATCATGCATTAAAAATGTCCAATTTGGTGAACTTCCAAATTTGTTGGTGTACCTAGGGTATTTCGAAATGAAAATCAAACCTTATCAAATTGATCTGAATGGTGAATTTGCAAAGATAGCTCTAAGGTCATTAATGTGAAAAAGATCATAAAACACCAAGTTAAGAAGAAAGCTCTATTCCAGTTGGGTGGTAAGGATAAACATAAAAGGAAGCTTTTGAGAAGACTTATATTCAATTCTGTACGGAAGATCATGTTACTCAAGCCGTTACACGACAACTGTACAAGAGGTCTCAAAAGTGGCCATTTGAAATCCTATTGTAACCTGTCACCGAATGGCAGAAAAAGACCGATAACACTTCATAATTCATAACATAACATTCATTCACTTCTGGGTAGAATATCATGAATTTTGAGCCATCAAAAGGCATCAATGCACGATATTTTAGAACTGTTCTGTAACCCCTGTACTACTGTCTTCCAAGAAACTTCGGAATATCTTCCTAACGAGATCACCAATGATTAATGTCGATACGGATTCATAAACTAGAAGAGTTTTTTGAGAGCTTGTAAAGAATGGTGCGAAAATTTCGAGAAACATACAAGTTATCGCGATTTGAATATATTTTGCGGTAAAAAATGAAGCTGCTAGTAGAGCGGTTAACGGTTTTTGCAGGGTTTGGTGACAAAATGTAGAAAGACAAAACGTCGATTTCCAAAATGTCGAATGCCAAAACGTTGAAAGGGGTGATTGGGAGGGGGGGGAATTTCGTGGAAGAATGATTCTCGTCCGAAAGAACAAACTATTCGACGTTTTGGGAATTGACGTTTTGTACTTTCGATGTTTAGAGAGTCGACGTTTTGCCCGATATTTTGTTCCAAAGTCTTCCTACCAGAACCGATATCCGGTGACCATGTTCGATGAGCACAAAAGTTTCCAAATTGGAACAGGTGATGTTTTTGTTATAATTTTCGATATTAAGTATCCTTGGTACCCTAACAAACGAGAAGGACGAGATACCGGTCGAGCTTCTCAAGCACGGAAGTGAGCAGCTTTACCAATCGATCCACCGAGTACTTCTGAAGGTATGGGAGGACGAATAATTGCCCACCGGCTGGTTGGACGGCCTCATACGCCCAAACTACAAGAAAGAGTACAGACTGAAGTGTGCCAATTACAGAGGAATTACCCTGCTAAATTCGGCGTACAAAATTCTGTCGCGCATCCTGTTTAACAGACTGAGACCGCTCGGAGTCTTTCATCGGCGAATACCAAGCTGGTTTTCGTGAGGGCCGTTCGACAACGTTAGCTTGCGAATGATCCTAGATAAATCCCGGGAGTATAACTTGCAGACTCACCATCTACTTCTCCTTCTTGACATTTACATTCTCACTGGCACAGAGTCTGCTTCTCAGCGTAGTGTTCTTATGAGCACTTCCACAGTTATTAACTGAGAGCTTTATTTGCCAAAGCTGCCATTTTCGCATTCGTATATCGTGTGGCAGGTACGATTATACTCTATGCCCAGGGAAGTCAAGGAAAGGATCAAGGACCGGGGTTCGAACGCAGACACCTTCAGCATGGCTTTGCTTTGTAGCCGCGGACTCTAACCACTCGGCTAAGGAAGGCCACAGACTCACCATCTGTTTATTGATATCAAGGCGGCGTACGACTCAGTGAAAAGAAATGATTTTTGGCAGATAATGTCTGAACATGGTTTTTCGGCGAAACTAATTAGGCTGATACGTGCTACGCTGGATGTTTCGAAATCAAGTGTTCGGATCGCAGACGAGGTGTCAACCTCGTTTGTGACGTTAGACGGGTTGAAGCAGGGAGACGCACTTTCAAATTTACTGTTCAACATTGCACTCGAGGGTGCTATTAGGAGATCTGGCGTGCAGAGAAATTGCACTTTTATCACAAGGTCGTACATGCCCCTTGGCTTTGCGGACGATAGCCACTTTATTGGAATCGATCACAGGTAAGTGGAAAAGGCCTTCGTGTCTCTGATGAGGGAGACAGCGAGGATAGTCCTGACCATTAAATCAACCAAAACGAAGTACATAATTGCAGGTAGAGATAGAGTCAGGCGAGGTGGTGTAGGTGCTGAGGTAGTGTTTGGTGGGGGTTGTGTTTGAAGTTGTTGAAGAATTTGTTTACCTTGGAATACTTGTGACATGTGACAACGACGTTTCCCGCGAAGTGAAAAGACGTGTTGCGGCTGCGAACAGTGTCTTTTACGGACCACGTAACCAGCTTAGGTCCCGCAGCTTGCAAACGGAAACAAAATTCGCCCTACATAAAACACTGATTCTTCCGGTGGCTCTCTACGGGCACGAAGCGTGGACGTTGAAAGAGGCAGACCGGAAAGCTCTCGGTGTTTTCGAGCGTAAAGTGCTGCGGACAATACTCGGTGGGAAACTCGAAGATGGTTTGAGGCGCAGACGCATGAATCACGAGTTGTATCAAGTGTACAAAGATGCAAATATTATCAAGCGTGTAAAGTAGAGGTCGGCGGCTTCGGGGAAGACCACGAATACGCTGGCTGTACGCAGTGGAAGAGGACCTGGCGACCCTAAACGTTCGGGGCAACTGGAGAAGTTTTGCCCAAGACAGACGAAGATGGAGCTCTACAATACGCCTGGCAACGCCACGGAAAGCCACTCAGGGAGGGGGTAGTTTTTTTTTCAAAGAATCAACCACGTGGTTTTACTGGATCAAAGAAAATGTTGTTTTGGCATATAATAGTGTTTCTAGTTGAGTATTCATAAGCTGTGGGTTCATTCAAATATTACGTAACGCAAAATTTGTCAATTTTAGACCCCCTCCCACCCCCACGTAACCGTATTTGTATGGAAAATTTTAAATTTTTGTATCGACCGTAACACTATGTTTGACTCCACTCCTCCCCCTCTTGTGTTACGTAATATTTCACGGTCCCTGTGATCATTTACCTGTTTTTTTAAAGAAATCTCAACTAAACATAATTAATTGATAAATGATCTTAAAATTTCCCATATTCTGTCAGCATCCCAATTCTGTCAGCAGTCCTTAGCATTCACAAATAAGAAGCATTTCCAGTTATCATCACACTGTCCTATTTGGCCTAATTATTCGAATTCTTTATTGGCTAGCATATCTTTCTACGCAAATCTTAAATGTTTTTTTCCTATTCACTCACAGTTCTGAAACAAATTTAGAATTTTTGGCAATCCTCCAACAGCATGAGTATTCACCCACATTTCAGAAATCATACAATTTTTTTCCAATCTGCCTAGATGTTTTTCTAGATATCATGAATCATTCAGACAGTATCTCAGAATTTCATAATATTCTCGCATAATCTGTGATCTCGCCCTAAAACCATTGGTAACCGAATGTGTAGCTCCTTGTTTCTAAGCGAATGAATGGCACAGGATGAAAATTATCACGACTAAGAGATAGAGAAGGATCTTCTCTTCATCGTAGCATTGTTGAATAACGCGTAAACCCATTCGTTTGCTCAATAATAACAAGCTACACACTCGGTTACCAATGGCTTTTAGGGCGAGATCACAGGTTATACGAGTATTCTTCCCGGAAGTCCCGAACAAAGCTTAGAAATCAATAAATCACCTACTTGGCTCTTGTCCACAGTTGATCAGCAAGTGTTTTCTCATTTTATTTTGTATGGGGAAAGGCATCTAACTTCAAATTTCTCGTAAATGAAAGCAATCATCGAAAATTTTTTGGTAAGCATGATTTTTCCCGTTACCTTTAGCGATTTTTTATGCATGGACACTAGTGTGGGGCAAAATTTAGGTTCTCGCTCCACTTAACTTTTTGGATTGAATTTGAGTCCCATAATAACTGCGCAAAATTTCAGCTCGATTGGTGAAACTATATTTTAGTGCCAGCCGTTCAAAGTTTGTATGGGATTTACTATGGGAAAACCTACTCTTGCAATGAAAAATCAACAGAGGTCGTCTATTGCCTTCTATAAAAAAAATTAAACACAGACCTCAATTTAAATTTAAGAATAAAGATTGAAATTTAAAGATGAAGAATATTGAAGATTTTTTTTTTACAAAAAACTACTAATTGAAATTTAACACTTCACTTTTTGCAAAAAATAAAATACCAAAATCACTAGTAAGGCGAGCAAATACCTTTAAACTCTAATATATTGCTTATCTTGACAGATAGGCCTATTTCGTCTGCGACTTACAGACTTTGACATTCGAGCACTGGACACTGAAGAAGTCTGTAAGTCGCAGACGAAAGAGACCTATCTGTCAAGATAAGCAATATATTAGAGTTTAAAGGTATTTGCTCGCCTTACTAGTGATTTTAGTATTCAAGTTTTTGCAAAAAGTGAAATGTTAAAGTTCAATTAGCAGTTTTAAACATACTCTAATAATCCCTCCCCAAAATTTATTAAAAAAAGTGTATTTTTTCATATAATCATGTCCCAGGCTAAAGGACACTAGCGCATGTGGGTAACTATGTGGTAAGTAGCGAATCAGGCCATCCATGTAACCCATTGGGTAAATCTTCAATACATTCTTGTAAACGCTCCGGAAGAATTGCTTGAAGTATTTCAAGACGAATTTAAAGAGGAATACCTCGAGAAATTCTCAAAAATACCTCTATCGTAAATTACAAATTAAAAGGAGTATCTAACAATTTGTCCCAGAACATATGCAGGATTGGTCGTTGATATTTTTAAGAAATCATCCATTGGTTCATTCAGCTTTTCTAACGATTAAAAAAGTTTCTTGTAACTATAGTTACAGTTAGTTTCCCGAAATTTTCACTGTAGATATTCTCAATCACGTAACACGTGAGCCAGAATTTTTTGAGAGACATGCACAAGAATAAGTATGACGTTGATATAGTTTGTATGTGTGTTGAACAGATGATAAATAGTTTAATTTATTTTTCAAGTTTTCTGCTGATCTTGTTTTTGTTAAATCGTGGGTAGGACAATCCTTTGACTGTCCTACCCAGGTTTTTTTTGACGGTACAAGCTACCATTCAGCGTGCATTTTAAAAAATTCTGCGCTTCAAAAGATTATATCGTTTGTTTCAAAAAAATTAAATACCACTATGTAGCGTGCAATTATACCACAGTTCAGGGAAAAATCTAAAATTAAAGGATCTTAACAACAAATTACTCAAAATGTATGTTTATTAATGTCATGTTAAGGTCGCTTCGTACCGTTCTATGTCAGCATTTACCGTGCACGCTAGTGCACCATTCACCGTGCGTATAGTTTTCATTATGATTTAATTTCGTATCTTGAACAAACGTTGTTGGTGTAGTAACTATGTTACTAGTAGTGTGCACACTCATTTTTAAGGGTATTCAAATCTTAATTTAACAATAAGAGCCATAGAAAGTTGTATAAATGATTAAATCATTATTTTTTCATTAAAATTGTTATAGGAGTTTTGACTGTACTGTCCAACCATTTTATCTTCGCTCTAAAACTAAATATGGAGTAGTAAAATCACGACCTAACAAAAATCCAGCATTACCAAATAATTTTAAGCCTTTCACACTAATGCACGGTGATAGGAACCGTGAATATTGAAATGGACCCTTTTACCGTGCATTCGTGTTTCGACACACAATTAACATTCTAATTTGAATTAAATCTCATGGTATTTCGACGAAAAACATCTTGCTAGAAGTATCTTCAGCGAAATTATGAAAAATTTGATACTCTCACGTTAGAATGCGAATTGTGAATTTTTGACGTTTCTACTAAGAGTGTTAAAATATCCCATCATAAAACAGAATTTACACGATTTTGACTACATAAACTAAGTTTTTCATCATGCTTTGTGACAAGAACTACTTCATTTCATCAGTTTTATCTTATTTTGCGGATAAAAGAATAATTTGTGAAAATTATATGAATAGGGAGAGTGTACCAGTTATGGCCATAGTGGTTCCCTATTTGGCCATATGTGACATTTTGATAACTTTCACATTTGTAATCATTTTGAATGCTTTATCATTAAGAAATATCTTAAATCTAACTACTACAACACACACAAATTTTCAAAACTTGAAAACATAAAAGTTATCACGTATGGCGAAATAGGGAACCACTATGTCCATAACTGGTACACTTACCCTATTATGTAGGAATCTGTATATGTGCACCGTGAATGGAGGCCGCACGGTGCCTTAACGGTCCATGTCCTACCCGCTTCCCGCGCCATTGGTTAAGATAGGTAAAACCTGGGAGGGAGAAACCAATACAAAATTTATGTACGTCATAGTGAGCCGGGATTCCGCTGTCACGAACTGTCACTGTGAGCCCAGATCTCAAACATTGGACTAACATGGAAAAAGCGCGTAACTGATTAAAACACATTTTCGCATTTCATCAAAAGTGACAAAAATTGAATGAAAATCAATTCATGCACATAATGCAAGTAATGTCACGTGAGCACCTTTTAACTGATTGAATATAAATTATTGATAAACGCATGGTTTTACTTTTTCCAATGAAAATTAATATTTGGTGCATAGAAAACTGTGGCCCTTTTTCCATGTTTGTCAGGAAAGATCGAAAGTACACAACAAAAGAAAACTAGCGATTTTTCCCAAGCCTGCCTTGATTGTTGTTGGCAAGCTGGAATTATCTTGCAGTTCAAACAAACTTTTTTCTATATTTCGTGTGTAGTATCGGTGCCTCCCTCCCAGGGTAAAACTTTGCCTAAACTGAAATGCTTATAACTTTTTGAGAAATGGATGAAATTGGATGCAAGTGGAAGCATTCCACGGAAAACTTGGTGTAGTTTCAGTAATTTGATTGACCATGCATATTGGCCACAGGCCACCGAAGATGTTCCGGTTTTTCCGAAATCATGTCCAAATCATATTATTTATGTTGCTTGTATTGTTATGCGAAGTGAAGTTGTGTGGATGTTTACAATTTTCCTAGTAACTAGTATAAATTGGTCGGCGTTGAGTCAAAGTGCACCAAGTGACATTTTTTATATAATGAGAATAATGGGCTAAAAGTTTAATTCTTTGCAATTTTTAAACTTGTGAAAAATTTGGTTCAATATTTGCACACATCTTTGGGTCATTCGACGAAATGTCCCACATTCTTCGAAACCTTGTCCACCCATATTGAACTTCAATATTTTTGAAGGTCTATTTCGGAAGCATTTTTAGAATCATGGGCTATCATGGTGGCCGGGCACCAGGAACCTCGGTTCAGACAGACCGGACTAGATGATATTTTGCGTTCTAAAGTTACGTTAAGGACTTCGTCAGTTCTGATTTTTCTGATGCTATTTTGATACAGATGTATCAAACATATAAGTTCCTTTATTAGAGCTAATAATGCAAATATTTTGGTATTTCGAATGCCTGGGGTGCGCTTTAATGAAACCATCAAAATACACTTGGTTCATTCTGTCGGAACACCAAATATGATTGAAAATACAAGAATGACTGGCCATATTTTTTTGAAACTAGTTTCACGGAAATGGCCATATTTCGAAAGATTTGAAACGAATCTCAATGCATCCACCGACATTCAAATTTCATTTCGAAAAGATTTTTGATGGTGAGATTAGAACCTTCGGCTTGGTCGTGCTAAATAGCTGAGCGTCACTGGGGCCTGTTAATTTGTTAATATAAGAACTAGATAAAAAAATTCTTTTGAAAATAAAAAATGCTTTTAATTGAATGTTACTGTGTTATTTTTACTAGTGTATTATTTCATATTCATTATTTCATAAACAGATATAATGAATACAGTTTTTGGCTGAAGTTTTAGAGCTTCCACTGTTTTACCACAACGCTTTAGTTTTTATTTTACAGCTATCAACATGCTGCTGCCCATTAGAGTGATGCAAATTTTGAAATTTTCGCTCCCCTATGTTTAAACGACTTATATTATGGTAAATAGCACCCTCCCAAAGTTTGAAATGAATCGGAATAAATTTGACTGTGCACAGGCCATTTGAAGTTTATATGGAGATTACTATGGAAAACGCCATCCTTTTGTGTTCAGCCCTCTATCTCTTCGTCATGATGTTTTATGGAAAAGTGAACACAATCTTCTCATGTGAAATCCTTTCAGCTACAACTTTGCCGAAGACCACATTTTGATTGGACGTCAGGATAAATTGCTATTCATAATCATAAACTGGGTATGCATTTTGCATGCTCAACCAACTGCCCGGCAGGCAACAGTGGTGCTCCTGGCGGGTAGAATAGATCAAAGTAATCCAGGCTACTATGTTCTACAGCCAAAAAGCAGTGATGCTCTGAAAGTAATTGAATGATCATCTCAGCATGGTTCAGACTTTGTTATCAATAATAACAAATTTTTCTTACGTCCCATAAAAATGTGGTCTACGGCAAAGTTGTAGCTGGGAAGATTTCACATGAGAAGGGTTTGTTCACTTTTCCATAGATTATTAATTTTTAGCAGTTAAAGGACTGAACACAAAAGCTTTGTCTTTTCCATAGTAATTTCCATATAAACTTCAAATGGCGTGTGCACAACCAATTTTCTTCCAAATCACTTCAAATTTTGAGAGAATGAGTTTTATTATAATTGACACCGTTTAAGCATAGGGGAGCAAAAAATTCAAAATTTGCATCAGTCTACTGCCCATATCTGCAAATTTGTAATATTCGACAAAAGTAGGTATTGGGTAAATGAAATGGAAGTGTTAATTTTATGGCAAAATGGGAGGCAACTACAATTCACAAATACAACCAAGAACTCAAAAGTGCTTATTTGAGGCTGAAATTGTGTACAATTTATATAGCATACTGGGTGAATAGTCATAAAATAATTCTGATAGAAATTTCATTGCTACTACATTACGAGGCTCATGTAACTGTTATACGGTTATAATTACCGATGTAACAGAACAACTTCTAGAACAAGTTTCTAGAACAATCTCACAGATTTCAGTAAGTTGATCGAAAGTATGTATCATTTGATGACTCTCCCCGGTATTAACTCGAAATCGTAAAAAAATGTCGAAAATGACAAATATGCAATAATGGGCAGTGCTTAAATATATTCAAGAAACCATATTACTCTTATCTTCATCTCATGTTGGTATGGGACACATCATTTACTGTTGGTTGTTTATAACGAAAAATAGGAAACCAAACACTTCATACACATCTACCTATTCGATATTGTGACATCGAATGAAATTTTAATAGGGGCTATTTATGATCATTTCCCAAAAAGTGTGAATGCAAATTGGACACTTCGCCAATTTCCAGTTGGAGAAGGATGAACATTTACGAGCTGCTATTTATGACTGGTTGAAAACTCTGGCATGATACAGTGTGTTATTTTTGAAACTTTAAACTGTGTGCTTCTGTCTGTTCAGGATAGAAAATATATTTTGATTTATGTTCAATTTGGATGGCCGAATAAAGCAAATCCGCTCCAGAATCTAACTATACTTTGATTACTGCTAATGGAAATTCTATTTATCACTATTTGACTTAATTAGGTTTACTGATTTTCTGTATACGCTAGAAGAAACTGTGTGGGTTGATACTTTGTTTTATCGCTACCAGCAACCTATTATTGGAATCCAATATGACACAAACAATCGAACGCGACCCAGAAGATTTCAAAAATAGACATGACTAGTAGCTGGTAGTCGATTCCAAATAAAAGTGAATGAGTGGAAACCTTAGTTGAAACAGTATCGGATATCTTAGCTACAAAAACAACGTACAATAAAACCAACAGCGACCGTTTTATTACTAAGATAGTGGTTACTACCCTTGAACTTTAGGTGTTCAAATCTCATTTCTACACGAAAAAAAACATTCATGATATAACGATATTTCCATAGCAAGGCACATATGTTAGTGCAAATATATTTTTATTCTTCTACGCCAAATATTATTCAACAGCAAACACAATACATTTCTTCCTAGAGTCGATACGAAAGGATGAACCCAACAGTCCGCAACGATTCGACATCCAATGTCCATATCAATATAGGCAGTGCGACTAGCACCTAGTAAGAGCAACGGCAAAGGAATATCCAGTTTCATTAACTAAGAAAACATGCCATTTCACATGTGTCATAAAGCTAGTACAAACATATTCTGTCCATAACAAAAAACGAACAACAGTCCAAATCGTAATCGCCCACGTTGTCGGTTGTCGCTGGCTTTATCATAAAAGTGAACTATGCATCCGACGCCAAAAATCAAGTAGGGTAGAAGCACCGGTTTTGGCCGTAGCGATAATTGTAGCCACCGTCAAACACACCATCACTGAAAACATCTCTTCGTATTTTATCCAAAATCCATTTCGTAAAACAAGATTTCGTACATATAACGCTATTTTCATTCATTGTACGAATTATTTGTGCTTGACAGAATTTCGCGATTCAGTGACTTTATGAAATAATCGTAAGATGTACGATATACAATTCGTAGATGTGCGTTATCGTGTTGTTCGTATTACGAATTGTTTAGTATTACGAAACTGATCGTTTAATCTACGAAATCATTCGTTGTTTTCTGCAACGAAAGGTTTCGTAGACACATTTTGTAAAATACAACATGACACGACCGCAGCCGAGGGAGGTAAGAAGAAGCGCGTATAAATGTTCGTTCTGAATACGAAACAAACGAATTTCGATTACGAAATGTTTAGTACATTATAACAATCATTGTTTGTTTTGATTTCGAGCTTGAATCATATTACGAAGCTGGTTGCATACATTTTACGAAACTGTTTCGTTGCAGAAAACAACGAATAATTTCGTAGTTCAAACGAACGATTTCGTAATATAAAACAATATATATTTTCAGTGCAAATTGATTCTGCTGGCCTATGTTGACGAACGCGATTTTCAATGCAAAAATTATATTCATGTTCAGTTCCGATATTGTTCGTACTCAATATGGATTGGACGCTTATATTTGGCGTATTTGCAATACAGCTGGGCAACAAACGATGACTTTACCCTACGGCGGTATCAACCAATTACATACTTACCGATTGGATAGAGTGCATATTTGAACTCCTCTTGCGGCTCGAAGCAGACAAACGGTGTGACCGGCTGCGAGATATTGTTTTGCATAAGGCAAAACTGGTTCCTGGTAAGCAGTCTCGAGTCGTGAATGATACTGCCATTCTGAAATATGAGGAAAAAAGACAAGCTAAATTAAATGATAAGGAATATTTGGTCATATTGACACAGGTGATCAATGAATGGAAAAGGCTCAGTTTCTCAATGTGTTTTTATTTGCAGTAAAAGCTATATGACAAGCATCAACATCTTTATTGGGAAGCTCATGAATAAAATGTATAATTATTTAACATAATTGGAAGCTTTATGATCGACCCAGAATATAAAAAGATAATAAAAATCTCACAAATGGATGTAAATAGGATACTGTTACAACAAATGGGCATTGATTGGTGGCATGAGGCCTAAATTTGAATGTTCAGAAATACGAGAGAGTCGAAGAGAAACAGCACAATATGAGGCCACTAATGGTATTGAAGTAAGACTGACACTCAATGCTCTGTGGGATTATGCTAAGACATTGCGTAATATACTGTTGTGATGTGAGTGCAATAAATCTTCTATCGCTCATTCAAGATTTATAGCAGAAAACGAGAGGAACGGAGATCATCCTAGAAGCAGTATTTACGTTGCCCTGCTAAACCATCAATATAAAATTTCATCTGAACTAAGTACAGGGCTCGTTTCCTGATCATTTATTAAGTTTTTAAGTTTTTTGCTAAGAAATTTTAAAAATAATTCAAATAAGTATTTCTCAATTGTTCTAACACGCCTAGTTTGCAGCTAAGACATTTCAAAATAATCCAAATTCCTAATTTGGAAATGGTGTGTGTCTGTCTTGTTTACGTTCATGGCTCGTTATCTTCCAAGAAAGTTAAATGTCACGTGTTGAACGTGTTGTATGAATGCAGGCGGAAAAATGGGATGAAATTATGGCTCGTATGTCAATGATCGTTAAATTTTTCAAAGCCTGCTCTTTGGCATCGAAAAATTCATACACTCTACTATAATGAAATATTCCCAGCCACTACTTTGTTGAAGACCAAATTTCGATTGAACCTCTTGCTAATTAATCTATTTCAAAGTCTGAACTATGCTGAGAATATCATTCAATTTCTTTCAGTGAAGGAGAATGAATTGTAAATTTAAAGCCTCTTTAAAAATAAAGTAAAATAAAAAAAAAACTTTCAGAGAAACACTGCTTTTAGGGTTAACCGTATTCTACTGCATATCAACAACATTGATGCAATATTGCTTTTATTCGGCAAATTTCAAGAGCTGACAGGCAATAGAAGTCAAACCCTACATTACAAATGTATCAATGCTTTAATATTACTTTATAAACGCCACTACTGCACTAATATTACTTTGCTTAACTATTTTATCGAAGTTCTTGCATTAGTTTAACTGCCCTTTTCCACTTTTAAACGACTTTAATGGTAGACTTACGGCAATGCAGCTGCATTATATATGCGTTGATATAACGCTTCATGGTTACTTAAAAAGGAGCTACTCTAGGAAAATCATAAAAATCGGTTAAGTATTCAGAGAGATATCTGAAAATTACGATATCATGTTTGTTTGAAGTTTTCAAGATCTTTATGGTACGAGACAAGCTCATTACTCAAAGACGGCCGCACCAAATTGCTTCATTTTTTCACAACATACTCTCAATAATGTATTGTTTCGAAGAGTGAATATGCCAATACGATAAAAATTCTGTAGCTTGAGATATTTAAGTGGGTCATGGCTATGCGTCGGTCCCCCAAGGAATTTCGGAATATCTCAGAATCTAGTTTACCAATGATCAATATCGACACAGATTCTAAAACTAGAAGAGTTTTTTGGAAACTTGTGAAAAAAATGGTGCAAAAGTATCGAAAAACAAAAAAAAATATCGAGGTCAGAATATTTTTCTTGCGGTAAAAAATGAAGCTGCCGGTAGAGGGGTCAATAAAACATTATTCGCCTCCATAAAACATTCGCTTAGTGTCACGTTTTCAATCTCGGCATCTCTGAGAATTGATAATCTGGAAACGATATTACCCAAGCAGCACAGTTTGTTTCAACTCGAGAATAAAATTTTCTTAAAACTAATCAGATTTGTCAATTGTTGAAAATATAACTTATAATTGCACTGAAAAGCAACGCAAAAAGTGCAAGAGGCGGAGTCTGTTTGCAACATATTTAAGTAATATCAAAATTGCTTATTTGTTGCAAAATACAGGGTGTTCGCAAATTATCCGAACAGCAAAATATACAAAAGATGATCTCGCATTGAAAACAATGAAAAATCAATGTCCATGTACCTTTTATAATACATCCATATGCTAACACAAAATACAACTAAAAAAAATAATTTCGAATTAATTGCTTGTTACTGAGAAAGTCCAATTGATTTTTTTTCGGAAATGATTTTCCTGAGGGCCGCTAGTCATGCTGGAGATGTGTTTTCCCTAAAATCTAAAAGAGATGAATCCAAATGTCCCATTGTTATTTGAAGTAACCTACAGTTTAGTGGTTTCAAGTTAGACTGGAAATAGAAAATTATACGGTTGAAATCCAGTGAGTTCTCTTCCGTCATAAAGCTCGAAAAACAGCTCTGTTTAAGATACCTCAACACATTTGGCTTGCTTCTACAAATGTTTGAATTCGGAAATGTGTCAAACTTACTTCTTAAGTATATAAAGCCAATGCTCCAAGAGTACCTTCAGGAACCTTTCCAGGAGTATCTCCAGGAATTCATCACGGAGTTCCTTCAGTTATACCTTCAGGAGTTCCTCCAAAAATTCCTAAAAGAGTTTCTGCTGAGATTAGTCCAGGAGTTCCTCCAGGTATTCATCCAGGAATTCCTCCAAATATACTTCCAGAAGTTCCTCCAGAAATTCCTCCAGGAGATCTTTCAGGAAATCCTCCAGGGTTTCCTTCAACAATTCCTCCAGGAATTCATCCATGATTCCCTTCAAGAATTTTTCCAGGAGGTCCTTCAGGATTTACTCCAGGAAATCTTTCAGGAAATCTTCGATGATTTTTTTCAGGACATCCTACACGTATTCCATCAGGGAGTTCCTTCAGGAATTCCTCCAAGACTTCCTGTAGGAAACCCTTCGGGAATTCCTCCGGCAGTTTCCTAGGGATTCCTCCAGGAATTCTTCAGGATTTTTTCCAGGAGTTCTTTCAGGAATTCCGTCTGGAGGTTGTTCGGAAATTCCTCCAGGAGTTCCTTCAACAATTCCTCCAGGAATTCATCCATGATTTCTTTCAAGAATTTTTCCAGGAGGTCCTTTAGGATTTACTCCAGGAAATCTTTCAGGAAATCTTCGATGATTTACTTCAGGACATCCTACACGTATTCCATCAGGGAGTTCCTTCAGGAATTCCTCCAAGACTTCCTGTAGGAAACCCTTCGGGAATTCCTCCGGCAGTTTCCTAGGGATTCCTCCAGGAATTCTTCAGGATTTTTTCCAGGAGTTCTTTCAGGAATTCCGTCTGGCGGTTGTTCGGAAATTCCTCCAGGAGTTCCTCCAGATATTCCTTCAAATTTTACTCCAAATATTCCTGCAGGAGTTCCTTCAGGGTTACTTTCAGGAATTCCTCCAGTAGTAGCTTCAGGAATTGCTACTGGAGTTTCTTCAGGTACACACTTAAACGGTTTCGCCGAGAACCCAACAGCTGATATCTCGGTAATAATTTGACGATTCTCGGTAAAAATTTTACCGAGATCTCGGTAAACGTATACCGAATCTCGGTAACGTTCGCCGATATCTCGGCAAAAAAATCGAATTGCCGAAATCTCGGTAAAATAAGTACCGAGATTCGGCATTAAAAATTACCGAATTCTCAGCTGTTGGGTTCTCGGCGAAAAATTTTGCTGAGGTCGGTGAAATAATTTAAGTGTGTATTTCTCAGGAATTTCTGCAGGGGTTCTTTCAGGAATTTTTCCAGGAGTTCCTTTAGGAATTGTTCTAGAAGTTCCTTCAGGAATTCCTACAAGAGTTCCACTAGGACACCCTTATGGGATTCCTCCAGGAGTTTCTTGAGGAATTACTTCAGGAGCTCCTTCAGGAATTTCTTTAAAAGTGCATTCAGAAATTCCTCCACGAGATTTCTACAGGGTTTCAGGAGTTCCTTCAGGAATTTTACCAAGAGTTCTTTAAGGAATTCCTCCAGGTGTTCCTCCGGTAATACGTCCAAGAGTTCCTAAAGGAATTCTTCAAATCAAAAAAAATATATATATACATCCTTCAGGAATTATTCCAAGAGTTCTTTCAGGATCTCATCCAGTTCCTCTAGAAATTATTCCAGGAATACTTCCAGGAGTTCTTTCAAAGATTTCTCTTAGAATTCTTCCTGAACTATCAGATTTTTTTTCCAATATGGAATATTTACGGTTGTTCCGGGTTAGTTTAGGAATCATAAAATGACCATAATGGTCAAACATTCATATAACTTAATTCGACATTTAAGAATACTAAATTAAAACTAACATGGAACATACTATCAGAACATTTTTTTCAATTTTACGGATGTTCCGTGTTAATTACGGAACCATAAGAAAGTTTGGTTAAAGTGATCAAACATTCATATCACTAAATCCAATATGTTAGAATACTTAATTTTAATCAACGAGGAACATATGAATAATCTTTTTTTTTAATATGGAAAATTTTACAGATGTTCCGGGTTAGTTCCGGAACCATAAAATGGCCGTAATGGGCAAACATTCAGATAATTAAATACGACTAAAAATTTGTGTGATTTGTGCTAACGTAAGAACAACAACATTTGTGCTAACGTAAGAACAACACACAATATATGATGAATTAAATACGGATTGTAAGAATACTTATTTCTAACAAACAAGAGACAAAGGAACTATCAGAATATATCTTTTGAATATTGCCAATTTTACGGATATTCCGGGTTTGCTCCGGAACCATAAAATGGCCATAACGGTCAATTATTCATTTCACTAAATTCCCCATGTAAGAATATTTTTGTGTGCGGCTTCGCAGCAAAACGTAATCATGACAGTTTATTTCAGTTCCATTAATTCTACTTGCTGTAAGGAACTCAGGATGATTCCAGGGCTCTAGGTGGCCAGGGCGAAGTCTCCGGTCAATGGGACCGCCACCAATCGATTCAGCAGCCTTTTACCGATCTAGAATGGCCAACATCATTTCCTGGAACCGTTACCCAGCTGAAATATTGCATTTAGTCGCGTTTTGGAGCCCGATTTTCTCACTGTGCAATGGTTAAAATCATGCAAGAATATTTAATTTATTATGCTTTATTGTATAGAGACATGTCTTCAAAGTTTGTACGGATAATTTGCGGACACCCTGTACTTAAAAGAAAAAAAAAACAAAAATATGAACGAGAATTGAACTTCCGACCTCAAGATCACCAATCTTCTTCTCTACTCACCACTCCTCCAGCACTTCGAACAATTGCTTCGCCAATGCACTATAAAAGCGAGCACATGGCCCATTAATCAAAGCTCGTTACTCATAACTTGACTGCACCCTTCGGAATACAAGTTCATTACCGGCGAAACAAGGCCACGCCTGAAATAATCTAAACTTTCGCGCAACACATGAGAAGCACCTTTTAAACAAACAAATTGTTACTAGTCCATGTTTTCGTTGTTAGATGATACGTAAGGTGCAATTCAACCATATTGCAACTGGATTGAAACAATCAAACTTCTAGCTGTCATACACGTAGTTTAGTGCAACTTTCTCGCAACTGGGATGAATCTTCTTGAGTTGTGGGTATTGCGAATATTTTGTAAAATTTTACTTTCGTCGAGTTAGTTGCGCGCCGGCCAGTTACGCGCCAGGATTACGCGCTGCCCAGATCCATTGTGTGTGGCCAACGAAAACGAGGACAAATGTCAAAATTGGTCTACCAGCTGACCGTTGTGAAGTGTTTATGCATGCTGCAAGGTACGGGTATAAATTTTGGTCCGTTTAAATAGCAATTGACTGTGATACAATCGTTGCGAAAACTTTTCTTAATTTTTCTGTGGTATTATTAATTGTGCGCCATGTAGTTGCGCGCAGTGTTGTGTGGATTGAATGCTACCGTTAAGGGAAGATTTGCTCTTAGCAGGGAAAATAAGCACGCTGTCTATGATAAGAGATTCACCCTGGCGCATAACTGATTGACAGTCACAAAAAAAGAGAGAAACTTAAATATATCTCAAGAAGCGCAATATGGGAACGGAAATTGAATGCAAGTTGCGGATGCTTTTAATGAAAGTAGTACATTGATCGGAATGACCCATCTCATAAAAAGTTCGCATTATCATTTATTGATGGAACATTTCCAAATCATGAATGGTGCTTTTCTTTCTTGTATTCATCAGCTGATAAAAGTGAAGATTTTTGCGAAAATTGAGTTTACCTTATGCGTAAATTTGGCAACTTTTCGAAACAATGATTTCAATGGTTAAGGATGACACTACCAAACATTCATGTCTCACCTAAGTTCTGTAAATGATATGAGCAACGAAAATGCGGTTCTTACTAAAAACTGCATCGCCGAAAACTTTCATAAGTATGTTCAATTAGCCAACATTACCGAATTACTGTTAAGAACGTAACTTTCCCTTAGAAAATTGCCTACCTTTAGGCGTATTCCGTGGTTCGAGTTGTTTTTAATTTTAAAATAACTCAAAAAGTAAATGACTTGTAAGCATTTGGCCTTCGTATTCGGCTTCAGAGGCCATGATTTTAGTAGGTAACGCCATTTTCAATATTACCGAACGTTGTTTACATAGGTGATCAATGTTACCCCATATCAGCTAAATAAAAAAATCACTTAAAATATTTTTTTTAACATGCTCAAACCTTTCAAAAAACAAAATAAAGTATACAGTCTCGAGCTATGGGTGGCAGTACTTGTTTTAAAAATATAAAATTTGCAACTATTCCATTTTCGAACCAAATATTAATTCGAAATATAACATTAAAACCGGAATTTTGGGAGAAGTTTCGAGAGTTTGTTTGAAAAGTTGCTGAAAACATCTTGATAAATTTGACTTCATTGCTATTTGCAAGGGAAATTTGCAGCAAATCATGTCGTGAAAATGTTGAACGTCAAACAAGGAATGAAATGTATGTCCATAGGAACGGCAATGAAACTTTATGAGCCTTGATCAGAGTTGCTCGCTGTCACTATCAACGCTTAAAATTTGCTGATTTAGACAGGCCGACTGCGATACGATTCAGATAATCTACATGCATTGATGGTGATAGACTATGGATATCACTGATGGGTTAAGTTTAGCCTTAAATTAAGCAAATAAAATGGCAAGTACGATATTTTTGATAGTGCTACACATTGTTTGAAACTATGTATTGGTCACTGAAAAACATGAATAGCATGGATAATTACTACGTGATCACTCATTCTGCAGTGATTGTGATCTAGAGTGCGATGTCGCATCACTACTGTTGGTTGTCAAATCAAAGTGATATTGATAGCTCGCAAGTGATATCGATAGTTTGAAAGCATCAGCCATCAGCTGATATGATTGATATTATGCAACTCTGGCCTTGATATTGATATGCAACTGAACTAGAACCAGGCAAGCATGGGAAAATTCATTCACTCACCCGAACGCTACCGATAAAATATCTGCAAAGTATCTGCTGCCACCGAATGTTCAATGACTGCCGAACGCTACTAGGGTGAGTGCAATCCCGACGAATCGCAAACGATTGAGATAAACCGAAAATCAAAAGATATACGGAGCGGAGAAAGCACCTATCCTCTCTTAAATGGGAGACACGAAAGAACGCGTTCGCCATTCGATCACTGAAAGCTTCCTGCGAAATGTACAGATTTTGCGTTCACTGAAACATTTCGCCTTGTGTATTACCAGTCAGTGAACGCTCTTCAGCTCTCAAACACGAATGCCACTCGTTCGGAATCGGAATGTAAAGAATCATTCGCTACAGCAATCGGATGCCTTCGGCACAAGGAGTCGGTAGTGAATCATTCTGTTGCCGTTTTTGTCTTACTTGTCGCTCGGCGAACAAGAAGAAAGCGCATTGGAAATTGAAACACTCAGCTTGGTTGGAGAAACGGCAATCTCATTCTTGACCGCTTGTGGATGTGAGCGAGAGAAACGCAATATTCGAGTGAATGTTTCCCATGCTTGGAACCAGGTAGCGGAATCTGGGGCAAGTGTGCCACCTTAAGCAAATTGTTCTCTAACTTTGCCTAAAGCTTATAAAATCCACTAATTAAGCCTCATGATGTTAGTTTCACATCTTTTCATAACCACTGTGCCATTTAAAAAGAAAATAATTTCAAAAAGTATTAGTTTTGGAGCTTCTCAAATATCATCCAAAATAACCGATTTTTCGACAGTGTGGGGCAAGTGTGCCACCCATATGGGGCAAGACGGCCACCGAATGAACATCGCATGTAATTCTACTTGAAATGAAATTTTCTTTATTTCCTATTAATATTACTTACAAAGCAGACGCTAATCGATAATTTAAAAAATAATTTTAGGTTTACCGTAATAAGGGGATGCTTTATAACAAGGTTCAAAACATGCGTAATTCCCTATTACTCAATTCGTATAACCAAAATGGTTATTTTTGTCTGCATTTATTACAATATATGTTTTACCCTTACATTACGGCGAATATGTATAATATTAAACTAGATCAGCACTAAATAACGGTAAAATAGTGATATAGATATGTAAAACGGTACTTAATAAGCCGAAAAACATGTTATTATTGAATATTTTGAGAAAAAATCACTTTGGGGGGCAAACATGTCAGTTATTCCCCTACTATACTTCAGAAACTACTACTGGTGCCTCATTTTGGTTTATTATTATGATTTTATTGATGATGTTTACATTTTTATACATTTCACCCCAATAATTTTTGTTCACTAAATAGGTGGCACACTTGCCCCAATAAGTATACATTTCAACCAAACTGGATTTCGTGTGTAAAACTAAATACTTTTTTCGTTCAAATGCAACAATAAGTTACACAATTGAATAGTTTCACGTTGTACAGTACGTTAGAAAAATCAGTTAATAATTTACCCTTCACCATGGTATTTAGAAACAACGAAATCTTATAAAAATCCACTCAAATTTGGTTGCATTTGCACAAGTTGATGTAAATACGTGAAAAATAGAGCAATTTTCATCATATTTTGATCATTGTATTATGAATTAAAGGGGAACATATTGTTGAGCTCAAAGAGAAAATATATATTGTAGTTTTTATAAAAAGCAGGGGTGGCACACTTGCCCCTATGGCACACTTGCCCCAAAGTCCGCTAAGTTACATATGCTTTTATTGATACCGGGTACCCCCGTTGGTTTGACCACTTTTAATCTGAACACTTTTTAATCTGTACCCCGCTAATTTGCACATCGTTCAGATTAAAAATGGTTCAAACGTCATTTAGCTTATGGAACGGAGTAAAGTGAAATGGAACGCTGTGAAACGGAATGCAGAATCAAAACAAAACAGCCAAAGGGGTAACCAGAAGCACGGTTCTAGGGTGACTAAATGTTCAAACTAAAAATAAACCCCGATAGTTTGCATGAGGTACCGTTCAAATTAGCGGGGGTGCACGGTACGCGATTGAAACCATTTTTTAAAAGTATCTCTTTGGAAGATGTTTCACGTGCTACTTGGGATATGCTTTGATCGTTTAGTACTTAAAATCTTATATGTGTATGATAAGTGAGATTCCAAATGATTTTGCTAAGACTGAAGGACTTATTGATTAAGAAAAGTAAGTAACCGGGCCAATAAGTGTGCTCCAGCACTCCCAGTTCGCCTGTTCGTTAATTTTTATCTGTCTCTTGCTTGTAGATTCTGTATTTGCTGCCTATGCTGTGGGCATGTTAACGAGAAAACGTTAGTACACAGTTAGTAAGTGAATTCAACATGATTAAACATACACTGAAACAAGCGTTGAAGTAATGAGAACCATGAACAAGTTTTTAAATTTACTATTCCAATCACGATTGAGCTATCGAGAACGCTTTTTATTTGCGTTTTGGTCCCTCTTAATCCAAACGCATCGATAGCCGAGCGGTAAGTGTTCGCGCTTGACAATCGCAAGATCCTCGGTTCGATTCTGACTTGTTGCAAGTTTTTAACCATGATATAGTAATTTTTACTGTCGAAATGGTAAATGGTAAAATTGAATGCACAAAATATTTGAAATCAATGCAAATTCAGTCTTCTCAAATCAAGTGGCGTTGTCTATTGTATTTAACCCTCTAATATAGTATTTTCAACTGCAAAGCTGTTCTCAGTGTAAGCACAACATAAAATGTTCATTGTCCACAGATTTCATTTCATTTTCATTTCATTTATTCATTAATAAGTGACTTAAGACAACCGTATTTTCAAGTGTAAATTCTATAGAAGAAGTGCCTCTTTTTCGTATTTCTTTGTACTTTAACTTGGCTATAATTTATATTCAACTGCCTAAAGATTCTTGAGAAAGGCACAATAGATGTGTCCGAATCGTCGGATGAATAATTAAAATCCGTTTTTGAGCATAATAGACTGAAGACCATAACCTTCAGTTCTAGAACGTAATTATCGCAGTCGTATCCGTATCCCCGAGAGAGTGAGATTCTTCGATTAAAACTTGAGAACAGTTTGGCAAGATTTTTTCAATTTTCCTATATTAAAGTAAAATTTTTCAAATTGATTTTTCTGGACTATGAAATTTTGAACAATATATCACGTGTTGCGAAAAATAACCCAAAATATATTTTTTAAGTCTTCATTTTGTAACGATAATTTGCCTCGAATTTTTTCAATGAAAATCTGTCATTTGTATCGAGCAATGTTTGTAACAGTTTGTAACAACGAATAGCGTCTCATTTTTGTAGATTTTCTGAAAAATAGATTATTTAGAGTTGAAAGTAAAGCCACCAGTTGGCGGACATCTTTAGATTATTGGGATCTCTTTCTCAACAATCTTTGAAATTCGTCTATATTAGGAAGTAGACTGCTTTTCAAGCACGACACATAATTAAGCTGAACTACTATTTAAGCATATTGTTTTGAATACAAAAATTGTTGGAATCTATTGTTCTAATTTTTTTAAATATTCAATATGAAAGTTTTCTTAACAAATATTTATTCTTAAGTATATTTTAAGAAAAACATCCAATGTGCATTTTATTGAGGGTTATATTGGACAACGTGTCTCTCAGAAAAAATACATTTATTTTATAACAAAACTTCGGAGTCATACTAAATATAGAATAATAGCAATTTTTATTACTGTATTTCAAATGAAAATTTAAGGTTTTTCTCGCTGACAAAGTAGTGCAATGAGTATCTCTCACGATTTTGAATTTCAGATATGTTTAGGACCTGATCAGCTTATTTTTATTACGATCAGATTTCTTTGAAATAAACATTCTTTTAAGTTTTGAACTTGTATGTTTAATTATTCTTAAATAGAACAGCTATATATTTTACGAGACAGAAGGATTTCAATTGAAATTTGAGGCTTAAAATACCTGCAGCAAATATATTGATCTTATTACTATTTGCTTAGAACCAAAACAAAATTTTGTTTTTTTTTCTTTGCATGAAACATCACAAAATAATATTATTTAATCTAATTGTGTGTCGCTTTCTAACAATGTATTGGGTAAGATACACAAATTCAAAACATATGAAGTATTCATAATTTTAATTAATTTATGTGTTTTAATTTGTTAAAAAGTAAAGTTCAACATTTCAATTTTGTATCCGAGAAAAGATGTTGAAACTTAAAAAATAATTAATTTCTTAAAGTGAACATTGCAAGTCTAATATTCTTCAAACAAGTGCTGATTTACAAAAAATGTTACAACACAAAATATTTTACATTTTGTAGCCCTGTAACCAGTTTAAAAATTCTCTGAGTAAGATTTAAATTTTGGTAATTTTTTTGTAACTCTAATGTTCTTTGTTTCAAAAATAGCTTATATTGTATTTTAGCTATTGATAGCAGTTGATAAACTGCATGAAGATTTATTTTAAAAAGATCTATATTTTTTTCATGTCATTGAAAATCAGTTTTCTGCTTTGGGATAACGTTTATAATGGGTATGTAAACACATGGAAATCTACAGTTAAACTACTGTTTGGTGCCATTGCAGTTTGTACTAAATTGGAGAATGTTGATAAAGAACTACAGGATTTATAGTCTAAATGAGTTTGTTTAACATTAAATTTGTTAAATCAACAGATCGAGCAAAACTTAATAAATTTTTGTAACGTATATAAGACGTTGCATACCCCTACGCGTGTAACGTATTATTGCAATTTCTTACTTTGAATACAAAAATGGCCACGGTTTATAAAAATGCTTCTCGCTATGTGAGACCAAATTCAAGTTCTACTCTAACTACATCAAATAGTGATCGTAAAACTCAGATTGTTTATAAGCGTTCCAAAAATAAGAAAACGTTTCGATTTTTAAAATTCGAATAAATTTCTTAACATACTTTCGATTCAAATTAAAAAACCTCTGACAAGAAGTGTCAAACAAATACAGATAATTGCGGTTGCCTTTGCTGGTCAATCAGAAATTGTGTCATTTCCTTTAGAATGTTGTGTGTCCTGCACTGTCAAAGTTACCCGTATTATTAAAGGTTTCCCATTTTACGGTAGTATGTATCATGACGAAAAAAAAATCAAAACCCCTTCCTGAGCGGTTTTCTGGGTAAGCCACTGGTTTCGACTAAATGCTATAGAATTACAATTTTTGACATTGAGTTGGAGTACACTTTTTTGCACCACGTGAAGAATAAGTTAATGTCATTCTGAAATTCTTCTGTTTCACTAGAATTACATTTGTACATAATATCCATAAAGAGCTTCATATCGTCTGCATTAGAGTGTCCATCCCGGGACATCCCGGGACAAAAAATCCCGGGATTCGACAAATTTCGGGATTTCCCGTTTCCCGGGATTTTATGTCTGACATCCCGGGAATCTCGGGACTCCCGAAATGTACGTAGATTATGATAAAAACCACTAAATTTCAATGAAAAACAATGACATTTTTCCTTACTATCAACCTTATTTGATAAAGTATAAAAGCATAATGAAAAATAGATTAAACGAGTAATTATTTACATGAAAAAAACAATTTACCAAGTAAGGAACACATACTTTTATTTGTCTAGTTGCAAAGTTTTAATGCTTTTCTCTTCAACATTAGCCATTTTTATAAGCCTATGCTGAGATAACTAATTTAAAAGTACACCTAAACTGTCGCAAATCGCAAGTCAGTACCATCTGTAAAAAGTAGGCATTGAGAAAATTGACTGAGAAGTTTACAATCTTGTTTTTTATACAAATATTCATAAAATTCCAGGAGATAGGAACATGTTTCGATCTCAATGAAACTTTCATAATTTGTTTTTCACTCCGCTACGCTTTCAAGAAAAAAACATAAAGATGACCAAATAACAATTCATTTTTGTGTTACACGATGTGAAAATCTGCAGTGGGACTGACATGCGTATACTTTTCATTATGAGATTTCTCGTTAGTGCAGCTGAAAGATCATAAGAAGATATAATAAAAACTGATATCAATTTAATTTTGACCAAAATGCAGATGGGAATGACTTGCGATTCACGGCACTTCAGCCAATAATTTTTAGTAATTAACTTTTGATCTACATGATCTACAATACCTTCAATAGTCTTTAATCGTTTCTTTTGTTCTTAAGTTTTTATGACTTTTCAAATGTTCAAATTTGCTTCAAAATTGCTTTAATATTATGACTATGTGGAAATTATAATTTTTATTTATTAACGACACTTAACCCTCATCAGAGCATTCTTGCCATGTATGTATGTGGTAATGGTGGTGTGGTTTATAGCGTGTTATAGTTAATTTCCATTTTTGTTTGTATGTATCTAACATGGCCCTTGTGCAAAATGAAATGAATGTGAAAAAATATTGTAATAAAATATTAGAAAACAAATTTAAAACCTTAGCCTTTTACTCCTTTGCATCAGTAATATTGGTGCGCTATTATAGGGTATCCTAATGGGACATCAATGTAAACTACTATTATAGGAACAGAAGTTAACAAGTACTTCTTTACTGCAACAAGTTTCCTCATCTTAGATTATTTTTTTCGTGAAATAGAATAGAAATGCTTTCTACTGACGTATTCAGATTTTTTTAATTTCCTTTATTAAGATGAATTTTAGCACATTGACATATGGCTAGTTCTTCACCTGCATTTATTCAGAAATGAATAACGAGCTTTCGTTATTTTTATTGAAGATTTTCAATTCCTCACCCCGTTAGGCGGCATCTACAAATTACGTAACGCTCTAGGGGGAGGGAGTAGTAGGCTCAAGCGTTACGACACATACACAAAATTGAAATTTCTCATATAAAAAGCGTTACGGAGGGGGGGGGGAGGTTGTCGAAAATTTCCAATTTTAGCGTTACGTAATAAATTGACGCTGCCTTACTATTGCCTCTATCACTGGTACAGACGTCCTACTTCATATCGTTAAGGATAACTATTTTAATAAATTTCAAAAGTGACAATGATACGCATCAATGTAATATACATATTGCAGTTTATTAGCTCCATATATATGACAAATATGCAAGAAAGTATTCACAATTGCAATCAAAACCCACCGTTTAGATCGTGACTGTATGCAACTATCTCGAGACAGCAGACACAAATAGCTCATTCATGCACCTAACCAATCGATAGGTGCTAAATGTGCATCACGCGCCCAGTTGCCGGGCGGTGTCTGCCGAATGCCGCGTCTAAAACGCTCAA
The DNA here is from genome assembly GCF_002204515.2 of Aedes aegypti. Classification (NCBI taxonomy): domain Eukaryota; kingdom Metazoa; phylum Arthropoda; class Insecta; order Diptera; family Culicidae; genus Aedes; species Aedes aegypti. The sequence goes on along the minus strand of NC_035108.1, from coordinate 183,213,199 downwards.
TAAGTGCGGCATGGTTCAACTTCAGTAGCTTCACACACCGCAAACCATTGTTAACACATAGTTAACAGCTGTTCGCGCCCGTCAATACCGGTTATTGGTAAAAGATTGACAAGGTGTTCGATTTGATTGAAGATTTCAAAAGAAATGCTACCGGCGACGTTGGCAGCTTCGTACTTTCTTCATGCCGGCTGCAAAGGCAGAACATACGCATTTCTGCCAGAAATAAGAACCGATAGGTTGGCGTATGATTGTGCGAAGCAGTTGTTCACATACAATGTACTAAAGGTACGAAATTGATAGCTTGCACCCCGGGTATAAATAGTCAAACTCGGTCTATGAAAACCCATCAGTTGCATTTAACAATTCAATCAGTTAAGTTAAAGTTGGCGTTTTAGTTCATTCAACATGTTGAAGTTATCAGTTGTTATCGTGGCTCTGTTTGGATTAAGCTTAGCATACAAGCATCATGGATATGTGACACATGTTAAACATATTCCCTATAAAATGCCAGAAGTAGCCGAAGCTGGCCAAGAAAATGTACAAGAAGGAGAAACTGGTGATGCTCAAGAAAATGATCAAAGTGTGGGACAGGAAGCTGTAATTACTACTGAAGATGGTCAACAAGAAAATTCTTCTGGATTAGATATGGCCGATATGACTGAAGGTGAACAAACGGAAGGTCAGCTCCAATCGCAAGGTGCCAACGAAGAACAAAAGGATGATGAGTTCGAACATGAATACTACACTTATCCAAAATACAAGTTCGAATACGGCGTACAAGATTTCCACACCGGAGATCACAAAAGCCAGTGGGAGATTCGGGATGGAGATTTCGTGAAGGGAGAATACACATTGGCGGATGCCGATGGTACGCATAGAATTGTGAAGTACAGAGCTGATGACAAAAATGGATTCCGGGCCGTCGTGAGACAGCTGGGAAAGGGATTCGGTCAACAGGGCGCCCAAGAAGAAAATGAAGATGGACAGAATGAGATTGGAGAAAAGTTTGGTTACAGCTATAGCAAGCTGAGGCGATACCATTAGTGTAGCAGAGGGTAGTTTAATTTAGGTTTAAGAATCTTTGACATTCTTGTTAAATAAAAAATGAGAAATCACCGATTATTACCACACCAAAACAAAAAACAAGTTTTCTCAATTTAGAATAGTTTTTTAGTTATTTTTTCATTCTTGCTTTTGTTGATCATTTATTGTGTCACTTGCATTGCTCTGAAACTGGGTGCCTTAATTGGTCGATGTTCAGATATACTGGACCAAGTGTTTTTAATGGTTATCGAAAAACGTACCAAAGGCATTCGAAATATAAAAAAAAATATTATTCGTGGTAATAATGAAACTTCTGTGTCGAAACAGCATCGAAAAAATAAGAGTTGAAGGAGTCCTAAACGTATTCATAGAACCCCAGAAAATCATCTAGTCCGGTCTGTCTGAACACCTACCAATTTAGGATAAAATTGATCACTTTTTACAGTTTTTCATGTCGGTTTTCTGTAATGTTACCAATGCTTCTAAACTGAAAGCAGTACAACAAGTACGGAAGTAAACATCATTGTCTTTTGTATCGACATTTTGTATCAAAAGTTGTTTTCATTAAACAAAAATATCTTCAAAGGAAATAATCGGTAGATCCCATTCCTGGTTGAAATTGATAATGAATTCAAATATGCTTGCTGAATTCTTACGAATTCAACATTTATGGAAATAATAAACAATTGAATTCCAAGAATACCACGTAAAACGTACTTTTCCAAAGATTTTTATAATGTTAGATAGAAATTTAAACATTTAAACAAAATGAGCGAATTGGTACGAGTTTTTATAATGAATTTACTTCCAGGGCAATTTTTTTAATCTTCTTACAAACTTCCTAACAGTGAACAAGTTTAAATTCATGATTAGAACCAGAAGTTTCGGAATGTCTGGTATCCCCATACCGAACATACTTCAGGACTTATTTTCGTAGAATACTGTCTTGGGATTTTGGAAATTACGGGATTTCCCGTAGGCCGGTAATTTAGTTTCGATGTCCCAAAAATCGCAAAATTCAGTAAAACCACAAAATGTCGATGCAAATTCTATGACAATTATTTATTCTCAGAATCAGTTTTCTTTTAAGCTGTATATAATATTTTAAATATGAAAACTATAATACTATAAGGAGTTGGATCTTATTCTTGGCATTTTGATTAACTTCGGTAGTGGGATTTTTTGAATGATACAGAGCTCAAATTTGGCCACAATATGCGTCCTATTGAAGTTTTTCTTATTGCTAAGTTTCAGACAATTTGGCCAAGAAAACCTCCCGGGCCAAAGTGAATCATGGAAGTAGCTCTGCACCCTATAAGATAATATACATAATAAGGACGTACAAAATTGCAAGGATTCAAGATCAAATTTTGAGTGTCCTCCCTAAATTTGACCTTATTTGGATGGAAACTGAGACTGCACAAGCCCTTCAAAGTTTGTATGGGAATTACTATGTGAAAAGCTAGCAATTCATTTAATCAGTCATAGTGTTTGTCCATATTCTCTTGAGGGATATCTAACCCTCAAGAGAATATGGGCAAACACTATGACTGATGGATACTATGACTGATGGAGATACTATAAGATATATCTTTGCCGAAGACCGTTCTCAAATCGGACGTCTCAGTAGTTAGTTATTAATTTAACTAATTTAAATTCTTCAACAGTGCTTATTTGTCATTTGAACAGACAACATTGCTGCATCTGGTGCGAAAGATAGCACACATAAATAAAGGCAACCATGTTTAACGGCATGTGTCCAGTAATGCCTGCAGAGCAGCTCAATTATTAGAGCAAGATTTTCAATTCAGACGAAAATCAATAGATAAAGGCGTCCGATTTGAAAACAGTATTTGGTAAATTTGTAGCTGATCAAGAGCATATGGGCGAGCAATGTGACCGATTGAAATCTGCTATACCCATGGTAATTCCCATATAAACTTCAAAGCGCTTGTGCAGCCTCAGTTTTCATCCAAATAAGCTCAAATTTGAGAGGCCACTCAGAATGTAATTTCAAATCGAATGAGCGGTGCAGAGCTAAAATCGATTTTTTGAACCACCTTAATACACAACTATTCCTTTAAGTTCTGTTGTAAAAACATTGCATAGCCGAAATTTCACTTCCATTTCATTAAAAATGATAGTTTTATTAAAAAGCAGAGAAATCTCGACATTCCAAGATTTGCCGCAACAAATAATGTTTTTTGTCCCGAATCCCGGAACAAACTAAACGATCGAGAATTGGGCACTCTAATCTAATTTTATTCAGAAACAAGGATTCATTTCCACAAAATTTGTCGTCTTTCTTTTATCGTTTATGGTTTATTATCTTTTATCGTCCAGTAAACTTTCACGTTATTTCCCCTTCATGTGTTTGTAACCAGTTTTTTTTCAATTCAAATGACTTGAAGTTCAGTTCGATGGCATGTAAAACTGTTTTTATAATTCTTTATAAATAAATTGTTCTTGTGCGTTGTCCAATAAACCATAGTCTGAAATTTTCTCCAATTAATTTTGACGTTAGATTTTACAATTTTTTTGGTATCAGTTGTTTTCAGCAGGATACTAACAATCGTGAACTACCGACAATATTTTTTTCTGTTGCGAAAGCATAGCCTTCAATATTAAAATTTTAAATTACACTACCATCCAATGTATGGAATCGTTGCAATACTGAGAATTGAAGCACTTGAAGTGAAGGGTGATACAAGGCCAACTGGTTTGTCGCATCAAAATTGTATCAACGGGTGATAGTTATATCAGAATATGTTATACTTATGATATAATTTTTATATGACCTGCTAGTCGGGATTGAATCGCGTATTGCAACACACATATTGAATATTGCATAACCATGAAAAGTTTAGCATCACCCAAATCCTAGTGAAAAAAGTATTCTCAACTAAAACCAAAAATATTAGTGACTAAACCTGCATATTAAACGACATTCCCGAGAAACAAATTAATATTACTCTTTGCAATCTCGAAACAATATTCATTTTAGGTGATGCTAAACTGTCCATGGTCCATGGAGAAATTATTGGAGGAATCTCTGGAGGCATCCTCGGAATGAGTTAAATCCGTGACGAAATTCCAGGAGAAACATCATTTAAAGAATATCTGTAGAAACTCCTAGACAGCCGTGAATCGCAAGTCAGTCCCATCTGTAAAAAGTAGGCATTGAGAAAATGGGCTGTGAAGTTTTCAAACTCGTTTTCCATACGAATATTCAAAAAATTCCAGGTGATTGGAACATGTTCCAATCTTGATGAAACTTTCACAACTTGCTTTTCACTACGATATCTTTCCGAGAAAAATATGAAGATGATCAAAACAAGTTACATTGTTGTATTCCACGGTGCGAAAGTCTGTAGTGGGACTGATATGCGATTAGTTTTCATTATGGGACAATTTGACTTGCTGTTTTTTCCTAATTTTTCCAAACAAATCATATTATTTTATTGGTGCAGCTGAAAGAGCATTGGAAGAGATGTTGAAAACTGAACTCAACTCAATTTTGACGAAAATGCAGATGGAACTGAATTGCGATTCACGGCAGTAGAACACTAGCTAAATATTTCCTTAGGCATTTTTAGAGAAAAATATTATCAAATATACGTTAAACGGATTGGCGATGGCAGCGCGGCCTGTCAACACACAAGTCCAATCCGATCTAGTCTTTTTGAATACAATGTCTAAATCATTAAAAATCAAAGTTTTCATAGAAAATTGAAATGAGTAGCAAGCTTGGTTCCAGTGCACACTGGGCCAGGAGCAGAATTTAGCCAGACAAAACCTCTAGCGCTTTAGGAGTGCATTTTTTCGGGTTGGTGTCAAAGGAGACTTATCTTGAATTTGTTTGTTCTTCAATTTGATGATAAAAGTTAGTTGGAAATATCGCCGCATAGGTGGCGCTGCGATGCAAACTTTTTTGTTTTGCGTCCTAGAGCTTTCGCGTCTTCGGCAATGTTTTAGAACGTGTAAAAATACGACAAGTTGTCGAAGACACCAAAGTTCTAGGACTTCAAATAACAAAGCTATGGTAAAAAATGTGTAAATCACTTAAATTTTACGTTTTTTTTCCTTCTTTTTACGTCAAAAACGTAAAATGTTTCATTTTAACAACCATGTGTCGCTTAATTTCGATAACATGCGTATACTGTATGAAAAAAAAAATCTTATTATTATATAAATATTTGAACTTTTGAACAAATTATTGTAAAAATACGATAATTTTTAACATAACTCAACTCAAAAAGTTGCAAATTTTTGCAAAAACTTATCAATGATCCCAAATACGCTATATTTCATCTACCAAATGTCAAAGTTTGCCGGATGTATATTTTGATATATTTGAGATATCTGAATTCAAAATAACCACCTTTTTCATATAGCATCTCTTCATATAAATAGAATAGACTTATTATTAATTTTATCATTGTACTACAAGATTGTTGACACATTGCGTCAGTCAAGTTTTATTAATCAAATACTTTTTATTAGTCAGGTGTTACAGTATCTAGATATTTTCATATTGTTGTGTGGCTCTTATGTCATCTCCAGCAACTGTCTAATTAGAACTTCGCTATGGCCTACTATTATTTATTTTTTACATCCTGTTATGACCGCGTCGAGACAGTTCTCTCTAACATAAATCACAATTTACAAATCACTAGTATCAAAATAAAAGTATTTGATTAACAAATATTAACTGACGCAATGTGTCAAAAATCTTGTAGAATAATGATAAAATTAATAATAAGTTCATTCTATTTATATGAAGAGATGCTTATTTTGAATTAAGATATCTCAAATATATCAAAATATACATCCGGCAAACTTTGACATTTGGTAGATGAAATATAGCGTATTTCGGTACATTGATAAGTTTTTGCAAAAACTTGCAACTTTTTGAGTAAAGTTATGTTAAAAATTATGATGTTTTTACAATAATTTGTTCAAAAATTCAAATATTTATATAATAATAAGATTTTGTTTCATACAGCACATGCATGTCATCGAAATTAAACGACGCACGGTTGTTAAACTGAAACATTTTACGATTTTGACGTAAAAAATAGAAAAAACGTGAAATTTAAGTGATTTACACATTTTTTACCATAACTTTGTTATTTGAAGTCCTAGAACATTGGTGTCTTCGACAACTTGTCGTATTTTTACACGTTCTAAAACATTGCCGAAGACGCGAAAGCTCTAGGACGCAAAACAAAAACAGTTTGCATCGCAGCGCCACCTATGCGGTGAAATTTCCAACTAACTTTTATCATCAAATTGAAGAACAAACAAATTCAAGATAAGTCTCCTTTGACACCAACTCGAAAAAATGCACTCCTTAAGCGCTAGAGGTTTTGTCTGGCTAAATTCTGCTCCTGGCCCAGTGTGCAGTGGGAGAGTAAATGCAACAAAAATAAAGAAGAATGATGTATACAAATGAACAGCTATGACAAAATGTTGGTTCTAACATTGAGCATATCTCACTCGATATCGATTTATGACTGTATTCAGTGATTGTGTTCGTTTGCATTGCTCTGATTTAGTATTGGTTGGTGTTTGAATCTTGAAGAAAGTTTATTGTACTTCATAATTCATGTTATACGTTATATCGACTGTATAAGCATAAACATAAAATTCGAATTTATGTAATTTATTAACAATTGGAGAATATTTCAAACTTCAAACGAGTAAGGGGAAATACTGAGTTACAGAATATCGAGCAGGGGAGCTGCTGTAGATTTTTCAGGAGCAGTATTATTCTGGTGCTTGCTTGCTGTATCTCAATTGTGATATTCTGCTGCCTTCCATACAACATTGCTTAACGAGAATGGGATAATTTCTTTTCGTTTCAGAGAGTGAGTAACGGCGCTTAAGCCAAGGCTCTAGAGCCAGGACATAAGGCCGTACAACAATGGAGTGTTCACCAATCACGTCTTCAAAATGTTTCAGAAACTTTTGATTCAAACTTTTGACGATGAGGGTCATGCTGATCAATGATCCCCCTTTTTACGGTACCTACCTTGAATGATTACCACAACGTTTAATATTTGTGATCAAACTTTGTGAATGAAAGATTCAAAAATATTCCATCGTTGTAAGTTTTCTCATACATTTGTATGGAGCAGGTTTTATTTCAAAATTATTCTGATACGTTCTTTTCAGGAAGAATCCAACAACGTTTTAAAGTCCAATTTAGCCCGCAAAAAATTTTGGATTTTTCAGAGAGTGAATTTTTGATCAGGACTTTAATGCTCATCGAAAAAAAAACCCAAAATAATGTCAAAGGGAGACAGTGGGTATAGAATGGATTGTGAATGGGTAAAACATAATCTGAAATACATATCTTATCAAGTTTTTGGAATATTGATGTTCAATTTTTATAATGTATTTTTCTATTATTCATTTTTATATTGTATGTATGCAACAAAAAAAAATCTCTGGGATGAATAGTTAAATACAATGCAAGAAAGCTTAAACATAATATTACAGAACTAATTTTCTAAATAATGATTCCAATAAATTATTGGTAAGAAAGCTACTAGGACTTATGCCAGATAAAAATTTATCTAAATTAAATAATCACGTTGAGGACATTGAATCAAAGTTTTTTTTTCTATCTTTGTTAACGAGATTTTTAACGCTGGGCTAGTTCATCTCGGGACCAACGGCTTTACTTCCCTTCCGAAGGAAGTTGTCACTATAATTCTTACGTTATAAATGACTATGTCGGGGATGGGATTCGATCCCAGGTCCTCGGCGTGAGAGGCGTCTGTTCTAATCCCTACACCAGGTCCGTCCCCAATCAAAGTGTAACAGATATTTAAAATGTTTACATCCACTTATTAGGGGCTTTCCTTAAATGAATAAAATCAAAGCCATACTGAAAATGTATGGATTCGCAGGATATTTTCGTTATGGATATTTTCGTAATGGAAATTTTCTTCACTTCCCTAGGCATAGAGTACCATCGTAACTGCCACACGAATGCGAAAATGGCAACTTTGCCAATAACTGTGGTATGAGAACTTTAAGCTGAGAAGCTGGCTCTGTTCCAGCGAGGACGTAATGTCAAGAAGAAGAGGAAGAAGAAGATTATGGGAGATCATAATTTTAAAGAAGAATATAACCACTAGTGAACAGAAAATTTTGTAACAGTATCACTATATATCAAAGCAGGTTTAAGAATTAAAAAATCCCTTTCTAATAAATTTGGGTCTCCTGAATCTGAAAATCATGTCAAAATTCTTACAACTGGAATATTTAATCATTTTATTGAAAAATAAAACTTTGAAAATCTGCTTAACTCGCCTAAATGTAGGCAATTTCCATTGAAATAAGCACATTAGTTGAGAATAAATAGTTTTATGGGTACAAAACTATAATTGCTCTGCTTTATGAAATCAAAAATTAGTTCAATAGTTCATACTTAAGCTTGCCCAACATTTTTAACACTCATAGTTAACATGTAAGCATACAACCAGTGGATTGTTTAGCACCAACATTTCCAACTATATTGCTTGCACCTTTAAAAAGTGTGGATATTTCTATGCAAAACTGACCCTAATAAAAATGAAATAGTTCAAAACATCATTAGGCATCTATAAACTAGAAAACATGGGATGTATGTGGTGCACATGAAACCTTAAGCATCCTTGGAAGGAAATGGTTATTGGTACCGACCTGATCTTATTCACCCAGTGATCAATTTGGCTCTGGATTACGATACTTAAATTCCTCAAATAGATTTTGCAAATGCTTTCGTAATACATTACTATTCCTGGAGTAAATACACTCAATGATGTTCAAATTTATAAACACATTTCTATATTTTCAAATTCATTTAAGCACGCTACAAAAATAATTATGTTTATCATAAATGGATAATAAGATCGCATAAAACTAATAATTTTGCATTTATGATTTGTTTGTCTTAGGTGTACAATACTGGGGGATCCCACCATATACAAAAGTAATGTTATGTTTGAAGTGATACTAAAAAAAAATAAAAAAATATGGCATTACGGCAATCAAAGCCATTTATTGTCTATATTTCTTGTAGTTTCCTCGTCTTATATTAGCCAGGGAAGGTTTACTCTAACATTCAATTTATTCACTTGTCAATTTGTATAAATAATAAGTCAACCGCTTGGAAATTCCAGATGAAACAACTTTTTCACTTACCCTAGCAAATGACCAAATATCATCGGCACGATTCAGCTCATATACAGACTCGCACGGCTTCCCGTATAGAAACCCGTACATGCTGTTCTCCGTCAAATCCACCACTTCAAAATTTCGTTGCACATTGAACAAAGTGGTATTCACTAGTACTTCTAACTTATTCACAGTTGGTAGACACTGATAATCGTACATAACCGTACCTTGCGGACAACACATTCTTACACATAATCGCACCGCGCAAGGACATCCTCGAATGTATTCGTTTACGAACTTTTTCGTGGAAAAATCCTCATAATCATAGTCGATTGTCCGGTAGTACTTGGGCTTGTAGAGAATATTGTTGTGGACGATATTGCCTAGTACATCGCGCATCCCATCGGTGATGTTGATCGAATCGATGAAATCACACGGTAAACTATCACAGCTAATGTGCTTCACACTGAACAGTGCCAACAAGGCACACACATACTTTGCATTGATCTTCATTTTGATTGGTTTCTTCTTACGGACTTTATGCAACACTTCTGACACACTTTATTTTTTCTACTGTCGTGGTAAGATACCTTTCTTTAATCGCACATGTTGAATGACATAAAAAGTCATCTCATCCTACGCGCGCAGTTGTCACCGGATTTTCTTCAAAGACGTCTAACAAGCCCCATCGTCAACTCGCATTTACGTCTGGAGGGCGTCTAACGATTTCAACTTTTTCGCAGCAATGTTCGACCGTCAATTGGTCCTAGTCACCGCCTCTGATTTCGAGAAGAGATGCTGCTGTGGACAGCGCTGTAAAGAGATACAAGATACGATGAGTTCATTAGCATATACCCGGCTTGGAATAGAAATGAAGAAAAATTTGAAACAACTCGAAGATTCCCACCCGGCAAGTTTTACGATTCGGTGTCTCTTAAATTAACCAATAACACGTGAAATATTTGGAGACGATTATAAACAAACGAAGTCATGGTCGGGTGAAATGCAATATGATGCCAGCATCCACGGAATGGAAATGGTCAACCGGTAAACAACCTGTCTTCCACTTTGGCGTAAAAGCACCTGGCGGCAATAGATTCACTCGTTCATTGGATCTCTGTGCTCGGTTGGCGGTATCTTGCTGCTTCAAATTAGTATTCAGAGATTGACATGCATCAAACGATCAAGATCTCTAGATATATTAATATCTTACACTGTATACAGTGTACAAATTAGTAAGTTGAGAATTTTGCAGAATTCACCGGGATACTCAGCATTCACACGTATACCGAAAACACGCTGTAGAAAAGCAGAAAAAACACCGGCTACTCAATGAAGGAAAATTAGTAAATGTTGAAACGCTCGTTTGCGTGAGATATAGGGTTAGTCTGTGTTTCTCGGGATTGAGGCTTCCATTATACGTAAATTTAATGACATATCTTGAATATCCGCGAAAAATGATGTTGCACAAGTATGTTTTTTGAGAAGCATAAACAATCAATAGGTATTCCAAATATATCGAAAATTAGGTTTTTGGACAATTTTTTTTGCGTCCGTTAAGCAAGCCTCAGTGTGATTGAAGTTCATTCTTTACTAATGTACTTATTACATAAAACTTTTACCGGAAAACGGCTAATAGACACGTTTAAGACTAACAGATGATGGAATATTATTTAGAATCATTTCTACAACGCTTCGGAACTTTTTTCTACGGGATGGGCATTGGGGCTGTTCAATTTTTTTTTTTATTTTCAAACCCAATCTCGCATATCTACGTTACCACCTTTACCATATAAATGGTGTTCTGTGAAATTTTCAGCTTTCTAGGTAATGATTCAAAGGTGGCCCAAAAAAGGTGTTGGTTTATATGGGAATTACTATGGAGAACTTTTGAAAAACGTTTTAATCACTTTTCTACTTCAATCTAAGTACAAACTTATCATCCCAAAGTGAAAACTCATTCTTCAAACCATAATAAAGAAATTTGCTGAAGAAAGAAATTCTATCTGACGGATTGGTAAGAAGATGAATGAGTTTGTTTGCCACTTTTTAGCTTCATTTTTGATTATAAACCTGCAAACACCTACAAAAATCCAAATCAAAATGATCTCAAAAGGGATTTGTTTGTTCAGCAACATCCTTCATGGATGTTTGAAGAATGAGTTTCCACTATGGGATGATAAGTTTGTAATTACATTGGACTACTGACGTTTTTTGCAACATTTTTCCAAAATATCTCCATAGTAATTTCCATATAAACCTTCTTCGTCTTTGGGTCACCTTTCAATCACATCTAGAAAGTTGAAAATTTAAAAGGACACTATTCTTATGGTAAGGATAGTAAGAAAGAAAAAGGAGATTATATTTTCAAACATTTTCAAATTTTGAATCACCTTAATGGGCATATTAACAGGATTATTTAGAAACGTCAAGATTTCACTCGTTTACAAAAATTATCTTGTATACTTTTTAGCAGCTACCTGGCAAGAGACATAATTATTTAACATCATATTGACATAAAAAACTATAGAAGTAATGCATTTGCTACTGCGATAACACAGGGGCGTATTATACCTTTCTACTTTGAACCTAAAATGAAGCATTAACCGACATTCTTACGTAAGTATTGCAATAAAGCACACATACATTCACGAAGATTCAATACTCAATGTAGTTTAAAATTTTGATAGACATGATTACTCAATGCTGATCACAATCCATATTGGTCCCAAAGCCATGTAAAGAAAGACAAAAATGATTGTGCCTAAACCATCAATTTTAGACATATGGTGTCTTCGGCAAAGTTTCTCCATATTTTTTAGACATTGTTTTCAGTTATGCGAAATTACAAACGTTTTTGTTGACGCATTTAGGCCTATACAATCTTCTACAATGTTTAAGAACAGCCGATTTGGAGCAACTCTGCCTAAATTTCTATCTCTTACGGTTCGCGAGTTATTGTTTTTTTTTAAGACAAATAAGTTAGGGTGGTACTGAAACATAAGTTTTTTCTTGATAACTTTTTATTCGATAATTTCTCGCAGGAAAATTGTTCCGAGCGCCTTTAGAACTTTTGATTGCGCAACTACTGTTCTAGCCCTTATGGTTGCAGAGTTATCGGAGATTTTCGTCGGAAAAAATGGTTGTTTTCTAATTTCGATATCCATTAAAGGCGCAAACGGATTCTCAATCCTTTGTCGCCATTAGAAATATAATCTATTTCTCTATTCATGATAAAAAAAAACTGTTTTTTTTAGACATGTTTTGTTTGAAGAGATTAACAAACTTATGAATAGCTCTTCTCCAATCCGTCGGATTGAGTTGCTCTCTTCAGCAATTTTTTTTATTATGATTTGAAGAATGAATTTTCAGTATGGGATGATAAGTTTGTACGTGCATTGTAGTGTTGACGTGTTTGCTTAGCTTAGCTTAGCTTAGCTTAGACTGACTACACATATCAATGGTTGCTATAAAATGCACAAAGAATCAACTAGAAGTTCGGCTGGGATTGGCCATAATCTTCTTCAGTGTGCATAATTCAGTGCCTCTATTTATACATGGTCAATAACGGCGCCGGCCACGTCCTTGCAGTCAGGTGGGATTGGGGGAAGGAATGTTAGTGTGTAACCTTTGCTATTTGGAGACCGTGTTTGCCTCTGCATCTCCACAAAGGTTACTGGGAGGGATGTTTGTTAATGGGAAGGATCGTTGGGTCACAGGATTCACTTTGATAAGCGATTAGACCATGATAAATAATTATTTGTGAGATATAAACATGCTTATATGTAAATATAATATTTTCATTTGATATTAATATCTATGTAGAGAAAAATTATGCCGACACTTGAGGTGACGAACCTTTCAAAGTTTGTTGAATAAAGTGAACCTTTCGGAAGTCTACACTTGAAGTGTCGAACCATTCAAAGTTTTATTTTTAATTACAAAAATAAAAGTAAAAAGAAGAAGGTGTATTGAATAAAAACAAATTTAGACATAAATAATTTATGAATCAGAGTTTATGTCGACACTCACAGTGACGAACCATTCATATTTTTTTGAAACATCATATTTACATCTCACCGTTGTAACGATTAACGGTACAGTCATACATATTTTATATATTAGGAACAGTAGCATGAAACGAGCTCACCAATTGATCCGTCATCATTGAGCAGCAACAATCCTCTTTCAGCTTCAGTCGTTTGCTCGGCTATATAAAATCACTCAGAGAAAATAGGCGCGCGACCCGTGAGGGAAAACAACTGACGACTACTCGGGCTTTCTTGAAGCACTGCCCAGGAGCAAGCGTCAATGTCGGAAGATCATAAAGAACTAATCGAAAGCGGCACTTTTTCACTTTACTCGATCGACGCGCGACATGTTTGATCCTGCCCTCATCGCCGGCCCCCGCAGGAGCAAGCGTCAAGGTCGAAGGATCAAACACAACTAACAGATCACGCCACTTTTTCACTTTTACTTGACCGACGCGCGACATGTTTGATCCTGCCCTCATCGCCGGCCCCGCAGGAGCAAGCGTCAAGGTCGAAGGATCAAACACAACTCAACATTGTAGTGTTGACGTGTTTGGAACATTTTCTAAAATTTCTCCATACTAACTTCATTTTTTTTTTAATTTGAACCACTGTTGATCTAACTATTATTTCTATTAAATACTAACTTTCCTACAAATCTACATTGTTTTTGGGTCACCTTTGAACCACCACCTAGAAAACTAAAAACTTAACACAACACTATGTTTATGGCAAAGATGAAAAAGAAGGATTCTATGACACTACCCCGAACGCCACTACCCCGAATGCCACTACCCCGAACGCCATTACCCCGAAAGCCATTACCCCGAATGGGTCATTACCCCGAACGCCACTACCCCGAATGGGTCACTACCCCGAACGCCATTACCCCGAATGCATAAAATTTGGAACTTATTCTAGTGAGAGAGTGGGGAGATAATTGTACGATTCCTTATGAGTAATTAACGATTGGCTCAACAATTTATATTTCAAACATTAGAAGATATAAAAGCAGCTAGTTTTTTAGCTAATAATTTTTGAATACTAAGTTTTATTTCGATTTGTCCTCTAAGTTTGGTGAGATTCACACAGCCACATTGCAATGCTCTGAAGAACAGCCTATTTCAAAAAGAAGGGTGAATTTATTATGCAAAGGATAGCTATAATATGCACAAAATTAGGATGTAGTAAAGTTTCTTATTGGACGTCGGAACCCACTTCCTTTACTCATTGTAGGTGTCGGGCTACTAGCATTAAGATCTCCTTAAAGAATTTGTTTCGTAAACGGTGGTAATGGAAGATCACCCTGAGATAATCGCTGCAAGTGTTCGTCTATGGAACCCGCTTAAAAACCAACCTGATAGACAACCGTTCCACTAAAGCAAGGAAACGTTAATACACTTGTACATGTTAGAAAAACGGCGGCCTTTGATTGCCGCTACAGTAAAAACTTTCGTTGGTTTGTGGGATCATTAATTTGAATTTCGATGAGACAATCACAATTTTTTTTCCAATTCAGCACAAAGAAGAAATGATGATGACAGCAAAGCGGTGAGCAAATTCATAAGAGACCTGTCTGTTTCAATACAAGAAGATGAAAGAAAGGGAAAATTACTGATTAGAATTATAGGAGGATTCACTTGAGTGAATGCCTTCAGGATATATTCCTTCAAAAAAAGCTGTTCCATATGGAAATAATAATGACTAGCTTGTCCAACGAAAACTTGAAAGAACAGCTTATTTAAGAAAGAAGGGGAAATTTCTGGTGAAATGTTTGCAGCTATGACGTGAATGATCACTGTATCAACGTGATATGTCATATCATGCTATGACACAACATATATACACAAGAAAGGAAATTATTTGCTTTAAAACAAAATTGAAATATGGACACCATCAAGAAGTTCAAATATCTGTGTTCACGCAGCTGTTCAGCAAGATCATATTAAGGGTTATGGGTTCAAATTCCTCCAGTGGTGGATCTTATGCATTAAGCATTTCCTTGACGTTCTATGTCCAGGAACAATAGAACATGTATAATAATGGTAAGTTGACAAGGAGAGCTCTCAGTCAATAAACGGCTTAATTTATCAAAAGCTTATTCACAAATTTCGTAACGCTGGAGGGGACAAAAAATGTTGTCCATACAAAAAGTGGTACGAACGGGTGGGTAGGTGTCAAAAATAGAAATTTTTTGGTGTTATGAAATTTGTAAATGAACCCTTGAACTGCGAAAGTGCCCACTGGGCTGACAAAAAGGTACCTCCGAAAGAATGAGAAGAGTTGCCAACAATATATTTCGAAAGAAGAGCTGACATGAAAAAGAAGGGAAAATATATGATGAACATTTTACCGACGAATTTTACGCGCCATTAATTACCAGTTTTCATTAGAGACGCATTTTTGCCCGCAAAACAATATATTTCACTGTATCTCATACTATGGAAAGCGAATTGGGCGGAATACGACAAACGCCAACTCCACCGATTGAATCAGCAAAAGCAGGCCGAGAAGGCCAGAAGGCGACGTAAGCGGAACGTGACACGCAATGCTACAACCAACAGTTTGGGTTGTAATGTAAACAACGTTTGCAACAACAGTTCTGTCAATACCCCTCTCCGCTTAAATTCTATGAACTCCCGCCGTACTGTTTTCGGCAATCGCAGGAATGCCACTGCTAATAATGCAAACTCTTTCCACCTTCCACCCGATCGTGAGCTACTTGCAGCAGCAAAAAATCAGTTTTCACGTCCACCGCTAAACTACCAACCAACAATACAATTTGAAAAAAGGGAAACCATGAATCCCTACCAACCAAGCGCCCCCACAACTTCACGAAACATGCCACAAGGAACTTTTTCAACTCCATCATCCTACGTAGAGTGCCCCTGTAGACACACGTGTTTTCGCCAGAACTGACGCTCTCTCCAGAGGAAGCAAATTATGACGACAATAATTGTGCGGAAACCGATGCTCACCAGGACCTGATGACTTCTCAGCCGTTTACGCTCAACCTGACGCAGTCTCCAGACGTAGACCATGACGATCCAATAGTGGGTGATATTCAACAAATTGTTCTAGGTAATATTTTAAATAATAACGATGTGTCTAATGAAGGATCTGGAATTTCAAGTAATGCTGTGCAAAGGGGTGTGTTTCCAAAAACTTCTTCAGAAGCTACCGAAATTTTGGTATATTGCCAAAATTTCAATCGCATGAGGAGTGCATCAAAAATGAACGAAATTTATAAAAGAATAGTAACTTCATCCTTCTCGGTTGTTTTGGGTACTGAAACTAGTTGGAACGAAAAAATTAAGAGTGAAGAAGTTTTTGGTAATGATTTTAATGTATTTAGAGATGATCGCGATCTGGTTCTTACCCAAAGAATGTCTGGTGGGGGAGTTCTCATTGCAATATCTTCGAAATTCAATTCAGAATTAATTGTTTCATCAAAATATAAAGAGTTTGAACACGTATGGGTAAAAGCACATATCGCCGGTGAAACACATATATTTGCTTCTGTGTATTTTCCGCCAGACCATGCTTGCAAATTATCATATGAAATTTTCTTTCAAACCGCTGAAGAAATTTTGTCGCAATTTTCTCCAGAATTCAAAGTGCATATCTATGGCGACTTTAATCAGCGTAATGCTGATTTTATTCGTGATTCCGAAAACGAAAATGTTCTGCTGCCGGTTGTTGGTGAAAACGAATCATTACAACTTATTTTTGAAAGAGCTGCATTTTTAGGTTTAAATCAAATCAATCATGTGAAAAACCGACAAAACTGTTATTTGGACTTCTTATTCTCAAACATAATGGAAGATTTCTGTGTGAACGAATCTCTTTCTCCACTATGGAAAAATGAAGCGTTTCATACAGCTATCGAGTACTCAATCTTTGTTCATAATTATCATAATTCCGACTACTATGACTTTGAGAATTTCTTTGATTATAAAAACGCCAATTATAACGGCATCAAACAGAAATTGAATAGTATAGATTGGCAATCCGTTTTGAAAAATCAGGAAGATTTGGAGTATGCAGTTACGGGTTTTTATTCAATTTTGTCGGAAATTATTCAGATGGATGTTCCACTCTTGAGGAGACGTCGTAGGAATGGGTCAAAAAATCCTGTTTGGATTAATAAGCAAATAAAAAATTTGAAAAATCGTAAGCAAAAGGCTCATAAAATTTACAGACAACAAAAAACTCAAGAAAGTTTAGAAAATTATTTGTATATTGTAAACCAACTTAATCAGGCCATATCCACTGCACTTGAAGAGTACAACACAAAAATTGAAAATGATTTAAAATCTTGCCCTAGGAATTTCTTCAATTATGTTAAAACTAAGATGAAGTCTAACAACTTTCCATCTAAAATGACATTGGATGATAAAGTAGCAGATAATCAAGATGACATTTGTAATCTCTTTGCTGATTTTTTCCAAGAGACTTATACAAACTTCTCGGATAATGACCGTGATTTTGAGCACTTTTCTAGTTTTCCTGATTTTACAACCGATGTAGGCGTTAGTCAAATACAGGTACAAGACATTTTAACAGGACTGAAGAATTTAGATTCCTCCAAAGGATCAGGGCCTGACGGAATCCCACCTGCTTTACTGAAAAACTTAGCCAATGAATTTACAGCACCATTATTTTGGCTGTTCAACATGTCACTTGAAAAGGGCAGATTTCCAAAAGAATGGAAAAGGTCATTTCTTATACCCATTTACAAGTCTGGTAAAAAATCTGATATTCGAAATTATCGTGGAATTGCTATTATTTCATCCATTCCAAAACTATTTGAATCAATCATTAATAAAAAAGTATTTAGCCAAATAAAACATAGGATAACGCATGTACAACATGGTTTCTTTAAAGGTCGTTCTACTACAACGAACCTTTTGGAATTTGTTAATTACACTTTAAATGCAATGGATAGAGGTAACCACGTCGAATCACTTTACACCGACTTTAGTAAAGCATTTGACAGATTAGATATTCCTATGTTGATTTTTAAGCTAAATAAAATGGGAATTGCAATGAAACTCCTCAACTGGATTGAATCGTATTTAACAGATCGCCAACAAATAGTAAGATTTGAGGGAAAACTATCTAAACCTGTTCATGTTACATCAGGAGTTCCCCAAGGTTCACATTTAGGCCCATTGTTATTCATATTGTTTGTTAATGATATTTCATATGTGATAAAACATGTTAAAATTCTTATTTATGCTGACGATATGAAACTTTTTATGGAAATCAATAGCAAAAAAGAGAGCGACATTTATCTGAATGAAATAAGTATATTTGATAAATGGTGTAGTAAAAGCTTACTTAAATTAAACGTCAAAAAATGTAATCTAATCACATATAGCAGAAAACGTAATACACCACAGATTACTGTATTTTTAGAAAATCAAGACGTTCAAAGGTGCGATAAGATTAGAGATTTAGGTGTTATATTAGATTCTAAACTTACATTTACTGACCATTATAATACTATTGTCCATAAAGCAACCAATATGTTAAGCTTTATTAAGCGTTTTAGCTTCAATTTTCGGGATCCATATACGATTAAAACCTTGTACATTGCTTATGTAAGATCAGTTTTAGAATATTGTAGTATTGTGTGGTCCCCACATATGAAAACACATGAGGATAGAATCGAATCAGTACAGAAGCAATTTCTTTTATATGCCTTACGCAAATTAGGCTGGACAACGTTTCCACTGCCATCATACGAGGCTCGATGCATGCTTATTGACATCCAAACTTTAAAGGAGCGTCGCGAATTAGCCATGATTTCATTTGTCAATGATATAGTATCGCATCGTATTGATTCCACCAATCTCTTATCTAGTTTGAATTTCTACACGCCCGCCAGACAGTTGAGGAATCGGAATTTGTTCGCATCAAACAATCATCGAACTAATTATGCCAAGTTCGGACCAATAAATCAAATGATGTCTCTTTATAACCAGCATTACACAGAAATTGATTTGACCATGTCGCGAACTAAGCTTAGGCAATATTTTAATTCCCTTAGATATAATACAACATAGTATTAAGCAAACATGTAGTCTACAATTTGATTGACGAAATAAATAAATAAATAAATAAATAAATAAATAAATATTCGGGGTAATGGCTCATTCGGGGTAGTGGCGTTCGGGGTAATGACCCATTCGGGGTAATGGCTTTCGGGGTAGTGACCCATTCGGGGTAGTGGCATTCGGGGTAGTGGCGTTCGGGGTAGTGGCGTTCGGGGTAATGGGATGGAGCCAAAAGAAGATATGAGAGATTCGATTTTCAATTTTTCACAGTGGGACGAAAATAAAGATGGAACATGTTTGTGATGAAACTATTGGGTTTCCGGCAGTGTTGGGAAACTCGTACTCGCGAGTTAAAAAATACTCACTCTCGTACTCGTTTGCGAGTAATACTCACACTGTGAGTTACTCGTTCCTTACTCTTACTCACGCGAGAGTATGACGTCATAACTCACTGCGAGTATTACTCACGTAAAGAGTAATACTCGCAGTGAGTATGACGTCATTACTCTCGGGTGAGTGAGCAATTTACTCTTTGTGAGTATGGTGAGTAATCAAATTCCAAAACATAACAAGATTCTACATTTGCATGTTTTAAACTAGGTGAAAGACTGTAGAATTAATTCATAATATTAACAGATGCGGTCGACTTCTGTATTGTGATATGCATTTTTTTAGCATGGATGTTTAAATATTACTGAATTAATAGTCAGTTCTCAAACATGGATAAACGAATTATATGGGCAAAAGTTTGTTTGTGTTCAAATATATTCCAGACCAATTTTATTCTTTTTGTGACAACAAATAATACAGATACTTTTCCTGAATACGTTTATGTTATTGATTCAAATTTGAAAAGCAATATTAGTAACATTGGAAAACATAAATTTTGTTTGCGATTGACATCTTGCCTATTTTATATGTTGTGTTGGATTCAAGGCTGCTTTATAGGTGTTCGATTGGCTGCTAATTTTTGACGATTCATTTAGAGGCTCCCG
Source organism: Aedes aegypti (assembly GCF_002204515.2). Classification (NCBI taxonomy): domain Eukaryota; kingdom Metazoa; phylum Arthropoda; class Insecta; order Diptera; family Culicidae; genus Aedes; species Aedes aegypti. The sequence continues at coordinate 183,192,898 of NC_035108.1, read as the reverse complement.
CCTTTTCGCATTTCTCCTATTGAGGCTCGCTATATATAGCATTTCCATTATTTTTTAATATTGAGGTACTTTTGCTTATGGTTGCCAAACCATAGATATTTTCAGCAAAATAAATGTAATCTGCATGTTTGTTATAGAATACTTGAAAAAAAAAATAAATAAATGAGCTTCGGGGTCGTTACGTATTGTGGTCGTTACGTATAGTATCCAGTGTTAAGTTATATACAGTGTGGGTAGCTAAATTGCTGAAAATAGTGTCCGTATATTTGAAAAAGTTTTTTTTTGTCGTTTAATGACTATAATACGAATATAATCGATTAGTATTGAATCAGAAGGTTTCGTATCTTGATGTAACACTCTAAGAAAAGAGAATTTATAGTTCCTGTCCCAGACCGAATATGTGTAACGATGACCTACAAAGATGTCTGATCAGAAAAATGTTTGGAATATTTTGCCTGATTTCTATATTAACAAGAAATAAAGGAGGACCTTTGAGAAAAACTAGACTATGAGGAGATGATACACACATTATGTTAAGCTAAATTGGGACTTTTTCACTTTGCTACTTACTGGTGTAATAACTTAAATTCAGTGATTGTAGTGATTGAGGACTTTTTAGACATAATACTTGAAAAAAGGAACCAAATAGGAATCATGAGATTTAACTGGAATCAAAAAATGTTGTAACAAAACAAAACAAACCAGGAGGAAAAAGTTTTTACAAGGGTTTCTTCGTAAATTAGATTACATATTTTTCTAACGATATATCCAAGGAAATTCGAAAATTTAATCAGCATTTAATTCAGTTATTTACCCAAAGATTCCTGGAGGTAGGGGAAGACGGAGTAAGAGCGCCCACCGGGGTAAGACGGACCACCTTTATTTTGGCATGAAAATGGCGGTTTACTTGAAAGTTTATCAAGCACTTTGCGTAAACACCAGATTTTTGTCGTTTCGAAGCATTTAGGGTGATATTTTCATGAAATTTTTCATAACAAATATCGAAATCAAAGTACATTACTATTCAAGTAAAATTTAATCAATTTAGTAAAAAATTCAAGCCAAATCCGTATATTTTTCCATAATATAGGTGTCTTAAGGGTATGATAAGTATATATCTTAGTTTTTTGAATTAATTAACCCTGAAAATGATTCAATATCCACGTTAATCAATGTAAAACTCATAAAACGACTCTATGACACTACCCCGAACGCCACTACCCCGAATGCCACTACCCCGAACGCCATTACCCCGAAAGCCATTACCCCGAATGGGTCATTACCCCGAACGCCACTACCCCGAATGGGTCACTACCCCGAACGCCATTACCCCGAATGCATAACATTTTGAGATTTATTCTAGTTAGAGAGTGGGGAGATAATAGTACGATTCCTTATGAGTATATTACGAGTTTGGTTCAACAATATATTTTTCAAATATAAGAAGATGAAAAAGCAGTTAGAGATTCACACAGCCGCATTGAAATGCTCTGAAGAGCAGCCTATTTTGAAAAGAAGGGTGAATTTATTATAAAAAGGATAACTATAATATGCACAAAATAAGGATGTTGTATAGTCTCTTATTGGACGTCGGTACCCACTTCCTTTACTCATTTTTTTAGCTGTCAGGCTACTAGCATTGAGATCTTCTTGAAGATTTTGTAATTGAAGATCACCCTGATATAGTCGCTGCAAGTGTTGTTCTATGGAGCCCACTTAGAGATCAACCTGATAGACAACCGTTCCGCTATGGTAAGGAAACGTTAATACATTTGTGCATGTTAGAAAAAACGGCGACTTCTGAGTGCCGCTACAGTAAAAACTTTTTGTGGGATCATTTATTTAAATTTCGATGAGGTAACCATATTTTTTTTTTATTCAAGACAATGAAGAAATGATGATGACAGAAAAGTGGTTGGCAAATCCATAACACACTTGTCTGTTTTAATGTAAGAAGATAAAAAAAGGGGAAAACTTCTGATTAGAATTAAAGTAGGATCCATTTTAGTGAATGCTTTCAGGATACATTCCTTAAAAAAACTGTTCTATATGGAAATATTAGTGACTAGCTTATTCAACGAAAACTTGAAAGAACAGTCTATTTAACAAAGAAGGGCAAATTTCTAGTGAAATTTTTGCAGCTATGACGTGGATGATCACTGTAAAACGTGATGCTATGGTACAACCTATATTCATAAGAAAAGAAAATATTTATTTAAAAACAAAATTGAAATTTGAACACCATCAAGAAATCCAAATACCGGTGATCGCGCAGCTGTTCAACAAGACCATATTGAGGGTTATGGGTTCGAATTCCTCCGGTGTCAGATCTTATACATTGAACATTTCCTTGACGTCCCTGGGCATAGCGGCACATGTACAAGAATGGTAAATTGACAAGGACAGCTCTCAGTCAATAGAAGGCTAATTTCATTAAAAGCCTGTTCAAAAATTTCGTAACGCTAAAGGGAACAAAAAATGTTGTGGGTGGTTGTCCTCAAAACGTTACAGCCCATACACAATATGTAGAATTTCCGTACAAAAATTGGTACGTCAAAAATGGAAATTCTTTGCGTTATGGAATTTGTAAATGAACCCTTGAACTGCGAAAAGTGCCCACTGAGCTGATAAATAGGCACTGTCTCAGAAAAATTGAGAAGAAGATAGTTGCCAACAAGATATTTCGAAGGAATAGCTGATATATAAAAGAAGGAAAAATATATGATGAACATTTTACCGACGAATTTAACACGCCAGTTATTACTAGTTTTCATTACAGACGAATTTTTTCCCGTAAAACAAGATACTGCACTGTATCTCATACTATTCGGGGTAATGGCTCATTCGGGGTAGTGGCGTTCGGGGTAATGACCCATTCGGGGTGATGGCTTTCGGGGTAGTGACCCATTCGGGGTAGTGGCGTTCGGGGTAGTGGCATTCGGGGTAATGGCGTTCGGGGTAATGGGATGGAGCCCATAAAACATTATACTATTAAGAATCCCACCGAACTGATATATATTTTCGCAACATTATGCACGAAAATCGTGGCGGTCGCTTTTACCCCGTGGGTGGGCGGTTTTACCCCGTCGCTAAAAATAATCGTGATAAGACATCACTTTTTCAAGCTTCAAGAAATAAATAAATTTTAACGAATACAACACCTGTGATATTTTTTGATCATGCCTAAGGCTTCAAAAAACGACATGCTGCGAAGAAAAATGATTTATTGATTTTTGATTTTGACATATGAATTAAATTGCTTAGGCGGGCGGTCTTACCCCGTCTTCCCCTACTACTCCGGAGATTTCTTTAGTTTTTTTTTTCTGTTCGGAACATAAACCACTGCGACCAATATTTGATCTATTGTAGTATATCCCGTGTCCTTTGTGTAGTGCATGTCGTGTTACTTTGTCACTATCGAGAAGTGATAAAGTATTCGGTTTTTTTACAGTTGTCATTCCTAACTTGATCACAGGAAAGGATTCTAATTGAAAGGTTCCGCTTTTTAAACCCTTCGAAGGGTGTGGTGGGTACACTCTCCGCAGGCGCGCCCCTTTATCAGTCAAAATCGGATCCCTTGATAAAGTCGGGAAGTGACACCGATATTGTCCATGCATCAGAATCCTAGTCCTTACTTCTTCAAACTAGAGAACAATAAATAAAAGATTAGAAAACAACTTGTTGATTTCGACTCATTTTTATCCTTGTCTCAAGGTCATTCTCAGTTACTGGAAAACCGAGACTTGTCACTTTTAACAAGGGTTAAAATGTAACAAGGACTAATAGTGTTCCTTTGATTACTATAGCATCCTGTTCTCTTCGTTTGAAGCAGTCAGGACTAGGGTTCATTGGTAGATCTTTACCCCATAACGCACCACGAAAAGGTGATCTACCCGCGTTATGGATAGTTCTTTAGTTAGTTTAGTAATTGTGCCAAGTACTTTTTGAGAAATTCTTCCAGGAGTTTTGTTTAAGATACCTTAAAGAATTTAACAGTATTTTTAGCCCCAAAAAAATTTAAAGAATCAGGAAATTATTTCACAAATGTCTCAAGTCCTTAATGGAATCAACCAGTGATTCTTACATAGATTTCCCTATTCATTTTTAAAAACTCTTTCTTTCCGAAAATTTGACTGTCAAAAGTCGTTTCTAAAAAATGCTTGAACAAAAGTTGTTACAAATAGGCTAAGTTATTCAAAATCACTTTACTTTTTTGCTTGAAAATCAATAGTTAGTTAATTGTTCATCAATAATGACATCCCGGGTAGAGGAGAATTGCAAAAGAATAACAAAACTTACCATTAAAATGGAATGTTTGAATAGCAAAATTTGTTCTTTGTTTGTTTGAAATAAGAGATAAAATAACAAAAATAATAACTAAGTTTATATGGCATAAAAACTAAATAATATCATATTTTGCCATTGTAATAACAAAATAATAGCAAAAATATAGGCAACCGTAAATAACAAAATATGTTATTATTTAGTTATTGATAACAAAATAATAACTAAATAAGCTATTCACGAGTAGATCGAAATAATGGTAATTTTAGTTCTTTGACTTTAATATCTAAATTTAGCATGATTGAAAAATAAACTTTTTGCTTTCCTACAAAAAACATTTGCTTTTTAAATCTTCAATGAATATCATACAAATAGTAAAATGAGCTATTATGGCAAAATTTGATGTTGGTTTGTTCTCATGAATTATTTAAATAAAGTTTTCAAATATCAAACTAATGACATATTTTACTGTGATGGCAATGTTTGTTATTTTTTAGATATTTATTGTTTTTTTAGTATGTTCGCACAAATAACAAATTTTACCATGATAGTATATTTTGTTATTGATTAGTTATTACATGACTTTCAAGGATAACATACCAATGACAAATTTTGTTATGATTGTATGTTTTGCTATTGATGAGATATTTATGTAATATATTAATAACATAATAATGGTTAAACCAGATATGATTGCAAAATTTGTTCTTATTTTACCATTATTTTGTTATTCACCTCTACCCGGGATACATAACACAGCGTAACAAAAATGACACTTTCACGTGTCTCAAGGATCAAATTATGTGTCTCTTGTAGATTTTGGGTCGCTGAATCTGATGCCGTTCTCAGAAATGTTCCAGCACGTCACAATTTATAGCTACAGGTCGCCAAAGTTGTATAAAACACTGGTTTTATTGATGTTTACATGAAATTTAAAGTATGATTTATCAAACTTTTTTGTGATATAATCTACCAAACATGCTAAATAGGACTTGAACTTTCAATTTAGATACAAATCAGTTGAAATTTTACGATAAAATTTAGGTTAAATCTATTTTTTTCAACATGTTTGCAGTCTTCATATAAAATTCTTCGTTTCTCTTATATGGCATAATACAATACTTTTCTGAACCACCAAAAAATAACATTTTACCATCGAAAATATTATGAACTTCATTGATAATTATTGTTCTATGCAAAAAGTTTGAATTCTGTGACAAATTGAGCGAACAAATTGCCGTACAAGTTGGAAAACTTGCATGCAAGTTGGCTGAAACAGTCAAATTTAGCATTTTCAACCGTCAATATCTCAAAAACTAGACGTGCCATGATATTTCTGAAAACGGCAATGGACTCAGCAACCCTTAATTTAGTAAATAGCGGAATTTTGGTTCTTGAGACAAAACCGTGTTCCGCAGTGTAATCGTTAAAAATATGTTTTTTTTTATTTTATTGGTATTTCAAACTTTTTTGAGCACAACAACTTAGCTTAAGTGAACACAGTGGATACGAGTAACTGACACTGAAGAAGACTGCAAGTGGTAGTCAAAATACGCGTATCTGTCAAAGATAAGCATTTAGGAGCGGAATTAAAAGGTACAGGGTACTCCATCTACTTTTAAGTTTCTCTATTTGAGATTCTGCTCAAAGGATTCTAACATTCATTAAAGAGTTGTTAGAATTTATTAGAAAATCTAAACGAATTCTTCAAAATAAAACCTGGAATGAATCTCTGTGGATTTTCTAGGTATCAACTGGAGAAATCGGTGGAAAAATAAATAACTGAAGCAAATCATGGGATAATCCCTGGATTTATTAAAGTAATATCTGTGAAAATTACTGAAGGACGTTACTGAGTGCTGAAGAATTTCTTGGAGCAGATTCTTGAAAAATTCCTCTAAACATTCCCAAAGATCGCTGCTGATTTCTAGACTAATTCCTGGAAGAATCAATCTCTGAAGGAGTTTGAAGCATTCCAGAGGAAACTTCGTGATAAATCATTAGCAGAACACCTAAAGCCTCTGTTTTAGGGATCAAAGTCTGGTAAGAACTTCTGGAGCTTCTAAAATTTTCACAATAATTCATTCACCAGGGAAAAAAAGACTTTAGAGACATTTCATTAAATTCAGAGACATGCATTGCAAAAAATATCACCACTAGCTTTGAGATTCGTTCGTTAATCAGTTTCCTCCTCATACATGACTAGTGTCTGTACATCAAAAATCTTGGTAGGTTATAGAAGCAAACCAGCTGCCTAAACGGCCTAAGCAGTATACTTTTCGGTTAACTTCAGTTATAATCAAAACACTTACATTGTCATCGTCTTGACGCTCTTGAGCAGCCGCTTGTATCCGTCCAGCACAAAGGCCACCAGATCCGCCATCCACGGAACGTCCTTTTATGTCCCTCACGGCAAATCGGATGTCAGCACGCCCAACATAGTGATGTCTTGGAGCACGGTGACGGTGAACGGTCCTCAAGAGCCGTTGGGATCTGCGTGGTCATGACCTCCTGCTTGACGTAGTTCTCGACCAGTTCGTCGAAGACTTGGAAGATTTCATGAATCTGCACGTAGAACAGGTTCTGGCTTTTCAAATTGAGAGACGACGGCAAGCGGTTGTTTGTCTTGGGGGAGCGGCTGTTGTACAGACATTTGTGCTTGAAAGCGACGACGATCTTCTTGGCAATGTTGGGGGCGGATAGTGTCGCCGGAGGTGGTGGCGGTGAATTTATCCCAGAGGGTGGTTCCATGGAGGAATTTCAGGAACGATTCTTTTCGCGGAGTTGCTGGACGATTTACATCGATGAGGACGATTCGAGGGTGTGTTTTGTGATAACTTCCCAGCGAGGATCAGCTACTGGGATGTCTCCTGCAAGATCCTGTTCTATCGTCAGCACGGTTTGATTGAGCTCGCAGTCCAGGGATAGGTTTTCTGCAGATTAATCCATACTGGGAATCAAGATGCGAACCAGCTGCTTCCCATTTACTTTGCATGAGCGGCCGGCATCGCTCACTGGCTTACTTTTGCACTAAAACTGTGCTGAAACTAAGTTTAGTCGGCTCGAACTAAGTCTAATTATCAATAACTGAGAATCAACCACTGTATTGATGCGTAATATGCATTACGAATAACACTTTTGTGATTATTTTCGCGACGGAACATCGAGAACGCGGACTTTGTCGACTGAGTTAAAAACAAATCATGGGCAGTGTTGCGAGATTTATTATCGCGACAATTAGGATTGCAAATGACATTTGAATCTGTGTAATATAACAACGTGACTTGGTTGCAACAGTTTCTGTGTAATATTTCTACATTTTAGATGTGAATATTACACAAAAATAATGTAATTGGAAATGGCAATCATGTTTCCGTGAAATTTGAGGGCGATGTACGCGAATTACGTCGATGTAAATTACATTATTTTTTGCTGTGTATGCATCAGTTAAAATAAGTAAACCAGAGTGGATCTAGATAAGAGTGGCGTCAATGTCAAAATTGGAACAGCGGCGAACTGTCATTTCCATACAAATTCACGTTCCAATCGAGCAGGAGACCTGTCAAAACTGGAACATGACGTCACTCTTGTTTACAGGCACTCTAAAGTAAACTACTCCTGACTAGTATGTCTTTTAGAACACCGGTTCGTAGACACAGATAGACAACGATTTAAGTTTGATTCGAGCAGTGTGTAAATGTACTGTAGAGGCGTAACGCAAAAAAGAAACGATTACGAGACAACATACGGAGCGCAATGCCCATAATAAATGAAAGAAAGTACAACTTGTGTTAAGAATTCATATTAAAATAAGGTTTTGCGTCCATCAAATATTTCCCCAAAAAACAATCATCTTACCATTTGATTGAGAACGCCCTAAGAGTAGCCTTACATATAACTTATTATTTATTTGGGCCATTTGAAAGATTTTTGATGATTAACAATACTTCAAGTGAGTAATATTACTCACGAGTGAGTAAGTGTTAGTCTAAAACTCACTCACGAGTATGAGTTGTACAGTTGAAACTCACGCCTGAGTATACTCACGCGAGAGTTCAAGCTGTACAACTCATACTCGCGAGTGAGTTTTCAGTTTTCAGTGAGTACTCACGAGTTTCCCAACACTGGTTTCCGGAGTATCGATTTTTTTTCACTCCGGATAATCGAATCACTAAGAAAAAAAATTGGAATGCTCGATAAAAGAACTTGAATATTAATCCTTTTCGTTGATTTATTTATATGATGCGGTTGCGTAGTCTCAAATTATTTCTAGGAACAGTAGGGGTCTTTACAAGAAAATAAAATGTTTGATCAGCATACACAAAAAATCACTTTTTCGAACCCCCTTTTCTTAAATACGTTCAAAACTGCAAAACCATCCATATTCTATATTGCAATACCTAATTACCTCAGATTTATGCATAAAAATTGAAAAACAAGAACATCAAAAAAATAATTCTGGATAATCGAGTCTCCGGATAATCGAGTCCGACCTGTAATAATGTTTTACAAAGTTGCATTATTTTATGAGTACTTCATTTGGACCTAAGGGGGTGCGAACTGGATATCAGCAAGCAGCCAGGCTGCTGTCAAGCTAAAATTTTCGTCAAATTGATCCGAGTGTGCCTCGGAGTGTGTTGGCATAACATTGTCACGCTAAAAAATGATATACACTTGATGTGACACAAAAACTATCAACTGTTGAAAATACATTTACTTGGCCTTATTAGTGCGGAATTTTTGTTTTTAATTTTGTCAATGTATTTTTTTATTCAAAATAATTCCTTAGCACGACTTTGATAACCATAATCACAATATTTTGCCAAAAAATAAATATTTTTATATTTTTGTATTTTTCCTTTGGACATGCTACCTGTGAAAACTTTGTTTGATTAAATAACCTTTGACATTGAAATTTTTTAATTTCAAAAAATAATTTCTTATCAAACCAGCACAGACTCTACTTTTGTGTTTTTGGAACTTAAATAATAATAATGCTTTTATCAAAATTCTTTTGAATTTTTGATCAAAATTTGATTTGTTCGTTGAAATTCTAGAAAATCGCTTGTTTTTCTCTATATAAAATATTATAAATTATAAAATTATAAAATTATAAAATTATAAAATTATAAAATTATAAAATTATAAAATTATAAATTATAAAATTATAAAAATTATAAATTATAAAATTATAAAATTATAAAATTATAAAATTATAAAATTATAAATTATAAAATTATAAATTATAAAATTAAATTATAAATTATAAAATTATAAAATTATAAAATTATAAAATTATAAAATTATAAAATTATAAAATTATAAAATTATAAAATTATAAATATAAAATTATAAAAATTATAAAATTATAAATTATAAAATTATAAAATTATAAAATTATAAAATTATAAAATTAAAAATTATAAAATTATAAAATTATAAATTATAAAATTATAAAATTATAAAATTATAAATTATAAAATTATAAAATTATAAAATTATAAAATATAAAATTATAAATTATAAAATTATAAAATTATAAATTATAAAATTATAAAATTATAAAATTATAAAATTATAAAATTATAAAATTATAAAATTATAAAATTATAAAATTATAAATTATAAAATTATAAAATTATAAAATTATAAAATTATAAAATTATAAATTATAAAATTATAAAATTATAAAATTATAAAATTATAAAATTATAAAATTATAAAATTATAAAATTATAAAATTATAAAATTATAAAATTATAAAATTATAAAATTATAAAATTATAAAATTATAAATTATAAAATTATAAAATTATAAAATTATAAAATTATAAAATTATAAAATTATAAAATTATAAAATTATAAATTATAAAATTATAAAATTATAAAATTATAAAATTATAAAATTATAAAATTATAAAATTATAAAATTATAAAATTATAAAATTATAAAATTATAAAATTATAAAATTATAAAATTATAAAATTATAAAATTATAAAATTATAAAATTATAAAATTATAAAATTATAAAATTATAAATTATAAAATTATAAAATTATAAAATTATAAAATTATAAAATTATAAAATTATAAAATTATAAAATTATAAAATTATAAAATTATAAAATTATAAAATTATAAAATTATAAAATTATAAAATTATAAAATTATAAAATTATAAAATTATAAATTATAAAATTATAAAATTATAAAATTATAAAATTATAAAATTATAAAATTATAAAATTATAAAATTATAAAATTATAAAATTATAAAATTATAAAATTATAAAATTATAAAATTATAAAATTATAAAATTATAAAATTATAAAATTATAAAAATTATAAAATTATAAATTATAAAATTATAAAATTATAAAATTATAAAATTATAAAATTATAAATTATAAAATTATAAAATTATAAAATTATAAAATTATAAAATTATAAAATTATAAAATTATAAAATTATAAAATTATAAAATTATAAAATTATAAAATTATAAAATTATAAAATTATAAATTATAAAATTATAAATTATAAAATTATAAAATTAATAAAATTATAAATTATAAAATTATAAAATTATAAATTATAAAATTATAAAATTATAAAATTATAAAATTATAAAATTATAAAATTATAAAATTATAAAATTATAAAATTATAAAATTATAAAATTATAAAATTATAAAATTATAAATTATAAAATTATAAAATTATAAAATTATAAAATTATAAAATTATAAAATTATAAAATTATAAAATTATAAATTATAAAATTATAAAATTATAAAATTATAAAATTATAAAATTATAAAATTATAAAATTATAAAATTATAAAATTATAAAATTATAAAATTATAAATTATAAAATTATAAAATTATAAAATTATAAAATTATAAAATTATAAAATTATAAAATTATAAAATTATAAAATTATAAAATTATAAAATTATAAAATTATAAAATTATAAAATTATAAAATTATAAAATTATAAAATTATAAAATTATAAAATTATAAAATTATAAAATTATAAAATTATAAAATTATAAAATTATAAAATTATAAAATTATAAATTATAAAATTATAAAATTATAAAATTATAAAATTATAAATTATAAAATTATAAAATTATAAAATTATAAAATTATAAAATTATAAAATTATAAAATTATAAAATTATAAAATTATAAAATTATAAATTATAAAATTATAAAATTATAAAATTATAAAATTATAAATTAAAATTATAAAATTATAAAATTATAAAATTATAAAATTATAAAATTATAAAATTATAAATTATAAAATTATAAAATTATAAAATTATAAAATTATAAAATTATAAAATTATAAAATTATAAAATTATAAAATTATAAAATTATAAAATTATAAAATTATAAAATTATAAAATTATAAAATTATAAAAATTATAAAATTATAAATTATAAAATTATAAAATTATAAAATTATAAAATTATAAAATTATAAAATTATAAAATTATAAATTATAAAATTATAAAATTATAAAATTATAAAATTATAAAATTATAAAATTATAAAATTATAAAATTATAAAATTATAAAATTATAAAATTATAAAATTATAAAATTATAAATTATAAAATTATAAAATTATAAAATTATAAAATTATAAAATTATAAAATTATAAAATTATAAAATTATAAAATTATAAAATTATAAAATTATAAAATTATAAAATTATAAAATTATAAAATTATAAAATTATAAAATTATAAAATTATAAAATTATAAAATTATAAAATTATAAATTATAAAATTATAAAATTATAAATTATAAAATTATAAAATTATAAAATTATAAAATTATAAAATTATAAAATTATAAAATTATAAATTATAAAATTATAAAATTATAAAATTATAAAATTATAAAATTATAAAATTATAAAATTATAAATTAAAATTATAAAATTATAAAATTATAAAATTATAAATTATAAAATTATAAAATTATAAAATTATAAAATTATAAATTATAAAATTATAAAATTATAAAATTATAAAATTATAAAATTATAAATTATAAAATTATAAAATTATAAAATTATAAAATTATAAAATTATAAATTATAAAATTATAAAATTATAAAATTATAAAATTATAAAATTATAAAATTATAAAATTATAAAATTATAAAATTATAAAATTATAAAATTATAAATTATAAAATTATAAAATTATAAATTATAAAATTATAAATTATAAAATTATAAAATTATAAAATTATAAAATTATAAATTATAAAATTATAAAATTATAAAATTATAAAATTATAAAATTATAAAATTATAAAATTATAAATTATAAAATTATAAAATTATAAAATTATAAAATTATAAAATTATAAAATTATAAAATTATAAAATTATAAAATTATAAAATTATAAAATTATAAAATTATAAAATTATAAAATTATAAAATTATAAAATTATAAAATTATAAATTATAAATTATAAAATTATAAAATTATAAAATTATAAAATTATAAAATTATAAAATTATAAAATTATAAAATTATAAAATTATAAAATTATAAAATTATAAAATTATAAAATTATAAAATTATAAAATTATAAAATTATAAAATTATAAAATTATAAAATTATAAAATTATAAAATTATAAAATTATAAATTATAAAATTATAAAATTATAAATTATAAAATTATAAAATTATAAAATTATAAATTATAAAATTATAAAATTATAAAATTATAAAATTATAAAATTATAAAATTATAAAATTATAAAATTATAAAATTATAAAATTATAAAATTATAAAATTATAAAATTATAAAATTATAAAATTATAAAATTATAAAATTATAAAATTATAAAATTATAAAATTATAAAATTATAAAATTATAAAATTATAAATTATAAAATTATAAAATTATAAAATTATAAAATTATAAAATTATAAAATTATAAAATTATAAAATTATAAAATTATAAAATTATAAAATTATAAAATTATAAAATTATAAAATTATAAAATTATAAAATTATAAAATTATAAAATTATAAAATTATAAAATTATAAAATTATAAAATTATAAAATTATAAAATTATAAAATTATAAAATTATAAAATTATAAAATTATAAAATTATAAAATTATAAAATTATAAAATTATAAAATTATAAAATTATAAAATTATAAAATTATAAAATTATAAAATTATAAAATTATAAAATTATAAAATTATAAAATTATAAAATTATAAAATTATAAAATTATAAAATTATAAAATTATAAAATTATAAATTATAAAATTATAAAATTATAAAATTATAAAATTATAAAATTATAAATTATAAAATTATAAAATTATAAAATTATAAATTATAAAATTATAAAATTATAAAATTATAAAATTATAAAATTATAAAATTATAAAATTATAAAATTATAAAATTATAAAATTATAAAATTATAAAATTATAAAATTATAAAATTATAAAATTATAAAATTATAAAATTATAAAATTATAAAATTATTAAAAATTATAAAATTATAAATAAAAATTATAAAATTATAAATTATAAAATTATAAAATTATAAAATTATAAAATTATAAATTATAAAATTATAAAATTATAAAATTATAAATTATAATTATAAAATTATAAATTATAAAATTATAAAAATTATAAAATTATAAATTATAAAATTAATAAAATTATAAAATTATAAAATTATAAAATTATAAATTATAAAATTATAAATATAAAATTAATAAAATTATAATTTAAAATTATAAAATTATAAAATTATAAAATTATAAATTATAAAATTATTAAAATTATAAAATATTAAAATTATTAAATTATAAAAATTATAAAATTATAAATTATAAATTATAAAATTATAAAATTATAAAATTATAAATTATAAATTATAAATTATAAAATTATAAAATTATAAAATTATAAAATTATAAAATTATAAAATTATAAATTATAAAATTATAAAATTATAAATTATAAATTATAAAATTATAAAATTATAAAATTAAAAATTATAAAATTATAAAATTATAAAATTATAAAATTATAAAATTATAAAATTATAAAATTATAAAATTATATAAAATTATAAAATTATAAAATTATAAAATTATAAAATTATAAAATTATAAAATTATAAAATTATAAAATTATAAAATTATAAAATTATAAAATTATAAAATTATAAAATTATAAAATTATAAAATTATAAAATTATAAAATTATAAAATTATAAAATTATAAAATTATAAAATTATAAAATTATAAAATTATAAAATTATAAAATTATAAAATTATAAAATTATAAAATTATAAAATTATAAAATTATAAAATTATAAAATTATAAAATTATAAAATTATAAATTATAAAATTATAAAATTATTAAAATTATAAATTATAAAATTATAAAATTATAAAATTATAAAATTATAAAATTATAAAATTATAAAATTATAAAATTATAAAATTATAAAATTATAAAATTATAAAATTATAAAATTATAAAATTATAAAATTATAAAATTATAAAATTATAAAATTATAAAATTATAAAATTATAAAATTATAAAATTATAAAATTATAAAATTATAAAATTATAAAATTATAAAATTATAAAATTATAAATTAAATTATAAAATTATAAAATTATAAAATTATAAAATTATAAAATTATAAAATTATAAATTTAATTATAAAATTATAAAATTATAAAATTATAAAATTATAAAAATTATAAAATTATAAAATATAAAATTATAAAATTATAAAATTATAAAATATAAAATTATAAAATTATAAAATTATAAAATTATAAAATTATAAAATTATAAAATTATAAAATTATAAAATTATAAAATTATAAAAATTATAAAATTATAAAATTATAAAATTATAAATTATAAAATTATAAAATTATAAAATTATAATTATAAAATTATAAAATTATAAAATTATAAAATTATAAATTATAAAATTATAAAATTATAAAATTTTAAAATTATAAATTATTAAATATTAATTATAAAATTATTAAATTATTAAATTATAAAATTATTAAATTATAAAATTACAGTGATACCTCCATGAGTCGATGTTCCATGACTCGATATCGACTAGGAACAGCTTTCCAAAGGATTGCTCTTCCATGACTCGATATTTCCATGAGTCGATGGTCCCTTCAATATCGACTCATGGAGGTTTCACTGTATAAAATTATAAAATTATAAAATTATAAAATTATAAAATTATAAAATTATAAAATTATAAAATTATAAAATTATAAAATTATAAAATTATAAAATTAAATAAAATTATAAAATTATAAAATTATAAAATTATAAAATTATAAAATTATAAAATTATAAAATTATAAAATTATAAAATTATAAAATTATAAAATTATAAAATTATAAAATTATAAAATTATAAAATTATAAAATTATAAAATTATAAAATTATAAAATTATAAAATTATAAAATTATAAAATTATAAAATTATAAAATTATAAAATTATAAATTATAAAATTATAAAATTATAAAATTATAAAATTATAAAATTATAAAATTATAAAATTATAAAATTATAAAATTATAAAATTATAAAATTATAAAATTATAAAATTATAAAATTATAAAATTATAAAATTATAAAATTATAAAATTATAAAATTATAAAATTATAAAATTATAAAATTATAAAATTATAAAATTATAAAATTATAAAATTATAAAATTATAAAATTATAAAATTATAAAATTATAAAATTATAAAATTATAAAATTATAAAATTATAAAATTATAAAATTATAAAATTATAAAATTATAAAATTATAAAATTATAAAATTATAAAATTATAAAATTATAAAATTATAAAATTATAAAATTATAAAATTATAAAATTATAAAATTATAAAATTATAAAATTATAAAATTATAAAATTATAAAATTATAAATTATAAAATTATAAAATTATAAAATTATAAAATTATAAAATTATAAAATTATAAAATTATAAAATTATAAAATTATAAAATTATAAAATTATAAAATTATAAAATTATAAAATTATAAAATTATAAAATTATAAAATTATAAAATTATAAAATTATAAAATTATAAAATTATAAAATTATAAAATTATAAAATTATAAAATTATAAAATTATAAAATTATAAAATTATAAAATTATAAAATTATAAAATTATAAAATTATAAAATTATAAAATTATAAAATTATAAAATTATAAAATTATAAAATTATAAAATTATAAAATTATAAAATTATAAAATTATAAAATTATAAAATTATAAAATTATAAAATTATAAAATTATAAAATTATAAAATTATAAAATTATAAAATTATAAAATTATAAAATTATAAAATTATAAAATTATAAAATTATAAAATTATAAAATTATAAAATTATAAAATTATAAAATTATAAAATTATAAAATTATAAATTATAAATTATAAAATTATAAAATTATAATTAAAATTATAAAATTATAAAATTATAAAATTATAAAATTATAAAATTATAAAATTATAAAATTATAAAATTATAAAATTATAAAATTATAAAATTATAAAATTATAAAATTATAAAATTATAAAATTATAAAATTATAAAATTATAAAATTATAAAATTATAAAATTATAAAATTATAAAATTATAAAATTATAAAATTATAAAATTATAAAATTATAAAATTATAAAATTATAAAATTATAAAATTATAAAATTATAAAATTAATTACAGTGATACCTTCCATGAGTCGATGTTCCATGACTCGATATCGACTCTTGGAACCATTACTAAAAACAAAATTTCATGGTTACTATTGATGGTCCCTAGGAACAGCTTTCCAAAGGATTGCTGTTCATGACTCGATATTTCCATGAGTCGATGGCTTCCTTCAATATCGACTCATGGAGGTTTCACTGTATAAAATTATAAAATTATAAATTTATAAAATTATAAAATTATAAAAATTATTAAAATATAAAATTATAAAATTATAAAATTATAAAATTATAAAATTATAAATTATAAATTATAAAATTATAAAATTATAAAATTATAAAATTATAAAATTATAAAATTATAAAATTATAAAATTAAATTATAAAATTATAAAATTATAAAATTATAAAATTATAAAATTATAAATTATAAAATTATAAAATTATAAAATTATAAAATTATAAAATTATAAAATTATAAAATTATAAAATTATAAAATTATAAAATTATAAAATTATAAATTATAAAATTATAAAATTATAAAATTATAAAATTATTAAAATTATAAAATTATTAAATTATAAAATTATAAAATTATAAAATTATAAAATTATAAAATTATAAAATTATAAAATTATAAAATTATAAAATTATAAAATTATAAAATTATAAAATTATAAAATTATAAAATTATAAAATTATAATTAAAATTATAAAATTATAAAATTATAAAATTATAAAATTATAAAATTATAAAATTATAAAATTTATAAAATTATAAAATTATAAAATTATAAAATTATAAAATTATAAAATTATAAAATTATAAAATTATAAAATTATAAAATTATAAATTATAAAATTATAAAATTATAAAATTATAAAATTATAAAATTATAAATTATAAAATTATAAAATTATAAAATTATAAAATTATAAAATTTATAATTTTAATATATATATAATAATTTATTTCAAATTTACTTGTGTCAAGTATCTGTGCTCTCGAATGGACAACATTTTTTTAAGATTTTTACATATTTCATCGGATTTGGTTCTGATCTTTTTGAAAATCGACCACAGCTGATACCGGATTTTAGGTTTTTGTTCTAATTTAGGGCCTTATTTTATAAGTCGAGTCGATCAAAAACGACTCGACTGGAATCACTGTCGACCTAAAATTTCGTTCGACTTGGCTCTGTCACTCGAGTTTATCGACAGTTGTCACTCTATGTGACTGGAATACTATAGAAGTCGACGGGTGACATCTGAAATATGCATGCTAACTTTGATCGACAATGACTACAGACGAGTCACGTGAATTCGCTCGAATTACAAAATGGACCCCTTAATATACTAAAGTTTATAACTTTCAATAATATAAGTAATAGCCTGATCATTTATCGTATTGGCAATGATAAATATATTTTTTAGATTTTTATAGTACGTACTTTATAACATAGAACAATGTACCAATTGTAGTCGCTCACGTATAAAACCATTTATGTAAAACTGATATGAGGAGCTTCCAACCATAAAAAAACACATGTAAAACCATAAAAAACACGTATCGAAAAAAAATCGCCCAAATTCAAAATTTTACTATGAATCCTCAACAGAGCTTTCTTCTTAGTATAACAACAGCTAGTCCATATTGATACAACATAGAACATGGCTGGCCTGAAAATTTGTTTGAAGATCTAAAGCTTGTTTTTAAGGCAGAGTTCTGATTTTCTATTATCCACTTATAATTTTGTTTTACATATTTGTTATTTTTGGAATTCAACTCAATGTGATTTTTGAAGGTTAAATATTTATCTGTAAGAGCCTTAGATACTTCATCTTCAACTTCAACTTCATCTGACCAATTTATAGGAACCCCTCTCATCATGTCAACATGTCTACTTGAAGGTTTCAAATAAAGAGCTTTTGGTTTATGTGGGAATATTATTAGTTGAGTTTTGGAAGCATAAGGAGAAATCTTCCATTTTTGCAAGTATGAGGAAAAAATATACAAACTGTTTTGCAATCTACTACAGATGACACACACTCTTCGTCCTTTGGCAGAGAAACCTGTGTCATCCGCAAACAAAAATTTTTGACATCCTTGAGGTAACTCAGGTAAGTCAGATTTGAAAATATTGTATAAAAGTGGTCCCAAAATGCTGCCTTGACGAACACCAGCTTTGACAGGAAGTCTTACAGACTTGAAGTATCAGAACTTAACCCGAAGTGTACGATTTGACAGATAATTTTGGATTACTCGTACACTGTATGTTGCAAAATAACGTTCGAAATATATAGGAATGCGGTAGTGACATTTTTGACAAAGAAAGCTCTCAGTTAACAACTCTGGAAATGCTTTTAGAACACTAGGTTGAGAAGTAGGCTCTATCCCAGTTGGGACGGAATGCCAAGAAAAAAATAAATTACATGACTTTTACATACAAACACCTTGATTCAAGTAATGTACGTTATGTTTGGAATGACACTTATAAAAGGAATCAAATGAGAAAGCTGTCCGATAATCGATCCATTACTAATTAAAAATGATAAAAATGTTATACATTTTCGGCTGTACTATCCCGACTTGTTTGTTTGTTTGTTTGTGTATTTACGACACTTTACACTAGAAAGTGCATTAGTGTTGGCCATTAATGTTTGTTGAATTACAATTTAAATTTAATTACATCTGTCTATATAGTCCAGTATATTGTAAAAATTTGAGTTATTTTCTTGTGTTCATTTCTTCGTTGCTCAAGGCGTCTTGAAGGCGAGTTATGGTTATAACATGTTCCTGTCTTTCTTTCTGATACTTCCTACCCTGAAGTATCAGGTGTCGCACATATTGGACTGTCCCACAGCATTCGCAAATTGGTGGCGATTCTTGGTTCAACAAGAAAGTGCACTAGTGGAGTACATAAAAATTTTAGCACAATTATATCAAGATTTGTAACAAATTACAAATTTTGTTTCATTTTTGTTAGATGCATATTTAGTTGATGGAGGATATTATAACATAATAAAAACAAAATCAGTTTTAATAACAAAGTCTGTTTAAAATTTGTTTCAATTTGGAACATAATTAGAACACAATTTGTTATAAGAATGAGATGAATTGCCTGTAACAAATTTTGTTATTACTATGTTGTGCATAATAACAAAATGAGTTATACTTTTGTTCGATTCGAAATATAATGAGTTACATTTTTGTTTGAATTATAACATATTTTGTTTCAATTTTGTTTAGTGTAGAGGAAATTTAGTTATAATTTTTGTTATTTTAACGAACCTGCCAAAATAATAACATTTTTGTTAGAAAAAAACGCGCTAACCGAATAACAAAATCTGTTACTACTCTGTTGTAATTCACTGGTCGGGATAACTTCTGCTCAGAGAAGTTATAATATCAGAATTCCAATCAGGTACGCGAAGCAGAATTAAATTACTACAACCTTTCCAGATCAGAGCTATCCCATTCAGCTGGCGATCCCGAGAAGTGACGCATGGTAATTTCACATGAGAATAAGCAAGAATCAGTAATCGTGATTATATCCAATTGAATAAGTAATGAACTGTAGTAATCGCAGGTCAGCCACTAATTGGATATTGTAGTTCGAAGGGGTATTTCACCTGTAGAATGCACAAAGTATAATTTTATTAACAGACGGATACGTGAAAACGGAAATTCTTATGTACGAGAAAATACGGACAAACATGCTTTCTATTAGATTCTAGATCCTACAGTCAGGTAAATTTCACAGAGAAATAATCCAGTTTCATTATTCCAAAATGACGTAACTGCTTTCGAAACCAGCACTTTTTCAAATCACCGCGGAGCTAATTCTAGGCTACCAACGTACTCCACTGGCACCATTAGAGAAAGTAAATCATTCTCTTTTTGATTGTGGGTTAGAATCAATGCTGGGAATGGTAATAGTAGTAGGCTTGAATTTCGAGAAATGCACGTGGCTCTTCCCACTACAGTAGTTTAAAAACCTGAATCTCATCAAGTAGCCTATGTTGGGTGCGTGAATTTTCTGAATCATTAGTTTCATTGAAGGCTCTAAATGTGGGAAATGTAGCGGGAATGGAACATTTTTCTACAGTAATTTTGAGTTGCATTTAGCAACGGGTGTTTTGCTATTTTCAAGGCTTTTTGCCTACATCAGAGATGAGCGTGAGTTTCATTGGCTTCACTGACTGTGATTTGCTTCGCATGGCTTCTGTAGAGTGAATTTCAAGATTTTTCCCAACACTGGTAAGAATTGTATGGCAGGAACAAAATGCGCCCAACAGGTTCAAAGAAAGGTGTTACCTGTATAAACAGTTATGTCGTTTCGAAGGAACTGGACGAGTATAATTCAACACTGGTGGTCATGCTACAGTAAGGAACACCGCAGAACATGGAACGTTATAGACGGAAAGCAACAGCAGACCAACTCAGAAGCATAACGCATTCCGCAGAAGCTTTGTGTAGTAATAAGGATGATAACATCTTGTACCTTCCTAAGCCGAGTGATTAGAGTCCACGACTACAAAGCAAAGCCATGCCGAAGCTGTCTGAGTTCGATTTCCGGATCTTTTCCTAATGGAAATTTCCTTGACATAAAGAGAGTATCAACGTACCTGCCACACGATATACGAATGCAAAAATGGCAACTTTGGCAAAGAAAGCTCTCAGTTAATAGATGTGGAAGTGCTCTTAAGAGCTCTAAGCTGAAAAGCAGGCTCTGTCCTATTGAGGACGTAATGCCAAGAAGAAGAAGAACATCTTGACAAATGTACGTGAGTTTATCGTAAGGTGGAAGCAGTGCTTCGATGAACATCTGAATGGTGCAGATAACGTTGATAATATGGTTCAAGACAACCAACGGATGTAACAATTTATCAGCTCAAGAACGTTAAAGTTAGCATGTCCCCGAAGTTGAGATGGCCCTGAGAAATCTGACCATTTGTCTGTATCGACAAATCATCCACAAATCCAAAAGTAGAAAACACACGCTAATTTGCACATATTTTTTTTTCAACTTGAGTAAATGTGTATGTTGAAAAACTTTATTTTTACATAAAATCCCTTAAACAGCACAAATTTGATTTTAGGGACAACTTTGATGCATCAATGGCTCATTCTAACAGTTCTTATCTTAGTTGTATCAAATAACCCAAAGTCATATTTATTGACATACGAATCACTCCTTCTTGCTTCTCACGGTGATGTCTCTCTCCTACGAGACTATGCAGTCGAGTAGAGTAGAGTAAATTCTAGTTGTCTGAGTATAGACAAGCATTTGTTTTTTAACAGTTGAATACCTAGAAATGTACATATAACAGTATTTCAAAATTCTACGAAAACCAAAAAAAGTGACAACGCTTGGAATAACTGCAACTCTGAATTTTGTTCCTTTACAGCTTTTTATGAGAAAAAATAGTGTCAATACAAAATATGTTCCATGAGATTTTTAATTTGGACCACTGTACGGCATTTAAGTCCGCCTCCTGGAAAGCAATTGTATGCAATTGCCACAAACATTGTTATATCTGTTCCCTCTGGTAATTATTGAACCCAATTTGATTTCATTTGATATCATGGTGAATTAATTGGAAAATGAAAACGAAAATCAGATTTGTTGCAAAGCAACTGTCTATAACTGTTTATAACTTATCTAGTAAAAACCAAAATTCTGAAAATTGGCAATAATCGGAAAACTTAAAACATTTCCCAGTACAAACTATACACACGAACCTCAAATTCGCGTACCTGAGGCTAAGATGCTGATGGCACTTCAAATCAGGGAAGCTACAAACTAGTTTTTCGGCATCAACTCGAACAGTCTAACACGTACCTCGTGATGAACCCATGTTTGTTTGCAATGGCATTGAAGTCCGACAAACTGGTTTGAAATTTCCACACAATGATAATACAATGACTTCCGACTTAGTATCTTCTGATTCACTATAAAACACTCGATAGTCGCCCTAAGAAACGTCACTGGAAACGAACTGGAAAATCACCCTCTTAATAGAAGTCGATAGCTATTCCAATGGAATAATGAAAATCACATTTCACGTATGCAGACCACGAGTAGTTTTAGTAATATTCTTGAACTACTTTCATTGCACATTTGGATCCTCGTATAAACAAAATGAATGTATTTTTCAGTGCAAAATGTGTATAGACGTCAATGAAGCTACACAAACCAACCTTTAGTAGAGTTCTGAAGATTCTATTCATCTTAGTTAAAACGCATGATAAGCTATCGATATCTTATCGAGTTTGTCGTCGGGTTCGACGAATTCATTGAATGTCCTCCGTGTGGCTTCCGATAAGAACTTCCTACCCTTCGCCTTTTATGTTGTCAATAAGTATCGACGACCAAACGTCATTCTCTCGCATTGCTCGTGGCCCACATTGCAAGTCAAATATTATTGCCGATAGTGAACTAAAACGGTTGACCATCACACTGCTCAATGGTGGTATCATCGAAAATATTGCCGCCAATGAGAGCCATCTCTGTCGTTGTTGCTAAAACGTGTTTTAGTTTGTGTCGGAATTCGTTTCTTTATATATTACGGAAATCCAACGAAACTGTTGAAAATCCGGTTCTTTCGAAAGAATGATGCTCGAATATTGAAGGCGCGCCAAAGGTTAGAGAAGATTACTCCCAAATTTGTGTGGGCTGGATTTGTATAAGAGAAAACCGCTATAATGTTAAACCATCAAGTGTTAGCAGGGTTCACCACGATGGAACTTATTCCGCAAACGTTGAACGTGTAAAGATTCCAAATGTATTGGGATACTGTGGGATTGTATAGAATAAATAACACATATTCCTATTACTAATCAGTCACGAATTTTGATTGATAGGTGGATCTTAAATTAAAAAAATCAGTGTGACTTTTAGCGCTAAGTGGAATTGAAAATACCACATCATTAATGTTGCCAAACTAATTAAATACGTGTTACCTTACTAATTACAACTTCCACACATAAAATTCAGGTTTTTCTTTCAGTTCTCCTATTTTGATTTTTTTAAGTTTGTAGCAATTTCATACATAAATCAAATTCATTGTTTCCGTTACTGAATATGGTGTTTAACACATTGTTGTATTTTAAACTGCAGTGGTGAAAACGATCACTTATCGTAGACATTATCAGCGTGGTGGCTCTGACGGTGGTAAACCACGCGGCAACTTTTTATTAGCCGTTTATTGGAACTGATTTATTACACTCATAGACTTCCTACACAAAAGCAGTTTTTTTCTTTTCAATTTATATATTAGTATTATTCCAAACATTACAATGATTTCTTATATCTACGTGTTCTGTGTTATTAGACAACACTATCATCCTAATTTGGTGTAACAAATTCAAGATTTTATTAACATTTTGTTAACAACACATTACATTTTATTTGCCGTAGCAGTTCAGATTTTTCCAGATGAGTTGATTTCACATGCTTATAAGAGAAAAAAAAAATAACGTTTTCAATTTACTTAACCGAACTTTACCTTAATATATAACGCAGAAGATTGTAACGATTTTTGCCTGAAATTATTAATGATTTTATTTGACATTTGTTCCAATGTTTCAACATTGGATATTCTATGTAACTCATTGATACTATACTAGGGAGTAGCTTCAGAATCATTTTCAAAGTTTGATTTTGAATTCTCTACAGAGCTTTTTTCCTGGTATTACAACAGCTAGTCCATATTGGTACAGCATACAACATGGCTGGCCTGAAAATTTGTTTGAATATCAAAAGCTTGTTCTTGAGACAAAGTTTCGATTTTCTATTAATAAGGGGATAAAGACATTTTACACATTTATTACATTTGGCTTGAATACCTTCAATGTGATTTTTGAAAGTTAAATTCTTATCTAGCATTAGCCCTAGATATTTAACTTCATTTTCAAGGCTATTCTACTGTTTTCCTCCATCAATGCCGGTATTGGCTTTAAAGGTTTTTTCAAAATTTTAGATAATTTGCAAAAGGGCTTAGAACCAGAAACGCTTCTTGATTTATTTCTGCAAATCCTGCCATATAATAAAGCACAGTAAAGAATAAAATCTAATGCCTTAACTGAAATTTGGTCATTGGCATCTCAAACATACTTTACATAATCATAACTAATAAACATTTTTAGAGTCTGGTATGCAGCACTCAAAAGATGATAATATGTCCTTCAATTTAATTGGACACAGCAAAACTATCCGTTGTTGGAAAAACCATACTATTATTTCATATATATTGATTTTTATACACATGCCACATCCGCATCCGTTCCCACAGTAAAGGGTCCTATATAATAGCACCATTAATAGAAACATACTAAAACTTTAACATTGTTTCTATTATGAAACCTCAAGTTTCATTATATTATCATCATATTATGACTTTTTTCCTTAGATGCTGTCCCTATTGATACCCTTACCCTAGTATAATTATTTTATAAACGTTGAATCACTTTAAGTTTTCGTTAACTATTATTAAAATCTAGGTACACTCAGAAACACAGGTAGTCACAGAATGACTAAATTTTAGTAATTAATGACTATTTTCTATCTGCCTCTCTTTCCTCCTGCAGGAAATTTTATTCCTATTTGTCAATTCGCCTGGGTTGAAGCATCGCTAAGCTTCAACCCAGTCGAATTGACAGTTAGTGTAAAAAATCACGGTAGAATGAAAGAGAGGCAGATAGAAAATAGTCATTAATGCATAAACTTTAGTAATTCTGTGACTATTTTTATTTCTGAGTGTACAGGATGCCAAGTTTGGTGAATGTATATTTATTAAACCTATAGGCATAAACTAAGTTACACACAATTGAATACGATTAACACAAAATCAAATTCATCTGGACCAGGATCAGATATGTAGTTTTTACACTTTCGGAAAAAAACGTCTCTTATACTGATTTCTTTTTCGCAAAGTGTATTACAGATAAAGAAGTTTCTACTATCTGGAAACATTGAATCTTCGACAAAGTTGTTCAGCAAGCTGTTTTTTTATGAACTATTAGATTTAAAAATTGCTATCAAGTAACACTACTGAGCATGCATTTTGTGACCCGCATCTGTCTCAGAACCCTGTATACTTTGAAAGATAGAATTTTAGGCTAAGTATAGGGCGTCCCAGAAAGTATTGGCACGACTTTGATAACGAAATCACAATATTATTTTAAATAAATCAATATTTTTTTGTATTTTTCATGGAGACATTTTAAATGGTGCCTATGAAAATTTTGTTTGATGAAACAACCTTTTACATTGAAATTCGAATATTTTAGATTTTTAAATGTTAAAACGGTTGTATAAGGACTATAACAAAAATAGCGCTATTTACTTAATTAAGGTTTGCTGAATCAATTGCCGTGTTCAAAATTATCATAGCACGTCTTGTTTTTGAGATATTCACTGTGAAAAAAGCAAAATTTGACTATTTCAGACAACAAGCATGCAAATTTGCCAGCTTGTACGTGCTTGAACATTTCTGAGAACGGTATCAGATTCAGCGACCTCAAAACCACTGGAGACACATAATTTGATCCTTGAGACACGCAAAAGTGTCATTTTTGTTACGCTGTGAAATCGACCACCGCTGAAATCGGATTTTTGGCTTCTATTCAAATTTTATATATTGAGTTTATAATTTCCAATAAAATGAGTGGCAATCTGATCATTTTTTGTATCGGCAATGATAAATATATTTTTTCAGATTGTTTGACCTACAACGAGTTTCATACAACAAAGTTGCTCAGGTATAACGCGATTTGTGCAAAACTGATAAGAGGAGCTTCCAGAAATGTAACACCATCAACAAACAAGTAGCGAAAATATCGTTAAAAATAGAAAAATCTGCTCTCGAAAAGTGCAAAAACAAAATGTGTGAAAATCAGATTTTTATGTGCACTAGCCTTGAAATGGCAATCAATTCAAGTTATATCTGATGTTATGTGAAAGTTTCATTCGAATCGGTCCATAAACAACTGAGATCTAGCTTACCAAAGTTGGTCATTTTGTATGGAGAATCGAAAAAGTTGCAAATGTTTTGTCCAATACTGTATGTATTCTAGGGGTTTGGTATCTTCGACAAAGTATTTTGAAATAAGCTTCACTACATTTTTATCCCTTTTTCTTTTAATCTAGATTACTTGTAACTGATCTAGATCACTTATATTTTTTTACTATGAACATCCTAGTTCAAAGCTTCCCTCTGCAAAGTTGTTTGATGAGATATGTTTGGCATTTTTTTTCAACATAAATTTGCTTGAACATGTTTAGCGTTAGCGCTAGCCATAGCGTAGTTACGGTTTGCTTCGTAGATTGGATACTAGCTATATTCATGTTTTATCTTTGATAGTCTCATCTAGAATGCTTTCAGGAACAAGGCTTGGGAGTTAACCTTGATCTAATCTGAAACAAGAATACCAAAACCATGAATATCGTTATTCCCGGCCACGCCCGTCTTTACCGTAACTTGGGATTGGGGAAGGAAATGTTGATGTAGCACTTACTTAACGAGAGGCCTCCGTTTCAGTGACACCCTCATAAGTGCTACGGAGTTGGGGGTTAGGAAAGGTAGTAGGTCGCTAGGATTCGCTTGAAAAGCTTACGATGGACCCAGAGCATTTGATATTTAATTGTTTTTAATTTAATCTTTTGAATGCCGGCAATCAAAAGAAAGAAACAATGCTATATTTACAGTTTGAACAATGTTGTTTCCCGTAAAAAATGCGAATTTAACGATAGTGAAATTCTGCTCGGTAAAAAGCCGAGTCGATCCCTCCAGGGTCATCGGAAATACAATCAAAAAAAAAAAGAGAAAAAGAAATACGCACATACCGACCGACTTCGGAACAAAATACTGTCCAAAACGTAAAAACTGAGCAGCCCGAGAAAAAATGCATTTACGCGTCTTTATGGACCGATGCACGAGTTCATCATTTGACGTTTGAGCGGTGCCGTGTTATTTACGTCACCATGGAAACGAGTGAATTCGGCACCGCTCAAACGTCAAATTAATGAACTCGTGCATTGGTCCATTGACGAAACTCTACTGACGAACCTCGCGATGTTTTTTCGTAACCTACAAAACGAAACCGAACACGATTGATCACGATTCCATCTTCCGCTCCCCGTAGGAGCAAGCAACAGAATTTAATGACGAAACACTACTCCAGGCGCGGACATCTTTGTTCCGTGATCGCGAACCGACAATACACAACGTTACAACAAAAATTAAAAAAAACTAAATCGCTCCGGTTATATCTTTTAAAATTCAACTATTTCAATTGTAAACTAAATTCCGAATAATAAAATGGAACAGACTCACCAAATTCTCCAACCGGATATCAATTGGTAAAGATGACCTTTCGGATTCCAGTAAGGGTATTCGTTTTACTACTAATAGCGAAACTTCGGACGTTCGGCAGGCAACACATTTCTCTTTCAACAATAGCTCTACTACTCAACCACGTTTCAACAAAATTTGTCACCAAAAACACCCTGCTAACGGTTTTGGCTTTAACCAGCCATAACTTTTTCTTCAACAGAATCAAAAATTGACAGGCGCGAGAAAAATAGCAGCAAGATTTTTTTCTGAATAAGTGCAGCGAATATGTTTGAGCAAAAATATATGTTTTTGGTTACACTCAAAATTTATATTACTGAAAAGAACTACCTTTTCTCCTAAATTTTCCTAGGAATTGAAATATATAGGAATGTATTTTTTTCAACATTAATTTTATTGCGTTAGTCCAGAAAACATTATTGAATAGTTATAGAAATTCTAAATTACACTCAAAATTTATTTAACTTAAAAAACTTCAAGAATTCCGAGTTATTTAACCTGTTTGCATATGTATCAAATTTCAAAGTCATAACAGTGAATATGTTTGAGCACAAATATAAATTTTGTATTACACTCAACATTTTTTTTTTTACTGAAAATCCTTCGAGAATCCCTAAATTTTCATCTTTTTTGCCTGTCAAACAATGTTCAAAGCAGTGACATGTAATTTTTATTTCACGAATTCTTGGTAGAAATCTAGTGAATATGTTTGGTGCGATGATACTTTATGCCCAGGGAAGTCAAGAAAATTTCCATTATGAAAAGATCCTGGACCGACCGAGATTCGAACCCAGACACCTTCAGTATGGCTTTGCTTTGTAGCCGCGGATTTTAACCACTCGGCTAAGGAAGGCACATAATTGAAACAATTAAATTTCTCAAATTTTCCATTCAATATCAAACATAAATAAATAAAACTTCTTCAACTAAGCTGCGTATATGTAGTTGCTTTTAATTGTTCTTTACTGGCAATCATAAGCAAAGCATAAGCATAGAACAATCGAAGTTGTACAGGGAATAAATGAATGGGGCTTGGGATTAGCTTAGCTTACAATGTGCACAAATCGAGAGCTCAAATTTAAAATTCAATAACGGCACCGGCCACGTCCTTACGGTCATCGGGGAAGGGAAGGAATTTTACCCAGTAAACACACCATCGTATATGATGAGATATAAGAGTACAAATGTGGAGGCGATATACGTACATCTTGCATTGAGCGTTATGGCGCATGCCGTATATCGCCTCCACATATGTACTCTTATGCGCTATCGTATACGAGTGTGTGTTTACTGGGTAGTGTGACTACCGTTGTTACTAGAGACAGAGATCACCTCTACATCTCCACGGTTGTCATGGAAAGGATATTGGGTTAGTGCGTGAGGTAGAGATCTGGGAGTCATCAATTTTTGGTGATGCGATCCATAACATAACCACGCCTAACCAGATTCGCGAAATAATTCGATAATCGCATTGTACGCCGACCTATTCATCGCCCGCCCTCGCAAGAGCAAGTGACGCGATCAATGGATCAAACACTACTAAACGATCGCGGCACCTTTTCATTACGACGCGAACACGAAGCGCGACATGTTTGATCCTGCCCTCATCGCCCGCTCCCACAAGGAGCAAGCGACAAGGTCGAAGAATCAAACACAGCTCTTAATTGTTCTTTACTGGCAATCATGCTCGAAACTTATTTTTTGTGTTTTTGTTTTAAAAGTAAAAGAAGTTATGAGAGTAATCCAGCATTTATCGCTCTACTCAACCATACGCACTATTTCTGCACAATCTAATTTATGTAGAGAAACTTCATGTCATCGTTTTGAAACTCGATCTATAGGCAAACAGTTAAAATAAAATAGCTCCGTAGTTTTAAAATGAAATAAGTTAAGAGTGTATCCAAAAATTACTATTTTGCCTTTTTCACAATCAATTGCAAAAAATCAACACCGTTTTGATTAGCACATAGTGTTACAACGTAGATATTTTCATGCAAATACACGTGTGGAAATAGATTAGACTGGCCCAGAAGGAAGTTTCGGCTTTATAAGCTGTTTTTTTTAATCAAACCACGTACATAAGCAATTTTGATACCACTTTTTGGCTCAGTAATCAGATGTGTGAGAACTTTTTAAAGTAAAATTTTGCTACTAGATTTTAAAACGGAATCAACAATCACAATCCAAGAGCCGTAACAATTTTCGATTCTGTTCTGACAAATGAATAAAAGATGTGAGAAAATATTGGGCATATTAATGCAAAGTGAAATGCTGTGTACTTTACTATTGCAAACAGTTATTAACAGAAAGCTAAAATTTCAATAATAAAAAGATAATATTTTATAAATTTACAAGAAAACACCCTTTTTAAAATGCCACTTTCAGATCTCGTACATATTATTTTTAAATAAACTAACACTGTATAAGAAATAAACATTAATATCTATCATATAATATACTTTTGGCAACAGGTAGAGACCTTGAATAGCAGATAATTTTTCTTCTTAGTTTCTAATACGGAACAATGGTTAGTGCATAATAAAATAAAATTTCTTACAAGCCTATGAATCAACATTAGGTAACACCCTCACGCATTTTTGGAGCATCATCAATATTTTCAAAGCTGGATCGGGCTACTCTGCCACACGAGCACCACTTGAAATTGCAGTAATTTTCCGACTATAATCAAAGGATTAAGTTAACGTGATGGTATGCTGCTACTGCTGTTGAAGCTTTGAATTTTTTACTGCTTTCAACAGACTTTGTTTGCTTTTTTTACGTGATAATCAGTAGATTGCAAAAACGTCTATTTATATCTTTGCCCACGAAACCAAGGAAATTTGGTAAATGTTCAGTACTATAAAAGACAGTTGTTTCAATAAACGATGAACAACAACATGATGCGTCATTCAACCCATCCCGGGTAGGGGTGAATAACAAAAAAAAACGATAAAATAAGAACACATTTTGCAATCATATCACTGCTTATAACTGCATATTTGTAACATTCGACAAAAGAAGGCATTGGAAAACCAAAAATGTATATTTGAGTCTGAAATTATGTAAAGCTAATACTGCATATAAGGTGAGTAGTCAGAAAATAATTGTGATAGATATTTCATAAGCACTACATTACTAGGCTCGTGTATAATCTCAATGTGACTTTTATGCGTTTATATTTGGCAATGTAACAAATTAACTTGGTATATTTTTCGAATTTTTTAGAACATTCTACGACAATTACAGTCAACTCTCCCTTACTCGATATTTCCTTTAATTCTATGGAATTCGCGGTCCCTTCAATTTAGCATACTTTGAACCCTCTTTAAGTCGATACCTTTCTAACTGGATGTTTCCTAACTCGATGTGATCTGCTTGAGTTTCCCAAATTTTCAAATGTACTCAATATGTTTGAATCTTGTGTTTCATAAGTATTTATGATTGAGAGCAACTGTAGAATTTAAATGCGGTGACACTGATTGGAACCAAGAAGCCGTAGCAGAAAACGCGCAGCTATTCAGCAAAACCAAGCTGAGGATCATGGGTTCGAATCTCGCCGGTTGAGGATCTTTTCGTAAAGGAAATCTTCTCGACTTCCCTGGACATAGAGTATCTTCGAACCTGACACATGATAAACACATGCAAAAATTATTAATTGGCAAAGATATCTTTCGATAAATAACTGTGGAAGTGCTCAAAAACGCTTCAGCAGCCTTTGTCCCGGTTGGGACGTTACGCCAGAATCATCACAAATAATCTGGTTTTGTTTAAGGGAAGCTTCAAGACTAAAAAATGCGTTCGAAGCACTCGTTGGTTCGTCGATCGGAATGCAACCTTCCCATTGAATAATATCGAACAGATATTTTTAAATCGGAGTTGCCCCGTTTGTATTTAACGTAGACCAATTGCATGAGTAAACAAACAAACGCTGATAAAAATATCTACCTTCTCAGGTAACATAATCCGGAATCCGGCTGTTCTGTACACACTTCTACGAGAAGTACATAGATAATGTTGAGTCATTTGCTGTGAATTAGACGGATGTAAATACTTGCCAAGTGCGGTAGATGCTAATGTTGCGTGCTAAAATAAAACAAAAACTGTCGTAATTTGTACAAATAGAGTCGCCTTTCTGGACTGTATAGACTGTATATTCGCGAACTTTGCGACTTTAAATTGAAGCAGATATGATTCATGTCCACCACTTTTGGAACCATCGGTAATATTTGCACTCATCAATATTTAGTGAACTGAATGGTTGCCAAGTAAGATGCCAAATTCTCATTATTTTTTTGACTTCCAGTGGGGAATGACTCATGCTGATTGTAATTAGTCGGTAATGATGTTTACTTGAGAAACGGTAGCAAAAGACCATACGAGCATCCTGAAACTTAGCTGATCCATATATCTTGACTCGTCGAATTCTACCGACTACCCCGAAAAGTGGTGAGCAAATATTGTGAAACAGCTGGAATCCAAAAGTGCCGAATTGTGGGGCTTGGTGCAGATGGAAATTGTCTGACTTCGCGTCGTGGGTTGGCAAACCGATATTCATGGAAAACGAGAAGAATCGCGTGTATAACAATGAATTTGGATGTGCTCAAACAGAGCTGATGAGAGTTTCCAGAGAAGCTTACGCAAGTAAACTTCACGACGCCCATTGATTGATGTCAGGTGTTGTTGGTAAAATGGAAATAGGATTTCCACTCTATTGTTCCTTTCGACACCATCATAGCCATTAACGAGAAAAAATCGTTCTGGTAGTGTGTACCATCGCATGGTGGCCCATTTTAAGTAAACAAAAAATCAAACTTTAAACAATATTAATTAAACCAACCAGTGGATTACAACAGAGTTCTAACAGATTTTGTAAAAAAAAACTTCTGACTCGCTCCACGAAGCTCATTTGTTTGATGTATATTGTGGATTGTATTGACTTGAAACTTAGCATGTACTAAAATCTCGTCGAATATATCTCACACGCAGATCTGTCTTTGAATATCAACCCGGGTAGAGGAGAATACCAATGAATATCAAATATATAGAATTAAAACTAAAAAAATGATAGAATGTCGCTATTACAAACAAATAACAGTTTGTTTGAAATAAGAGTTCAAAAACAAAAATAATAACTACATTTTTATGGCATAACACCTTAGCTTAGCTTAGCTTAGACTGACTACACATATCAATGGTTGCTATTCCGTGATTGACCGGAGACAGTGAAAATGCACAAAGAATCAACTAGAAGTTCGGCTGGGATTGACCATAATCTTCTTCAGTGTGCATAATTCAGTGCCTCTATTTATACAGGGTCAATAACGGCGCCGACCACGTCCTTGCAGTCAGGTGGGATTGGGTTAGTGTGTAACCTTTGCTATTTGGAGACCGTGTTTTCCTCTGCATCTCCACAAAGGTTACTGGGAGGGAAGTTTGTTAATGGGGAGAATCGTTGGGTCACAGGATTCACTTTGATATGCGATTAGACCATGATAAATGATTTGACGCGAGCAAAGGATCAAACACTACTACTTGCTTTGCGATCCGCGCAACTAATTTATCATGCCACGCGAGCGACGCGCAACACGATTGATCCTGCTCACATCACCCGCCCCCGCAGGAGCAAGTGACGCGTGCAAAGGATCAAACACTACTCTATTTTTTTATGGCATAACACCTCACGAATAACTAATAACAAAAAGAAGTAACAAAAAAGTTGTTATTTGGATATGGATAACAAAGTAATAACCAAAAAAGTTCTTCAGGTGGGGATTAGAGGGGTTTGCCTCACCTGGGACATAAATCCCGGGGTTTCCCGGGATCCTAAAATCTCGGATCCCGGGATATATACAGCCTATTTCCAAAATAGGGTGACCAGAATAATCACGGCTTAGCAAAAATTTTATTTAAAAAAAATCATAACTTTCGAACCGCTTGACCGATTTTCAATTTTCTTGGCCGAAATGGAAGCTAAAAATATTGACTTTTCAAGAAAAACATAAAATTTCACAAAAATTATTTTTAACATCAAATATCAAAAGTTTCCGTTTTTTGTGTTTTCAAGGCCAAAACCAACCAAAACGGGACCAAAGAGACTATTGCCCTTCTCATTTTATCTTAAAAGTTTAGAAAATTTTACGTTTACTGTCAAATTTTTAGCAATGTATGTTTCTTATTTTTTGAGACATATTTTTTTAAAAATATAAAAAATCTGTCATTTTTTATCGGCAGACACTGTAGGTCACAGCACATTAGATTTTTTATTTTCAAAAATCATAACTTTTGAACAGCTCAACCAAGATTTCGACAAAATCTGAAGCTTTCATTTCGTCAAAAAAAAATGAAAATCGGTCAAGCGGTTCAAAAGTTATGATTAAAAAAAAATATATAAAAAATTAGCAAAGTAGCGATTTTTCTGGTCACCCTATTTTGGAAATGGTCACCCGAATCAAAAAATCCAAAAACATCTATGTATCCTTATATTGGATAAGGAACAAACTAGAAAATTTTCACGGAATTCGGTGTCCCACTAGATCGGTTTTTCATGGAATGGCTGTATATATATTTTGAAAATCCCGGGAATTCCCAATATTTCAAAGAGGGCATCATTTGCCTTGATCAGCTCGCAAATTCTCAGATGATAAAATACAAGACGATTTAAAAAGAGTCTTTCCCAAGACAGTTATTTGGAATTTAACTTTAGTTCTAATACACAATTTTCGCCTTCTTCATCAGTCGAGAACTGATTTGAACTCGTTCTCGTGATAACTGGGGAGGTAGTCCTGCTTTGCTGTTGTCCACAGTTGATCAGCAGAATTTTTCTCGTTTTATTTTGTATGGGGAAAGGCATCTAATTTTAAATTTCTCGTAAATGGAAGCATTAATCAAAGAGCATTTGGTAGGCGTGATAGGCATTATCATTCCGCGCAACCGGCACCAAATATTTTTTCGGAAATATTTTCTAATGTGGATAAATAATTCGTTAGATACTTTTCGCCATACAAATATTTTTTGCGTTACCTTTTAGTAATTTTTCGTGCATAGACAGGGCTGGTAGCAAAAAGTGGTACCAAAAAAAGTTATTTTAGTGACCATATTTGAGAAATAAGTGACTAAAAAGTGACTTTCAATTCTTGAATAAGAGACTAAAAGTGACTTGAAAGTCAAACCATAATCAGTTTTATTTCAATTCTATTACACTGTTTTACGATCAATATCCAATATTATTATTTATTATTTATTAAGAAGGTTTCAACTACAAAGTCATTCGCCTCAAGAGAAAAAAATCCAATATGATAGGGATTATCAAATATGATCTATTGCAGGTAGTAGTCCCAAAAAATGGCACCTTAAAAACCACTAAAATTGAATTCATTGTAAACTGTGTAGATCCTAAAACTTTTCCCACTTCAATTCGATAAGAATTTAGGAGTCAGTCTAGAAAAACTATAAGCGTAAAGATGAAGTTCCGTCAAATATAATATTCACAGAAGAATCTATTTATTTTTATTATTGCTGTTTGCATTTGAGGAGCAAATCTTGACTAAACGTCCTCCAAATGCGGTAACACAAAACAATCAAAGGACACCTAGCAACGATTAAATAAATCACCGCCGCCCTAGCAAGATAAATCGATCTTTGACATCGCATTTCTTGTGAAAAATCTTACCGCGTTTAGTGTTCCCGCATTTGATATTTGCAGTCCAAATGCACACAGCAACAATTTTACTTTAACGCATCTACCTAATAATGTCAATATTTCTCGAAAACTTATTCAAACAGTCTCAAGTCAGAAAAGTGAACAAATTTACTTTATCGATCCTACGTGGTTCGCAGACGAAATTCTATGCTTTCCGCTCTAAACCAACTCGAGTAAGTAATATTTTCAACTTTCGTTTTAGAAGATAGGTTGTGATTCTTCTTAATTAGTTTTCTCAAAGCTTTATGAAAGTGACTTACATCGATTTGAAAAAGTAATCGAGATTTTGTGTAACTAGATCAAGATAACATTTTCTTCTTCTTCTTGGCATTAACGTCCCTACTGGGACAGAGCCGGCTTCTCAGCTGAGTGTTCTTATGATCACTTCCACAGTTATTAACTGAGAGCTTTCTTTGCCAAAGTTGCCATTTTCGCATTCGTATATCGTGTGGCAGGCACGATGATACTCTATGCCCAGGGAAGTCAAGGAAATTTTCTTTACGAAAAGATCCTGGACCGACCGGGAATTGAACCCAGACACTTTCAGCATGGCGTTGCTTTGTAGCCGCGGACTCTAACCACTCGGCTAAGGAAGGCCCTTAAGATAACATGGAAAATGTAATACATGGGCATTAATCAATATTTAAAATTGAAAATGACGATAGAAGATCGAATATGTTTGAAATACTGCTTAAAACGATTGATCATAGACGCGACCTTCGAACACCGATTAAGAGAGAGCAATCGATTGACACAAGCCTGAGTGACATTGAATTTTTCCATCAGTAAGTTTGATGGGAGATACCATTGGCCGAATGTACATTTAGTATAAGAACGATAGGCTTAATAGACCGTTTTTCTAAGTTATGCTGCTAAAGTAGTTAATAGCTTCTAATATTTCAATCAAAATTACTTGGACACTTCCATGATTCACTTGAACAGCAGACGTGCACTCAGAAACACGGGTAGTCACAGAAATACTAAAGTTTATGCATTAATGACTATTTTCTGTCTGCCTCTCTTTCATTCTGCAGGGAATTTTATTCCTATTTGTCAATTCACCTGGGTTGAAGCATCGCTAAGCTTCAACCCAGGCAAAATGAAATTTAGTGTAGAAATTCACAGCAGAATGAAAGAGAGGCAGATAGAAAATAGTCATTGATGCATAAACTTTAGTAATTCTGTGACTATTATTATTTCTCAGTGTGAACTCGTCAACAAGAAAAAATACACCGTGAACTAGGTCATGTTTATGCGTAAACATGATGGTAGTTCATGGTGTATTTTTGACGTTCACGTTTTCTAGAATTTTTTTGAGCGTGTATGCAATAAAAATGCTTGAATTCCGCGCCTATTATTGTCAAATATAAATTCTGTAGCATCGAAAAAACGTCCTGCCAAAGTGAATCAAAAAAGCCAATAAGAGGATCTGACACCCCACATTTGTTTGAAGAAAGGCATGCACAACCTAAGCCAATTGATAATAAATCTTCGAGCTGTTTAGTGGAATACCTATAAGTATATGAAAAAATAGTGCATACTCTAGCTAAGATCTATCCGATCATTTTTGAAGGTTTGGTTTGCAAAGAAAGTCTGTCCTAAGAAGTATGATGAGTTTTTACTCTCTAACAGTACATTGAATAATTATTCTTTGCTTTGCATTTTAGTGTTGCATTTTAGATTAACTTTTTTCCAAGCTTTTTTCACAAGTAAACCATGAACCAATATTTTGATACTGACATGAAGTTGTTCTAATGATGACCTAACCCAAAACTTAGCCTAAATTCATATATTTCTCACGGAAATTTAGCTCAAAATAGTTGAAAAAAGTGACTTTTTAATGAAAAAAGTGACTTTAGTTGAAATGGCTTCAAAAAAGAGACTTTAAAGTGACTGGCTTGAAAAAAGTGACCAAGTCACTAAAAAGTGACTCGCTACCAGCCTTGTGCATAGACACTAGCGCAAGTGCGTTAATATGTGGTGAGTAGTGAATCAGGCCAAAGTATTTCTTTTAAAAATTTTCATACAGTAGTATTTTAATATAAGCAGAGAAAAGGAAGAAAACAAAAATATTTATATAAATCCGTCTCATAACCCATTTCTAGGGCAAGGATAGAAACAACTATTCTTAAATATCCATCGCGTAATAATGACATATTTAACACAAATGTCATAAATGTTGCGTAAATGAAGTATGGACTATAATTGAATTGAGATTTATGAATTCCACACATATCGTACAAATAAATGCAAGCATGTCTTAATAATCCAACCAATATATCATAAATATGATATTTCTCTAATTATACACAAATATATTTTTCACAGCCATAACACATATTCAAACCTACATGATCAGAAAATGCAGTGAAATTTTACGCTTCCTTCACATTTCGACAACTTTACGCTTGTTTTAAACAATTTTCAAAAAAATCCCGGGATCCTCGAAAATAAAAATCTCGAATCGAGGGATTTTTTTAAGCTCGAGAAACAAGACCCTCTAGTGGGGATAAAGATATGTATATATTTCGCTATTAAAACTCACATTCTGTAATTAACTTTTGTCTTTATTTACGGTATGATTGATTATTATTTATCCCATTAAAACTAATTGAGTATATTTTGTTATTTTCACTGTTCTTGCAATCAAACAATTGACAAATGTTGACATTCAATCACTTTTCTTTAATGGTAAAATTTGCTATTTAAGTACAGTTAACTCTTCATAACCCGATATTGACGGGACCATTGAGTTAGGGAGGTATCCAGTTACGGAACACAAAACCAGTACAACTGCGATGAAAGGGATCATTGAGTTAGCCAAGAAAACCTGCTCTTACTATGGTAAGAGCTCGATATTGAGATATGAAATATCGAGTAAGGGAGACGTGACTGTAGTTCCAATTCAAATTCATATATTCAATGGCGTTAAAGAACGTTATGTATTCTCAAACGCCAATATAGTTCGCTGTGCAAAGTATATGTCCATCGAGCTGTGCGTTGCGTTTAAGAGGATCTATCGCCATCAATCCCAATCCCAATTCGTGTTCCGATAGAAACTCTTAAACTTAAACATATATTAAAGAACACGTATTCGTACTTATCACAAAACTAAAATGAACGTAAGATCATCAGCAAAGTCTTCTCACGTGAGATTTGGGAATCCACAGCCACTTGAAATATCTAAGCTTTGGAATCAAAAACTTTTTCAGTACGTCATTGGCCCGAGATCACGCGCTCGATCGACGTATGTCTCTATAGTTGCTCTATTCGATAGCCATCATAATTACCTGCTTGGTTTTGTTCTGGAAATTCTCCTGGGCGGGAAACAACGCAAACAATCTGTTCACACGGAAAGACTTGTTGAAAGTTGACAAACAGAATACCGGAAATTTACAGACGATGAAAACTCAACCTGTGATTTGACGAGATTCATGCAGTGCTGGCTGAAGTGGCCTATCAACTGGTTTTATTCTTAGTGACAAAACCTCATTGTCCACAACTTGACTGGTAGTACCGGTACAATTAAAGTACTTATCGAACTCTATTACCGGTTACACGCGTGATTCACTCATTGCATATTCCATCACTTATTGGCTCATATCGTCAACCTATCGAGGTGGAAGTTTTTACGTACTCATCACTGGCCAAATCAAATCTGATTTTCAAACAGAAATCACAGTTTTTAAATTTCACCGAGCAATACGTCGATAGAAACTCTCAGCGCACGAAAGCCCTATTTTCATTCATAACATTTCGAAAAAAGAGGAATGGTTCCTTTTTATTCACACCTTTTTGCCTGACGAACAAAACAAACACTCGATTTATGTTTCCTATATTCGCATCACTGCAGGCAAGTCAAATAGTTCTTCGCAGCTCGACTAAGAATAGTGTTCTTGTCAGTTACGGGAGGATTCCGAAAAACGAAGCACACCGCAGTTGCGAATCCCAGAGATATCTATCTGAAGCAAGCTTTCGCGTCAAGCAACCAAAGACAACTGAACGACAAACTGTTGCTGGTGCAGCTAACACCCCAACAACGAACCGCGCGCGGTGTCTCTCGTTTCGCAAAACTCGAACTTGATCAGTCTGGGCCGATACATCCGTTTGTTCAGTAGGCAGTAGGGGATGAGGGGGAAAGTTGTGTCACGTTCCGAAGCTTCAGCGATGAAAAGTTATTCTGATGGAAAAATAACGGTATATAGGAACATTTATGGAACGCTTTATCACTTAAATTATTAGGTGGTGTATGCTTTTAGCTTAAAGTTTTCAATTTGTTAACAAATTTTTAAACAGAAATTATACGTAAAGTATCTACATGACATTACTATAGACAGACGAATTTCCACAAATTTCAAAAGTACAGATGGGAACTGATAGGAAAAACGGGTTGTTTGAGCTTTTTTGACTGTTTATAATACAGTACTGATCCGATTTTGTCAGCCCCCGATTTTGTCTGCCCCTGATTTTGTCTACCCCCGATTTTGTCAGCTATTTGACCCGATTTTGTCAGCCTATTTGAAAATTTTCACAAACATGTTTTTGTCATGTTTTAACACATTTAATAATTGATGATGGTGTTTGATGTCATGTACGCATGGGCGTAACCAGAGGGGGCAATGGCAATGCCTTTTATTATTATTATTATTCTTCAAAGATTGTCTCCAGCGCTCGTATTCATACAAAAAAAAAACATAATAGATTGGAAAACTTATGGAGTCTTGCCAAAACTATTCGAATGTTTTATCAAATCTGTAAGGAAACTCGAAAAATTTCTGTAAATATAATGCCAGCAGAATTACTGTTGAAGTTATTAGAGAAAACTCCTCGTTTTTCCCCAGGAATTCCTCTCGGAATCTCATTTATATTCCTCTAGATATTTTTTAAACGTATTTCTCCAATTATTGCTGAAATTATTCTATAAACCGCTCCTGGGAGTATATCGAAGTTCTCCAGAAATTCTACTCAATTTCTTCTTAGGATTCTTCCATAAAAACTTAATATAGTATGCCCAATCTCGGCTTCTATTGAATGAATTTCATGAGATCTCGAGTATCATAAAATCGTGTATCGTTGCTAAGCAACCTGTCAATTTGCTAGTTAAACAATGCTGAAAAACTCAAATATAAAAAAACGGGCTTCACACAGCACAGCAGAGCAGAATCCTGATAAATCTTTTTTTTTTTCAAAAATATTCCACAAATAATTACATAAATTTTTTTAGAAACAAATTAGGTACACTGAAAAGATTTTTCGTCTAAATAAAAATTTCTTTATGCATTCTCTCTTGAACTCGATCAAAACCTACATCCAAAATTTCTATAGTATTATTTTATTTTTTTAAGAAATTACTTAATTATTGAAGTAATTCCTTAAAACAATAAAATAATTCTACAGAAATTTTACTTCTTCTTTTACTCCTTGTTAGATTCTTTCATTTTTTCTTCAGTATGTTTCGGATATTCCTTCAAAGTTTGCTTCTTAAAGTTTTATTGAGATTGTGCCTACAATAACTTCATAAGCTCTTTAAAAAGTCCCTTCAAAAATACGTTTTGTTGAAGCTTTCTTAGGATATTCTTGATGAAGTGTGACCTAGAATTCATTACAATCTTTTTTTTTCTATAATTTCATTATTCCTTTATCCTGATGATTTTCTTCAGAAATTCATTCAATTTACCTTCTGGATCTTTTATTTTCATTTTTGTGTAAACAATCTATGCTCTATCGACGGATTCCTAAAGGAATCTTAGAGGAAATCTCCGGATGAAAATTCTATGAATTATACTTAAAAGAATTCCAAGAAGAGGCAAT
Source organism: Aedes aegypti (assembly GCF_002204515.2). Lineage (NCBI taxonomy): Eukaryota > Metazoa > Arthropoda > Insecta > Diptera > Culicidae > Aedes > Aedes aegypti. Next base: position 183,150,915 of record NC_035108.1, on the reverse strand, counting down.
TATTCATGGTGTTTCGGAGGAGTTTCTAAAAAAATAAAGGAATTTTAATATGAAGCTCTTTGGGAATTTTGGTGTTCTGGTAGAATTTCATAGATATTTTTACGATTATGTATAACTACCCGAGGAGGAAAGAATAACTCGCAATAACTTATGCATATCATATTTTGGTATCACACCATAATTAGGTATTGTTCAGTTGTCATTACCTCATTTTGGTATTATAATGGTATTTGAAAAAAATTTTAAAACAATTAAAAATACTTCATTTCGGTATTCGATAGGTATTGAGGACTGCTGGAGGTATTGAAAAAGTTTACTTTTATATGAAAATCCATCAAGTATTATTTAGGTATTACAATACTGTAGGAGATATACGTGCTTATTTATAAGTTAAGAAAATATATTTTCTCGACTTATTTAAAAATACTTCTTGGGTGGAGCTTACCAAGCTCCAGAAGTACCAATTAATCGTCCCCATCAGAAATTTTCCATCAAGTTTTACAACACACTTCAATCGACATATTCTACAATCAATTGTATGCCTCGACTGATTCCGGTAACACTTTCTTGGGTGGAGCTTACCAGGCTCCAGAAGTACCAATTAAGCGTTCAAATCAGAAAAATATCAATAAACTTCTACAACACATCGCAATCGACATATTCCATAATCAATAAACATCCTCGACTAATTTCGAAAATACTTCTTGGGAGGAGTTTACCAGACTCCAGAAGTACCAATTAAGCTTCTATATCAGAAATTTTCATTCACTTCTACAACACATCTGAATCGAAATATTCTACAATCAATAAACATCCTCGACTTATTTCGAAAATACTTCTTGGGTGGAGCTTACCAAGCTCCAGAAGTACCATTTAATCGTCCTCATCAGAAATTTTCCATCAATTTTTACAACACACTTCAATCGACATATCCTACAATCAATTGTATGCCTCGAATGATTCCGGTAACACTTTCTTGGGTGGAGCTTACCAGGCTCCAGAAGTACCAATTAAGCGTTCAAATAAGAAAAAAATCAATAAACTTCTACAACACATCGCAATCGACATATTCCACAATCAATAAACATCCTCGACTAATTTCGAAAATAGTTCTTGGGTGGAGCTTACCAAGCTCCAGAAGTACCAATTAATCGTCCCCATCAGAAATTTTCCATCAATTTTTACAACACATTTCAATCGACATATTCTACAATCAATTGTATGCCTCGACTGATTCCGGTAACACTTTCTTGGGCGGAGCTTACCAGGCTCCAGAAGTACCAATTAAGCGTTCAAATCAGAAAAATTCAATAAACATCTACAGCACATCGCAATCGACATATTCCACAATCAATAAACATCCTCGACTTATTTAAAAATACTTCTTGGGTGGAGCTTACCAAGCTCCAGAAGTACCAATTAATCGTCCCCATCAGAAATTTTCCATCAAGTTTTACAACACACTTCAATCGACATATTCTACAATCAATTGTATGCCTCGACTGATTCCGGTAACACTTTCTTGGGTGGAGCTTACCAGGCTCCAGAAGTACCAATTAAGCGTTCAAATCAGAAAAAAATCAATAAACTTCTACAACACATTGCAATCGACAAATTCCACAATCAATAAACATCCTCGACTAATTTCGAAAATACTGCTTGGGTGGAGCTTACCAAGCTCCAGAAGTACCAATTAATCGTCCCCATCAGAAATTTTCCATCAATTTTTACAACACACTTCAATCGACATATCCTACAATCAATTGTATGCCTCGAATGATTCCGGTAACACTTTCTTGGGTGGAGCTTACCAGGCTCCAGAAGTACCAATTAAGCGTTCAAATCAGAAAAATTCAATAAACATCTACAGCACATCGCAATCGACATATTCCACAATCAATAAACATCCTCGACTTATTTAAAAATACTTCTTGGGTGGAGCTTACCAAGCTCCAGAAGTACCAATTAATCGTCCCCATCAGAAATTTTCCATCAAGTTTTACAACACACTTCAATCGACATATTCTACAATCAATTGTATGCCTCGACTGATTCCGGTAACACTTTCTTGGGTGGAGCTTACCAGGCTCCAGAAGTACCAATTAAGCGTTCAAATCAGAAAAAAATCAATAAACTTCTACAACACATCGCAATCGACATATTCCACAATCAATAAACATCCTCGACTAATTTCGAAAATACTTCTTTGGTGGAGCTTACCAAGCTCCAGAAGTACCAATTAATCTTCTATATCAGAAATTTTCATTGCCTCGACTGATTCCGGTAACACTCTCTTGGGTGGAGCTTACCAGGCTCCAGAAGTACCAATTAAGCGTTCAAATCAGAAAAAAAATCAATAAACTTCTACAACACATCGCAATCGACATATTCCACAATCAATAAACATCCTCGACTAATTTCGAAAATACTTCTTGGAGTTTACCAGACTCCAGAAGTACCAATTAAGCTTCTATATCAGAAATTTTCATTCACTTCTACAACACATCTTCATCGATAAATTCGACAATTAATAGACTTGCTCAACTAATTTTGTTAACACTTCTTTTTTTTAGAAGTATCAATTATGTCAATGGTATGCCTCGACTGATTCCGGTAACACTTTCTTGGGTGGAGCTTACCAGGCTCCAGAAGTACCAATTAAGCGTTCAAATCAGAAAAATTCAATAAACATCTACAACACATCTCAATCGACATATTCCACAATCAATAAACATCCTCGACTAATTTCGAAAATACTTCTTGGGTGGAGCTTACCAAGCTCCAGAAAAACCAATTAATCGTCCCCATCAGAAATTTTCCATCAAGTTTAACAACACATTTCAATCGACATATTCTACAATCAATTGTATGCCTCGACTGATTCCGGTAACACTTTCTTGGGTGGAGCTTACCAGGCTCCAGAAGTACCAATTAAGCGTTCAAATCAGAAAATAAATCAAAAAACTTCTACAACACATCTTCATCGATAAATTCGACAATTAATAGACTTGCTCAACTAGTTTTGTTAACACTTCTTTTTTAGAAGTATCAATTATGTCAATGGTATGCCTCGACTGATTCCGGTAACACTTTCTTGGGTGGAGCTTACCAGACTCCAGAAGTACCAATTAAGCGTCCCCATCAAAAATTTTCCATTAGGCTGTTGTAGAGCATCGACATATTCTACAATCAATGATCTGCCTCAACTGATTTCATGAACTGATTACATGAACTTACCAGCACACCAAACATGGACGTACCAGCATTACAGCTGGACTTTCAATCTGCTCGACCCTCTCGAGCGGGGCGCCCATATACATGGACGTACCAGCATAACAGCTGGACTTTCAATCTGCTCGACCCTCTCAAGCGAGACGCCCATAAACATGGACGTACCAGCATTACAGCTGGACTTTCAATCTGCTCGATACTCTAAAGCATTTCAGTTGAAATTTCAATCTGCTCAACCCTCTCGAGCGAGACGCCCATAAACATGAACGTGCCAGCATTACAGCTGGACTTTCGATCTGCTCGACCCTCTCGAGCGGGACGCCCATAAACATGGACGTACCAGCATTACAGCTGGACTTTTAATCTGCTCGACCGTCTCGAGCGGGGCGCCCATATACATGGACGTACCAGCATAACAGCTGGACTTTCAATCTGCTCGACCCTCTCAAGCGAGACGCCCATAAACATGGACGTACCAGCATTACAGCTGGACTTTCAATCTGCTCGATACTCTAAAGCATTTCAGTTGGAATTTCAATCTGCTCAACCCTCTCGAGCGAGACGCCCATAAACATGAACGTGCCAGCATTACAGCTGGACTTTCGATCTGCTCGACCCTCTCGAGCGGGACGCCCATAAACATGGACGTACCAGCATTACAGCTGGACTTTCAATCTGCTCGACCCTCTCGAGCGGGGCGCCCATATACATGGACGTACCAGCATAACAGCTGGACTTTCAATCTGCTCGACCCTCTCGAGCGGAACGCCCATAAACATGGATGTACCAGCATAACAGCTGGACTTTCAATCTGCTCGACCCTCTCAAGCGAGACACCCATAAACATGGACGTACCAGCATTGCAGCTGGACTTTCAATCTGCTCGACCCTCTCGAGCGGGACGCCCGTAGACATGGACGTATCAGCATAACAGCTCGACTTTCAATCTGATCGACCCTCTCGAGCGGGACGCCCATAAACATGGACATACCAGCATAACAGCTGGACTTTCAATCTGCTCGATACTCTCCAGCATTTCAGTTGGACTTTCAATCTGCTCGACCCTCTCGAGCGAGACGCCCATAAACATGGACATACCAGCATAACAGCTGGACTTTCAATCTGCTCGACCCTCTCGAGCGAGACGCCCATAAACATGGACATACCAGCATAACAGCTGGAATTTCAATCTGCTCGACCCTCTCGAGCGGGACCCCCATAAACATGGACGTACCAGCATAACAGCTGGACTTTCAATCAACTCAACCCTCTTGAGCGGGACACCCATAGACATGGACACATACCGTTCATTTTATCCATTTCATTCACTTCTCTCTACCAAGAAGGCAAACATTTGTACTGACATTTATTTTCAATTGCGTACTGTGATCAAATAATCTTAACAAATTTCCTTAACAATTTTCTACAAAAAATTACTTCTAGTTACAAATAGTGACGCGCTACCAGCCCTGATACAACTTCTAAACTTCCAAATCAAATGCGATTCGCTACCAGCCCTGATATAACTTCTGTCAACTCCGCACCATTCATTTTATGCACTTTTCTCCACCAAACAGGCATACATTTGTATTGACATTTCTTTTCAATCACGTACTGTGATCAAATAATAATGTTTTTCTGAACAATTTTTCTAAAACAAATGACTTTTAGTTGCAAATAGTGACTCGCTACCAGCCCTGATACAACATGTCCACTTCCAAGTCAAAAGTGATTCGCTACCAGCCCTGATATAACTTTTGCCAACTCGGCACCATTAATTTTAGACACGTTGTTCTACCAAATAGGCAAATATTTGTACTAATTTTTTTTTTCAATCGCGTACTGTGATCAAATAATAATGTTTTTTCTTAACCTTTTTGTTTTTAAACAAATGACTTTTTTGTTGCAAATAGTGAATCGCTACCAGCCCTGATACAACTTCTCCACTTCCAAGTCAAAAGTTATTCGCTACCAGCCCTGATATTTCTTTGACAATTCCGGGCCATTTATTTTATGCATTTTTCTCTACCAAACAGGCAAATATTTGTACTGAAATTTCTTTTCAATCGCGTACTGTGATCAAAGAATAATGCTTTTTTTAACAATTTTTCTAAACAAATGACTTTAAGTTGCAAATAGTGAATCGCTACCAGCCCTGATACAACTTCTCAACTTCCAAGTCAAAAGTGATTCGCTACCAGCCCTGATATTTCTTTGTCAATTCCGGGCCATTTATTTTATGCTTTTTTCTCTACCAAACAGGGAAATATTTGTACTGAAATTTCTTTTCAATAGCGTACTGTGATCAAAGAATAATGCTTTTCTTAACAATTTTTCTAAACAAATGACTTTAAGTTGCAAATAGTGAATCGCTACCAGCCCTGATACAATTTCTCCACTTCCAAGCCAAAAGTGATTCGCTACCAGCCCTGATATTTCTTTGTCAATTCCAGGTCTTTTATTTTATGCACTTTTCTCTACCAAACAGTCAAATATTTGTACTGAAATTTCTTTTCAATCGCGTACTGTGATCAAAGAATAATGCTTTTCTTAACAATTTTTCTAAAACAAATAACTTTCAGTTGCAAATAGTGACTCGCTACCAGCCCTGATACAACTTCTCAACTTCCAAGTCAAAAGTAATTCGCTACCAGCCCTGATATAACTTCTGCCAACTCGGCACCATTAATTTTAGACACCTTGTTCTACCAAATAGGCAAATATTTGTACTGAAATTTTTTTTCAATCGCTTACTGTGATTAAAGAATAATGCTTTTCTTAACAATTTTTCTGAACAAATGACTTTTAGTTGCAAATAGTGAATCGCTACCAGCCCTGATACAATTTCTCCACGTCCAAGCCAAAAGTGATTCGCTACCAGCCCTGATATTTCTTTGTCAATTCCAGGTCATTTATTTTATGCACTTTTCTCTACCAAACAGGCAAATATTTGTACTGAAATTTCTTTTCAATCGCGTACTGTGATCAAAGAATAATGCTTTTCTTAACAATTTTTCTAAACAAATGACTTTTAGTTGCAAATAGTGAATCGCTACCAGCCCTGATACAATTTCTCCACGTCCAAGCCAAAAGTGATTCGCTACCAGCCCTGATATTTCTTTGTCAATTCCAGGTCATTTATTTTATGCACTTTTCTCTACCAAACAGGCAAATATTTGTACTGAAATTTCTTTTCAATCGCGTACTGTGATTAAAGAATAATGCTTTTCTTAACAATTTTTCTAAACAAATGACTTTTAGTTGCAAATAGTGAATCGCTACCAGCCCTGATACAATTTCTCCACTTCCCAAGTCAAAAGTGATTCGCTACCAGCCCTGATATTTCTTTGTCAATTCCGGGTCATTTATTTTATGCACTTTTCTCACCAAACAAGCAAACAATCATCGGCAAGCGATTCTACGGTGAAACAAAATTAACTCCGCTGTGCAACCTCAAAGCCACAAACATAACAAAACCCTCTTACTTGCGATAACTCAGACTAACTCTAACATCATTTGAAAATTAAATTTCAGTTTAATCACCACCGTTGAACCAAAACCTAAAACAACTCTCGCCGTCCGCAAACACTTCACCAATACCCAATAACCAGGATAAAAAAAGCGCCAGCCAACCGTAGCCATTTTTTTTTTCTTTACCCAATCAGCCCAATACCTCTCCGTCAGTTCTTGCCCTTTCAGGTAAAAATCCATTCAAAATATTTCATTGGTTCGTTGCAAAATGGGTGAATATACATACCAGCTGCAATCGCTCATTGCCTACCATTCTGCGCCATTGTAGGAATTCTTCATAATAAAAACACTATTAAATAAACAAATTTTGTTTCAAACTTATTTTTTTTTACTTATTTTCAGCAAATTACACACATCCACACTTCACAACATACATCTCAAAACTGAACACATTCAGCCGTACACAGTTCCCTTCATCTACATTTTCAATGCTTTTTCTCTTGTTCGTTTCCCCTCTCCGTCGTTGTGTTCGTGATTCATCGCTTCGCTTCCACATCAGCCGTCAGGTGAGCGCACGTATGAAAGCTCGCTCTCTTCAAAATCTGTTTCGCTCTCTATCGATGCAGTGTTGTCGAATACATTATTCGAGGATTTGAAGATTTTTCGCTAATTGTCTTAGCTTGGAATTACATGTATGTAAAATTTGTTTTAATATATTTTGTTCAGATAAATAACGTTTTATTATAAATTAACTGAAGAAATAATCTATTCGTAATTGTACTCAATATTATTGCACAATTCTATAAAATATATTTTCTTAACTTATAAATAAGCACGTATATCTCCTACAAATACCAGATCTAGTTATCAGCTTGGTATTTGGAGAATATGCATAAGGTATTATTTGAGGTATTTTAACTCTAATGCAGGGCAGGTTGTAAGTATTGGAAATTATCTGGTATGGAATACCTAAATTAAAATGTTTTAATCCAGTCTTATATATTTTCGTTAGAAATTAATTTTATATTTATACTTCTCGAGAACTTATTCATACAGCCTCATGAAAGTAAACAAACTTATTTTATCGATCCTATGTAAGATTTTAAACTTTCGCAACTTGACCGCTACTTTCACTGCTCCGTTGTATGGAGAGACAAAGTGACTTAACCACGAATCAAAACAAAAAAATACATGAGTCGATTTTAAACTTGTATAAAAACGTCGTTAGTAACTAAATAGAACGGGTTATTATTTTGTCGTAACATTTTTTAGGGTAATGATAGAAACAACCTAGTTTTTGAACACGAGCTGATTATATTCAAAATTTAAGCGATGTACAAGGTGAAAAAGGTGAATCATTTTAAAACAGTTTTAGAAGATAAGTCTTCTCAATTAATTTTCTCAAAACCATCTATTTGAAAAAGTAATTGAGATTTGTTCTACCGACCTCTCAGAAGCCCCAATGACACATTCGATTGGTGATGATTTGTCAAGTTAATTGTCTTAAACTGGTGGGAGTTCGACTGTAACTCTTAATCGTTCAGATTTAACGGCTACGCAGTCTTTGAGGGAATAAAACGAGGTTTATTATTGCCCAACATTTCGACACGGGGAAAGTGTCCCTCAATGAATGCGAAGCTTTCATCCAATAGATTCATCTAGAATCAAAATAAATTCACGATCTCGTAATACGGTTGGGTGACACATCGCCGAAAGACAAAACAACGAATTCCAAAACGCTGAATGCCAAAACGTCGAATGAACAAAACGTCGAAGGGACAAAACATTAAAAAGACAAAACGTCGAAGGGAGAGAAATGGAAGGAAATGAACATTTCTTGGAATCATTTTCTTCCGAAAGAATAAATAATTCACAAGGGGAAAAGCACAAATTTTCAACCTACAAAAATACTGTGCCGATATTTGGAATTTCATACAAAAGTAGGCCAAAATCGCATGGGTTTGTTGAAAACTAGGGTAGGATGACAAAACAAAATGTCAATTGCCAAAATGTCGATTGCCAAAACGTCGAATTTCAAAAGTCGAAAGGACAAAACTTCGTAGAAACGTCGAAAAGATCATTGGAAGGAAACAAAAATTCCTGAGATGAATGATTCTCTTTCGAAAGAATGAAAATTCGACATTTTGTCCCATTCGACGTTTTGGGATGCGACGTTTTAGCATTCGACATTTTGTCTTCCGACGTTTTGTCCCTTAACTAGTGCTAGGTCGAAAATTGATGCTCTTCCCCTATGTGCCAATCGTCAAAACGATGTGAAAAATGAATCTCGAGAACAGTTGGTCGGCGTTAAGTCAGATTTGACCAAGTGGCATTTTTGATATTTTAAGAAAAATGGGTTTAAAGTCAAACGCGCTGTAATTGTTGAACTCGTTTAAATTTTGGTTCATTTTAATGATATTTACAATTTATTGAAGGATAAGTAGAAGAATCATTCGATGTCGAAAAATCTGACAAATCTCTTGAAATGTTTTCATTTCCTCGCATTCCTCAGCGCACTTATCGTTTTCGCTGTTATGGTAATAAGCAATTGGTCCACACTGACGCAAACTTTTATCGATTTTCATTGATCTTAAAAGTTTTGTACTTGGTCCCCTCTGAATTAACGCCGACCGTTGAAAATTTCCTGTTTACGACGTCTTGCCCTTTCGACACTTTGTCCCTTTCGAAATTTTATTCGACGTTTTGGCATTTGACGTTTTGTCTTTCGACGATTTCAAGTTTATTTGTTATACTCAAAACAATTCACACGTTAATGCTACGTACTTTTTTTTTCCATCGCACTTTTCAAGTAGCAGTTACGTGAATCGTAGGTAACCAGAATGAACAAATGAACTATCTTTCAGCCTTTGTAGCTACGTGATTTGTCTGTGCCTTCCATACAATGTGTCTGTACAACTTAGATGATGTTCCGGTAAAAGTTATCGAATCTTTCAAAGAAGAGCATTTTGAATCTGTCGCTTTCAAATGGTGCTTTACATTTTCCGAAATAAATTACTCTAAGATCTGTGTGATTTCTTAATTGTATCGTTTTAATTATATACTATACATTAGTTCTAGTTATGGTTTGGAGTCCATATTGTTTCAAAGCAATTAAACAAACCCTAGTTGAATTGTTGTGGTTTGTGATGTCGGCAGGTGAGAGCAATCGAAGCAAGCTAGAGTGGTTGGCCATTGATTTCAAGAAGCTCCAATAACATTCAAAAAGACGACTAGCACAAAAAATTATAATTCAAATCATAAAATTATTACACAAGAATACTAACTTACTTACATTTTAGTTTGAGTTTAGTAAAGTTACATAATGTTTACACAAATCTAGAGATAAAATTTCATTAAACAAAAATAGTTATTTTTTGTATCGACTTTGAATTTTAATAATGGACAACAGTATATTTTTTTTTTTCATTATTTTTATTTCAAAATTTAGACAATCATCTACAAGTCACCCATTTAACACTTTTTTAGGAGTTGCCATTTTCCGATTACATTATTTTGTAAAAATCGGGTAAAAAAATTGGCCCTTTTCAAATGACAGTTTAACCTTTAGAAGCCCGAGACGGACCTGGAATTTTTAAATGATCACAACTCGGAAACTAGTCGATCAACTAATTAGAAATAAATTTTGAAGTAAATGCGGTTAGTTGGTCTTACAATCCTTGGGTGAGACATTCCCCCTGGCCCCCTTCCCCTTCTCTAACGGGAAAAGCGTTGGGTTCAAAATTGGTTTCATATGGATATCTTAACATCCAAATGAGCTAGAAGGTTTGTGTCTTCGGCAAAGTTATTCAGCAGATCAAGGACTATCTGGCGATGAAAACTCTGATAGAGAATTCATCCGTTAGATGACACTAGTGGCAAATTTTATTCAATCATCTGTATCTCAAGATCTTTATTAGCTAGAGGGTTGGTGTCTTCGGCAAACCTGTTCTGCAGATCAAAAACTTCCTGGCGGTGAGTCTGATTGAGATTTTTTTTCCGCTAGGTGGCACTAGTGACAAATTTTCTTCAATTGTCTGTATCTCCAGATCCTTAACAGCTAGGCAAAGCTATTTAGCAGTTCAAGGGCTATCTGACAGTGAAGAGTCTAATTGGAAATTCATCCGCTTAGTAAAGCTAGAAAAACAAATCTTCAATTTTCTCTCCCTCAAAAGCCTTTTCAGCTTGAAGGTTGGTGTCTTTGGCAAAGTTATTTGGTTCTCCGACATTACCCGGAAAACCATTACCCGGAATGCAATTTACCGGAAGACCATTAACCGGAAAACCATTTACCGGAATGAACCATTTACCGGAAAACCATTACCCGGAAGGACCATTTACCGGAAAATTATATCTCCATCTCTCGATTTTTTTCATTCACGTGCTTTAAACCGTTTTATGGTCATTCATGTCAGTATGTTGACTTAAACATATTTAAAATGACCACCAAGGATAATGTTCTACATAAGCACCACAGAAAAGTCTAAGATATCTTTATACTTGATCATGTCAATATGCACCATCTTCATTTGCATTTCATAAATGATTCACCTTTCTTTTAAAAATAAACTTATCTTTTCAGCTTATCTTGGCTGAACTGTCTTAATTTGGCTACAATTATGTAACTTTACGTTTAATGTTCGACCGTCGATTCACCAAGTGTCCAAATGTTGATAAATAAGCAATGATTAGAATTTTTAATACTTTTTGCCGAGTGGCAATTCGCAGAATGTCATTTCCGCAAACGTCAATCAACCGATTGTAAATCCCCAGTATATTACTTTTTCTAGAATGACCCATTTCGAGTCATCTAATATTCACCCTTCTTTATTTGGTTCTTTTTTTTTTGGCAAAATGTGTTTAATCGAAAAAGACCAAATATCTTATTATTTTGAATGCTTATTGTTCTTTCTTGTTTATTACACTGGCATTGAAGTTGGGGTACAGACATTCACAGTTATGACATTTGGAGAGAAAAAAAGCACAATCAATTAAATTAAAAGGAAAAGTAGATCTATTGAGGTTCCAAAGATGGACGTTACAATAGCAAATAGTGTTCCTACTCTCAATCACCAAGGCACTCTTAGTTTTCGTCTTGATTTTTTAGCTATCCCCAAACCATAAAGCTGACATGAGAATTTAACTGTTGTATATTGCTTCCCTCTCAAGATAAGTGTTTTTTTTATATTTTGATTCAATATTGAAATTGGATTCTGATCTGTTTTAACGTAAAGGAATAAGAAAACCATCATATTCCAAACATTTTTAAATGCTGAGGTGTTTCATTTACTCAAAAGCAACCTACCTTATTTGTTAGGAGATTTTTTTTTCGATTTTAGTTGACCTCGTTAATATTTGACATCAAATATACATAACAAAAATAATTCTTTTCATTTTTTTATCCTTCCCTGTAATGTTTAACTTATAGCCCAAATTTGAAGACATAGTTTTTCGTTCTATAGGGAGCCGGATCTTATTTGGCACTTTTGATTCACTTTGGCAGTGAGGTTTTTTGAAAACTACTTTGTTCATATTTGGCCACTATTTGCGTCGTACTGTAGTGCCTCTTTTTTTTCAAAATTTCAGATAATTTGGCCGAGAAAAACCTGTGGAAGTGCCCAAGTAACTGTGCACCCTATCAGGCGATTAATTTCTTATTAAATCGCAAATAAATGACATGTGCAATTAAATATTGGTATCCTAATATTCGTTGCGGCAAAGTTAAGCTATTCAGAAAGATCAAGCTGAGGTTGGTAGAATTCAATACCGCCGGTTCAAAATTATTTCTGGTTGGCAAATTTGACGACGTTTCAGAGCTAGAGTACTTACATACTTGTCAAACTTTTGAACGATTGCAAAAGTTTTTGATTGACATAGGCTCTAAGCTATTAACTGTAGAAATGCTACTAGAATAGCTTTGTCCCAGTTGACTCGTAATGCCGGCAAGAAGAAAAACATATTTGGTCCATAGCTGTTTGAAGATATCTTTTTAGAAAGTGTTTATGGAAACCGAGGGAGTCAAGTGGTTAGCGTAACATAATTTGTGCTGAGAATCAATGAAAGAGAATTAAAATTGTATACAAATGTACTGAAAAAAGTCGTCGAAAATGGAAGATTTGGCTTTCCGGGTAATGGTGCATTCCGGTAAATGGTACATTCCGGTAAATGGTTTTTCCGGGTAATGGTACATTTCAGTAAGTGGTATTCCGGTAAATTGCATTCCGGATAATGGTATAGAATCAAGTTATTTACCAAATTGAAGACTGTCTGGTGGTAGAGAGCCTAATTGATAATGCATACACTAGGTTGCGTTTGTAGCAATTTTTTTTCAATTGTCTGTATCTTAAGAACCTTGAAAGCTAGAAGGTTGGTGTCTTCAGAAGAGATGTTCAGCATATGAAGGACTCTCTAGCGGAGAAGAGTTTGATTGAGAATACATTTGCTGAGTGGTTCATAACAGCTAGAAGGTTGGTGTCTTCGGCAAAGATATTCAGCAGATTTTGGGCTATCTGGCAGTGAAGAGTCTGAATGATAGTTTATCCGCTAGGTTCCGAAGGAATGTCATGCATATTTACATTACACATGTGTTTACTAATAACTTTCAACCATTCACTTTTCTATAATATAATCGCAAGAGATATCATTGTTGTATGACTCAGCGTCTTATTATGAATTCCACCAGTGTCAGAAGAATCTTTTATAAAAGACTAAACGCATATCTTAACGTATTGGACTCACCACGAGGACATTTCTCAATTCATGTTTCGACTATGTTCTTATACAACTTCTGCATTAGAATAACACAAAAATGTAAAATGAATCAGCTTGCTCTTGTCGATTTTCCTCGATTTTCTTTCTGGCTAGACACGCCGCGCTTGTTCTAGTACATAGGTCTTTCTGCAAACCACCTATGGGGAAAATCATGATTCACCTAAAACCGCAACCAATAAAGCACCGCTCTCCCTTATATTGGAAACGTTAAACAAGCCACGCTCACTTAGATAATGATGAGAGGCGTACAACACTTTGGGATTCCCTCTATCACCGTACCGGTTGCTTCGATATCGAGAAGGTATAGAATAAGCCACAAACCGGCCGCGCGGCAGTATAAAGGAGGACGTGGGGTGAAATGCACCATGTAAAAAATGAAGAACAAACAACGTGTATGAAGTGATTCAATACACGAATCTAATTGATTCGTATCCACCATACATAGTGTTGAGCATTTTTAGTATACCTGTCATAAAAGTATCGATATTTCAGCCGGTAAACTTTTAACCCATACCAGATTCAAACTGTTGTCCTAACGGTGGGGCAAAAGTTCGTGAAAGACTGTCAATTTTCCAATTTTGAAACTTTTTTGGGCAAATATTTTGACGCAAGTTTATTCAGAAACACTGTAGCCAATATGTTGAAGGTCCAATGTGTACTATTTATTAGTATTTTTTCTGAAAAAATTGATTATACTACTAAAACTTATGCCCCATCTTATTCTAATCATTGTAAAAGTTACACCAGAACCGTTTTTTTAATAATTGTACTCACTCCCTGTTTACTTATTAAAAATGTGTAAATTCTCAGGATGGGGGAAAATTTACATCATTTCTCGCATAACTTCTGATCTCGCCCTAAAAGCCATTGGTAACCATGTGTGTAGCTCGTTGTTTCTGAGCATTTGAATGGAGTTACATGTTTTTTAACAACGCTATGGGGAAGAAAGGATCATTCTCTACCTGCCAGTGGTGTTGGTTTGGAAGCTTATTCATTAATTTGCTCAGAAACAACGAGCTACACATTTGGTTACCAATGGCTTTTAGGGCGTTATCCCAGATTAAGCGAGATTTCATCAATCTGCTTAAAAATTTTCATCCAAAAGTTGAGAAATTCTCAAGGTGCGCCTCGATAGTACATTTTACCTCAGGCACCCCTACAACAACGCGGTATGGTGTGGCCTTTGCACTCGACTTCGATGTCGTCTGCCGGAGGCCTAATGACTTCAACTCGCCAATCGTGATAGTTGTCCGTTAAGTCGGATTCTCTCTGAGCACTTGATCATGGAGAGAATTCGTGTTGGTAATCGGATACCTATATCAACCGGCCAATAAACCAAGCAATGAGCGAGAGTGTAATATCATATGATCGTTTACAGATCACCGAAACATGCGGCTTTGCCGAGATAATTGTTGTTTACACTTGCCGAAAGTTATTACAAACAATACTAGTTTAAATGGGTTCCAACTTCGTGGTGGGTGGAATTCTGTGTCGAAACCATCTACTTGTTCTTCTTTCTTCTTGCTGGCGTTACATCCTATCTGGAACACAACCTGTTTTTCAGCTTAGTGTACTTCTGAGGAGTTCCACAATTATTAACTTAGAGCTTCCTTTGCCAATATTTTTTAAAAAGCTGAGAAAATTTCTATTACGAAAAAATATTCGAACAAGCGAGATTCGAACCAAATACCCGGTCTTGCTGAATAGCTGAGTGTTTACCGCTACGGCTATCTGTGTCCCGAAACGATCTGTTGCAGATGATTATTATGAAATTTAGTTTGTATATCAATATTGTAATGTGCTTCTGAGTTAACTAGACGACGAATTAACACTCGAGAAAGTTTCTAATTAGGCATAAAGCAGTTAGAAATAATCAGTTTTGATATTGTTTGCCGTGTTGCAAGGCACGATGATACTGTGTGCCCCGGAAAGTCTGCAAATGTATTATTGGTCAACCGATGTAGAATATATTTGCTTTAGATTTGTCACTACAAGCCTTGAAGAGAAACTCACATAGAGTGGACAGAGTAAGGTGGGGCAAAAATTCGAACTTAGTAGGATAATCAATATATCCAGTAAAAGCCGAAAAAATGAAAGACACAGATACATACAACAAAGTGAAACATCAACATATTGACTAAAATTTTGCCGAACAAACTAGAGTTAAAATATTTATTCATTTTCAGTTATAGAGTGGCTGATCCAGTGATAGTGTGTGTTCAGTAATACTGGAAATGCGGTTTGAAGCGTATTTTAAACCTTTTTTGTTATTTTTGTGTATTTTGAAGCATGACCCTTGTCAAAATAAAATTAATGTGTAAAACAAATCTTGGTGCTCAGTAAGGGAACAGTAAATTTGATTTTCCTATAAAATTCAAAATATAAATTTGTTTGATGGAAAACTGTAACATCTTGAAATACTTTCTTCTCTCTGGTATTATATAGTTCAGTAAATTAATCCAATCAATCGACACATGTATAATAGATGAGAGTTTCCCAACTAAGCTATTGAGACACTTGGTGATCATTTGAACAAAACGATTTGAATTTATGATGAACATCAAAGAACTGGTTACAACCTAATTGACATCTTAAATCAGTTGTCACCAAACTGCGGCCCACGGGCCACATGCGGCCATCGGTGAGGTTTTGTGCGGCCCGCGAACTGATTTTGAACGTAAGTGTAATATGGCCCATATGATTTGGTTTGATGATGACATGGTTTAAAACAATTAGACATTGACATCTTGGCAATATTAATAGCGATCCTGCATATAGCAGAATTGAATTATCATCAGGAATCGAAATAATTTGGAATTTTGTCAACCCTTAGTATCAGAACTCAGAAGCACAGATAACTTCAAAGCTTTCTCAAAATCCTAATGATTGAAATATTATGAACCAACAATTCAAGCACACTTCACAGATTTAGTTAAGATTCACGGATGGATCTTGTTGTTTGACAGTAGTTTATTCGAATTTAAAAAAAGACAATTTACACCGTCTTCAGCCAAAGGTTGCACAGACTGAACATTCACGAACATTAGGCAACGGACAATACGAAACACCCAGTGGCCCAGTGATGAATTTTTCGTTTGACGAAAAGTTTTCACCGACTGGAGCGGGAATCGAACCCACACCTCGTGACACATACGCCTAGACGACTGACGCCGCTAACCGCAAGGCCACGAAGCCCACCAATCTTAATTTATTGACATCAAGAAGGTTCTATTTAAATGGCGTTCTTAATCCTTCAAATTGTGTCGTGGATTTTCCAAACAATATTAATGCTGACTTATTTGAACTTGTTGATTTTATCGAATAAAACTTATTCCTGAAATGAATTGCCGAGTATCATAAATTGGGATTCCTTATCATTAGGGACAATGGAAATTCGCGACAAAATTCCTGAAATTTCGCGGGTGACGGAAGCGATATATCCAAAATGTCGCGGCTTTGTCGCGGTCTCAAAATTTTCGTCACATTCCAAACTAAAATGCATGATGTTAGCAAAAATATATTTAAAATGTGTAAATTTATCGGCGTTTTGGTTATTATATATTTTATTTTACGGATTAAGATAATAAGTTTATTACCAGAGTGTCAATTTAAAATATGTAAATGGAACAAACAGACCAGAATAAGTCCAAATATGAATTAAATGATACGTAAATTGTTAGTGGAACTTTGCCTTCAAAGTAAACTAACAATTTTCATAGGAAAAAAACAGAACTTCACTGTGATTTTCATTGTGAAGATGTGAAGATTTAAATTTCGCAACATTTCTGAAGAATTGTCCCTAATTATCATGAAATTTGGTCATTTCTTACCTGAATCTCAGTCAAACTTCATAAATTGTCAAGTTTCCTCATGCTCCGGGAATTTTAGTTTTTTTCTGAAAATCAAATTTGAACTCTTCAATGCTTTTTCAAAACCTGTTTCTGGAACGGCAATGAAACCACATTTTACAGATTTTGTATGATTCAGGGATGGATCTTGTTGTTTCATAGTAGCATATTTGAATTCATCTTAATTATTGATTGATAGCAAGAAAGTAAAAACGTGTAGGAATGTTTTTCGTCGTGTTTTGATAAATCTAAAATTTCTCTCACTTTCGATATTTTTTTGATTGCTTTGAGAAATAACATGCTAATAATGTATGCGGCCCGCGTTAAGTTCTGTAAGCACCATAGTGGCCCGCACAATCATTTGGGCTGAGGATCGCTGTTTTCAATCATGCGTCAGCCCAGGGGGTGGAAATTTGTAAAACTGAAAAACCAGAAAGAGAGCGCAAGTACTAGTATGTCAGAAATCGAAGACAACAACTCATAACATTTGTATTAAGAAGACACTCATTTTAATGGATGATTATAGTTTTATGTATTTTTTTATTTGTTTTGTTTTGTTTTCAATTTATTTGTGCCTTATGTGAATTTGAAAAGATGAATCAGCAACTGAGAGATCCCTAAAGATGGATCTCAACAATTTGTTCTTGTCACAGATATTTTTAAGGTTAAAACTGTATGCGAAATAAAACAAATATTTTAACATCGTAAAACAAATTCGATGAAATTCTAATGGAGGAATTTTAGGATTAGGTAGCTATTGCTTGCTTTAATTGTTGCTATCCGGTTTTTCACGTACAACTTTATCGACATTACGTATTTTGATTTTTTCAAAAAGAAGGAAATGTTCCTGAATTTTGGAGAAGGTATCACCTTTTTACATTATGTTGCATTGAAATAGACGTGGTAAAATTGTATGGTTTTTCATATGTATCTTTCAAGTTCTGGAATCGAAAAAGCATCTTCAGGATCGTCAAACATTTATCCAAAATTTCTGAAACTTATTTTAACAATTCCATAACTAAGTAATATAAAATAAAACAGCGTAGGGCAGAACCGAGGATGGAGAGATGCGGCCACGAACCGAGTATTGTGGCGTGAAATTGTTGATTCAGTGTTATCTGTTTAGATGTTGACTAAATAAATGAAAAATGAAAATGAAACATACAATAATCTATGAATGATTTGGGAAGCAGGAAGGGTATCAAAGGGCGCAGATGAGTGAAATCTAATTTGTTGAAAGCAAGATAATTGAACACTTGCAATTACGTGTTGCTGACCAGTTAATCATTTTAATAATCATCGAGATTTGTCGGTAAGTTTTCTTGATAATATAAAATAATTAAAACGATAGATTTGCTGATACTGAAAATGAAATGAATGTGATAATTATTCCTTAATTCTTCATGGGTCGAAGATGTCGAGACCGTACTAAGTGTCTCTCAAAGATTTCAAAAAATGTTCTCTAAGCAATCATAACAACAAGATTGTTGCATTATTGCCTGTAGTTTTTGAACTTACATATTTGGTTAAACATCTGTATCAAATTAGCATCAAAATTTTTGCGGAGTCCTTAACTGATCTTTACAGGGTCAGAATATATCCTAATCAAATCTGCTCGTACATCGATACATATAAAATACTCCAAAAGAAACTTTGATAGTTTGATAAAGTGTTTGGGAAACACTGATCCAAACCAGAATTATTCAAAGAAAACTAAAATTCCTGATGATCTGGACTCGATAATCTTCGATTTGGAATAATTTTCACACTTGTTATCAGTATGATACGATAAGTGTTTTTCATCGATAAATCATCACGATCATTTTTACTCAAGAATAACTTTTCAAAATGGCCTAGGAGTTTTTGCATGCAATTTAGTTAAAAAATTATAGTTCTAATACTAATGAATTTAGAGAAAATGTTCTATCTAGAAGTTGTAGTTAACCATTTGGGTAGGTAAGTAAAAAATATACGCTGAAAATCTATTTTATTTTTATCATGGAAAATCCAACACAAATAAATTTTAAATTTTTCAAAGACTCAATTCAATTCAATATTTTTCAGATTTTCACCATAGAATCTTGAAAGGAAACAAATGTTCGGGACACAGTTCCATTATGGAGAAATTTTGTAATAAAATTGTTTCCAAAGAACAACTATTTGTCGATTTTCAAAATTTTAGTTTTTTTTTTGTCAAAACAAATTAGTTTCGATTATACAATAAACATCTTTAAATTATTCTAAACCATAATGATTATCACGTTCACTTTTCTAGAAGTAGCAATTTTCAAGTTATTTCAAATTCACTGCCAAAAAACATAGTAATTAAATAATAATATACACACTTAATTCAGAATGCCGAATTTCGGTTAATTTTAACCGAGATCCGCACAGCCGAGTAGTCGGCAAACAAATTTCCTGGGATCTCAGCAAATAAAAGCCGAGTTTCAGTAAATCGTGCTTGGTTGCTAAGCAACCGGACAATTTGTTAAGTGAGTCTCGGTTAAAATCGGGAAACCGAGATTCGCACAGCCGAGCTCGTGAAAAAAATCTAAGTGCGTAGGCCATGTTTATTAGTTATTCGCGGTTCTCCATCAAGAAAATTAATTCAATAGAGACAATTATGGCACATACTCTCAAAATCCTATTGTTCTTTCTTCGCCAAAGTTGCCATTTTCGCATTCGTATATCGTGTGGCAGGCAGGCCTGGATTTGGGGAGGTGCTGAGGGGGAAATCATTTAATGCTTTCATGGTCAAACTGGGTGCATATCTCTGAGATAAACAGATTATCAAGACCTTTCGACACCAGTATCGTAAATTCTTTAATAATCCATATCGTCAATACCAAAATTAGTGGCATTACGATAGCTTGAAAATTAGGGTTTTGTAGGGTCTGGGCATTGAAGACCAGAAATATTCAAATATGCGTTCAGTCAGAGTGGATCAAGTGAAAAAATTGAGTACCGTCGAAAATATACTTGTCCAATGAGCGGGTTCTAGCACATCCCATACATACACCATAGATCTACCATAAACTTCCATCGGACTCTGAATTTGACCCAAAAAATGCAACAATCAATCAGTTTAATGCTTTTCAACACTTGGTCCGCTCTGACTGCACAAAAATTATAGCAATTTCTGAACACCCATCCAAATATGAAAAGTGGTCAAAAATCAAAACTAAATGCATCGAATTAAGTAATATTTATAAATTTCTATTGATGGATGAGTAGAAGAATCATTCGATATCGAAAAATCTGACGAATATTTTGCAATGTTTTTCATTTCCTCGCATTCCTCAGTGCGTTGATAATTTCGCTGTTATGGTTATAAGCACTTGGTCCACTCTGACTGCATACTTTTATCGATTTTTATTGATCATCCAAAGTAAATTTATAACATATCTCTTGCATTTTACAACATTCATCAAATCTGATCAAAGTGAAACGGAATTAATGTGATTTAGCATCTAATAAGATAATAATCCAATTTTCCCAAGTTTTTGACTTGGTCCCCTTGACTTAACGCCGACCATTTGTAGAAAAGAAAGCTTTTATGTAGACTAATGTTTGCGTAGAATAATACATCCTTGAAATATGCATGCCTTTTAAAAAAAAGTAGAAAAGTTTGAACATCTTAAAAAAATTTACGTATCGCCTTAATTTTGAGCCCATTTAGTAATTTTTTTGAATATGAAAAAATATGTTGGATCACGCAAGCATGATCAAACATAATCCTAATTTGATAGTATGAATGTATTTTGTACCATAATTGAACTAAATATGGACAAATTACAATTTTTGTTAAGCACCTCCTGTCCCTCAGTTTCGGACAGCTTGATTTGTTATATGATATCTTTGTAATTATTGCGTCAGTGTCTCAAAATACTTTCATTTTTTATGGGTTCCGTCGATCATGGTATCAAACAAGCAATAAAATTTAGAAGAATGAACATTCAGAACAACATCGTAAAATGTGCAATTTTTCATCATATATGGAAGAGGTTTTTGATAGGCATCTTGCAAACTAAGAAAAATTCAAATTATTCTTGTAAATGTTTCAAATGCATTGAATTGGTAATTATAAACTATTCATATAGTGTACACATTAAATGATGTTAAAATTTGCGGAATTCGATGCATTTACAGATCGTGTCCGGTATTGGGTGCCACCTTTCAAGATCGATCAATTTGGTACTAAAATACATCATCAAAATGCATTGTCAAAATTCATATTTATATTTTCAAATTTATTTTTTTACACTATAAAAATGATAATATTAATCATAAATGGGTAACACATGGGGCAAGACATCTGGTATTAAAATATTAATATATATTAATAATATTAAAATTAATATTGAAGATATTATCTTGTGTGCTGGAAGTTTTCTCTCGATTAAATTTTCGAAACATATGGGTAGATGATCGTCGATTCCTTAGCCGAGTGTTTAGAGTCCGCGGCTATAAAAAAAGCTATGCTGACGATTTCTGTTGGATTCCCGGTCGGTTCAGGATCTTTTGAAAATGGAAATTTCCTTCACTTCCCTGGGCATAGAGTATCATCGTACCTCCCACACGATATACGAATGCAAAAATGTCAACTTTAGCAAAGAAAGCTCTCAGTTAATAACTGTGGAAGTGGTCATAAGAACACTAAGCTGAGAAGCAGGCTCTGTCCCAGTGGGGACGTAACGCCAGAAAAGAAGAAGAAGAAGTGCACACTAAGCTGAGAATCAAGTCTGTCCCAGTGATGACGCTAATGCAAAGAAGCAGAAGATGATCTAAATCTTACGTTCATTATGCTGCAGATTAGTGCTTTTGAAATCGTGAATATGGACACAAGCCATCCATTGTTAAAGCCAATGTTTGGATTCCGACATGTTTCACCGTAAGGACAGCTCACCCTATCCAACGTTATGAAAGTTGTGTATTGTTGTAATCAAGGATTATACAGAATTAGCTGATGAAAATACATTGTAAATAACTATTTATTGAATAGTATCAAAAATTAACTCAAATATTATTTCTTCTGCTCTCGTTGAGCAAATCTTCTAATACGATCCGAAGATAACCGGTAATGACCTTGTGTCATATGGATGATGAGCGTTGATTTTTTGATATTTTTTATGGCATCCGACTGATCAGTTATTTTGAAGGTGTGCTTATTCCCAACTGTCGTTTTTTTTTTAATTTAACACACCGCATAAGTTCGGAAAAATCAAGTTCGCATCATATATTTCTTCATTATCACACTCATCCGCTAGAATTCTTTTTGCCTCGCCAATATCAATTCCAGGGGGTAGTTCATCGTCTTGGATATGATTATCCGTAGTGAAATTGTCAATGTTCAAATCGGTTTCTTGATTAGCTTTCGATTTGGCAAACATCAGTTTCTTGGATTTCCCCAAGAGCACCGCATGAAGAATACCCTTGAAGATCAAGGATGTTTTTAATATGTTTCGGCAACAGAACGTCCGCTGCTTGGATTCACTCCCAGAAATGTGAATGATCCTACAACATTATAAATAATATATGTATTGCATTAGGATTAATAGTAACGATAAAAGCTCACCGTGTTTGATATCTTGAAACGTTAGATGTCTTTGTTTCTTAAAAGTCGAAGCCACCTCGATGTGTTTCGAAAATATTAATGGATTAATATATATTATTTAATACTAACAGATATCAATACCAATATTATTAGGTGTCCTGCCCCATGGAGTAACACGAGCCCATAAATCAATATTTTTCGAATTATGAATTTAGTGGCTTAAGTGTCCGGTACTGGGGGATCTCCCCCTAAATTCAATCGCATAGAACTGATTTTTTTTTAGTTTCAATGAAAACACTGCAATTTGCTGATGAAAATCATCAAATCTATAACGAGAACTTTAAGACTCTTTTTGGGTTATTATACAGCAAACTGTCACAGCTTACTGGAAAGATACTGTCAAAACCACAGTGCTCTATGTCCTGCAATGATCATAAAAAGACTAAGATACTAACTAATTCATACATTTGTTTTATTTTATCATCAGGGTACTGAAGCTGCTTTTCTATCAAACGCATCCAACATTCTAATGGCAACTCGATATTTCTATATTCTACTGTACTGAGAGAGACTTTTATAATTTTGTATTAATATTTTCATGGTTTTGTTCATATATTTCAATATATACTGAAAACCCCGAATTTACCAAAATTTTTGACCCAAATCTACGTTATTTAAATTTAATTATATTTTCCTTGGTCCCCAAATAACTAGCTCAAAGTAATTTTGCTATGAGATTTGTTGGTTGGTTTGACTTTATTAACGAGATTTTTAGCCCTGGGCTAGTTCATCTCGGGACCAACGGCTTTTCTTCCCTTCCGAAGGAAGTCGTCACTATAACTTTTTATGTCATAAGTGACTATGTCGGGGATGGGATTCGATCCCAGGTCCTCGGCGTGAGAGGCGAGTGTTCTAACCACTACACCAGGTCCGTCCCCTATGAGATTTGTGAAATTTCCGCTCGAGGACTTCTTACAGAGATTATAACTATTGTCAATATCTAGGGCATAATAAATATAAAGCAAGGGACTAAGATATCAGCCATGGAGAAAGCTTATAAAGCTAATTATGAAAGTTTTTAGTTGACCTAAAGTGAAGCTCATGTGCTTTTCTGAAAGCAATTGCCT
Source organism: Aedes aegypti (assembly GCF_002204515.2). Taxonomy (NCBI): domain Eukaryota; kingdom Metazoa; phylum Arthropoda; class Insecta; order Diptera; family Culicidae; genus Aedes; species Aedes aegypti. The sequence goes on along the minus strand of NC_035108.1, from coordinate 183,126,916 downwards.
CCTGTACGCAAAGACTAGTTGTACATCTGATTAAAGCAACGCTAGGCACTATTTTGTTCCTTTACCGTTACGAAAATAAAATTGATTTCTAAAAGCGTATTGTTCAGTACAGTAGAGATAGGATCATTTTTTCTAACAGAGAAGATGGGAAGTTTGAAATTTTCTACAAAATAAAATAGCTTATCGATTTGTCCATTGCTTCAATAACAATTATCTTTCAAGTTAAATAAATGAAAATATCTACATCAAAATTGAAAAAAAAAGTTTGATTGAGAGCGATTCACTAAAAATTCAATATTATAATTCATTATGTACGCCTTTTCAAGTTGGGTATAGCCATATTCGAGTAACATTATATTTTTTTTTGTTTTCCGGGTATATTATTTTCAAAATACTAAACTTTTATATACAAAACGTTTTCTGTTCATTTTGTGGCAAGGGTCCCCTTCAAGAGATCTGACCCAGGCCCCCCGAATCCCAAATCCGGCACTGGTAGCAGGTACGATGCTATGCCCAGGGAAGTCAAGGAAATTTCCATTACGAAAAGATCCTGGACCGACCGGGAATTAAATCCAGACACCTTCAGCATGGCTTTGCTTTGTAGCCGAGGATTCTAACCACTCGGCTAAGGAAGGCCCCCTTCTAAAATGGCTATCTCTAGAGAGCTGATAATAACAATCATTATGGTTTGAAATAAAATAAAATCAACCAGAAATTGGTTTTAAAAAACCTTTTTTTTTCAATTTCTCCATCATAAAATTTGGTTCTCTATCAAAATTCTATGAGAAAATAAAAAAAATTAAAAAATGGGGGTTTTGTGTAATTTTCAATAAAAGTATTATTTCTGTATTTTCCATGATAATTGCTCACGACAACTTCCCCATAGTACATTTGTCTATAAAATCAACAGTTCCGGAACATTTTTTTTTAATAAATTGCATGCAAATTTCATAGGCTTTCTTCAAAAGTTATTCTTGAATCAAAATGATCCATTCATCTATGGAAAATACTTATTCTACCATATGAAAACATGTGCCAAATTTACTGCAAATCTAAGATGATCGAATTCTGTGACTAATCAATTTGACATGGAATACGTCTACTGGAAAAATAAAAAAATGAAAACGTTATGGCTCTTAAGCCTGACAACTAAAATTAGTAAAAAACAGAACATTATGATAAGCCTGGTGTATCAATAATAATAGATAGAAAAAACAATGAAAAATATTATGAAATTGTAGTTTTTTATTTTGTAACCCTTTTCTCGAGCAACCATCCTACCACAAAATGGTAAAGATTGATCTTCGTGTCAATCATACACAAACTATTGCTATGCTTGCGAAGAGAGAGAAATCCATAATTTTCTGCTCATTTGAACTAAATCAACCATTCATCTATCTGCATGATTTAGCCGAAATCAAAAAATTATCATAATAATTGGATTTTCCTATGTGATTTCGGCAACAGCTTTTTATGTTTTCGCCATCCACGCTATTCATTGTGTCATAGTGATGCTGTCGACGGCTTACAGGAAAAATTCATTAAATAACAGATGGTCATGATAGTCAAAGCACTGACTTTCAAACAATGTTGTCTTTGAAAACTAACGATCCTTCACCATCTCTAAAAAATTTGACAAGTCCTCAATTGTAATCTTTCCTATTCCGATTGAGGCTCAAAAATCCACGATTAAAAAATTCTACCATAAAAAAAATCATCCAAATTTGAAAACCAGTGGTTTTTGATACAAATCATTAATTGCAATCATTTCTTCATTGTCAGATAGAATGCTTCGATCTTCAATGCAAAAATTAACTAAAAAATCTAATATCGTACAAATCATGTAACTTCATTATTTGGCAAGTTAGGAAACAGCAGAGTTTTTTGCACGGCCAGGTAAAGAAAATCCGTGAAGAACAGAAAATCGAGTGTATCTTCAGGCCTCCTTCTGTACTTCCTATAAATCAAAGAGACTTCGAACCAACAGTCTGATAATAGTGAAAAATCTCTCAATGATAAAGTTCAGATTAAATCTTAATTCCTATGCATATGCAAACTTCATTTGAGAAGAACGTCATATCTGACACGTTTCATGAAGCTTCAATTTCATATCTTCTTGTTATTGCCATAACGTCCTCACTGGGACAGAGACTGCTTATCAGCTTAGTGTTCATATGAGCATTTTTTCAGTTATTGAATGAGAGCCTAGTTTGCCAAAGTTGCCATTTTCCCATTCGTATATTGTCAAAGAAATTTCCATTACGAAAAGATCCTGGACCAACCGGGAAATTAAGCCAGACACCTTCAGCAAAACTTTGCTTTATAGTCTCGGACTCTAACACCTTGGCTAAGGAAGGCTCCACTAATTTTATATCACATCATATTATGAAGTTTCTATTATTCGGCAAATTTTAGTAAACTCGGTGTAGCAGTGAACAACCTTTAAAAGTAGTTTGATCAGAAATACGTATCCTAAGTAAACCTGCGTGCCATCTGAACGGCGTTTGGATAAATGTTTGCTATTAAAAATAAGAGTAGATAAAGCCATACCATTTGCTATTAATGTGATAGATCTTCACACACGAGTATACAAATTAAAAAACTCCTTTGTTTTCGTAGTCATATACTTAATTGAAAGAAATAAATTATTACCCTGTTAATAATTTAGAAAGATGACTCGTTGGTTGTACAAAAAAAGTTCTGAGTAATCATATCAAACATCCCAAAGTTCAGAATCTCTTCAAACATTGGTTTTTGGGACACCCTTATGTCGAGTGAACCTGAAGATAATATCAGTATGGGCCTTCGGTGGCCTTGTGGCAACTTGAAGACATGCAGAAAACACCTGTTCTATTGCCACATGATATACGAATGAAAACATGGTAGCTATCTTAGTTAAAGCTTCTAATTTATAAACGTTGGAAGGGCGCTAAGTTGTGATGTAGGCTCTGTCCTAATGTTGACGTAATACCAAGAAGAAGAAACGAACAAAAAAATAATTAAGCTCTTCTGCAGTCTTACTGAATAAGCAATAAGGAAATCGTTAGAATCTTTGCTGATTATTCGATCCTGACGCTTAACTTTTGAGAGTTCAGATAGCCATAGCAGTAAACGCGCTGCTATTCAGCAAGACCAAGCTGAGGGTCATGGGTTCGAATCCTACCGGTTTAGGTTCGTTTCGTGATTGAAATTTTCTTGATTCTCAGGGCATAGAGTATCTTCGTACCTGCCACACGATATACACATGTTAAAAATGGTCAAATGGTTAAAGTAAGCTATCAGTTAATAGCTGTGAAAGTCCTTATAAGAACAGTTAGCTAAGAAGCAGGCGCTGTCCCAGTTGGGACGTAATGCCAGAAAGAAGAAAGAGAAGACGTTTAACTTTTTTTTGGCAAGCACCTATTGTAAAGAAACGGATTTTTTTGCCTATGGGCTACTAATCTTAACACCCAAGGTTTTGAAAATAAATGTTGGAATAAGTCATAACTGGATGTGTGACATGATGATGTATTATCTGAAGATGCCAGTTGGGGGTCGTAACCCCGTCAATTAAAGTGTATCATAAAACTACCAATAGTGTTACGATTTATTGCTTATTTTATAACGTTACTTTTAACGTATAGCTCGGTGAATTTATGCTTCTCTCACAACGCAAAAAAAAATCCTTCCTAGTAAATTCAGATGATTTCGATTAATTTCAAATACAAAGCTCAACTCAAAGGTTGAAAAATAAATAGCAAATTGAATCAATTCATGTTGGTAGTTCCAGTGGAATATGTCAACTCTGTAAACCTCTGAAGCTGGTCATTGTTCCATCGCTGGGAAGGAATTGGCTGATGAATTAGCTCACTTTGAAACATCACATGATTTAACTGATCCTAAGAGAGCTTTCGGAAAAGAATTGCATTGCGGGAGAATCCCATGCATAAGAAAAATAACAGAACGGATTTACAATTTCATCAATCATTTAAAGATTTCTTTTTACTTTTTAATTAACAACTTATTTATAAATGATGAATTCTGAACTGCTTTATTCCTCTTTACGCTTTCAGTGAAGAATTTTCAGTTAATATTAAGTGCGATATGCCATAATATTAAATGTACGTTTTCATTCTTAAACGTTACTTATATTATGGTTGATCCCTTTTGTACATCATCAGTCCATATGTGGATTAACGCATGAAACTGGATGGGTCCCACTTGCCACATTTAGTGAAGTAATTACGTCCAATGGCTCGTGTTACAACTTTCTTCTAAGATTTTCACAATTTCGAAATTATTCGATCAAATTTGTGAACATACCAGCAATAATGTTACCGTAATTTCGGATTAAATTTTCACGGTGTTTCTTGTCTGTTTTCCATAAAGTTGACAATACTAAACAACTGAAAGCAGGAAAACAAGAACGATGCTGAACCTCATTGGCTCATGTACCGAAAGTTTCTAACAAATGTAATTAAGTTCCGAAAATCATCACTAAAATAAAAAAAAACGGGGGATTACATTTCGGGATGAAATTAAGCTCTTTGAATCAGAATATGCTTGTTAAATTTTTAACAATACAATATTTATGGATATAATGAATGTTTGAATTTCAAGAACTACTCGAAAAACGCCTAAATGTAGGCAATTTCCAAAGGAATTTCGTGTGATGACCATCAGAAGTTCAATTATTTTAACCAAATTTTGATTATGAAAACTGATTTGGGAATATATTTTAAGCATTCTCACAAACTTTCAGGTTGACACCATGTTCAAATACTTGTTTAGAACTAGAAGTTTATTGATGTTTGTCGATAGTATACCTTACATAATTCTGAAGTTATTTTCAGAGAAATAAACATTATTTAGCGCAAAAAACTCCACATTTCGTCAATAGTTGTTCACTGTAGGTTACATTGATATTTGTGCTTCATTAGGGAGAAATAAAATCGTGTGACATGGTGATCAATCACCCTACTGATCAATTTCACCCGAATTTACTGTACCAAAATGAGACCGCGTTGTTAGATTTTCAAAATATTGACCTTGGCAAATTATATTGAACAATTTGTTCGAACTATCGTTTTTTAGGTCCCACTTGCCGCGGGGTACCTTATAGTAAACCTTAACCTCATGAATTTGGATAACAAACCTATGGGTTCATTGATGTATTCCACATAAAAAATGCTTTTGCTAGGGGAAAAGCATTAATTTTCAATCCATCCATACGATTTTGGTCTTTTTTGTATGGAAATCTGAAAATTGGCACAGAATACTTGTAGGTCTAAGATTAGAGCCCTACAACCAGAGAGTCAGCAAAGTCAACATAGGTTTGTTATCAAAAACATTGCCCATTTCATATAACTGTCCAAAGAAGACGAATATTGGAACGAAAAGATTTCTTTTATAAACAGAAAGGTTCAACACACATGATAAAATTTTCAAATGAATTAATGATATTGATGAGGTATTGAACACACTCCAAACTATCAAAGATATCATGACCTCAATCCCTACAGGATCAAAATTAGTTTATGTACCCTGTAACCTCAATTTACGAAGTAGATCTGAGATTCGTAAATTGAATTGCTTCGTAAATTGAATCAATTCGTAAAACGAGAGTGTTTAGTTCGTAAAACGAGGTTTTGCCTTTTGGAGTCTAATTGTTAGATATTATTTTTTATTACGCAACTAGAGTTGTCATGTCTATTACGGCTTAAACCAGTCGACGGTGTTTAAAAAAAAACGGAGTTCGTATACATTTATTTTTTACTAGTGGTCCCGGCAAACTTCGTCTTGCCATCAAGTAGGCTGTTGAAAAACACTTGTGATCGCCCCATATAAAATGACAGTTTCGTTCGCGGTCGTTTTTTCAACTTTCCCGGTGAATATCCTGGGATTTTTCTACACACAAACACGTCGGAACCCTTGACGAACAAAACTGAGAAAGAATCATTCAAATCCGTTGACCCGTTCGTAAGCCATTTCGTGACATACAAACACCATTCCATTTTTATTTATATAGATTATTTCGAGAAGTTATGCTTTCCAGTATCTTAAGCATATTATTGATTTATTTGATTCTTAATCAGGCAAAAATGTGTGCAAGTTGGGGTTTTCCAAGAACTCCTTGGATTTTGGGCGTGTGATTCTACATGACTCAGTAGAGATCAATTTATCATTTCTAAGTAGAAGAATATCTCACAATACTGGACCCTAGAAGATTGTTATATTCGGAAGAATCGCTTATATCCTCAAGATCCCAGTTTAACCCGTAGGCTACGGGGCTGACAACCAAAATTCAAATTGCTCGTATTTTTGCATAACTCGATATTTTTCAGTAAAATTTTGAGGATTGCTTCACTAATAGTTGTAGTTTCATGAGTGAGGGGAAAGTATACATTCAGAGTATTGTGGACAAAGTTATTCCAGAACATCTCTGGGTCAGGTAGGGTAAAAATCACATAAACTTCCTTTTAGAACTCATTTATCATTTGGAAACAAAATGTTTTCATACAAAAAGTGAATAGACCCGTTAGTTGTAATAAATAACGATGCAGAAGGATATTAAGAAAAAATAAAATTAACCTAGAATAATGCTAAGGCCACCAAAACATTCTGAAGTTTTGACCATAATATACACAGGTTCATGCATTATTTTAAGCAAGTGATGTGCACGTTTAGTGGTTTACAGCACTTATTTAGCTTTATCAGACGTGTTTACAAATTTTGACAAGATATTGGATATTGGAAGTTATCCAAATCAACCTGGAGTTCAGGTCATTTTGATCTATCAAATCTACTACAGTTTATACTCACCCAATTCCCCCACCCATTGTTGAAATTAGTGGAGGTGCTCGGTAACCTTGAATGTCCTTAAGATGTTCAATATTCATAGCAGTACACTTTCCGAGTCATATGAAGCTTTATGGATAGGAACGAGAAAGTTTCAAGGGAATTGGGTGAGTATAAACTGTAGTAGATTTGATATAAAAAATGACCTGAGCTCCAGGTTGATTTGGATGACTTCCAATATCCAATATCTTGTCAAAATTTGTGAACACGTCTGTTAAGGTTAAATGAGTGCTTTAAACCACTAAACGTGGACATCACTCGCTTAAAATAATTTATGGACCTGTGTAGATTATGGTCAAAACTTCAGAATGTTTTGGAGGCCTTACCATTGTTCTAGGTTAGTATTATTTTTTCTTAATATCCTGCTGCACCTTAACTTATTACAAACAACGGGTCTATTCACTTTTTGTATGAAAACATTTCGTTTCCAAATGATAAATAAGTTCTAAAATGAAGTTTATGTGATTTTTACCCTACCTGACCCAGAGATGTTCTGGAATAACTTTGTCCACAATACTCTGAATCTATACTTTCCCCTCACTCATGAAACGACAACTATTAGTGAAGCAATCCTCAAAATATCACTGAAAAATATCGAGTTATGCTCAAATACGAGCAATTTGAATTTTGGTTGTCAGCCCCGTAGCCTACGGGTTAAGAAACTAAGTGCGTTCAACAGGTGTTTTTGTTCATCCAAAAATTTTCTGGAATAAATACCTCCAATATACTGGTGGCGTACTAAACTTCAAATGGCGTGTGCACAGTCAGATTTCTTCCAAATCATTTCGAATTTTGGGAGAACGGTTTTCATCATAATTGACACTGTTTGAGAATAGGGGAGCAAAACCTCCAAATTTTTCAGCAGTCTACCCTGCAAAGATCTGCACATGTCCCAAACAAAATTAGCTCAAGAGGGATTTGTTTCTTCAGCAACATATTTGATAAAGGTTTAAAAGATGAGTTTTCACTATGGCTTGATAAGTGTTTGGAATATTTTTCAAAATTTCTCCATAGTGATTTCCATCCAATCCTACATTGTCTTTGGACCACCACCGAATGAGCTGAAAATTTTACAGAACTGTTTTTTTATGATAAGGATGGTAGGAAAACTATGGGAGATTAGATTTCGACTAAGAACTTCCATTGTTTCACTGGTAAATTCTTCAAACATATCTGAGCATGTACTGAATTCAAATTTCTTCAATATAGGGTGTCCCAGAAAGTATGGGCACGACTTTGATAACGAGAAGCACATTATTCTCCAAACAAATAAATATTTTTATATTTTTGTATTTTTCCTTGGGGCATTTTAAATGCTGCCTGTGAAAATTTTGTTTAATAATATAAGCTTTTACATTGAAATTTTTGATTTTAGAAAATAAATTCTTATCTAGTCAGCACAGACCCTACTTTTGTGTTTTGTTGGAACTTAACTAGTAATTAATGTTTTTATCAATATCTTTCTTGGGGCCTCCCTTAGCCGAGTGATTGAAGTCCGCGGCTACAAAGCAAGCCATGCTGAAGGTGTCTGGGTTCAATTCCCGGTCGGTCCAGGATCTTTTCGTAATGTAAATTTACTTGACTTCCCTGGGCATAGAGTATAATCGTACCTGCCACACGATATACGAATGCAAAAATGGCAACTTTGACAAAGAAAACTCTCAGTAAATGACTGTGAAAGTGCTCATAAGAACACTAAGCTGAGAATCAGGCTCTGTCCCAGTGAGCACGTAATGCTAAGAAGAAGAAGAATATCTTTCGATGTGGTGAGTTCAAGTATATTGTATCTATGATGTTTCCCTAGAATTTTTATTTAAAATTTTATTTGGCTTTGCTAGGGAACATTTGATAAAATGGTAGAATTCTAAAAAATCGCAATTTTTTCTCTCTACAAAAGATAACTTCACGAAATAACAGGGTTTCAGGTATTTCCAATATAAATGAAAATATTTCATTTCATATTTACTAATGTCAAATATCTATACTTTTGGATAGGCAACACAAATTTTAGATTCTTACATGTTTTAATCGATTTACAAGGACTTGGTTTTAAACCTTTTAAAAATCGACCACAGCTGAAACCGGATTTGTAGTTTCTTTTCAAATTTCATATACTTAACTTTATAATTTCCAATAAAATAATGATAGTCTGATCATTTATCGTATCGGCAAAGATAAGTATATTTTTTCAGATTTTTAATGTACGTTCTTTATGATCTAGCAGAATTTTCGTGCAACAAATTTGTTGTTGTTGACTTAAGTCGCTGAAAACCCGATTTGTGCATAACTGATAAGAGGGGCTTCCAGAAATGTAACACCATCAATAAACAGGTAGCGAAAAATTCGACCAAAATTCATAATCTGCAAGAATAAAATATGGGAAAATCAGATTTCTATCTGCACTAGTTTCCGAATGGCAATATGGTAAAGTCGTGCCCATACTTTCTGGGACACCCTATATGTGACAAAGCATAATGATTATGGATTTGATCAAAATGTGTATAAAAGTGGATAAATATATTTTAAAGAAATTTAATTTGAAAAATAAAGTCTAAATATAAGTGAAATATTGAATTATTCAAATAGCTCTTACTTGAAAATCAGCAAATTTCTGCAAAAAAATAAACGTTTTTTTGTGAGATGTAAGGACGCTTTTTGATCTGCACTATTCGAATTCGCGGCGACATGACACGACAACAGTTGTATTTCAAGTTAAAAAATCACTAAAATAACTTAGGTATAATATTGAATATCACTAAAACTTCAAACGAAAATTTTTCATCTCTATGCTTGATAAAAGTGCTGAGAAACAAGATTTCAGAAAGTAAGGAAAATATAAATTTTGTACCTATTTTTTTATGTTATCATATTTCTAATTCTTATGACTTCAGTCAAATTGGTTGCATAAAAATCAAGGAAATTGATATTTTTGTTCAATTTCAATTAAGGATCATAAAAATATAACAAATTAGGTATATTTTAAAATGATAAAAATCATCATTTTTGGCAATTTTGATCGCCTCTTTGTATGGAACACGGCCATTGTGCGTTGATTGGAAGTACTATATATCAGGAAGTTCTTGGATGCATGTATGCATGTATGTATGTCCACAAACATTTTTCAAAGGAATTCTATAGACTTTATTGAGTTACTAATAGTGCATACTGCATCAATGGTAGTCCACTACGCATTTTATTACGTAGGGGAATTAGGGGCATAATGGACACGTTAAGCAAATGTTCGTTTTAAGACCATAAAATGGCAATATATTTAATTTACCCGTCGCTATTTTTAAGTTTGATGTTAGTATGACGTGCTACATTCATTCATGATGATAAAAATCATATCATATGTCAGAAAAGCGCGATAGAAAATTTGGTCGAAAACAAGGCTGGTAAAAAGGTATCGGGGCGAAATGAACACCTGCATGAAATTTAGTGATTCCAATATATTTAATGACTGTCAATCGTTCCAATATGTAAAAGGGCTCTTCCTCAAACATAATAACTAAAAAGAACCTTTCTGGGTTCGTTACTTTGCTCAAAAATTGGATTTTTCCTCAGCCTTGCTTATGTGTCAATTTGAAACTGAGAAAAACTTTCAGTCAAATTTTGAAGGACAATTGAAGCAAAAAATAATCTTTTATACCGTCAAACCCTTCAAATGCAATACAGATTTCATGCGGTGTATGAACTTTTGATGAAGTATGCATATTCTCAGATATTGAGTGGGTGTCCATTTCGCCCCGTATGTTCATTATGCCCCTAATCCCCCTATGTAGACTCTAAAACATATACTCCTAGCAGTCCTTGGGTGACTTAGAACATATTGTTCTGAGCTTCTTTGCAAATGCCAAGATTTGAAAGGACCATTAATCACGCTTGTAGATTTGAAGGCTATTCAAGAGTTTTCTGAACTTAATGGCAGGTATTACCAATAATATGTTATAATAAATCATAGATTTAGCAAGTCTTAACTAAGCTATAGAGCAAAACCTGAAAATAAATCACATCATTTCCGCGTCACTCATCATTTCAATATACAATTCCTCATTTAATTTTCTAAAATCAATTTGCATTCTTTGCAAAATAAGTACCGTCAAACGGGGTGACTTGCAACACTTTTCAACTTCCATCAACCAAAACCATGATCAAACGTCATCTAAAAATCTAAATTCCTTGTAGAACTTGGAATGGCGGCCCGCCTACAGAATGAGATGATAGAAGATTGAATGGAATTATTTTGTTATATCGAAAGTCATCAAAAAGGTGATTTTTTTAAATGTCCTTCATGCTAATTTAGTTTTTTCCAACAAAATGTTGATGTATTTTATTAGTCACACTTGTTTAGTAATGTTTCTAATGCATTTAAAACATTCGAACCAGTACAAGAGCATTTTGAATACCTTTTTGTAAGAAAATAATTGAGCTATATTTGTATGGGAAAAAGAGGCGTTAAATAATCTAGGTCCTTAAACTGAATTATATTTTTAACGAATGTTTGTACCGTTAAGTCACCAGTCACCGTGCGGCCTCCATTCACCGTGCACATATACAAATTCCTACAGAAAATTCATACAATTTTCACAAATTATTCTTTTGTCAGCAAAATAAGATAAAACTGATAAAATGAAGTAGTTTCTGTCACAAAGCATTCTGAAAAACCTAGGTTATGTAGTCAAAATTATGTGAATTCTGTTCGAAAATGAAATTTTACAACACTCTTAGTAGAAACGCCAAAAAATCAAATTATTCATTTTAACGTTAGAGTATGAAATTTTTCAAAATTTCAACAAGTTTTCACCGCGGATACTATTAGTAAGATGTATTTCATCGTATGAGCAATGAGATTTTATGATTTTTTTTTTTAATGATTTTTTATTGTTTCTCAGTCGAAACCCAAATGCACGGTGAATGGACCCTTTTCAATATATATGGTTCCTATTACCGTGCATTAGTTTAAAAGGCATGAAATTATTCGGTAATATTAGATTTATTAATATGTCGTGATTAAATAACTTCATATTTAGTTTTTGAGTGAAAATGGAATGGTTTGGACAATACAGTCAAACCTCCTATAACGATTTTAATGAAAAAATAATGATTTAGCCAATTTTTAAACTTTTTATGGTTTTTATTGTAAATGAAGATTTGAATAATCTTAAAAATGAGTGCACACACTACTAGCAACATAGTTGCTCCATCAACAACGTTTCTTCAAGATACGAAATTAAATTATGACGAAAACTATACGCACGGTGAATGGTGCACTAGTGTGCACGGTAAATGGTGACATAGAACGGTACGAGGCGACCTTAACGTGACATATTCAAACATAATTTTTAAGTAATTTTTTGTTATGCATCACTAGTTTTAGATTTTTCCCTGGATTATGATATAATTGCACGCTACGTAGTGGTATTCTAGTACGCTTTCAATTATTTAGAAAAGTTGTATAATTTTTTGAAGTGCAAATTTTTCTAAAATGCACGGTGAATGGTAGCTTGACGGTAGTTGATTGATGAATTATTACTCTTTTGATCATAAAGTAGACCTAACACACTGTGAGATATAGAATCCACTGCGATGGAGATTAGGCAGCATCCATTTATTACGTAACGCTAAAATTGAAAATTTTTGACCCCCCCCCCTTCGTAACGCTTTTTGTATGAAAAATTTCAAATTTTTGTATGAGCCGTAACGCTTGATCATACTCCCCCCCTCCCCCTAGAGCGTTACGTAATTTGTGGATGCCGCCTTATCATTAGGATCGATTACAGCAAACAGTTTTATACGTTTGTCTGTGACACTCACTGTCATGTGTCAATATTGGCATCCCTGAGTGAAACGCTTCTGTCACTAGCACACTTGATGCATTCATGCTGACTCACTTGCGAATCGATACTTGCGTGGGTAAGTTCAGTGTGCATCGTGTGGAGGATGATTCCTTTACCTAGGATAAGCTAAACTCCACACACACAAGTTTTTAACTTTTATGAAACTCTAAAATCTAAATAAAATGTTGCCCATAGGTGTGTATAGGTACATTTATATAAAATATATGTTAATTAAAAAAGATGTTGCTACAATCTTGTAAAATAAAATTCGTCATACTATCACTTATTGATTATAGAAACAACATGTAGAGTATTACTTTCGTAAATTAAATCTATCTCATGTTCATCAAATCATCAATTTGAAGTGATTTGGGAGAAATTTGGTTGTGCACACGCCATTTGAAGTTTAATTATTATGAAAAAGGCAAACCTTTTGTGTTTAATCCTGTAACTGCTCGTAATAATGATCTATGGAAAAGTGAACAATTTCTTCTCATTTGAAATCTTCCCAGCTACAACTTTGCCGAAGACCACATTTTGATGGGACGTAAGGATAAGTGTTCTTATTGATAACAAAGTGTAAGCCATGCTGATATTATCATACAATTACTTTCAGAGCAACAGTGCTTTTTTGCTGTAGAACAAAGTAGTCTGGATTACTTTGATCTATTCTAGGGGAAAAGCACTAATTTTCGACCTACAAGAATTCTGTGCCAATTTTCAGATTTTCATACAAAGTAGGCCAAAATCGTATGAATGGGTCGAAAATTAGCACAGGGTCGAAAATTGGTGCTTTTCCCCTACCCGCCTGGAGCACGTTGCCTGCCGGGCAGTTGGTTGAGCATGCAAAATGCATACCCAGTTTAGTATGATGAATAGCAATTTATTCTGATGTACAATCAAAATGTGGTGTTCGGCAAAGTTGTAGCTGAAAGGATTCCACATGGGAAGATTGTGTTTACTTTTCCATAAAATTTTATGACGAAGAGACAGAGAGCTGAACACAGAAGGACGGCGTTTTCCATAGTAATCTCCATATAAACTTCAATTGGCCTGTGCACAGTCAAATTTCTTCCGATTCATAGTGAAATTTAGTTATAAATTACAGTATGCATGTGCAAGTCACCCCGCCGTTGCATCACCGTCATGAATTGAATTTACGTTAAAAACGTTAATTGAAAATACGTGAAAAACATAAATTGAGGTTTAAGAGTATTAGCTTCAAATGCTTCATGCAGATAGACTTGCTGAGAAGTGAAAATACGATTAGTTACTTTTTCAGACAATAGAGACTTAAAATATATGATCTAAAACAACATATTAATGTACAGTCAACCATTGGACTTATTGCTCATTGAATTTTGGTCCCTTGAGGCAAGAATCAATAATCAGTAATATTGTAAAAATAATAACAGAGTAACGTTCCAAAATGAGGAATAGAAAAAAATGATCTTAATCGTGAGAATTTCATGATGTTTAATCTGTTTTGTTATGTTATACAGTGAAATACCCGACTAAAAGTATATTAAAAAATAACGTTATGTTGATTGTTGCTTAAATAATTCAGATACAAATTTATTAAATAACCACGTACTTGGTTCGACAATTTTTTAAATAAAAAAAGGTATTGTTTCATAACAGCTAAACGCACCTAATAACACAGTATATTATAATATACTGTGGCAACAGCTTCAGATATAACGTCATCGTTCGCTCTTACCTTACCATTCACACTACCATTCTTTATTGAGCATACTATACAAAGTTCGCTGTATCATTCATTGAAACCAATCCTGCCAGTGAGTCGATTGTCAATTCTCGTTGAGTACACTGCTCCGCTAAGCCCGTCGCTCCGATAAACAAAAGCTTACACAAAAGCATTCCTTTCCTTATGAAAAACATGCATTTCGGTTTCGAAAAGGAGCTCGTCGAGTGTTAGTCGTGTCAGAAAGATGTAACTCCGCGTCGTGAGTGTGAATTTTGCGCGAAAAAGGTGATTAGAGTCGAGTGCAAAATCGAATCGAAAAATTTTTATTCAGCTTTTCCTGCAAAAAAAGGAGGAACGACCCGCTGGCTGGAAGCAGTATTGGTGGGCGTGTATTGCATAAAAAGCATAAAAACATATACAAACCATCAAAACATGCAACTGGAAGGCATGGCTCGGTGTTGGTGTGATGTAGCAGCATGTACACACAACACAGGGCCTGTCAGTTCTCTCTATGAAGTGTTGTTTCGGAGCCGGCGGCAGAAGTGCTGCGAGGGTGGTGGCATGCGGGAACCAACCCGGGAGCATCATGACAGCTCAGTACAACGTCAGTGTACCGACAAATTTTGGTCCGTGGTACTGTCAAACTCAATGAAATCATGGAGAGTGCTCAAAATAGGGCGTAAACTAGAATTATGCTTGATGGACATAAAAAAAGTTTTACAATTTTTGTTTGGCATTTGTAATATCATTATAACCGAGTGATCACCAAAAAGCGATTCTCTGAAAGGATTTGTACGGTCATCGAGAAGATTTTGTATGGCCCACGAGCGAGTTTTGAATAGTGGTGTGACGTAGTCCGCATGCTGTACATTGCTTATAGTAGCCGATCCTTTGTTTACGAAAATATGTTTTGACCACTTGGCAATTCAAAGCAAGACGAATTTGTTAGTGATCGTTCAAATATTACGTAACACAACAGGGGAAGGAAAGGGTGCGTTACGGTCCACACAATAAATTGAAATTTTCCTTACAAAATCTGTAATTTCAGGGAGAGGGGATTTAATTTGGCAAATTTCGTCGTTATGTAATATTTGAATCATCCCTTAGATATTTACGATGATCATTAATTTATGGGAAATTGACTGTAGTTATAAGCTTGAAGTCAATCTGAGATCATATCCAGCTTTTAACTCGCAGTACATTTTCTTTTGCGGATTTGAACACTTTTTTTCTCATACTCACCACCAGATGTCTAAGTTTCAATCAGATAAGCTTATTGGGTGAACTATCCAGCTTTTAACGAGCGCTAATATCATCAAAAATTAGCCCAGTTTTACAAAAAAGAGATCTAGTGATCTGACGTTTGACATGAATCGCTTGATATGGACTTACCCCCCTCCGGTGCACTAAATTAACTCAGTCCAAGAATTTTGGTACTTGATCGAAACACATGGGGAGCATTAAAAAGCGTGACCCGATAAAGTGTCAATATTCTTGAACTTATCACACCGGTGGACAAGTCAATAGGCTAGGGGAAGTGGTTCACCTAGCATGAATGAGGGATGAACTTATCGCTGAGAAAAAGTAGATTTTGTATGAAATTTGACAAGTATTTCAATGACAGATTCATCCTTGTTCATCCACTTCTCCTAGCCTATTGACCGGACCCAAGCCAAACGTCAATTTCGTTGGATCCCTACCAGAAAGTAAACTAGCTTTTGGCGGCAATAACTGCTTTTAAAAAACTGGATAGTTCATCCAATGGGACTTATCCACGGTCTTCTTTTCTTGTCGATTTTTTTTCCGATCTAAATATGTTTACATAAAATGACATCCGCACCAACATGAATGTTCACCGGATGGACAATGCGTGGATGAATGTGCAACAAAATCGTTTATTTTTCTGTATACATCGCCCGCAGTAAAGGTTTTCTTCTCGCTGAAAGTTGCAGCGTGACGTCATCGTACAGTATTGGAAAAAACATTTGCCACTTTTTCGATTTTCCATACAAAATGACCAACTTTGATAAACTATATCTCAGTTATTTATGGACCGATTTGAATGAAATTTTCACAGAATATCAGACATAACTTGAATTTTAACATATATTTTTGAATGATTTTTCCAATCACAAGTTGAAAAGCAGTAACGGTTTGACTAAAGTGAATTTTTTGATGATTTTTAATACTTGACATAACTAAACATATTGAAGGAATAGCTTCATGGTATCTTCAGCAAAGTTGTAGATTTTGACGAGATGAATAAGTTTGTTGAAGACAGTTTTTGTGTAGGGCTATTAGATTTTGAGATAAAAAGTTTTAAATTTTTCGTCAAAAATTACACTTTAGTCAAACCGTTATTACTTATAAACTCGTGATTGAAAAAAATATTCAAAAATATATGCTAAAATTCAAGTTATATCTGATGTTCTGTGATAGTTTCATTCAAATCGGTCCATAAATAACTGAGATCTAGCTTACCAAAGTTGGTCATTTTGTATGGAAAATCGAAAAAGTTGCAAATGTTTTGTCCAATACTGTATATTAGTTCATAGGCTTATTTGATTGAAACTTAGACCTCTGGTGGTGAGTATGAGAAAAAGTGTTCTAATCCGCATAGAAAAAAGAATTATCGCTTTGCGACTTGATTCGATCTCAAATAAAAAGACAAGGACACCGTCTTCAGGCATATAGCTGCCAGTGATGGAAAGTGGCGAACGCTTCATCTGAACTGGAACAAAAACAAAACCAAACGTTCCCGAGCGTCAGAGCACTGGCTTACTCGCATCTGTCGACTCCCGAGTAACTGAAGCAAAAAGTGATTCGCGAACGTGTTCGGAGCTGCTCAGAGTCATATTGTGCTTTTGGGAAAAAAGGTGCTTACCCTCCGAGATTTATGGTTTTCAATGGCTTTTGACTACAAACTAGTAGTTTACTATCGATATGATGGTTATACAATTAATTTGTCTGTCAAAACCATAATAAATCAAACCTTGCTCGGTTACTCGCGAGTAAACGCTCGCGAGCTTGTTGCTACTTCTTTTGAAATGTTCTCCCGAGCAGACGGGTGCGGGCTTACTCACACCTAGCCAGATCCCGAGTCTGTGATGTTTGTTATGCGTTGGTATACACTCGTGAGCTGCTTCGCGATGCAAACTTTTCCAGCACTGATAGCTGCACGGACTCTAACTTAACACTAGACAATGGACAATAATGCTCCAGTGGCACATCCGTGAAACATTCCTAACGAAAAGTTTCAATGGCTGAATCGGGAATCGAACCCACACCCCATGACACGATGCGCTTAAATGCTTGACGACACTAACCGCACGGCCACGAGGCCCACAATATTTTATTTTATTTTGTGTTACGGCCAGCGCTTTCTTTTTAGGGCATAAAAGCATCCACAAAATAAGTTAGGCTGTATTGTAGGTAATTTATTATGGATTACTTTCCCGCAAAACGAAGCACTAACATGTCATTTAATCTATTCACCGAACGAATTGGTGCGCTCTTAAGTTCATTCGGTGCTTAAACTTGATGATTTTATTAAATTTATTTCCATTGGCAGACGAAAATATCAGCCTCGCCCTTATTTCATTTCATTCCATTCGTTGTGTTGCACCCGTTAACAACGAAACAAAATTCCGATCTGCCATAGTGAAAAATTGTGCCGGCAGCGGTGGATGGCCTCATTGTTTACGTTGCAAGTAGGTACGTGAAAATTGCGTTATCTGTCACTTCGCGGGGGGGTTGGCGGGAACAGAGGAATAACAGTCATTGGCGGCAGCCGTTACCCGACCGCTACTGAAAACAAATCTGCTTTCTTATCTCATGTTGGCCGGGCCCCTATGCATCAGCGAAGATTTAAGTGGATTTGATTTTTGATTCAGGGAGATTTTTCACTAATAACGTTTAGTTCATGCTAATAAATCCACCACGGATGTGGACAAATGTTTCTAATTTTATAAAATATCACTTTTGGTACTCTTAGAGAAGATGGTTATATTTATAATTTCAATATTTTATTGTAATATTTCTATTCGTTCGAATGCATTATGTTGGTAAATGCGTTAGTAGTAATGTAAGAACACGTGCTCAGATGGGTATTCCAATATCAATGAACTTTATTGTACGTCCTATTGCTAAGCAATTATTCTAGTCAGTTACTGGAATCAAATACAAAGTAAGTAGATCCAAGAAGTTAAAGGAAGTTTATGTAATCGTAGTCTAATTGCTATGAGAAAGAGTAGAAAGAAAATAGACATTTTATTTCCATTTTGTATTTGAATGTAGGGGATAAAATTGGATGCATGAATGATAAAAGTTTCAAATCCTTAGGTATGCAAAAGACCTCAGACCATCGAAAAGCAAAATGAAGGAGAATCATCTCAGTTCGTTCGGTCTAAACTAATCTATCATGAGATGAAGGAAGTCCCCTGAATCACATGATGGAGATCTGCCTCAGTTCATTTGATATTCCAGTCGAGGAATTGATTTATATCATACATTTTGATTGAACGCATGGTGATGGAAAATGGAAAAATTTCCTAAACATATGCAAAAATAATTTTGAAATTTCTAATATAGATTGTATTTTTTGTTAACAACCATACGAACGATATCAAACACATTTAACCAAATAAAAAAGTAATGAACCTCCCAATAAATTATGATATCAAAATTATCGAAACCCAGTTCGTACTATATTAAATTTTCTATTGAGTTTATGCTGTAGAAAGTAGAATGTTTATTCTAGACAGGAACCAAGTGAATCTTTTCCTTGTTACGGATCTGCTACGGCCTTATCCTTAGGCTTACATAATCATTGAGTTTATTTAAAACTTCATCATATTTTACATGGGTTACACTATAATGGTGTTCATAAAGTGTTTGCCAGTTACAAGTTTGGCACATTTGGCATTTCTTCGTGAAAAAAAACACTTTTCCAAAAATTCAAACGTGATAATTTTAAAGTCGATTCATCGCTTCAATTGAAAAAACGAAGCATCCGTGTCCGAATCAACCTATGGAGTACGTAACATTTAATATTTTAAGTTTTATAACCCTTTATAGGAAGTTTTCGTGATCGATTGATGATAAAACCTATAGCTCCATCAATATTTCCAGATCATTTTTTATAGGCATTTTTATGACTAAACAAACCATAAAGAGGTTTTTGAATTCATTTCAAATAAAATCAATAAACTGTTGAAATCTTTTCGAAAAAATCTCCACTTTTTTTTTTTTTTTTTTTTTTTTTCTTTAATTTCTTTATTAGTATCATTCCAAACATTACATTCATTTCTTATATCTAGGTGTTCTGTGTTATTTGACAACACTATCATCCTAATTTGGTAAAACAAATTTAAGATTTAATTAACATTTTGTTAACAACATATTACATTTCATTTGCCGTAGCAGTTCAGTTTTTTTTTTTACAGGTGAGTTGATTTCACCTGCTTATAAGAGAAAAAAAAATGTTTTTAATATACTTAACCTAACTTAACCTAAACATATAACGCATTAATCGTGGCAATAGAAGATTGTAACGATTTTTGCCTGAAATTATTAATGATTGTATTTGACATTTGTTCCAATGTTTCAACATTGGATATTCTATGTAACTCATTGGTACTATACCAGGGAGGAAGCCTCAGAATCATTTTCAAAATTTTATTTTGAATTCTCTGCAGAGCTTTCTTCCTGGTATTACAACAGCTAGTCCATATTGGTACAGCATACAACATGGCTGGCCTGAAAATTTGTTTGAATATCAAAAGCTTGTTCTTAAGACAAAGTTTTGATTTTCTATTAATAAGGGGATAGAGACATTTTACATATTTATTACATTTGGCTTGAATGCCCTCAATGTGATTTTTGAAAGTTAAATTCTTATCTAGCATGAGCCCTAGATACTTAACTTCATCTGACCAATTTATTGGAACCCCTCTCATCGTGACAACATGTCTACTTGAAGGTTTCAAATAAAGAGCTTTTGGTTTATGTGGGAATATTATTAGTTGAGTTTTGGAAGCATTAGGAGAAATCTTCCATTTTTGCAAGTATGAAGAAAAAATATCCAAACTTTTTTGCAATCGACTACAGATGACACGCAGGCCTCGTCCTTTGGTGGAGAGGCCTGTGTCATCCGCAAACAAAGTTTTTTTGACATCCCTGAGGTAGCTCAGGTAAGTCAGATGTGAAAATATTGTATAAAAGTGGTCCCAAAATGCTGCCTTGGGGAACACCAGCTCTTACAGGAAGTCTTTCAGATCTGGAGTTCTGATAATTAACCTGAAGTGTACGATTTGACAGATAACTTTGAATTATTCTAACAATGTATGTTGGAAAATTAAAGTTTTTTAATTTTACAATCAAACCTTCATGCCAAACACTGTCGAATGCTTTTTCTATGTCTAGAAGAGCAAGACCAGTAGAATAGCCTTCAGATTTGTTGGAACGGATCAAATTTGTTACACGTAAAAGTTGATGAGTGGTCGAATGTCCATGGCGGAATCCGAACTGTTCATTGGCAAAAAATGAATTTTCGTTGATGTGGACCATCATTCTGTTCAAAATAACCTTTTCAAAAAGTTTACTGATGGAGGAAAGCAAACTGATTGGACGATAGCTAGAAGCTTCTGCAGGATTTTTGTCTGGTTTTAAAATTGGAACAACCTTAGCATTTTTCCATTTGTCAGGAAAATATGCTAATTGAAAACATTTGTTAAATATATCAACTAAAAATGATAAGCTACTTTCTGGAAGTTTCTTGATGAGGATGTAGAAAATTCCATCATCGCCAGGAGCTTTCATGTTTTTGAATTTTTTAATAATAGTTCTCACTTCTTCCAAATCAGTCTCCCAGGCATTTTCGAAAACGTTCTCTTGATTGAGAATATTTTCGAACTCCTGAGTAACTTCATTTTCAATTGGACTAGTAAGTCCTAAATTAAAATTGTGCGCACTTTCAAACTGCATAGCAAGTTTTTGAGCTTTTTCGCAATTAGTTAGTAATAATTTGTTTTCCTCTTTCAATGCCGGTATTGGCTTCTGAGGTTTTTTCAAGATTTTAGATAATTTCCAAAAGGGCTTAGAGCCAGGGTCCTATTGAGAAATTTTATTTTCAAAATTTTTGTTTCTTAATTGAGCAAAACGTTTCTTGATTTCTTTCTGCAAATCCTGCCATATAATTTTCATAGCAGGATCGCGAGTGCGTTGAAATTGCCTTCTCCTCACGTTTTTAAGACGGATCAAGAGTTTAAGATCATCGTCTATAATCACGGATTCAAATTTTACTTCACATTTTGGAATTGCAATGCTCCGGGCTTCAACAATGGAATTTGTTAAAGTTTCAAGAGCATTGTCAATATCAAGTTTAGTTTCTAAAGAAATGTTAACATCAAGATTGGAGTCAACATACGTTTTATATACATTCCAGTCGGCTCGTAAATAATTGAAAGTGGAGCTGATAGGATTGAGAATCGCTTCTTGGGATATTTGAAATGTAACAGGGACATGATCAGAATCAAAATCAGCATGAGTAATCAGTTGGCTACAAAGATGACTAGAGTCGGTTAAGACCAAATCAATCGTAGATGGATTTCTAGAAGAGGAAAAACATGTGGGGCTATCAGGGTATTGAATTGAGAAATATCCTGAAGAGCACTCATCAAATAAAATTCTGCCGTTGGAATTACTTTGAGAATTATTCCATGACCGATGTTTGGCATTAAAGTCACCAATGACAAAAAATTTTGACTTATTGCGAGTCAATTTACGCAAGTCAGTTTGGAGCAAATTAACTTGCTGCCCAGAGCATTGAAAAGGCAAATAGGCAGCTATGAAAGTATATTTACCAAACTGTGTTTCAACAGAAACACCTAAAGTTTCAAAAACTTTAGTTTCAAATGATGAAAACAGTTGATGTTTTATACGCCTATGAATGATGATTGCAACTCCCCCACATGCCCCATCAAGTCGATCATTACGATAAACAAAAAAGTTAGGATCTCTTTTGAGTTTAGATCCAGGTTTGAAATACGTTTCGGTAATAACTGCTATATGCACGTTATTAACCGTAAGAAAATTAAACAGCTCATCCTCTTTACCATTCAGAGAACGAGCATTCCAATTTAAAATATTTAAATTATTATTTGGATCCATTAGAAAAACGTAATCCAATAACAATTTGATTTGTAAATTTTACACCTACTTGAACTGCTTCAGTCATAGTGGTGGCTTTTAACATTGCATCAATCATTAGATTCAATTGTTCAGTTAGAAAATTAAAATCAGAGGCAGACATGTCATGTGATTTCCCATTGGAATTTCCGGTAGACGAAGAAGCGGAGTTACCTATGGCGGTAGGGTTTTTTCCATTTGATTTGAAACAAGTGGAATGGGTACCCATGGATCGAACAGGGGAGGAGTTCGAATTTCCTGCTACGATATCGGCAAAGGATTTACCGTGGGTAGATACATTCGAAATAGAAAGATTCGAACGGCTACCCGACGGATTAAAATTAGTTTGTGAATGAGCATGATTATGATCTTCCTGATGGGTATGATTGATGATCAAGCGATCGTTAACTGAAAAATGAGCATTGTTCGATACTCTACCAGGCAAATTCCGGAAACGACCGTTATCGTAACGGATATTATCTTTCATCTGCCTGGCACGAGCCTCAATGACCTTTTTGCGTGAAGGACAATTCCAAAAATTGGACTTATGGTTAGCCCCGCAATTACAACATATGAATTTGGTGGTATCTTCCTTCACTGGACAGACGTCTTTGGCGTGAGAAGAACCTCCGCAAATCATGCATTTAGCATCCATGCGACAATTTTTTGTACCATGACCCCACTTTTGGCACCGACGGCACTGAGTGGGGTTCTGGTAATTTCCTCCAGGTTTCTGGAAATGTTCCCATGTCACACGGACATCAAACAAAAGTTTTGCTTTTTCTAAAGCTTTAATATTATTTAGTTCTTTTTTGTTAAAGTGAACTAAATAAAATTCTTGAGAAAGCCCTTTCCGAACAATGCCAGATTGGGTTCTCTTTTTCATAATGATTACTTGGACTGGGGAAAATCCAAGTAAATCATTTATTCCATTTTTGATCTCTTCAGGTGATTTATAGTCACTTGAGAGACCTTTCAAGACAACTTTGAACAAACGTTCAGTTTTGTCGTCATAAGTAAAAAATTTGTGCTTCTTCTCTTCAAGATGTTTGAGAAGAAGCTCACGATCTTTAAGAGTTTCCGGCAAAACGCGACAGTCTCCTTTCTTTGCGATTTGGAAGGAAACCTTGATTCCCCTAATGAAGTTCAAGATCTCCTGCCTAAATCCCCCAAATTCGGAACAACTGACCACGATAGGCGGCACTCTTTGCTTCCTCACTTGAATCAAAGAGCCTGGGCTAGAGGCTGCTTCGATTTGGTGTTCGGAAAATTTGTCTAGAGCATCGAACTGATTGCTCATTTCGATACAATTATTCATTTCACCCTTGGAAGAAAGTTCGCATTCCGGAGAAACGTCCTTTTTTTCCATTCTTGCCACGTGTAGTGACAGTTTTAAAACCCACTTTTTTGGAAGGAAGTAGTGAATTCAGAGATTCACCCTTCCTTTTGTTTGTTGTTGATACCATGTTTAATTAATAAACGAAAGAAGACGTGACCTTCGAAAGGTTTTTTCCCAAGACGGTGTCCAAGAAGGATTACCACCGCTAGCTTTCGCCAACGGGTCCAACGAAAAATCGAAGGCACGGGTCCAAACAAGGATCGTAAAGGGATCAATAGTAGAAAAATAGTACTGAAAAGTACTGTTTTAGTAGCACTGAAAAGTACCGTTTTTAATTTTAGCACTGAAAAGTACTGTTTTTGTAGCACTGAAAAGTACTGTTTTATTGCTTTAGGTAGTTTTTAAGAAAACTTCCAAGAGCAGAGAGAATTCGTGTACGCACAGCACGAAGGTACGATGCGCACTGAAATCTCCACACTCTATAAGAGGTCTTCAAGCCCATTTTAAGAGCAGTAGCAAAATATGTAATTTTAGTTTTAAATACAGTTAACTATCCCTTACTTGAAATTCTGTATCTCGATATTTCCCCTTAACTCGATGGAATGCGCGATCCCTTCAATCTACCATGCTCCGATACCTCTGTATGTCGATACCTCTCTTACTCGATGTTCCCTAACTCGATACGATCTGTTTGAGTTTCCCATGTGAGTTTACCTCTCTAACTCGATATTTTCATAAAAAGTCCCAAATGTCCTCAAACAGTTAAAAAATTTCATGAATTTAGATATTATGATTAAATTGATAGTAAAATTAAGGTCTACTACCCGTTTCTGGGTGATATTTTTTTTTCCAGGCCTTTGAAAAGTGCCACATAGGTTAATGTGGCAAAATTGTATTATTTGTCATGTTAAGGTGAAGGTAAAAATCAAATCGATTGAAATTATACTTCAAAACTTTATGGAGTTTTTGCTTTTCAGTAATAGATGGCATCCGCAACGGAAAATCACTAGCAGTTGCTAATTTATTGCAAGTGAATTCATGCGTAATTTTTAACAAGAATCAAAGTGTATTTGGAACGGTTGAACAACCAAGTTTAAAAATTGATGAAAATGTTGTCATGTGTTATTGCATATCCTCTCATTAGCATTTATCGGAATATTGTAGTTTTTCTGTAATCTGTTTACCGAAATCTCAACGGTAATTCGTACGGTAGACGATTTTTTTGGTAACCGTTTATCGAAGAACGGTTGTGTTCACATTTTCTCTCGAAAACTCAAATTTTCACTAAAAGAGGAACAAAGCTTGACAAAGTTTACCTATCACAAAGCTTTATGTTATCAGACAAGCCATACATTTGCATTTGAACTGCTTCGTAGACACATCAAAAAGATATCGCAGGATCCACCAAAATAAGAAGAGGGACGCAGACGATAGTTCTCACTTAACGCGATTTAAGCTCAATAGGCTTCTTTTGAAAGCGTGGTCTTAAGCCTTTGTTTTGGTTATAATAACATATATTTTCAATACATCAAGTTGATATTTGTAGCAAAAAATGGTTTTTGAAATCTTTCTCCAAAATTTGAATAGATTTTCAAAACTTTGTCCGTTTTAAGTGAAGTGTTCCAAGAAAATGAATCACTCACTATCATGCAGCAAATCATCCAAAAAATCATGAAAAAACTTTATCTGGTCAAATTTTACTAGAAAACCGAATTTTCAATTTGACGGTTATTACCAACGGGATGATATCAGGTATCCAAGATAGTTAAGAGATTACCATTATCAAGATCTAAATCCAAGGCTATTATATGAAGTTTTTTGACATTGAATTGATTGTAGAAGACAAGTGAACATTACTGAATGGAAATAGACATTTTTGATTACACTCAAAATTTATATTACTTAAGAAACTACGAACAATCCTATTTCTTGAGACTGTTTGCCAGTAAATCAAAATTCAAAGCGATGACATTAAGTTTTTACAAGATTAATTTCTTAAACGAAATAAATTTCAAGTGAAATTAAAAATGTCTATTTCTACTCAAACGTGTTTACTTTGCTTCTACAATCAATTCAATGTAAAAAATTACATAATGCTTTAGCTTTTAATTTCAGGTCAAGATACAAAAGCTAGGTTTTCCATTGCTTTGAATTTGGTATTATAGGCACATGAAACAGAGTTTTTCCTAGTTTCTTAGATAAAAAATAAATTTTGAGTGTAATCAAAATTTTCTATTACCTATTTAGCACATTAACTCAACTTTTGCAAGATGCTGAAAAAACAACAAATCATCCCTTCGAATATTTCTTTACAAACATAAATGTTTATTTAACAGGCTTTTACGAAGTTTCCTGGGTAAAACAAATTTTGAGTGTTATCAAGAATTTGTAATACGTGTCCAACATATTTACTTAACTAATATTAACAATGACATTTTGACCTTCCTTAAACCAAATGGTTGGAGTCCACGGCTACAAAGCAAAGCCATGCTGAGGTGTCGATTCCCGATCGGTCCAGGATCTTTACGTAATGAAAGTATCTTTGACTTCTCTGGGCATAGCGTATCATCGTACCAGCCACACGATATACGTATACGAAAATGACAACTTTGGCAAAGAAAGCTTTCAGTTAATTAGTGTGGAATTTCTCATTGAACACTAAGCTGAGAAGCAGGCGTCACAGTGAGGACCGAATTCCAAGAAGAAGAAGTAAAAAAAGAATATCAAAAATCGGTTGGTTCATTATAAAGTTACGATTTTTTTAACATTTTGGGCATTTTTTATGGAAGCCCCTGTTATTGTCTTTCCTCACTACGGCCAAGTTTAGTATTTTTCTTATGAAGTCTACACCATAAATATTCAATTGTGAAATATTATCAAAAAAACATTGCATAGGGGCACCAAAATGTTGTTTTTATAGGTTTGTTAAACATTTCAAATGGGAGCCCATCATTCTTCATTTGCTTTGCTACGACTCTGTTTGAAATTTTTCTCTACAATGCTGGTCTTGAATGTTTCCAACGGTAAAATAAAATTATAATACTTTTGTCTGATTGCTGAGATATGAGCTGTGAACCACGGTAGGGTAGATGTACCAATAGTGGAGGTACTAAGCACGATTGAACTTCATGCAAACGCCCAAATTCAATATGTGCAATTAATGTACATGTTAATGTTGTAACGGGAAGTAACGACTATTGACTTAATTAGAAAAATAATTTCATCGCAGTAATCCACGGCATATCAGTGAAAAACAATGGACCAATGCACGCGTTCACTCGTTGACGTTTGAGCGGTGCCGTGTTATTTACGTGACCATAGAAACAAGTGAATTCGGCACCGCTCAAACGTCAAATTAATGAACTCGTGCATTGGTCCATGGACCTATGCACGGGTTCACTATTTGACGTTTTAGCGGTGCCGTGTTATTTATGGGACCATGGCAACCCGTGAATTCGGCACCGCTCAAACGTCAAATTAGTGAACTCGTGCATTGGTCCATACCTCCACTATGGACCAATGCATGAGTTCACCTATTTGACGTTTTAGCGGTGCCGAATTCACTGGTTTCCATGGTCACATATATAAAACGGCACCGCGCAAATGTTAAATGGTGAACTCGTGCATTGGTCCATTGGTACGCTGTTCCTTTAGCTGCGGTATATTTTAAATTTGTGTTCCTATAGTTGCGGTATCCGATGTTTTCTTAAGGGATCCTCCACTATAGGAACACTTTACCACAACTATCGGTACAAGCAAGTCAAGTTTTAGCAATTTTAGTTATATTTCATCAGTTTTAAAGCAATTTGAACGCTCTTTTCAACTATTCCGTGTATCAACAAACCAATACGTCGATTAGCAGTGTCGGTTCTGTGTTTAATGTAATAAAATCAATGAAAACGGCACTACCGCAACTAACGGAACACCCACAACTAAGGGAACACTTACCCGAACGCTCTTGTTTAGAAAGACATATTTTCACATCCCACTTAAGACTTGTTGTTCCTTGCTACGACTAGCATGTTATCAAGCTTATTCTCAATTGCGAGTTGAAAATACTCATTATTTGATTGTTTCGTAATGGATTATTCACGAATTTTAATAACACTGGATAATAATCCGAATCCACACGAAAAATCTTTCAATTCTTTCCTTCGATAGGCCTTCTTGGTTGGAAAAGCTAAACGAATTAGCATTAGTTTCGAACATTTAAGTTGTTCACAGTAGATATCACGTAAATCTTCATTTGAAGCATAGGGACCACCAAATCGGTCATATTCTAATGAACCCAACATTGCATGCTGCTCATGCTTCCTGTTTTGAATGGATTATGTTTAGGAGCGACAACTGGGCGACACCGGAGACATTCACCGCCAACAAATTCGGAACTGTGCGCAGCAAATCGAAAGAAAGACGAAAGCAGCCCTCCGCTCAACTTCCCAATCTGTATATCGAACCAAAAGTGTGGAGTTCCAAACCGTCAGTGTATGTGTGCTAGTGTAAACGTAGCAGCAGCAGCATCAACAACCAAACCATGCTTATGCTCGGCTGCCTCGACAATAATGGTGTATGTTGGGGGGTAATAAAAAATTAGAAAATCAGTTAGAAGAAAAGCGGAAAAAGGCAGCTCTCGGGGGAAGTAGTGTTGTGTGTTTTATCGCAACAAAAGAGTCATAAAAAGAGTCATAAGACCATCTTTGTATCGGTCCGGTGTATAGTGCAGAAGAATCTTTCTCCGGTGCGTGCGCGGCAAAGAACCTGACAAAAAAACGGTTCTGGTTCGCGTTCCGAACGTGGAACTATGTTAGCAGCTATTTATATTGTGACAGTAGTGCTTTGTTTACATCACCAAGTGACGTATGGAGTGACGACAGCAGCGTTGGATGTGGCAAACAATGGGTAAATGCATTTAAATTAATGACTTGCTTTTAATTTATTAGCAACCAGACTTACGTGACTTTAAGTGTTCTTTATGTATTATTTAACACTTTAGTATTTCTCAAAGCCTTGTGTTCTAGTTTTCGTTTAAGTAGTGTATCATTCATATAACCTACCATCGGTTTCTCTTCCGTAACGGGCATGTGAAGCAAAACATGAAAGATATTGACTTAATGTTCGTGTAATCAACAGCAGATGTTTCATTGCTATCCAAAATTAAGGGGAACAGAATCTTCCATGTCGTCAGAATTTCAATTCACGCTATATCTGAACCAGACGGTTAGGAAAATCGAATTAAGATCGTTTTTTACCGTTTTGTCTCAAATTCCGGACACTCGGTTTTTGTATGGCGATTTTGTTGTAATGTTTAGCTGAAATATGTCACCAAACAACAAGGAAATGGCAGTGCGCATCGTACCTTCGTGCTGTGCGTACACGAATTCTCTCTGCTCTTGGAAGTGTTCTTAAAAACTACCTAAAGCAATTAAACAGTACTTTTCAGTGCTACATTAACAGTACTTTCCAGTGCTAAAATTAAAAACGGTACTTTTTAGTGCTACTAAAACAGTACTTTTCAGTACTATTTTTTCTACTATTGATCCCTTTACGATCCTTGTTTGGATTCGTGCCTTCGATGTTTCGTTGGACCCGTTGGCGAAAGCTAGCGGTGGTAGTCCTTCTTTGACACCGTCTTGGGAAAAAACCTCTCGAAGGTCACGTCTTTTTATTCACTAAACATGGTTGCAACAACAAACAAAAGGAAGGGTGAATCTCTGAATTCACAACTTCCTTCCAAAAAAGTGGGATTTAAAACTGTCACTAAACGTGGCAAGAATGGGAGAAAGGACGCTTCCCCGGAATGCGAACTTTCTTCCATCGGTGAAATGAATAATTATATCGAAATGAGCAATCAGTTTGATGCTCTAGACAAATTTTCCGAACACCAAATCGAAGCAGCCTCTAGCGCAGGCTCTTTGATTCAAGTGAGGAAGCAAGCGTTTGTTCAAAGTTGTCTTGAAAGGTCTCTCAAGTGACTATAAGTCACCTGAAGAGATCAAAAATGGAATAAATGATTTACCTACTAGGATTTTCTCCAGTCCAAGTAATCATTATGAAAAAGAGAACCCAATCTGGCATTGTTCGGAAAGGGCTTTCTCAAGAATATTATTTAGTTCACTTTAACAAAAAAGAACTAAATAATATTAAAGCTTAAGAAAATGCAAAACTTTTGTTCGATGTCCGTGTGACATGGGAACATTTCCAGAAACCTGGAGGAAATTACCAGAACCCCACTCAGTGCAGTCGGTGCCAAAAGTGGGGTCATGGTACAAAAAATTGTCGCATGGATGCTAAATGCATGATTTGTGGAGGTTTTTCTCACGCCAAGAACGTCTGTCCAGTGAAGGAAGATACCACCAAGTTCATATGCTCTAATTGCGGGGCTAATCATAAGTAAAATTTTTGGGATTGTCCTTCACGCAAAAGAGTCGTTGAGGCTCGTGCCAGGCAGATGAAAGATAATATCCGTTTCCGGAATTTGCATGGTAGAGTATCGAACAATATTCATTTTTCAGTTAACGATTGCTTGATTAGGAATCATACAAACTAATTTTAATCCGTCGGGTATCCGTTCGAATCTTTTAATTTCGAATGTATCTACCCACGGTAAATCCTTTGCCGATATCGTAGCAGGTTATTTGAACTACTCCTCTATTCGTACTATGAGTACCCATTCTACTTGTTTCAAATCAAATAGAAAAAAAACCCGTCCGCCACAGGTAACATCAACTCCGCCTCTTCGTCTACCGAAAATTCTAATGGGAAATCATCAGATAATGTACCCACTTCAAGTAATATATCTGCCTCTGATTTTAAGTTTCTAACCGAACAATTGAATCTAATGATTGATGCAATGTTCAAAGCCACCACTATGACTGAAGCAGTCCAAGTTGGTGTAAAATTTACTAATCAAATTGCTATTGGATTACGTTTTTCTAATGGATCCAAATAATAATTTGAATATTTTAAATTGGAATGCTCGTTCTCTGAATGGTAAAGAGGACGAGCTGTTTAATTTTCTTACAGCTAATAACGTGCATATAGCAGTTACCGTTTTGTCTCAAATTCCGAACAGACTCATATTCCGAACACTCGGTTTTTGTATGGCGATTTGGTTGAAATGTTTCGCTGAAATATGTCACCGAATAACATGGAAATGGCAGTCAATTGCAGTTCAATTTTAACGTCTCGTCTAGTTTGAGACCAGTAGAACAGGCTCAGATAAATTTATTTGCGAAATTATTCATTTAAATACGATTTATTCGTGCTGTTCGGAATTTGAATCAAGGTGTTCGGAATATGAGACAGAATGAGCCCAGTGTTCGGCATTTGAATCAAAATGTTGTTCCATACTTTTACGTAAAAACAATACTAAAACTAATTAAATCAACATTATTATTGGTACGCTCAACAGCTAACAGTTAGACTTTGCGGAGAAATAACAATTTACGCAAATATCAGCTAATTTGTGCCAATCAGATGCACTTGAAATCACTGTTGGCCTTAAGTGTTCGGCATATGAGACAAAACGGTATTACTAAAACGTATTTGAAACCTGGATCTAAACTCAAAAGAAATCCTAACTTTTTTGTTTATCGTAATGATCGACTTAATGGTGCATGTGGGGGTATTGCAATCATCATTCATAGGCGTATAAAACATCAACTGTTTTCGTCATTTGAAACTGAAGATTTTGAAACTGTGGGTGTTTCAGGTGAAACACAACTTGGTAAATATACTTTCATAGCTGAAAATTCGTCTTTTCAATACTCTGGACAGCAAGTTAATTTGCCCCAAACTGACTTGCGAAAATTTACTCGCAATAAGTCAAATTTGTTTGTCATTGGTGACTTTGATGCCAAACATCAGTCATGGAATAATTTTCATAGTAATTCCAACGGCAGAATTTTATTTGATGAGTGCTCTTCAGGATATTTCTCAATTCAATACCCTGATAGCCCTACATGTTTTTCCTCTTCTAGAAATCCATCTACGATTGATTTGGTCTTAACCGACTCTAGTCATCATTGTAGCCAACTAATTACTCATGCTGATTTTGATTCTGATCATGTCCCTGTTACATTTCAAATATCTCATGAAGCAATTCTCAATCCTATCAGCTCCACTTTCAAATATTTTCGAACCGACTGGAGTGTATATGAAACATTTATTGACTCTAATCTTAATGTAAATATT
Source organism: Aedes aegypti (assembly GCF_002204515.2). Taxonomy (NCBI): domain Eukaryota; kingdom Metazoa; phylum Arthropoda; class Insecta; order Diptera; family Culicidae; genus Aedes; species Aedes aegypti. The sequence continues at coordinate 183,094,815 of NC_035108.1, read as the reverse complement.
CCTTTACAAACAAAACTTGATATTGACAATGCTCTTGAAACTTTAACAAATTCCATTGTTGAAGCCAGAAGCATTGCAATTCCAAACTGTGAAGTAAAATTTGAATCCGTGATTATAGACGATGATCTTAAACTCTTGATCCGTCTTAAAAACGTGAGGAGAAGGCAATTTCAACGCACTCGCGATCCTGCTATGATAATTATATGGCAGGATTTGCAGAAAGAAATCAAGAAACGTTTTGCACAATTAAGAAACAAAAATTTTGAAAATAAGATTTCTCAATTGGACCCTGGCTCTAAGCCCCTTTGGAAATTATCTAAAATTTTGAAAAAACCTCAGAAGCCAATACCGACATTGAAAGAGGAAAACAAATTATTACTAACTAATTGCAAAAAAGCTCAAAAACTTGCTATGCAGTTTGAAAGCGCACACAATTTTAATTTAGGACTTACTAGTTGAATTGAAAATCAAGTTACTCAGGACTTCGAAAATATTCTCAATCAAGGGAACATTTTTGAAAATTCCTGGGAGACTGATTTGGAAGAAGTGAGAACTATTATTAAAAAAAATAAAAAAAATATGAAAGCTTTTGACGACGATGGAATTTTGTACATCCTCATCAAGAAACTTCCATAAAGTTGCTTAACAAATGTTTTCAGTTGTTAAATTTTCCTGTCAAATGTAAAAATGCTAAGGTTGTTCAAATTTTAAAACCAGACAAAAATCCTGCAGAAGCATCTAGCTATCGTCCAATCAGTTAGCTTTCCTCCATCAGTAAACTTTTTGAAAAGGTTATTTTGGACAGAATGAAGGTCCACAACAACGAAAATTCAATTTTTGCCAATGAACAGTTCGGATTCCGCCATGGACATTCGTCCACTCATAAACTTTTACGTGTAACAAATTTGATCCGTTCCCACAAATCTTAAGTCTATTCTACTGGTCCTGCTCTTCTAGACATAGAAAAAGCATTCGACAGTGTTTGGCATGAAGGTTTGATCGTAAAATTAAATAACTTTAATTTTCCAACATACATTGTTAGAATAATTCAAAGTTATATGTCAAATCGCACACTTCAGGGTAATTATCAGAACTCCAGGTCTGAAAGACTTCCTGTAAGAGCTGGTGTTCCTCAAGGCAGCATTTTGGGACCAATATTATACTATGCATTCGCATCTGACTTACTTTAATTACCTCAGGGATGTCCAAAATCTTCGAAAAAGGATCACGTGATTATTGAGCTGAAATCGAATTCAGGTTAACTTCTGCGTTCATGAGTCCTCTCATGGCGTAGGGGTAACGCGCTCTAACTAGAGATCAGGGAGTCGTGAGTTCGATTCTCACTGAGAAGACGTGTTTTCGCAGAACTTCACATCAATTTGTCCATTTAATCCAATTGCAAAATATATGTAATGTTTAGCTTTCGGTACTTGTGGAAGGTTTATTGAAGTGTTGAGATATGTCAAAAGTAGATGATTACAAGTTTTAAGCAATACTTGGATGTTGCTTTTCAATACCGTCTTTAGAATGGGCCTCTTTAGTTGTATGATAGGTTTATGATTGGGTTGGCGTAGGTTTGAAGAGTAACTAGTTCTATAGAATTGGTGCTAGAGAACGCTTGGGAGGACATCGTTGGTGACAGAATGAAAACTTTGCGATCCAAATATGGATCGGAAAAAGATTATTTTCTGATCTGCGCATTTGAAATATGTGATTTTTAAAACTTTGAAAAAATAATGTATTTGGACACATAAAAGATTTTTATTAAGTTTTGAATTGATAATATTATATTGTATGAATTGAACCCAATAATGTATGTCTTATTCTGAATTTAACATGAGCTGATTTTTTAATAAATTTCACTGCGGAACTCGTTTTTGTCTCAAGCATCAAAATACCGCTATTAACTGAATTAAGGGTTGCTGAATTCATTGCCGTTTTCAAAAATATCATAGCACGTCTAGTTTTTGAGAGATTGGCTGTTGAAAATGAAAAATTTGCCCATATCAGCCAACTGGCATGCAAGTTTGCAAGCTAGTAATCTAATTTATTAGCTTAATTTGTCATAGAATTCAAACTTTATGTGTTTAACAATATTTATCAGCAAAGTTCAAAATAGTATCGATACCCAAAAGTTACTTTACGTAATTTTAAGTTAGTTACGATGTGTTTCTTTTCTCATTTCCTTGTTTTGTAGGGTAATAATAAGCTTGAACATTTGTGAAAAACCCAATTTTTTTCATTATACATCCACAGGTTGATTTCATCGGAGCTATCAGCCGAAAAGTTCACCCGTCGGAAGAAAACCGAAAAATTGTCCTACCGGGATGAAGACGAAAAGTTGGAACTTGGCGTCTGCCAGGTCTACAGCGGCACAACCTGTGAAGCATATCTCAAGAACCAGACGGTCTTCATCACACCGGACATTACAATGGAAATACTGGAGGAACGGCTTAAAGCTGCCTATGGCGTGATTCGTGAGTCGAAAGACATGAATGCCAACTGTCGGGTTTATGCTCTACCGAGTTTATGCTATAGCATTCTGCCGGTATGTCAGACACCGGAAAAGACCAATCACCAATATTTTGCGAATAAACGGGCGGCGGAAGCTGTCAAAAGGTACAAATCCAAGTCACATGAGAAAAAAAATAGTCGCAAAATGACGATGAAAGGCACTTCCACGGTGGCCACGACTACAGAGAGACTTAAGGTATATTTCAGTGGAGGAGTGACTCCTAGCATAAATATCGTCGATTTCAACGGAGATATTGTAACTGAGAACTCATTGGATGACGGTGAACGACGGCGACAACGCAGATCGAGCAATCGTAATTTTCTTCAGCTAAATACATACGGCATCGATGACCGTTACTTTTCGTCATTTTCTGCTAACAGTAACAACAAAAAGAATTATCCACCAACAAGAAATACGGAAAATTTAAGACGCATTTGTCGCAACGATTGCGAACTGTTGGAAAATGAGCTTTGTCAGAAGGAATACGCAATAGCCAAGCGACATCCAACGATTGGTCAGAAATTACCTTTGGAAGAATGCGATGATTTACCGCTGCAAAACTCCGTAGATGGAACTATTTTGAATGGGATTGGTGGTTTGGGAAGCTCTGGCGACATGGAGTGTATGAGATTGGGAATTGAAATAGATGTCAACAAAGATGATGACTGTTACTGGGAGAATGGATATAGCTATAGAGGTATTTTAGACAAATCTAACACGGGAAACCCGTGTATGCGGTGGTCGAAATTGATGCGAGAAATATCCAACTATCCTGAGCTTGCTGGACACAACTATTGTCGGTAAATAAATAAAAAAAAACTTTCTCAAAGATCCATAACACTAATAATTATTTTCTTTATAGAAATCCAGGTGGAGAATTATCATCTCCTTGGTGTTATGTTGATCTCAAAAAGACTATGGAGCTCTGTGAGATTACACGGTGCTCGGAAAGGATGTGGCTCTACATTATAGTAGGTTTTGTAGCTTTCTGTACATTGATAGTGGTTATCGTTACAATAGTATGTTGTAGGAAATATAGGAAGCACGGAGTATCCAATATACAAAATGTAAGACTTGAAAACGATAATCAAATACGATATTAACCCAAATATTCGTTATTTTAGATCAACTTACCGAATGCAGATAAAAACATCTATGGAAACTCCCGACACAATTCTCCAATCGAGATGACCTCGTTGATCACTAATCAAAACTCTACCGGTGCCATCAGTCGAAATGTAGAGAATGGAGGTATTCAAGGATTGACCACCGGACAGAATGGAGGCCAAGGTCAAACATCTCAATCTAGAAATAACGGTATAGCAAGAGTTCCTCAGTACACCCTGCAAGACGTGCGATTCGTTGAAGAGCTTGGAGAAGGTGCTTTCGGAAAAGTTTACAAAGGTGAACTGACGCAGAAAGATGGTGAGAAGATTTTTGTCGCAGTCAAGGCGTTGAAGGAAAATGCTAGTGCAAAAACGCAGGCAGATTTCAAAAGAGAGATAGAGCTGATTTCAGATCTTAAACATGATAATATTGTGTGCATTTTGGGGGTTGTACTGAAAGAAGAGCCACTATGCATGCTTTTTGAATACATGGCACAAGGAGATTTACATGAGTTCCTGATTGCCAACTCACCAAATGAAGGAAAGCAGTTGACACAGCTCCAGTTTCTACTCATTTCCCAGCAGATTTGTGATGGAATGGAGTATCTGGCGAGTCATCACTACGTTCATCGCGATCTGGCGGCAAGAAACTGTTTGGTTGGTGATAATTTAACAGTGAAAATTTCTGATTTCGGACTTTCCCGAGACATCTACAGTTCAGATTACTACCGGTAAGTTGATTTTTTTCTAGGATTTTTTAGGGTTTTAATTTTAGTTTTTTTTTTCAGTGTTCAGTCTAAATCCTTACTTCCCGTTCGATGGATGCCGTCCGAATCTATACTTTACGGCAAGTTTACCACTGAAAGCGATGTTTGGTCATTCGGAGTAGTTTTATGGGAGATATACAGCTATGGATTGCAACCGTATTATGGCTATAGTAATCAGGAAGTGATCAATATGGTCCGAGCTAGGCAGCTATTACCATGCCCAGAAGCATGTCCCAGTGCAGTTTATTCTCTCATGGTGGAATGCTGGCATGAGCAGGCCGTGCGCCGTCCAACGTTCCCTGAAATAGGACATAGATTAAAAATTTGGTATCAAGCACAAAAGAGAAGTATGTTCGTAGTTAATTTTGAAGAATGTTTTGGAAAATATGTTCTACTTACAGCTGAGCAAAATGAGCAAAGTTTCAATCGCAAAGGATCCGTCTTAAGTGTCAACAATCAACGAATGTCATCGCAGGGAAATTTGAATGCTATCACACCCTCGTCTTCATCCAGTCATCAGTCATTGAGCCGGAACCCTCAGATCGAAACCCGAGATCAGCCACAACCTCATCAACATCCGCGCAAGCATCATCACTCTCTAGAACGAGAGAAAATTCTTCGCACAAGTCAGCAACAGTCTCAGCAGCAGCCTCACCATCATCATTCTCGATCTCATCATCACCACCACAACTCACTTGAGCGTTCCAACAGCTCTAAAATGGAAGAATCTGAACAGTATGAAACTCAAAGTAATCGTAGCTTCTATCACAATTCGGGCACAAGTCGTAGCAGTAAGAGCATTCATTCGATGCAAGATCAGTGTCAACTACCACAACAACAAGTACCGCATCAACATCATCCCGCACCACAAGCCTACAAAAATTTTAGCCTACCTCGAAAAAGTATAGACAGTAATCTAGAATTCGGGGATGGAGATACAACTGCTGCAAGTAGTCCCGGCACGGGTTACTCAAACCGCGAGTCCAAACGTCCTCCCAAAGATCCTCACCGTCATCATCACCACCATCACCACCACGGATCAGGTCGAAGCCGACGGATGGACAACTCTTCCGGGACTATGTCTATATCGTCGTTGAATAGTGAGGCTGACCTGAACCAACAGATCCAAATGATACCAAAGAATAGTACCCAGTCTCTGGCACAGCCACAAATGAATCGAAAACCTAGCAGCAGTGGTAGCATCCTTAGCGTAGCCAGTGAATCGAATAGTTCCTTTGGTGGCAACATGAACTTTACCAATTTAGCAGTGACTCCGTCAAACGAAAACTCAGTGGCACCTACCGGTCCTACCGGAGGGCTCCCGTTAATGCAGAGCTCTTTCCATGAAGGTTAAAACTCAATGCGAGACTTGTTTTTAACTTTTAATTTATAACACAGTGCATGCATTTAACGTAGTACTTAAGGTAGAGGAAGAGACAACAGGAAGAAGTACGTTTTTAGATAAGCAAAAAGGAAAGTGGTTTTTATTCCAGCTTAGGGATAGGCATGCATAGGACAAATGGTTCGCAAATATCGAGCGCTACATAGATAGACTACAACGAGATGGGCTGATTTTATCTCAATGTGTAACGGTGATCTCTTATTTGGACTTCTAGGTGACAAAGTGGATGACTGCTTTTGTTTGTTCTTGTCAGGAAGTAAAGAAACAAATTTAAGTATTAATTTCAAGCACATCACAAAACGGATTCTTGCTTGAAGACTGATTTAAACTATTTATATCATACATTTCATCCCTAATCCGAGTTTATCGAAAATAAACATAAATATAGCTATAACAAGCAATCATTATTGATTCCTTTAATCAAAATATCTGTTTGAATGTCATTAAACTTTTATTTATGTGTGCAAGGTCAGCCATCCCAAACATATTCTCATCTTTTATGAGCTAAACTTAACACAAAATGAGGCATGATTAAGTGTCTAAATGAAATAAATATAAGTATTACCGGATTGGTCTATTGTCGAAATACGTCATATATCTGAAACCCCATTTCGTTATACTATTGGGTAAGGCTAGTCAAAAGTGCTCAGAACTAGCATTAACCGAAAGTGGTTGGCAGGCATGTATAGGATCATGTGCTTAAGTGTAGCAAGCGCATACCAAACGTTTTCTGAAGAGGCCGTGTGCATCATAGCCGGGATGACGCCCATCAGGCACATCATCAAGTAAAATGTTCAATGCTGCAACCAAATATCACATCCCAGGACAATATAATTCAGAGAATGTGAGTAGATGCCTAACTCTCCGTCGTTATCAACGTACGGTACCGACGGCCACCTCGGTACGACCTACACACTTAAAAAAAAATTACGGATTACGGTGAAATTTCACCGTAATCTCAACAGCTGAAGGTTCGGTGAAAAATCACCGAACAATTTGTAAAATCGATCAACACAATCATAAAGAAAAACAAGAAAATGGTTCAACCGGGACTCGAACTCCCGACCTGGCGATCTGGAAGCAGGCTTGCTACCGCTAAGCCAGCTTACACTGCTTGTAAGTGGTGTGCAAAAACTGAAACAAAAGGAAGCTCATACCTGCCAGAGCGGCTGTCACACGATTTCACAGAAGTTCGGCGAAAATAATGCTTTTACCGAACTATTCGTTAGTATTTCACAGGGTTACAGTAAAATGGTTTGTTTCACGGATTTTTTCCGGTAAAATAGTAGATTTCACCGATTTTCTTCGGTGATTTCACGGATTTTGTCGGTAGAATGGTAGATTTCACAGGAAAATCTGTATTTTTAATGTTTACAGTTCAATTTCGGTGATTTATTTCACAGAATACTGCGATTTATTTTAAGTGTGTAGAGTGGCTCAAGCAACCGGATGTCGCAGCGGTATACGCGCAGCACCTCGAGGCTGCAATACCGGAAGAGGGTGCGTTGGATGAAGCCCTTCTTGAGGACTGCTGGAGAGCAGTGGAGGCAGCCATCATCAATGCAGCTGAGAGCAACGTAGAGTACTTGGAACGGAGTCAACTGAAAGATTGGTTCGACGAGGAATGTAGGCAGATTCTGGAGGAGAAGAACGCAGCGCGGGCAGTCATGTTGTAGCAAGGGACCCGGCAGAACGTGAAGCGTTATAGACGGAAACGGCAACAGCAGACAGTAACAGCAGAAAAGTGGCGGCACTTTTGGGAGAAAAAAAAGCTACCTAGAGGAGACGAAGTGTGAGGAGATGGAACAGCTGTGCCGGTCTCAAGAAACACGCAAGTTATATCAGAAGCAGTGAATCAAATTGTCATCAGAACAAACGAAAAACAAGCAACAAAGCAAGCTCGCTCACAACTGTGTGTCCCAACTTTTGCGGATAGGGATACAATCAAAAGCAAAATAGGGCGATATTCAAAACTGAAAAGGCAATAGATGGCTCTTTTTCAATGGTAGTAAAAACGAAATCCTGAAGCAAAAAAAGCACCACAGAAGATGAACTAAACACAAAAAGTTATGTATTCACTTTACACTTGATTTCTAATCACTACTTCTTTGATTCAGTTTCCTAATTGCAGGCAATTTACGATTTTCATTATTTTCCATACGTTTTGACAGTTCTCCGACTACCATTCTTCCATGCGCTTGTGTTGAAAGTTTGAGAAATTTGAGAATCCAGCGTAGCGCGATCAGTGGGAGGAATACAAACAACAGTGTCGTCGCTCGGCGGCCAGTGAAAGAAACTGAATGTTCGAAAGGTTGTTGCCTGTACTTTTTGCCGCTGGCGCCAACTGTTAGCGGTTATGAACGAAATAAACAGTCGTTACCCTATTGTCATGACAATAACAGGGCGCAACATTGTTGCAACTTTTTTAACTCTCGATTAATCATTTATTTTAAACAAACCCAAATTTGTTTTATGGATGTTGTTCGATAATGTGCCAATGTTTACCAACACGGAGAAAGTTCTCGAAAATTGCAATGCGAAGCCCAGAAAATCGCTGCGATCGTGGTGATCGATCATTGTCATATTCTGTTCAAGTGATGATAAACTGATGTTGTGAAATAAAATTGTTGCAACAAGAAGAGGAGATGACAATGTCTTTGTTGTTGCATGTTGGGTGACAATTGATTCACTGATCAGAAGCTCAACGCATCCCGCAACGGCTTCGCGCCGCGAGCCGAGATGTGCAGGGATAAGGATGGGAGCATTTTGACGGACGAGCGTGAGGTGATCGAAAGGTTGAAGCAGCACTTCGATGAACATCTGAATGGTAGAGATGGTCGGGTTTCAGATTTTCCAAACCCGAACCCGACCCGTACCCGACTTATTTTATTTCTTCAAACCCGGATCCGACTTTTGTCGCTTCACGTTTCAGGCGGGTGTACAGGTGTTCTGCAGGCAGATGATGCGTGAAAACGGGAGCCTTACGGTAGGACCGGTAGGTGCAACTGAGTTTTCGTAAGGTGACCTACAGGCTGGCCAGAGCTGCGTTTAAATGGGTGATAGCAATGAGTAAATCGAACTGCTACTAGGAGATGTGGCGGGAAGCTGACGCAAATCCCAGGGGCAACGCCTATTGAGTAGTGGTGGCGAATATAAAGGGCCCAGTAACACCAGCTGAAATGTTGAAACTAAAGTTGATAGTGGATGGTGTCTTTCCTACGCATGCGTCCACTGTGTGGACACTCACACCGTACGCTGACGTTGATGAAGGAAATGCCGGCATCCAAGATTGTAACGCCTAGCTGATAACGGTTGTGAAATGATTGAAGCTGAACCAAGCTCCCGGACCATCTGGACCGGGAGCTTTGTTCAGCTTCAATCATTTCACAACCGTTATCAGCTAGGCGTTAGAAACTTGGATTCCGGCATCCCCAACGTGGCGCTAAGAGGCTAATCTTGGCGTTCCCAGATATATTTAGGACAGCGTTGCACAAGTGCGACGGGGTCTAGCTGAGCCATACACGAAACAGCACCGGCAAATGGTCGTCGGGGCGCATGTCAGTGAACCGGAAGTTTCCCTACATTGTAATCGCAGGACTGACCTCGGCATCTGCTCAACCAGCTTCGGAGTAGGCTAAGTCCACCGTCGGAGACTAGTTGAGTAGGCCACATTGTTGCACTGAAACTACCTTTAACAAACGATGTAGAAGTAGCCTGGGCATACTGCTCTTGGTCAAATCACCATAGGCGCTGCAATTCCAGCTAATGTGAATGACTGCCGTAGTTACTGCATTCCAGCACTCGGCATCCATTCATTCATTCATTTAGTTAACATCTAAACAGATAAAACTGAATCAACAATTTCATGCCACAATATTCGGTTCGTGGCCGTATCTCTCCATCCTCGGTTCTGCCTCACGCTCGCCATATCGATACGCACTTGATCCGCCCACCTAGCTCGCTGCTCTACACGCCTTCTTGTACCACCCGGATCCGACGCGAACACCATCTTTGCAGGGTTGCTGTCCGGCATTCTGGCAACATGCTCTACCCATCGTATCCTTCCAGCTTTGGCCACTTTCTGGATACTGGGTTCGCCGTAGAGTTGGGCGAGCTCGTGGTTCATCCGTCGCCGCCACACACCGTTTTCCTGCACACCACCAAAGATCGTCCTAAGCACCCGAAGTTCGAAGAATCCAAGTGCTTGCAAGTCCTCCTCGAGTATCGTCCACGTTTCATGCCCGTAGAGGATACCGGCCTTATGTGCGTATTGTACATGATACATTTGGTGCGGGTGTGAATCTTTTTTGACCGCAGCTTCTTGTGGAGGCCATATTAGGCCCGACTTCCACTGATGATGCGCCTCCGTATTTCACGGCTAACGTTATTTTCAGCCGTCAGCAAGGATCCAGGCTTCATGGAGCAAGGATCCAAGGTAGACGAACTCGTAGAGCACCGCGAACGTATCCCCGTCTATCGTAACACTGCTACCTAGGCGAGCCCTGTCGCGCTCGGCCCCACCAGCTAGCATGTATTTTGTCTTGGTCGCATTCACCACTAGTCCAACTTTTGCTGCCTCGCGTTTCAGGCGGGTGTACAGGTCTGCCACCTTTTCAAATGTTCGGCCGACAATGTCCATATCATCCGCGAAGCAAACACTGGATCTCGTAAAAATTGTACCCCGGCTGTTGAGCCCAGCTCTCCGCATAACACCTTTTTGCGCAATATTGAACAACAGACACGAAGGTCCATCACATTGTCGTAGTCCCCGGAGGGATCCAAACGAACTGGAATGTTCACCTGAAACCTTCACACAATTGCACACCTTCCATCATCGCTATTATCAGTCTCGTGAGCTTCCCGGGAAAGCTGTCCTCGTCAATGATTTTACATAGCTCTACGCGGTTGATACTATCGTATGCCACCTTGAAATTTATGAAAAGGTGATGCGTTGGGACCTGGTATTCACGACATTTTTGGAGAATTTGTCGTACAGTAAAGATCTGGTCCGTTGTTGATCGGCCGTCAACGAAGACGGCTTGATAACTTCCCACGAACTCGCATACTGTAGGTGACAGACGACGGAAGATGATCTGGGATAATACGTTGTAGGCCGCATTGAGAATGGTGATCGCTCAAAAATTCTCACAATCTAACTTGTCACCTTTCTTGTAGATGGTACATGTCACCCCTTCCTTTCACTCCTCCGGTAGCTGTTCTGTTTCCTAGATTGTGCCGCTGCAGACAAATGGCCAGCCTCCCCGGGCCCATCATTATAAGTTCAGCTCCGATACCATCCTAACCAGCAGCTTTATTGTTCTTCAGCTGATGAATGGCCTCCTTAACCTCCCTCAAAGTGAGGGCTGGTTGGTTTCCATCCTACGCAGTACCGACGAAGGCATTTCCTCCGTTGTCCCGACCTTCATTGCCTGTGCTCTCAGCGCCATTCTGTAGAGATGATCGGGTTCGGGTTTGAAAATTTAAATTTTTTCGGTTCGGGCTTGAAGGCTGTAAAATTATCGGGTACGGGTCGGGTTCGGGCTTGAAAAAAGTCAGGTTTGGGTCGGGCTTGGTGACAATTGTGAAAAGAGTAACAACCTGAAAGCTTCCCTATGCATCAGAAACGATGAATTTATCATCTTTTAGAACTTGGGTTTTTCTTGCAAATACTTTCGGGTTTCGGGTCGGGTCCGGGTTTGGTGAATGCATCAAAAACAAAGTAACAATGAGCAATTCTCGCTGAAACCAGGCCGCCATCGGCACCCATCGTTAGAATTCCAATTTTACGTCTCTGATCGCTAGCTTTCGATAAACCATTTTTTGATAAATCTTGGGTATTTCTTCACGTGATATGTCTCATATTTCCCTTGGAACACATACCAAACTTAATGGCATCGTATAGAGAAAGGATATAGCTTTCATTTGAAGTTAAAAAAAATCCGGCGGCCATTTTGAATTTGGCCGCCATCTTGAATTTTGTTAGAAAAATCGTTTTTTCACCATTAGCGCACCGCTCGTTTTGAATTCTGAGATCACCATCAGAAAGCTGAGGAAAAATTGCGTAAGATAGGCTACAGAAACTAGGTGTGCAATGGTATTTACCCTATGAAATGAACGATTTTCTAAAACATGTTCCACGATTTTGACGTACATGGCGAGTGCAATCAATGCAAACATTATTTTTGGAACAACAAAGATACAAGTTTTCAATAGTTGGTGTATTTTTCGAGTCAGATGAAGAATAGGAGTATTATTTTGAGTGAAAAAATCTGGCGGCCATCTTGGTTTTAAGTAGTAGAATGAGTTTTCACCTTGATAACACTCAACATGTTGAATTTTAATGCCACCGTTACACTTACTATTCTTCTTGTTCTTCTTTTTCCTGACGTTACGTCCCTACTGGAATAGAGCCAGCCCCTAAGCTTCAAACATAAATTAACAAGTAGAATTTTTTAACGCTTATTTGCCACCTGAATGATTGTTCTGCATATCTGCGAGTTGAAAAATAGCATTAATTCTTTCATTTATTTGGTCTAAAACCATTGATAGAAATGAACAATCTGTTGAACAGCTAAAATAAGATAAGAAATAAAGAATCTGTTTGTTTTTTAACGGAGATTAATTTAATTAATTAAACATGAAGAGCGCTGAGATGAAAAAAAATCATTCTACTGCTAAAAACTAAGATGGCGTCGATATCCAAGATGGCCACCAGATTTTCCAAACTCAAAATGATTCACCTGAGTTTCGGCATTACGTCCACATTAGAACAAAGCCTGCTTCTCACCTTTCAATTTCGCTATTTTTCACATGCATGTTGGGTGTTAGTAAAAACAATACTTAATGATTGAGAAAATCAAGGATTTTTTTTGCTTAAAAATTTAAGATTTCCATTCTAAATTAATGCACTTTTGGAAATGTTTAACGTTAAAACTACAGATATTACCACAAAACTTACTAATGTCCCAACGCACAATTTATAAACTTCATTCGATGACAAAAAAAAGCATATGGTAAAAAAAAATTTGTTTTTTTTCAATCAATGTTTTTGGACGGTTTTCATTCATTAAATTTATTTATTCATAATAACTGAATTCAAAGATATGTCGAAGAAATATTCTGTTATTAAAAATCGTATTATAAAAGAAAATTCCTATTTAATAACCTGTATTTATAACTAATAAAGCTGAGTATCAGGCTCGGTTCCACTAGGGACGTAACGTCAGGAAAATGAAGAATAATAAGAAGAAGAGTATACGTAACCTTGTTTTTATTGGTAACCTCTAAATTCGACATGCTGAGTGCTATCAACGTGAAAAATTCATTCTACTAGTCAAAATCAAGATGGCGTCAAAATCCAAGATGGCCGCCAGATTTTATCACTCTAAATAATACTCCTATTCTTCATCTGACTCGAAAAATACACCAACTATTGAAAACTTGTATCTTTGTTGTACAAAAAATAATGTTTGCATTGATTGCACTCGCCATGTACGTCAAAATCGTGGAACATGTTTTAGAAAATCGTTCATTTCATAGGGTAAATACCATTGCACACCTAGTTTCTGTAGCCTATCTTACGCAATTTTTCCTCAGCTTTCTGATGGTGATCTCAGAATTCAAAACGAGCGGTGCGCTAATGGTGAAAAAACGATTTTTCTAACAAAATTCAAGATGGCGGCCAAATTTAAAATGGCCGCCGGATTTTTTTTAACTTCAAATGAAAGCTATATCCTTTCTCTATACGATGCCATTAAGTTTGGTATGTGTTCCAAGGGAAATATGAGACATATCACGTGAAGAAATACCCAAGATTTATCAAAAAATGGGCTTTTTTGCAAACTGTTTAGCTAGCTGGCGTACGAGGGGTCCACCAATTTGAGAAAACAAAAAGGACCACCCTTAAGTTTTATCGAAAGCTAGCGATCAGTGACATAAAATTGGAATTCTAACGATGGGTGCCGATGGCGGCCTGGTTTCAGCGAGAATTGCTCAATGTTAGTCGTAAAATACGGAGACGCATCATCAGTGGAAGTCGCGCCTACTATGGGCTCCAGAAGAAACTGCGGTCGAGAAGAATTCACCTCCGCACCGAATATACCATGTACAAAACGCTAATAACGCCGGTGGTCCGCTATGGACATGAAGCATGGACCATGCTGGTAGAGGACCTGCAAGCACTTGGAGTGTTCGAACGAAGCGTGCTTAGGACCATCTTTGGCGGAGTGCAGGAGAACCGTGTGTGGCGGAAAATGAACCACGAGCTCACAAGGCTCTACGGCAAACCCAGTATCCAGAGAGTGACGAAATCCAGAAGGGTGCTCTGGGCAGAGCATGTTGCAAGACTACCGGACAACAATCCTGCAAAGATGGTTTTCGCGTTGAATCGCGTGGAATTAAATTCTACAACTTTGCTGAAGGCAGCACGCCATTAACTTTAAAACTTTGCGAATTACGAGTTTCTTAAATGTTTTTAAGTAACTTTTTTAAAATTAGAAAAACTACGTTCTCACAGCTTTTGCAGCAAAATATGCCTACTACATGGTTTTTCGAATGCCGCAAAAAGAAAAATTTTATCGAACCAACTCCATGTGTTAAGGGCATCTAAAGGTTTCATAGTTTTTCGCCTGAATTTACTTATAACTTGAAAATAATAAGAACTACAAACTTGCGATGTTGTTTAAAAATGTGAATAATTACTTCCCCTGCAACTCTTCTGAAGACTACATTCACTGAAAACTGAAAATAAAAAAGTTAGACCAAAATAACTGATTTTTCGGGTTTACCCTAAGTTAAACTTTCAAAATCAATTTACTTAGCTCAAATGAAGATTTAGATCAAAACTGTCTTCAAAAAAGTTGTTCAAAATAATATTTCCTAAAAATTTACAGAAGAGCGCAGCCACACATTCCATCAAACAACAAAGTTTGAGTCATAATTTTAACTTAAATAAGGGCCACCCTATTCCACTTTTTTCTAAGAAGATACAACACTCAATTACGAATAACTTCTCTGAAGACATCTGTGGTATCCCTGTCCTATGACAGAGATGGCGAACAAAGGTTCGATCTCACTCAAATCACATGTAATGCGTGTAACGCCATCAAACGATTTAAAACTGAAAATAAACACGTAGATGAAGTCTTTCTACGTTCAGATAGCTAACTATAAACATCTTGAAACATTCAGTATTATTCTCCGAAAGTCTGGTTCCCGATCATTTCAACATCGAACGTCTTAAATCGACGAGAACAGAGAAAACTTCTCTGAAGATATCGAACGTCTTAAATCGACGAGAACAGAGAAAACACTGCTAAAATGTCGATTCAGACCATTGTGAATTGGTACTATAATAAATAATTAAAATATAATATCAAAATTCATATTTGTATTTTCAAATTCATTTTTGTACGCTACAAAAGTGATAATATTTATCATAAATGGGTAACAAGATCACATAAAACCAATATATTTTGAATAATGAACTAAGTGGCTTAAGTGTTCATTACTGGGAGATCTCCCCATATACTTTATTGTAAACTTACTTGTAGATCGGGCATTTTTCAGTTCTTAGGGGCTATCCATTAATTACGTAAGACAATTTTCGGCGTTTTTCAACTTCCTTTCTCCCCATGGTAAGATGTTTTGTATGAAAAATAAAAATAAATAGGAGAAGGTATCGACCGTGATTGTTTTTTATTTTATTGTATTATGGCTATAGCGGTCATGCGACTCAAAGCTAAAGGGAGTCTATAGAAGCAAATGATGGAAACGTTGGTAGCAAAGCTCGAAGCTTTGAGCCAACCCTTTTCCAGTAGAGAAACTAGGCAAAATACAGGACGCTTCGATGCTTACTGACTTTAAAATGGCTTGCTCAATTTTCACCACCTAATTATAAATTTTCAATCTTGTCGCTCCCTTGCGACGCCTATGCACCTATTCGTTTCCATCATTTGCTTCTATAGACTCCCTTTAGCTTTGAGTCGCATGACCGCTATAGCCATAATACAATAAAATAAAAAATAAAAATAAATTATATGGCGCGTAAGAAATCTCAGACCAATCCCCCCGCCCCCTAAAACCCTTACATAATTAAAATATAAATGGACCGCCCCTTACTTACCTTCAGAAGCAGAAGGTTTAAACTGCTTGAACAATTCTTCTGTGACCTAATTCTTTTCCGCAGTTTTTAGCTCGCTATTTGACGTTCTTTGTCGGTAGTACCTCAGTTCACCCATTGATTATGTAAAACCCTAAAATCAGATATCTAAAACGATTATTTTAGTTAATTAATTTAGAAATATTATTATTGGTAGTATAATTCTACGGAGCTTAACAATTTATAACAAAAGATCTCACACTTAATTTAGAATGCCGAATCTCGGCTAATTTTAACCGAGATCCGCACAGCCGAGTAGTCGGCAAACAAATTTCCTGGGATCCCAGCAAATAAAAGCCGAGTATCAGTAAATCGTGCATCGTTGCTAAGCAACCGGACGACTTGTTAGCTGAGTCTCGGTTAAAATCGGGAAACCGAGATTCGCACAGCCGAGCTCGTGAAAAAAATCTAAGTGTGTAACAAACCTAATTTAAATGTTCGGATTTGAGTTACTTCTCGAAAATCTTATACCGCATTCAGGAAGGAATTATTAATTCATAAGTGGCAATCTTACCCCGCCTTCCTTTATTAGTTATCACTACTTAACGCGTAGTTATAGCTTCCAAAATTAGTCTATCTGACATCACAAACTTGATTTTTGGAAGCTATATAGCTCAGCTTCGCGCCATCGATCAGAGAGCAAACCTGCTCATCTCAGTTGAACTAGTCTTTTCATCTAGTGCAGACCATAGCTTGTGGTCGCAGCAAGATGGGTATCCTCACGTTTTGTGTGCTGGTGTGTTTGGTGGCGATCAATCCGAATTGTGCACATGCAGCCCGTATTCTCGGTGTATTTCCAACGCCGTCCAAGTCACATTGGTTTCTCGGATCTGCACTAATGAAAGAGCTAGCACTCGACGGACATGATGTCACTGACGTGAGTCCGTTTCACCTGACGAATCCTCCTGAAAACTACCATCATGTGGAAGTCCAGACGGATCATGAATTTTTCGGTCGTAAGTACAAAACAGTACCATGCAGTAAAATATTACTTATCAAATTCGAATATTACAGATGTAATGGAGAAATTCTACAAGGAAGCTGACAACTCTGCATTCCGCAAGCTCGTAAAGTTGTACAATATTGTGAACTTTTTCTCCAACACAACACTGTCATCACCTGAAGTCATGAAACTGCTCCGATCCGACGAGAAGTTCGACTTGATTATCTTAGAAATTTTCCTGGACGATGCGCTTCTTGGTTTTGCGGACCATTACAAGTGCCCCGTTGTCGGCATGACTACGCACGGAACCCTCGAGTGGATCAACACCCTTGTTGGAAATCCGCAGCCACTGTCGTACGTGCCGCATGTGCATATTGGGTTCTCCAATCCAATGAACTTCTGGAAGCGAATGACCAACGTACTGTTTAACCTCCTGGATGACTACCTGATTGCAAACTACTTGTACCCAGCACAGGAGCAGATCTTCAGAACAGCTTTCCCAAACGCTACGCAATCACTGAGCGAACTGAGAAAGAATTCAGTGTCTTTGGTGCTGGTCAACAATCACTTCAGTTTGAGCTATCCAAGACCTTACGTTCCTAACATGATAGAAATCGGCGGTTTTCACGTAAATCGTAAAATCACTCCATTGCCTGAGGTAAGTCAGTTATATTGCTCAGCAGTAACGTGAATACTGCTTTTATTGGACAAACTTAGTCCTTCTGAACTTTTGTTAATGCTAATAACACTGCGGAAAACTTTTTTTGTCTCAAGCACCAAAATTTCGCCATTTACTTAATTTAGGGTTGCTGAAGTCATTGCTGTTTTCAAAAATTTCATAGCGCGTCTAGCTTTTAAGATATTGGCTGTTGAAAATATAGAATTTAGCTATTTCTGTCAACTTGCATGCAAATTTACTAGATTGTATGGTGTTTTATTTCTTTTTATTCTTGATTTGTTAAACAATAGTTATCAACATAGCTCATGATTCTTCTGAAGCTCAAAAGTTATTTTTTAAGATTTAGAAAAGCAATGCATTTTCCATGTAAGATAAACCAAGTATTTTATATGGAGACTGCAAGCGTGTTGAAACAGTTGATTTAATCTAAATTTAATCATGCAATGCAACCCAAATTATATGTTTAGTGAAAGTTGAAGTCGTTTTTCGCATGATTGGTAGATCAGGTAAATAAAAAGTTAGAAAAGTCATAGTTTTAATTTCATGTGAACATCAATAAAACCAGTATTGTATAAAATTTTGGCTACCCGTAGCTCAGCTGGCATCAGATTGACTCTAAATTATCTAGAGACACATGATTTGATCCTTGAGAGACGCAAAAATGTATTTTTGTTGCGATGTGTAACTAACGAACAAAATCATACAAACGCAAATGTAATTATTTGCGTTGACATGACTTGACATATATTCTCAATGCTCGAATTGCCATTTTGTCCCAATATATAAAGCGTGAAAAATTGCATAGTGACTGCAATCCGTTTCAATCATAATTTTAACACGTCGTTTTTCACGTTCCGCAATGATTTTTCGCAGAAGACAAATAGAGTCTCATTTGAATATATTTGAATTTATTTTAACCAGACCATTTCAAAATAAACGTTTTTTTTTATTCAAACAACTATGTTGTCATTGAATATCTAGTAACTAAAATTGAGAACAATTAATATCTTCAAACATTCCAGAACATCAGCCGATTCATCGAAAACTCAACCAACGGAGTTATCTACTTTTCCATGGGATCAAACCTGAAACCATCCCTGATGGGAAAGGATAAATTACAAGCCATACTACAAGCATTCGCCACCGTACGCCAAAGAATTATCTGGAAATACGATGACGACAGCTTGAAATTGGACCAGAGCAAATATCTGATGGCCAAGTGGCTCCCGCAGGATGACATATTGGCCCATCCAAATGTAAAGCTCTTCATAACCCACGGAGGACTTCTCAGCTGCACCGAATCAATCCATCACGGGAAACCAATTGTTGGCATTCCGATTTTTGCCGATCAGCAAATGAATATGGATCAAGCAGAGGAAGCTGGATGGGGTGTCACGGTGAAATTCGAGAAACTTAACAAGGAATCTCTCAGTAAGGCGTTGAACGAAGTGCTCAATAACGATAAGTATGTGATACAATATTCGTTTAATAATTTGTGAACCAACCATAACTCTGCTTTACAGGTACACAAGACAGGTGCAAACGATATCTAAACGCTTGCGTGACCAGCCGCTGCCACCGATGGATATGGCAAAGTTTTGGATCAATTACGTGATTCGACATGACGGTGCAAAACATCTGAAATCACCAGGACAAAGATTCAATTTCATCCAGTTGCATAACATTGACGTTTATTTGATTATATTAGTTATAGTGTCCATTATGATTGTGCTACCTCTCAAGATAGTCAAGAGGGTATATAGTAAAACTAGGAAAAGTAAGCTATTGAATAATAACAAAAGTAAATCAAAACTATCTTAACAAAAAAAAGTTCTCAGTGACTAGTGACAGGTAAGAAAATAATAAATTACTTCATTTGATTCTCAAATCAAGTTCACATTTCGAAAACACTCTATTCTATTATAGCACATTTCGAGCCCAATTATTGCTCACATCTTTGTTTTTGCTTTTTGCATGGAGTCGGCTTACTAGTATAATCAAAGATGACGTGATATAACATTCTGAATTATATATGAAACGAATTACGACAAATTTGCATGACAGGTCGATGAAATATATATATATATATATATTTTTGCAATTCATGATTCCAATATGATGCATTGTTTTTCACTATTTTGAACACCCCAATACGTTTTGGGTCCTCAAAGTATCCTGGGAGGCAAAGTCTGGCATATCGTTTGTTTAATATGCTTACGCGTAGTCTTATCAATCGATTAACAATGGAAAACCCGAAGGAATTCTACGCTTTAGGTTCAAGGAGTTAGAAAACAAAATGTATTTACATATGTTAAATTCTGAAGGCTTCAATTTCTGTGTGTAACGTGTTGTTGGATGGACAGATTGGATTTAATTAATGTCAATCAAAATAAAGATATTTTCTATGTACAAACGGTTCATGCAAGTGTGAAACAGTCCTAGCTTTCCAAATGACTTACGAATTGAATTGGTCTTTTGATTTAAACTAGTTGCTTGGTGAGCTCAGGGGAGGGCGAAAATATATAGAGGTCCAACTTACTTTGGTATTTATAACTTTATTTCTTCGATGTCATAAGAGTGGCGTAAAAAAATAATAAACTGTAATTCAAATAATGCTTACTCACCACTTGTAAAGGGTGTGTGGAATCAAATTGCACCACTTCTTAAGGCCGCACGGGACGTCATCATAATCATCCAATCCATTTGAAGAAGCAAATCTCAAGAACCACTCCATATATCGATGCGAAAAATGTATCACTATGATTCTATATATGTAGTGCACAAC
Source organism: Aedes aegypti (assembly GCF_002204515.2). Taxonomy (NCBI): domain Eukaryota; kingdom Metazoa; phylum Arthropoda; class Insecta; order Diptera; family Culicidae; genus Aedes; species Aedes aegypti. The sequence continues at coordinate 183,074,459 of NC_035108.1, read as the reverse complement.
CTAATACATTTTCAGCGTCATCGGTTCACTAAAACTCGAGATTTGGTTCCGCAAAGTTTTGATGATAATTGTTAGAGTGAGACAAAAGATAGGGAAAATAACACGGTCTCCCGTGTCCCCTTAATGGCTGTTACTTTTTATCTGTTGGGTGTATTCTATTGGAATTTTGGGTGTAATTTGTTAAATGTGAATTTGTTTACGCTGTGTAAGTTTCCCTAACAGATGTGCAATCATTGTGAAGATGGAGTCGGAAGAACAGCAGCGGTGCAAAGAAATTCTGCGCATAATATCTCGAAAATTTATCTCATCGTGGCATCAACAGAAAGCTGGGAATGGTACATTCTACGGTGTCTCGTGTTTTAAATCGATACCACGAACGTTTGACCATCGATCGGAAAGAAAAAAAAAGTGGAAAAATGGATATCCCTATAGTGTTAAGGATCACAAACGGGTAGTTCAAGCTTTCAAAAGGATACGTATTTCGACATCAACTGTAAAGCCGTCTTCAGTGTCGTGTACTAGACTCGACTTGAAGAAAACTTTAAATTTGAAATTTAAAAGCTGTAAGGTACATCACGGGAACAATTAGTTGGTATCAATATGAAAAGCCATGTATTGCCGTTGCCTTGGTCACTGTAGAGTAGCGTCGTAGGTACCTGTTTGCAAATTTCTAGATTCTCCGTCAGAAGAAGAATTTCCAAGAAGAAGAAAAATTTTGATATCCGCCGTCGTAATTAAATGACCTTCTGAAAAGACATGTTCTGCTACCTTAGATTTGAAATGGTAAGTCATCCCCTTGTCTATCGTCTTCTGAGCTTTTCCTATTTTCGCTATGTGTTCCTTGAATCAAACCTCGAGAGACCGCTTTGACCAGTCGAGAGACCTTGCTGCAGTAATAACAACTGATTTTATAAAAACCAGTCTTGTTCAGTGTGTTTATCGAATCCTTGGTAGAGTAGACTGGCCCAGCTCAGTATGGGAGAAAATTAAAGTTGTATGATTCCACGGGGCACCCCCCAGGATTATTTCTTGGGATTAGAGGAAGTCTTTCTGAAAAATTCAGCTCATTTGGTCGTTCCATGAGCTGGCGCTTTTGAATTGAAGTTAATATGGGATTTTCAGCTCAAACATATGAGCAACAATTGGACCCAGAATGTCAAAAACACTACTTGATATAATAGCGAAGAATATTGTAGAAGATTGTACCACGATCAAAATTAATAAAGTTGGTGTTTTAACTATTTGAAGTATATCATGCAATACTGCTTGTATTTCTTCAACATAGCTTGGAGGTAACCACTAAGCGCATCATAGCCAATGGTAGAGCCATGAATTGTCTTACACTGTTTTACAATCGGACTTCAACGTCTGTTATCTGTGATTTAACTTTCGAATGGTGGATGAAGATTTCGATTTCACAATATGAATAATTTCAAATAAATAGAAATGTGTGGACTTTTCATGATTCTTATTCCGGCGCTTCACAACTTTTGCCTCATATTCCGGACACTTTGATTCGAATTCCGTGCAGCTCATGAAAAACGTAGATAGGAAATTAAAATCATTAATTGAGATCGGCAAACCACTAAAGAGGGGTCCGAGACAGCTGAGCATTATCCATTTTCATAGATATTTATAGAAAATGCTGTCTAAAACGAGCCTCGAAAGTGAGACGTTTTGAACGGAAAAAAATAAAACATTTCGTGTGAAATGTTTCCCATACAGAGTAGAGTGTCCGGAATTTGAAGCTGTCCGTAATATGAATCAAAACGGGAGTTCATACATTTTTTTCCTGCTCTAAAACCCCCCCTTCTTGGTTGCGCCATTGGATATAAAGTACACGCAAACAAATCTTGTTGTATAATCTATCGAATCCATGGTAGAATTAAGAACTCCACCAACGATTTTCAACCGACTACAAAAATCTGTTAAGGTTACACCCACCGTACAACACAGTGTGGTCAAAAGTATGATGCTAAGCTTCTCAAATCTAGAATGTTTCTAGTCAAAAATACTACAACTCTGGTTAAATCAACAGAAGAAATTTTCTTGTGTAGTGATGTTGACTATGTTTTGGTAAAGTTTACAGATTAATGTACTGCCCATAACTGCATATTTGTAACATTCGACAAAAGTAGGCATTGAGTAAATGGGATACCAAGTTTGCATTTTATCGCAGTATGGGAGGAAACTGATATTTCAAAAAATCACTAAGAATTCAAAAGTGCTTATTTGAGGCTGAAATTTTGTACAACTCATATCGCATATAAGGTGCATAGTCAGAAAAAAATTCTGATAGAAATTTCGTTGCTACTGCATTATGAGGCTCATGTAGAATCTCAATGTGACTGTTATGCGGTTACAATTGCCAATGTGACAAAACAACTTGGTATTTTTTTCGAATTTTCTAGAACAATCTCACAGATTTCAGTAAGTTGATCGAAAGTATTTGCCATTTGATGACTCTCCCCGGTATTAACTCCATTTTGTCAAAAATGTCGAATGTGACTGTTTTGTAGTTATGGGCAGTGTAGTCGGTTGAAAATCGTTGGTGCAGTTCTTAATTTTACCATGGATTCAGTAGTTTCTACAATAAAATTCATTTCAGTGTACCATGCCCACACAGTTACGGATCACCCACAGTGGCGGATCACTTTGGCGTTCAACATCGGATAACTCGCTCAAAACATAAACGTTGACGTAAAACATATTTTTCCCATGTCATACTATTTGTCTTCTACCATTTGTAATGTTAAGCACCACATTCAACCGCTAAATAACGGTGTATTTGACAAATGTTTAGTTGGTACCACACAGTAGAGTGGTTCAAAAAGTCGTTTTTGTTCCACATCGCTCATTCGATTCTACATCAAATTCTCAGTGTGCCTCTTAAAATTTGAGCTCTTTTGGGTGAAATCTGAAACTGCACAACCTCTTTACAGTTTATATGGGAATTACTATGGAAAAACCAAGCAATTCATTCAATCGGTCATAGTGTTTACCCATGTGCTCTTGGGGATTAAACCTGTGTTGATATGGTGAGATACAATAATCAGCTACAACCTTGCCGAAGACCGTTTTTAAATCGGATGCCCCAGTAATTACTTATTTATTTTGGAATGAGTTGTAAAACTTTGGCTATAATTATTGGGCTGTTCTGCAGGCATCACTGAATATATGCAGTGAAACATAGTAGCCATGATTTTTGCGTGCGCCAGGTGCAGCAATGTTGCCTGTTCAGAATATAAATGAGCACTGCTGAAGAATTTTTGACTGGATATAAATCAACAACTAATTACTGAGATGTCCGATTTGAAAACGGTCTTCGGCAAAGTTGTAGCTGATGAATGTTTCTCACAGTATCAACGTAGCTCTAATCCCCAAGAGCAAATGGGCAAACACTAAGACCGATTGAATGGATTAGTTGCAATTCTCATAGTAATTCCCATATAAACTTCAAATGACTTGTGCAGTCTCAGTCTTCATCCAAATGAGCTCAAATTTTGGGAGGACACTCAGAATTTGATCTAGAATTGAATGAGCGGTGTGGAGCAAAAACGATTTTTTGAACCACTCTACCACACAGCTATCATTATATGGTAGTTTTCAGTAAGAAGTGCCGTCAGCATTCATAAGTCCCCACAGGTGATAAAATTTAAATGTTATAGCATAAAACATGCTCGTTCGCTTTGATTTGGTATGAATTCATCTTTGTGAAACATTTTTCTTGATTGTTGATTCTAAATACCGTAAATAAGCACTTCTAACTAGTGATCCATAATATGGACTAGGGACTGATTGTTTACCATGGTTATGGATCACTTCCAAAGAATGTAGATTTCTGCCATTTTAAGCATTGGATTCGACATTAGCACTAAGGATAAAACTAATAAATCATCGAGGTTTGTAAATTTCATTTTTAGCAGACAAAAATGGATGAAAAACTTGGTGTGGAGTGAAAACAGTACATGTCTCAGTTATTACAATGCAGTATCACAACAAAAATGGCATTTTACCCTTGTGTCTAGCTCAAACACTGCTATTTTTTGCAGTGACATGTGACATTGTGTGACACATTGTTAACTTTCGTCAAATCATTCAATACAGATGCATTGAATTGAAAATCTCTTGATTTTGCGCACTGATCTGTAATATGTCACAATTTGATCCATAATATGAAAAATGATCCATAATATGGTTTTCAGAAACCGATACAATTTTTAATTTTTATGCAATCCTATGTAAATATTACACTCAAAACAGTTTACTAACCAAAGTTCAAATTTGAAACGGTTCAATTCGTGCTTTTAAATTACAATTTTACGTTTTCCATGTCGTTTTATTGAATTTTATAGGTTGGACTCCACACTATTTGATCCATAACTGTGGGGTCATGGTATCTTTAGCTTTTAGCACGGCATACAAAAATAATCCAGACAACCAGAAGTGGCATGAAAGTTTACGTAATAACTCGTTTATTCATACAAATTACATCAAACCCGCAACACACGGCGGATAAAATCGTCAGATTGATGAGTTTCCTCGCATAAAGCGCTTTTTTATGAGTTCATTTGCTCATTTTGTTTCGTCCGTACAAAGTAAGTCGAACCAATCCGTAGTTGAACAAATCAACTTTTGTTATCATAAGTTAAGTCGCGTAAGATCACAGGTTAGTTTGGTAGAAAATTTATACACTCGCATTGTATGCTATTATTCATCACATAATATATGCACGTATATCGCCTCCACTTTTGTACGGAGAAGGCCTTTCCGCGACACATAAGTGAAATTTTGTACATGTAAAGCCTCCAGGTGATTTCGTTATACGTACATTTTGGTTGCCTGGGAACAAGGCAGGCTCTTTATTAGTGTGAACATCAAATTTAATGATAAACATGTGACGTAATTTCTTTCGTAGCATATAGCATCCGAACCACTAGATCTTAATAGGTTTTTGATAAATTTGTTCAAGGTGGATAGGAATGACATCGTCAAAAGCTGTCAGTTTTCGGATTATATCACCTTTTTACTGGCTTCTAGCTTAGCATAGGCTAGATGCCATTCCGTGATTGACCGAAGTCAGTGAAGATGCACAAAGAATCAACTAGAAGTTCCGTTGGGATTGGTCAGAATCTTCTTCAGTGTGCATAATTCAGTGCTTCTATTTATACATGGTCCATAACGGCGCCGGCGTCATCCTTACAGTCAGGTGGGATCGGAGGAAGGGATGTAAGTGTGTAACCTTTGCTATTTGGAGACCGTGTTTACCTCTGCATCTCCACAAAGGCTACTGGGAGGGATGTTTGGATCGTTGGGTCATATGATCCACATTGATAAACGACCATGATAAACAATTATATGTGAGATATAAATACGCCTTTAAATATAATATTTTCAATTGATATAAAAAAATGTAGAAGAAAATAATGTCGACAATTGAACCATTCAAAGTTTGTTGGGCAAATAGCAAAAGGCAACATTCCCACAGCTGTCAGGACGAAAGCATGGGTTTTCATATTTTAGTCATATGAACAGACCATTCACAGAACATTCTTATGCCGACACTTACCGTGGCGAACCAAATTTTTTAAACAAAAAGAACCTTTTGTATGTCTAACCTCATAGTGTAGAACCATTAAAACATTTTTTTTTTCAATTGCAAAATTAAAGTAAAAAGAAATTGATCTTTAAAAAACAAATATATGTAAAACATAAATAATTTAATAATCAGAGTTTATGTCGACACTCACAGTAACGAACCATTCATAGTTTGCTGAAAAACCATATTCCCATCATTGCAATGTATTGTAACGATTATATGTGCAGTCATACATATTAGACAGATTTGAAATAAAACCATAAAACGAGCTCACCAATTAATCCTTCATCCATGAATAAGCAACTACAATCCACAGCAGCTACAGTTTCACTTAACGCATACATACTAACTGAGAAAGAAATCACTCTAGAGACGCGAGAAAAGGGAACTGCACCGATGACACCAGAAAAAAGAGAATAACGAACACGTTTACTTGGGCTTCCCCGAATCACTGTCTATTCGAAAATTTTCCACAGACCCGCAAGGTTACTCCATTTTGCTATTTTAAAATTTCAAGTTGTTGTAAGCCCCTGTAGTAGAGTGAGATACTATGTGAAATTTTTCGAAAAAATAGCTTTTTTCCATTTTTAATTGTTTCCTAACTGGTTGGTCGACTGTATATTGGATGTTTTGGGTTGAAAATTGGCAGTTAAGTCTACTGAATTAATCAAAAACAACTATATGTTTTCTTTATCCGACGTTTCGGTCCTTATTGGACCTTTTTCAAGGATTCGAAAGTTTTGTTGTTTTATCGTGAAAATGTTTGTTTAAACGTTCAATCGTCATTTAGGGTTTGGTTTTCTCTATTAATTTTGTTTGGAAAACTACTTAGAATTATTGAAAATCGGAATTCGTTCCACTGTTCTTGTCACTGATGCAATTTTTTCAAAATGACAAAAAAAAAAGGTCCAATAAGGACCGAAACGTCGGATAAAGAAAACATATATATATGATATATGTTTAATTCAGTAGACTGAACTGCCAATTTTCAACCCAAAACATTTAAATTGTTTCTCCACGAATATTTTAAACATTTTCTATTTAAGTGAACGTTTGTGAATTAGGTGTAGGTTGTTTTAGGTTGTTCAAATAGTAAGTGATATAAAATTTAAGAACTAAATGTCAAACGGAAATTTCAATCTTTATACTACTATTTATAAGAACAATTTCACCTAGTATGTCTCTTGCAGACAGGGGCTCTGAAAGTATGAAATGTTCTGGTATTAAATCGAACGAATTTGTAGACCTGTGGAGAAAGCTCGATTGTTCAGAAGGAAAAAAAAAACAGAGTATGCCAAAATTGAACATTTAAAATCTAAATGCGCTGCTATTATTCAGAACTGCACTATAGCTTTGCTACCCATTCATAGCATGCATACTTTAGTTTATTCTTTTATTTTAGTATTTTAACAAAACGGCATTCGGCCAAATAATCCGAAACCTCTACGTTGCTTATTTAGTCCCCATGCCATATTTTAATCACAATAGAGAAAAAAATGCATTATTACCAGAAGAACTCTCAAAGCACAATGCAAATCATCAAAAAAACAGTGCTGTAATGAAATCGAACTTATTTTCCACATATTATTTTTATAATTTGTTACTCTGAGATTACTGATAGGAATATTTGGAGAAAAGCGTTTACAAATAACTGTATATCGGTAAATATACATACATGTTTTTAAAAGTATGTGGTTTTTCAACGAAACGACCATAAATAGTAAAATTTATTCTTAAGGTTGCGGTTAAAATTTACGGTTAATTTATATATGATAAAAATATAGTATCTTAAGCAATGCAAACCTATTTTGAATACGCTTTACTTTACTTTTTTGTTGGGAGTGAAAGGATCACTGGAGTGACCTAGTGTCGGAGATTTGTGCAATATTATTTGTGGTTTAAGAACTCTACCTTCAGAAGAATAGTGCATGATACCAAAACACAATTAGTTCATGAAAATGAGAATTTCTGATATTCGAAAACTTATGTTTAACTTCGAAAAACAGCTTTTCGTAGCAGTTTTGGAACAACTATTTATTTGTATTTTTCTTCAATCAGAAGTATTAAGCAGTGTTGACCAGACTCATTTCCCCGAAATTCGAATTGTGAAGCCATGAACTGTTATAACTGTGCGTTGTATTCCTGAGATGGAGGGGGAGGTGGTTGGGCTTGAGTGTTGCACATGGGATCCAACAGTTTCGATCTCGGTGGGCCGTAATTCAAGTTTCGGTGAAATGATTCGCACTCACTCACTCACTCATTTCATTTCACCGAAACTTGAATTGTGGCTCTCTGGGATCAAAATTGATCGATTTTGTGTGCAGTACTCAAGCTTAACCATCTGCTTTTCTATCTTAGGAGGATAGAGCATGGTTGTAGTAGTTCGTGGCTTCGTAGTTCGGAAAATGTTATTTTCGGGGAAATGAGTCTGAACAACACTGGTATTAAGTTAGATCTTACATTTTCATAACATCGTTAAACGCTAAACAGAAAACTGATTACGATTTCATTGATAAAAAGATATAGCATAAACAAGGTCTCTACTTTACAAAATGAACAGTCCTTAGGGCTATTAGGGTATTGAATTGAGACATATCCTGAAGAGCACTCATTAAATAAAATTCTGCTATCCAAACGACAAGTCAACAGATTCGATGAAAAGCAAATTTTATCCGTGTTTTTTAAACCTTAAGCATGTTTTATTTATGTTAATTACTAGGTTGAAGCCTTCCTAAACAGATGAATAAAACAGTTTTAGTAATAAATTAACTTGAAGCTTCCAACAGTTTATTTTAAATATCGCTATCTTTGTACCAATTGTAGCAATAGCCTTCCTGACATTCCGCATAAATGTGAACCATTTATAAATTATCGACTATTTGGTACGGCACAAAATGGACTCATATGCCGTCCAGAGCAATTTATAATAAAATGCTTATAAGTAATGAAGTGATTGCTGGTAAAATTATCCAGAAATGCTGTACTAAATTCATATTGAGACAGTTTATAGCAATGCATTGATGGGCCTAGATAAATTTTGGAAAAGGAGTTGAAATGTTGCGAAAAATTGAAATATGATACAAAACTGCATTAATGAACAAACATTGTCTTTCCGGTTCGTAATTTTATAAAAAAAGAGCGAAAATTCAAAAATCGAGTAACACTCCATCGTTAACGTTTTCAAATAAATGGTTAGGAAATTCTAGTAATTGAGCAAAAACTTGAGTGCTACACCGAACCGTCTCGTCATGAAAGGCACCAGAAAAATAGCTACTCCTTTGTACAAAAAATGTAAACAAGCCTCATCTCGGGAACTGACATAATAGGGTTCTCATACAACCTTTGTATCAGTTATCGCTACAGTGGATACGACTTTACCATACTGCCATTCGGAGACTACTGCAGATAAACATCTGATTTTCTCACATTACATTCTTGCACTTATCTTAAGCGGATTGTGAATTTTGAGCATTTTTTCCGCTACCTTTTTGTTGATGGTATTATATTTCTGGAAGCTCCTCTTATCAGTTTTGCACAAATCGCGTCTTATTTGAGTGACTTTGTTATTCGAAATTATAGCTAGGTCGTAGTAGTACGAACAATAAAAATCTAAAAAAATATATTTATCATTGCCTACACGATAAATGATCAGACTATAACTTATTTATTGGAAATTGTAAAGTTAAGTATATGAAATTTGAAGAGAAACTAAAAATCCTGTTTCAGCTATGGTCGATTTTTAGAAGCGTCAAAACCAATTCCTTGTATATCCGTAAAAACATGTAAAAATCTAAAATTTTTATTGCCTATCCAAAAGTATAGATATTTGACATAAGTAAATTTGAAATGAATTATTTACATTTCAATTACCTGAAAACCTATGATTTCGTGAAGCTATTTTATGTAAAGAGAAAAACTAGCCATTTTTTAGAATTCCAACGCGCCAACGCGAAGTTTATGATGAGTTTGTCTATGAGTCCTTCCCACCCCTGTTCCATATAACCTCGAGCCGCCGCGAGTATTTCGGCCTCTCATCCCGACAACAAACAAACATCCCAATTGACCCACACACACATGCCACAGTCGTTAGTTTTGCTTGTTTCCCTTTCCCATCCTTCCGAGCGACATGATCGAGCATGTACGCAATCCAGTCGATCAGCTATGTAAAGCGTGAAGAGCACCCCAGTGAGAAGCATCGCACTTCCACCACCACAACCATCACCAGTGAGCAGACCTAATACATAGCAGGCAGTGGAAGTTTCCATCGCAACCCCACCGCTGCATATGCAATGTTTTTGGCTACCTGTCACCTATATAAGGAGATTACATGTGCAAGAATTTATTCAGTTTTATTTCAACCATCACTCTGTACAAATCTAGAGAAATACAGTAGTTAAAGTTAAAGTTACCAAACCGCCTTTCCCTCCACCAGTGGAAGCCAATCAGCCTTTTTGAAGGCTAGAGTTGCAAGAGCCCCATCCAGTCGAGCTATCGGTCCTGTGCCCTGTTGCTCCCGGCAACAGGTGGACGGAAGATCAACAGATCGTTCCGTTCCCGCTCACCCGAGCCAAAGTCCCAGTTGCACGCCGCAACACCAACATTTTGTCAAATGTTTTCTAGCGAAGCCAAACAAAATTTTTAACAACAAATCTTGTGCAACATCTTAGATACCATGTACTTGAACTCATCATTTCGAAAGGTAGTTAGAAAAACATGCATTATGTACTAGATAAGATCCAACAAAACACAAAAGTAGGGTCTGTGCTGGCTAGATAAGAATTGATTTCCTAAAATCAAAAATTTCAATGTCAAAGTTTATTTTATCAAACAAAATTTTCACAGGCAACATTTAAAATACCCCAAGTAAAACTACAAAAAAATAAAAATATTTATTTGTTTGGAAAAATATTGTGATTCTCGTTATCAAAGTCGTGCCCATATTTTCTGGGACACCCTGTAACATAATTTTCTACATAAAACTTCATTCACTTACAACTTACATTTATCGGTTGAAATAGTTTAACCGAACGAAATTATAAATTTGAATACAGGTGTATTTAAACAAACTTATAAGAAGGTGACAAACGCGTGATGCGATGTTTCGAAATATTCGTTTGTTCGATTAATATTGCACGAATGTTCTTATAAAGGCGTATTTATCATCATAACTAATAGTTTTATCATTCCTATGAATATTAGCCATTATATTCTAGTGGAACAATAACATGTTCCATTTTTGTTCCCCCTATTCCCATATTTTGTACTATAGCTAGAAGAACCAATCTTCTAAGTATGCTTCCGAACCAACTGATAAGCATTTATGAATAACGTCGATTAAACCTCCAATAATTTCACATTATTCCAAACTTCTAAGACATTTACCTAATTCATGTCATCAGTAATAGCTACCGTTTAGAAAACAACGCTTACCTAAATACCATCATATTCCATTCAGCAAACCGATTGATAGTATAGTTTCAGAAATCACTTAGCTATTATCATTAGATCGAAGCATGCATTAGCGGCTATTCAAATAAAGATGATATTTGTTAATTCATCATCGATTCGTGTGTCGCCGGATATCGTCGCTACCAAACACAAACTCTGCAACCTGTGCCAAATGAGCACTCAATGCGACTTGCGAATCACGTTAAGTCATCGGAGAGGAAGGATGCCGTACCTCTAGGGCAGGGCTGCCCAACCGGTGGTCCGCGGTGCCCTAGGGGGCGCCGTGACAACTTTTCAAGGCGTCTGCGAAGCCTTGAAATACAAGTATTGTTTTTCTTGATTGATGAATGAATGGAATGCATAAATTATGAAAATGTTGTTCACTTTATTTTGTTTTTACTACGCAAAATTCGACAAAATATTTATAATATTATAATATAACTTGGACTATTGAGTTGAGCTATGGAACTTGGAAACGAATCTAAGATCGCTCCTAGAGATATTCATAATAAATTCATGGCATATATGCGGAATAATTATTGACAGATTTTACCAGCTTCCTGGCGAGAAAATCGATTTTTTCCGGACTTTCGTAGTTATTATCAAGATTAAAACAATTGGAATTCTTGATTGTTTCTACTCAAATCACTCACGGAACCTTCTCGGATCTATAAGTAGGATCTTTTGTAGGATTTTTAACTTACATCTGTCATCTGATCCTGCAAAAATTCTTAAACTAGGTTTTCATACAGTTCCTGGCGAAATTTTGAACCATTTTTTCGCAAAACATTCATTTGCGAGTTTCTTGAAATATTTTTACCAGCTTTCTGCGTGGTTGATACCAGACAATCCACTTTTAGGGATACCCGAGATGTTTGCAAGTTCTCAAAGAGAGAGCGCAGCTTCAAAAAGGTTGGGAACCACTGCTCTAGTTGGCAATGTGAGTTATTTGCGGTAGGAATTGTTTTAGTCACATTGGATGCGAAATATTCCGTTGCTATCGGAGTAGTCCATAAATCGGTAATGCTTTATGCCCGTCTGGGCGGATCGTGAAACAAGGTAAACGTTTTGTCGTTTTGTTTATGCCACCTGGATGCTATGAAAGGCTGTAATATCTTTAGAGTCAAATAAAGGTAACATTTTTCTGAATATTATCTTGAAGAGAATCAAGCTTCAAGGTTTTATTTATTATCCACACTTAAAACCACTTCACTGTACTTCATGAACGTGCGGTTATTGTTACCACAGACAAACAGACGAAACACTTAAGAAATTTCCATCGACCACACATATAACGAACATTTCTAATTTGCTATGTTTCAAAATTCACACTTCGAAGCGCGCGCATCGTTTTTTTCGTGTTTGACATTTTATCTTTTAACGAGAAATGATCTCACTTTCACAAAGAGGATTGATCATGCTTTTTCGATATTCTCAATCTGTACACGTTTTTCTCGCCCCTACAGTTGTACCTTACGTTTCCAGCTGCAGATGCGGCGCGCAGCCGGCTTCTCCGGCATTACCGACAGAGAATTAACCACTCGCTCACGACAAGTCGTAGTGAGAGGACGCAAATTCAAAAACATTGCGATACGCGATAACGTTTTTTTTTGTGTGGTTAAGTGCTGTGGGGTTTAAGTTGTTCCAGTTTTTTTCTTCTGATATATGAGTTTGCATGGAACTAAATGCAAGTTGGTTGCAATCTGTGAGCAGTGAACCAATTTATTGTGATCACATAGATAAACTGATTTCACATAGCATTAAGAATTGAAGGAGTTGGCAAGTGTCGTTGAAAAAGAATACAAACAAATTAGAGGTGCATAAGGTCCAAACGACTCCAAACTAGAAATGTTTTCGTCACTAAGTTCTTACATCTGGGGAGAAACGGAGAGCGGCAGGTGAGAAGCAACAATAAAAATCAAACGAAAATATAAGATGTTGAAGGTCATCAATGGAAGCGAAATTGAATGAAACTGCGAAATTTGTGTTACCGAGCACTTGGAATCGTTTGCGAACGAAACTGGTTTTATGAACGAAAACTGCTAGTAACAACGAAGGAGGTATCATGAGATTGAAAATAAGTTCTGATGACCTATTTGAACACAGTTTCCTATATTTGGTCTCTTAAGATGAATGTATAACGAAACCTCACTTTGAATTTTCAAAGCACATATTTGACGAACCATACCACTGCTGGTGACCAATCGATCAAATCTTGAGTACAGAGTGATATTTGAGTGTGCCCTTTAAAAGTAAGGAGTGGCTTCGCTTCATCTTTGTATTCGAATGTAAAAAAATGATGTAATATTTGTATTCTTGAAACGCTAACAAATAATTTCTATTCTGCTCTAGGCGAATTCCATGTCATTTCGGTTCGTTATTAAACCCGACCATCTTTCATTTGCAATGAATTTTGGACATGTTTTCTATATGATAGAATAAGAGACCTGCCTTAGCCGAGTGGTTAGAGTCCGCTGCTACAAAGCAAAGCCATGCTGAAGGTGTCTGGGTTCGATTCCCGGTCTGACCAGGATCTTTTCGTAATGGAAGTTTCCTTGAATTACTTGGGCATAGAGTATAATCGTACCTGCCACCCGATATACGAATGCGAAAATGGCAACTTTGGCAAAGAAAGCTCTCAGTTAATAACTGTGGAAGTGCTCATAAGAACACTAACCTGAGTAGCAGGCTTTGTCCCAGTGAGGACGTTAATGCCTAGAAGGAGAAGAATAAGTGTTTTCTATATATGAATCGATCATTTGACTCAAAATAACGGAGCCTATGAGTTTTTACATTATATTTGACAAAAAAAATCGAGTGCAAGTTGAAGAGCCTGGGCAAGCATGAGTTTTTTCATTGCGTCGCCGGTTTTGGTGTTTTGGTTCAGACGTTTATTTTTTAATTAGAATCATTCCAAACATTACATTCATTTCTTTTATCTAGGTGTTATTAGACAACACTATCATCCTAATTTGGTAAAAAAAAATGAGATTTTATTAACATTTTGTTAATATGTTATTACATTTCATTCGCCGTAGCAATTCAGATTTTTTACAGGTGAATTAATTTCACCTGCTAATAAGAAAAAAAAAACACGATTGAGATTGTAACGATTTTTGTGTGAAATTATTAATTATTTTATTTGACATTTGTTCCAATGTTTCAACATTGGATATTCCACGTAACTCATTGGTACTGTGCCAGGGTGGAAGCTTCAGAATCATTTTCAAAATTTTATTTTGAATTCTCTGCAGAGTTTTCTTCCTGGTATTACAACAGCTAGTTCATATTGGTAGAGCATACAACATGGCTGGCCTGAAAATTTGTTTGAATATCAAAAGCTTGTTCTTAAGACAATGTTTTGATTTTTTGATTAATAAGGGGATAGAGACATTTTACATATTTATTACATTTGGCTTGAATGCCCTCAATGTGATTTTTGAGAATTAAACCCCTCTCATCGTGACAACATGTCTACTTGAAGGTTTCAAATAAAGAGCTTTTGGTTTATGTGGTTATATTATACGTCGAGTTTTGGAAGCATTCGGAAAAATCTTCCATTTTTGCAAGCATGTCCAAACTTTTTTGCAATCGACTATAGATGTCACGCAGACTTCGTCCTTTGGCGGAGAGGCCTGTGTGATCCGCAAACAAGGATTTTTGACATCCCTGAGGTAACTCAGGTAGGTCAGATATGAAAATATTGTATAATATTGACATTGTCGAATGCTTTTTCTGTGTCTAGAAGAGCAAGACCAGTAGAATAGCCTTCAGATTTGTTGGAACGAAATTTGTTACACGTAAAAGTTGATGAGTGGTCGAATGTCCATGGCAGAATCCGAACTGTTCATTGGCAAAAATTTGATTTTCGTTTATGTGGACCATCATTCTGTTCAAAATGACCTTTTCAAAAAGTTTACTGATGGAGGAAAACAAACTGATTGGACGATAGCTAGAAGCTTCAGCAGGATTTTTGTCTGGTTTCAAAATTGGTACAACCTTAGCATTTTTCCATTTGTCAGGAAAATATGCTAATTGAAAACATTTGTTAAATATATCAACTTAGAACGATAAGCTACTTTCTGGAAGTTTCTTGATGAGGATGTAGCAAATTCCATCATCAACAGGAGTTTTCATATTTATGAATTTTTTACTAATAGTTCTCACTTCTTCCAAATCAATCAACCAGGAATTTTCGAAAACGTTCTCTTGATTTAAAATATTTTCAAAATCCTGAGTAACTTGATTTTCAATTGGACTAGTAAGTCTTAAATTAAAATTGTGCGCACTTTCAAACTGCATAGCAAGTTTTTGAGCTTTTATTAAGTTTAGTCGCAATTAGTTAATAATAATTTGTTTTCCTCTTTCAATGCCGGTATTGGCTGCTGAGTTTTTGTCAAAATTTTTCTTTCTTTCTGCAAATCCTGCCATATAATTTTCATAGCAGGATCGCGAGTGCCTTCTCCTCACGTTCTTAAGACGGATCAAGATTTTAAGTTTAAGATCGTCTATGATCACGGATTCAAATCCTCGCTTCAACAATGGAATTTGTTTCAAGTTTCAAGAGCATTGTCAATATCAAGTTTTGTTTGTAATGAAATGTTACCATCAAGATTAGAGTCAATATACGTTTCATTTATATTTCAGTCGGCTCGAAAATAATTGAAAGTGTAGCTGATAGGGTTAAGAATCGCTTCATGGGATATATGAAAGTAACAGGGACATGATCAGAATCAAAATCAGCATGAGTAACTAATCGGCTACAGAGATGACTAGAGTCGGTTACGACCAAATCAATCGTAGATGGGAGAAATATCCTGAAGAGCACTCATCAAATAAAATTCTGCCGTTGGAATTACTTTGAGAATTATACCATGGCCGATGTTTGGCATTAAAGTCACCAATGACAAAAAATTTTGACTTATTGCGAGTCAATTTTTCGTTACTGAACTGAAAAATGAGCATTGTTCGATACTCTACCAGGAAAATTCCAGAAACGACCGTTTTCGTAACAGACATTATCTTTCATTTACCTGGCACGAGCCTCGACGGCTCGCCTATGCGAAGGGCAATTTGACTTATGATTGCCAAAAATTTGACTTATGATTGCCCCCCGCAAATGGCGCATATGAACTTATCGGTATCTTCCTTCACTGAACAGACGTCCTTAGCGTGAGAAAAACCTCCACAAATCATGCATTTAGCATCCATGCGATAATTTTTTGTACCATGACCCCACTTTTGGCACCGACGGCACTGAGTGGGGTTCTGGTAATTTCCCCCAGGTTTCTGAAAATGTTCCCATGTCACACGGACATCGAACATGAGATTTGCTTTTTCTAAACCTTTAATATTATTTAGTTCTTTTTTGTTAAAGTGAACTAAATAATATTCTTGAGAAAGCCCTTTCCGAACAATGCCAGATTGGGTTCTCTTTTTCATAATGATTACTTGGACTGGGGAAAATCCAAGTAAATCATTTATTCCATTTTTGATCTCTTCAGGTGACTTATACTTGAGAGACCTTTCAAGACAACTTTGAACAAACGTTCAGTTTTGTCGTCATAAGTTAAAAAATTGTGCTTCTTCTCTTCAGGATGTTTGAGAAGAAGTTCGCGGTCTTTAAGAGTTTCCGACAAAACGTGACAGTCGCCTTTCTTTGCTATTTGGAAGGAAACCTTGATTCCGCTAATGGAGTTCAAGATCTCCTGCCTAAATTTCTCAAATTCGGAACAACTGACCACGATAGGCGGCACTCTTTGCTTCCTCACTTGAACCAAAGAGCCTGGGCTAGAGACTGCTTCGATTTGGTGTTCGTAAAATTGGTCTAGAGCTGGGAGGGAGGCACAGATACTACACACGAAATATAAAACAACATTTGTTTGAACTGCAAGATAACTCCAGCTTGGCAACAACAATCAAGGCAGGCTTGAAGAAAATCGCTAGTTTTTTTTTTTGTTGTGTACTTTTGATTTTTCCTGACAAACATGGAAAAAGGGCAACAGTTTTCTATGCACTAAACGAACGTTTTCATTGGAAAAAGTAAAACGATGCGTTTTTTGATGCCTTATATTCAATCAGATCGAAAGCTGCTCACGTGACATTACTTGCATTATGTGCATGAATTGATTTTCATTCGGTTTTTGGCACTTTCGATGAAATGCAAAAATGTGTTTTAACCAGTTTCGGTTTCTCCCTCCCAGGTCTAGAGCATCGAACTGATTGCTCATTTCGATGCAATTATCAACATTATTCATTTCACCCTTGGAAGAAAGTTCGCATTACGGAGAAACGTCCTTTCTTCCATTCTTGCCACGTTTAGTGACAGTTCTAAACCTCACTTTTCTGGAAGGAAGTTGTGAATTCAGAGATTCACCCTTCCTTTTGTTTGTTATTGCAACCATGTTTAGTGAATAAACAAAAAAAGACGTGACGAGGTTTTTTCCCAAGATGGTGTCCGTTTGCTATCGCTCACGGGTCCAACGAAAAATCGAAAGTAAGGGTCGTAAACAAGGATCGTAAAGGGATCATTAGTAGAAAAAAAATGTAATGAAAAGTGTTGTTTCAGTAGCACTGAGAAGTACTGATGTATTGCTTTAGGTAGTTTTTTAAAACTTCCAAGAGCAGAGATAATTCGTGTACGCACAGCACGAAGGTACAATGCGCACTAAAAGTGTTGGGCTCAATTACCGTAATTTCGGGTGAAATTGATCACTTTTCAATGTTTACCATGTCTGTTTTCTATGATGTTGCCAATTCCAAACAACTTAATGCAGGAAAACAAGTACGACGGTGAGTCTCATTGGGTTATTTACTCAAATTTTGATATAGTTTTGATATTAGTGCCAAAAATCGTCTCTAAAATAAAAAAAATCAAAGAATTCCATTTCGGGGTGAAATTGATCACAATTATTGTTAGTTTTGAAAACAACTTTACTTATTTAATTTGGGCCTCCTGAATCCAAATATGCATGCCAATTTCTCAACAATGCAAAATTTTTATGGAAATAATAATCAATTAATTTAAATAAATACCGCAGAAAACGCTTAAATGTAGGCAATTTCCGAAGGAATCTTCTGATTTCTATAAAAAATTCAATTATTACAACAAAATGAACAAATTGGTACGAATTGTGATGATAAAATTCGGTTTGGGGATATATTTCAAGCATCCTTGCAAATTTTCAGATTGACACCATGTCCAAATCCTTGTTTAAAACTATAAGATGTTTGCCAATACAATACAGAACACGATTATGGAATTTTCTATTATTTTCATAGAAATAAACATTCCTCAACACAAAAAGCTACACAACATGCAATTCGACAATAGTTAAGACAAACAACGTTCATTTACATAGGTTGCATTGATTTCTGTGCTCTGTTAGAGGGAAATAAGATCGTATGACACAGTGATCAATTTCACCCTACTGATCAATTTCACCCGAATTTACGGTACCAGGATTGCTACGTCCGAAAATATTCGCAAGCGGCAGCTGCTGATTTGATGGTAGAGAAAATTATTTCAGCGACACTGATTTTTTAATTTTCGCTTTTTTTCCCAAAATAACGGACCAGCAAATACTGGTTTGTATCATATTTTGAATTTTAACAACATTTCGACATCTTTTCTAATTATTTACTCCCATCAACCCTTCGCTTTAATAAAGTTAATATCAATTTAACACAACATTTCAAGCTTTATTACACATTAGTGCTGCTTTATCAATCGCTCCAGATGGTATTTGAATATATTTTGTGCAAATAATTGAAAGTACGTAATAAACACATTTTAATGATGAATGCCAGGAACACTAAACTGCCATAATTGGTACAAAGGCAACGATTCTGGAAACCATTTTTTAGAAGCTTAAAATCATTTTAGTGCTGAAATTGAATTTTTTTTTTCTCATTTTAACAAAGCCTCAAACTAGTAATTAACATCAACAAGTCATGCTCACGGTCTAGAAAATATATTTGCAACCCTTCATCCTGATTATGCAGAACCGATGTTTGACTTTGAGCGAAGACTTTGCTTAACAAGCTCGTCGGCGATTTCAACGGTCCGGAAGTGATGCATCTCCCACGTCCTATACCAGAGCAGCTGGCGAAAGGCCTTCGTCAGCCGGATGTTCTAGTCCGCTTTCCACATCCGAAGAGTCGTTAAAGAGTATTCCATCACTCATACAATCCACCAGCATTTTGTGAGCCCAGGGATCATTTGCCAATTCAATTGATGTTCGAAACAATATTTTGCGTACAAACCTAACCACCGAATGTTCGCGTTCCTGCTAAAGATGTGGCACTCTTTAGGTTGTCAATTCACGGTTTATTACGGAACTACCGGCACAATAGCCGTAACGATTTTAATTTTCATTTCATTTGTTTACTAATAGCAAATATAAACAGGGATCAAAATTGACGTATAATGTTTGTTTTCATGAACTGAGCTCATGATTCAAGGATCCTGCTTCGTGATTTCATGACTCAATTTGCCACTTTTCAGCACCAAAATCGGAATCATAAATGACAGGCATCTAAATACATGAAAAGCGCTGTGTTCATGATATCAGATCCCTGCTTCATGATTTCATGACCGAAATTGCCACTTTTCGTATCAAAAATAGGAATCATAAATGACAGATGACTAGATCCATGAATAGTGCTTATGTTTCCATGAATTTTATTCATGGTTCCAGCATACCAGCTTCATGATTTGAGGATTTTAATTGACATTTTTCTACGCTTAAAATTGAAAACGTAACGTACAGCCGGCGTTACGGTAGAATGCTTCATGATTGCATGAATTTTGGTCATGGTGTATTTTCATAACATAAAAAACACTTTCCTCCCGAAGTCTTGACTTATTCTTCTTATTTCGAGTGCCGCATTTTTACCCGTGCACATATTTGGAGCATGACCCGCTCCAAATATGTGCATCATATGTAATAATCGTGGATCTTTACATGATATGTCATATAAATTTCAATTATATGTGAAATGACGTGACATATATTTGATATATAAATTTAAATGACTTCATATTTACTTCGCAGTAATGCAATGTTGGTGACCCATAACAGTGTGAGCAGTGTAGCTTACTTTTTAACAAGAGTAACCAATAAGCTCAAATCTCCAATACTATGGGTATCCGTTTACTCAGTAACCATCCACAATAGAAACAATCGTTCAAAAATTACGGTTTTTTTAGTAAACACTAAACTTCTGTATGTACATTCAATGGTAGACCTAACTGAGCAATAATTCTTTTGTAGAAGAAAGTATTGCGTTATTTTTCATCGGAATAAGATAATAGATCTTAATAATTCTTCATAGGAGACCCAATTGTATCTATTTTTAGTAATCGGTTCCGTTGAATGTTACAATAATAAGAGATTTAAACATTTCAACATTGCATATTGTTTTCCATGTTTAGAAGTGCAGCATTTGACGTTGTAATTGAAATAATTTTCCATTGCACTCTATCATGACAAAGTGACATGTTACTCGAGTATCAGAAACACTAAATTGAAATTTTACTATTTCAGTCCCCTGGAAGAAATAACGTTCACCATCAATGGAAAGGCACACACTGGTAAGAATTGTTGTTTTGCAAATATGCCAGGCACCTTAATGAACTTCTAACGATTGGAAACGTGCAATCAGATGATTGCACGTCTACTTGATAATTACTAATTAAAGCTATACAAGTCATCGTGACTATTTGTAAAATGTGTCTAGTCGTATTCACAAACGTACATCCCGCTTTCTATTCTAGTTAATGCAAAAACTGTCCCGGTTGACACCTCGCTGAATACCTTCATTCGTAACCATGCCCATCTCAGCGGGACTAAGTTCATGTGCCTGGAAGGAGGATGCGGTGCTTGTGTGGTCAACGTGAATGGCATCCATCCCGTAACCAAAGAGAAAGCTTCTTGGGCTGTCAACTCTGTAAGTGCTGAGTTTCCCATGTAGAATGTGTGAAATCATTACATATATTCTTTACTTTTTAGTGCCTATTCCCGGTTTTCTCCTGTCATGGGATGGATATTCTAACGATCGAAGGAATTGGTGGGAAAAAAGATGGTTACCATCCAGCACAGCAGCGATTGGCTCACTTTAATGGAACCCAGTGCGGGTATTGCTCCCCGGGAATGGTCATGAACATGTACAGTTTGCTCGAGGCGAAGAAGGGTCAAGTTTCGATGAAGGAGATCGAGAACTCCTTTGGCGGAAACATTTGTCGGTGCACCGGATATCGCCCAATTCTTGATGCTTTCAAGTCACTGGCGGTAGATGCGGACGAGAAGTTGGTGAAGGCTTGTCAGGATATAGAAGATCTGCAGAAGGTTTGCCCCAAAACGGGTACTGCATGCGCGGGAAAATGTTCACCGGGTGAACCTAAAGTAGTCAGCAAGCAACCGGTTCGAATGGTGTTTGATAATAAAAGCGAGTGGCATAAGGTTTACAATATGAACGATATATTTGCCATTTTTGATCAAATTGGAGAGAAGCCATACATGCTTGTTGCTGGAAATACTGCTCACGGTTGGGACGATGTAAGAATTGTAAATTTAAATTCTAACAAGCGTCATTTTAGGAGTTTACCGACGTAACGAAAATCTTCAAGTTTTCATCGATGTCAACGCAGTCGATGAGCTGCATGCTCATACTCTGGGAAACGAATTGGTTGTCGGTGGAAGCGTATCTCTAACCGAATTCATGGATATACTTACGGATGCTGCCAACAAAAATAACAAATTCAGCTACTGCAAGGAACTAGTGAAACACATCGACCTGATTGCGAACGTTCCAGTGCGTAACTCGGGAACGATTGCGGGAAATCTCAGTATCAAAAATCAACACCACGAGTTTCCATCGGATATCTACTTGATTTTGGAAGCTGCTTGTGCAATGCTGACTATTGGTGAGTTTCTTTTGAACAAACAACGTTAAAGCAATACTACTTGCATATAATCAGTTGATAACTGATTCAGTTATTTTATTCAAGTAAATGTTCCTCTCGATGTAGGAAAATATATTTTTCACACAGTAAACAGTTGAATATTGATGAGTTCCATGTGGTGATTTCAACTACAGTCAACTTTCCATAACACGATATTGAATATACCATCGAGATAGGGAGATAAAACTAGTGCAAATGCAATACATGGGATCATCAAGATAGCCATGAAAACCAACTTTTACTATGGTTCTCTATCTCAATATCTAGATATAAAATATGAGTAAGGAAGAGTTGTATATCAATTAATTAATTAAAATATTGCAATGGTAAGACCAAGCTGAGCGTCGTGGTTTTGAAGCCCACTGGTCGAGAATCTTTTCGTAATGGATTTTTTCTCAATTTCCCAGGCAGGCTTGACGACAACTCCTCTGCGATGCAAAAATGAGGCAATTTAGTCGCATTTCTGAGGAGTACAAATTGCACTCAATATTTTTTGACATAGATCCTCAAACGATTTGAATGAGAGTGCAAAAAAGTTCTGTTCTGATCCTTTTTTTCTTTTGTTGCTATGCTCACCTTTACTCACACTTTAAAAGAACTCTTGAGTGTCCCGCCAGAACAAAACAGCCCTCGCGGATTTCTGATGGCACTCTTTTTTTGATGGAATTTTGCTCTGTTGTGTTTTGTGCTGCATCTTCCTCGCTCATTTTTCGTTGCCTCTTTGCTTAGTATTTTTTCGCTCCCTCGCAAAACACGCTGCTCTAGAGTATGTCTCCGAAGTCTGATGAGGTTGAGGAGTATTATCAAGGGCATAGAGTATCTTCGTACTTGCTATACGATAAAAGGCTAATTAGCAGAGAAAGCTCTCAGTGACTAACTGTGGAAGTGCTCATGAGATCACTAAGCTGAGAAGCCGACATTGTTTCCGTAGGGACTTAATGCCAGAATCAAGAAGAGTATTACCATGAATTACTACCAGAACTATTTATATTTTTAAAAATGTCTGGAAATTCTCCAGTCAACCAATATTTCGATTATTCATGTTGAAATGAATTTCTGGTCAAAATTCCGGTTAATTTGGAGAAATTGTCTAAATTGTCTTTTAAGATTAAGGTATTCTTCAAATCAATTATGCGTTTTTCTGCTAATGTCAAGCTTTAAAAATCCATAACTACCGAATGAAACACCAAAACTTATCGAAAATACCTCTACATAGTAATTTATTCAATTCTATGGACTTTTGTCGAACATCCTCAAATTGTTATAGCTCATATAAAATTTGTAGAATATTCATGTAAAAAGCGTTACGAGGGATTGGTTGGTTGTCAAAACTTACTATTTTCGGGGTAATGAAACTTGGAAATGAACCTAAATTTAATCCATTAGTTCACTGTTTCTCAACCTTTGTAACGACAAAAAAAACAGTGCGCTCTGAGGTGTTAGTTTCAGCGTGCTTTTTACATGGTCCGCAGACCCCCTGTCGAGAAACATGGAATTATTTTTTTCATTGAAGACCACTGTTTGTTCTCCAGATTTGTGGTTTTAATTATTGTTTACCTTGTAATGTTTAAGACGATGAAAAAATGCTGTTTCACGACTCTTATACAAATGGTGTCAAAATCTCGATCATTATTGCACTGTCACAAATTTTGGCTAATATTTTATAGTTGCAAGCTAAGAACCAAACTTTAAAGTTGATAATAATCTAAATTTTGATACTTTGGTACATAATTAGGAAAATATCAAGAGAGTTATCAAAATTATGAATATTTCCAAGTGTGCTGAACTTGTGGTTAACCAAATATATT
Organism: Aedes aegypti; assembly: GCF_002204515.2. Taxonomy (NCBI): domain Eukaryota; kingdom Metazoa; phylum Arthropoda; class Insecta; order Diptera; family Culicidae; genus Aedes; species Aedes aegypti. The sequence goes on along the minus strand of NC_035108.1, from coordinate 183,050,638 downwards.
ATATTAGCAATATGAGTCACTCTCATTTATTTCTGGCGACCCCTTTTTTGTGGTTGTAGCGCCACACAAGCCAAACGTGGCAACTACTACACTATATACTTTGAGCTCATCAACTCAACAACAACGAACTTCGTATGGATACCAGTATTGATAAACTTACACTAAAATCTCAATTATTGATTTCTACCGCAAGAGCAAACTCATTTGAGATCTGCTGAAATATAAGCCAATTAGTATATGGATGAGCCAACCCATGCATGATGTTTTGGCCATTGAGTTGTGTGAGCTACACTGCCGTTATACGCATAATTGTCCCATGTTCCAAAACATGCAATCGAGAAAAACGCGTTTAAAGATTTTAACACATTTAGGCCTCGTATTGATCAGGTGTGTGGTAAATTGAATTGAAATCTTTACAATAGTATAAAGAATAGCGTGTTTATTAGAGTCAAGAGATTGTATTATGGGAGTAAAGTAAATTTAGCTACGAAATTCAAAGTGGGACTGTTATGCCTAGAAATACGGGGTTTTTGGTGAATTTCTACGCATAACAGTCCCACTGAGAGTAGTGACCAATTATGTGCTAAGCATACTGCTGTGGATGACCGTTGTTACGTATAGTTTGTACCGAATGTAGAGGACGTATATCATCAAGACTATGTTAAGGCACCTAATGAAGGCTCAAGTGACATGTGCCAAGCGGAGCCACGTGTGGGGAAGTGAATGAAAACGATTTTATAGTTTGGGATGGAAAGTGAAGTTTTCTGTATGTGTGATAGTGAGAAAATGTATGAGTTAGTGAAAGAAAAAGTGGATGAGTAAGTAAGAGAGTTTATAAAATGTAATAAATTCCTAAATCGACTCTTCCAGCTGCAGGCTTCACAGGAACTCATCTGCGAATTCAAGGTTATTCTGCCGAGTAAATATTTAACTCAAAATTCACGACACAAATCGATTTGACATTTCTTTGGACTTTGTTTGCAATACATATCATGATATTTTTGATACATCGCAAATTAAGTTTTAGAACCACCAACATATTTGCAACTTGCACCGAAGAGCCAACTATGCGGAATAACCCAGTATGTGGCCAGGTCATCCTATTCTTCTTTTGACTTGACTTTGACTTCTTCTTGACTTCATCAAGTTTGATATGTCACAAGATAGGTCTCAAGACCACCAATATAATGGCTACTTCCTCTGGGGAACAGGGTATCCAAAACAATCTGGCATGTTATCAAGTCATCCAGGAACCTTTGAATTACCCTTCTTTAGCCTTGATTTGTGAATTTATGAAGTTTGATGTTGCTAGCTAGGTTTTAAAACCGACAGTTTAGAGGCCATTTCCCCAGAAAACCGGGAATTCAGAACAATTCGACATGTGGTCAAGTCATTCAAATACATTTGAACCACCTGTAGACCTAATTTGCAAATTCATGAAAATTGATATGTCGCAAGCCAGGTTTCAGATTCACCAAGTGGCCATTATCTTCCACCAGTGAACCGGTATTCGGACCAACCCAGCATATGGCCAAGTCATCAAAAAATGGTCGAACTATTTTTATTTGGACTTGGTTTGCTAAATCATGATGTTGATTTGTCGCAAGCCATGGACTCGAAATTAAAGTAATTACTGATTCTTCAAGTGGGATTATTTCAGTACTCCTCGTAATAAATCCAAAATTACGGTGAATTTCTAATCGATGAAGGCGGTTCATAAAAATTGAAAATAAAATGTGATTGACCCAGAAATTTCAACTGAAATTTATTGAAAAACCGATGGGAAATAATATTATTAGATTGAAAATTTCAATCAAATTAGACGTCAGACTCGCATGAATGACGAATGCATCCCGATAACACATAAAACGGGTTGTGTTCCACATATGATGTAAAGCCAACGTAAGAAGATGTTCAAAACGATTTTCACAAACACCAGCTAATTCAAAACTCACAACTGATTTTTTTTAAGGGGCCCAAATAGCCGTAGCGGTAAAGGCGTAGCTATTCAGCAAGACCAAGCTGAGGGTCGTGGGTTCGAATCCCACCGGTCGAGGATCTTTTCGGGTTGGAAATTTTCTCGACTTCCCAGGGCATAGAGTATCTTCGTACCTGCCACACGATATACGCATGTAAAAATGGTCATTGGCATAGTAAGCTCTCAGTTAATAACTGTGGAAGTGCTCATAAGAACACTAAGCTGAAAAGCAGGCTCTGTCCCAGTGGGGACGTAACGCCAGAAAAGAAGAAGAAGAACTTAATATTTTGAATTTTAGATTTTCGCAACATTGATTGAGCATATTAAAAAAAAAAACTCGATTTAATCGATCTTGAATCGGAAAGTTTCAATCAAATGTCTCATACAAAAGTCCTATTTTTCATTTTTGGTGGTTTGAATCACCAAAAAAAAATGATACTTTGGGGGTTATCCAAGAGAGATGTTAGGTTAATATTGGTTTCGTTGCTAAAGTTGTTAAAAATGTAACATATGCAGACCTGAACTTCCGGTATGAAAAACTCACTCGCATCCCAACGATGATTGTGAAAACCGCATTTCGTAAACGTTTTTCTTTCTGAGCAACACTCGATTGAGAATAGAAGGTCTGTTCAAGCTTTGAGAGTTTACTATTATTTTTCGAACGCACCTTTTGAAGTGCTTAAGTCTTTTCTCGAGATTTTTAGTAATAGGCAGCTTTATAAAAAGTAATATATATTTCTGCTTCTATGTTCAGCTGAAAACGGTAGTAAAACGAGTACTGTCAGTCCAATGGATTTCGTACACATGGACATGAAAAAGAAGGTGATTAAAAACGTGATTCTCCCGGCGATGGATCCTGCTGTGCACTTCTTCCGATCATTCAAAATCATGCCTCGGGCGCAAAATGCCCACGCCTACGTAAATGGTGCATTCCTCATAAAAACAAGTGCCAACTTGGATAGCGTGGAACTGGCTCGAATTTGTTTTGGCGGAATCAATCCTGACGTAAGTTTATAGTTAAATATTATGGTATTAGATTGTGCGTATCAAGCTGCTTTCTTCTTAGTTCACCCATGCCGTGAATACCGAAAAGTTGTTGGTAGGCAAAAATCTGTTCATCAATGATACAATCCAAGCTGCCATCAACACCTTAACTACCGAACTGGACCCGGATTGGATTTTACCAGATGCTTCAGTAGAATATCGGAAGAATCTAGCTATTTCCTTGTTTTACAAATTCACACTCGCAATCATACCTGAAGGTCAATACAGTCTTAAACCGGAGTACAAATCTGGTGGAACTCTCATGGAGCGCCCACTTTCATCGGGAAAACAGACCTTCGATACCATCGAAAAAAATTGGCCGTTAACCAAGAACATTCCCAAGATTGAGGCTTTGGCTCAAACTGCTGGAGAAGCGAAGTATGCCAATGACCTTACACCGCAACCTGGTGAGCTCTACGCTGCGTTCGTTTTGGCTACACAAGCTCACTCTAGAATCGCTAAAATGGATGCATCTGATGCTCTGGTATGTATTGTGTCTTGAATAATAACACCAAATTGTAAATTAATTGTTCTATATTTCAGAAAATGCCCGGCGTTGTAGCTTTCTTTGCTGCAAAGGATATTCCTGGGATCAATAATTATATGCCAGCTGGACTAGGCAATCAAGATGTTGAAGAAATCCTGTGCAGTGGAGATGTTCAATTCCACAGTCAACCATCAGGTATCATAGTAGCAGAAACGTTCAACCAAGCCCAGAAGGCAGCCAAGGCCGTTGTTATAACATACGAGAAGAAAAGTAATCGGCCACTGTATCCGACTCTGAAGTCGGTCATGGACGTTGACGCTCGGGATCGTTTCTATGACATGTCTTTCGACAAGAAAGGAAAAGGATATAGAGTAGCTCAGGCAGCAACGGCTACCAAAAATATCAAGGGACGTTTCGAACTAGCCGGACAATACCACTACACAATGGAAACGCAAACGTGTGTTTGTGTTCCGATTGAGGATGGTATGGATGTTTACAGTTCCACACAATGGATGGATTTGACGCAAGTGGCGATCGCTGAATCAATTAAAGTTCCTCAAAACAGTCTCAATATGTACGTTCGTCGCTTAGGTGGAGGATATGGCGCCAAAATTTCCAGAGCAACGCATATCGCTTGTGCTTGTGCTCTGGCTGCTCATTCATTGCAGAGACCCGTACGGTTTGTTCTTCCAATCGAAACCAATATGTCCGCTATTGGCAAACGCTATGGTTGTATCAGTGATTATGACGTAGATGTAGAGAAAAACGGTAAAATTACAAAGATGAACAACCACTATGTACAGGACTATGGAGTATCGTTGAACGAATCGGTACAAAGTGCCACTACCGAGTTCTTCAAAAACTGCTACGATGCAAAGACATGGAAAATTGTTGGCAAAGCTGTGAAGACAGATGCCCCCAGCAACACGTGGTGTCGAGCACCAGGAACAACTGAAGGAGTCGCAATGATCGAAAACATTATGGAGCATATCGCGCACGAAACCGGACAGGATCCCTTGGAAGTTCGTATGGCAAACATGGCTGCTGATAATAAGATGAAAACATTGATGCCACAGTTTAGAAGTGACGTAAAGTACGATGACCGTAAACGTGCTATTGACGAGTTCAACGCTAACAACCGTTGGAAGAAACGTGGAATCGCCGTAGTACCAATGCAGTATTGGTTGGACTATTTTGGGCAGTTGAACGCTATTGTATCAGTTTATGCTGGAGATGGCACAGTGTCGGTCACTCATGGTGGTATCGAAATGGGACAGGGTATGAATACAAAGGTAGCACAAGTTACAGCGTATGTCTTGGGAATTCCACTGGAAAAGGTTTGTGTAAAACCGTCTACGAGTATGACATCGCCAAACGCAATAGTTACGGGTGGCAGCATGACCAGTGAGGCTGTTTGCTTCGTAAGTTTAGTAAAAGAATAATAAACTTCATTATTTATGTATGGCCTTTTTTACTTTCAGGCGGTCAAAAAAGCTTGTGAGACGCTGTTGCAACGTATGAAACCGGTTCGCGATGAAAATCCTGGTGCTCCATGGGAGATGATTGCTAAGCTATCTTACGTAAAGAACATCGATTTATGCTCGGAAGCTCAATACAAAGCCCAGGATATTAAAGCTTATTACATCTGGGGTCTCAGTTGTGCTGAAGTGGAGGCTGACATCCTCACTGGAAACGTACAAGTTACGCGGGTAGATATTCTGGAGGACACGGGAGAAAGTATCAGCCCCGGTATCGACGTGGGCCAAATCGAAGGTGCTTTTGTGATGGGCATAGGATATTATTTGACCGAGGCGCTCGTCTACGATAACGAATCCGGTGCTCTCCTAACGAATCGCACGTGGACTTACAAGCCACCAGGTGCTAAAGATATTCCCATTGATTTTCGCGTCAACTTCCTACGCAGTAGTGCAAATCCGGCTGGAGTTCTGCGGTCCAAAGCAACCGGTGAACCAGCTCTGAATATGACAATCGTGGTTCTATTTGCTTTGCGGTACGCCTTACGCTCTGCACGGAAAGACGCTGGATTACCAGATAACTGGATTCCGATGGGAACTCCCACAACTCCAGATCAGGTTTATATGTTGGCGGGAAATACTACCGAGCAGTACATGTTAAATTAGGCAATCATGTGATGTTTTATACAATGTTTCAAATATTGGTGCTGGAATATAAGTATTTATGGTCAATAAATATAAAATACTGTTATGATTCATTTTTTATTTCTTCCTTCTTTATTTCTAAGTGTTCTGAAACGAAATATGCAAACTTCTAAAGCATTCATATATTTTGGCGTTCTTTCGGCCTTTGCACACTTAGATGGTAGTGAAAACGATTGTACCTTAATGTCCGACGGGTTCCGTTGGTGTTAAACCTTCTTCAAGGCATTAAAGGCTCGTTTATTTGTGAAGGACAAAAAAACGAGCCTTTAATCCTTCGCCGAAGGTTTAATCAAAGTGTGTATTAAAAATAATTATCCGTAATCACAAATAAAAATTGATTCACTGTACCTAATATCCGGTGAGCCCTAATATCTTGAGCATAGGTAGTTTTATCGTTTTTTTATCAACAATAAAATATTAGTTTATTTTATTCCAAAATTTATTATCGTAAATCAAAACAAAAACCGTGTTGATTTCGTTCCGTTGAATACCACAGCGTTACAAATACGACATTTTTGCGTGTCTCAAGGATCAAATGTTGTATCTCTAGTAGATTTTTTTTTAAAGACGCTACAGTTAATGCTTCCAGTGGGCTATTTGCCCTTTGAAGTAAGCACCACACTAGACAACGGACTAGCATGCAACGCCCAGTGGCACAGTCGGAAAACATTCCTCTCGAAAAGTTTTACGTCCTGAGACGGGAATCGAACCCACACTCCTTAGCACGATGCGGCACACTAACCGCACGGCTACGAAGCCCACTATTTGGGGTCGCTAAACCTGATGCCGTTTTCAGAAATGTTCTAGCACCTCACAATTTTGAGCAATAGATCACCAAAGTTGGATGAAACACTGGTTTCATTGATGTTTACATGAAATTTAAGGTATGATTTATCAAACTTTTTTTGCGATCTACTCCACCAACCATGCAGAATAGGACTTTAACTTTCATTTTTGATCTGATGTGGTTGATACTTACTTGATACTTGATGGGCTACAATCCGCTACGTTGAATCTACGCCGAATGGATAATTCTTCTCCACTGGGCTCGGTCCTGAGCCAATCGCTTCCAGTCGCCCTGAACGTTAAGTGCCCTTAAGTCCTCTTCAACTGCAAAAAGCCAACGTGTGCGCGGCCTACCACGAAGCCGACGGCCTCGTCCGGGTTCTCTACTGAATATTATTTTTGCTTGTCGTTCTTCCGGCATTCGTACCACGTGACCAGCCCAACGCAGCCTGCCGTGTTTTATGAGCTTGATAATATCCACTTCTTTATATACTTGGTACAACTCATGATTCATGCGACGCCGCCAGATGCCATTTTCTTGTTTACCGCCGAGTATTGTTCGCAGCACTTTACGCTCAAAAACTCCAAACGCTTTCCGGTCGACCTCTTTTAACGTCCAGGATTCATGGCCGTATAGGGCAGCCGGAAGGATAAGAGTCTTATATAGCGCGAATTTTGTTTTCGTCTGCAGGCTACGGGACTGAAGCTGGTTACGGAGCCCGTAAAAAGCCCTATTCGCAGCTGCAAGACGCCTTTTCACCTCGCGGGTAACATCATTATCGCAAGTCACTAAAGTACCAAGGTACACAAATTCTTCCACTACTTCAAATTTCTCACCACCTAGCACCACTTCACTACCAACGTCACGATTGGAACCACGCTGTCTACCAGCGATCATGTACTTAGTTTTGCTGGTGTTGACGGTAAGTCCAATCCTCGCTGTCTCCCTTTGAAAAGGCACGAATGCCTCTTCTACGGCTCGACGATCAATTCCAATTATATCGATATCGTCCGCAAAACCCAGGAGCATATGCGACCGGGTGACGATGGTACCACTTCTTTGCACGCCCGCTCTCCTTATAGCTCCTTCGAGAGCAATGTTGAACAAAAGATTCGAAAGCGCATCTCCTTGCTTCAATCCATCTAAGGTTACGAAGGAGGTTGAAGTCTCATCCGCAACCCGCACACTTGATTTCGATCCATCCAACGTTGCACGAATCACTCTAATCAGTTTCGCCGGAAAACCGTGTTCTACCATTATCTGCCATAACTCATTTCTCTTTACTGAATCGTACGCCGCCTTGAAATCAATGAACAGATGATGTGTCTGCAAGTTGTATTCCCGGAACTTATCAAGGATTTGTCGCAAGGTAAACATTTGATCCGTCGTTGATAATGATGTGGTTGATATTGATTGATAAAATCGAGATTAAATCGATTTCTTCAACATTGTCTTCATACAAAATTCTTCGTTTCTCTCATATGGCAAAATACAATACATTTCCAAATAATCAAAATATACGTTTCAAGCATCATAAATTCTGTTGAGATACACATGAAGATTGAATTCTGTGGCAAATTAATCGAATAAACTGCCATACAAGCTGGTAACTTGCATGCAAGTTGACTGAAATAATAAAATTTTACATTTTCAACAGCCAATTTCTCAAAACTAGACATGCTATGATATTTATGAAAACGGCAATGGATTCAGCAACCCTTATTTAAGTAAATAACGGTATTTTTGTGATTGATACAAAATCGTGTTACGCAGTGTCAGCAATTTGAAAATTATCGTCAGCTTTAAGGTGAAGATAAATCGAAGCCAAACCTCAAATTATCAAGAGCACGAATCTGGAGAACCAAATATCCATTTAAACTGAAAACTTTATCGATTGGTTAGTCGCTGGTGGTGACCAATCGATTATGTTTTCAGCTCAAACGGGTGTATGGTTCTTCAGATTTGTGCTCTTGAAAATTTAAGGTTTGGCTTCGATTCATCTGCACCTTAAACTAAAATTGGTTTGAAAGCAACAAAACGTCAAACTCCTGGGATTCTTACGAGAATGGCTCTGGATGCTATCAGGTATCAGGTATCAGATCTACGGCTCAGGCGGCACGTTCCCCTACAACTGGGAGATTTGTGCCTCGCACTTCATTGCCAATCATCACTTACCCGAGAGGAAATTAAGAATGAAGAATAAGAGATAGATTTTAAGTTAGGAGAACAGAAGGTAAGAGAGGATATATTTCACACAAGCACCCCGCATGGGATGCTCATGCGAATCACTTTTTCAGCACCTCTAAAAGGGATACTGAAAGCAGATGCACATAATAAAATCTCAACATCCGTCATAAAAACCCATCTAATACTAGTGGATTGTATAAAAAGACGTTGAGTAAGAGAACATTTCTTAATGCTCTTGCATGCTTATGAGCTTATTTCTTCGATGAAGAGCGAACAAATATTTTCTGGAAACCATAGTTTAACATAAAATTTTGTTGCTTCAGAAGTTTGAGAGAGTTGTCCCTTATGCTGCAGTAAAGCAGACGGTTACCCTTCTCTGTTGGATTGATTTTGTTAACCCTCCAGGAATCCACCTGCATGGAAGGGTTTTGAAAACACAATCTGTTCAAAATATCATTTTGACTCAAATCTTCGTTAGCATTTCAAGGAATACCCAAACAAACGCTATTTTGGTGAAGATCAAAGGGTTCTACAATGAATTTAAACTCATCGGCCGCTTTCTCATTGATAACCATCAACTTTTGCTCCAACCAGTCATGGCTTTCCTGGTTTTCAGGTGAAAACCAGATTCTGCCAAACCTGAGAACAAAGCCATAAAATGAAGGTATAAATGAGTTTGGCGGCGTCTGGTAAAGAAGGACGTTCAAGTCCCTTAACAGTTCGTCCTTCAATGCGTTATCAAACAAGCCTTTTTTAAGTCTTACTTGTAAACGCATAGAAGGTCGAATATTATTTGGCTCTGCAACAGAGACAAGTTTATTGCCAGAAGAAGCTACCTTGCGGTTATGCTTCTTTCGCTGGTTTTTAAGGTAATTTTTACCTTTACCATAGCCTGGATTTTTAGTTGACACACACGATTGTGCTTGGTAAATCATTTCCGGCTTCCTGAGTTTCTCCAATTGCATGTCCAGTAGATGCCTTTGGTGAAACTCTGCTGTCCAGAAATACCAATAGTACCATCGCGTTGATCAGCCATGATGACGAGGCGGTTGAAGGTATGGAAGAATGGCTCTGGATGCTAACGAAAATCCTTTTGAAGTTCTACTGAAGTTCCCTTAAATCCTTAAAATACTTCTGGGCTTTTCCGAAATAGGAATGCTTCCTGTATATCTTTGAAGGATTGTATCGGAAATTATTTTGGAGGTTTTCCTTGGATTCTACCGTGAATTGTCTGGTATTCTTCCGGAAATACCATTAGGATTCTTCAGACTATAATTCGAGGACTCCTCCGAATATCATTCTAGAATGCTTCTGAAAATCCTTCTGGGATATTTTTTTGGATTGTAGAAGGATTTCCGGGAAATTATTTCGGAAGAATCCCTGTAAGATTTTCTCAGGGTTTTTGAAAGAATTTGCCGGAATAATTCCAAAGCGATGACCAGAAGAACTCCAGTATACGGAAGAATTTCGAACAGAATTTCCAGAATTTATGAAATGAGTAACTTTTATATGAGTGTAAGAAAGATTTCCATGGTATTTTTTAAAAGTCCCAGAGGGCAGGATTTCCATTTGAATTCAAGATGGATTTTCTGAAGATTCCACCAAGAATATCAGGAAATTTCCAAAGAAATTAACTAATAATCACAAAAAAACAAGAAAATTCCCCGAAGAATCATAGAGAAATTATATCAGAATATCAGAATTCCAAACGGATATTCAAAATTTTCCCAAAAAGATTTCTGGAACAAGCAGGATTTCCATTAGAATTGAATTAAAATTTCTTAAAAAAGACCAGGAAGATTTCCAAACAATTTCTGAGGGGTTTTGGTAGAATTTCTGAGAAAATTCTTGAAAACTTCGGATGTATTTCCATAAAAATAGATTCGGAGTATTTCAACAGGATTTCCGGAAATATTTCATAGGGATTTCCAAAAGAATTCCAAGAATTTGAACGGAATAATCTGACAGTCTGGGGGCCCAGATAGCCGTAGCGGTAAACGCGCAGCTATTGAGCAAGACCAAGCTGAAGGTCGTGGGTTCGAATCCCACCAGTCGAGGATCTTTTCGGGTTGGAAATTTTCTCGACTTCCCAGGGCATAGAGTATCTTCGTACCTGCCACACGATATACGCATGCAAAAATGGTCATTGGCATAGTAAGCTCTCAGTTAATAACTGTGGAAGTGCTCATAAGAACACTAAGCTGAGAAGCAGGCTTTGTCCCAGTGGGGACGTAATGCCAGAAAGAAGAAGAAGAATCTGACAGTCAAAAAGTTTTTTTCTATAGTTTCAGATGAATTTCAGGGAAAATTCCAGAAGAATCGGTTCAATCCTGAGAGAATCTAATTCCAGGGAATTCACGAAAAAACGATTGATGGATTTCTAGATAAATTTCAGAGGGTTTAATATAATAATTTCAGCTGGACTTCCACAATAAATCTTGAGAGATTTTTGTAAGAAACCCCGAAAAATGTCTCGCACAATTTGTGATCTTGCCATAAAAGCCATTACCAAGTGTGTGATTTGTTGTTACTGAGCAAACGAATGGATTTACATTTTATTTAACAATGCTACTTTGAAGAGGAAATCCTCCTCTATTTCACAGTGGTACTAGTTTTTATCTTGGTTCTTGAATTTGCTTAAAACCAACGAGCAACACACTCGATTACCAATGACTTTTAGGGCGAGATCATAAATTAAGCGAGATTTCTGGAAAAATCTTCAAAGGATATTCCGAAGAATCCCAGTTTTTTTTTAAAGAACTCCATCCCTCTGGAAAGCAATCATTGAAACATTTTCCGCAGAAATCCAGGAAAAATTTTACGGAAGAAACGCGGAAGAATTTTCATATAAATCCAAGAGGTTTTTTCGGGATAATCCAAGAGAAAGTCCCAGGAAGATTTTCGGAAGAATCAGAGATTACTTACTTACTTATTTGGCTATACATCAATTATCTTGATAAAGCCTCGCCAACAATAATTCGCCAATTCACTCGGTTCATGGCCGCTTCTCTCCATCCTCGACTGTGACCCACGCTCTCCAAGTCCTGGTGCACCTGGTCAATCCACCTAGCTCGCTGCGCTCCACGCCTTCTTGTTCCGACCGGATTCGTAGCGAACACCATCTTTACAGGGTTGTTGTCCGGCATTCTTGCAACATGCCCTGCCCAGCGTATCCTTCCAGCTTTAGCTACCTTCACGATACTGGGTTCGCCATAGAGTTGAGCGCGCTCGTGGTTCATCCTTCGCCGCCACACGCCATTCTCCTGTACGCCGCCGAAGATCGTCCTTAGCACCCGACGTTCGAAAACCCCAAGAGCTTGCAAGTCCTCCTCGAGCATAGTCCACGCATCATGCCCATAGAGGACTACCGGTCTTATGAGCGTTTTGTACATCGTGCATTTAGTGCGGGGGTGAATCTTTCTTGACCGCAGTTTCTTCTGGAGCCCATAGTAGGCACGACTTCCGCTGATGATGCGCCTTCGTATTTCCCGACTAACATTGTTGTCAGCCGTCAACAAGGATCCGAGGTAGACGAACTCGTCCACCACCTCGAAGGTATTTCCGTCTATCGTAACACTGCTTCCTAGGCGGGTCCTGTCGCGCTCAGTTCCGCCAACCAGCATGTACTTTGTGTTCGATGCATTCACCATTAGCCCGGCTCTTGTTGCTTCGCGTTTTAGGTGGGTGAACAAATCTGCCACCGTTTCAAATTTTCTCCCAATAATATCCATGTCGTCCGCGAAGCAAACAAATTGTCCGGATCTCGTGAAAATCGTGCCTCGGCTGTTAAGTCCGGCTCTCCGCATAACACCTTCAAGTGCAATATTGAACAACAGGCACGAAAGTCTATCACCCTGTCGTAGTCCCCGCCGAGACTCGAACGAACTGGAGTGTTCGCCCGAGATCTTCACGCAGTTTTGCACGCCGTCCATCGTTGCTCTGATCAATCTTGTGAGCTTCCCGGGAAAGCTGTTCTCGGAGAATCAGAGATACAATTATAATAGTTTCAGGAGGATTCCCGAAAGAAACTAAGAGAAATTTCCGAGAGATTTTTGGAAGAATCCCAGAAGGGGTTTTCGAAGAATCCAACAGGGATTCTCGAAATGGATATTCTCTGAAAGGTTTTCTGTATTATCATAAAGAAATTGCAAGAAGAATCCCAGCGTTTCTGGAATAATCAAAGATGACTTTTGGACAAAACATTTCGAGATAGGTTCATGAAATAACTACAGAGGGATTTCCTGATTAATATCAGAAAGATTTCGTTTGAAGTATTCAATGAAAATTACCGGAAGAACTTCAGAAAGGTTATTGGGATAATATCAGAGAAATTTACGAAAGAATTGATGAGAGATTCCAGGAAGAATCTCAGTGAGATTTTTTGAAGAATCCCAGAAGGATTTTCAGAAGAATATCAGAAAGCTGTGGAATTTCTTGAAGAATTATAAAGTGGTTCAATTTACAATTATCAGGCTTTGGAAAATTTAACGATCATTGACACACGAGCCATAATTTCAGCCCATTTATCCGCCTACATTCATACCACACGCATGACACTTATCGTTCGTGGAAGATAATGAGTCATGAACGCAAACAAGACAGACACACACCACCCATTGTTTGGTGCCGATCACTGTGTGTCAACACTTGTAACATTCGCTGAACAACTCTCATTCTGATCAAGAGGCGAATTTTGTTTTCTGTGCTATGTTTGCAACCCAAGGGGTGTTCAATGGTCCAATAGATTATAATTCGATTGTTAAAGGCTGCATTATCAGTAAATATGAAAGATATTACCAATTTTAAGCAAAACAGAAATCACCTGAATGACTCGATACTGTTGCAGTCTGTGAGAGTTGCTGCTCGCGAACGCTCTCGTGCCACGTACCAAACGAGAGAGTGAATGCTAACATTCATAGGGCTCTCCGAATGCGATGTGCCACGAACTGTTATGGTTCGCGAACTGTAACACTCTCCGAATGTGGTTCGATCGGCTAATTCTGATCGAAATCCAAACACTGACTATTATAGATGAACTTCTGGAAGAAACCCAGAATATATGAAAAAAAATAGAAAATAGTCATAAATTCATAAACTTTAGTTATCCGGTGACAATTTCTTTTCAAATTTATTTTTTTTCGTGCATGCACACGAGAAATGCATCTGGCCATGGTGCAATAAGGGTTTATTCACAAATTTCATAACGCCAAAAATGGCCATTTTCGACACCCACCTACCCCCTCGTAACGCTTTTTGTATGAACATTTTATAAATTTTGTATGAGCAGTAACAGCACGAAGACACCCACCCACCCCCTTCAGCGTTATGAAATTTGTGAATGGGCCCTAAACGCGCTACATTCGATGAATTCTATGCAACAAAAATTGTCGGCGCCATGCATCAAATTCACTCATCAAATCCATTTTGGTGAATATAACAACACAGCTAAGGTTAATCCGGGGTATATGTAACCTTCAAGAATAGCCTATTTGTGGTAGGATATTCAACGGTTATTCTTCTTGAAAGTTAGAACCATAATGATAAAAAATGTTTTAAACACTAAAGATACGCGTATTTCGACCTCAACTGTAGGGATGTCTACAGTACTAGACTTGACTTTAATACAATCTTTACTCTCAATTTTACTGAAACCATAATAACAACTAGACTGAAGTATACTTTAGAATTCGTCCAACAACTTTGCCGAAAATAGCAAAATGCTACATGAAAGCTAATCAAACGTTATTAAAATGTTTCTCAATGTGAACATTAGCTTCTTCTTCTTTCTGGCGTTATGTCCCAACTGGGACAGAGCCTGCTTCTCAGCTTAGTGTTCTTATGAGCACTTCCACAGTTATTAACTGAGAGCTTTCTGTGCCAATTGACCATTTTTGCATGTGTATATCGTGTGACAGGTACGAAGATACTCTATGCCCTGGGAAGTCGAGAAAATTTCCTCTACGAAAAGATCCTCGACCGGTGGGATTCGAACCCACGACCCTCAGCTTGGTCTTGCTGAATAGCTGCGCGTTTACCGCTACGGCTATCTGGGCCCCACCGTGAACATAAGCTATGAATAATCAATATGTTGGTCTTTCTTGTCATCATCTTCTTTTAGACGTTACATCTCAAACAGGACAGCGAATACTTCTCAACTTTTTTGCATTCGTATATCGTATGGCTTATACGAAGATACACTATACTCCTCTATGCTATTCACGATCACATTTGATTTTGCTGAATTACTGCGCGTACGACGCTATGGATATCTGGGCCCCATTTTTTCATCAGTTCAATCATACACAACGTTTGGAGGATTATAACTTTCTTCAGGTAATTTAGCACCTTACTTCAGGTTACTTTCAAGTGATTTTCGGGTTCGGGAGGAAAATTTGAGAATCTGATATTGGAATGCCGAGTACAGAAATAAAAACCTACAAAACTCGCCAATCAAATAAAGAAGGGTGCATATCAGGAAGGGAAGGAATGTTAGTGTGATATCCATTGTTACTGAAGACCGAGTATACCTCTGCATCTTCATGGTTGTCACGAGAAGGAGTTTTTGTTAATGAGAAGGATTCAGAAGCTACACTATCTGGATTCACCTTGGTAAGTGATGCGATTCGTGTAACCTCAATTTAAAAAGTTATCCATTTACGTAGTCTTCTTATATTTTGCACTTCTGCACTAAAATTTGTCGACACCTTCAGTGACAAATCATTCAAAGAGTTTGTTGCGTTTGGTAAGTGATTCGATTCATGGAACATGAAACGAAATAATCTTCTATTAGTCTATGGAAAAAAACGTCGACACTTCGTGAGTCCAACTTTTCAAAGTTGGTTTTTGTAATTAAAAATAGAAGTAAATTTATATGTATGATAAAAATATGAATCATAGTACGCCGACACTTGAAGTGTCGAACCAATCATTATAAAATGAACAAATAAATAAATGCAACATTCATTCCGTTTTTACCATAAAGATGTGAAATAGAAACATGAAAAGAGCTCACCAATTGATGATCCATCGTTGACAGGGCAGCTCCAAAGCACTTCAATTTGGTCATCAACACGCTTAAAGCATACGGGCTAAATGAATAACGAGTAAACTTGCTTCACGCACTGCCCAGCAAGACCAGCGAAAACAGAAAAAACACTTCTCGGCCGACGCAAAAACGCACGAAAACGAAAACTTCTCGACCGACGCGAAAACGAACCATCCTGCTTGGGCTTCACAAAGTACTACCTGTAAATATTTAAAATACCTACCTTTCCGTTATTAAAGTAGAGAGTGTATTTTTTTTTTTCCTTTTCAAGAGAATTGCTCTGTGAGCTTCCGAAAAATGGTTGACCAAATAGTTGATAACCACTATTACCGCTCAATGGTGTGGGTGCCCTAGTGCAGATGTAGTTGTGAAACTCAAACTCAGAGTAAAATAATATGCACTGCACTCTGTCTCGAAAATCACCAACAATCCGGGTAAAAAAAAAACAAATTAGGTGATATTACAATATGCATTTTGATGGGACTGGAAAGCGTGTGCAAGTTTCGTTGAGGAAAACAAAAATAAACTGTGTATGATGAGCGTATGCGAGTGTTCGTGTGGTCAAATATCACTAAGCTCTATGTTTCTTACGATACGCATGGTCATCGACCCCAAAAGAATCCCGACCAACTTGCCCCAGTACCGAACCATTGAGGATTTTTTCAGCTGTCGCAGTGCCCTAATGTGCAAAACAAATTGGCAAGCCAAGTATACGAATCAGTTCACCACGATGATCCGGAATTATATGCAGAAGATGGACGTCAATGCCGTCCAGCGCTTTTGTGAGAGAATCGCGACTAAGTTTCGTCGTACGGCTGATCAAGGTTCCTTTTTCAATATGCATTGAGGTTTTTGAAGAATGTTCATTATTATGTTTATGTTAAAAAATACTGAATTCATTGAAAACATAAACATAGTTTTTTTTTTGTATATGGCTGAACAAATTCTCATTTTTCATTGAACACCCGTTAGACCACTGTTTCTCATCCTTAGTAACGTCGAAAAAAGACTCGCTGTGAGGTGTTCACTTCAGCGTGCTATTTACACGATCGATCGATCCGCGGACCCCATATTGAGAAACGTGACGTAAGACGAAAATGTTTGTGCTCATTTTTTACCACTTGGTCGAGACCCAAAAAATGCCTTGATCTAAAAAAATGACCACGATTACCCACCCTACTGGAACAAATATATGTGTTAGACTAATTCTAAAAGCAATTCCGGAACGATTAGCACAATTGGAAACATATGAAGAAACATCAGATTTTTTCAATTTTCTTGGCAGCCTACCTACTTTAGACGAGTTTTCAATCCGTATTCGTAGAGTAGGTTTAAATTCTTGATCCAATTTTACGCAATTTAGAATTAAAAATATAGATTATACGAATTTTATAATGTACTCTAATAAAGAACTTTATTATGTCACTCTAGTTTTAAAACAACACTATAAAAGGCCTAACTAATACAAACATTTTTTTAGAATACAATTCATGCATAAAATGTTATGTTAAATCTCTGAATATATCTTTTATAATAATTTTATTTTCTGAACTATAGTGAAATATTACTCATCAGTAAAATATTTGAATTTGGGATTGTGCTATGAATTATTTTTTAATCTTATCAGATATTGCTACTTCCATTAAACTAAATTCCAGTAAGCTAATTGAAACATTGTTTTGTAATATTCATTCGTTATTCTGTTTTGCTCTAATTCTACATAACAAAATCGAATAATTGTCGCATCCTTGTGTTAAAACCAAATCCTTATACACATTTACACATGTTTCCATTCTCTTTTTTGCGGCTTGCTTACAGTGCCAATCAAACCGCGTGGTGAAGAACTTCTACGTGAATCTCTATGGGGTTGCCTATTCTGCGAGAAAATTTTGTGATCTACACTGTACACGATAATAGCTGTGCGGGAGAGCAACAATCCACTCACATAAATCATCTGTTGGAAGTAACATTCAGTTGACGGCAGTAAGTTTTCTGTAAATCAATCACTGCGTTCTATTAGAAATATGTCTGTTGATTTCAGATTGAACGGAAAGGATTTCTCCGGTGAGTCTTATCAATTTCAATCATAAAACAAAACAAACCTCAAATATTGGCCCAATTGCAGTGAGCACATCGTCTATTCCCATCGAGACATCATTGAACACATTCATTCGCAACCATGCCCATCTCAGCGGGACCAAGTTCATGTGCTTGGAAGGCGGTTGTGGTGCATGTATAGTAAATGTATCAGGGCCACATCCAGTGAGTGGAGAAATTGTTTCCCATGCTGTTAACTCGGTAAGAAAAGCAATGAAGATGAAAGTGATTTGATTTTTGCAGGTCCCGATCGGAATCATGTAACAAGATTATTACTCATTTTTATCAACAGTGGTTAAAATAACAGATATTCATATAGTTTTGTTATTCAGAAGGCTTTGTATTTAATTGTTTGTAACAGATTTATAACAACATTCAATATATTTCGGAAATTGCATGTGTACACTTGTTGTTAATTACATCTGATGTTTGAACAGTAACATAATTGATCATAATTTTGTTATTTTGGAACAATGTATTTTGGTAAATACATTCTGTAATAATTTTGCTTCTATTATAATAGGATTTGTTAAGTAGATGAAAAACGGAATTTAGTACTATACCATTTAATTCCATTTCAATTTCAATTTCCATAATTTCCATTTAATTCCATCTACTTATAGGTATTCCACTAAACAGCTCCAAGATTTATTATCAGGATTTGTTATATTATTGTTTCATTTTGTGCAAACTGCGTTAGAATTTTCCTTTTTTACTATACTTGCTTTATAACAACTGGTTATATAAAATAATCAGAGGAACATGTTCTGTAATAATCTAGTTTCTTCCGTCTGGTCGGGGTTTCTGTTCTGCAGTGTTTGTTTCCAATATTCGCCTGCCATGGGTTGGATATCGTTACCGTTGAGGGAATCGGCGATGAGCGAACTGATTATCATGCTACGCAAAAAGTGCTCGCGCATTTTAATGGTACACAATGTGGATACTGTTCTCCCGGCATGGTCATGAACATGTACAGTCTGTTGCAGTCTAAAAAGGGAATGGTATCGATGGCTGAGGTCGAAAATGCATTTGGAGGAAATATTTGCCGCTGCACTGGCTATCGACCTATCTTGGACGCATTCAAATCTTTGGCCTGTGACGCTGATCCAAAACTGAAGCAGGCGTTCTTTGATATCGAAGATCTAGGAGAGGCTTATTCGAAAAATAATAATAAGTGTGCTGGAAAATGCCCTGTCGATGAGAAAGTTCATGATCGAAAGTGCATTCAATTAAGCTTCCCAGGAAACAAGGAATGGTATAAAGTATACAGCGTAAGCGATGTGTTCAAAATATTTGAAAAGATCGGATCAAAACCGTATATGCTGATTGGAGGTAACACTGCACATGGTAGGTTGGAAACAAATAATTCACTTGAGTTGTTCACCTCTCTATTAAACTTT
Source organism: Aedes aegypti (assembly GCF_002204515.2). NCBI lineage: Eukaryota > Metazoa > Arthropoda > Insecta > Diptera > Culicidae > Aedes > Aedes aegypti. Next base: position 183,031,433 of record NC_035108.1, on the reverse strand, counting down.
TATGTTACAGGAGTATATCGTAGAAGTGATAACTTGCAAATATTCATCGATGTTACCTCCATTGGTGAGCTACGATCACACAAATTGGAAAGCAATTTGATCATTGGAGCTAACGTTACATTAAATGAATTCATGAGTATACTATCCGACGCCTCGAGTAAAAATCCCAGCTTTAATTATTGTTCCGAACTTATGCACCACATTGATCTGATTGCTAATGTACCAGTTCGAAATACTGGAACGATTGCGGGAAATTTGAGTATAAAACACGAGCATAACGACTTTCCATCTGATCTATATCTGATTCTGGAAACCGTTGGAGCAACAATGAGAATTAGTTAGTAAAAATTGTCTTTGTAAGAAACCGAAACTAAATATAATTGAAATTCTTTTCTAGTGGAATGCAATGGCAACATCATCTGTGTAAAACCATCGGAATTCGTTTGCATGGACTTGAATAAGAAATTGATTTTGAGCGTTATCTTGCCACCTTTGGAACCAAAACGTCACGTGTTCAAGTCTTTCAAAATTATGCCGCGAGCTCAAAATGCTCACGCATACGTGAACGGAGCATTCTTGTTAAAGTTCAGAGAGGATCGCACCGTTGTAGATGCAGCAGCCGTATGCTATGGAGGAATAAACCCTGCCGTGAGTATTCAAAAGAATGTGATATTGATTGATTTGCTTGATTAGAGAAACTTTAAAAAAAAAAGTGATATGTTTTCATATCATTCACAAATATCGTCAATAAGGGTTTTATTGGGTCGTATTCTTCTTTGCATTATATGTCGTCTTAGTCAAATTATTTTTTATACATGCAAATATTTTTTCTTTGGTTCACGTTCAAGTATCCGTCATCGAAATCATATTTATCATAAAAACTAAAAAAAAACAGATTTTTTGTTGAAAACTGTTTATTTTTTAAATTATTTTTATGAGAAAAAATAGTTTACTTTGTTTTGGTTGAAAAATAGAGTATAGTGGAAATATTTGCATGCAATTTCCTTTATGTTGGACGATTTTTTTTTAAATTAATTTTCTCCCTAATCGAATAAATGTGTGTCTAATGTAACTAATGAGTTCAAAAATAGCTACATTAAACGGGTTTCAAGCAACACTTTATATTAACTCGCAAATTGAATCTATAAATACGGGAATAGCCCACATTTACGATGATTTGCATAAGCCAGAACCGGAATCCTCAATTTAGAAAAGGAATTTCAAAATGGGGTTAGACTTTAATTCATGCCATCTACTCGCTTGCAAGACTTTTTCCTTGATGAGTTTCTAAAAAAATTAAAGCATATGTTGGACAAATGTCACTGTAAAATCTAGTCTAAAAACTTAAAAACTCTCTAGAGCATTTCCTGAAAATATAATAGTCAGTTTCTTTGAGTACTAATTGAAAAAACTTTTTAGAGGTTCTGTTTAGAAATTCTTTTCAGAATCAATGGAAGATTTTTTTGAGAAATCTTTTGATAAATTTGTGAGGTAACCTGAAGAAACTTCAAAATTTTTCTTCTGGGCTTAACGGCTTTTACTAAACCCTGAAAAATATCTGATGGAATATAATGATATTCGGAATAAACTCATTGAGCAGTCTATGAAGGATTTTCCCGAGGAGTTCCTGGAGTAACCTTTAAAGAAATTCATTAACGATTTTTATTTGTTTTATGTTCTTTACGTGAACATTGAAATAACTCCTGGAGGATTTCCTGTAAAAAAAGATCTCCTTAGAGCGATTCCTACACAATCGTCCTCTTTTTTCTGGCGTTACGTCCCAGTTAAGACAGAGTTTGCTTCTTAGCTTAGTGTTCTCTCTGATAACAATCTGATGCTGTACAAACGCTTCAATAATTGATTCAAAACAGCCTTTGTTGAACAAAAGCTGTGTGTTGCCATTACGCTTATTGTTCGGCTCCTAAACATACATTTTTAGCAATTTTAATTCACTTGTTTAATTAATTATGATCATGGTTTACGGATAACCAGCCGAGTGGAAGTTTAAAAACTACCGAAAAACTAAACATTACATATACTTTTCAATTGGATCAAATGGACAAATTTCATATGAATTTGTCCATTTAATCCAATTGCAAAGTATATGTAATGTTTAGTTTTTTGGTACATTTTATTCAGCTGAGGCATATTTGAAGCTACCCAAACAGCTGAATTAAGGTTTAACACGTACTTGTACCGAAACTTTTTTCATAACAACGATTCTATGTTTAGAACAGATGGCAAAATAAAATTTTAAATTTATCTGGATCAGGTTCGAGTTTGGTTTGGGCTTGAAAAATTTCGGTTTTGTTCAGGTTTCTTGAGCAAAAAAAAAAGCTTGGAAGCTTGGAAGCGTGGGGAACGATGGATTTACTATTTTTAAAATCTCAGGATTTGTTTGGATTTTTCTCACAAAAAAAATCGGGTTTCAGGTCGGGTTCGGGATTAAACATCGATTTTTTTCGGGTCGGTTCCGGGTTTGAAAAAAAAAATAAGTCGGGTACGGGACGGTATGAATAAAAAATACATGAACGTACAGATTATTCAGTCCTAAATTTGGAATGCTTTCGTGATATAGGCGCAGATCATGTTTATTAGAAAGTATTTCCATGTGACATGGCAGTACAGTATTTGTATAATGGTTGAATACGACTTTCAATAATTTTCAATGAAATAGGATAGCTGAGTTAAAGTGAATATCATATCATTCATTCAGCTTGATATTAAGTATAGATTTTATCGCTGAACCCTTACTTGAGTTCTTTGCCAATGAACCGATGCACGACTTCGCTATTTTGACGTTTGAGTGCCAAATTTACTTGGTTCCATGGTCACACATATAACACGGCACCCCTAAAACGTCAACGAGTGAACGTTTGCATTGGTCCATGGACCGATGCACGAGTTCACTAATTTGACGTTTGAGCGGTGCCGAATTCACTCGTTTCCATGGCTACATAAATAACACGGTATCGCTCAAACGTCAAAAAATGAACTCGTGCATTGGTCCATGGACCTTTGCACGAGTTCACTAATTTGACGTTTGAGCGGTGCCATATTCACTAGTTGCCATGGTCACGTAAATAACACGGCACCGCTTAAACGTCAAATAGTGAACTCGTGCATTGGGCCATAGTGAACTCGTTCACTTATCCATTGATCATTTTTACAATCACAAAGATACTCTATGCCAGGGTTTTCAAACCGGTGGTCCACGGACCCCTAGGGGGGCATGACTACAAGTCAGGGGACCACGAAGCCATTTGAAATAAATTCTAATCTTTGAATGTTTTTGTAAGTATTCAAATACTGTAGAAGAATTTTCAATTTAGTTCAAGTATAATGTCTCGACGTGCACTGCCGTTCTACGCATATTTGTCCCGCGGTCAATAAGGTTTGCATAGAACATGGGACAAGTAGGTGTAGAACGTCAGTATTGTTCGTAAATCTCGAAGGCGTTATTTTCAGTCACGATCTGTTGAGAACCGTGACAAGCTTCGTCTCATAGAAGCCAGCTATATCGACTGTCAAACAGCCTCGTTTCGACGGTACGTTGCTCGCATGGAAACGACTGCAAAGGAAGATCCCTCCGCCTTCTGCACCGTCATACGGAATCGCAAACGTGTGCACAAATTTCCAGCTGAAATGGCTTTCGGAGACACCGTCGCTAGCTCCCCCGAAGGTATTGCTAATTTGTTTGCAGGTCTTCTCGAAAACGTACACTGTGCAAACCCGCCGACGTTCTCGCGGGCAGTCACAGGAATTGTCCCACTTTCGATCTAAACTTCGAGCCTTTTGACTTTGCTCAGCAGGATGTATTATCTGCCTTTCATAAATTGGACACCAATGAAGGCCCTGGTACCGACAATCTTCCACCGTTACTCTTCAAGGAATGTGCCGATTCTTTCCAAATTGCATTGACAATCATTTTCAACAAGTCGCTCCAAAGCAGAACTTTGGAAGACAGCCTCAGTCATCCCGATTTTTAAAAGAGGCTCTACTCGTGGTGTTCAAAATTATCAAGGAATTTCAATTCTGTGCTGCCTGGCGAAAATTTTCGAAGAACTGGTTCATAATGTCCTGTACACTGCATCTCAATCGCTTATATATCAATTCCAACACGGATTTGTTAAAAAACGGTCAACGACAACGAATCTCAATTCGTGATCTTGGAGTAATCATCGATACAAAAGTGCGTTTCAACGAGCATATCTCTGTAATTAATGCTAAGGCGTACGCGGTCCTTGGATTCGTTCTTCGCAGTACAAACGATTTCAATGAAAATTATGCGCTCAAATCGCTGTACTGCTCGTTGGTTCGCAGCATATGTATGGGCACCGCATCACACCACTCGAATCGGTCAGGCTGGAGAAAGTTCAACGGAGTTTTATTCGGTACGCCCTTCGACAGCTGCCTTGGTCAGATCCTGTCAACTTGCCGGATTACCCAGCACGATGTAGGCTCATCAATCTGGAGATGTTGGACGCCAGACGTAACAACCTGCAAAGGCTTTTCGTTTTTGATTTCATCATGGAAAATATCGATTGTCCTGCACTTCTGGAAGACGTTCAGTTCTACGCGCCGCTTCATCAACTGAGGGAACGTGATTTGCTGTAGATTAGGCGCCACAGGACTTCTTACGGACTCAACAATCCGTTGTCTAGATGTTTTCGTGTGTTCAATTGTGTGAATTCATTGTTCGATTCTAATGTGTCTAAGTATTTCTTTAAGAATAGGCTTATGATTTTTTAGCTTAAAAAACAGTCTGTGGAATGTAACAATTCGAGACGGTGACAATAAATAAAACTCAATTACGAACAACTTCTCTACAGACATCATATGTCTAGAACCAACAAGTGAGAAGAAAATATTTGTTTCCTGCAAAATTGTCGATTCGAACCATTGTACAAAAAGGCACAGATGCATGAGCGACTACAGTCAACTGTATATAGCTCGATATTGAGAAAATCCATCACATAAAGTAGATATCGAGTAATATAACACGAGATCAATGCAACTGTGATCAATGTTTATATCAAAAGTGGTTCACAACTGACACAACACTAACCCTTAAATATTTGAAAATTAAAACCTTATTTTGATTGAATAGTCGTAAAGGAAACAATACTGTACTTACATTGCCAAAGTGTGCTTCTTTAAATGTCCCTCTTCCCGAATGACCCGTTTCTCTGTAGTTCAAAAAGAAGCATAAACAATCGGTATTGACAAAATGGTTAACTAGTAAATATAAGAAGCAAACACAAGAAGGAACTAGTTTAACTTTAGTAAGTTAAGTTAACTAGTAAGTACAAGAAGCACCCAGAAGAAGGGCTATTCTATCTTAGTCGATGCTAAAATTGTTAAGAACCGTACCTCTACATAAAGTGGGTAACCAAATTAATAAAAGTGTTATAAAAGTCTCAATTATTTACACTGTTTCATAACACTTCAATTGTACCGATTGAAAGTTTAATTAAAAAATCTCATTGTTCTTGAACAATCTTGTGAAGCATTTAAAAACATGACAGCAACATAAAAACTGTGAAAAGCATTGTATTTCATACATTCAACTACATACGTAGATTGTACTGATATCGGCTTAGTAATCAATTAACTTATTTCAACAGTTCACACACGCAACAGCAACGGAACGCTATCTTGTCGGACAGGACGCTTATGACGACACCACTTTGAATAATGCGCTAACAGTTCTATCGAACGAGCTTCAACCGGATAGTGTTTTACCAGATGCTTCTCCAGAATACCGAAAAGGCTTGGCAGAATCTCTATTTTACAAATTTATTTTGAGCACAGCGTTGGAAAGGTCCATCCCGATTAAAAGAGAACTTGTTTCAGGAGGAACCCCATGGCAACGTCCAGTATCTAGTGGTTCACAGCAATTCGATACGATTCCACAAAATTGGCCTCTAACCAAGAACATCCCGAAAATCGAAGGACTGTCACAAACTTCAGGGAAGTCCCAGTTTGTCAATGATATTCCAGTCATGGCCAATGAATTGTATGCTTGTTTCGTGCTGGCAACAAAAGCTAATGCCAGAATTTTGAACATTGACGCGGATGCGGCATTGAACACTTCTGGGGTGGTAGCTTTCTACTCAGCTAAAGATGTTCCCGGCCAAAATAAAGTAATGCCGTTCAAAGATATTTGTCCAGAAAAAGAGGAAATATTCTGCAGTGACAAAGTGTTGTACCACGGACAACCAATTGGAGTGATAGTCGCTGAAACATTCGAATTAGCAAATAAAGCTGGCAAACAAGTTTCAGTCACCTATGATGTAGCAGAAAAGCCTTCCTACTGTACCATACAGAACATTATTGAGAACAATCAAAATGATCGCATCATCGAGACTGACCATGGTTTCGAAGGACAAAATTATCCTAAATCCGTTGAGGGGCCAAAGAAAATATCCGGTCAATTGGATCTCGGTTTGCAATACCACTATTATATGGAAACTCAAACCTGTATCTGCGTACCAGTTGAAAACGAAATGGATGTATATCCATCTACTCAATGGGTCGACCTTGTTCAGATAGCAATATCCCGAATGCTCAATATTCCCGAAAATCGGCTCAACATCCATGTTCGCCGCGTAGGTGGTTCCTATGGAGGTAAAGCCAGTCGCTCTGCATTTGTAGCGTGTGCTTGCGCTCTTGCTGCTCATCTGTTAAAGAGGCCAGTACGAATGGTATTAACTTTGGAGGAAAATATGGCAGCAATAGGAAAACGCTACGGGTGTTACTCGCAATACGAAGCTAGTTTCTGTAACCAAGGAAAAATTCAAAAACTCCATAACAAAATCATCCATGACTCTGGATCTTCGTACAACGAAACTCCTTTCTACATCAACAATTACTATTCAAATTGTTATACCAACGACAATTTTAAAATAGAGGCGTCTAATGCACGGACAGACATTGCTAGCAATACATGGCTGCGAGCTCCAGGATCAGTGGAAGCTATTGCAATGATCGAAACTATTATGGAGCACGTAGCTCACAAAGTAGGACTAGACGCTTTGGATGTCCGAATGGCGAACATGGCTGAAGGATCTAAGATGATTGAACTTCTTTCGGAATTTCGGAAGGATGTTGGGTATGATGATCGAAAGGCTGAGGTAAACCGTTTCAATGTTCAAAACCGCTGGCGAAAGCGAGGAATCGCCGTCATTCCTATGAAATATCAAATGACATACTTGGGAGCATTGCACGCAATTGTTTCTATCTACCATGGAGACGGAACGGTTTCCATCGCTCACGGTGGAATCGAAATGGGCCAAGGATTGAACACCAAAGCCGTTCAGGTGGCAGCATATGTATTGGGAATCCCAATGGAGATGATAAGCATAAAATCAACGAACAATTTGGTGTCGCCGAATGCTGTTTGTACTCAGGCCAGTTACACTAGCGAAGCAGTCGGATATGTAAGTGTCGCTAATTATATTGAATTTGATGGTATCTTATACTTTTGGTTTTTCTCCACAGGCAATTAAAAAAGCATGTGAAATACTACTGGATAGAATTCGTCCAATTAAGGACAAAAACAAAGACGCATCCTGGGTCTTCGTAATAGAACAATCCTACCGAGAAAATATAAATCTCAGTGCATCATACATGTACAAAGAATCAGAGCTTGAACCGTACATCATTTGGGGACTTAGTTGTGCAGAAGTCGAAATTGATGTCCTTACTGGAAACTTGCAGATAATTCGTGTGGATATCCTTGAGGATACTGGAGAAAGTCTAAGCCCGGGAATTGATGTCGGTCAAATTGAAGGTGCTTTTGTCATGGGGCTGGGATACTTTTTAACGGAAAAAATTGTGTTCGATCCGATCAGCGGAGAGTTATTAACGAATCGTTCATGGAACTATAAGCCTCCGGGAGCCAAAGATATTCCGATTGATTTTAGAGTAAGATTTCTCCGGAATAGCCCCAATCCAGCGGGTGTCCTGCGATCGAAAACTACTGGTGAACCCGCTTCTGTTATGAGTGTAGTGGTCTTGTTTGCCATACGTAATGCGCTAATGTCGGCGAGGAAAGATGCCGGGATTGATGCAGATCAGTTGTGGGTGTCATTGGGAGCGCCTACAACACCGGAAGAGATTTATCTACTTGCAGGAAACTCGATTACGCAATATAAGTTGAATTGATAGAATGAAGTGCAATCTTAACAGTTAATGAACTTCTGTTAAAATGAAATAAAAAATAATTGCTTACATTTCCAACTCTAATCAACGTTATCACATTCAAAAGTATTATTAGTGGTTACATTAGGAAAACGATTCGATTTCAAATCTTGGTAGTAGAAAGAACTTCGTCTTACTTAACATAAGTGAGGTCGGTCATGTAATCCCCATCCCATGGTTTAGTAGAAGGTAACGGAGTGAAAGGCCTCGAAAGAAGAGGCTGGACATAAGATGAATTTAAAACTGACATAATCTGAATATTTGGCAACCGTAAGCCCGCCCCTTTTGGAAGAAAAAAAGGCCGCCTGAAAGAGTCGGAGTCTGAGCAGATGGAACAGCTGTGCCGGTGTCAAGAAACGCGGAAGTTCACCGAAAGCTTACCGCATCCTGTAATAGCATTGTGCCGCGAGCCGAGTTGTGAAAGAATAATTAAAAGGCCTAACCGCAAAGCGGTGTAAGTGACATTTTGACCGGTTTTGAGTTGAATTTACTGTAGAATTCTACTGTTTCCATCCTTTCCAACGGTTATTTACCTTGATTTTTTCATCCAACAGAAAAAAAATACATAATTCGTAATAGATTTCGCTGATTTTTTGGTTCCCATACAATGTGTTATGAATGAAAAATTGCTAAAAAACTTCAAAGTCGATTTCCTCAAAACTAGGTTTTTGTCACTTGCTTCTAACCCTCTTAATTATGGGAGCATCTTACCCAACGATCGTGAGGTAATCGCAAGATGGAAGCAGCACTTCGATAAACACCTGAATGGCGTTGAGAACAATGAGAGCAAAGAAAACGGAGAAAATATCATCTCCAGTACTGTGGACGATGGAAACCAACTAGCTTCCACTATGAGGCGAGGCTAAGGATGTCATTTACCAGCTCACGATAATAAAACTGCTGGTAAAGATGGTATCGGAACTGAACTCATAAAAAAGGGTCCAGAGAGGCACCATTTGTCTGCATAGACTGATAGGCACAATCTGGTAAACCAAACAATTACTGAAGGAGTGGAAAGAAGAGGTAATATGCCCCATCTACAAAATTTAATTGTGAGATCTTCCAAGCAATCACCATCCGAAATGCACCCTAGAAAGTATTTTCCCAGATAATCTTCCGTCGTCTATCACCTGTAGTAAATGAGTTCGTGGGAAGTCACAAAGCCGGCTTCGTTGACGGCAGATCAACAACGGAACAGATCTGGTCTGCACGGCTAATACTCCAAAAATGTCGTGATGACCAAGTCCCAACGCATCACCTTTTAATCGATTTCAAGACGGCGCGACCGCGTGGAGCTATGAAAAATCAAGGACAATGACAACTTTCCCGGGAAGCTCACAAGACTGATAAGTGCAACGATGGAAGGAGTGCAAAATTGTGTGAAGATTTCATCTACTATACCATACCGAACAGACTCATATTCCGAGCACTCGGTTTTTGTATGGCGATTTGGTTGAAATGTTTTGCTGAAATATGTCGTCAAATTACAATTGCTGTCGATTGTAATTCAATTTTAACGTCTTACAATGTATTATATACGTTGGGAGTAGTGATGAGACCAGTACAACTAGCTCAGAAAACTTCATTTGCGAAATTCTTCAATTGAATACGATTTATTCGTGCTGTTCGGAATTTGAATCAAGGTGTTCGGAATATGAGACAGAATGAACACAGTGTTCGGCATTTCAATCAAAATGTTGTTCCATACCTACTCTTACATAATAACAATACTAAGCAAGTTTCAATAAACAACTTTATCTGTTAGGTGTGCAACAGCTAACAGTTAGGCTTTGCAAAGAAATAAGAATTTTCACAAATATCAGCTAAATTATGCCTTTCAGATGCATTTGAAATCACTGTTGGCCATAAGTGTTCGGAATATGAGTTTAAACGGTACCTAGCCTACTGCATTTTCTACTTGGTCGGTGTTGAGTCAGAGTGGTCCAAGTACAAAACTTGTGAAAATTGTTTTTTTTTATGTCATTAAGCCTGATTCGCTGCAGACAAATAATTTCTTGGCCTATTTTGATGCATGGGAAATTCCTGCAACGAATCGATCAAGAAAGCGCTTTTTCTTATCGCAGTACTTAGTTGAAAAGAGATGTCAGTTCAAACGTGAGTCGCTGTTGAAAATTTCTGCAAGGAATCGGCGAGAAATTTCTTTAGCGATTCCTGTTCAGCAGCAAATCAGGCTTTAAGCTAGGTATTAGTAGAAATTTTCTACAGTGAGCCCCATTTGAATTGACATTTCTTTTCAGCTGCATACTGCGATCAAAGAAAAATGCTTTTCTTGAGCATTTCTTGCAATAAATTTCCCACGCATCGAGATAGGCGATGGCTTTTCTGTTGAAGTGCATTACTTCCCATTATTAAATGCAAACTATTTCACTTTGATCAGATTTGATGGATGTTGTATACTGCGAGAGATATTTAACAAATTTACTTTGGATGACAATAAAAATTGATAAAAGTATGCAGGCAGAGTGGACCAATTGCTTTTTACCAAAAAAAAAACGAAAATGATCTGTGCGCTCAGAAATTCCAAAAAATGCAGGACCTTTCAGGTTTTGCTACAGAATGAGTCTTCTTTTCATCCCTCAATAGAATTTCATAAATATTAAATAAATTCAGTGCATCTGATTTTGATTTCTGGACATTTACCATATTTGGATAGATGGCCAAAAATTGCAAACATTCCAGTGCATCCTAGAACCCGTTTTTTCTACAAGTATATTTTGGCCGGTACTCAAGATTTTCACTTGGTCCACTCTGATTAAACGCATTTTTGAATATTCTGGTCTTCATTGCCCTGACCCAACAAAACTTTAGTTTCCAAGCTATCGTAATGCCACTGATTTCAGGATTGAAGATATGGATTATTGAATAATTTACGATACTGATGTCGAAGAATGTTGAAAATCTGTTTATCTTGAAGATATGCACCCAGTTTGACAATGCAAGCCTTGAATGATTGTTGTTTTCCTAGAAATTGTTCAGTCCATCACTGAACGGTGGTCTTTAGTTCATTGTTGGTGATATATTGGCTTTTCAGTCTTGACAAAATTAAAAACTGTTATTTTATTTTGTCCAACGTTTCGGTCCGTTTGGGACCTCAATTGTTACAGTTCTTTCGTCCAGTGTGGTTCGGTAGAACCTGTAACTGTCTGGCGGATCGATATTTCCCGCACGACCGCAGCCAGTTTAGGATGCTTTTTCGGTGGGAAAATCGAACTTAAAGCTGCCCACCGGAATTTAGTACCTGATCCAATATCGATCACCATTGCTTTTACACTGAAAAGCCAATATATCACCAACAAGGAACTACAGTCGAACTACCAACGATACAAGTCTGTAGTTCAGTCAGAGTGGACCAAGTGCACATAGTCCACCAAAAAATCGTTTTATTAGAGGTTTGGATTATGTGTTTTCATGATCTTCATTTCACATTGTATTGTTTGAAAGTAACACAAAGATGTGTAGAATTTTGAATCAAAATCTAAACGAGTTAAAAAATTACAAAGTGTTGGACTTTAAGTCCATTTTTCTCAAAATATGAAAAAATATTTTAATGAAATTTTCACTGTTCTTCAGAAATAACTTGAATTTCAACATATATTTATGAGTGATTTTTTCAATCACGTATTGAAAAGCAGTAACGATTTGACTAATAAGTGATTTTTTTGGTCATTTTATTAAATTGAAATAACTAAACAAATTGAAGGACAAGTATACCATGCAGCAAAGTTGTAGATTTTGACGAGATGGACAAGTTTGCTAAAGCCAGTTGTTGCGTAGGGCAATTAAATTTTGAGATAAATAGTTTTGAATTTTAGTTAAAGAATTTTTTTTCAAGAAAATTTAGTTGAAGCGTTATTACTTTTAAGCTCGCAATTGGAAAAAAAAAACAAAAATATATGTTAAAATTCAAGTTATGTCTGATGTTTTGTAAATATTTCGTTCGAATCGATCCATAAATAACTGAGCTCTAGCTTACCAAAGTTGTTCATTTTGTATGGAAAATTGAAAAAGTTGCAAATTTTTTGTCTAATACCGCAAGTCTGAATACAATGTACAAAATATTATGAAAATTGTTTAGATTTACATGATTGTTCATGTCATAGATGCAAGCATTAAGCATTAGCATTAGCAAGCATTTCGCACAAATTCGTAGGTGGTACAGTCCTAGACCATTGTATGAGGGTTGCCTCTTTCTCATCCGTTACCAAAGTCTGCAATTTGGGACTAACCTCTAACTCTTAGACAACATTGACGCATCCTCCAATAATCGAGAGTTGTCCTGGCCACGTCCTTGGGAAAGCTGAGGAATGGGAAGGATGATTGATTGAACACCTACTTAAGAAAGATGCAGAGAACTCTACGACCTCTCATAGGTGTTACGGGATGTTGTGGAATATTGATGGAAAGGGTAGTGCCATAGGATACGTTCGGTAGACGTTTGGTCGACAAATGGTTAATATTTACGCATTGTAATCATGCGCTTCTGATCAGAACAAACTCATTAAATTCCGTTTGTGAAACTCCTCTGAAATTCGTCGCTGCTCTAATGATGAAGCACTGATCGAAAAATCGACATTGAAACTTCAATTTTTGATTAACCGCTCAACACACGGCGGAAATAAAAAAACGAGTCACGTGAAACGAATTCAGTGCTTCGTTAAAGCCCAAGCAGAAGGTAAAGATGCATCGAAGCTGAGCCTCAAATTTTCAGGAGCACGAGTCTGGAGGGCCGGACAGCGGATCGGGCTGAGGGCTTGATCAAGTCTTCACTCGCTAGGAGGGAGGCGTAGATACTACACATAAAATATCGAACACTTATTTCCAAACTGCAAGATAGCTCCAGCTTGTCAACGACAATCAAAGCAAACTGGGTGAAAATCGCTAGTTTTCATTTGTTGTGCAGCTCCGAAGTTTCTGGAAAAACATTGTAAACTGGCCACAGTTTTCTATGCATTCAATTTTCATTTTTATTTGAAAAAGTGAAATGATGCGTATTTCAATGCTTTTTATTTAAACAGAATTATTAACGCTCTCGTGAAAATACTTTTGAATATATTGTTGTGTGCGTTTGATATGCAAATATCAAAAGCGGGAACACTAAACGCGGTAGGATTTTCCACAAGCAACCCGATGTCAAAGATAGCTTTTCATTGGCGGTCGGCGGTGATATAAGTAATCGCTGCTAGGTGTCCTTTGATTGTTTTGTCTTACCGCATTTGAAGCTCATTTAGTTGAGATTTGCACCTCAAATGCAAACAGCAATACATGAATTGATTCTTATTCGATATTTGTCACTATTGATAAAATCAAAAAATTTCTTTTGATCAATTACGCTCAATTCTCCCTCCCAGGTAATGGTCAATCGATCAGGTTTTGAACCAATGTCTGGTTCTTTAGAATTGTGCTCTTGACGGTTTGAGTTTTGGCTTCGTTTCATCAACAGCAGAAAAATCGTTTTTTTTTTCGTCGTCACGTCGCCAAAGTTTTTTTTTCTCGTTTTAGTTTGCACGCGTTCTGAGTGCAATCAAGTTCAAGTTGTCGCGTCGTCGGAGTGATATTTTAGTTTTATGAAATCAGCATGCTGATCAAAGTAGCTACAGCTGCTCAATCAAAAATGGATGATCAATTTGGTGAGCTCGTTTCATGCTTTTATTCGAAATGCACAATATATTATGAAATTTATTTTTATCATAACAACATGGGAATGTTACTTAAATGAATTGGTTTAACAAAATATGAACAGATCGTCACTGTTAGTGTCGACATAGACTCTTGTACATTAACATTTTATTCCCCATACCTTTCCTTTTCCCTTATTTTTATCGTTACAAAAATGGTATGACGCAGCGTCATTAGCGTCATTGACGCTAAAAGTGTCGTCTTACCGTATGTTCAAGTTGTTACTGATAGGCGATTTTTTGAACTTTTGAACTGACAGGCGATTTTTTGAACTTAGATTACATGAATCGCATTATTTACCAAGGTGAATCCTAATCATGCAGCTATAATCCCTCTCCAATAACAAAAGTCCTTCCCATGATAGCCTTGGAGATGCAGAGATGATCTCGGTCTCTAGTAACAATGGATGTCACACTAACATTCCTTCCCTATTACCTTATGGACGTGGTTCTCGTTGTTATTGATTTTTTTTAATATTTGGAGTTCTCGAAAGTTTACAATGAAGATGAAAAGTTACTCCCAAGCTACATCTCTTAGTTCCTTGTGAAACTTAGATTATTCTGGTCAATCACGGAGTAGTAACTACGAATTGTACGGTCATCAAAGCTTATGCTTATGCTATGCAAACGATGTTAAAATATGTTTGTAATTTTTCAACCAACTTTTCGACACGTACAAGAAAACGACAAAGCCATAAAATGGCATTTTCGACCATTTTACCCTCATCCCAAGCAAACGAGATTTTTTACTATGGACCGATGCACGAGTTCACTAATTTGACGTTTAAGCGGTGCCGAATTCACTTGTTGCCATGGTCACATAAATAACACGGCACCGCTCAAACGTCACATAATGAACTCGTGCATCGGTCCATAGCGACGATAAGTGGCCGCCATGTTTCTAACAATGCGTCTTCTATATCTAAGCGCAACGATTTAAAATTAGTTTGGTCGGCTTCTAGCGATAATATCATGGCGATAATGGAAACCATAGTATCAAAAACCAAATCTTTGGAATGAACCAATTGTCAGTCGAGTGAAGATAGTGAATAGTGTCAAGACTGAGCAAACCAATCGTAGTAGCTTTAGTTAAATATTCAATCATAGCAATCATGTCTGTAATTAGAATAAATAAAGAGCACTTACAATTATACCGTCACAAGAAGCAGTTCGACTTTTCATTAACTCTGCTATTCAAGACAGGTTATGGGCCCAGCACGCTTCCACTGCGCAGTGCACGTGTCCGGAGGCCCCCGGCAAGATTAGACGATTATTCCTGTTTGGCGTACGCGCTGAACGCTGAAAATTATGCGCAAGACCTGCCGGATACCGTTGAGGAGATGAAGTCACGGGAGGATTGGCCACGGTGGCGTGAAGCCATCGAAGAGGAGTTGAAATCATTAGCGGCGAACAAAACCTGGGAGCTGGTAGACCTGCCGGAAGTAAGAAAACCGGAAGATTGCAAATGGGTGTTCAAGCTCAAGATGAAACCGGATGGCACCATCGACAAGTACAAAGCGAGACTGGTCGCTAAAGGGTTCTCGCAGCGACATGGATACGACTACACCGAAACATACGCTCCGGTGGTGAAAATGTCGACGGTTCGGATGATGCTGGCATTAGCAAATCAGAAGAATCTGCTGATTCATCAGATGGATGTTCGGACGGCGTTTCTGAACGGAAATCTCTCGGAGGATGCGAGAGCGATAGCTGTCTGTATATTCGTGAGCGCGGTGGCGAGAAGGTTTTCCTGCTGCTGTATGTGGACGACATCCTCGTCGTATCACGTTTCTTTGCCATGATTGGCGTCATCAAGAAAATGTTGAAGACGGAATTTTTGATGCAAGACATGGATGAAGCGAAGATGTTCCTTGGTTTGAAGATCAGCTGCGACGTGCTGCTGGGACGAATGACGTTGAGCCAGGAGCACTACACTCGGTCCATTCTGAAGCGTTTCGGGATGGAGAAGTCCAAGCCCGTGTCAACTCCAATGGAAGCGGGTCTGCAGCTGAAGAAGAGCGAGACTAGCGAGAAACTGGATAAGCCCTACCGTGAGCTGATAGGGTGCCTTACCTATCTGATGGTTACATCCAGGCCGGATCTCAGCACGTCGGTGAATTACTTCAGCCGATGATTTCAATTGGAATGAACCAATTGTCAGTCGAGTGAAGATAGTGAATAGTGTCAAGACTGAGCAAACCAATCGTAGTAGCTTTAGTTAAATATTCAATCATAGCAAGCATGTCTGTAATTAGAATAAATAAAGAGCACTTACAATTATACCGTCACAAGAAGCAGTTCGACTTTTCATTAACTCTGCTATTCAAGACAGGTTATGGGCCCAGCACGCTTCCACTGCGCAGTGCACGTGTCCGGAGGCCCCCGGCAAGATTGGACGATTATTCCTGTTTGGCGTACGCGCCAGTAGCGTAGCTAGGGGGGTGCGGTGGGTGCGGTCCGCACCGGGCCCCGAGCTCTTGGGGGCCCCAAAATCGCAGGGCGGAGTTCTCATAACATTAAAAGTTCGACATAGCGTGTTGGAAACTGACAATTTGTAAGATCCTAAACAGATAATGAACATGACAATCATAATTTTTGGAGAAGACTAGGATCAGCGATGTACAGGGGCCTCTTGATTATTCATTTTTTTAATACTTTAGAGTGGGTCGAGGGGCCCGAGGGACCATGGCTTTGGGCCCCCACAGTTTAGGGGCCACAAATATTTGTAAGTTATTTTCCTTGGTATTGTTCAATCGATTCCACTTATGAGAAAACTAAGACTTCGATAAGCGACGTCGGTGGTGTAGTGGTAAGCGTGATTGCCTCTCACCCTAGTCGGTTGGGTATCAATTCCCGTCGACGCCGTCAGGAATTTCTGAGGCATAAATTCTCTGATCACGTCTTCCTTCGCAAGGGAAGTAAAGCCGTTGGTCCCGGCTCATGATTTGATGGGTTCGATATGCAGGGTCTCAGGTGTGTGTGAAGGCCTCCCTGAGCGTCCGTGTTTAGGCTTAGTACCAGAACTAAGCTGACGTAAAAATACAACTGATGTCAAAAGGTGTCGGTTGACCAGAAAAAAAAGAAGAGCCTTCGATGAGGACCAGTGCTGGAAAGCTTCAATGTAAATAGAGGTTGTTGCGCGACTTTTACATAGATGCTTCTCTCACTGTCATCGGACGGCGAGACAATGACAGACGCTTTCTTCAAATTCTCCTTCTATTTTTCGTCGCTACGGCTTGTGACGGAATTGTAAACTAGACCATTTTTATTTCATTATCTGATTTAATTGTTATTTATATCGCTAGAATCATTAATGGATATCCTCTTTACTCATCAAACACATTTGCTTCCCAAAATTCTCCAAAATGAGATAGAAATTTTAAAAGCAAAAAACCTTTACAATCGCTCTCATGAGAGCCCCGTCATGCGACATGATGGAAAGAGCACATGAAATATAGCTTTGTCTAGTGACAGTGAGAAGACTGGTTTCGTCAGTGTCGCAAGCCGCTCATGATTCTTAACAGCCCTGATGAGGACCGCTTTTGGCTTTACCTCCTGTAGATACTTAAGTAGGTTCAAATACCTATTTTAAAAATGTTTAGTCTAATTACGTCATTGAATTTATAAATATTTATTTCATGAAATATTATTTCCTATCAAATCTATCTTAGTTTGTAGGCCTCCAAAAATCTAGAGCATTGGTGAGCTTTGAGCATGTACCCATTTCATACGATCTGAACCATTATTATTGCTTTTCATTTCAGAAATGATACAGATACCTTCTCAATATGATGAATGAGTAAAGGCTTAAAAGTGTACAGTTTTTTAGATTTCAAAATATTTTCAAAATAATGAATTTTGTAAAATGTGTTAGCCAAAGATTTTGATTTTTTTAACTATTTAGACTGATGCAAATACTTATTTTCTTTCATGTTGGAGACCCAAGGCTGGGAAAAATATTCAAGGTACAAACTGAGGTTCAAACAAATAAAATACATAAAAAGGGTAATTTTAACAAATTTTAATTTCATTTTTTTTTTCTTGAAATGTGACAGAACAATACGCTCTTCGTGTTTCAAGGTTATCTTTGGGGTCGTTGTTTTATGGGGTTATTTGGTCTCGTCTTCAAAATTTTCGATTTTTAGAAGGAAGTGGTGGCGAAAGAAAAAAAAAAGGTATCAACCTTATCTCAAAATCAATCCTTCAGAAATTACTACAGTTATTTATCCAGGGTGGTGTCTGCTATAAAGTATACCAATGACATGTTGAAATTGTTTTCGGAAGTATTTTGATTATTCTTACAATAATCACTTATACTGTACAATCCCCAATCCCCCCCCCTTCTCCATAAAATTTACTGTTGATCGAAAAAATCATCATAATTTGTTGTCGGTTGACCTTAAATAATTCGTAAGGATATTTCTTTTAAAATTTCTCCTGATAATTTATACGAAATTTTGCCATGAATTTTACCAACATTTATTTTTTGTTAAACGTCTCTCGAAATTGCGTTAAAAATACGAGTAAATTCGTTCAATAGTTCGCTTAGAATTCTTTCAGGAATGTTTGCAGAAATCCTAACATGATTTCTACAGAATTAAGATTAACCATAAATCTAGGAAACTTTTTCCAGTGATTTCTTGTAGAAACTCTAGAGAATGTTTTGAGCAATGCTATCAGGATTTTTTCTATTAATTTCTGAAGAATTCATTCGGGTATAAAATCACTTTGATAAAGCTAGTAATAATCTATCTGGCGTTCCTATATGGACGTCAATTCATTACGGGTTTTAAACAAATTGCACAGAGATTCCGAATATATCTATTTTATTTCTTTTTAAAGGATTATTCAAGACTGCCTACAGGAATCATTCTAGGAATTCATAAAGATTTCAACCAAGAATTTCACTAAGGCGACCTTTGAGTATTTTCGCCTGAATTCCACTGAATGGATTTCTTGGCGTACCTTTGGCCAAGCCCGTGGTTTTCGCAAGTATTTCTTAACCATTAACTCCAAGGATTCTTCTACGAATTATTTTACTTATTTCAAATATACCCCTCAGTTATTTACTGAGATTTTTTTCTGGTATTATAATAATATGTAAGATAATATTTGAGAGAATTCCTCAGTAAACGAAAATCTTTTGAGATTTGTCCTTCATTTTTCTCCAGTGAGCTCTTTTTGAATTCGTTCATTACTACAAGGAGTTCTTCAAGTGGTTAAAGCAGAAATTTTCCCAGAAACACCTTAGTGGTTGTACCTGTTTTTTAAGCATTCTTTCAAATATGCTTGCAAAATTTCTTCTATGATTTCGTGTTCGAAAAGTTTCGAAAAATTTAAGAATGTAAGGAATTTCGACATAGTTCAAGAAGTTCCAGATTTTTACTGCAGAAAAATCTGTGCAAGTTTTATTTTTCATAGAATTGGAAAATTTTCTCTATAAGTTTCGCTGGGAATTCCTCATAAAATAACATAGCATCAAAGACAAATTAAAGACCCCCATGTCCCTTGCAGTTGCTCAAAATTTTATGGCTCATAAAGTAATCTAGAATGCCGTTCAAAGTGTACTGCGATCTGTCAAACTTGGGTACCTTTTGCACTACCGAGGGACCAAATGCAGTACTAGAAGTGGTACCCAATCTGAGCCCGAATGGGACGGACCTGATAGCATAGCCTATTAAATCTGCATAAAAAATCCCCAATAAAGAATTTATCAGTGATTTGCACAATACTAGAATTTCTGAAGCTTGTCCAGCGATTTCATCAGATATATAGTAAATATGGTCCAAGAATTTTTCACGAGTCTTCAGGAAGTTCAGCTATGGATAACCGTAAGCATACTACTTAATACCGTACAGAAAGTTATCCAAGAATGTCTCTAAAAATCCTTTTAAACAGAAACACATACATACTTATGAGGCAATCGTTTCACATATATATTTTTTAATTTCACAAGACGTAGCAATAAAAACTATTTCCTGGACGAAACTCTAGTTACGCCCTGGTATGGGTGATATTTCACTGGCAGAGATTATTTTGACCATATAATCACGATTTTTTTTTTACAAATATTGGGTTTGAATTTAAAACTTGTAACCTTCTGAGTTGGTTGGGTGATAAAACGTCGAAAGACAAAATGTCGAATGCCAAAACGTCGAATGCCGAAACGACGAAAGGACAAAACGTCGAAGGGACAAAACGTCGAAAGGACAAAACGTCGAAAAAATGAAATACCGAATGCCAAAAGGTCGAATGCCGAAACGTCGAATGTCGAAACGTCGAATGCCAAAACGTCGAATGCCAAAACGTCAAAAGGGCAAAACGTCGGAAGGACAAAATGTTGAAAAGAAAAAAAAATGAGTTATGTCTAACAATAATGGCCATATTTCTTGCAAAATGGATAGAGTTTGGCTTCCAGTGGTCTAATTGACCTGAAGTTTTAACCGCAGCTCAAATATATCACGAATTTCTTTTAACTTCAAAATCACAATATATGGAACACAAAATTCCGGGTTATTGGAAATCTTCCATTTTGCGAAAACTAGCATGAAACAATTTGCAAACAATCAGTTTTACTGAAAAATCTTATCCTATAAACTTGTGAGCATTATCAAACTAAACAATTTTTGCAGAAGGGCATATTGTTCTAAGTATTTCCATTCAAAAATTATTTTGAATTGAAAACTTTCGTTTTTTGTCAAAATTGCAGAAACTTAAAATGCGATAACTTAAAAATTTGTTTATGAAAACTATGAATTTATAGCTTATTATATTTATTCAAGCAACGGTCAAAGTTAGTTTCAAGCAACGGTGACAATTTGAGTTCAATCTGATAACTAGAAGCCAAGATGCCTTCGAACTTGTCCATTTTGTATAAAAAAATGGCCAATAGGTACCAACTTTACTCTGTCTAGTACGGTGTATTCATTTTAACTGTTGTAATCGTGATTTTAATTTTTAATTCTTAGTTGTTTTAGCAAAACTTGTAGAAATTGATTAGGTTTTCTTTAATTAATATTCAGGTTTTAAAATAATTAATGGAGTTTCTCGTTAAAATGCTACTTATAGTCAAACATTGATAGGCGCATGGTTTGAATAAAAAATATTAATAGATGCTTGCATTGATCTTTCTATTTGGTATTCATACAATAAGACTAAATACATACTCTATATAACAAAAAAATCAATGCTACCAAAAGTATAGAAGTATATTCAAAAAAATACTTGCTGGATATCCCAATGAAGATGCCTCCGAAAGGCAAATTAATAAATCGATTTAATTATTACTATTTGATAGAAGTAAATCTTAAAGAATCTCTCATCAATTGTTAAAAGTTCTAGTTGTTAATTTGATGAAATTTATGTCACTAATTTGTTGAAAGAATGAGTGCATTTTGAAAGAATAAATAATACACTATTCATTAACAGACAGGACTTCTGCCCATCAATGGCAGATGGCTAAAAGTTCAGTCACCGCGCAAAGTATTTCGGTGGCGTTCTCGCCACTGAGGGTCTTTGTAAAAGCAAAAGTGTATATCACAATAGTTCTAAAAAAATGGACGCAGTGATCTCACATCCGACAGAAAGTGTAGTAATAGATAGCTCAACCCGAAGAAAATTCAATTCACATTTTAACAAGTGCTGCATAGATTTTTGAGAATTTACTTAACTGGAAAATATTCACAATAATAATAAAACACATCTAAGCATATTGAGATAAAACTATCTTATTTTAAATTAAAACAAATTAAACTAAGGCGTGATGTTACGCTCCAAACATACAAACATTCTAATGCATCTGGTGAAAAAGATTTTGCTCGTCCACGAAAAGGAAAATGGTGCACTGCTTTTGAGAGTCCATCCCTCTGCCATTATGGGTGTTCAGAGGTACCGCGAAAGAAAGCAAAGCGTCGTTTTCATACTTCTATCATTTTTACTTATACCTCAGGCTTCTTTTTCAATCTTCGGCTGCACTGCTTCTTCAATGGTCAGAAATTGATAAGATTGACATTTTTCTGAAAATTTGTCCCATGCTTACTTTGATGAACATTGTAAATTTTGCTGTCTCCAACGGCGTTCGCATCGCAACCATTGTTGTCCTTGGCAACGTTATAGTCATCTTCGCTTGAAAAATTACTGCTTTCGACGTTTTGTCCTTTCGACGTTTTGTCCCTTTCGACGTTTTGGGATTCGACGTTTTGGCATTCGACGTTTTGGCATTCGACGTTTTGTCTTTCGACATTTTGTCCCTAAACCTTCTGAGTTATCGCCAAGTGGCTCGGTAGCTTAGTTGGTTAAGCACTCGTCTGGCATACAAGGTCGTGGATCTGAATCTCACCTGAGCTCATGAGTTTTTCGTGATGTCACTCATAATTCATCCATCTTTACCACGCGTAATGAGTTAATTAATTTGTGTATTGAACGTTTTCGAAAAAATGTTGAAAGTACGTGTGAGTTCGGTAATAAAACAATTTTGCAAACCTCCTTCGGGGAGGGGCCCCGGAATCTGGCTCCGCACCGGGCCCCAAAGACCCTAGCTACGCCACTGGTACGCGCTGAACGCTGAAAATTATGCGCAAGACCTGCCGGATACCGTTGAGGAGATGAAGTCACGGGAGGATTGGCCACGGTGGCGTGAAGCCATCGAAGAGGAGTTGAAATCATTAGCGGCGAACAAAACCTGGGAGCTGGTAGACCTGCCGGAAGGAAGAAAACCGGAAGATTGCAAATGGGTGTTCAAGCTCAAGATGAAACCGGATGGCACCATCGACAAGTACAAAGCGAGACTGGTCGCTAAAGGGTTCTCGCAGCGACATGGATACGACTACACCGAAACATACGCTCCGGTGGTGAAAATGTCGACGGTTCGGATGATGCTGGCATTAGCAAATCAGGAGAATCTGCTGATTCATCAGATGGATGTTCGGACGGCGTTTCTGAACGGAAATCTCTCGGAGGATGCGAGAGCGATAGCTGTCTGTATATTCGTGAGCGCGGTGGCGAGAAGGTTTTCCTGCTGCTGTATGTGGACGACATCCTCGTCGTATCACGTTTCTTTGCCATGATTGGCGTCATCAAGAAAATGTTGAAGACGGAATTTTCGATGCAAGACATGGATGAAGCGAAGATGTTCCTTGGTTTGAAGATCAGCTGCGACGTGCTGCTGGGACGAATGACGTTGAGCCAGGAGCACTACACTCGGTCCATTCTGAAGCGTTTCGGGATGGAGAAGTCCAAGCCCGTGTCAACTCCAATGGAAGCGGGTCTGCAGCTGAAGAAGAGCGAGACTAGCGAGAAACTGGATAAGCCCTACCGTGAGCTGATAGGGTGCCTTACCTATCTGATGGTTACATCCAGGCCGGATCTCAGCACGTCGGTGAATTACTTCAGCCAGTTCCAGAGTAACCCAACAGAAGATCACTGGGTGCACGCCAAAAGGATTCTGCGGTACCTACAGGGGACAGCCGATTACGGATTGGTGTACGAACGGTCAACCGTATCAAACCGCCAAGTGATTGGTTTCGCAGATGCAAACTGGGCGACTGATGTCAATGACAGGCGTTCGGTTTCTGGGATCCTGTTCAAGCTGCATGGAGCCACAGTTTGTTGGAGTACTCGGAAGCAAAGCACCGTGTCCTTATCATCGACCGAAGCGGAATGTTCTGCTCTGGCAGATGCAGCATGCGAAGCAATCTGGATCCAAAAGGTGTTAGGTGAGTTGGGAGTTCAAGAAGGGCAGCCGCCACTGTTGTACGAGGACAACCAATCAACTATTGCCATAATGGAGTCAGCTGGACCTTCGAAGTGACTAAAGCACACTGACGTCATACTTCACTTTGTGCGTGAATGTGTAGCGATGAAGAAACTCGAAGTTCGCTATGTGCCAACGAATGAGCAGCAAGCAGATCTTTTTACGAAAGGTTTGTCGACGACGCCGTTCCGGAAACACCGTTCAACTATTGGAGTTCTTCCACGATCAGTTTGAGGAGGGGTGTCAAGACTGAGCAAACCAATCGTAGTAGCTTTTGTTAAATATTCAATCATAGCAATCATGTCTGTAATTAGAATAAATAAAGATCACTTACAATTATACCGTCACAAGAAGCAGTTCGACTTTTCATTAACTCTGCTATTGAAGACAAATAGTAGCCTGTAATAGGTGACCGTAAAATTTATTTTTGCATATTTTAAAATTATAGAAAATTTTAGAATAGCTATCATTTTCATAAACGATTTTCCCTTTTTTTCGAAATAGGCTGTTCTGCTAAGCAGAGCTGTGCGTCTATTCGAACTCTGAAAATTTTATGCTTTCGGAGCAATGGCACTTGGGGTAGTGACCCATTCGGGGTGGTGACATTCGTACTTATGACCCATTCCGGATAATGGCTTTCGGGGTAGTTGCGTTTGGTGTAACAAAAGAGCTTAGCATGGAATTTAGTATTGTTTTACCAAATTATGATGATAGTTTGCCTAACACAGAACACTCTTAAGAATATCATTGACAAAGCTGACAAGGTTTTTAAGAACAACAATGAGCAAAAAAATGTGATCGGTGAGACACGGCCGTAGACCAACTAAGTTTTTGAACAAGTTTCTTGATGTAAAACTACGTAAATAAATGTTGAATAAATTTTAACATCAGTTACATTCAGTAACTAACATAAAATCTCACGTGGAGTATTATATAGGCGTATCTGCAGTGAACGATTTCTCTTCGTCGATTCTCTTTGCATTTTTATACGAAATTCATACGGTTTTCGAAACATTTTACTGTGCAGAACGATGAAGAATGATGAGTACTTTCTACTGAGTCGAAAATAGCAGTCGCACAGTCAAGTAATTAGTTAAAGAGAAAGTCGATGAAGGGAAATCAATCACTGCAGTTACGCCCTTATGATACTGAACGCGAGAAATGATTAATCTCATTGATTTTTTTTTTATTTAATGAACGACTAGTTTATTCAATATTAAATAAACGACTAGTCATTGACGCTCTTAATTTGACAGGGAACGTAAAAATATGTGAAAAGTCGACCGTAGCTCGTATAACATTTTCATTTTTGTCCAATGATTTAGATTTTGTTTAATATAATTGGGTCCTAAAATGTTTAATGAATTCTTGTTTTTATTTAATAATACGAAAGAGCATGTTATTGCAACTACTTTAGCAAGTTTTCTAGCTCAAATAACGGCTATAACATTTTTAAACTTCAATTTTATAAATGGTTCCAAATATGAACCTTGACACTTGTGATCTTGTTTGACATTCACTTTTTCGACAAAAATGCCACAGGGCATATAGTTTTAACACTGGGGTTGTTCCTATTTGACATTTCGGAAGGGACACGGAAAACAAAATATACCCAACATTTGAGTTTAAACCAAAGGGTGTGACAAAATCTCAAAAATCATAAAAAAATGTTTTTTGTACTTAAACCAATGAAAATCATTTAAAAATTGAGTAAACATGTGTTTCTGCCCTAAACTTGAGCGTTTGGTACTAAAATTGAGACAGGGCTTTAGGACCCTATTGTCCCAAATGGAAACCTTAAAATTCACTGATCATTATAATTATCATTACACCTAATTATGAATCAGACATTCTCAATTTTAAACAAATCCGTTTCGTCTACCGGTACTACAATGTGCTTCGATTTCATTGGGGTTTAGATTAGAAGAATAGTCCGTTAGCGACAGGTAGTACTTTTTAACTACTGTGACAATTAAGGTGTTAACCAAATTGAATATTTGTAGTGCATTGAAATCGACCGCCACACCTTGTGAAATTCGAACCCGTTCTATGTTCCAACATTTAGAATATTTTATTCGCAATAAACCCATTCCAATTCTACCATCGCGTGACAGTGCATATCGCTAACGATTACGGGATGACAAACAAAAATCGCTCTGCTACTCATTTCTATACTCCATCATCACATTTGTCATCGGTCGGAAGGTATGTATACGAAAATCGCTATCGTATAGATAGCGGACTGATAAACACTCATAAGTATGTACCTTCTAGGGGAGGGACATCCATTATTGCGGCAATTGTTTCGTGGTTGGCGTGTAAACTAATGCGGTAATTTTTCAAGTCTTTCTATATCAGAATTATTCACACTTTTTTGTTGGTATCATTTCAAACATTACATTCGTTTCTTATATCTAGATGTTCTGTATTATCACTATCATCCTAATTTGGTAAAACTAAACTAAGCTATTATTAACATTTATTAACAACATACAACATATACATTTCATTTCTCGAAGCAGTTCAGAATTTTTACAATACTAAAACTCTTACAATTATACTGTTAACTAAATGCTAATATTTCTCAATTATAGTATTGTTTATGGTATGAATCTGTAAGTATACTCTGGTATCATCGTAAGAACTATTCATAAATGTTAGTTTCATTTGATGATAAACTAGTGTTGATGTTAGTAAATTCGATTATGCATCGAATCTGAACCTAGAATTTTCAAGAGCACACATCAAGAGAAAAAAAAACTAACGTTTAAGCTAAAATATGATCGATTGGTCGCTCGCTAGTGGTGATCAAATTTCAGCGCAGAGCGTAGCTTGGTTTACAAGATTTTTGCTCTTCAAAATTCTAGCTGTGGCTTCGATTCACCTTCACCTTAACTCTGACATTCTATGTGTTTCATCCGGTTGTGCCTCTTTTCCCCGAATGTCATTTCCCCGAAAGCCAGTTCCCCGAATATCCTGTTTCCCCGACTAGCCCAGTTCCCTGAAAAGTTTTTGGCACTCATATTTGTCATAACTTTATACATTTCAGGGTGGTGAACGTACTAGTCATCTAATATGCATTTGATTGGCGTTTCTTACGAGTTTTACCGTCTTCAACATTTTTGGTAACATGTGTCTAGTCGAGAATGACCAATTACCTCCTTCTTTTGATTGCTTATCGTTCTTTCAAATTTACCATCCTGCCATAGAAAACTATTATAGCACCTATTTAAACTGCTGCACTTATCGGAAAAATGGGTCGTTCGGAAAAAGGCATTCGGGGAAACGGGTCATTCGGGGAACTGGCATTCAAGGAACCGATATTCGGGGAAAAGTAACTCAATCGTTTCATCCATGGTACATGACACAGTTTTATAAAGTCTAATTACCAATTCAGATCCACCATAATAAGATGTTTTACCCTAGTACTTGTGTAATTTTAGTGGACAGTACTATACTAGCAAATAAAGCGTGTGCATGAGAGGTGATGTAAGTCCATAAACTTAATTTTCATTTCAGTAGTACTGATTTCGTTTTATTTACGCCAGAAATTCTCCGAAATGTAAGTTTCATAAATTCTTTTTTCAAAATGATTGTGAGATGCATCATTGCCACAGCATTATAAATTCGTCGTTTTATAAGAATTCTACAAGAAATAAACGCAATACCGTTAGGTCAATTTATTCCTCTATTGCCCAGGAGGTTTCAATTTAGTCGCGCGTAGTAAATAATCAAACCTAGATTGGCGCGTATTTTTGGCCGTTAAATTAGCAGCTACTCGCTAGAATTCTCGCACTCGCTCACGATAAGTCGTAGTGAGAACATTAGGCATTTCACAGTACCTGGCTGTCAAGTGGGCGAAATATTTGAGCAATCTTATCGTCCCCAATCAAAGATAATAGGACACACTTGCAGAAAAATGGAAGTCATTTTCACCATAAATGGGAAGACCTTCTCAGGTAAGTTGCTTCACGTTGTGCAATACCTAGTTGTGGAGATGAGTGAAAATAAAGTCTTCTAGAGTAGTGTTTCAGAAGTCCAAAAGATTAAGTGTAAAATAAATTGTTATAACGAATTTTAGATCCAAAAATCAATTAGCTGCTTTTATCGTTCTACTTCAGCTCAACGGTAACATGCGTGGTGACAAGCACAAAATTGATGAAACCGGCTAGTTTTCACGCGTTTTTCTATACTGACCTAAATTGTTAACTTGTAACTCGTTAACTATATTGGTTGCATGCCTCACATGTGTTAAAAAATAGCTTCTATTGTAAAATGCGTCCACAAATGAAGACAGATTGAATAATTAGCTATCTTATCTTATGTGGCCATGTGAGCATGCTTAGTGTAATGTCTTAGAAAAACTATCAAACAAATAGATAATTAGCGATAAAAAGTAAGTGTAACGTAATCAAAACAATACAAAAAGCACCACCGGCAGTATTACTGTCTATATTTGTTGGCACTAGCAACGTGACTGGACAAAACACAAGTGTGTGTGATTCATTATTTACGCTTGTTTCTAATAATACTCTACTCTTCAAACAATTCTAGTCGATCCCAAGACTGTACCTGTTGATACGTCGCTGAACACCTTCATCCGGAATCATGCCCATCTCAGTGGCACGAAGTTTATGTGCTTGGAAGGAGGATGTGGTGCCTGTATCGTCAACGTTAACGGAATCCATCCAGTCACCAAGGAGAAGTCTTCGTGGGCTGTGAACTCGGTATGTTCCACTGCGCTAAGTCACGTTAAAATGACAAATTTTATTTCATGTTCACTACAATTAAGACATAGTCAATCGTAGAAGGGCTTCTAAAAGAAAAAAAAAACAAGTAGGGCTATCCGGGTATTGAATTCAAAAATATTCTGAATATAACTCGTTAAATAAAATCCTGCCGTTGAAATTGCTTTGAGTATTGTTTGACGAACAGTTTTTATCATTAAAGCCATTTTTTTTAGTGACTTTAAAGCGAATTTCAAAAATCAAATAACATGCTTAAAATTAAAGTTACCGGGCGGTGTTTTAGCAGGATAACCCAAAGTTTCAAAAACTTTGGTTTTAGGGTACCGATTTGATGTTGATTTTTAAGACTATGAATGATGATTCCACCACATGTTTTCAAAAAAGTTTTATTATAAACTACAATATGTATTACTAACTGCTAAGGGTTTATTCACAAATTTCATAACGCCAAAAATGGCCATTTTCAACACCCACCCCCTCGTAACACACGAATATTTTATAAATTTTGTATGAGCCGTAACATAATAAGGACACCCACCCACCCCCTTTAGCGTTATGAAATTTGCGAATGGACCCTAATAGTAGTTTACACAACAAGTTGCAGAATGATGATATTTACAGCCCCAGTCGTACATTTATCCAATGAGACTTGCCGAGTTGGATAATGGATCATTAAAATAACCAAAACGGCCGCTGTGGAAAACACAGATAGCGCCACCGTAGCCTTGTGTGTTTGAAAGAACAGCAATGCTGTCACAATGTTAAGTCCTAGTAATCCTTTATAAGAGAGATTCGCGGAAGCTGACATTTCTGTCAAAGTGCAGCGAGAGCTGTCAAAGTGTGAGCTAAATAAACATGCGTTATGTTTGTTTTGAACTTTTCTTGAGGAGTAATGTAAACCGCTCGAAATTATTTCGGTAAAAGAAAATTTTGCATGAGGCAAAATTATTGAATAAATTTTTGTCTATGCGATTTTTAGTTGTTAATTTTTTCGGCTGTTTATTAGTTTGGATATGTGGCTGAAAGATCTATAACGAAACAAAATACACTTTTTAGCAAAGGAAGTCATGTCCGTGTTACAATATTATTCTCGACTTCGAGCAAAGTCAGCACTGCTGGTCTGTTTGTGTGATCCATCTAACCCCCACTGTCCGGCAGTGGTATTACGGAAAAAAAATTCTGAAAAATTGTAATACATTTTTACAAAAAGCTTTAGTCCGGGAGTTAGAAGGTGATAGCTCTATTGCAGATCCGGTGACCCATTTCATAATGGCTGGAGAGACACGTCCATTCAGAACTCACTTTCACTAACAACAAGCGCCGCATGTGTGTATTACCGTTTTCAAATGGATGGATTCCTGTTTCAAAGCTGTTTACTTTGAAACTGGCGCGTATTTAATGTTTAGGTACAAATAAATATGTTATCAGAACAATCTCACCAAAATCCATCCAAGGCGGCGTTGTTATCTAATCCAATCATCAATCGATTTCCTTCTTCTTATTCTTCTCATCTGGGTGGCATCCAATTGCTTCTCCATGTGACGCATACCATTTGTCATTGCTAGACCACATTGCGTGCATGTTTTATCAGCATGAATTCTAATTCTTACTTTAAAATCTTTTATATAACGTAACCACTTAGCATATTCACAAAAACATTTTTCTTATACTCTCGGAACCATTCGTCCAGGTGTCTTAGTAGCGTCGGAAAACAAGCGCAACCTCAAGGAAAAAAAATCACGTGGGCGAACAAATCTCATCAAAATTAGAACTAGCCAAAGAATATCACACTGAACGCGTCTGGAAAGTTTATTCATTGTTGAATATCAACGTTTTTCCAATTTTCACTTCCGAATTAAAATCCGGATGGCGTAGCACCCGTAGCACCAGCCAATAGGGTCCTAAAGCCCTGTCCCAATTTTAGTGCCAAACGCTTAAGTTTAGGCCAAAAACACATGTTTACTCAATTTTCTAATGTTTTCCGTTGGTTTAAGCCCAGAAAACATTTTTTTTAGATTTTGTCACATCCTTTGGCTTAAACTCAAATTTTGGGTGTATTTTGTTTTCCGTGTCCCTTACGAAATGTCAGAAAGGAACAACCCCAGTGGTCGATCTAAAACCCCTGTGGTGTTTTTGTCGACTAAGCGAACGTCAAACATGATCAAAAGTGTCAAGGTTCATTAATGGACCAAATTTTTAAATTAAAGTTTAAACATGATATAGCCATTATTTGAGCGGGAAAAATTACTAAAGTAGTAACAGTAACATGCTTTTTCGTGTTATTAAATAAAAACAAGATTTCATTAAAAATTTTAGGACCCAATTCACCGGCAATATCGCGGAAACGAGAGCACGAAAAATAGCGTGGAGCAAAACAAAACACGACCGTTCGCAGAAAACGATCCCAGCAAAGTCAGCACTGCTGGTCTGTTGCCAAATCATTCCATTTTACTTCCGCTTATCTCTCTATAAAGGATCACTATTAAATCCCAGAGTTTATATACACAGTGTTGCGCGAAGAGACTTCTTTGAATGCCTGCTCTTCTTCGTCTTCGAAAACAGCCCCTATCTGTTTTGCTGGGCTGCTCGATAGGTAGACGGTTTGACAGTTCGATAGGTAGATTTGGTTTCACTCTTCGCGCAACTCTTCATTCATAGACTCTGTTAAATTTCATATACTGTGGCGCCTTTGTTTTGATGCGATGAGCACTTGCTAAAACTACTTTCAATGATCCAATGGATGAGAAGATGAGTACTGTAAAAATCAAGTTCTGCAACGAGTTTCGTACAGCATTTATTGCAATTTCTTAAAATCAGTATCAAAATCATATCGGGATGCTTTCCCTATTATTCTGCAATTTTTAAAAATTGATGTATAATGATTTATTACATAACTCAAAATAGTTGCGTAATGGAAAAACGTTGAGTAATATTCATAACGCAACAGATTTCATTTGCGTAATTACTATTACCACAATGTATAGTTCAATGCAGGTAAATAGGCCTTTTCATGACAGATTGGCGTTTTTCATCAAACCTATTACGATGAGAAATTCCAAAAAGGTTGTTTGTGCAACAAGTTGCCAAATAAAGATTTGTTCAAAACGAAACATGCAAACCATGTTGGACAATACGACGAGTGTTGAAAAAATCAGGATTTGCAAAGAGTTGCATAGAATACATTTTGCAATTACGAAAATTGTCGAAGCCATTTCCCCGAATGACCCGTGATGTGAAATGTGATGCAGTTCAATAAGGAATAAGAATTGGCACTAGTGACCTTCAGTAGCAGGTTAGTGAATTAGAAGGGGTAAGCAATCACAAAAAAGATAAATTGACGCTTACATTGAGCTGTTCGGTAGTCCAATCCGCATGGTTATTAAATTAATTAACTCATTACGCGTGGTAAAGATGGACAAATTATGGGTGAAATTATGAAAACAATCTGGGATCCCAGCCGAGCACGTGGATTTTTTTCATAATTTCACCCATAATTTGTCCATCTTTACCACGCGTAATGAGTTAATTAATTTTACAAAAAGAGATGTTTGATCACTATCGACTAAACACATGTTGCCAAATATGTCGAGGCGTTCGAAGAATCGACATTCGGGGAAAAGTAGCACAACCAATTGAATTATTTCTAGAAGCATCGATCCTATTTTCATTCAGAATCTCTCACGTCAGTCGACACTAGTTTATTCAGCCATTATGAAAGCTAAAGCAATTCGATGGTAGCACTCAAATAATCATTTGACAACTCCCAAAACAGAGTTGAAAAGCACTAGTTTTCAGCACCGTTTTGAAACAGTGCAGAAAAGTAGCACTTTTCAGTTTTGTTTTTGTTGGTGGAAAGGTTTAGTTGTTCATTTTATCAATGAAAAGTAGGCCGATATACAACAAAATTACAAAAAAAATATATTAAAGGTTTACACTTACATATTCATTTAATTTGGGGTTACTCAGTTCATTGCCGTTTTCAAAAACATCACAGCACGTCTAGTTTTTGAGATTTTTGAAAATGCATCGATTTCAGTGAACTTGTAGGGGAACTGGGGGTAAAATGAACACCCTAAGCAATTTTCATGTTTTCTTGCTTATGAAGCTGCAGATTCTTTTCAATTGCTCAGAATTGAAGAAGGATGTTTATGCAATGTAACAAGTTGAAATATTGTGATGGAAATAGAAGTTTATCAACATTATTGTAATTTTCCAAACATGTGGGTAAAATGAACATATAACGGGGTTAATATGAACATATACTTGGGGGTAAAATGAACACACAATGGGAGTAAAATGATCATATACTGGGGGTAAAATGAATATGTAGTGGGGGTAAAATGAACACCATTTAAATTGAACGGGTTGCGGCATGATTCTCGGCATCTGGTACATGATCAATGCATATCTCACAGACATTCCGGAATCAATGGAACGTTTAGCCGCGACCATTTGGATGGCTGTCCATGTCTGTCCTTCTATTTTCTCCGGAAATTTCTCGGCATCTGAAATAAAATCCGGTAGTATTCGCCCTGCCATGGCGTTTATATTACGAGCATGAGCATGAGCATATATGACCGTACAATTCGTAGTTGCTACTCCGTGATTGACTAGAGCAATCGAAGTTGCACAGGGAATCAATGAATGGGGCTTGGGATTAGCTAACCATTCTTCAATGTGCACAAATCGAGAGCTCAAATTTTAAAAGTCAATAACGGCGCCGGCCACGTCCTTACGGTCATCGGGGAAGGGAAGGAATGTTAGCTAGACAACCGTTGTTACTAGAGACCGAAGAATCTTCTGCATCTCCACAGTTGTCATGGAAAGGATATTGGGTTAGTGGGATAAGGTAAAGATCTGGGAGTCACCAGCGATTGGTGATGCGATCCATGATACATTCACGCCTAACCCGTTTAACGCCACTGTTTATTCATGCCGCGCGAGCGACGCGCAACACGATTGATCCTGCTCACATCACCCGCCCCCGCAGGAGCAAGCAACGCGAGCAGTAGATCAAACACTACTGACCCTATCCGCGAATCACGCCACTATTTATTCATGCCGCGCGAGCGACGCGCAACACGATTGATCCTGCTCACATCACCCGCCCCCGCAGGAGCAAGCAACGCGAGCAAAGGATCAAACACTACTGACCCTATCCGCGAATCACGCCACTATTTATTCATGCCGCGCGAGCGACGCGCAACACGATTGATCCTGCTCACATCACCCGCCCCCGCAGGAGCAAGCAACGCGAGCAGTAGATCAAACATTACTGACCCTATCCGCGAATCACGCCACTATTTTTTCATGCCGCGCGAGCGACGCGCAACACGATTGATCATGCTCACATCACCCGCCCCCGCAGGAGCAAGCAACGCGAGCAAAGGATCAAACACTACTGACCCTATCCGCGAATCACGCCACTATTTATTCATGCCGCGCGAGCGACGCGCAACACGATTGATCCTGCTCACATCACCCGCCCCCGCAGGAGCAAGCAACGCGAGCAAAGGATCAAACACTACTGACCCTATCCGCGAAACACGCCACTATTTAATCGTGCCGCGCGAGCGACGCGCAACACGATTGATCCTGCTCACATCACCCGCCCCCGCAGAAGCAAGCAACGCGAGCAGTAGATCAAACACTACTGACCCTATCCGCGAATCACGCCACTATTTATTCATGCCACGCGAGCGACGCGCAACACGATTGATCATGCTCACATCACCCGCCCCCGCAGGAGCAAGCAACGCGAGCAAAGGATCAAACACTACTGACCCTATCCGCGAATCACGCCACTATTTATTCATGCCGCGCGAGCGACGCGCAACACGATTGATCCTGCTCACATCACCCGCCCCCGCAGGAGCAAGCAACGCGAGCAGTAGATCAAACACTACTGACCCTATCCGCGAATCACGCCACTATTTTTTCATGCCGCGCGAGCGACGCGCAACACGATTGATCATGCTCACATCACCCGCCCCCGCAGGAGCAAGCAACGCGAGCAAAGGATCAAACACTACTGACCCTATCCGCGAATCACGCCACTATTTTTTCATGCCGCGCGAGCGACGCGCAACACGATTGATCCTGCTCACATCACCCGCCCCCGCAGGAGCAAGCAACGCGAGCAAAGGATCAAACACTACTCCCTGCCATGGCGTTTATATTACCCCCAAAAAATCAACTAATTCAAATCATTTGTTCTAAGAAATTTGAAGATAAAAGTACTTTGAATTTCCGTCTACTTATCATAAATACTTTAAAGATTTGATGTGCTACGCATGTGATTTGAGTCATAAAAACCTTAAATTCTACGAGTGAAAATTTACATTATATGAGAAACCGGAGAGGCGTACTTTGATTTTGTTTACTTTTCCAGCTTTTAATACTTCTAAATCGCACTATATAGTTGTCAAAATAGTTCCTTAGTACGAGGATTGAGGATGGTGCTATATTTTGCATAGATTCATAGCATAATTACCGTAAAACACAAACTTGTTCATTTTACGACCCCCCCTGATCATTTTACCGATAGTTCCCCTATGCAAGTTTCTCACCTTGTATGGTGAGAAATTTGCATAATTTGCTGCAAAACACAATTTCCATGAAATTTCACGATACTTTTGATTTTTAAAAGTTTGGCAATTTAGTAAAGTAGTGTATTCAGGCATATAAGCGAGACGTAAAATTTCGTATGGGCACTGCAAGCATGTAAAAAAATCGATTTAATCTAAATTTATTCAAACAACTAAACAAAATTATATCTCAAATGGATTTTTGGTATGGTAGAATAAGTGTATAATTTATCTATATTGATAGTTTTAACTCAAGAATAACTTTCGAAAATAGCCTATGAGATTTTGCATGCAATTAATTTGAGAAATTCTAATTCCGAAACTGTTAATTTTAGAGAAGATGTTCTATGAAAAAGTTATAGTGAACCGTTTAGACTACAAAAAAACACTGAAAAATATTTTATTTTTATCATAATAAATGTTAAATTACACAAAACCCCCGGTATTATTTTTAAAATTTTCACCGAAGAATCTTGGTAGGAAACATATGTTACGGACAAATTAAATAATAAAAATGTTTTTCTAACAACAACTTTTAGGGAAATTTTAAGGCTTTTGTTTTTTTTTTATCAAAAAAAAATGCGTTGGAATTGGCCTATTATTTTACCATTTTGATTTATATTACGGACATCTTCAAATTCCGGACATTCCTCTTTGTATGGGAAACATTCCACAAGAAATGTATCAATTTTTGCAGTTCAAAAAATCTCACTTACAAGGCTCGTTTCAATGAGCATTTTCCATAATTATCTTTGAAAATTTATAGTCCAACTGCCTTAGACGTCTCTTTTCTAAAGTGAATTGAAGATTTCAATTGATAATTCACCTTTTCTATTTATGATTTTCATGAGCTATCCGGAGTTCGGATTATTGTGTCCGGAATATGAGGCAAAAGTAAAGAACCGTCCGGAATAAGAATCGAGAATAGTCCACACATTTCTATTGATTTAAAATTATTCATGTTGCGGAATCAAAGTCTCCACTCAACATTCAAAAGCTAAGTGTCTTGAAGGCTCGATAATGCGGAGAAATCATACAGCATGATTTATTTTTTTTATGTTGTTTGATGAACTGTACTTCACTGCGACCTCAAGTGTCCGTAATAAGAATCAAAACGGTATTTACATAATTCTTTTCTGCATTAACCGGTATAGGCCTGAGTGAAGGAAAAAAAAACTTAAACTCTCACCGATCAGCGAATACTTAAGAGCCAGTTCGCGAGAACCGCAACCCCCTTTCCAAGGGAAGTTGTATTGATGTTCTCCGATCAGGCTGAAATTTTTAGGGATTGTTCTTCTATATAAAAGATGATGTTTTGCAAAATATTAGATTTTTATATTAGGGGGAAGTGGGACAAAATGACCCCCAATGATTTCATGTCACTAAACATGCAAAATCACAAAAACTGATATAACTATAGTAAAAGTGCACGGATTATGTTGAAATTAGGCATGAATACTCTACGTTATATGAACTTTGAGGTTGGCATGGTATATGGATTTTAAAAGTACTTCAAATCGAGAAAAATGAGTTTTTCATAAAAAATTTAGTGATTTTCAAATCGATTTTTTTCTTACCAACCGAACTAGGTCAAAAAACTAAATATGACGTTTTGTAGGGTAACTCATGAGCTTTCATTTGAGGTGTAATCTAGATATGCCGTTTTAAAAATTTTCGAAAAAAAAATTTTTTTCTGTGTAGTGTTTGAACTTGAGCCATTTTGCGAGTACCGCAACCGCCTTGTCTAGAGAGGTTGTATTAATGTTCTCCGATCGAGCTGAAATTTACAGGAAATGTTTTCCTATATAAAAGAAGATATTTCGCAAAATTACAGATTTTTATATTAGGGAGAAGTGGTACAAAATAACCACTAATGATTTAATATATAAAAAAATACAAAATTAATTAAACTGCTATAATAGCGATAGTAGGGGCCCAGATAGCCGTAGCGGTAAACGCGCAGCTATTCAGCAAGACCAAGCTGAGGGTCGTGGGTTCGAATCCCACCGGTCGAGGATCTTTTCGGGTTGGAAATTCTCTCGACATCCCAGGGCATAGAGTATCTTCGTACCTGCCACATGATATACATATGCAAAAATGGTCAATCGGCATAGAAAGCTCTCAGTTAATAACTGTGGAAGTGCTCATGAGAACACTAAGCTGAGAAGCAGGTTTTGTCCCAGTCGGGACGTAACGCCAGAAAGAAGAAGAAGAATAGCGGTAGTAAAAATGCACGAATTTGTATGAAATTTGGCATGTTTACTTTACGTTATATGAATGATCATTTTGGATGAAAAAATGTTTCAAATCGAGGAAAAACCTGTTTGTAAAACTAGTTTTTTTTTCAAATCGACTTATTTTTGGTCAACCGAACTAGGTTGAAGTTTTGTAGGACAACTCAAGGGCTTTCATTCGCGGTGTACCGTGGTAAATCAAAATTCAGACGGTACCAATATCCGGACACTCTGATAATATTTACCAATAAAATGCTAAATTGACAACATTTATACAACTATATTGAATGAAAAAATGGCTGTTTTTGTAGTTATTACGACGTATTGGCCTTTCGGAGGTCTGTTCAACAAACTCATCAATGTCCCCGATGAGATCAGCTCAAAGGTATAAATTTATTGGTTGGAGATAATCGTATAGCATATTTTTATTACTTACATTTGGTCTCTTACTAGGCAAACAAATTCAAATTTTTAAATTCAATATAGGGTAATTCAGGTCGCTATCTGTAATTATTCAGTTTTAATAAGCATAAAGTAATAATATATAAATTATAATTCACTTAATAAACGATTTTGCATTCACATCGATCAATCAACAATGAGTAGGTATTTTTTTCAATTCTCATTCCCCCACTTGACATTTCCCCCATGCGTTTGAGGGGCGCTTAGATGGAGGCAATCGTCGCAGTAGTAGTGATTGTAACATAATAATACACAAAGTTCCTGAGTTTCCCTACAAAACTTCATATTTATTTGTTTAAACTAATTCGGTTGACAAAAATATAAGTCGATTTGAAAAAAAAAAACTAATTAAAAAAAAATAAAACAGATTTTTTTTATCAATTTGAAACATTTTTCTAATCCAAATACCATGTTCATATAACGTTAATTAAACATGCCAAATTTCATGCAAATTCTTTTATTTTTACTATCGCTATTATAGCACTTTAATTGATTTTGAATGTTTTTATATATTAAATCATTAGTGGTTATTTTGTACCACTTCTCCCTAATATAAAAATCTGAAATTTTGCAGAATATATTCTTTTATATAGGAAAACAACTCCTGTAAATTTCAGCTCGATCAGGGAACATCAATACAACCTCTCTAGACAAGGCGGTTGCGGTACTCGCAAAATGGCTCAAGTTCAAACACTACCCCGAAAAAAAAATTTTTTTCGAAAATTTTTGAAACGGCATATCTGGAATGCACCTCAAATGAAAGGCCATGAGTTACCCTACAAAACGTCATATTTAGTTTTTTGACCTAGTTCGGTTGGTAAGAAAAAAATCGATTTGAAAATCACTAAATTTTTTATGAAAAACTCATTTTTCTCGATTTGAAGTGCTTTCAAAATCCATATACCATGCCAATCTCAAAGTTCATATAACGTAGAGTATTCATGCCAAATTTCAACAAAATCCGTGCACTTTTACTATAGTTATATCAGTTTTTTGTGATTTTGCATGTTTAGTGACATGAAATCATTGGGGGTCATTTTGTCCCACTTCCCCCTAATATAAAAATCTAAAATTTTGCAAAACATCATCTTTTATATAGTAGAATAATCCCTGAAAATTTCAGCCTGATCGGAGAACATCAATACAAGAAGGGGTTGCGGCTCTCGCGAACTGGCTCTTAACGGATTTCAATTATTTTTTGCCAGTACACTCGTACATATATCTAATTTCTAAAAGTGGTCAAAAGATCTCGGGAATATTCCTGTGGCCGGAGTTATTGCAGTGGATCACTGGGTCAGGTGACAAGGGTTCTGTGCTTCTGTGCCCCTGGAGGTAGGCAAATTTCAAGTCACAGATAATTTTTAGAATCGGCTATAATGTTGCCACTATTTCAAGGAGTTTTAAGAAAAACTCATCACCATCTTAACCTTCTAATAAACGATTGAATTGAATAACCATGTCTCCTGCATTTGATTGATCCCACAAATGACCAGGAAAACAGTTTTAACACTAAACAAATCTCACTCGCTCTTCACGCGTATGTAGTAACATGAGATGGATGGGTGTGGGTTATGAAAGGAGTCTGCGTGGTCTGTGGGGATTTGATTTCTAAACTTGTAACCAACTCAGTTATTGGGTCACCAAGTGGCTCGGTAGCTTAGTTGGTAAAGCACTCGTCTAGCATACAAGAGTCCTAGGTTCAAATCACAGCCAAGCACGTGGATTTTTTCATAATTTCACCCATAATATGTCCACCTTTACCACGGGTAATGAGGTATTTATTTTGACAAAAATATCAAAATTTCAATAATCGACCAAAAGTTGTTCTTAGAATAACTTTTTTATTAAAAAATTCTCCATCATAAACTTTTTTCCGCTGCAACTGTTTCCTATCAATATTCTATGATGATAAACTCATAAACCATTTCCAAAAGTTAATCTTGAGTCAAAAATATCGATTTATCATTGGAAAACACTTATTCTACCATACTGGACACATGTGTAAAATGTGATCCGAATCGAAGATTATCGAGCACCATTTTTAATATTTTCGACTCATTTTGGATGGAATTCGTCTATACTGAATCTTCTTTTTTAAAAACAGCTGGGTTTTGCAACAAAAAAAACATATGGAACTGGGATGACGCGTTTTACCCCCTATTGGACATTTTTGACTGTGGTTACATTTCTTATTAATTTTATTTTTTAAGTATTGCCTCAATCCAAGGACTATTTCTAGTAATTGTGAGCTCGTTAATGTGATTTCCCTGTAAACCCAATTAGAATCACATATTCGACTAAATTCATAGTTAAAAGTGAGTTTTTACGTAACCTTTCGGTTGTCGCGTGAATATTTGTAGTGCGAGTAATCGCGCGTTGTACTTTGTACAACACCCTTGGTTTTTTATATCCAACATGAAATACCTCGCGATCTAAATTAAATATAGAAACCCCGTTTTCGACAAATGGACCAGTGAAGAATTTTTCATTTGACATAAAGTTTTCTCCGTAGCACAATACGCCTAAACGATTGACGCTGCTAACCGCACGGCTACGAAGCCCACCCAAGCGGTGCACAGAGGACTAGAAATCCACAAATCAGGCAAAACCTCAATCTCCAATCTTAGTTTTTAGTTGAAAAAGAAAGTCAATCATTTATCTACTAAATCAGATAGTTGAGAACACGTACGAGAATTTAAAAAGGAAATTATGTTTCTACATATTCGGACGATCATGTCCAAAACCTTTTTTTTTGCATCAAAACTCAACTAATTCATTTTCACCAAAACTCGTGCAAATTTGGATTTCAGAATATTTTTTCTGGTCGATAACTTATTTTTATATAAATTCAGCTTCCTGGGGTGCAAATTTATATTCAAGAGTCGTTAACTTTATTAGATTAATACTGACTACCTACATCAAATAATTCAAAAAGAGCCGCATTATTCCGTACAAATTGGTCTCCGACACTCCCAGCTAAGACTAAGGAATCGATTGAAGAAACTTTATCTTGCCTAAGTTTGCCCAAACGATAGTTGTTTGAAAAAGTGGGGATTCAAAAAAATGTATGAAAAACAGCGTTTTTGTTAGAATTTTGCTCTACGAGAAACAAAAAAATGTGTCTATGCCCTAAATAGAGTCTTCAACCCTAAATCATGTTCCAAAACACTTGTAATAGGGCGATATTCAAAACTGAAAAGAAAAGGTAATAGATGGCTCTTTTTCAATGGTAGTAAAAACGAAATCCCTGAGCAAAGAAAGCACCACGGAAGATGAACTAAACACAAAAAGTTATGTATTCACTTTACACTTGATTTCTAATCACTATTTTTTTGATCCAGTTTCCTTATTGCAAGCAATTTACGATTATCATTATTTTCCATACGTTTTGACAGTTCTCCGACTACCATTCTTCCATGCGCTTGTGTCATTACCCTATTGCTGAAAATAATAAAATTTTGAGAATGCGCAATTTCTGTTATGAATTTTTAAAACTGGACCACTGTGCGGTGGTAATTTAGATACGGAATTCTGCCATTTGGCGGCGCTAGTGTGCATGAAAGTTTTGTTTTGCAAATATCTCAGAAGCTTGACCACTTAGAAAGGTGGCGTCTTCATCAAAGTTGTTCAGTAGCTCAAGAGATTCAAATTTTTGCCACCAGGCAGCACTTATAGATATCTCAGGAGCCTGACTACTTGGAAGGATGGTGTCTTCGGCAAAGTTGTTTAATCAGCCAAGGGGTATTGTTGAAAGAGCTATTTGATTCTAAATCTTGCCCCCAGGTTACGACAGTGAGCATGAAACTGATGTTTTGTCAATATCTCAGGAGCACGACCACTTAGAAATATGGCGTCTTCGGCAGAGTTGTTCAGTAGCTTTATTGAGGCCATGAAATTTGAGATAGGTTAAAATAATAATAGCCCTTGAGGTACTGAACAACTTTCTAAACTGTCTAAATGGTCAGGATTCTGAAATATCCGCAAAACAAAAGTTTCATGCTTACTAGCGCCACCAGGTGGCAAAATCTTGAGTTTCTAGGCTCAAATAATGATAGCACTTGACCTCCTGAACAACTATTTTAAATTTTGAATCAACAATCATAGTCCTTGAGTTACTGAACAACTTTGCCGAAGACGCCATTTTTCTAAATGGACAAGCTCCTGAGATATCGGCAAAACAAAAGTAACAGTTTCATGTCCACTAGTGCCACCTAGCGTCAAATTTACTGAAGACCCCAAGTTTCGAAATTATCTGGGTTTTGAGTTATACCGACACCGTTTTCATGTTTTGGTCTACTCGAACCGTATTTAGTAGGATCATAATTATGCGACTGCTATGTACATTTGTTGATTTTACCGCATTATAAACCATCGTACTGTAAACAACAACTGTCAAGTTTTTAGGAAGATTCTTGAGGAATACATTTTGGTTTAGTGTAGATAGATATTGCTGTGTGCGTTTGAAATGCAAATATCAAATGCGGGAACACCAAACGCGGTAGGATTTTTAACAAGAAAGGCGAAGTCAAAATTTGATTTTCTTTTCTAGGTTGGCGGTGATATGCATCATGGTTGCTAAGTATCCTTTGGCTACTTTGTGTTACCTCATTTGAAGCTCAGTTGGGCTGGATTTTCACGTCAAACGCAAACAGCAATATCTTTTAATTGCACTACTGTTGTACAAAGTACAACAGCGCGACAGCCCGATGGTTAAGAGGCACATTTTACCCCGTTTTCACTTAACAATATCAGTGCGCATCGTACCTTCGTGCTGTGCGTACATGAATTCTCTCTGCTCTTGGAAGTTTTCTTAAAAACTACCTAAAGCAATAAAACAGTACTTTTCAGTGCTACAAAAACAGTACTTTTCAGTGCTAAAATTAAAAACGGTACTTTTCAGTGCTACTAAAACAGTACTATTTTTTCTACTATTGATCCCTTTACGATCCTTGTTTGGACCCGTGCCTTCGATTTTTCGTTGGACCCGTTGGCGAAAGCTAGCGGTGGTAATCCTTCTTGGACACCGTCTTGGGAAAAAACCTTTCGAAGGTCACGTCTTCTTTCGTTTATTAATTAAACATGGTATCAACAACAAACAAAAGGAAGGGTGAATCTCTGAATTCACTACTTCCTTCCAAAAAAGTGGGTTTTAAAACTGTCACGACACGTGGCAAGAATGGAAGAAAGGACGCTTCCCCGGAATGCGAACTTTCTTCCAAGGGTGAAATGAATAATTGTATCGAAATGAGCAATCAGTTCGATGCTCTAGACAAATTTTCCGAACACCAAATCGAAGCAGCCTCTAGCCCAGGCTCTTTGATTCAAGTGAGGAAGCAAAGAGTGCCGCCTATCGTGGTCAGTTGTTCCGAATTTGCGGGATTTAGGCAGGAGATCTTGAACTCCATTAGGGGAATCAAGGTTTCCTTCCAAATCGCAAAGAAAGG
Source organism: Aedes aegypti (assembly GCF_002204515.2). NCBI lineage: Eukaryota > Metazoa > Arthropoda > Insecta > Diptera > Culicidae > Aedes > Aedes aegypti. Next base: position 182,988,306 of record NC_035108.1, on the reverse strand, counting down.
AGACTGTCGCGTTTTGCCGGAAACTCTTAAAGATCGTGAACTTCTTCTCAGACATCTTGAAGAGAAGAAGCACAATTTTTTTACTTATGACGACAAAACTGAACGTTTGTTCAAAGTTGTCTTGAAAGGTCTCTCAAGTGACTATAAATCACCTGAAGAGATCAAAAATGGAATAAATGATTTGCTTGGATTTTCCCCAGTCCAAGTAATCATTATGAAAAAGAGAACCCAATCTGGCATTGTTCGGAAAGGGCTTTCTCAAGAATTTTATTTAGTTCACTTTAACAAAAAAGAACTAAATAATATTAAAGCTTTAGAAAAAGCAAAACTTTTGTTTGATGTCCGTGTGACATGGGAACATTTCCAGAAACCTGGAGGAAATTACCAGAACCCCACTCAGTGCCGTCGGTGCCAAAAGTGGGGTCATGGTACAAAAAATTGTCGCATGGATGCTAAATGCATGATTTGCGGAGGTTCTTCTCACGCCAAAGACGTCTGTCCAGTGAAGGAAGATACCACCAAATTCATATGTTGTAATTGCGGGGCTAACCATAAGTCCAATTTTTGGAATTGTCCTTCACGCAAAAAGGTCATTGAGGCTCGTGCCAGGCAGATGAAAGATAATATCCGTTACGATAACGGTCGTTTCCGGAATTTGCCTGGTAGAGTATCGAACAATGCTCATTTTTCAGTTAACAATCGCTTGATCATGAATCATACCCATCAGGAAGATCATAATCATGCTCATTCACAAACTAATTTTAATCCGTCGGGTAGCCGTTCGAATCTTTCTATTTCGAATGTATCTACCCACGGTAAATCCTTTGCCGATATCGTAGCAGGAAATTCGAACTCCTCCCCTGTTCGATCCATGGGTACCCATTCTACTTGTTTCAAATCAAATGGAAAAAACCCTACCGCCACAGGTAACTCCGCTTCTTCGTCTACCGGAAATTCCAATGGGAAATCACATGACATGTCTGCCTCTGATTTTAATTTTCTAACTGAACAATTGAATCTAATGATTGATGCAATGTTCAAAGCCACCACTATGACTGAAGCAGTCCAAGTAGGTGTAAACTTTACAAATCAAATTGTTATTGGATTACGTTTTTCTAATGGATCCAAATAATAATTTAAATATTTTAAATTGGAATGCTCGTTCTCTGAATGGTAAAGAGGACGAGCTGTTCAATTTTCTTACGGTTAATAACGTGCATATAGCAGTTATTACCGAAACGTATTTAAAACCTGGATCTAAACTCAAAAGAGATCCTAACATTTTTGTTTATCGTAATGATCGACTTGATGGGGCTTGTGGGGGAGTTGCAATCATCATTCATAGGCGTATAAAACATCAACTGTTTTCATCATTTGAAACTAAAGTTTTTGAAACTTTAGGTGTTTCTGTTGAAACACAGTTTGGTAAATATACTTTCATAGCTGCCTATTTGCCTTTTCAATGCTCTGGACAGCAAGTTAATTTGCTCCAAACTGACTTGCGTAAATTGACTCGCAATTAGTCAAAATTTTTTGTCATTGGTGACTTTAATGCCAAACATCGGTCATGGAATAATTCTCAAAGTAATTCCAACGGCAGAATTTTATTTGATGAGTGCTCTTCAGGATATTTCTCAATTCAATACCCTGATAGCCCCACATGTTTTTCCTCTTCTAGAAATCCATCTACGATTGATTTGGTCTTAACCGACTCTAGTCATCTTTGTAGCCAACTGACTACTCATGCTGATTTTGATTCTGATCATGTCCCTGTTACATTTCAAATATCGCATGAAGCGATTCTCAATCCTATCAGCTCCACTTTCAATTATTTACGAGCCGACTGGAATATATATAAAACGTATGTTGACTCCAATCTTGATGTTAACATTTCTTTAGAAACTAAACTTGATATTGACAATGCTCTTGAAACTTTAACAAATTCCATTGTTGAAGCCCGGAGCATTGCAATTCCAAAATGTGAAGTAAAATTTGAATCCGTGATTATAGACGATGATCTTAAACTCTTGATCCGTCTTAAAAACGTGAGGAGAAGGCAATTTCAACGCACTCGCGATCCTGCTTTGAAAATTATATGGCAGGATTTGCAGAAAGAAATCAAGAAACGTTTTGCTCAATTAAGAAACAAAAATTTTGAAAATAAAATTTCTCAATTGGACCCTGGCTCTAAGCCCCTTTGGAAATTATCGAAAATCTTGAAAAAACCTCAGAAGCCAATACCGGCATTGAAAGGGGAAAACAAATTATTACTAACTAATTGCGAAAAAGCTCAAAAACTTGCTTCTTCTTCTTCTTTTCTGGCGTTACGTCCCCTCTGGGACAGAGCCTGCTTCTCAGCTTAGTGTTCTTATGAGCACTTCCACAGTTATTGACTGAGAGCTTACTATGCCAATGACCATTTTTGCATGCGTATATCGTGTGGCAGGTACGAAGATACTCTATGCCCTTGGAAGTCGAGAAAATTTTCAACCCGAAAAGATCCTCGACCGGTGGGATTCGAACCCACGACCCTCAGCTTGGTCTTGCTGAATAGCTGCGCGTTTACCGCTACGGCTATCTGGGCCCCTAAACTTGCTATGCAGTTTGAAAGTGCGCACAATTTAAATTTAAGACTTACTAGTCCAATTGAAAATGAAGTTACTCAGGAGTTCGAAAATATTCTCAATCAAGAGAACGTTTTCGAAAATGCCTGGGAGACTGATTTGGAAGAAGTGAGAACTATTATTAAAAAATTCAAAAACATGAAAGCTCCTGGCGATGATGGAATTTTCTACATCCTCATCAAGAAACTTCCAGAAAGTAGCTTATCATTTTTAGTTGATATATTTAACAAATGTTTTCAATTAGCATATTTTCCTGACAAATGGAAAAATGCTAAGGTTGATCCAATTTTAAAACCAGACAAAAATCCTGCAGAAGCTTCTAGCTATCGTCCAATCAGTTTGCTTTCCTCCATCAGTAAACTTTTTGAAAAGGTTATTTTGAACAGAATGATGGCCCACATCAACGAAAATTCAATTTTTGCCAATGAACAGTTCGGATTCCGCCATGGACATTCGACCACTCATCAACTTTTACGTGTAACAAATTTGATCCGTTCCAACAAATCTGAAGGCTATTCTACTGGTCTTGCTCTTCTAGACATAGAAAAAGCATTCGACAGTGTTTGGCATGAAGGTTTGATTGTAAAATTAAAAAACTTTAATTTTCCAACATACATTGTTAGAATAATTCAAAGTTATCTGTCAAATCGTACACTTCAGGTTAATTATCAGAACTCCAGATCTGAAAGACTTCCTGTAAGAGCTGGTGTTCCTCAAGGCAGCATTTTGGGACCAATATTATACAATATTTTCACATCTGACTTACCTGAGCTACCTCAGGGATGTCAAAAATCTTTGTTTGCGGATGACACAGGCCTCTCCGCCAAAGGACGAAGCCTGCGTGTCATCTGTAGTCGATTGCAAAAAAGTTTGGATATTTTTTCTTCATACTTACAAAAATGGAAGATTTCTCCTAATGCTTCCAAAACTCAACTAATAATATTCCCACATAAACCAAAAGCTCTTTATTTGAAACCTTCAAGTAGACATGTTGTCACGATGAGAGGGGTTCCAATAAATTGGTCAGATGAAGTTAAGTATCTAGGGCTCATGCTAGATAAGAATTTAACTTTCAAAAATCACATTGAGGGCATTCAAGCCAAATGTAATAAATATGGAAAATGTCTCTATCCCCTTATTAATAGAAAATCAAAACTTTGTCTTAAGAACAAGCTGTTGATATTCAAACAAATTTTCAGGCCAGCCATGTTGTATGCTGTACCAATATGGACTAGCTGTTGTAATACCAGGAAGAGAGCTCTGCAGAGAATTCAAAATAAAATTTTGAAAATGATTCTGAGGCTTCCTCCCTGGTATAGTACCAATGAGTTACATAGAATATCCAATGTTGAAACATTGGAACAAATGTCAAATACAATCATTAATAATTTCAGGCAAAAATCGTTACAATCTTCTATTGCCACGATTAATGCGTTATATGTTTAGGTTAAGTTAGGTTAAGTATATTAAAAACGTTTTTTTTTACTCTTATAAGCAGGTGAAATCAACTCACCTGTAAAAAACTGAACTGCTACGGCAAATGAAATGTAATATGTTGTTAACAAAATGTTAATAAAATCTTAAATTTGTTTTACCAAATTAGGATGATAGTGTTGTCAAATAACACAGAACACCTAGATATAAGAAATGAATGTAATGTTTGGAATGATACTAATAAAGGAATTTAAAAAAAAAAAAAAAAAAAAAAAAAAAAAAAAAAAAAAAAAAAAAAAAAAAAAAAAAAAAAAAAAAAAAAAAAACTTAACAATATCAGAACAGGAACGTATTTGGTCAAAGTTAGTGTTCACAGGTAAACATGGTTTTCTTTTTATTTCTTTTTGTTCCAACTCGGACAGAGCCTGCTTCTCAGGTAAGTGTTCTTATGAGTACTTCCAGAGTTATTAACTGAGGTCCTTTCGGGCCATGGATGCTTTAGACAGTATCTACACCGCTTCGGTCATGCGGGTTCTCCCGAATGTCCAGTTTGTGCAGGTTTAGAGGAAACGGCGGAACACGTTTTGTTCGTGTGCCCGCGTTTCCGCACAATGCGTGACCGCATGTTTGCCACATGCGGTCGGGACACGACTCCGGACAATTTGGTCCAGAGGATGTGTGCAGACGAGTTTGGCTGGAATGCCGTTTCATCGGCTATCACCCACATCGTCTCGGAACTCCAAAGAAGGTGGCGTGTGGACTCGAGGAGTGACTAGCGCAGACGCTAATCAACAGGTGGTCCAAGGGTTCGCAGTCGGCTACGTAGGTCATACCGGTGCCCTACGGTCGAAATCGACCCTTACAGCGATTAAGTGGCCGCGGGGAGAACATCCTGGTAGCGCTGCTGTCGTGGCGTCGGCCTACTGGGTGGATACGAGCCTCTGGTTGTTCGGGGCAGGTGGAGGCCCCTTCGTCAGCAATCCCAGCTGGTGCTAGCTGATAGGGCCTGAGCCTTCAGTAGGTCAAATTGCGAAGCCCACAGTATCAGTTCTTGATACCTGCGGTGCAGCTGGGCGCGGGCTTAGTGGTCGATCCTGCCCGCTTTCAGCGGACAACGGGAGGTGAGGACCACCCGGGAAGCTGGCAATGCGCCATCATGCTACCTTGATGGACCCCCCTAAGCGTGTCATCGATGTTCGTTGCTGCATGGCTACGCAGCTAACCTGGAGGATGCGATGTGCAATAGCCCCTCTCCGAAGCAATGCCTTCTTGGTGGTCCCGGAGAGACGAAGGGTTTGGCGGCAATGGAAATGGTTTAGTGGGTCGGGGGTGTAGTCCTGTTTACTGCTTGTACGTAGTAAATGGTCCCCAACCCCACACTCCCGGACCACGGTCCGGAGTCTGTTGAGCAGATTATCCCCCCATTGCTTAGAAGGAAAAAAAAAAGAGTTATTAACTGAGAGCGTCCTCTGCTGATTAACCATTTTTGCATGTGTATATCTCGTGGCAGGTACGATGATCCTCTATGCCCTGGGAATAAGATAAAATTTCCATCACGAAAAGATCCTCTACCGGGATTCAGACCCACGACCCTCAGCTTGGTCTTGCTGAATAGCTGAGGGTTTACCTCTATGGCTATCTGGGATAGGTGGATAATAAGGTTCACCATAGCTCACCCGAGAGTCTGATATCATGGTTTTGGACTACTACCATTCATCTCAAAAAAATATTTAAGCTTCTGAATTTTTACTATGCTCATCTTTCTTTTGAACTGATATTTTTAAAACATCCATATTATGGCAGTAAAAAATAATTCTATTCCATTTTAGTGCTTGTTCCCGGTGTTTTCCTGCCATGGACTGGACATCGTTACCGTGGAAGGTATTGGAGACAAGCATGATGGCTACCACGTCACCCAAAAGGTGTTGGCACACTTCAATGGGACCCAATGCGGATATTGTTCGCCGGGAATGGTCATGAACATGTACAGTCTGTTGGAATCCAACAAGGGTCAGGTTTCGATGGCCGAAGTTGAAAATGCCTTTGGAGGTAACATGTGCCGTTGTACCGGTTATCGACCCATTCTCGATGCATTCAAATCACTGGCCTATGATGCGGAACCTAGACTGAAAGAGATCTGTATGGACATCGAGGATCTGAGCAAGATGTGTCCAAAAACTGGATCTCCTTGTTCAGGAAAATGTTCTGCTGCGGGAAAAGTGTCCGACAGAAAGGGTGTACATATGACTTTCGCTGAAGACAAAGAATGGCACAAAGTGTACAACGTAAGTGATGTCTTCGCTATTTTTGAAAAGATTGGATCAAAACCGTACATGCTAGTCGCTGGAAATACTGCTCATGGTAAGTGAATGATAATAACCTTCGAATAAATGAATCTTATAGCATAACGTATTTGCAGGAGTCTACCGTCGATGTGACAAACTTCAGGTATTCGTCGATGTTAGCTCCATCGAGGAGCTACGATCAAATTCTCTTGGTAACAACTTGATAATTGGAGCTAACGTGTCACTGACGGAACTGATGAGCATCCTGACCAACGCAGCGAGTAAAAATTCGAGCTTTGGATACTGCAATGAGCTTGTCAAACACATTGATTTGATTGCCAACGTTCCAGTGCGTAATACCGGAACGATTGCTGGAAATTTGAGCATCAAGAACCAGCACAAAGAGTTTCCCTCTGATTTGTACCTTATTCTGGAAGCTGTTGGATCTACTTTAACTATTAGTATGTAACAAGTAAGGGTGGGATTATGCAATTTTTAACCAAATCTTCTATATTCTAGTGGAATCCGGCGGAAAGACTAGCGTTGTTACACCTTCGCAATTCGTCAATCTGGATATGAAGAAAAAGTTAGTTTTGAACATCATTGTTCCTCCGTTGGATCCCAAGTTCTATGTTTTCCGTTCCTTCAAGATCATGCCACGAGCCCAAAATGCACATGCTTACGTTAACGCCGCTTTCTTGCTGAAATTCAATGAGAACAAAACCAAAGTGGAAGCTGCATCCATTTGCTTTGGTGGTATCAATCCCAGCGTACGAGCTTACTAACATCTGATATTGTACGAATACTAAATTTTTATTCTTTTTTACAATTAGTTCACCCACGCCACTTCAACCGAAAACTACCTTGTTGGAAAAAATCTGTTTGAGAACGCGGTCGTCCAAGAGGCTCTGAAAACGCTCTCGAACGAGCTTCAACCAGATTGGGTTCTACCGGATGCATCTCCAGAGTATCGCAAAAATCTAGCAATATCTCTGTTCTACAAGTTTATTCTGAATATCGCCACTGATGGAACCGAAACTCCTATCAAACCATCGTTCAAATCTGGTGGAACGGTTCTTGAACGCCCAGTTTCTACTGCTTCACAACGTTTCGATACGATTAAGGAAAACTATCCTCTGACGAAGAACATTCCCAAGATAGAAGGCCTTGCGCAAACATCTGGCGAAGCTAAATACGCCAACGACTTACCGGCACTTCCTAATGAGTTATACGCGGCATATGTGCTGGGAACCGAACCACATGCCCAAATTCTGAATATTGATGCTTCGGAAGCTCTGGTAATTAATTAGATAATAACCATCAATCAGCAATCTAATCACAAGAAACACTTTCCCCCTTTTCCAGAAAATTCCTGGCGTGGTGGCATTCTTTTCAGCGAAAGACATTCCTGGCGTTAACAACTTCATGTATTTCGCAGGATTCATGGGCGACGAAGTAGAACCGATTTTCAGTGCTGGTAAAGTCGAATACCATGGGCAACCGATCGGTATGGTCGTCGCGGAAACCTTTGCTCTTGTGAATCGAGCTGTTAAAGCCGTCAAAGTTACGTACAGCAAGCCAGAAAAGAAGGATATCTACCCTACAGTTCAGGATGTACTGAAAGCGAAGGCCAATGAGCGCATCAAAGAAATGGGCTACAGCACTCACGGGGACAACTACGACAAAGCTTCCGAAGGGGATCTGAAAGTCAAGGGACATTTTGAAATCGGCGGACAGTATCACTACTATATGGAAACACAAACGTGCGTCTGTATCCCCATCGAGGACGGCATGGACGTGTACTCTTCAACGCAATGGGTTGACTTGACCCAGATGGCAATTGCTAGAATGTTGAAAGTACCTCAGAATAGTCTTAATTTGTACGTTCGTAGACTTGGTGGTGGTTATGGTGGTAAGGGAACTCGTGCGACTATGGTTGCTTGCGCTTGTGCCCTTGCGGCTCATTTGACCAAAAGACCGGTTAGGTTGGTTATGACCTTGGAGGCTAACATGGAGGCCATTGGTAAACGTTATCCAGTTGTCTCTGACTACGAGGTAGACGTTGACAAGAATGGAAAGATTGTAAAGTTGTACAACGAATACGTGCATGATTTTGGATCCACATTCAACGAATCAATGGGCCATGCAGGAGAATTTTTCAGTAATTGCTATGACAAAAGCGTCTTCAAGACAGTCGCCAAAGGTGTTCGTACGGACTGTGCCAGCAATACATGGTGTCGTGCTCCAGGTACAACTGAAGGAATTGCTATGATTGAAACCATCATGGAACATATCGCTTTTGCTACTGGAAAGGATCCCCTGGAGGTTCGCCTTGCTAACATGCCGGAAGGTATCAAAATGATTGAATTGATGCCAGAATTCCGTGCGGATGTTGAGTACGATACCAGAATGAAGCAAATTGAACAGTTCAACGAAGAGAATCGTTGGCGAAAGCGTGGAATAGCCATCGTTCCAATGAGATATCCTTTGGGCTACTTTGGATCACTGTCAGCCATTGTCACCATTTATCATGACGATGGAACAGTTGCTGTCTCCCACGGTGGTATCGAAATGGGACAAGGCATGAACACTAAAGTTGCCCAAGTTGTTGCTCATATTCTTAACATTCCTATGGACAAAGTTATCGTCAAGCCCACAAACAACCTTACTGCACCCAATGCGATTTGCACTGGTGGTAGTATGACTACTGAAACGGTATCTTATGTAAGTATACAATTCCAAATTGCACTTTTTATTAAAATAATGTCACACAATTTCCCTCAACAGGCTGCTAAACGTGCTTGCGAAATCATTTTGGAGCGAATGAAGCCAGTTCGCGAAGAAAATAAGGACGATTCCTGGGAAACATTGGTTGAGAAGTGCCACCATAAGAGCGTTGACCTTTCCGCAACATACATGTACAAAGCTTCGGATTTAACTCCATACATTATCTGGGGATTGAGCTGCTCGGAAGTCGAGGTGGACATTCTTACCGGAAATGTGCAGCTGCGCCGTGTGGATATTCTCGAAGATGTCGGTGAAAGCTTGAGTCCAGGAATTGACGTGGGACAAATCGAAGGAGCGTTCATAATGGGACTGGGGTACTATCTAACCGAGGCACTGGTATTTGATCCAGAAAATGGAGCTCTTCTGACAAACCGTACCTGGACCTACAAACCTCCGGGCGCTAAAGACATTCCTGTTGATTTCCGAGTTCGTTTCCTGCAGAACAGTACGAATGCTACTGGAGTTTTGCGTTCGAAAGCAACCGGAGAGCCGGCAATGAACATGACCATTTCAATAATTTTTGCATTGAGACGTGCTTTGTTGGCTGCCCGTAAGGATGCCGGATTGCCATCCGAGTGGGTCTCGGTTGGCGCACCATCGACGCCAGATCAAATCTATAAGTTAGCTGGCAACTCGGTTGAACATTTCACTCTAAATTAAATTGGATTGAGATAACATTTATAATTTTACAGGAATGAACATAGTATTATGAGATGGGTAATTAAATATAAAATATTTTATATCTTGATCATATACCCACATTTATGTACCAACAGTATATCACATATATTATGTATAAATAAATAATAAACTAAAAATAACTACTATTTTTGAGCATTTCTGGTGAAATTCCTTATAATTATTAACTATGCATAACATAATAGTAATTTATGCTATTAGTTGAATTATTGTACGCCAAAATTATTGTATTTTGAGAGACTGGTGTTAAAATAACTATAATCCTGCAATTGATCAAACTGTCCTGTTGGAAATAGGAACAGTAAAACAAAAGTCATCATTCATCTACAGTGCCATTTTAGAAGACTCCTTCAATGTCCGAAAATGTGCAAAGCTTTATTTCGTTTACTGAAAGAGCTTTCAGTTTCGTTACTTGTGTATGGAGTGCCGTAACTTAGGGGAGTCGTCCGTTAATTACGTAAGTGTTTCTGGGAGGAGATGGAGTTTGAGATTTGTTACGCGCCACACAATTTATTTTTATTCTTTATTAAAACAAATACGGATTCTTAGCCGTGTGATTAGCCACGTCTGTGATTTAGGCGTACATATAGTGCTACGAAGTTTAGGTTCGATTTCCGCCCCTGTCGGAGGAAACTTTTCGTCAAACGAAAAATTCTTCATTGGTCCACTGATTGTTCCGTGTGTCCGTTGTAATGTAAGTCATTTTCAGTCTGTGTAGCCTTTGACTGAAGACGGTGTAATAGTAGTTTACGGAACAAGTTGCAGAATGATGATTTTTACAGCACTACTCGTAAATATATCCTACGAGGCTTTCCGAGTAGGATAATTACGACGAGTGCTGTAAAAATCGAGTTTTGCAACGAGCTACGTACAACATTTTTCCAATTTCGTAGAAGACCACTTGAGGGTATCAAGAATTACAGTCACATCTCGATATCGAAGGGAGAGATCGAGACAAAGAACATGATTTTAATGCACACTATATTTACAAACACTCCGTAAATAGGAAAATAATAAACAAACAAATTTCATTTCGAGTTTCCAAATTGTTCTGAATCGCTTAAATCTGGTCAAGTAACCTTTGATAATGTTCATTTTGACATATAGGGGAAAATTGGGGACAAAAAATCAACAGGAACACATCGAGATATGGAGATATCGAGATAAGGAGGATATCGAGATATGGAGAAAGAAATCGTATGCTGAACGAAGGGACCGAATCAATCGAGTCGAGATGTAGAATATCGATATGTGGAGAGTCGACTGTATATCAGAATGCATTCGCCATTGATTAACAATTTCTGAAAAATTGTTATTTGTTTAAATTTTTGCAATTTCTCATCGTAATAGGGGGCGGTCCAATAATTACGTAAGGGTTTATGGGGAGAGAGGGGATCTGAGATTTCTTACGCGCTATACAAATTATTTTTAATTTTCATACAAGAAACAGTGCCACACAGTGCCATTTTAGAAGACTCCTTCAATGTCCGAAAATGTGCAAAGCTTTATTTCGTTTACTGAAAGAGCTTTCAGTTTCGTTACTTGTGTATGGAGTGCCGTAACTTAGGGGAGTCGTCCGTTAATTACGTAAGTGTTTCTGGGAGGAGATGGAGTTTGAGATTTGTTACGCGCCACACAATTTATTTTTATTCTTTATTAAAACAAATACGGATTCTTAGCCGTGTGATTAGCCACGTCTGTGATTTAGGCGTACATATAGTGCTACGAAGTTTAGGTTCGATTTCCGCCCCTGTCGGAGGAAACTTTTCGTCAAACGAAAAATTCTTCATTGGTCCACTGATTGTTCCGTGTGTCCGTTGTAATGTAAGTCATTTTCAGTCTGTGTAGCCTTTGACTGAAGACGGTGTAATAGTAGTTTACGGAACAAGTTGCAGAATGATGATTTTTACAGCACTACTCGTAAATATATCCTACGAGGCTTTCCGAGTAGGATAATTACGACGAGTGCTGTAAAAATCGAGTTTTGCAACGAGCTACGTACAACATTTTTCCAATTTCGTAGAAGACCACTTGAGGGTATCAAGAATTACAGTCACATCTCGATATCGAAGGGAGAGATCGAGACAAAGAACATGATTTTAATGCACACTATATTTACAAACACTCCGTAAATAGGAAAATAATAAACAAACAAATTTCATTTCGAGTTTCCCAATTGTTCTGAATCGCTTAAATCTGGTCTAGTAACCTTTGATAATGTTCATTTTGACATATAGGGGAAAATTGGGGACAAAAAATCAACAGGAACACATCGAGATATGGAGATATCGAGATAAGGAGGATATCGAGATATGGAGAAAGAAATCGTATGCTGAACGAAGGGACCGAATCAATCGAGTCGAGATGTAGAATATCGATATGTGGAGAGTCGACTGTATATCAGAATGCATTCGCCATTGATTAACAATTTCTGAAAAATTGTTATTTGTTTAAATTTTTGCAATTTCTCATCGTAATAGGGGGCGGTCCAATAATTACGTAAGGGTTTATGGGGAGAGAGGGGATCTGAGATTTCTTACGCGCTATACAAATTATTTTTAATTTTCATACAAGAAATCTTACCATGGTGGAGGGGGGGGGGGGATTGAAAAACCCCGAAAAATGTCTTACATAATAAATGGACAGCCCCTAGGCTGTTTTTCATCACGTCAAACTGTCATGAAACGGCCTACTTTCCTGCACTAAAATATGCAGTGCGGGAATAGTCATTACGCAACTGAAACCAGTGCTGTAATGATTGTAATGTACGCAACGCTTTCTCACTACGTAATTGTTTTGAGTTGCGTAATGAATCATAACACAATTTTTTTCGGCAAGCTTCGTAATATAAATTTACGACCCGTGCAATAAAAATCATCATTCTGCAACTTGTTCCGTAAACTACTATTTAAATCTCACCACAAGGGGAGGGGGGTTGAAAATTCCCAATCCCATCCAGATAATGGATGTATATTGAACTTATAAAACCATATAACACTTATTCTATAGTCTTCAAACAAATTGAGGAGAGACTCTAGAAGATTTTGGATGCATTTTATATAATTTTTCTTATTTTTGGAATGCAGATAACCTTTACTGCTCCCCTAATTGATGGAACATAGCTTAATATGATGCCCCCAATAGATGGAACACTGCTTAGTTTTGCATTAAATATCTCAATAATTGACTCTCAATTGACTACCGTATATATAACCGATTTTTGTATCGGCGATATACGAGACAAACGCAGGAAAATCTCTGCCCAAATCCATCACAGTCCTGGTCCTTTGAAAAATCCAAAAAGAATGAAGAAGGCTTACCTGTTGAAATATTCCTTGGAGACCGCCAAGCTCGTACATCGGCAGACAAAAACAACCTTCTGGCAGACCACTTCAAACAAGGCTTTAGTAGCTCCTCAACTTCTTCAGTTCTGGTACAAAAGGCATTTGAACATACTCCAAGCGATGTTCTCGGCCTCGATGTAATTGCGATTACTCCGGAATTAATTGGAACGGCTATATCGAAGTTAAAATCGTCTTATTCAGATGGCCCAGATGGAATTCCCTCCTACCTACTTAAAGAATGTTCTACTGAGCTCATCGAACCACTAGCAAGCATTTTTAAACTTTCTTTTGAACAAGGTGTGTTTCCTAAGTGATGGAAAGCATCCTACATGTTTCCAGTTCACAAAAAAGGAGACAAACGAAACATCAAAAACTATCGAGGGATAACGTCTCTGTGTGCCTGCTCGAAAATATTCGAACTTATTGTCAACGATACCTTATTCTCTGCTTGCAAGAGTTATATATCTACTGATCAACACGGGTTCTTTCCAACGAGATCAATATGTACCAACCTTGTACCATTTACTTCGATGTACTATGGAAACTGGTGCGCAAGTCGACGTCGTTTACACGGAGCTCAAAGCTGCGTTCGAACGTGTAGACCACGGTATTCTACTGGCAAAGCTCAATAAGCTTGGTGTGTCTGGAGCAATGATACGCTGGTTTAATTCTTATCATACTGATCGACTTCTTTGTGTAAAAATTGTTACAGCTGAATCATATTATTTCACCAACCCTTCAGGCGTTCCACAGGGCAGCAACTTAGGACCGTTGCTGTTTACGATTTTCATCAATGATGTTGGACTGATCCTCTCACCAGAATGCCGTTCATTTTACGCAGATGAAGTTGAACTGTTGCTTACAACTACAGAGACTAATTCACAGCTTCGAAAAGTGGTGTTCAGACAATTGTCTAACTCTGAGTGTTCACAAATGCAATGTAATCACGCTTCATCGCAGTAAGAACCCTATTTTGCACGATGAACAGCTGGAGTCTCCAACGCATCAACAATATTATTGATCTTGGAATCTCGCTTAACGTTTAACCAACACTACTCGGATATGATTGCTAAAGCAAACAGACAACTTGGTTATATTCTAGATTACCGACGAATTCCACGATCCTCTGTGCCTCAAAGCGTTATACTGTGCGCTTGTAAGTTCGATTTTAGAATTCGGATCAGTCATTTGGTCACCTTTGGTGTCCTTATCACGCAACCTGGATAGCGAGGATTAAGGCCATCCAAAGAAGATTTGTTCGCTATGCCCTTCGGTATCTACCATGGAACGATCCATCAAACCTTCCACCCTACGAAGAACGTTGCCAATTATTGGGTATAGAAACCCTCGAACATAGGCGTACAACCGCACAGACGGTTTTTGTAGCTAAACTGTTTACCGGAGAAATTGGCTACCCCGAAATATTAGGCCAAATTGGCATTTATGTTTCCGAACGGAATCTTCGCTCAAGAAACTTTTTGCACCTCGGTAGCCGATCATCAAATTACGTTTCATGTCCACGCGGTTCAACGAATTCGCCTATATTTCCACATGTTTATACCTAAGATCTTGTTTTAGATTTCCTTATTTCTCTGTTATATCCATTGTATTGAGCCCAGTCTGAAGATTGTTTAAGTTCATTGGAAAACTTACGAGTGAGGTTTGGCTTAATGTTCCTCCACGTGTTCAATAATCAACAAACTAATTCGTCCTACAAAACATAGTTTCTTGGCATATTGAAGCTGAATTTCTCATAAACAGACACCAACAAGCAGAACCTCGTTTTACAAACTGATTCAATCTACGAACCTTTAAGCTAATTCTTAGATAGTAATTTTTATGTGTTTGTTTGATGCACCCATAGAACAATTCCCGTTTGGACTCTAGAAGGCATCCCTATAATTGTTCTTGTAGTAATTAAAAAAAACACTTTAAGAATACCGCAATTTGAGGTCATCATGAAAAGATAGTTGCAGCAATTTCTGAAGAAACTTCTCAAGGAATTTTATAAAAGAATTCATAAAAGAATATTTCATAGAAATTTCTGAGAAATCTTTAAAAACTTTTTAAGAACCCCCTCAAACTTTCTGTGATACAAAATTTAAAAAAAAAATAATCATATCGATTTTTCATGTAAGCGCGTTTCTAGGTCTATCATAAGAATGCTTTGAGGAGTATTAGGTTTTGCACATTTGTTAGAAAACGAGCAAAAGTTCGAATCAGCGTGGTAAATGTTCGAGCAACATTCTAGCACAATTATATCAAGGTTTGTTACAAAAAAAAAAACAAATTTTGTTTCATTTTTGTTAAGAGCACTTTGAGTTTATGGCGGAAATTATTACTTAATTAAAACAAAATCAGTTATATTAAGAAAGGCTGTTTCAAATTTGTATCATTTCGAACAACATTTGTAACAAAAACTGTTATAACTCTGTTGTAATCCACTGGTCGGGATGTGTGCCTCCATTTCAAATGTTCGGCCGACAATGTCTATATCATCCGCGAAGCAAACAAATTGACTGGATCTCGAAAAAATCGTACCTCAGCTCTCCGCATTACACCTTCTAGCGCAATATTGAACAACAGGCACGAAAGTGCATCACCTTGTCGTAGTCCCGGCGTTGATTCAAACGAACTGGAATGTTCGCCTGAAACCTTCACACAATTTTGCACACCTTCCATCGTTGCTCTTATCGGTTGCTCGGGTTTGCTTCCCGAGAAAGCTGTTCTTGCCCAAAATTTTCCATAACTCTCGATACTATTACAGCTGACAGATGACGGTAGATGATCTGGGATAATACCTTATAGGCCGCATGTAGAATGGTGATCACTCGAATGATCTCACAACCTAACTTGTAGCCCGTCTTGTAGATGGGGCATATTACCCCTTCCTGCCACTCCTCTGAAAGGTGTTCTGTTCACCAGATTGTGCCAACCAGTCGGTGCAGACAAATGGCCAGCTTCTCCGGGCCCATCTTTATGAGTTCAGCTCCGATACTATTGTTATAGCTTTATTGTTCTTGAGCTGATGAATGTATTCTTTAACCTTCCTCAAAGTATTATTTTCCATCGTCCGCAGTGCTGTCGAAGGCGTTTCTTGCGTTGTCCCGACCTTCATTCCAAGTGCTCTCAGCGCCATTCAAGTGTTCGTCGAAGTGCTGCTTCCACCTTTCGATCACCTCACGCTAGTCTCGGCACGTGTCACAAAGCCGTTGCTTCTGATAGAATGTACGTGTTTCTTGAAACCTGCACAGCTGTTCCATCTCCTCCATGTGGCGTTTTTCTCCGGACAGAGACGGGTTTGCTGTTGCCGTTTCCGTCTGTTCCACGTTCTGCCGGGTCCCTTGCTGCAGCATGACCGCCACGCTGCATTTTTCTCCTCCATAATCTGCCATATTGAGCTCTACAATACGCCCGGCAATGACGTGATGCTACGCTGTAGCCATCAAGGTATCAAGGTAGGTAATCTGCCTACATTCCACATCGAACCAATCGTTCCGTTGACTCCATCCAACAAACCCTATGTTGCTCTCATCTGCATCGTTGAGGGCTGCTCTCACTGTTCTCCAGCAGTCCTCAAGAAAGGATGCATCCAGCTCACCCTCTTCCGGTAATGCAGCTGCGACATCCGGTTGCTTAAGCCGATCTAGGTCATACCGAGGCGGCCGTCGTTACCGTACGTTGTTAACAACGGAGAGTTTTAAGCGTCAGACCAGATACCTAGTGGTCAGAGTCGCGACGATCCTGACGCCGATAATGTCGGAAAAGTGCCGTCCATCAATCAGAACGTGGTCGATTTGTGATTCTGACAGGTGTAAGTACTATAAATGGCCATATTCTTGAAGGCGGAACAATTACTTTTCGTTTTCGTTCGTCAAGGTTTTACAGGGTCAGGGCATTGAAGACCAGAAATATTCAAATACGCGTTCAGTCAGAGTGGACCAAGTCAAAATACTGGTCCAACAAGCGGGTCCTAGAACATAACATACATACACCATAGAACTACCATAAACTTCTATCGGACTCTGAAATTGACTCAAAAAATGCAAATATGGTTAATGGTCAAAAATCAAAATCAAATGCATCGAATTAAGTAATATTTACAAATTTCTTTTGATGGATAAATAGAAGAATCATTCGATGACGAAAAATCTGACAAATCTCTTGAAATGTTTTTTATTTCCCCGCATTTCTCAGCGAGCTGATCATTTTCGCTGTTATGGTAATAAGCACTTGGTCCACTCTGACTGCACACTTTTATCGATTTTTATTGATCATCCAAAGTAAATTTATCTCTCACAGTTTACTGCATTCATCAAATCTGATCAAAGTGTAACGGAGGTAAGGTAATTCGCATTTAATGAGAGAATAATCCAATTTTCTCAAGTTTTGTACTTGGTCCCCTCTGACTTAACGCCGACCAATTGAAGTACAATTGTGGGATACTTTGGACGTTAACAAGTTAAAACAAACAATTTTAAAACTTAATAGAAACTGGCAAAATATTTTGACACAATTTTGTTCAGCTAAACTGTAACTAATATAATGAAGGTTCATTGTAATATTTATTTCTTTTTTTACTGTAAAAGATTTACTGGAAGTGTTGTTTAGGGCCTTCCTTAGCCGAGTGATTAGAGTCCGCGGCTACAAAGCAAAGCCATGCTGAAGGTGTTTGGGTTCGATTCCCGGTCGGTCCAGGATCTTTTCGTAATGGAAATTTCCTTGACTTCCCTGGGCAAAGAGTATCATCGTACCTGCCACACGATATAGAAATGCGAAAATGGCAACTTTGGCAAAGAAAGCCCTCAGTGAATAACTGTGGGTGCTAAAAACAACACATAACTTGAAAACAGACTTTATGCCAGTTGAGACGTAACGCTTAAAAACAGAAAAAAATAATGCTAACAAAGTTATTATAAAACTTTGAATATTATTTAGGATGATACAAGAGCCGATAGACTACATACAGTTTCGCCTCCAAACGTAGGACCAATCAAGAAAACAATCATTCTAATCTGCGTACAGGTGATTCGGCACCATATTTCGAAATGAAACGACGCACCGATGACTCTATTTTCGAACGCGTGGATCTTCACTGTTGGTCATTTCACCAATACATTGCATACATGATGTTTATAAGCGTCGCAAATCAGTTGTTTGACTCCCGATAACAGAGAGATTCTTACTCTCACGCAAAACTGCCGGCCCGGTTCAAGTTTATTCGCTCATCCAGCAGAGCGACACGTGCGCTTAGGTTGTTTTATATAAAGGCGCGTAGACTTGGAGCAGCAAGCGTCAATCACTCACGACCAGTTGTCGTGAATGGACTGTGGCTAGCGTGATTATTAATAGAAGTTTTGCAAAAGTTATATCAAGTGACCAATAAACATTGGATATTTGCGAGCGATGGAAGTGGTATTTACAATCAACGGGAAATTGTACAAAGGTAAGCCTAACATGGTTAGTGGTACTTCAGATTCAAACACTTTCAAAATCTTTACAGTGAATCCCCACTCAGTCTCTGTGGATACCTCATTGGGTACATTTATTCGTAAAAATGCCCAACTAAGTGGAACAAAGATGGTTTGCCGTGAAGGAGGATGCGGTTCGTGCATCGTTAACTTGAACGGCGAACATCCAGTATCTAGAGAACGACAGAGCTGGGCTGTCAATTCGGTAATTGGAAATTTGAACCATGAATAAAAACTTTCAATTGATGTTCTTTCAATTACAGTGTCTATTCCCAGTCTACTCCTGTCATGGATTGGATATTGTGACTGTCGAAGGAATCGGTAATAAGACTCAGGGTTTCCACGATGTTCAACGCCGTCTGGCGCACTTCAACGGAACTCAATGTGGATTTTGTTCGCCCGGTATGGTCATGAATATGTACAGCCTTCTGGAGTCTAAACAGGGCAAAGTTACAATGAACGAAGTAGAGAACGCCTTTGGAGGTAACCTTTGTCGCTGCACTGGCTATCGTCCGATTTTAGAGGCATTCAAGTCATTGGCTGTCGATGCTGAACCGCGGTTGAAGGAGGCATGCCAAGACATCGAGGACCTGCCAAAAATTTGCAGCAATACGGGAAAACCATGCCAAGGAAAATGCAGTGCAGTTCCGAAAAAAGGCTTGCATTTTATATTCGAAGACGAAAAAGAGTGGCACAAAGTGTACAATATTCACGACGTGTTTGCCATATTCGAGAAAATAGAGAACAGACCATACATGCTCGTAGCTGGAAACACGGCTCATGGTATAATATTAAACAATAAGTGATGGTTCCAAAGCACTAAATATTTTGAAATTCTAGGAGTGTATCGCAGGAAATCAAATTTAGAGGTGTTCATAGATGTTAGCTCAATAGAGGAGCTCAAATTCCACTCTTTGGGAAGTACTCTCACTCTCGGAGCAAATACCACTTTGAGTGAACTGATGACAATATTGCAGGATGCGGCCAACAGCAATCCTGAATATCTCTACTGTCAGGAACTTGTAAAACACGTTGATCTTATAGCCAACGTTCCAGTCAGAAACACTGGAACCATAGCCGGTAATCTGAGTATGAAGAATCAACACAATGAATTCCCTTCTGATTTGTTCCTTATCTTGGAAGCAGTCGGTGCGAAGATAACATTAGGTTTGTATTCATTGCGATACAATTGATTGCATTTCACCAAACCATACTATTTGACTTCAGCTGAAGCTGGCGGTAAAATACTCACGGTATCACCCAATGAATTCTGCAACATCGACATGTCCAAAAAGATTCTATTGAGCGTCGTCTTACCGCCCCTGGACCCACAGATTTATGATTTTAGATCATACAAAATAATGGCAAGGGCGCAAAGTGTACATGCCTACGTCAACGCTGCATTTCTATTTAAATTTAGCCCAGGAAGAACTTCAATCCAATCGGCATCAGTCTGCTATGGAGGAATTAATGCAAAGGTAAGTAAGTAATTGATCACAAGGGTATGCAAAAGGTTAGACATAAGTTGTATAATACAGTTAACTCTCCCTTACTCGATATTCCGTATCTCGATATCGAATTAGAGAATCATAGTAAAAGTTGGTTTTCATGGCTAACTCGATGGTCCCTTGGATCGCAGTTGCATTGGTTTTGTGTTCTGTAACAGTAGAAGCATTAACCTAAGAATGCTAATGTCGCTGCTGTTCGTGTTACCAACATCTAGTTTGCCACGCGCTGACAGCTTGAGTACCGGTCCTCAAAGTGTCAAATAAATTTTAAAACCGTCCACTACAACATGGCATCGGACAAACAATGAAAAGATACAGTTAAAGGTAATAATAAACTAATACAGTTTTGTGAGAACAGTGCCATTAGCGTTCTACTACTAATAGTTCTATTTCTGTAACTCGATACCTCCCTAACTCGATGGTCCTTTCAATATCGAGTAAGGGAGAGATGACTGTAGTACAGCGTAACAATAATGACATTTTTGCGTGTCTCAAGGATCAAATTATGTGTCTCTGGTAAAGTTGATGGTGGCTGAATCTCATGCCGTTCTCAGAAATTTTTCAGCACGTCACAATTTTTAGTTGAGTTATCAAACTTTTTTGTGATCCAACCCACCGAGCATGGCATTCGTTTTGGATATAATTTGCACGATAAAATTTAAATCAAATCGATTTTTTTTTTCAACATACATGCAGTTTCCATATAACATTCTTCGTTTCTCTCATATGTCAAAATGTAATACTTTTCTAAATCATGAAAAATAACTTTTGAGCATCGGAAGTGTTATGAACTTTGAAAATAAATATTGTTATACACATTAAATTTGCATTCCGTGGCAATTTAAGCTAATAAATTGCCATAAAAGATGGCAAACTTGCAAAAAAAATTAGCGGAAATAGTTAAATTTTGCATTTTTAACAGACAAACTAAACGGAAATGGATTCAGCTATCCTTAATTGAGTAAATAGCAGTATTTTTGTGCTTGAAAAACGTGTTCCGCAGTGTAGTTGTCATTGGCGTAGCTAGGATTTCTTTCTGGGGGCGGCCTAGGCGGAGGCCTGGCAAGTACTTATTTTACAGAAGTCGGTCGCAAAAATCAAGATTTTATTTACTCGTTATTTTGTCTCATTTTATGACACATCAGTGATATTTGTAAATTTCAATTTTCGCTACGGAAAAGATTCATTCTTTTTGTAATCCAGTCAAAAATCCTTCAATAATTCTAGCAAAAAAAACTGTCCTTCGTGATTCTTCCACGATTTTTTTCAGGTATTCAACCATGTGCTTTGATGAGATTCCTCTGAAAACACTGCGGAACACGTTTTTGTCTCCAGCACCAAAATACCGCTATTCACTTAATTAAGGGTTGCTGAATCCATTGCCGTTTACAGAAATGTCATAGCACGTCTAGTTTTTGAGATATTCACTGTTGAAAATGCAAAAAATGACTATTTCAGCCAACTTGCATGCAAGTTTGCCAGCTTGTAAGGTAATATATTGGCTTAATTTGCCACAGAATTCAAACTTGATGTGTATAACAATACTTATCATCAAAGTTTGTATTACTTTCGTAACGGAAAAGTTATTTTTTTATGGTTTAGAGAATTGTTGTATTTTGCCATATAGAAGAAACGAAGAATTTTGTATGGAGACTGCAAGCATGTTGAAAAATCGGTTTAATCGAAATTTAATCGCGCAATTTCAATAAAATTATGTCTGAAATGAATGTTCAAGTTCTATTTTGCATGTTTGGTGGATTAGATTACAAAAAAGTACGATAAATTGTACTTTATATTTCATGTAAACATTAATAAAACCAGTGTTTTATACAACTTTGGCGACCTGTAGCTAAAAATTGTGACGTGCTGGAACATTTCTGAGAACGGCACCAGATTCAGCAACCCCAAATCTACTAGAGACACATAATTTGATCCTTGAGACACGCAAAAATGTCATTTTTGTTACGCTGTGAAATTCATACAGGAATTTCTTCATGAATTATTTTCCTACTTTTCAGTGCTTTCTGCAAGAACTCTTTGACCAGTTTTCACTTCAATAGGGTTTTGCTAGTCTGAAGTACTTTGGAAAAAAAATGAAAATCTCCACGACAAGTTCACAAAATTTACGTATCTTTTTGTGTGACAAACATTTTGTCCGTAGGTTACATACTAAAAAATGGTAAAAAAAATTAGAACAGTTTTTTTTGCTAGAATGAGTGTGAACTTTCAAGACTTGGAATCAGAATTTCGTTTGCATGGTGTGTGTTGCATTGTGTTTTTTTATATTTCGATTACTTGAACTAGGAAAAATCTATGTGAACAATTCTTCTTACTTTCCATCTGCTCAAGAGATCTATCATCAATTGAGAGAGCTTTCAAGACGATCCCAAAAATCCTAGAGTGACCCTCGAAGTATCAGTGTCCAGAAAAAAAAAGAACTATCACCACTAATGTCATAAGCAATTTTCTGTGGCAATTATAGGAGGAACTTGATTTAAAATTTTTTGATCAATATCATGAATAATGTTTATTAGACTGGCCCATCTCAGTATGGGAGAAAAATGAAGTTGTATAATTCCACGGGGCACCCTCCAGGATTATTTTTTGGGGTAACATGAAGACTTCCTGAAAGTTTCAGCTCATTTGGTTGCTCCATGAGCAGGCGCATTTGAGTTGAAATTAATATGGGATTTCAAGCTCAAACATATGGGAAACCACATATCATCTACTGTTTGGTTCAGGAAAACTATTGATCGAGTTCTGTTCGGATTTGCAACAAACACTTACGCGGCGAACTGGGGTTTGAATTGAACTTTCGCGATTTATTGCTCACTGATTTACTTGTACAAAATAATACAGTAGATGCTTCTTGATTTGTGGTTTATATTTGACTAACTCTAACAGATTTCTGGCTATCATATATATAGGGTATAAGATCAGTACAGAGACTGTGTGTAGAGAAACGAAACTTGCCGAATCTTTTAGGCCTTTTCGACCGATCGTTATCTAGCTCTTCAGCAGATAAGAGTGATAAGGTGAGGTAGAAATTACATTGGTGAGAAAGGGTGGAATATGGTTTCAATTGAGTGACCGTTAGGGTGATTCAATATAATTAATACCTAACATATGCCGGCCACCGTTAAAAACCTAGTTTTTAACCTATCTACCCTATGGTGACCGGTATCAGTTCTGTTTACCGTAAAACGGGGTAACTTTGATAGTTTTTTCGAAGAAAACTTGAATATTTATGCATGCTGTTTCAAAGAATAATAATTTATATTTTTAAAACAAGTACTGGCATCCTAGCTATCGATTGCAGTTGATAGATTTCCAAAAGATTTATTATGAATGGATTTATAATTTTTCATGTAATCGAAAGTTGGTTTTCTGTTTTGGGGTAACTTTGATAATGGAGTATGAATCGAACAAAATTGAATGAATAACGAACATTTGTAGGGCATTGCATACCTCTAGGCGTTTAACGTTATATGGAAATTTCTGACTTAGATTACAAAAATGGTCCCAGTTTGTGAAAATGCTATCCGCTAAGAGATTTGAGACCGTATTCAAGTTCTATGATAACTAAGCTGTCAAAGATAAGTGGCCAACTATTCAAAACTACATCAAATAGTGATCGTAGAACAGATTGTTTGTAAGCGTTTCGAAAATGCTAAAATTGTGTCAATTTTTAATATTCGTATAAAAAGCCTCAAATGCACTTGATTCCAATGAAAACAGCTTTAACATGAAGTGTCATACTAATACTCTTTACTTTTGCATTTGTTTTGCTTAACTGATTAACAGAAACTTTGTTATTTCGTTTAATATGTTGTGGGTCTCGCACTATCAAAGTTACCCGCATTATCAAAGTTACCCCGTTTTACGGTACTAGCTAATTCGTATTAATTCGGTTTCAATCGTATTCATACACGTGACTAATCGGTTTTCTGTTGATATCTAGAGGTTACCGACCTTCTCCGATGAACTGTTTATGTTTACATCCTGGGTTATCGACCTTGTTCGATCAGCTGGCTTCGGGTCAACGATCATGAGCCGGAATGGCTTGCTCGATCATCACAGAGCTTTTCCTTCCTTATCGTCGTCGTCTATCGAATCGCCAGCGCTGTGGTTGTGGGTCGTAGCGCTCGTGGCCACGGATTGTGGCACTCGTCCGTCGGTCGGTCATGGTGGGAGACAAAAATTCCTTGAGTTTTTTGAAAATTTATTAAATACATTAGACTTACATGGCCCGGAGGCCCGCAGGCCCCCGGTCGTTGCGCAGTGCGAACACTGCGATGGTAGATCATCAGTGGTCATCAGTGGGCTCGCGGTCTACGAGCGTTGATGGCTGGTCTACCGGAAGCACGCAGATTTTAGATATCGCGCGCCGGTACTCTCCGTTCTTGGTTTTTACTACGACGACGCGGATGTTCCCATCATCTCCCCTGAAGATGTGAGTCACCCTGCCGTAGCGCCATTTAAGAGGTGGCAGTCCGTCGTCTTTCACCAGAACCAGGGTTCCGATGAGGATGTTATCCTTCTCGCGGGTCCATTTGGTCCTTGGCTGCAACCCGGAAAGGTATTCCGAAGTCCAGCGCTTCCAGAGCCGGCGAAGAAACTCTTGAACTTCCTGCCACTTGTCGAGTCGGTTTGGCGGTACATCTTCCAACGACGGTTCCGCAATGGCTGTTAGCGGACGGTGGACCAAGAAATGCCCTGGCGTTAGGACATCGAGGTCGTCTGGGTCCGCTGACAGTTGTGTGAGAGGCCGGGAATTCATACAACTCTCGATTTGACTCAAGAGTGTAGTTAGCTGATCTGCTGATAGGATGGAGTTCCCGAGAGTGGCTTTCAAATGGGTTTTCATCGATTTGATTCCCGCCTCCCACAGGCCACCAAAGTTTGGTGAACGAGGGGGAATAAATTTGAATTCTATGCCGTCTTCGGCACAGGAGCTGGTGACGTTTTCCTGCGTTTGTTGACTTCGGAACTGTTTAGCCAACTCAGATAATTCTCGGGCTGCTCCTCGAAAATTTAGAGCATTATCGCATTCGATGAGCTTGGGTTTTCCTCGTCGCGCCACAAAGCGCCGTAGGGCAGCGAGGAACGAACTTGTTGAGAGATCTGCGACCAGTTCGATATTCACTGCCTTTATCGACAGGCAAACGAAAAGTGCTATGTATGCTTTGGCAGGCTTGGATTTTCTACCGGGGATCCGGTAATAGATAGGTCCGCACAGATCAACCCCAGTGTACAAAAATGGTAGTGTTGGAGAGACACGTTCGGCAGGCAAATCGCCCATGATTTGTTCCGTAGTCCGTGGACGACAACGGAAGCAGTTTATGCACGAGTGTACAATTCTTCGGGCTAAGTTTCGGGCACGTAACGGCCAGAATTTCTCCCGGAGGCTTGCGATGAGCAGCTGTGGTCCAGCATGGAGTAACTTCTCGTGGTAATACCGAGCAATCAATTCGGTGAATGGGTGTTTGGATGGCAGAATGAATGGATGTTTCCGGTCATCTGGGACCGATGCATTACGGAGCCGGCCACCGACTCGCAGGACACCCTGATCAACGAATGGTCTGAGGGTATTTAACTTCGACGATGGTTTAACCTGTCCAAATGCGGCCAAAGAAGCGAATTCTTCCCGAAATGCTTCCCGCTGAGCGATTCCGATGAGACACCGGAGGGCGTCATTTAGTTCGACGGTAGTCAAATATCCAGAGAGGCGTTCTGTGCGGTTGGCAAGCTTGGAATTGAAGCGAAATCGTCGAATCCACGCAACTACTCGCAGTAGTGCCATGTACGACGACCGTAGTGCAAATATTGGGTTTGGTGGAATGGTATGGATCGGCAAAGCAACTTGCCGTTCTTCGAGGTTCTCGGGAGGGAAGTCAGCGTTAGATGTGTGGACGAAGGCAGGCCAAAAGCGTGACGGTTTGGACAGCCACTCCGGGCCGTGCCACCACGAATGGGTGGCTTGGAGTTGTTCGGGGTCCATTCCCCGGGAAATTATGTCCGCTGGATTTTCACATCCAGGAACATGAGCCCAATGTCCACCAACTGTTGCGTGTTGCACTTCCGACACTCGGTTAGCTACAAAGGTTTTCCACCGAGATGGAGTAGCGGACAGCCAATGGAGGACGATAGTGGAATCCGACCAAAAGAACGATTGAGCTTCGAGGTTGATGGCGGCTTGTGCTTTCTGGAACAAATGGGCGAGCAGTAGCGCCGCCGAGAGTTCCAGACGAGGCAAGCAGACACGTTTCTGCTTTCGAGAATCCGCCAAAGGAGCTACTTTTGATTTTGCCGTGAGTAGATTGACGCTAATCGTTCCGTCGTCGGCTACAACGCGGATGTAGAGGCACGCTCCGTAGGCTTTCAATGATGCATCGCAGAATCCATGCATTTGTATCGAGGTAGGTTCGACGGCAGATACGGCCCAGCGAGGAACGGAGAGGTTCCGGAGAGCGAGAAGGTTTCCTCGGAATTCGTGCCACCGTTGTTGCAGTTCTTCGGCCAGCGGTTCATCCCAGCCTATTTGACTTCGCCAAACGTCCTGTAGGTAGATTTTGGCTTGGACTATTACTGGCCCGACAAGTCCTAGCGGGTCGAAGAGCTTTGCGGCATCGGATAGGGCAATTCGTTTGGTGATGATTGGAGATTCATTCCATTTTGGAACGTCGAAGAGAAAAGTGTCGGTGGTCGTTTGCCACTTTAATCCAAGTGTTTTGATGGAAGCCGACGAATCTAGATCGAATACTGTCCTTTCGTCGCGCAAATCGGATGGAAGGTGTTCGAGAAGTGCTGGACAGTTGGACGACCACTTGCGAAGACAAAGTCCGGCTGACTGCAGAAGATCCAACATTTGACTGCATAGTTGCTGGCCTTCAGCTATTTTGTTGACGCCGGCCAGCAGATCATCCATATAAAAATCCTTGGGAATCACTCTAGACGCTTGTAGGTGGGTGGTTTCTCCGATTTTTGCGAGCTCCAACAGACATCTAGTCGCAAGATATGGCGCACACGAAGTCCCGTAGGTAACGGTCGATAGTTGGAAGGTGCGCATTGGTTCGGACGGACTATTTCGCCAGAGAATCTTCTGGAAACGGCGGTCGGGGTAGTAGACCAAGATTTGCCGGTACATTTTCTCTATGTCCGACACAATCACATACCGAGACATTCGGAACCGCAATGTGATGGACACCAAGTCGTCTTGGACGACGGGTCCCACCATGAGCCCATCGTTTAGGGAAACTCCGGTGCTCGTAGCGCACGAGGCATCAAAGACTACCCGAAGTTTGGTAGTCAGGCTATCTGGTCTAACGACGCAATGATGAGGCAGATAATACGAGAGATCGTTGGATCCTAGGTCTTCGGAATCAGTGATGTCTTCCATATGACCCAGTTGATGGTACTCCTCAATGAAGTCCGAATACTTCTGCTTCAGCTGCGGATTAGCGTTCAGGCGCCTTTCCAAAGCGAGAAAACGACGAGTGGCAATTTCTCTAGAATCGCCCAGAGTTGAGAGAACAGCTGATCTTTTCGGAAGCTGGACAACAAATCGTCCTGTTTGATCCCGAACGGCGGTAGCAGAAAAATGTGCCTCACACAAAGTTTCTTCGACGGAAAGTTTGCTATTAGATTGACACGATTCAAGCTCCCAAAAGCGTGCCAATTGATCTTCGAGGGAAGTGATGCTGCAGACGTGGACAAAGCTGATTTTAAGCGAAGGAGATGAACCAACTTTGCCCGACACAACCCATCCGAGCACGGTTTTCTGCAGTACGGGAAGACCTAGACCTAGACGAACTAGACCTTCTTCGACAAGTTCGTAGTAAACTTCCATTCCTAGTATCATGTCGATAGGACCAGGTTGATGGAAGGTCGGATCTGCCAGAACAATGTTAGCGGGAATATTCCATGCTTGCGTGTTCAACTCCTTGGCTGGTAACTCTCGTGTTATACCTGGCAGCACATGGAATGAGAAATCTGCGACGAAACTCGAACAATGGGACTCGATTCTTGCATCAACGGCATGAGATGAAACGACAATAGCATTCCCAACGCCTCCGATTTCTTGGTGGGTTTTGATACGACGAAGCTTCAGTTTCTGCGACAACTGCACGGTCATCAAGTTGATCTGCGACGCTGGATCCAACAAAGCACGAGCCCATACCGCATATCCGTTGCAATCAGCAATCTTTACCATCGCAGTTTGTAGCAAGACAGTCAAAGGAACGGTTCGAACACTTCCGAGGAGAGCCATTGGTGCATGGCTAGTAGATGGACCACTGGTGGATGGAGCGACTGCATTTGGTGGCGGAAGAGGCTGAGGCGAGGAGGGCTGAGGCTGAACTGCAGTACTTCGATTAGACGGATGTTGAGTTGGAGGAGGAGGAGATGGCATTGATGTCGGGATTGGATCACCAGCCGACGAACGAAGTGTGGTGTTTTGGTGCAACATTGTATGGTGTTTCTGTCCACACACTCGACAACAGCTGGACGGGCACTGTTTTACGAGGTGGGATGGCGAGAAGCAATTAATGCAAAGCGAATTTTTCTTTACTAGTTCAAATCGTTGGGATATTGGCATCTTGCGAAATGTTTCGCAATGAAAAGGGGAATGCGACGACTGCTTGCAGAACGAACAGGTTTTCGGCGAGGAGTTTTTGGTTACAGCATGACTAAACTTTGATTTCATCGATCGATCTGGTTCAGATTTGGGTGGCTCTGGAACACGAGCCTTCGACGACGACAGTGATTGCAATATTGAGCAGTGCCCGCGCAGGAATTTCAAGACATTTTCATATTCAGGAACTGCCGTTGAGTTGTGGTGCTGCTCCCATTGCTTGAGCGTGGCGCAGTCTAAACGCGCACAAAGCATATGAGCGAGAAGAACGCTCCACCCTTCGGTGTCAATGTTCATCTTTTGAATCATATTAAGATTGCGCTCAAAATCATCAATAATGCGCGCTAAGGAATCATAGCATTCCTTGCGCATCGGTTCGATGGACAGCAAAGACTCGATATATGTTTTCACGACAAGTTTTTTGTTGTCGAACCTCTTCTCCAGTAGTTCCCAAGCTACTGAGTAATTGGCCGAAGTAATTTCGATCGATTCGATCACTCGTTTTGCATCCTTAGATAAAGATGAGACGAGGTAGGAAAATTTGTCCATGGGCTTCAATTGGGGATTCGAATCGATTAAACTGACGAAAGCATCACGAAAGGTAAGCCAGTTTGTTAAGGTTCCGTCAAAGGATGGTAGTTTCACCTCTGGTAACCTTATCCGCGCGAACGAGGAGTCCGCAGGTGTGCCAGCGTGCACAACGACATTTTGGTTTGATGAAGATGGAATGGATTCAGGGGTACGCAGTTGAGAGACGATAAACCCATACACCTTCATATAATTACGCTCGAAATCATCTCGAGCTTGCCTGTTAGCATCTTCATTCAAGGAAACATTTTCCGCAGCATCCGTAAACTCTTCTTGATCCTCACGCAATTCCAGTTGCAAACGAATCGATTGGAATTCAGCAAACACTTTTTCCAACCGCTGAAGCCATCCTTCTAAAAAGCTTTTATCTCTTTGCTCATCGTATGTGTTAATCAGGTTAATGAGGTTGTTCATCGAGTCAATGCAAAATCGTTCTTGACGAGACAAAGAGCGCAAACTTGGTGCCATTTTGAAGGGTCAGAAATCCACCGAAAATTCCCCAAAATTCAACCAACGGAACAGAAAAATCGCAAAAAGACACTCGCCAGAACGTTGCACCACCACAACTTCGCTATCGATGAGCAAAAGACGGTACGAATTTGCGTCAGGATCAAAATCAACTCACTCTAAACCCCACTCAATCGGCGAAATTATCCAATCAATTACCGCACAAATTTATTATTCCAGCATCGATCATCAAATCTGAGCAGCCATGCTGCTATCATGCATGCGTACTTACAGTGCCCAGAGGTATAGCTGATTGTCTACCTCCTTTGTACGGTCCAACAATAGCGCCAAAGCCAAGCCGAAAACTGCACGCACCCAAGCCAAGCCACTAAAGCGTGCCCAAGCCAAGTGGACAATAGGTAGGCCTAGCTCAACGACCTTTGACCGGTTAGAACGGCAACGACGAGATCTCTGCTACAGCTTCTTTCCGCACTGATTTCAATTTTTTCCGAACTGTGCGGATTCACTTTTTCACGATTTTCACCCCTTGGGGGACTTATGCGACGGCACCGTAAATCGACGACAAGCACTCACAATGTTCGCGTGGGATCTTCAGTGCATCCACGGTGCACTATAAACGTGTCTTCGCACACCGTCGGTGCAGATTCACCAATGCACTAATTGTCTTTCGACCGAATATCACGAATTTCACGCGCGCAAGTGATCCGGTTCGAAGGACCAACTTTTATGTTCGGATTTGCAACAAACACTTACGCGGCGAACTGGGGTTTGAATTGAACTTTCGCGATTTATTGCTCACTGATTTACTTGTACAAAATAATACAGTAGATGCTTCTTGATTTGTGGTTTATATTTGACTAACTCTAACAGATTTCTGGCTATCATATATATAGGGTATAAGATCAGTACAGAGACTGTGTGTAGAGAAACGAAACTTGCCGAATCTTTTAGGCCTTTTCGACCGATCGTTATCTAGCTCTTCAGCAGATAAGAGTGATAAGGTGAGGTAGAAATTACATTGGTGAGAAAGGGTGGAATATGGTTTCAATTGAGTGACCGTTAGGGTGATTCAATATAATTAATACCTAACAAGTTCAATTAAACCCAGAATGTCAAAAACACTACTTGATACCATAGCGAACAATATTGTAGAAGATTGTATCATGATTAAAATTAAGAAAGTTGGTGTTTTAACTATCTGAAGCAGATTTGCAATACTGCTTATCATTTCTTCAACATAGCTTGATGTAAGCCACTAGGCGCATCATAACCACCTATGACGCTGGCAAGCTGCGGCACAAGGCGCTTGCATATGTTTGCTTGTACGGGAGTGCTGATCTAAGCCTAACTTTCAACAACTGAAATGTTAATGAAAATGAGCTTAAATCCAGATACAACCTTCTGCAATTATGTTCATTAGGGTATTAACTAGTAAATATGACATACTGAGGTCAATTGAACGCGATCAACTAGTACACGGTACGAAACAGTGACATAAGGTCAATATTCAATTTATTTGAAACGAATATCCCATACCAAATTCGAATTGAATGCGCCAGCTGGTGGAGTATACTATCAAGTTGAAATTTTGAGAGAGCTTTTTTCTTATCCTAAGGCATATATCTAGGGGTGCCTCGTTGAGATTTACAACTTTTTTGTTTAAGAGCCAGTCTAATGTTTATCAAAGTATAATGAAAATCTATAAAATAAAATTAATACTTAATTTGCATTTACCTGGTTAGATAAGGGACCGTCCATAAATGACGTATAGGGGTATGTGCCAAATGACTAATCAATTAATCGAGAAAATAATACGTTTTCAATCAATAATTCAATTCATTATTGTTATTATTATTATTGTCTTTATTAACGAGGCTTTCAGCCCGTGGCTGGTTCACCTCGACAATTCAATTCAATTCATCCTTAATTTAGGATTAAAAATAAAGGACCTTGTGTTTATCCATTGTTGGAGTCGTTCTTATCTGAAATTTTAGTAATCAAAATGCAATCAGTGAAGAGTAATATGCTGATGATACATCCGCTTTAAGGCTGATAGCGGCAAAGTGTCTAAAAGGATCTTTTAGGACCTCCTGTTCGAAAATAAGACTAAACAGGAACCACCTTTCAATAAAGATTTCTCAAGTAATCCGACCAGACAACTCTCAAAGTGTCTTTCCAAAAGTTTCTTAGGGATTTAATGATTTTCTTCAGAAATTTTATCAGAATGTAATTCAGGTATTGGCTTAACAAATCCTTCAGTTATTAATTCGGAGATTTCTCCAAGAACACATTGAACGATTCCTTCACAAACTTCTCCTACAAAACAGAAGTCTTTCAAAAATCTACGGATCTCTTCTGGGCCCTTGAGAAAGTCTTAGATAGGTCTTCAGAAAAACTAAAAAAGTAATTATTGGAAAGTTAATCAAGCCAAAGTTTCCCATGGAAAATCTCGAGTGCAACTTTTGAAGAAACTACAGGAATAAAACTGTAGCATTTTTTGGTTTTGAACACTACATAAATTTTAAAATTGTAGAATCCAAATAGAATTTACTTAAAAAATATTTAAAAAATGTTTGTTAGTTTATGGAGAAATTTATGGGGTTGTATTGTGAAATTCCTGAGCAAATTTCTCAAAGATATTGTGGAATATTCACTTTTAGATTTAATGGAGAAATTCCTGGGATAATATGCAGGGTAATTTTTGAACGATTGATTTTGCAAACGACTGAAAGCATTTCAAAAAAAAATCAGAGAGCTTTTCGAGGAATTGTTGTATGATTTCTCGAAATAATTTTGACATGAATTTCTCGACACAGAAAGAAAAATCCAGGTAAATTTCAGCGTAATATCATGCACATGAAGGGACTGCTAGGTATGTCGCAAATTTACACGTCACATCGTGTAAAATTACAATGTCATCAAGTAAGTTCCGCTATATATCATGTAATTTAGCATGGGCTCTAACCGATTACGCGACAATTCGCATAAATTTACATGATGTTAATGAAATATTACATGACACATATGTAAATTTGCGACAAATCTGGCATTCACTTTATGTGTATGATTTTACGCTGAAATTTACATGGAATTTTCTTTCTGTGCAATCCTAGAAGAAACCTTTGTTGTTTTTTTTCTGGAAAAAATTCTGTACTGTCAAAGTGTTATTTTCTTAATTGGTCATGCTCTGCATACAACTTTCTCTTGCCAAGCTAAAAAAAAGTACAAGACGGTTTATGTAAACGGTCCAAATCTTGACGTTTCAAAATAAACCGGGCAATACGCCCCTCCCGTAGAAAAAGTTTTGCAGCGTTGTAGAAATGTTTCCAAGGAGAATTCCACCACTTGCTAAACTTAAAAGGGTCCATAAGCAGTCGTTTCCGGTAAAAGTATGTGTAATAAGTACAAAAGTAAAGGATGGGCTTCATTTACAACGATGCTAGCCTATCGGACCCAACATTTTTCGCTAAAAAGCTTATTTTTGACATTTTTGGTATTTCTATTGGTTGTTTATACTTCCCAAAGATTTTATATGCGCAACATATTTTTTTCGCGGATATGTAAGATATGTAATCATATTTACATGTTAACCCTTTGGGGCCGGCGCGGTCATATATGACCGCAGTACAAAAAAGGCTGTAAAAAAAGAACCAATGAACAAATGTATATACTGTCTTCGGCAAAGTTGTCCCAAATATACTCTTTTATCAGAGAAAAATATGAAGTATATGCCTTTATGACCTAATTGACAACCTAGAACATCCTGAAAATCCTGAAGTTTGGAAAATTAAACTATAAGTACATACGAAGCGTGAAATGCTGTTTGTGAACATAAATGATGTTCAGGCTAGATAATACAGAATTACTCTTTTAACGAAAACACTATTTCACTTGCTTTGCTATGTCCTGAGATGTTCTAGGACGTCCAAACTGTCCTGAAGCACACTCTTTGAAATCTACAACCGTAACAGTAATTGTTTGGGTTAAAAACAATAACATTACAAATTCAAATAGAATCTACCAACCTCTGAGAATCTCAAGAGCTATTTCAAGGAACGTTTGGGATATTCCAGGCCCTCCAAATTACCCTGGAGTTCAGAACTTCAGGTCTACACTTGTTCCAGTAGTTATTCTCGCTAAACTGAGTGAAGTTATATAATCTACGATGTTTACTGAACCTTGTCACGGATCAAAAGGCTACTTCAAGAAACGTTTGAGGTATTCCAGGCCCTCCAAATTACCCTGGAATTCTGAATTTCATGTCTACATTTATTCCAGTAGTATTTCTTACTAAACTGGGTGAAGTTATGTAATCTACCATGTTCACTGAACTTTCGCACGTATCAATAGGATGTTTTAAAGAACGTTTGAAGTATTCCGGGACCTCCAAATTACCCTGGAGTTCAGAACTTCAGGGCTACACTTATTCCAGAAATTTATCTCGCTAAAATGAGTGAATTTATAAAATCATTCATGTTCACTAAACCTTCTCATGCCTCAATAGGCTGTTTCAATGAACGTTTGGGATATTATAGGTGCTCCAAATTACCCTGGAGTTCAGAACTTCAGGTCTACACTTATTCCAGTATTTTTTCTTGCTAAACTGAGTAAAGATATATAACTTACCAAGTTTACTGAACCTTGTCACGGATCAATAGGCTAATTCAAGGAACGTTTGGGGTATTCTAGGCCCTCCAAATTACCCTTGTGTTCGTAACTTCAGGTTTACATTTGTTTCAGTAATTTATCTCACTAAACTGAGTGAAGTTATATAATCTAACATGCTCACTAAACCATCTCATGGATCAATAAGCTCTTTCAAGGAACGTTTGGGATATTCCAGGCCCTCCAAATTACCCTGGAGTTCAGAACTTCAGGTCTGCACTTGTTCAAGTAATTCATCTCGCTAAACTGAGTGAAGTTATAAAATCTAACATGTTCACTGAATTTTCTCACGGATCAATTAGCTGTTTCAAGGAACGTTTGGGGTATTCCGAGCCACCCAGAATATTTTGCCGACTTTTGCCGACCTCAGCAAACGGATTGCCGAGAATCCAACAGCTGAGATTTCGGTAAAGAAATTGCCGAATCTCGGTAAATTTTTTACCGAAATATCGTTAAAATTTTACCGAATCGGCAAACCAAATTTTTTACCGAGATTTCGGCAAACGTTACCGAGATTCGGTAATGGTTTACCGAAATCTCGGTAAAAGTTTTGCCGAGATTCAGCAAATATTTTACCGAGATTCGGCTGTTGGATTCTCGGCAATCCGTTTTACCGAAGTCGATTTCGGAAATTAAGTGTGTAAACGACCTAAGGTAGTGAAGACAGTCGAGGAACTGAAGAAAGTATGGGTTCACATGCAAAAAACGGTTTATTCACTGGTTGTGCAGAATCTCATGGTCGGGGTTAAGGCCAAGGTGCGGGCATTTCCGTATGGACTGTTAATAAAATACGAGTAAAATGGTAAAATGAAGTTTAATAGTTATTTCTCAATCCCTGAAAATTTGATGGCAATCGGATGAAAACTCGA
Source organism: Aedes aegypti (assembly GCF_002204515.2). Taxonomy (NCBI): domain Eukaryota; kingdom Metazoa; phylum Arthropoda; class Insecta; order Diptera; family Culicidae; genus Aedes; species Aedes aegypti. The sequence goes on along the minus strand of NC_035108.1, from coordinate 182,952,932 downwards.
ATTTTGCGAATCAATTTTGTGTGTGGCAATTTCATCGTGGACATTCACTTTATGTGTATGATTTTACGCTGAAATTTACATGGAATTTTCTTTCTGTGCAATCCTAGAAGAAACCTTTGTTGTTTTTTTTCTGGAAAAAATTCTGTACTGTCAAAGTGTTATTTTCTTAATTGGTCATGCTCTGCATACAACTTTCTCTTGCCAAGCTAAAAAAAAGTACAAGACGGTTTATGTAAACGGTCCAAATCTTGACGTTTCAAAATAAACCGGGCAATACGCCCCTCCCGTAGAAAAAGTTTTGCAGCGTTGTAGAAATGTTTCCAAGGAGAATTCCACCACTTGCTAAACTTAAAAGGGTCCATAAGCAGTCGTTTCCGGTAAAAGTATGTGTAATAAGTACAAAAGTAAAGGATGGGCTTCATTTACAACGATGCTAGCCTATCGGACCCAACATTTTTCGCTAAAAAGCTTATTTTTGACATTTTTGGTATTTCTATTGGTTGTTTATACTTCCCAAAGATTTTATATGCGCAACATATTTTTTTCGCGGATATGTAAGATATGTAATCATATTTACATGTTAACCCTTTGGGGCCGGCGCGGTCATATATGACCGCAGTACAAAAAAGGCTGTAAAAAAAGAACCAATGAACAAATGTATATACTGTCTTCGGCAAAGTTGTCCCAAATATACTCTTTTATCAGAGAAAAATATGAAGTATATGCCTTTATGACCTAATTGACAACCTAGAACATCCTGAAAATCCTGAAGTTTGGAAAATTAAACTATAAGTACATACGAAGCGTGAAATGCTGTTTGTGAACATAAATGATGTTCAGGCTAGATAATACAGAATTACTCTTTTAACGAAAACACTATTTCACTTGCTTTGCTATGTCCTGAGATGTTCTAGGACGTCCAAACTGTCCTGAAGCACACTCTTTGAAATCTACAACCGTAACAGTAATTGTTTGGGTTAAAAACAATAACATTACAAATTCAAATAGAATCTACCAACCTCTGAGAATCTCAAGAGCTATTTCAAGGAACGTTTGGGATATTCCAGGCCCTCCAAATTACCCTGGAGTTCAGAACTTCAGGTCTACACTTGTTCCAGTAGTTATTCTCGCTAAACTGAGTGAAGTTATATAATCTACGATGTTTACTGAACCTTGTCACGGATCAAAAGGCTACTTCAAGAAACGTTTGAGGTATTCCAGGCCCTCCAAATTACCCTGGAATTCTGAATTTCATGTCTACATTTATTCCAGTAGTATTTCTTACTAAACTGGGTGAAGTTATGTAATCTACCATGTTCACTGAACTTTCGCACGTATCAATAGGATGTTTTAAAGAACGTTTGAAGTATTCCGGGACCTCCAAATTACCCTGGAGTTCAGAACTTCAGGGCTACACTTATTCCAGAAATTTATCTCGCTAAAATGAGTGAATTTATAAAATCATTCATGTTCACTAAACCTTCTCATGCCTCAATAGGCTGTTTCAATGAACGTTTGGGATATTATAGGTGCTCCAAATTACCCTGGAGTTCAGAACTTCAGGTCTACACTTATTCCAGTATTTTTTCTTGCTAAACTGAGTAAAGATATATAACTTACCAAGTTTACTGAACCTTGTCACGGATCAATAGGCTAATTCAAGGAACGTTTGGGGTATTCTAGGCCCTCCAAATTACCCTTGTGTTCGTAACTTCAGGTTTACATTTGTTTCAGTAATTTATCTCACTAAACTGAGTGAAGTTATATAATCTAACATGCTCACTAAACCATCTCATGGATCAATAAGCTCTTTCAAGGAACGTTTGGGATATTCCAGGCCCTCCAAATTACCCTGGAGTTCAGAACTTCAGGTCTGCACTTGTTCAAGTAATTCATCTCGCTAAACTGAGTGAAGTTATAAAATCTAACATGTTCACTGAATTTTCTCACGGATCAATTAGCTGTTTCAAGGAACGTTTGGGGTATTCCGAGCCACCCAGAATATTTTGCCGACTTTTGCCGACCTCAGCAAACGGATTGCCGAGAATCCAACAGCTGAGATTTCGGTAAAGAAATTGCCGAATCTCGGTAAATTTTTTACCGAAATATCGTTAAAATTTTACCGAATCGGCAAACCAAATTTTTTACCGAGATTTCGGCAAACGTTACCGAGATTCGGTAATGGTTTACCGAAATCTCGGTAAAAGTTTTGCCGAGATTCAGCAAATATTTTACCGAGATTCGGCTGTTGGATTCTCGGCAATCCGTTTTACCGAAGTCGATTTCGGAAATTAAGTGTGTAAACGACCTAAGGTAGTGAAGACAGTCGAGGAACTGAAGAAAGTATGGGTTCACATGCAAAAAACGGTTTATTCACTGGTTGTGCAGAATCTCATGGTCGGGGTTAAGGCCAAGGTGCGGGCATTTCCGTATGGACTGTTAATAAAATACGAGTAAAATGGTAAAATGAAGTTTAATAGTTATTTCTCAATCCCTGAAAATTTGATGGCAATCGGATGAAAACTCGAATTTTGCGAATCAATTTTGTGTGTGGCAATTTCATCGTGGACACCCTTTATCTTCGTGCCTGCCACACTGTGGAAGTACTCAAAAAACACTAAGCTGAGGAGCAGGCTTTGTCCCAGTGGGGACGTTACGCCAAGAAGAAGAAGAAGAAGAATTTACCAGGTTCACTGAACTTCACTGAACACTGAAATTGAAATTCATCGTTAACCGCATGTACCATGAGCTTCTCAAGAGTGTTACGTCTGTTTGTCTGTGACAGTACAGTAGTGACGCCTCTACACGGATAGTCGCAGGCACAGAGTATGGGCGCATGCCTGCCACACGATATATCCATGCAAAAAGGTCATTAGCTGAGAAAGATCTCAGGTAATAAATGTGGAAGTGCTAAACTAACACTAAGCTAAGAAGCCAGCTTCTCTGCTGAACACTCAAATGGTTCAGAATATACGGTAGATTAGGGGTCGTCCATAAATGACGTAGCTTTTTAGGGGGGAGGGGGGCTTCACGAATTTGTGACGATGTGTGACGAGGGGGAGGGAGGGGTCCTAGCTAGTGGACGTAGCATTTTGAATCACGTCGGTAAAATTAGAGGCGCTAAAAAAATAATATACGATTATTATTTATCAAACTCTTTTTTTCTTTGCTTGACTTATAAAGTTGGGTTATAAAATGATAATTCAGCTTCAAAACATTCATATGACAAGATTGAAAAAAATCTAAGAAAATTTAGATTTTTTGTAGTACAATCAAATCGATATTTTTAATGCTTTAAACAATTATGTGAACATTATATGCATGTCTTAATAAATTAATTTATAAATAAACAAATTAAAAGATGAATAAACTAATTAAAAATCAATGCTTTAACAACTTGGATTGTTTTAGCTTTATTCATAATTTCTGTAAAAGCTTATTTCTTAAAAAAAAAAAAACAATTTGTTCGGTTTGGAAAACATTAAACTAAACAAGATATTTATTCCGTGAATTATGCTCTCAATGTTGCAGAAGATTTCCACCCAATCAACTCATCAATTTGTTTTTAAATAACAATGTTCTTGATGGAATAGTCTGAATACAACTTGGTGGAAAAGCCTGGACAACAGATTCGAGTGTTATCGAAAATGTTTTATCATTCAATATGAAGAAAGATTATTTTTAGTATTCATTTGGTTTGTTATAGGTTATGTAAGATTATTTCAGTATGGGGAACGATAATGAAGTTAAGCTGAAACATTAATAAAGATAAATAAATTGTATAATACTCGCTAAGATTTTCTGAACCTTCCAAATATTACAAATGTAATTTTTTCTACATCTGGCACCTAATTGCCAAATGGATTTCAATTTGGATAATAATGATGAATATCCATTTCAAATTAAGCTATATTGTTGATTATTTTCATTGAAATCTATTTCCTAAAAACGAATAATCAAAAAACAATTCTCTAACATAACGAAATTTTTTTCAACAAATTATAAAATTTATTGTACCCTAACTCGTTACTGTTAGCTTCATCAATCCAATCAAAGATTTATCCATTTTTTTTATATATTTTCAGCTGTAAACTTGTTTTCATTGTAATAACAGAAAAAATAATACAATGTAGCCAACAACTTAAACAAGGAAAAGTTTATTTAAAACTGTTTTCCAAATTACTTTTGAGCACTACTGCAAATCAAACTTTTATTTGTTAGATAATCCTTAAGTTTCAGTCAGTAATTAATATCAAACTTTTTATTGAACTTCTGAATTCATTTTTTTTTTTGTTTTAACCCAATTGCTAAGGAAAACAAATAAAAAAAAATATAGGGGGGGGGTGTGCTTGATATTCTACGTATTTTCCAAGGGGGGGTATTAGCATTTGTGACGAAATGCTACGAGGGGGGAGGGGGGTGTAAAAAATCAGTGAAAAAATGCTACGTCATTTATGGACGGCCCCTTACAGTTCATCACCTTGTATGATGAACAAGGTTGTTATTACAAGCATAGACTTCAAGTTATGAACTCAAGAGCAGTTTGGAAGACCTAGCACCTCCCAAAAAATATTTGTCATCATTTCTTGTTATGTTTAGCATTTTGAGCACCAAAACTATTGAAAGGCGTTCAAAAAACTGTATAATAGTTCTTGGAAAAAATCAGGCCCCAAAGGGTTAAAGAAGCCTCAATCCCTTAAAAATGAAGTGGGGCGTATTGCCCGGTTGGGGCGCATTATACCAATTTACCCTACACTCTGAAATAATACTAAACGCCAATAGTTTAAAACTTAATATATTTTAACTTTTGTTAAGTTTATACATGCCGCAGTTTAAGAGATAAGCTGCATTTGTTTAAAATTTTAAACTATACTAGACTGATGCTAAGATAATGATGGCGATGTATTGTGTCAGTGCTTTGGATCGTTTGTCTCGTCAATAATGTTTACGTTCATCATCACGTTTGTGATTCACTATCTTAATTCCGATCAACATTGTGGTGTTGAAAGTCCTAAATATAGTGTTTGGGAGGCCTAAAACTCCAATAAGTTGACGAAGAAACCATTGTCGATTCGACGTCCATGCCACCCAAAGCAGTACATCATCATTCGCAGGGGAAAATTAGACTACACATTCTGAACAAGATATTTTTCCCGCTGGTACTCCGTTGTGCTTCCTTCAATGGATTCGCTATCCTTTCGCCAGTGATCGGTAAGTTATGACTACAGCATAATGTGTAACAAATTAACAAAAAAGTGCACTCTTCTCAATTCTGTTGGCAGACAGACAAATGAAATACTAGCGAGTCCCCGGAATCTCCAGCTTGCAACAATAATGCTGAGGATCAACTTCGCATCTAAGTGTATGGCATTAGCGGCCCGGAAACACCACTTTTGGTTTGCGACAAAATAGCTTGGAACTTTCTTGAAAGATTTCTAAACTTTTGGAATAAATAAACGTTTGTGTTTCATTTGTTTTGATTTTTCGTAGTGGGAACTAAATCAGAATAAAGAGAATAAATTCAGGGACAATCAATCACAAAAAGATAATCTCGGCACATATAAATCAAAGCTATACATGCCTCCGGTAAACTTAAGTTATACTAGCCCAGTTTTACCGTCTTGAATACGGAGCTTGGGGTCAACCAGGCGAATAGAGATTTAGTGCGACATTTAAACTATTTAGTTTTGATTTTTTTCAGAGTGTATATTTGTATTAGGGCAGAAGCTCCGGTTTTGGCCATGCGCCAGTTGTAGCCATAGTGGATTATACACCGTTTTACATAGCCAATCAGTATGAAACCTTTTGTGTTCATTAGATAACATTCACATGATAGTGTTACATTCATTTACTCGTCCGAATTGATACAAAAAATAAGAAAAACAATTCATTTTCCTTACAATTTTAACTCTCATACAGCTAATTTGGCCAGGGTACTCCTAATTTGGCCACTCTCATGAGAAATCAATGTGATTGGCCAATTTAGGAACCGACGATAAGTCTCTGGCCGAAACTGGTTCTGCTAGCCTATTGACCAACGATATTTTCGAAACGAAACGATGGTTTTAGCTCAGTTTCAACATTTTACATAATAATATGGATTGAAAGCTTGCATTTGACATCTTTGAAGTAAAACTACGGCTTCCCCTATAATTTTTATTGACATTTTCTCTTAGGCTGGCCAAAACCGGTGCTTTTACCCTACACAAAAAAAGAGAGAGAAAATATCAAGTTATACTCATCTGCTCCTATGCACATATTATGCCTCACACAATCGTGTCAAAGCCAACACGTAGTCTGTTTCCAATATGGTGGTATTAAAACCGGGAAGATGTTTCCAACAAATGCGTCGATAAAATCACATTGACTACGATCACCATGCTCGTTGCATTTAAAACATCAAGTTTTAACTATTACACTACACTTCACTATAGTAAATATATCATTATATTTCATTAAACTAAATGATATCACTCGAAACCTTGAAAACAAGACAGAGCCTCTGAAGAGGCACGTCCACTACCCTCTCCACTCACTACTTACTAAAATGCGACTTTAGACACCTTTGTTCGCCTTTTTGTAATATGCTTTAATATTTTTCAAGACTGTATAAAACAAATATTAATTTCGGCTAGGTGCTCATAACAAAATATTTCCAAACTGGTTCCTGGCTTCCTATGGCTCAAGTTATAGAGGAAAATTCGATGGTTAGCTGAACAAAACCACGATATTCTGTTAAAAAGTATTGTAAACGGAACCTTTACCCATATACTGGTACTGGATGATAAAGGCTCTTACGTATTATCAATTCAGGTCCCATCCAAACCTGATTTCCTTGCCTCTATACATTTTAGTTTGTTGAAAAATCAGTCTCTGATGCCATGATTTCGAGCTCCTAAGAACCCGGAGTCCCCTGCGGACCGCATCCCCCTAGATGCGCTACTGTCGTTCACTGTGCCATTGTTTAAATAAACATATTTACCATATTACCATTAAAAAAAATTTAAAACAATTTAATATGTTTCTTTCAGTTCACTCATGCAAAGAATACGGAATCATTCCTGGCAGGAAAAAACATCTTTTCCACTGAAATTCTCCAAAGCTCCATAAACGTGTTAGATACAGAGATCACACCAAGTCCTGAACCATCGCGTGCATCCCCTTCATATCGCAAACACCTTGCACTCTCCTTATTCTATCGAGCAGTTCTCAGCATCGCTGAAAAACATCAGTTTCCCATAAACTCCCGTTACGGTTCCGGAACTGAAGGATTCCATCGGCCACTGTCTTCGAGCAAACAAGAATTCCAAACCATCCGCGAAAACTGGCCCATGACCAAAAACATCCCCAAAATTGAAGGTCTTTCGCAAACCTCCGGGCAAGCCAAATACGTCGAAGATCTTCCAACGGTTCCAGGTGAACTATACGCCGCATTTGTCAGCGCAACACATCCCAGAACGAAAATCCTCAATATCGATCCTTCGCCTGCCCTAAACATTCTAGGAGTAAATGCGTTCTTTTCTGCCAAAGATATCCCAGGCCGAAATGACTTCATGCCCACAGAATTGGAAAACCCAGAAATCGAGGAAATATTTTGCAGTGAATATGTGTTGTACAACGGTCAGCCTCTTGGCATTATCCTAGCCGACTCCTTCGACCTAGCATATCAGGCGTCGAAACTAGTAAGTGTAACATACAGTGAACCTGATGACAAACCGATTCTTCCCACACTCAAACACGTGCTGACAGCGAATGCTAGTGATCGTCTCTATGATCAACCATACGATCGGGAGGGAGAGAAGTTCAGTGAAGAATCTACCACGAGTGGAACAGTGAAGAGCATTGAAGGTCGATTCGAGCTTCCCGGTCAGTTCCATTTTTCAATGGAACCTCAGGTATGCATCTGCGTTCCAACTGAAGACGGTATGGATGTTTACAGCTCTACGCAGTGGATCGACATTTGTCAGATTGCTATATCGCAGGCATTGAATGTACCAGAAAACAGCCTAAATTTCTACATTCGTCGCTTGGGTGGAGCATTCGGGTCGAAAATATCACGGGCTTCTCAAGTTGCGTGCGCCTGTGCAATTGCCGCCCACTTCAGTCAAAGGCCGGTACGGCTGGTATTGTCCGTAGAATCGAACATGGATTCGATTGGAAAGAGAGCTTCCTGCATTAGTAATTATCGGGTGGAAGTGGATGATAACGGAAAGATTTTGAAGCTTGTCAATAACTACGTGGAAGACTACGGGTGTAGCCTAAATGAGCCGGTTGAAATGGTAACGGCTCAGTTCTACAAGAACTGCTATGACGCTAGCCGATGGAAGTTGGTTGGCAAGGCCGCGTTGACCAATTCAGCTAGTAATACATGGTGCCGAGGGCCGGGTACCAATGAAGGTATTACTATGGCCGAAAATATAATGGAACATATTGCACATTCTCTGGGGAAGGATCCATTGGCGGTGAGAATAGAAAACATGCATGAAGATTGTAAAATTAGAGAGCTGTTGCCGGAATTTATACGAGACGTAGAATATGAAAAACGTAAGCGAGAAATTGACGAATTCAATGGAGCTAATCGATGGAAGAAACGAGGCATCGCCATTGTACCTATGCAATATCCACAAGTGTTTTTCGGGCAGATGCATGCTCTGGTATCTATCTATCACATTGACGGTACTGTGTCCATCACAACTGGAGGGATAGACATGGGACAAGGTGTAAATACGAAGGTTGCTCAAGTTGCGTCAAGAGTACTTGGTATTTCTATGGAGAAGATCAGTATTAAAGGGGTTAGCAATCTTACGTCTCCTAACGCAATTGTATCTGGAGGGAGTATGACCAGCGAATCAGCATGTTATGCTGTCAAGAAAGCATGCGAAATTCTAATGGAGCGAATGAAACCTCTGAGAGAGAAATTGTTGGATAAATCTTGGGAACAGATAACACAAAAATGTTACAATGAAAAGATTGACCTCTGTGCAATGTATCAATACAAAGAAGGCGATATACAAAATTACTTGGTATGGGGGCTTACTTGTGCAGAAATGGAAGTAGATGTTCTAACTGGAAACGTACAAATCAGGAGAGTTGATATATTGGAAGATACAGGTGAAAGCATTAGTCCAGGGATCGACATCGGACAAATTGAAGGAGCCTTCGTCATGGGTATTGGACTATACTTTACGGAAAACCTAATCTACAGCGGGGAAAATGGTCAACTGCTTACCAATAGGACATGGAACTATCATTTGCCAGGGGTGAAGGATATTCCAGTGGACTTCCGAGTGAAGCTGATTCACAACACATTTAATGAGAGCTTCGTTCTACGATCCAAGACTACTGGCGAACCTGCATTGAACATGACGGTAGCTCTACTCTTCGCACTACGACGTGCCTTGAATTCTGCACGAAAAGATGCCGGATTGGGTGATGAATGGTACACTATGGGTAAGTTTCAAAAATGTACTACCATCATAAAAGCTTAGTACCTACTAATATATTTCTCTATTTTAGTGACTCCATCTACTCCAGAACAAATTTGTTTGGCAGCTGGTAGCAAACTAGAACAGTTCGTACTGAACTAATTTTAGTTTTATAATTTATTGTGGTTACACTTCAATAATAATTAGTTCAATAAAGTTGTTCCTTCTCGTACATAGAATCCCACAGCTCCATGCGCTTCTGTTCCGGAAAATCTGTGAACTCCAACCCGTCATTGGTGATATTGAGGCACTTGTAGGGACCAATCTCTTCACCAACAGGCTCCCAAATATCGGTGACTTTCCCATTAGGATTTCCATTATTGGCAGCGAATTGAGAAAATAGGCCAATCTAAAAACAAAAACTTGATTAAAATATTCATTGGATGCATTACCAAATGCATCTTACCATCTCTGTCATAACGCGATACTCAAATGAATTCGGAGGAGGAACATCACTAAAAACGTTCTTGAAGATGTAGGATAGATCATCGGCGTGTGCTGTCCCACGGACGTTCTTATCGCAAAAGTAGATCCTGTAGTGATTGTAGGTGTCCGAGTCAACTGAGAACCGATAGACGTATGTTTTTGCTAGTTTTTTAGAATTGATTCTTCCATAAATCGTCCGATGTAAACCATGCCAAAATAGTTTATCCGTCATAAGCTTTGAATTACATTTTTGTTATTTAAATAATAAGGGATTTGTATATTGACCCACTTACAGTTAAATATCCGTCTCTATTTTCGAAAGATGGTTCCGTATCTCCATAGTAATGCTTCTTCAATCTGTTTCCAAACTCCTTACATCTGTGAGACGTTCTTACCAAGTCAAGCTCCAAGGGAACTAAATATTCAAAATCTTTCAAATTTTCCATGATTGAGGGATTATCCTTGATTTCACTCAAGCTAAAAAGCCCTTCTTCCGAGTTTCCTCCAATGAGTATATCGATATCGTGACTCCATGCTTTTCGACACATCTTCAGTGGGTCCTCTGGAATAATACAGTTGTCCTTTATGTATGGTTCGACAACAGGTCCAAATTCAAACATTATGTGGTTTTCTTTTTCCTAAAAATAAATATCACGTCATGTTATGTAACAAATGGAACGTTATTGATAAATTCACATTTTCCGTTCGTAAGGCTCCCTGTTTTTCAACAATATCTTCTGGGGTGGCTTTCATCAACACTTCCAAAGCAGCTTTGTCTCCTCCTTGTCCATTCCAGCCCAAAGCCTTGGCCAGTCTTTGGCTGAATTGCCTCCTCGGTATTGTAGACCAATTGTTCAACGAACAGCCAGACATAACAATCGCTCGTTGAAACAGCCCCTTCGATTGATCCGAAATCATGTGATAATGAACCGAACAGCCACCAGCACTCTCGCCAAACAGCGTTATGTTATTGGGATCTCCCCCGAATGCTTCAATGTTTTCGACAACCCATCGCAACGCTAGATTCTGATCTTTCAGACCAGCATTACCAGGAAGGTCGACTTCAGGCGATTCAAACGAAATAAATCCTGGGGGAATAAATTTAATGTAAAGAAACAGATATAACATATAGGGGATTGGGATCTCTCAATGACCCATAATGGTGTGATCACTGTACTAGCTTCAGAACCTTCTGTGAAAGTAATGGAATCCTTCTAGCAGGACCTCAGTAGCATCGAAACAGCTAAGAGAATTAATATTAAAAATATATATGAAATTACATATTAAAGCCTGTCCACGTTAAATTTCGGACACCCAAATAATGGCAGCAAAAAAAAGTTACTCATAATTCAACAAAAACAATTGTTTATTTCAGAATAAAAGAGTTATATCTACAAAATAAACAGTTGACAAGGATGTTAATCCTTCTTTCTGTAGAATTCTCGAACTTTCTGTGGTACACCCGCCATCCGTGTCCGAAATTTATCGTGTACAGGCTTTAACCCCTCTACGAGTAGCTTCATTTTTTCACCAAACAAAATTCTTAAAATCGCTATAACTGTTTTGTTTCTCTACATTTTTGCACCATTTTTTTCAAGTAATAAAAAATTCTGGTTTTGAAAACTGTGTTTTGAATATATTCCAAAGTATTCCATTCCAATAAAAATGTCTTTGGCCACCATTTTGTTTTAGTCAATTCATAGAAAAATGACTATACAATGCCAGGTAATAGGAAGCTACTCTGAAAAAATCACAAAAATCGGTTGAGTTGTCTCCAAGAAACCTAAATATTAAAATATGATTAGTTTTCAAGATCTTTTTACGGCCAGAGAGGTACCAGTAACATTAATTCTCATTACTCAAAGATAGCTGCACCAATTAGTTACATTTTTTCACGAAAGACTCTCATCGAACTATTGTTTCGGAAAACGAATGACCGAACATGAGAAAAAAAAATCTATAGCCTGACATATTTACGCGTCGGTCCCTCAAGGAATATCTATTCGGATCTAGATGATCGAAATCAACACAGATTCCTGAAAAAAAAACAAGATTTTGTGTAAAAATGGTGCAAAAATATCAAAACACAAACACATAGTTATTGTGATCTAATTTTAAGGAAACTTTTAGAGAAAAAAAGAAGTAATAATTTTTCAATCATTTATTCTAAAGCTTGTTCGGAATTATCCGATGACCCTGAAGGGATCGGTTCTGCTTTTTACTTTTTAACGAGCAGAAATTATTATTATTTTTATTATCGAGACTTTCAGCCGGAGGCTGGTTCGTCTCCAACGAGCAGAAAATCACTACCGTTGAACGGACAAGTTTCTTTTTTTTTTTTTGTTTTTTTTTTTCGCGCGGGCAATATTATTCATCTTGGAAATAAAGCATTATTTCTTTCTTTTGATTGCCGGCATTAAAAAGATTAAATGGAAATCAATTAAACATCAAATCCTTCGGGCCCATCGCCAGCTTTTCAGGTGAATCCTGGATTACTACCCTTCCAAACCTCCAAATCCGTAGCACTTATGAGGGTGTCGCTGAGTCGGTGGCCTCTCATTAAGTAAGTGCTACATCAACATTTCCTTCCTTTATCCCTAGTTACGGTAAAGATGGGCGTGGCCGGGAATAGCGATGTTCATTATTTTGGTATTTTTGTTTATGATTGGATTAAGGTTCACTCCCCAGCCTTGTTCTTGAAAGCAGTCTAGATGATATTATAAAAAGGAATATAAACATTGCTAGTATCCAATCTACGAAGTATACTGTAACTACGCTAACGCTAACACCCGTGGTAGCGATCACTTTCCCATATAAATCACTATAGCAGGAACAACGAAACCCGAAACATCCCGCTAACAAAGCAAATTGGACGGAGTTTCAGGCGGTGCTTGAAACTGAGTTACACTGAACGAAAGCTCCTTCCGTGAATTGAATGATTTGTAATTCACATGGCTGCAAATCTTTGCTTTCCTAATTTTGAATGAGTACGAAACAATATGATGCATCCACAGTCCATTGAACCAAAATCATCCAATTATGTGATGACGTTCGCTATAGATTTGAGCTACTATAAGCAGATAATTGAATTATAATAAAACAAATGACTAACGTGCAACTTATGGTAGATTTTCTTTTCCCCATGTCTCAAACCAAAAATCATCCAATTATTGTCTGAAATACCAGATGGAAAACTGATGATTGAATATGTCAAATCTTTGCAAACCGCATCGTAAACATGGCGACATCAGTAGGAAAGTGTGCTATTCATATGGAATAATCCACAATTATCCTTAATTATAGCACCTTTTCATTACATTTTAAGCGTAAGTACCACCCACAAATTGATTATACCAGGTTTCTATGGAGTTGAAGCTGTGGTGCTCATAGAATAGGAGGAGCAGCGCATCACTTGTTCATCGAGGAGGAGCATTGCATCACAAGGCATCCTGGGATCTATTCTCGAGAATTGTAATAGTGATGATTGATATACAAATAAATACTAAAATACATAAAACCAACATCGTCGGGTGATTCTTTATTTTCCAATTGAATTTGTTTTAACTTTTAATTTCAGGCATCTATCTGAAGGGTGAAAATCGTTTCAAGACCGGATGATTTTCATTCGGTGTGATTTGTAAACAGATGATTTCCATGCAGATGAAAATCATTTTGATTGTGTCTGATAATAGGTATGGGGCGGAGATGAGGCAAAAATCATTCACTTTATGGCGGGAGATTTCGTTCAGTGTAGATAGATCTCGTCTTACATCAATAGCGGAATTTACGAAATTAATCGCAAAGATAGCTGAAATCACAATCCCCAAAACCAGTTCTACTCCTGTACGCCACGCTTCTCACTGATGGAACAAAGACACCAAGAAAGCAACAAAAGCACGGGCTATCCGGAAACTACAGAAACAACTCCCTGACAAACAGCCTATTCGGAAACAAGCATGGCAAGCATACGCCAGCGTTCGCAACGAGTGTAGGCAGATAATTAGAGAAGCCCAAGAAAAATCGTGGTCTGATGTCCTACATGTCAACAATGATCAATCAGTATCCGAACTTTGGAACAGGGTTAATAGCATTCAAGGGAAAAGGCATGTTAAAGGCATGGTACTCAAAATCGATGGCATTACCACAAGAGACCGAACAGTCATTACAGATGCCTTCACGGATCACTTTCACGGTCTCTTTTCAATACGTCGATACTCTAGTCGCTTCATCGCCCTCAACTCAAATCCACAATCTGCAATTCAGCGTTTCGTAGTTCCGCCCATTCAGGGACAAAATTTCAATGAACGATTTTCAATGAAGGAGCTAGAATATGCTCTTAATAAAGCTGAAGGGAAATCAGTCGGATCGGATGAGGTATGGTACCCAATGCTGAAGTACCTTCCATTGAATGGGAAAAGACTGTTGCTAAATCGAGAATGGTCTAACGAATTAGTAATTTAAAAGGGGTGGATCAATCTCAAAAAATTGCCTTAAAAGTTACGCTTCAATATACCGTAAAACGGGGTAACTTTAATAATGCGGGTGGTAACTTTGATAGTGCGAGACCCACTACATACTAAACGAAATAACAAGGTTTCTATTAATCAGTTAAGAAAAACGAAAAAGTATTAGTGTGACACTTCACGTCAAAGCTTTTTTCGTTGGAATCAAGTACATTTGAGGATTTATATACAAATAATAAAAATTTATAAGATTTTAGCACAATCTGTTCTACGATCACTATTTGATGAAGCCATAATGAGTTCGTCACTTATCCTTGACAGTCTAGTTATAGAAGAACATGAATTCCGTCTCAAATCTCTTAGCGAATACCATTTTTACAAACTGGGACCATTTTTGTAATCGAAGTCAGAAATTTCCATGTAGCGTTAAACGCCTAGAGGTATGCAACGCTCTATAAATGTTCCGTATTTTATTCAATTTTGTTCGACTATCAAAGTTACCCCAAAACAGAAAACCGACTTTCGATTTTATGAAAAATTATATATCCATTCAGAATAAATCATTTGGCAATCTACACAGCTAAAAATATGTTGTAAATTTAAGTTTATTTTCATGCACATATATGGAGCATCAAAATAAACCTAAATTTCAACGACAAATCCATTATTTTTCAATCGAATTCACTCCAAATTTACACGATCATGTAATATTCAACCATTTTTAGTTGAAAATTGAATGTATATTCATTTAAATTAACATGATGCTGTAACAACACACGAATTTGATTCATTTTTACAGTAGACTTCAGTTTACATCACATTGAAAATTAAATATTTTTTTCTGTGTATCAACTGCAATCGATAGCTAGGATACCAGTACTTGTTTTAAAAATATATAAAAAAATGTAATTGTGACATACATTTTCATAGAAAAATCAATCGCGTTGAGCTCCCCATTAGATTTGGATTCCAGTGAAAATTTCACAGTAGCTCCTGGGACCGGAATGAACAAATTTTTGGGTAACTTAAACAATTTGAAACAATTCTGGTGATTATGAGCCACCCTACTGTTTATCTATGGTATTATCGTCATACCTAAAGCGCCAATTCTGTAATTAAAAGACACGAAAACAACGTCAGCTTGAATTAGGTAATCTGGGCCGTACATCTCCACCCCGCTGGAACCTCGATTGAAAGCACCCCCGTGAATGTACAACATCACAGGTAGCCGTTCACCCTTATCTAACTGCAATGAAAAAACATATCCATAATGATAACAGAACAATACAACCCAAAGGTCGCCTTTTCAGAACTTACACTTTTCGTGAAAACATTCATATGCAGGCAATCCTCATTGCCAATGATTTTATTCTGCAGCTTACTAAATTGGTATCCTGCAGGTCCTTGCACTGTACAGTCCAACTCTTCTGTCCACGCAGCCGGTGGTACAGCATCCTTGAACCTTAGATCGCCGACAGGTGGTTTAGCATACGGAATCCGTTGAAAACTGAAGTACTCTACACCCGTGGCCGCTGTTTTCCTTATTCCTTTAACAGGACCATACTTGGTACAAACCACAGGACTTTCCGCGCTCATTCTGAAGAACTCCAACCAACTTCACCAAGAGATCACTTCTAAATGACGACAGCAATGTGATTGCTTTAATAGCTGAATATGCTTGAGATAACTGCCTGCCTTTTGAGGTGATGGATTGAAGTCTTAGCTATGAACTGATAAAAACAGTAGCACTCAATTTTCTCTGAGAGAGTCCATTCTCGCGCAACGCTATACCATTCTCAAAATATACAAACACCACCTCTCCCGAAACCGGCTTTCAATTAGCCGGCATATAAACCATAACCGGACGATTGCCTGCTTAGTGGCTCACTAGACGAACAGACAGACGAACTTAAGTGGTGGAACTGATAGCACCGAAATACACAGGAAAAGTCAGCTAATACCAAATCACACAGAAATTTAATCGTCGCGATGAATTTGCACAATCTTATCATTGACACTAAGTATGGACCAGTTCGTGGAACCACTAGAACATCTCTCCTGGGACAAGAATATCTGAGCTTCCAAGGCATCCCGTACGCAAAGGCACCGATCGGAGAGCTAAGATTCAAGGTAAGAAAGTGCCATACGTGCAAATTATGAGAAATGAGTCATCATTCGATCATCGCAAAATAACATTGAATTCATGAGACGGTTATTGTGAGCTACCCTATTCAATTCATTCACATTTAAAAATGATCAGATAAACACTGCGCTACAATTAAATAAAAATAAATAAAAACATTACAAGTGGTAAACCGCAAATTGTAATCATAGTTAACTACTACTTAACAAAATTTAAAAAAAATTGGAACGCCTCCAAAACATCAAGACATGAACACTGTTTCGGGTTCCAAGTGTAAAATGTTATAAATAATTTTCAGTTGATTTTACTCGCTCGCTGGTTTTAGATAGTTAAGAGATGTACATCGTGATTAATATATTCTCAAAGACCTTTCCTTTCTATAGATATAATTTAAATGGATGTAGGGTAATTTTATGTTTGGGATCGTACACACTAAATTTCAAATTTTTTGATACCCTTCCCTCCCCTCTATGTCACGTGTTTTGTATAAGCCCTTCGAATATTGTGTAAGGTTTGTCACACTTGGCACGACCACTCCCTCCTTCCCTTGAATCGTGACGTAATTTGTGCATAACCTTCATCGTACTCTAATAGTATAAAAGTAACACTTGTTTGATGAAGTAGAAAATTGTATTGCTAAGATATGTTATGAAATGTCCAGTAAGGCATATTTCGCATTTATGAATTTTTGAACAAATGGGCCTGGTTTATAAAGTGAAAATTCGATCATTAACAAAAAAAATTCAAACGAGATCCAAACTTTTTTTGTCCATTGTAATTATCGACTTGATGGAACTCCCCCTGCTATCATCTATATAAATAAAAATGGAATCGTGTTTGTATGTCACGAAATGGCTTACGAACGGGTCAACGGATTTGAATGATTCTTTCTCAGTTTCGTTCGTCAAAGGTTCCGACGTGTTTGTGTGTATAAAAATCCCAGGATATTCACCGGGAAAGTCGAAAAAACGAACGCCAACGAAACTGTCATTTTATATGGGACGATCAAAAGCGTTTTTCAACAGCCTACTTGATGGCAGGACGAAGTTTACCGGGACCACTAGTCATTCATAGATGTGTAAAACATCAACTTTTTTCGTCATTTGAAACCGAAGTTTTGAAACTTTTGAAACACAGTTTCTCCTGGTTATTGAAACACAGCTTGATAAATATACTTTCAAAGCCGCCTATTTGATTTTCCAATGCACTGGGTAGCAAATTGTTTTGCTTTAAACTGACTTGCGGAAATTGACTAGCAATAAGTCATTTTTTTTTCATTGTTGGCTTTAATGCCGAACATCACACATTTCTAAATATGGCGGTGAACAAAAGTCTGCGAATGCTATTGAAGTATTTAGCTGCCGGTGGAAGCATTTCGGGCAATTAGGAATTTCAAAAATTTTGAAATTTTGAAGGTGTGGATCATAAGTTACATTCTGTTTTATGTATAAATCATGTAAATGAAGTGTTCATTACAAAAAAATTGAAAAAAAAGTCACTCGTATTTGTCCATTAGAAGGATGGATGCATTAGCGTCCAACCACAGAAGTAAATCAATCGAATTTTAAAAAGTTTAATGGACGTATTAAAAATTTTAAGGTATTATCGCATATTTGATCGAAAATTCTTCACCAGAAAAGCAGAACTCATTTGTAACCTTAGGGCTCGATTTTCTAGATCGCCAATTATGTAAAATATGACAATTAGTTTTATTCTGGCAGTTAAGTTTTGCAATGCTGATCTACTATCGACCTACTGCAGTGATTTCTATAGCAAATAGCTGCGCTTAGAGATTATTATAAATCATTCTCATTATTGAAAAATTTCAAAATACATCATGCACCCCCGCTAATTTGAATGGTACTTCATGTAAACCATCGAGGTTCATTTTTAATTTGAACGTCTAGTCACCCTACGAACAACAGAAAATCGTACTTCTGGTTACCCCTTTGGTAGTTTTTAGAGTGTCCATCCCGGGACATCCCGGGATTTGACAAATATCGGGTTTTCTCGTTTCCCGGGATATTAGGTATGACATCCCGGGATTCCCGAAATGTACGTAGAATTTGATGGAAATCGCTAAATTCCAATAAAATACAATGACATTTTTCTTCACTCTCAAGCTTTGTTTGATAAAATAGAAAAGCATAATGAAAAAGAGTATAAACGAGCATTTCTTTTCACGAAATGGCAAAAAAAAAAAACAATAATTGAGCTCTCGCAGAGCGGTGTCACGAACACGTGCGCAAATTTGCTGGTTGAAAAAACTGTCATTTGATTTTGCTGGGAACCATACACCAGCGCCCTTTTGAATTTTCTTGTTTTTGTTTAAGTGAAACTCAATTAAATTCGCTTTCCAAAACTGCAGAAACATCAAAAATAATTAGTGTTTCGCGAAGTTACAGCGTTTTCAGTTTGGGTCAATATGAGGCACAGACAACGTACTATTTTCATGAAAATTATTATAGAAAACTATTTTCCAAGATAATCTACAAAAAATCCTTGCTCATATAAAAAAAACTCGCGAAAACTCAACAACATCTGAAAAAATTTCACAAATCGACACACTAACAAAAAAGTTACAACCCCGTCAAAGTGCTCTGGGGTCATATTGACCCCAAACCAGTGTTGTGAAAAACTCAATTTCTCATAACTCACACTTGAGATTTTTCATGCGTGAGTTGTTAATCACGCAACTAAGCAGTCAAAAAATCATGGATGAGTTGGCTCACCTTTTTGACTCATTGTCTCGTATTTCCACAGTTTACTCACACACGGCAATAATTTATTGTTAATCTGGTAAAATTATAGTAATCCTTTCTAACGTAAACAACAACATTCGGGTTTCACGAGTATTTGACGGGTTTTAAGACTGAATCATTTTTTACATTTTGAGTTGATTGAGTGATTTTGCATCAACATCTCAAGCGTGAGATTTGCGAAACAAATCTCTAATGAGTTTGCTCTCACGGGAGAGCGTATTGATTGAGATATGAGTGTAAGTCTATCAATACTGCCCCAAACACAGACAAAGGGTTAAGGATACAATTCAAATGTAACATTATATTTATTGTGAGCCTTTGTCATCCATAAGAGTATTAGCTCATTTGTACTTACACTGTTTACACCAATCTTTCTCTTAGCCTCCAGTGGCGCCAGAAAAATGGATCAACCCGTTGGATTGCACTCAGCAAAGCCTCCCATGCTACCACTTTGATCGCCGTATTAACGAAATTGTTGGAAGCGAAGACAGCCTCAAGATCAACGTGTTCACGAAAACCGTAAGTTTGACCAATGTTATCGAAATAACTAACCCATGCTATGTCGAATTTTTCGGATGCTTATCATCTCAAACGCCAACCGGTTGTGCTACATTTCCCTGAATGTCGTTGCTTCGAACTACAATTCAACGAATACCACTCCCTTGAATACGTTTATATATAAGCCCATGGAAGTGATATTTGCAAAGCTTCATAGTTTCAAGATGAAAATCAGATTAACATATTCATTCGAATAATTTTGCTCTCTTCATTTTTGCAATCAAGTGTTGAGCCAAGAATGACCAAATATTTTCTTCTTTGATAGTTTCCTGTTCTTCTTTTACTACTCTGTCGCTGAAAATTATTGCTCCTTTTTTAAATTATATCACTTTTCGAGGAAAAGGGTTATTCAGGGACATGGGACATTCGAGGAAATGATATCCGGCATACATAGTACAATTATAGCTTTCGAAGCTTTCGAGGAATCGATACAGCAAGTTAACTCAGATTAAACTGATCCTAGTTTACTCCAATCAACAGATCAACCCACTGAAACCACTTCCTGTGATGGTCTATATTTACGGAGGTGGTTTTACCGAGGGCACTAGTGGAACCGAACTGTATGGTCCTGATTTCCTGATGCAGAAAGATGTCATTTTGGTCAACTTCAACTACCGTACCGGAGCGTTAGGCTTTTTGTGCTGCCAATCTCCAGAAGATGGAGTTCCCGGAAATGCCGGTTTGAAGGACCAAAACATGGCCCTGAAGTGGGTTAAGGACAATATTGCTTCATTTGGTGGTGATCCTGAAACCATCACGTTATTCGGGCACAGCGCCGGTGCGTGCTCTGTTCAATATCATCTTATCTCGAAGGCTTCTGAAGGGCTGTTTAAACGTGCAATCATTATGTCCGGAAGCACCTATTGCAGCTGGGGATTGTCTCCACAGCGAAACTGGGTAGAAAAGTTAGCTAAAGCCGTTGGATGGAACGGAAGTGGCAAAGAAATGGATGCGCTCAAATACTTGCGAATTGTTAAGCCAGAGGACATTATCAATAACCAGGAGAAACTGATGGGTCCAGAAGATATTAGGGACGGTATTTTCATTCCTTTCGGACCGACCATTGAACCGTACGCCACTGAAGGATCTATGATTCCCCAAGACCCAATGGTAATGAGTCGAGAAGCCTGGGGCAATAAGATCGATGTAATGGTAGGAGGCACATCTGAAGAAGGCCTATTAATGATGCAAAAGATAAAACTTCATCCGGAGGTTTTGAGTAATCCGCATTTATTTGTAGGAAATGTGCCTCCTAATTTGGGCCTTACTGCAGAACAAAGAATTGGATTTGCAGCAAAATTGAAGGAGTTATACTATCCGGATAGTGAACCGTCGATGGAGAATTTTGGTGGATACGTTAACATGATGACCGATTGCGCATTCTGGCATGGCTTACATCGAACTATTCTTGCCAGAACAAATAGTGGCTCATCTGCACGAACATTCGTGTATCGATTCTGTGTCGATTCGGAACATTTCAATCATTATCGTATCATGATGATAGATCCAACTTACCGTGGAACAGCACACGCTGACGAGATGTCTTATTTGTTTTCCAACTTTACCCAAAGCGTTCCTGCTGAAGACAGCTTTGAGTATCGCGCGTTGCAGACTATGGTTGATATATTCACATCGTTTGCTATCAAAGGAGACCCAAACTGCGAATACACCAAGGAATTACAATGGGAACCAGTGAAAGAAACCAAACCTACATTCAAGTGCATCAACATAACTAATGATGGTATTGCCTTCGTTGACTTTCCAGACTTCAAGCGCATCGAACTGTGGGACTCAATGTTTATTAATGATAGTTTGGTTTAAAATTGAAATATGTATCAGCTCTATCACAGACAAACAGACTATACACTCTCGTCGCTTTCCATCGTCCATATTTTCAACGATCGATTCAAAAAATTGTAGGTAGTAAAACCGCTATACACACTACTATTTTCCAAATACATAGCATAGCATAGCATAGACTGACTGTAGGGGTCATGCACAAATTACGTCACGCTGCAAGGGGGGGGGAGGTGGTCGAGCCAAGCGTGACAAGCCTTACAAAAAATTCGGAGGACTTATACAAAAAGTGTTACAAAGGGGGGGGGTCGAAAAAGTTGAAATTTAGCGTGACATAATTTGTGTACCATCCCGTACATGTCCACACTACTATTTTCCAAATACAGTGTATTTAGTATTAGAAGTATGTTTTCGCTATGATTTCAATCGCGATTTATTGAAAATATCACATCTGTTTGTCTGTGATTATATCACATTAAAAAAAAGTATCAAAATATGTTTATACTAGACATCAACTTCAGAAAATAATGACCAAATAAAATCATATAATGAAACAAAACTATCGAATTAAAACTTTGTTTACACACTTAACAAGCGACATGCCTATAAGACTTTAAGAACAAGTGCTTTCTTTAGAGCTTTTAATGTTGAGGCATCGCACAGTGGCGCATGGCCGGACAAAACCTCAAAAATTCATGTTCTCAAAATCACTCGCCAATATTTTTTATAGACTTCTATACTATTGAGCGACAATTTCTCAAAATTTGAGATTGATCTGTTCTGTTTTCGATTTTTGGCAGCATCGTAAGTTTATGAAAGTCAGCAAAATTGGACTGCTCGAAATTTATCAACTATGATTCACCCAGCAAACTTCAAACAGACGAATCTCAACGACATCATAACCGATTAAAGCTCAATAGGTTCCATTTGAAAGCGTAGTTATAAGCCATAGTTTTGGCTGTAATTATATAATTTTTAACATATCAAGTTGTTATTTGTAGCAAAAAAAAAATTAAACAATCTTTCTCCAAAATTTTGGTAAATTTTCAAAACTTCGTACGTTTTATGTGAAGTGTTTCGGGAAAATGAGTCACTCACTATGAAGCAGCAAATCAACCATACTTTCAAACGTGCAATAGTTTTTCTTGCCCTTTTTGCCCCTAGAAGAGAAAATTCCATTTTCATTTTTCATTATAATTTATCGATTTCCTCATTCAAATCTATATAATTTGTCATAATTCGTTTGAAACTTTAGTGGAATTTCCTAAAGGAAGTTAAATTTGTGCCTGTAGTTCAGGTTTATGCACAAATTTCTACATTACAACAAAAAAAAATGGAAGTAATAGCCTTTTTATACGATTGGATGAAAAAAC
Source organism: Aedes aegypti (assembly GCF_002204515.2). NCBI lineage: Eukaryota > Metazoa > Arthropoda > Insecta > Diptera > Culicidae > Aedes > Aedes aegypti. The sequence continues at coordinate 182,929,925 of NC_035108.1, read as the reverse complement.
TTAATTTGGACCGATTTCACTAGAAAATCGAATTTTCAATTTGACTGTTATTTCCAACGGGATGATATCAGGTATCCAATATAATCAATAGATTATCATTATCAAGCAATTTGAAACGTATTTGAGGTTTTGTCCGACCTATGTATGAAGGACCGCCACTGTGCATCGAACAGTATCAGCGTTGGAACACATGGGCAAACACCAGTGGCGCGGGAAGTGGGTAAGACAGGTAGAACATGTATCAAGCACAGAAAAACCTGGGAACGTCAGTCAAAGGGTTGTCCTACCCACGATTCAACAAAAAAGAAGGAAAAGATCAGCAGAAAGCTTGAAAATACATTAAACTATTTATTATCTGTTCAATATCCGTACAAACTCGATCAACGTCGTACTTATTCTTATGAAGGATGGATTTTTTTATGGTATTATCATGCATAGTTAAGCGTGACATGGTTTGTGCATGACCCCCAAAAGTTCTGGCTCTTGAGAAGAATGGTCTTCAAAGACTATAATAGGTTCAACAGGCTCTTCAAGAATTCCATATCAAATTTCTCGATAAAAGGCTTCAGGAATTATCATAGTGAATTAATAAAGAATAATTTCAAGTTTTCCTACAGGAATCTCTCCAGAACTTTGAGTGAAGAACTAGCCTGATGAGTTAAAATTAACACAAATAAAGTCAAAAAAAAATCTCCAGAATTTTTTTTGGTTCTGTCCAACTTTTTTTTTTTAATTTCTGCAGAAAACTATCCCGAGCTTTGTTTTTTTTTTTCGATTATATTAGCTAATTATCTAGGAAATCTTCTAAAACTTCCAGAGTCCAGGAGTTATTTCAGAGATCCTTGTTTATTGAAGGATACTTTGAAACTTACCCAAGTTTGATCAGAGGTTTGTCTATGATTTTCTGTAGAAATACCTCACAGATCTATTTTTCAGAAAAAAAATTCCTTGACATTTCCATGCATTCCTTGAAGAACTCATGAAAAACAATTTGTAGAAATCTTCTGCAGTAGGGAATCCCTAGTAATTTCTGGAGAAATTTTTGATTGAATTTCATAAGACCGGGAATCTTGGAGGATGTTCCAAGGAAATCGATGAATCACTGGATAAAATCTAGGACTTTCTTGGAAAATTTCTCAAAGATTTTTTGGAGGAATTTAGATGATTTCTGAAATAATTTTTGGAGCAATTCCATTTCTGTGGTTGTCCTTGGGAAAATCCAGGTTTAATTCTTGAGGTATCCTAAACATCACTAAATAAAGCCAGTTTTTTGAAACTTATGTCATTTTTTCTGTTGAGCGGAATTATCATCTGAAAATATAGTTAGAAAGCTTGAAAACAGTAGAAACCGACGCCGACCCGAAGGAGTTAAGGATAACGGCTGGAGTCCCACAAGGTTCCATACTGTGACCAACGCTGTGGAATGCGATATACGACGGGGTCCTACCGCTGGAGCTACCTAAGGGAGTCGGCTTCACCGATGACGTGGTCCTAACGGTAATAGGCGAGACGCAGGAGGAAGTAGAAATGCTGGCAACGGAGGCTATTGGTCTAGTCGAAGATTGGATGGAGGTTGTCAAGCAGAAGATAGCTCACAAAACGAAGGTGCTACTAGTTAGCAACTGCAAAGCAGTCATGTATGGTGAGATCACTGTCGGGGGGCATGCCATAGCATACCAGCGAAAGCTGAAACTCCTGGGCGTAATGCTAGACGATCGGCTGAACTTCAACAGTCACGTCGATTATGCATGCGAGAAGGCGGCGAAGGCGAACAATGCATTGGCTTTATATCGAAGATAACAGGCAAAAGATCTGACGACAAGTCGTTCACGACGATTGGTTTGGACATGTCGATAATGTTGTTTGACAAAACAAGGTCCAATGTAGATGGCTTACCCCTACCCGAAGGCAGGAAAGTTGGTGAGTCCGGAAAAAGAATAGTGAAACCCGAACATGCGGCCTCCTGGAGCAGGATATTGCCTGCTCTATGGTTGTTTTCACAGTTCCAGAGCCGATTTCTAGCATTGAAATCTCCGACAACGAAGAAAGTATTATCACGGGCAACCATATCACGAATGTCACGACGAAATTGGGACCAGTCAGCACAACGTCGCCCTCCAGGAAAATAGGCAGCGATAATACTTATAGAGTTGTCACCGGAAGGGATGGTAATTTCAGCAGCTTCACGTACTTTATGATTAGCTCTGCTAGAGCTAAAAAACAGACGGGGTTGGTGGTCTGATGGCTACCGCTTCTGCTTCATATGCAGAAGGTCATGGGTTCAATAGCAGGCCCATCCCTTTCCTCGTACTTTGTAGTTGTATATCTCTCACTTGCTTCTATCTTCCATTCTAAATATATCACACTCAAACTATTCGTTCATAGCAAACGCTAGAACCAGAGACGGACAAGAAACCGTTTCCCTAACGCTTCCATACTTCCACGCGCACGCCTTTCTTACGCCTGATACATAGGCAGTCTGCTAACCACAAAAGCAAACCTCTCTGCCATGCCTTTCCCCCAATCCATACACTCCCGCATGAACTGGCGTAGAAGCAGTGGAATATACGGTCTACGTGGGAGGCCAGTTCAATGCATCATCAATTCCTCCCCCTACCCCTCATTGGTCTGCATTCTGACGTGGCAGGCGCCATTGTTGCCTAAAAATAGAAGATCACCAGCACTTATACACTGACGATGCCTGTTAGTCCCAAGCAGTCATTCGGTTGGTTCCTTGTGTAAGTGCAGCTGATCTGGCGATACTGGAGTAGCATCCACGGGCGGCCAATCAAGCTCAAGCTCTGCTAGAGCTAAAAATTGTTGTTTTTTAGTACGACAGCCGTGCAAACGCTGGAAAAGATCTTTGGCTTGGTACATAAACTCGGCGATAGTGAAAAGATTCGAATCCTGATTCAAAGCAGCATGAGAACCAGTTCCTTGAACAACTTGGGCGAACGTCATACCATCGGTAGCACAAACTCTCTGTGTATTGGCAACATTTCTGAGCAGTTCTTGGGAACTTGCTGGTATTTTACTTCCAGTTGCTTGAGGTAATTTATGCGACTGGGACAGCCCCGAAAGTTGGCCGTGTGATTTCCACTGCAATTCGCACATCGGACTCCAGTACGTGAGGATTGTTGGGTTGCTAAGGTTGGCCTTTACGGGAAGCTTACATTCGGAAGTCAGATGCTGTTCGCCACACTTCACGCAGAGGGGTGAAACGTTGCAATAACGCATTTAATTGGGTTCCGGATTTAATAGCTTTCACGTGATATCCGGACTGCGAAGTATTGGCCATGTTTAACAGTTCGCGGGTGTTCTTCGTGCCCTTGTTGACGATCGAGATAGGAGGGGGACGACGGCTTTTTTTCGACGCATTGGATGGCAATGGTGAAGCATTGTTTACATTGCCATCTGGATCATCAGTTGATAGTGTTTCGAATAAATTCTGACTGACAATCGCGAAGGTATTGTTTGGCTCGTAGAAGGAATATCCATCATATTAGACCTTGCAATATCAACTGAGTTTGAATGAGGATGACTTCGCTTTGGCCGCTTAGCATCACAACAAGCTTCGGTATCAACAATTGAGGTTACCGGTTTCGTTTTAACATAATCGCGACGGATAATTATGTTGGAAGCAGAACTAGACCCATTTTCGAGAGAATTCGAACAGCTAAGAACTTGCTTATCCACTTTTGGGCCGCGGCAAGATTAATTTCGCAAAAAAATACAAGAATACGACGAAAGAAATACGCATCAAATTTTTGCTGCTTGAGCAAAAATCGAACTGAAATCGTCAACTTCTATTGTAGTAGAAACGTTTTATTGTCTGCTGAAAATTGCTGATGCTTTGCGTTTAACTTAACCCTCTGAATTAGTAATTTCGACCGCAAAATTTGTGTGTGTGCTTTATCCCACTAATCCAATATCCTTGCCATGACAACCGTGGAGATGCAGAGGTGATCTCGGTCTCTAGTAACGACGGTAGTCACACTAACATTCCTTCCCTTCCCCGATGACCGTAAGGACGTGACCGACGCCGTCATTGACTTTTAAAATTTGAGCTCTCGATTTGTGCACATTGAGGAATGGTAAGCTAATTCCAAGCCCCATTCATCAAATCTCTGTTCAACTTCGATTGTTCTGGTCAATCACGGAGTAGCAACTACGAATTGTACGGTCATCTATGCTTATGCTATAAAAGAAACAAACAATTTAGAATGGAGACTGCAAGCATGCAGAAAAAGTTTATTTAATGTAAATTTAATCGTGCAATTTTAAAAATAGAATGATCTTTTATCTGCATCCGTCGAACCATTCTGAATGGCCGCTGTGAGAATATCACCAAGAACTTCTCACATGCAATAAAGCTGGATTGTACTACATTGAAACATAAAGGTTCTCGCTCTTTCGGATTCATTTTTTGTTGTTCATCATCAGTTCCAGGGATTGTTATCGTGGGAATCTAAAGAACGAATTTTGTATGACTTCAGTGTGGGCCAATACTGCAATAAAGCATCTAACAATCACTAACATTCCTTCTATCCTTAACCTTGCTTTCATATTTAACCCGCTACACTGCGACTACTTTCTATAGCCGCACACTCATTTTCGGCGTAACTCATGAACTGGATATAAAATGAAACATCATACTGTAGCATGTTTAGAAATAAATGTATTCAACAAAAAAAATCATAACAAAATTCAAATTATGTCATTATAGTACCACTTATGGCAAAAAAATATTAAACTTAGAGGCTATTTCCTATAGCCGCACCTGTTTCTTATATGGATACAGGTTAAAATCGGAATGTTTCCAGCACTTCAATAGTCGGTTGGCCCTCCAGCACGCTCGATAACCTGGAAAATCCTGTTGGGCATACTTCCGACCAAGTTCTTTATAATTCCCATTTCAAAATTCTCCCACGCCTCCGAAACTGCCACTTTGAGCTCTGCAACGCTATTGTACTGCTTCCCGTCTGCATAGATCCGTCGAACCAGGATTCCCCAGATATTTTCAACTGGATTAAGGTCCGGGCTACGAGCTGGCCACCACAATAATTCGATTTTCCGGCTGTCAAACCAGGCTTTTGTAGCCGAACTAGTGTGAATACTAGCATTATCTTGCTGAAACACGAACTTTTTGCGACGGTACTTTGCCTTGAACGGGAGCAAACAGCTGTTCAGTACTTCCATGTAATCGGCCGAGTTCATCTTACAAGATGTGAATGCTAAATTCAATTTTCCGGTAGCACAAAAGCCGAGCCAAACCATCAGAGATCCTCCTCCAAAATTACGTCTGGAAAAGTACTGTGGTTCCTTCCGCAAATCTCGCCAATAACCAGTAAATCCATCGGGACCATCCAAGTTGAACTTCTTTTCATCAGAAAAGATCACCTACAGTTGAAAAACAAATTACAAAATGATTATCAGTTGATCAAAATATAATTACATCAATCTGTTCAAGAAATAAAAAATTCAAATGTTTTTACCGTGTCCCATTGCCGTGCCATGTTGAGTTTGGCAAACTCCAGACGTTTTTCCTTGTGCATTGGTGTTAGATTTGGTGCCTTACTCATTTTTGCCCGAATTATATCGGGACTGGTATGCAAAACTTTACGAACTGTTTCCTTGCAAACAGGAAGATTCAAGGTAGATTTAATTTTAGACAGTGATATGGTGGAATTAGACGCCAGTTTCACAATACTTCGTCTATCCCTAGACGTCAGCTTCGACTTTTTCGGCTTACGTTTAGTTGTTGCGTATTTTTCCGGATCCTTCAAATAATTTCGCACCACTTTATCTGATCTTCCGAGTCTCCTTCCAATTTCACGATATGAAACACCTTCCCGATTGAAAGCTTCAATCATTCCCTTTTCTTTCTCACTCAAAACACTTCCTTTCGGCATTTTTGAACAATCGGATCGAGTTTGTTTAGAAAAAATCTAACTGAACGAAGAAAACTCCACGCGCGGCTATAGAATATAGACGGCCAAATTATTGAAAACACTAGTATTCAACGTATACATCGAGCACATGATCAACACAACATATGGAAAACAAATGTTTCACTCACACTAGTAGACACACGCCGTTAAGGACTTTGATTACACCATAGGCATCGCAAGGGGTACGAAAAAAAGGTGCGGCTATAGAAATTAGCCGCAGTGTATTGTTACGAGGAATGATTCATCGGAGAGGAAAGTCATCCCTTATCATGGCAGTGTAATGGCCGAGAAAACGATAAGTATAAAGTTTATGTAATCATTCTTATTACTAATTGAAAGGTAAATCAGATTAATTTATTATTTAACTAATAACAAATTTGTTCCACAGAGCGATTTACAAAACACCACACAAAATCCATCCTTTCCCATACCCGGATAAAAACGTATCATTCAGTGAATGGAATAAACCATTAATGTACAATATAACGTATTGGATACAATACAGCGTATTGTAATTGAATGTCGAAGCAATATTATTCATGTTTGGATATACAATTCAAAAACAATATAATATATTGTAACAGAACATTGTATTGTTTTTAATTGGTTTTATACCTTACAATTTTGGTCAAATTCCTATATTCGCGTAAAACAACTGTTGCTTTTTTCTATGTAGCTTTGCTGAAAGAAATAAACAAAACAAGTTCAAAAAGCAAGAAATGTTGGGTGGAAAATATTCAAAAAGTAAAAATAAGTAGTTTTTTAGAAGTCACTTGACATTAGCTGTAACGACGAATGCAACCATGATACAGTTTGTTGAATTGTTTTTGTATTGTACAACAATACACGAATTGCTTATCAAGACAATTCATGAACAATATATCGTATTGTATTTTCAAAATGTTTGTATGAGAAAATATCTATATTTGTATTGTTACGATACTTAACCACCCATACATTATATTGCAAAAATCTCATATACCATACAGTGAACTGTTCAAAACAATATATTGTACTGTATTTGTATTGTCATTTTACAATATACTGTATTGTGTTTCCAATATATTGAATGGTACTGTTTCAATACGTTATATTGTTTTTGTATTGTATTTTTTATCCGGGTAGCCTTTAGGCAAAACACTTCACTACCGCTATACACATGTACAGTGACTCAATCTCATTTTCATACGGGGCACTGTTTTCATATCAAGTTGGTATAAATCTATTACATGGTGCATGGACTTCGATATACTTTATCTAATGAAGGTTATAGGTGTCATCTATTGTTTGGCAATGCTTAAATTTTTGGAATAATGGAACAGTATTGAGATTTTGTCTATAATTGACCCAATTCCATATTCGTACACCTAACAAAAAAGAAATATACAGCATTCAAAACTAATTTTTAATGGACTAGATGATTACTTAAGCTCTTCGTTGTGTTGTTCAGATGCAGTAGAATACATTTGGAAAATCTAAAAGCGGACATATTTGAAACTTAAGTAAATTTAAGAAAAATACCAGTTTTCCCATGTTTTTTGCTAAAATATTCGGTAAGTCGAACAAAAAATTGCATTTTTTTCAACATCACTTCCTCAAGAATGAAAACTGCGAATATTGCACAAGTTTCAAAAAATTATAATCAGTTTTAGAGTAGCTAGGAGTGGATATCGACAACTTATACTTTTGAATCTTAGGTAGTATAACATTTATAACAAATCCAAAACCAAAAATTTTAGTCAATTTCTTTATGTTTAGCTCCTAAATATATATACATTATCCATAGTTAATGTTCCTATAAAAACATTGCGTAATTATTATTTTTAATTTACATTTTACTACCAAACATGATTATAGAGATTTAAAGAATAAATATTATTGCCATAACCGCAACACAAACGTTTTTTTTTTTAAATGATGAAAACAACAGGATATATTCTATTAAATAGTATATAAATGCTCTCTGCGCATTCAAGTTATTTTGTATTTTTCTTATAAAATCAATAAATTGCAAAATAGGGTGCTATTTTGAATATTATTTCAAAGATAATTGAATATTACGATGACATCAATTATGTGGAGGTATGTACAGCGTAGTTTAGGGTACTTTATTGTTAAGCGAAGTTCGTAGCTCAAATTATTTTTACAGACAAATTCAAAATTAACATTTACCTGTTGTTTAGAATGAAAATTTGGTTTACATTGATTAAAAATATCATTTTAGAAGAGTTTGAACATATGGCACAACAATTTTCTGAACTCAAAAGGGATAAAAACTGTTTATGATTTCTTTAATCTATATATATTTCAACTAAATTTCTATCAGAGCTTACGAGTATAATCTATAGATTGGATCCAATGACAAAAATATACGTTATTGTTCAAATTATAGGATTTAATAGCAAAAATCATAGGAAGATTGGCATTTCTCATAACTTTACCTAAATTTCATATACCGTGTACGCACCTAAATTTGCGCAGCTCCCAACTTTGCGCATTTTTAACAAGCATGAAAAAATGATAATTAATCAATGATTTTTTCAACAATTCTGTTTCAGTAACATGTTCGTTTATGTGAAATAAGTATTTGACATACATTTGTTTACTAAGAAACCCTCGTTAATGTTTGTAAATAATCAAAAAACCTTGACGTTACTCGTATAAATCTCAAATTTACACCGTCTTAACACAAACGCTAAGAAGTGGCTCTGCCAAAAATCAACATTTTTCTGAACAAAACTGTGTTGTGAGAAGTATATTTGCGGTATATTTGCAAAAAAGGTAATATTCTATTAATTCCATTAATTTTCCAGACAATATGTCGATTTTTTATTTGAAAAAAGCGATGCGCAATGTTAGGACCCACTTTTTACATAAGGGTCTTAATTTTTCGCACTTCTAGCAATTCAAAATGGCACGTAAATACATGTACGTCATTGCAAATGATAAAAGCTGTCGGTCTAACCAGGAATGGTCACTCAATCCATAAGGCAGCGGCAAAATGACCAACTTTGGTAAGCTAGATCTCAGTTATTTATGGGATGATTTGAATGAAACTTTCACAGAACATCAGATATAACTTGAATTTTAACATATATTTTTGAATAATTTTTCCAATCACGAGTTTATAAATAATAACGGTTTGAATAAAGTGTTATTTTCGACGAAAAATTAAAAACTTTTTATCTCAAACTCTGATAGCCCTACACATAAACTGTCTTCAGCAAACTTATTTATCTCGTCAAAATCTACAACTTTGCTGAAGATACCATGTTGCTATTCCTTCAATATGTTCAATTATGTCAATTATAAAAAAGCGTCAAAAAATTCACTTTAGTCAAACCGTTACTGCTTTTCAACTTGTGATTGGAAAAATCACTCAAAAATATATGTTAAAATTCAAGTTATGTCTGATATTCTGTGAAAATTTCATTCAAATCGGTCCATGAATAACCGAGATATAGTTTATCAAAGTTGATCATTTTGTATGGAAAATCGAAAAAGTTGCAAATGTTTTGTCCAATACTGTATAATAAAAAATGAAGAACAGAGTAAATCACTATTCGTGGCCACTCTATGTTTGGGGTGGATGAACAAATTAAATTGAAATTCAAGGAAAAACTCCTGATGAAACTCATATTAGTTGTACCCTTTTTGTTTAATACAAAAGCAATAAAAAAGTAATATTATTTGGAGCTAACGAGCATTTTAAGGCATGCGCAAAGTTAGGCACATCATGCGCAAAGTTAGGAACAATTCAGATTTTGTGCGCAATGTTAGGCACAAACTATTGTATCACCTTTTGCATTTTTTTAATTTTTTATGAATTATTTTTATTCTTTTTAAATCATGTGTTCTACTGAAGGGTTAAATGCCTATCTTTGGCAGAAATTTGAATAAGAATATACATATTTTATCCTTATTTGAAGCAAAAATAGGATGATAATTTCTTAACTGCGCAAAGTTTGGTGCGTACACGGTATGTCCACTAATAAATTGTCCAAATGTATTTCACTACATCTGAACATCATAATAAAGCATTTCAGTAATCAAATAGAGCTTCTAAATTTAGTTTTGAACGTTGTGCGTTTGAATTTTGGTAGGTGTACGAATATGGAATTGGGTGAGTTTTAGACATCAATTCAATACTTTTCTATTAATCCAAAGATGAATGTAAATGGAAACATTTTGTGATTGGCAAACTATAGATGAACCCTGTTACCTTCAATGTGGATAAAGTATTTGTAGCTCAATACTTCATTTAATTGTTTTTTACTAACGTGATGTGGAAACAGTAACCTGTACGAATATGAAATTGGGCCACTGTATGTCTGATTCATGTTCTTTTGACCTTGCAACATTCATACGTGTAGGGGAGTATAAACAAGACTTAAAGAACCTTCTGGTCAAAGATGTTGCGTTGCCTACTGCCCAAACTCCAAAACCCCCGTGTGAAGGAAGGTGTGAGTTTTCATACTTATGCTGGAGACTTGGCCCCTGACCCCCTTGTACATCAATAAAATTTAAAAAAAATTATCTTAAGCGAAGTATGCACTTCAACAGAAAAGTAATGGCCTATCTCGATGCGTGGGAAATTTCTTGCAAGAAATGCTCAAGAAAAGCATTTTTCTTTGATCGCAGTACGCAGTTGAAAAGAAATGTCAATTCAAATGGAGCTCACTGTACAAAATTTCTTGACCATTTCTTGGGCAGAAATTTTTACTTTTCTTGAGCGGAACAGCATTGTTCGGACCAGCACCTCTGGCACCACTGCCGGCCGACGAAGGAAATTTGAAGGAGGAACAAATGTGATGGAAGGGAAAGGCAAAACGTCAAACAAGATTACGGGCAAAAAATTAAAAGTCGCGTGATTAAGATAGATTGAATTTATTTGCAGTTAACTATTTTATTTGAAATTTGAGAAGTTTAAGCTAGAAGTGGGCGATATAATAACTACTGATCAGAGCTAGAACACACATGTTGAATTGATTGAAGCTACGACACTACATTAAAATTACATGCAAACAGAAAAGGGAGTTAAGAGCTGTAAATCGTGAAATAAAAGGAGAAAGTGAAAGTCATTCGCAGGAGGGAAACGAAGAAACTAACTGTAAGTTGCAAATAATTGAAATAATAATTTGTAAAACTAATTTCTAAAATAAAATTGCAGCTTTGATCTGCTTTGAAGTGGCAGATTTCACGGATTTTTTCTTCAACTTCGACGGTTTCCGAACAAAATCAAAGAGTTACGCAAACCTAACCTCAAAGCATGGCTTTCCAGACTCCAAAAGATGGTAACGAACGGCTGGCGACCTGTTTGATGTGTGGTGGACCAGAGGATGATGATTTCAACATGGTGAGTTGCAATGAATGCAAGATGTGGGCTCATTTCAAATGCGCCGAAGTAACGGATGAAGTTAAAAATGCCGATTGGTTCTGCCAAGAGTGCACCAAATCTCGCGAGACATACTTGCGGGTCTCGAAGAAAAGGACCTCGAAGAAAGGGTCTACAAAGAGTGGAGTTGATTCGATACGGAGCGGAGGTTCTTCCGTCGCTGCACATGTCGCTGAAATAGAAGAAGAACTACGTGCGAGGGAGAGTGCTCTATCGGATCAAATGGCACTCAGATCGAAACGTCTGGAGATGACCCGAATTTGGAATGAGAAGCAGTTACGAATGGAGAAGGAAATGCGTGAGAAGGAACTTGAGTTGGAGAAACAAATGCACGAGCTCCAGCTGAAACAGGAAAGAGAGCTGTTGGATCGTCAGCTGGCGGCCGAGCGAGAGATTATTAAGAGAGGAGACTCAATTAGACAGGAGGTACAATCCAGTAAAGATAAGGTTCAAAATTGGCTCACGCAGCGAAAGCAGTCGGCTTCGTCACCGAAAAAAGATTTCCGTGGAGCGTATCCAAAAGGACCAGTTCCTGAAACCGGAACTGTAAGGACTTCAACGAATGACATGAGACAAGAAACCGATTCGGATGACGATTACAGTGAAGAGAGCGAGTTAGAAGAAGAGCGAAGGACGATTCTAGACGGTTCACTAGGGTTGAATGGTAGCAGGAGAAATGGGCCGGGGCTGCAAATAGCTCGAGTGACTAAAGAGCAACTGGCGGCTAGACAGGCCGTGTCCAAGCACCTCCCGACGTTCAAAGGAGAACCAGAAATATGGCCCCTTTTTATCAGTAGCTTTGAGTATACTACTCAAGCCTGTGTGTTCTCGAATATCGACAATCTCAAAAGACTGCAAGACAGTTTACAAGGAGACGCTTTGGAAGCGGTAAGAAGCCGATTGGTTCTTCCAGAAGCGGTACCGGATGTCATACGAGATTTGCGTAATCTTTTCGGTAAACCGGAAAAACTTTTGAAAACGCTGATGATGAAAGTGCGCAATGCTTCACCACCTAAGGTCGATCGCTTAGAGTCGTTCATCCACTTCGGAATAACGGTAAAACAGCTTTGCGACCATTTAGAAGCTGCTCAGTTGAAAGATCACCTGAACAACCCAATGTTGGTTCAGGAACTTGTAGAAAAACTTCCTCCAAGCTACAAATTAGATTGGGTAAGATTCAAACGAGGTAAAAATGACACCCCGCTCAGAATGTTCACCGACTTTATGACGGACATCGTTTCTGATGTGTCGGAAGTTTCCGATTTTACTGATTGGTCGCATAATGATGTAGCTCGATCTGGAAAAGAAAAATGCTGGAAAAAAGAGTTCATTCATCTGCATAATTCAGAGTCAAAGAAAGGAATAATGTCGCTGCCGGCGAGCCCTGGTAAACCATGCTGGATTTGCAAACGTACCGACCATAAGATTCGGTACTGCGACGATTTCAAGCGTATGAACGTGGCTGAGCGTATCAAGGCAGTAGAAAAACTAAAGCTATGCAATCTCTGCTTGAACTCGCATGGAAATAGTCGGTGTACTTTCAAACTGCGTTGTTCCGTGAAGGACTGTGGAGGAAATCATCATTATCTGCTTCATCGAAGGGAAGAATCGGTTCAGCTGATGGAAGTTGGCTGTAATGCACACAAGAACCTGTCACGTGGAGTGATATTTCGCATGGTGCCGGTAACATTGTTCGCCGGAAACTTGAGCTTACAAACACTAGCTTTCCTAGACGAGGGCTCTTCTAGCACACTAGTGGACGAAGTTGTAGCTAAACGATTGAAGCTGACCGGTGAACTCGAACCATTGATAGTAACCTGGACTGGTGGAATAAAGCGACATGAAAATTGTTCACGCAAAATCAGATTTATGCTGTCTGCCAACGGTTGCGAAAAACAATTCACACTGGATGATGCCCGTACAGTGTCCGAACTAATGCTGCCGAAGCAATGCGTGCGATTTTCCGAAATAACAGCTCGTTATCCACATCTCTCTGACCTGCCAGTGGCCGACCATTCATTAGAAGATCCGAAAATATTGCTAGGGCTAAACAATTTGCACCTATTCGCGCCACTAGAATCACGTGTTGGCAATTCTGGTGAACCCATCGCTGTACGCTCAGCTTTAGGATGGACTGTATATGGACCGGAGATACATCGATCGACCACTGAAACGTTGTCAACCTACATTCAATCAAACCAGCAAGTAATCAAGAACTTCACGATTTGATGCGAGCCCAATTTGTTTTGGATGAAGTTGATGTCACTTCGTTTGGAGTACCAGAATCTGCTGAGGATCAACGGGCACGAACAATACTGCAGGAGACAACAGTGCGAATCGGGGATCGCTTCCAAACTGGGCTGCTTTGGCGAGAAGATGTACGACAATTTCCCGATAGTTTCCCAATGGCCTTTCGTAGGCTAAAAGCGCTGGAGCGTAAACTAGAGAAAAATTCGTTGCTGAAGGAAAATGTGCTTATGCAGATCGAAGAATATCAAGCCAAAGGCTACGCACATCAGGCAACAACAGAGGAAATAGTAGAAATACCGTCTTATAATGTTTGGTACTTGCCGTTAAATGTGGTGTTGAACCCTCGGAAGCCTGACAAAATTCGTTTAGTGTGGGATGCAGCCGCATCCGTTGATGGCGTGTCGCTAAATTCAGAATTGCTAAAAGGACCAGACATGTTGGTTTCACTTCCTGAGGTGATTAGTCACTTTCGAGAAAGGCCCGTCGCCTTTGGCGGAGATATTGCCGAAATGTATCATCAGATACGGATCAGACCAGAGGATAAATCGGCACAACGTTTTCTGTTCCGCACAAATCCTGATAAAGATCCGCAGATATTTGTCATGGATGTCCTAACTTTCGGGTCAACGTGCTCTCCTAGTTCAGCACAATTTGTCAAAAATTTAAATGCTGAACAGTACACGACCGAGTTCCCTGAAGCGACAAATGCGATTATAAGGCGCCATTATGTAGACGACTATTTTGATAGTACAAACACTGTTGATGAAGCGATCAAACGAGCAAAGGAAGTACAATACATTCACGCCAAAGGCGGGTTTTGTATCCGAAATTGGGTCTCCAATTCCAGAGCTTTTTTGGAAGATATGGGCGAGAGAGAAGCATGCCGGAAAGTGCACTTCAACCACGATAAAGACAACGAATATGAACGAGTTTTGGGCATCGTTTGGGAACCACTACACGATGTATTTTCCTTTGCTGCTTCATCTGTTGCAGGCATCCAGCAAAGAGATGGAGAAAGTGATCATCCTACAAAAAGAATGGTTCTAAGTCGTGTAATGGCTCTTTTTGATCCTTTGGGTCTGTTATCTCCATTCACTGTGCGCGGAAGAATGTTAGTTCAAGATCTTTGGCGGACGGGATGTGGATGGGACGAATGTATCGACGATGAGTCCTTTCAAAAATGGCAACGTTGGTCAAAGCGGCTACACGATATTGAGACGTTCAAAATTCCAAGAAGCTACTTCGGAAAAAACAGGTCAGACGAAATTGAGAATCTCCAGCTCCATATTTTCACAGATGCCAGTGAAACTGCGTACGGATGTGTGGCATACTTTCGGGCGGTCATCCGAGGTCAAATCGAGTGTGTATTGGTTATGAGTCGTTCCAAAGTTGCACCATTAAAGCAGTTATCGATCCCACGGTTAGAGCTTCAAGGTGCTGTACTGGGAGCACGTTTAGCACGAACAGTGCACGAGAATCACAGCTATACCATCGGCAAACAGTTTATGTGGACAGATTCGCAAACAGTCCTTTCGTGGATTCGATCCGATCAAAGAAGATATAGGCAGTTTGTTGGATTTCGGATTGGTGAAATTTTGAGCCTGACCAAACTCAGCGAATGGAATTGGATACCCTCGAAAATGAATGCGGCCGACCAGTTGACTAAATGGGGAAACGATGTAAAATTACTTTCGGATAGCTCATGGATCAAAGGTCCACCGTTCTTGTACCAAAAGGAGGAAGAGTGGCCTAAAAAGAACTTGCCACCCGCGAATACTATGCAGGAACTGCGTGCCAATTTACTTCTGCATAACATCAACGTACCAGACGTCTTGATCGATGTTCGTCGGTTCTCCAAATGGACAGTACTGGTACGAACCGTAGCGGTATTGTTCCGTTTTATTACAAATCTGAAAAGGAAAGCTCAACAACTTCCCATTGAAACGTTGAAGGCTACAACTACGCAAGCTCGACTAATTGGACATGCAATCCGCTCAGTTCGCCTTCCTTTGCAGCAAACTGAGTATTTGAAAGCAGAGCAATATTTGCTGAAAATAGCTCAAGCTGAAGCATACATCGACGAGTTGAAAGTCTTGATTCGAAATAAAGAGCGACCAGTGGATGAGTGGATGACAATCGAAAAATCAAGTCCGATTTATAAGTTGACTCCTTTAGTTGATGAAAACGGTTTGTTACGTATGGAAGGGCGATCAGAGCGAGCAGAATTTCTTCCTTTCGATTTGCGATTCCCTATAATTATCCCGGCTGACCATCCTATCACGAAATTAATGGTGCAAGGCTACCACAAAAGGTTCGGTCATAGTTACCGCGAAACAGTTAAAAACGAACTTCAACAGCGCTTTTTTATTCCGAAAGTCAACTCTGTGATACGGAAAGTAATGAAGGACTGTGTCTGGTGTAAAGTTCATCGTAATCGCCCTCAACCTCCTAGAATGGCACCGTTACCAGTTCAACGTCTGACGCCAAACCTGCGACCATATAGTTATGTCGGCGTAGACTATATCGGACCATTCGAGGTATCAGTTGGACGACGAGTAGAAAAACGGTGGATAGTTTTGTTCACCTGTTTGGTGGTAAGAGCGGTGCACGTCGAAGTTGCGTACAGCCTTACCACACAGGCCTGCTTGATGGCAATACGAAGATTTGTCTGCCGACGGGGTTCGCCATGTGAATATTTCTCTGATAACGGTACAAATTTGAAAGGCGCGAGTAAGGAAATTTTATCAACTGTATCTAACATCGGATTTGATTGTGCTGAGGAATTCACGACAGCCAGAACTAAATGGACTTTCAACCCCCCAGTAGCACCACACATGGGGGGGGGGTTTGGGAAAGATTAGTAAGGTCTATCAAAGAACCTCTCGAAGTGTTGAATGATGGACGACGACTAACGGACGAAATTCTGCAAACATCGATTATAGAAGCTGAAGATATGGTAAATTCACGTCCTCTCACATATGTTTCCCAACAGTCCGTAGAGATGGGAGCGCTCACACCCAATCATTTTTTGCGAGGTGTTTCTCCTAATGAACCCAATGCAACTCCACCAACAACGAACCTGTCTGCAACTCTCCGCGATTCTTTCAAAAGATCGCAATATCTTGCGGATGAAATGTGGAAGCGTTGGATCCATGAGTACATTCCAACGGTTAACCAGAGGACCAAATGGTTTGAAGAGAAACGTCAGTTGAAAGCAGGAGATCTAGTATACGTTGTGGAAGGTTTGAACCGGAAATCATGGGTACGAGGAATCGTGGAGGCGCCAATCGTTTCCAGTGATGGCAGAGTGCGCCAAGCGTGGGTACGCACAAAGAGTGGCTTGTTCAAACGCGCGACAGTGAAGTTGGCTGTGCTGGAAATAGGTTGTAGTAACACTGGACCAGATGTGAACGAAGGACCAGAGTTACGGGCCGGGGAACTGTTCGGACCAGCACCTCTGGCACCATTGCCGGCCGACGAAGGAAATTTGAAGGAGGAACAAATGTGATGGAAGGGAAAGGCAAAACGTCAAACAAGATTACGGGCAAAAAATTAAAAGTCGCGTGATTAAGATAGATTGAATTTATTTGCAGTTAACTATTTTATTTGAAATTTGAGAAGTTTAAGCTAGAAGTGGGCGATATAATAACTACTGATCAGAGCTAGAACACACATGCTGAATTGATTGAAGCTACGACACTACATTAAAATTACATGCAAACAAAAAAGGGAGTTAAGAGCTGTAAATCGTGAAATAAAAGGAGAAAGTGAAAGTCATTCGCAGGAGGGAAACGAAGAAACTAACTGTAAGTTGCAAATAATTGAAATAATAATTTGTAAAACTAATTTCTAAAATAAAATTGCAGCTTTGATCTGCTTTGAAGTGGCAGATTTCACGGATTTTTTCTTCAACTTCGACGGTTTCCGAACAAGCATACTTAGCTTTAGATGAAAGTTAAGAGTCCTATTTTACATGCTTGATGAATCATACTTTCAATTTCATGTAAACATAAAATAAACCAGTGTTTTGTACAACTTTGGCGACCTGTAGCTTGAAATTGTGAAGTGCTGAAACATTTTTTTTTTTCTGAGAACGACATCAGATTCAGCATTTGCAAATCATCTTCTTCTTCTTCTTCTTTCTGGCGTTACGTCCCAACTGGGACAAAGCCTGCTTCTCAGCTTAGTGTTCTTATGAGCACTTCCACAGTTATTAACTGAGAGCTTTGTTTGCCAATTAACCATTTTTGCATTTGTATATCGTGTGGCAGGTACGATGATACTCTATGCCTTGGGAGTCGAGAAAATTTCCAACCCGAAAAGATCCTCGACCGGTGGGATTCGAACCAACGACCCTCAGCTTGGTCTTGCTGAATAGCTGCGCGTTTACCGCTACGGCTATATGGGCCTCAAATCGCAAATCTAATAAACACATAATTTGATCCTTGAGACTCGCAAAATAGTTATTTATGCAACAAGTTGCAAAATGATGATTTTTTCAGCACGAGTCGTACATTTATCCGACGAGGCTTGCCGAGTTGGATAAATACGACGAGTGCTGAAAAAATCGAGTTTTGCAACGAGTTGCATACAACATTTTTTGCAATTACGAAACATGTCGTTTCAGTTGGATTATTTCTTGGAGCACAATCAAAATTTAAAAGAGAATCCACATGGACAGCCATGCGTAGCAGCGACTCGGTATTTTCAATCAGGTAGGCGGTGATGCAGTAGTATCTATGATCATAAACATGAATGTCACATTTTTTTTTCACTTCACTCAAACTCAAATGGATCTTGATTGTTAATTCGTGAACGGACTAGGTAAAACGCCGCTTGCAGTTTTCGTTTGTGTTGTAGGTACAGTTATTTACCATGCGTCAAACTTCCTACCCAAACCGTGTGGGATCACGAAGTTCCGGTCAGTTTTCTTTTCTGGCTCACGAACCGCCTCTACGTTCACTGGACGAACCGATTCCGTGTCGGTATGGCTCACCAACGGATACGGATCACCCAATGGATATAAAATCGTTGTCTTGTAGACAAAGTAATTGAGAATCACAGAGTAATTCGATGAATTGCGTATGAAGAGCCACCGATAACTAATTTACTGCCACCAAAATAGTACTGAAAAGTGCTACTTTTCAGCACCGTTTTGAGTGCTGAAAAGTAGCACTTTTCAGCACTGTTTGTTTTGTAAGGAAAAGTAGGCCGTTATGCTATCCATACTATTCATGAAAAGTAGGCTCATATAAAGCGGAATTGCAAAAATGTAATTTTTGTTACGTTTTGCTATAAGGTACTGTAGAAAGCTTGCTGATTGGAAAAGGTAACCTAAATAAAATACATTACGCATGATTGTCGTAAATATGCAATTTAATGTCAATTAAATATAATTATATTACATTGCATATTAATCATAACTGAATTTTGAAATATCCGCAACAAAAATAATGGCTTTCAAATTCAAATGTTCTCATACTCGTCAATAACGTAGTATTCTTACCATCTAGTCAGTTTATAAATCAATCCAGAACAACATCCAACACCAGTTGAATAGTTGTAAGTAGGTATAAAACGTGTTCGCTTATCGTACTGTGTCGTCCAACACTCATCTCCATTCAAGCCTCCAATGCTACCTTTTTTGCCGATCGTTCTGATTCTAAAACAAAGTAAATCTTAGGGTAATAAAATAACGGTACTACGAATTCAAAATCGAACCTTTTTCTTTCCGTTTCCTATCATGCACTGGATCGTCCTCCGGCACATTGGGTAACCGCTCGTCGATGTCTTCTCTTTCGGAAG
The DNA here is from genome assembly GCF_002204515.2 of Aedes aegypti. NCBI lineage: Eukaryota > Metazoa > Arthropoda > Insecta > Diptera > Culicidae > Aedes > Aedes aegypti. Next base: position 182,910,524 of record NC_035108.1, on the reverse strand, counting down.
TTTTTTCTTCATCTTTCGCTACAAGCTGTTCCAATTCGGCCAAAACTTCGTCCTCGTCTTCCTCGGTCAGAACACCGTTGAGCAGGGCATCAATTTCCTGCTGCTTTTCTATACTTTCCCTGGTCTCGTCCAAGATCTGTTCCACCTCTTCTATCGACAAGATTTCGTTCACCTTCTTCAGGGCTTCGTTGCCAACTTTGAGTCCACTAATGACCTGTGTTTCCACCTGGGCGAATTCGATGTCCGAGGCAAGTTTTTCGATCGTTTCTATCTGAGCATCGGCATTGGTCAGGAGCTTTTCCTGATACTTTTTCTTACGGAGCAATGTTTTAGCTCGTCTGTAAAGAAAGCAGAAACAATCGAATTTTTAAATTTCCCTGCAGAGAACGTCTTTAGATATTTACTCTTTTCTTCCGGTGGCTAAACATTTTTTAGCCATTTCACGATCCTTTTCTAACTGGAGCTCTATTCTTTTTTGGTACTGCTTTAATTTGTCCCTTTGTTGTTTTAATTGCTGTAACGATATCTCTGTGACTTACACGACGATTGCTTATATTTTGTTCGACAGTTTGATACTTACGAGAACAGCTTTGTCCTGTTCAGTGACTCGGCTAATTTTCGCTTTACTGCTAGATTTACCGAACAAATTTCCCATTTCAATCCTATAGGTTGAAGTATTGCAATGAATTAACTCAATTTACTAATTTAATTACCACATCAAACTAGAGGGAATTCTACTCACAAAACTTGTTAGATTCACAATAAAGATGCCCAGCTGTTCGTGATTTGCGATGAAGAAGATGATTCATATTTTGTTTTGTTTTCTGTTATTGTTTACATTTTTTGATGGTTTATAATTTCGACCGGAACATTCGACAAGGTCTTATAGCCAAATTTTTGAATAACCATTTCTGGTTGCGGTTTTCAAATCATGTTTTGTCTATAAGTAAAAGAATTTAAATGAACATTTGAGAAAAAAAAAACACTTGCATATAAGTTTTTCTTAAGAAGGTTTCCAATATAAATTTGATATTTTCTTTTAAATTTTGAAAATGAGATAGGCGTCTTTCAAGAATGAAAACATGCAAACAAGATCAAATCAGAAAACTTGGAAGTACTAGAATTAAAAAAGGTAATAGAATCGCTCAAAAAAAACTTTTTCGGAAATAGGGTTCTAAGGTGTCGGCCAGGGTAGACGCGTCACGCGAAGCGACGCGAAAATCCTTTGGAGTTTGACATTTCATTATAAATAATTGTTATTCCTTCCCAGGCAATTTTCGCGTCGCTTCGCGTGACGCGTCTACCCTGGCCGACAACTAAGCATCGAATACACTCAGAAACACGGGTAGTCACAGAATGACTAAATTTTTAGTAATTTACACGCAAACAAATTTTCTTGTATAATCTACCGAATCCATGGTAGAATTAAGAACTGCACCAACGATTTTCAACCGACTACAAAAATCTGTTAAATATACTATATTATGGTAAAAATCACTGAGCAGCGCAGTAAATGTGACTATGTCCATAGTAGCCTCGACTACAAAGCATTGTATTTCAATCCGTGACACCCACCGAGCAACACAGTGTGGTTAAAAGTATAATACCAAACCTGTCAAATGAACTAGAATGTTTCTAGTCATAAATACAACAACTCTGGTTAAATAAACAGAATAAATTTTCTTGTGTACTGATGTTGACTATGTTTTGGTAGAGTGAACAGATTAATGTAGTCGGTTGAAAATCGTTGGTGCAGTTCTTAATTTTACCATGGATTCAGTAGTTTCTACAATAAAATTCATTTCAGTGTATGAATATTTTCTATCTGCCTCTCCTTCATTCTGCAGGGAATTTTATTCCTATTTGTTAATTCGCCTGGGTTGAAGCTTAGCGATGACTAAACGACATTTAGTGTAGAAAATTACAGCAGAATGAAAGAGAGGCAGATAGAAAATAGTCAGTAATGCATAAACTTCAGTAATTCTGTGACAATTTTTATTTCTATTTATTCAACAGAAAAGTAATCGCCTATCTCGATACGTGGAAAATTTCTTGCAAGAAATGGTCAAGAAAAGCATTTTCCTTTGATCGCAGTACGCAGTTGAGAAGAAATGTCATTTCAAATGGAGCTCACTGTAGAAAATTTCTTGATCATTTCTTCCGCAGAAATTTTTACTTTTCTTGAGCGGAACAGCATACTAAGCTTAAGACTATTTTTATTTCTAGTGATACACGGAGACGGGATTCAACTCAATTTTGGGTTGTTTCAACGCAATTGGGTTGCTAAGCGATGAAAAAGTTACAGTTTTTCGAAAGAGCATATTTTTCTAAGCTCAACACAATTTTATTATATATAATAATTTTGACATGATTAATGATTTTTTTAACTTTTCATCATAAAGATTGACCAAAATTTCAATCTCGACACAATGAAATTGCACTTTACATAATGATAGATCCTCCCGTAGTAAAATTTGCCGAGGGGTGATTCAAACATGATTTCCATACTAAAGCTAGGTATGCTGTTCTGCTCAAGAAAAGTTAAACCACAGACAAACAGACGTCACACTCTCAACGATGTCCATCGACCACCTTTTTAACGGCCGATTCAAATATATGGTAGGTGGCCAATCCACCACCCGCAGCGCTCGCATCGTTTTTGTTCGCGTTTGACGTTTACACACTACCGCCATCTGTTGGTCCATCGGCCAAACACACCGATTTTAGCATTGGGCGTACATGTCATCGTGACTATGATTTTGATCGGGATTTGTTCTAAGTGTTACGTCTGTTTGTCTGTGGTTAAACATTTCTGCGAAAGAAATGGTCAAGAAATTTTCTACAGTGAGCTCCATTTGAATTGACATTTCTTTCTGCCTTTCTTGACCATTTCTTGAAAGAAATTTCCCATGCAACGAGATAGGCGTCGAAGGGAGCGACACTTCTAGATATTCTTGATCACTAGTTTATCTTTGACCAATTTTTGAGATGACTATTGATCTTCTTGCAGCATATTATCTTGCTTCATCAGTGGCTTCTTACAAAACATGTTTTTCCATCTTCATAAATCCGGCTCATCTTTCCGCATTTTACATGAGCATTTTAACGGATTGACTCAGTTGTCTGTGATCAGCAACAAAGAACAACGAAACAACACAGAAATCATTATACAAAAATATTATTACATATTATAAGTTTATTTTGTAAATGTAAAGGTTGAATTGGAAAGATAAAATTAATTCAACAACAAATAGGGTCCTACAGCCCTGTCCCAATTTTAGTGCCAAACGCTTAAGTTTAGGCCAAAAACACATGTTTACTCAATTTTTTAATGTTTTTCGTTTGTTTAAAGTCCAAAAAACATTTTTATTATGTTTTTGAGATTTTGTCACATCCCTTGGCTTAAACTCAAACTTTGGGTGTATTTTGTTTTCCGTGTCTCTTTCTAAATGTCAGATAGGAACAACCCCAGTGTTAAAACTAAAAGCCCTGTGGTGTTTTTGTCAACTAAGCGAACGTCAAACATGATCAAAAGTGTCAAGGTTCATTTATGGACCCAATTTTTAAATTAAAGTTTAAACATGATATAGCCATTATATGAGCGGGAAAAATTGTTAAAGCAGTTGCAGTAACATGCACTTTCATGTTATTATATATAAACAAGATTTCATTAAACATTTTAGGACCCTATTGTCACTCTGGCCTAGGATAACTTCGGCCACTGGTAGAACCTCAACCAACCACCAAACTGCTAGTTGATGGTAATAGAGATGCTTCCTTCTCTTGATGACATCATCATTCTCTTCATCAAACCAGGGTTCTGAATTTTCGTATCAATGATGCGAAATCTACGATTGTTCGCACGTAAGGAGAATGCTTTTTTCGCTTCCTCACGTGAACATCTTTTATCGCTCACACAAATTTTCCCTGGAGCTACGATGGAGGATAACCGAAAATCACTTCACTCTGGGGATAATTTATTTTTCACTCCATCATATTATCGCTCACCAACTGCTCCCGAGAATTATCACTATGTGGATACACAAAAACTAATGCCAGCGACGGGATTCGAACCTAGAACATCGCTAAAAACAACCGCGATGCGTGCACGCTATCCATGCTACCACATCAACTTGACGAAAGCAGCTGTTAATTTGATGCATAAAAGCAACTGCTGCTTGTGGCGATGGACACATGAAAAGTTCTCCATGGAGAGGAGAATGATAAAATAAAATTCTCACAGCTGTGGAGTTGTGCCATTATCTATTTTCGCTTTGTTTTGTAGACGGATAATTTCGCAAGGCAGCTTTTCGCTGAAAATTGTGGTGATGGAGAAATCCATTATCGCGAGAGTGAGTGAGAATTCGGAAGCTTGCGTAAAACACATTGCGCTCTGTCTTCGCCTGGCCTGATCAGCTTTCTTTGCTAAAAGTAAGTACAATCGTTAGTAGGTATATGACAAAGTCAATAATTTCATAACTCTCCCATCCTTCGGATCCAGTTGGTTAGTCGATGGTACGCAATACTGTGAAATTTCAGGAAACTTCCTGTTTCTATCGCGTACCGTCTACGATTACCTACTGGCAGCTTGCTCCATTCAACGCTCACGTGGTGCTCCTAGCCGGTCCCAGCAAAGACAAATCTGAACTGGGTGTTTGATTTTCCTTTAAATTTGATTGAATTTATGTTAAATATTCTAACAACGAAATTAGAATTATTTTTGGTGGGAAATGCTACGAAAGAACTTACTTGCAAACGCCTTGAAAATTTCTTTTCGTTATCAAACGAAAACCTTATGGAAACGATAGCAACCACTAGAGGGGAAAATCACATCAACAAATTCGCCAGCTAGCCGACTCGCCAGCTGTCAATTTTCACCATCCACGCCCCGCATCCACTGACTGCTTAGATTGTTATACCGCCCTTCAAAATATCTTGCACCGTACCTTCATTAGAGCGAATTGGCCCTTTAGCTAAGTAACGCGAGAAATGCACACGACGCTCGCGCAGTACTAGATTAATATCTTGACAGATCTTGTTGTTACGCACACTTCCCAGAAATTTTCTGCTGCTGCCAGCCGTCCAAGGTGGAATATTAATTTTCGGTAACTAGAGAAGAAAAGACACAGTATTTTCGCTAAACGGGTCAGACGGCGAACGAACAACGCTGGTTTACTTCGAATAAGTGACAAATAAGCTCAGAGTTAGTGAAAAGGACTGTTATACTTCTTGTGTGATTCGTGTGTTGCGTGAAAAACTGGTCCGGCTGTTTGGAAAACTTGACAAAAAAAATTATGCAAATCCCTTCCTCAAAAGGGAGCGAAGAAACCGAAAAAACGCTTTGGTTTTTTTTTGCTGCTAAAATCATCCCGCTTTACTGCCGTGTGCGTGTATTTATGGTACTTATATGTGGTGAGAGAGTTTGCGTTTTTGGTTCCGTCGCAAGCGAGAAGAGTCAAGTGAAGAAGATTACCTTTGGCGCACAGTGGGGGAAAACATACAACTAAAGGTCATTTATGTCGCCTTGAAATTGAAAAATGTAATATTAAAAAACGAACGGGCAATGTATGTAGGTCACTTTTTCGAGCAAGTCTTCATTTTTATATCTTGTCATATTCCTAATGGAAAAACTTCAGGATTTTTTTTTAGTGATTTCTTCTGGAATATTTGCAGGAACTCCTTTGGGGTCCCTCTACAACCTACACCTAATTTACAAACATACACACTCTCTAAGCAATATATCAAGTATCCCTTAGAATTTCTACAGATTTTGTTACAAGATGGCGTTGAGAACTTTAACGCTATTACATATAGTAATTTCCATAAGGATTACCATGAAAATATTCTCAGCGATTACCCCATGATTTCCTTCAACCGAGTTCTCGAGTTGTTACTCTAAGAGTCTAGGAGATCTTCTGAAGATATCCTCAGAAGTTTCTTCATAAAAAGCCACAATGTTTTATTCCTGAGATGTTAGAGAACTTCGTTTACAGATCCTACAGAGAAAAAAAACATGAACACCATTTTTTACATTCATTTTTATATGCATTCCTTCAAGAATTTATTCACGATTGCTCCCATATATTCCTTCAGAGATTATTTGAGAAAATCAATAAAAATTAAATTAAAAAAAATAAATCGCTCAAAAAAAAATGATTAAATAAAAGAAAATAACTTGGAATTTTTTATGGAGTTCTTCCCAAAACTTCGCTAGGATTTTTCCATTATTTCATACAAGGATTATTTCTGGAAATCTCAAGTAAAATATTCATGGATTCTGCAAAAGTTCATTAACACTTCAGTCGTCGCGCTGTTGTATTTTGTACAACACTGTTGAAAAAACCTCGCTTTCCGTTCACAACAGCAGCGCGGTGGTTCTGATGGTGCCAAACCACGCGACGACTGGATGGTTAAAGGTTTCACATGAATGAATAATATAGCAATTATGCCAGTAGTTCCTCCGATTTTATTTATTTTTTTTTCAAGAATCTCGATCGATGTTTTTCAAGGAATAGCTAATAGCAGCGCATTCCAATTTTCATACAGAATGCTCAATTTATCATGCTCTAGTTTTTTTCCCTTTCGTGCAATCGAGCTGACGTTTGCTCCATGAAACTACAAATATGTTGAATGTTGTAATTACAGTATTTCAAATATTTCTGAGCACCTACTGAAAAGTGAGATTCTAATTGAGATTGACTTTATATACTAATTAAGTTTTTAAATATTTGTATTAGAATCATTTACAAACGAAAAACTATTCCAGCAATATTTCAGGAAAAAATCTTTGAAGACTAAGGTAAATTTATCATAGAATTTCTGGCTGCATTCCTGACGTTAACCTTACAAAAATTCTTGGTTGAAATTGCAAGAAATCCTGAATTTTGTTGAAAATTCTAAGAAATTCCTGGAGGGGATATTTTTTTTAGTGATTTTAAGACCTTCGAGAAAAACTTATTAAAGATTTTTTGGAGGAATTCTTGATGAAGTTCCGAAGATTTTTTTCTGAGTTGAGCCTGAGAAATATTCTAAGTTGAATTCTTGATGATATCTAAAACGCGCAGCTCTTCAGCAAGAATAAGTTAAGGGAGGGTCAAGGATCTTTCTTTAAAGGAAATTTTCTTGATTTCCCAAGTCATAGAGTATTTGAAGATACTGTCGTACGATCTACACATGCATTAGTGGTAAATCGGCAAGAAAAGATTTTTTTTTATCTCTTTTGATGAGATTTTTAGCCCTGGGCTAGCTCATCTCGGGAGCAACCGCTGGATTTTTAAAGTTAATACAAGGAATACAAATGTGACCAATTTGTGAAAGCTATTCTCCACTGTGCAGCGGCAAAAGAAGAAGATAGTGATTTCCTTTCGGTTGAGTATACGAGCATTTTTCCGCCGTCGTCGTCTTCATCAAGATAATTTTTCATTATCAGAAAGTTTTGTTCAAATTTGTAGTTTATAGACCCATTATCTGTTGCCATTCGACAAGTGTGAAGTGATTATTTTAAGTACAAATCGTTTGTTCCTGTGAACTCTGCGGAAGGAAGAAAGCGCTTAGGATATTTTTAGTCACAGTGGAAAAGTCTCTCCGTGTCAGCTAGACTTGCCTGAGAAATCAATCTCTCATCGAAGCCGCACTTGTTCGGAATCGTTGGGAGGAAGAAACTGCCACTGTGGCCGTGTGGTGGCAGCAGGATAACCCTCGGAGCACTGGTGCTAGTGGACGATGCCAATGTTGTCTCAATTTCAAATGAACTTTCGTGCGTTCCTAGTGCTTGCATCGAAAATATGGACCTGTATCTGCTATATGTTCAACCGGCAGGTTAGAGCGGTAAGTGCTATTTCAAATAACCAGACTAAATATCCCATCCATCATCCAATCATTGTTAGATCTTACCTTTCGCGATTATCGAACCAATTCACCAAACATATTTTGTACCTATAGGCTTATCTGCGAACCGGCAGCAGGCAGCTTGCACGTCATGAGTTTTATTGTAGATATAGGTTTCTTTCATTTCTTGGCTTCTAGTAATTTTGTTATTTAATATCGATAATTTATTTTTGCTAGGAATGTGCATTGGCGTGAATAAGCAGAAGAGTCTGGCCCTCCTCGAACTCGGGATTGGTACCCCATGGAAATGGGGAAAGACAAACGACAAGATTAGTTGAATATACTATACGCTTTTCACATAATTGTCCCATATATTTTGGGATTCCTTATTTACATGATAAAGTTATGCGAAAATGAACAGTAAAATTTATACACTCTCTATGTCAGTCCTGCTAAATTTCAAGCCCGTTGACTACTTCACCAACTAGAAGTTAGAATATACCAAGTCTAACTTTCTTTAGTTTTCGATTCAGCTTGAAACTATCATTAAAGCTCGGCATTTTTTTTTTAATCTTTAAATACACTATTTTATTAAATATTAAAAATCTTATTCCTGGATAAGGTTTGCATCTAAATAACTCATGAAACTGACTTTGGCAGATCGAATAATATATTGTGAAAAACAATAATCATGCCAATCTTGTTAGGATTCCACCTTTTTACTATGCTTTCTTTTAGCATTGCATAAATGAAGCCTGAAAAAAAGTCATTGCCAAGACTCTTTTTAATTTATTCGAATCCTCTGAGCAGTATCTCAATAGAGAAGCAAAAAAAGTTGATCGCAGTACCTTGTACCTTTTATTAGAATAAAGGCGGAATTAAAAGGTACAAGGTACTCCAATCTACTTTTTGTTTCTCCATTGCCAAGAGCCTAAACATAGGTCGTCCGATTGATTTTGCTGACGGATTCGCGCGTTTTCGTTGCCGGAGAATTTTTTTTCCCCCTGTTTTGGAGCGTCTTGCTGGGTAGTGCTTTGCGAAGGTGGTGGTTGGTCCCTAGTGATAAATCCTACCTCCGTTCTGGTCACGATCTTCAGATTATCGTGATTCGTCAACATTCGTATTGATAAAGTGGGAGGACAGAAGTAAAATTTGAAAGAAACGAATGCCAGAACAGGTATCCACCGGCGACGCCAAACGGACCAACGTAATGTGGTGTAATTTGGAATTTGTGGATTGAATACTGACACCTATATATATTTTTTTTTGCCAAGCATCAATATGGATGACTCTCGAGGATTGCTTAACGTAAAAGGGGTTATGACAAGGTTGTGGATTTACTGGGTAAATCCATCACATTGGGGTTATGACTTTATGTCTAGTCAGGAATAGGGTCTGATTGGTATGGTAGAATGCAATAGAGTTCGGAATTGATAGACAGACTTTGAGGAAAGAAGTTTTCAACGTAAGGCAGCAGCACCTTGGAACTTGGAGGGTGCAGATCTGGAGAGTTGGGCAGCTGTTCATGCTGGGTTACATTATGTAGAAAGTGGAATCTGTTTTGCCGCGCACAAATTATGGTAAGTATTTGAAAATGGCTTCTTGTTTAGATTGTGTAACGCAAGAGAGCATTTTTAGCTCTGCGTTATATTAGGAGGTTATTATAGTGCAGGGTCTACTGATGACTGTGTAGGTATTTTAAGGGTGATTGAATGAAAGTTTTGTTGAGGGTAGTTATTGTTGAATTTTAGCATTTCGTAATTGTTTTGAAATGTTTGTCGTACAATGAGAAAGAATTTTGGGGTATTTGTTTGGTTATTATTTGCGCTTTTGCACTTGTAAATGTTTTATTTAATAGAGATACTTTGTGTTAGGGAAGTGTAGGAGGATAAATTATAATTTATTAGAATTTTCTGATAGAGGCAGAGTTCACATGTTACTTAGGTATTGGAAAGCAAATGAGAACCACATTAAATAATAGATAAACACTAATGCTCATATTTTTATATTTTCATTTCATCGCGGTCCTCATTGCCCGAGCGGAGACGATAAAACTCGAGTTGGATATAATCGACGCAACTACGATACGGAAAAGAAACAGATGAGAAACTATCGATACATTTATTTAACTATAAAAACCACGTTTTAACGTAATAACTTTATTTATTTCTTCTCGTTTCAGCAATCCAACAGCCAAACCATCTCTACTATCTTTTTCATTTCCTCTTCGTTACATTTGTAGTCCCTCTGGTACTGAATCGAATGACGCATTCCGCTTTTTATCAGCGCTGTCTTTGCTATACGTTGAGCATGGTGTCGGAGGTGGTGTGCTGTATAAAACATCTGATGTGCTACACGGCACGCTACTTCCGGCATTTTGTTGGCGCGCGGGATGGGCAGTGCTGGTGATGATGTGGAGGGCGCTATTCGGTTTAGTGCCAGAGGGACTATATCTATTTAATGTATCTGAAACTTGTGGGACCGCTTTAAATACCGGCGCCTGCTTGTGGAAGATCCCGGTGTGCTAAACGGTATAGGACATGTTAACGGGGGAGGCTTGGTAGGTCCTCACCTAGCCCGTGTCTAGATAGGCGGACGGATGTCTGCCAGGGTGTGGATCGAGCAATTACAATTACAATTACAATCTTGCTGGGTAGTGCTTTGTGAAGCCCAAGCAGGACAGTTCGGTTTTGCGTCGTCCGATTGATTTTGCTGACGGATTCGCGCGTTTTCGTTGCCGGAGATTTTTTTTCCCCCTGTTTTGGAGCGTCTTGCTGGGTAGTGTTCCGTGAAGCCCAAGCAGGACAGTTCGGTTTTGCGTCGTCCGATTGATTTTGCTGACGGATTCGCGCGTGTTCGTTGCCGGAGATTTTTTTTCCTGTTTTGGAGCGTCTTGCTGGGTACGTATTTGGGAAGGCCCAAACAAGACGGTTTATTTTCGGGACGCCAAGAAGTTTTGCTGTCAGTGTCAGTTTTGTGTTCAGTCGAGAATGGATTACCAACTGGTGAGTTCGTTTCATGCTTATGATAACACATATTTTCTTGAAAGCGTAACTTTTATGTAATATTAAAACAAACTTTGTATGGTTCGTCACTATATGTGTCGGCATTATGCTTTTTTCTTATACAATTTGAATATACATATATTTTTCTCTTTTTGACATTATTAAAAATTATCTTTTGAATTGTTCGACATTGTGAATGTTGACGTATTTTCTAAAACTTCTACCATATCGAGACAAAATGCACAGTAATACTCATATGTAATTTTCAAACAAACTATGTATGGTTCGTCACTACAAGTGTCGGCATTATTCCTGTTTCATATAAGTTAAAATATATACATGTAATTTTCAGTTTTCGTCATTAATAAAAACGTCTTTAGAATTGTTCGACATTATAGATGTTGACGTTTTTTTTCCAAAAACTTCTCAAGACAAAAATTCAAAACTAGCTTTAAATACAAGTCCTATATTTCCCCCTTGTCCATGGATCGTATCACCGACCAGAGGTGACTCCCAGATCTTTTCCTTCCTCACTAATAAACACCCTTCCCGTGGTGATTGTGGAGATGCAGAGGTATTCTCGGTCTCTAGAAGCAACAATCATTACACCCTAACATTCCTTCCCCATCCCAACTGACTGTAAGGACTTGACCGGCGCCGTTATTGATCAATAATATTAGATCTGCTAAAATTGCACTTCGAGAGTAAGCGGAAACTCCCATCCCTTATTCATTTGGATCGTAGTGCAATTCTTACCAGTTCCGATCAATCACGGAGTAGCAACCATTGACATGTACAGTCAGTCTATGCTATGCCATTGCCAAGAGCCTAAACATATTTTAAAATTCATTGAATCATAGAGTAATATTCTCCAAGAATCTTGAAATTAAAAACGTTGGCAGGATTGCATCGGATTGCTTCGCGGTCTCCGACAATTTTGTTCATCGTAGAAATAACTATCTATAGAGTAAAGTGGGGCAAAAGTTCGAGTGGGGCAAGAGTTTCTTTTAAAGATTTCTAGCTCAATTCAAAATAGAACTTAGAAATTTCATGGTGGTTCGAATGCTATTCAAGTAAGAGACTTTCACTCCAAATATCATTAAAATCGATTGAGATTTGGAAAAGAAATGACTGTTTGTTGTTTTTTGACGAGAATATTGTAATATTTTGTCAAATTTTCGATGCATGGAATTAAATGAAAATAAAATATTTTTCAATATTTTATGTAAGGGCGTTTCTAGGCCTATTATAAGGATGCTTTGACGTGTATTAGTTTTTGCATAAATGCTTGGAAACAATTTTTGACCCATAGCGGGGCAAAAGTTCGAATTTGCGGGGCAAAAGTTCAACTTATGTATAAACTCACGGAAAAAAATTCAAATTGCCTAAAATCCACATATTATCTTCAAATTAAGCAAAATTTGACTGATCTTGCGAAAAAAATTACAAAAATTTTACATTTCCACTTAGTTTTGCGAAAAACTGCTATTTTTGGGTGCATTACAATTAACCCTGTTTTGGGCATTTTTTGATGAAAATTTAGTGTGTATTTTTCGGCAAACATAAGTTTACGGCTGGTATAAAGTATGCCTGTCATAAAAGTATTGATATTTTGTGTTTAGCCTACGAACTTTTGCCCCACACTAGATTCGAACTCTTGCCCCACCGGTGGGGAAAAAGTTCGTTTAAGACAATCAATTTTGAAACTGTTATAACTAAAAACGGTTTAATATTTTGACACAAGTTTGTTCAGCAAAATTATAGCCAATATATTGAAGGTTCGCTGTATGGTATTTGTTCTGTTTCATCTGCTATTGTTTTCCTGGAAACTTTGATTATACCACTAAGGTCGAACTTTTGCCCCACCTTACTCTATCTGTGTTCAGAATTTTTATAGAGAACAAATGGGCGACCTCTGGCTACTTTTCTATGCAAAAGTAAGTTTTCCCATACAAACTTTGAACGATCGAGCTGAAATTTTGCACAGTTGTTATGGGACCTTGATGCATTCCAAAAAGTGGACTGGAGCAATAATCTGAATTTTTCATATAACCGTGTCTTAGGCTAATGCCCAGGGAAGTCAAGGAAATTTCCATTACGAAAAGATCCTGGACCGACCGGGAATCGAACCCAGACACCTTCAGCATGCCTTGTAGCCGCGGACTCTAACCACTCGGCTAAGGAAGGCCTTATCTTTAATTCATATCCGTAGAATTGGTTATAGTACTTTACAATTATTAATCACAGCTTCGCAAAATATCGTCGAACAAAAAATGCAGAATATTTTTTTTAATATTCAAACTTAGATTAAATTACTGGGGTCGGTAAAATTTTACTGGGTTTCGGAACTACCGAAAAAGTCAGTAAAATGAAAGCTGTCGCCGCGCGTAATTGAAAAACAAATTTCACCATGTTTTATTTTTTATCGATGTATGATATAAAAAGAAAGCTCCTTGCAAAATTTCAGTGAAAAATCTCTGTTTTTCGATTTCCGACATTTTTTTTAGTTTACTGACTTTTTCGGTAGTTCCAAAACCCAGTTATTTTTACCGAACAGATTGAGTGTGTTTGTTTGTCATAATCGATTGTAAAGTTGTATAGGTTATTCGGATAAAGCTTGAAACTATAAATTCCATAATAGTAGAATTCTTAAAATCATTACTCAACTAAATTCTCGTAAGAATTTCTGAAGAAATTACCAAGAGAAGTCCAACAAGTAGGTGTCTCCAAAATTCTTCACGAAAAAATTTATAGAAAAATCCATTCAAATATTCGGAAACAATCCTTTAAAGATTTTACATTGGTAATTTTCTAAAGAATCCTAGAAGTGTCTCGGGAGGATTTCTTTGCAATTTCCTCGAAAACATTCAAGTATCCTGAACATAATAATCCTTGGAAAATTCTCTTGAGAAATAACAAAAAACAATCAATTGAATACTCCTGATATATTCAATGAAGAGATCTCTGAAGGCATCTCAAAATGGATTCATTGAAGATTATTTTGGGTTAATTCTGGATGAATCCCTTGAGGCACGTATGAAATAATTTCTGTAAGAATTGTTGGATGCACAAATTTTGGGGAAATTTCTGTAAAAATTCCTGGAGATGTATCTTTCACGTATTTTGTTCCTGCTGAATTTGCATTTGGAAATGCAAGGATTTGGTTTTCGAAATGAATTGTGTAAGTAATTCATGAAAGAATTCAAATAATAATTCATGGAAGTAAATCTAAAAAAAATATAGCATAGAGCCCGGAAAAAATCTTAAACAAACACGAGGAATTTATCAAAAAATGCATTTGGAATGTTCGCCCGAAATCTTCACGCTATTCTGCACATCGTCCATCGTTGCTCTTATTAGTCTTGTGAGCTTCCCGGGAAAGCTGTACTCGGCCATGCTTTTCCATAGCTCTTCGCGGTCGATGCTATCATAAGCCGCTTTAAAATCGATGAACAGGTGATGCGTTGGGACTTGGTATTCACGGCATTTCTGGAGGATTTGCCGTACAGTGAAGATTTGGTCCGTCGTCGAGCGGCCGTTGATGAAACCAGCTTGATAACTTCCCACAAACTCATTTGCTATTGATGATAGACGACTGAAGATAATCTGGGATAGCACTTTGTAGGTGGCATTCAGGATAGTGATCGCACGATAGTTTTCACATTCCAGTTTCGTTTCCCAGATTCTGACAATCAGCCGGTGCAGACAGGCATCCAACCTCTCCGGACCCATTTTGATGAGTTCAGCTCCAATACCATCCTTCCCAGCGGCCTTGTTATTCTTGAGCTGGTTGATGACACCCTTAACTTCCCTCAATGTTGGGGCAGGTTGGTTTCCTTCATCCGCCGTGCTGACGTAGTCACTTCCTCCACTGTCGTGACCCTCTGCGCCTGTGTTCTTCGTGTCATTCAGGTGTTCATCGTAGTACTGCTTCCACCTTTCAATCACCTCACGTCCTCCGTCAAGATGCTTCCGTTCTTATCCTTACATATTTCGGCTCGCGGCACGAAGCAATTTCGGGATGCGTTAAGCTTCTTGTAGAACATTTGCGTTTCTTGTGAACGATGCAGCTGTTCCATTTCTTCACATTCCGCTTCTTCTAGGCGGCGCTTTTTGTCCCGGACTAGGCGGGTTTGCTGCTTTCGTTTTCTTTTATATCACTCCACGTTTTGTCGCGTTCCTTGCTGCAGCATTGCAACCCGTGCTGCATCATTCTCCCTCCAAAACCTGCCTGCATTTTTCGTCGAACCAATCGTTACATGTTCTCCTTTCCACGTACTCGACGATGCTCTCGGCTGCGTTGTTGATGGCTGCTTTTATGTTGCTCCAGCAGTCCTCAAGAGGGGCATAGTCAAGCTCGCCCTCTTCCGGCAACGCTACCTCGAGACGCTGCGCGTATGCGGCGACGACGTTCGGTTGGGCCAGTCGCGCTAGGTTATACCGAGACGGGCGTCGATACCGTACATTGTTGATGACGGATAGTTTTGGGCGCAGTTTCACCATCACTAGATAGTGATCAGAGTCAATGTGATCTCCAGGTGTATCGATACGGGAGGCTGTGCTGGAAGCAGGTGCTGCGAATGGTTATGTTCTTGGAGGCGGCAAAATCTAGGCCGTAGACCGTTCTCGTTCGTCAGCCGATGGACGCCGAACTTTCCAATCGTCGGTCTGAACTCCTCCTCCTGGCCAACCTGAGCGTTCAAATCTCCTATGATGATCTTGACGTCGTGACTTGGGCAGCGGTCGTACTCGAGCTGCGCGTAAAATGCGTCCTTGTCATCATCAGTGCTTCCGGAGTGAGGGCTATGCACGTTTATGATGCTGAAGTTGAAGAACCGGCCTTTGAGCTTCAACTTGCACATTCTTTCGTTGATCGGCCACCACCCGATCACGCGCCTTTCCATATCACCCATCACTATGAAAGCTGTTCCCAGCTCGCGTGTGTTGCCGCAGCTCTGGTAGATGGTATGATTACCTCTAAACGTTCGCATCATTGCTCCTGTCCAGCACACCTCCTACAGCGCTACGAAGTCGAAACCGCGGATCTTCAGTACATCGGAGACCCAAGTAACCACAAGCATTATAACATTGCACGTATTCTACTGCATATCAACACCATTGATGCAACATTGCTTTTATTCAACAAATTTCAAGAGCTGTCAAGCAATAAAGCATTAACCCTACATTACAAATGTATCAATGCACTAACATCACTTTTTAAATTGTACTGCTGCATTAATATTACTTTATAAGTTGCTTCATTGCTTTATCGTCCTTTTTGCATTAATTTAACTGTAAAAGTGCCCTTTTCCACTCTTAAACTATTTTAATGGTAGGCTTACGGCAATGCAGTTGCATTATATATGCAATTATATAATGCTCCATGGTTACTTGGGGAGTATGCGTGTGCTTCCGATGAAGTTGAGAGATTTGCAGTTCCACGTACCAACGTACCAAATTTCCAATCGCTAGTCCATTTTCGTCGCTGTGGTCTTCGCCGATTGTTCCGGTCCGTATTCTCTCGTTGACGTTCCTGTGCTGGTGTATTTTTTACGGTTGGCTTGCAGGGCCTGACATTAACCCCCTAGATTTTCGGAGGACCTCTCCCCCTAAATGTTCGGAGGGCCATAGTGCGCAGTTTAGCTTAGAGTCCTTCTCTGGCACTTGGACGATGATCAGCCGCCTCTGACATGGGGAACAGACGCTGTTGTGCGCCGCTCCTGACATGGAGTACAGACGCTCCAGGTCTGCAGTAACAAAGTCTGCTCGAACGCGCTGAACAATTTTCATAAAATCTCTAAATACTATTTTTAGACTATTACCTGATTCCTGTTTTGATCTATTTTCCATTTTTAGTTCCTAATTGGCTCCTCTTTTTAATTCTTTATTGGTCTCTTTTTTCAGACATGTGATATCTGTTACTTGGTTTCTGTCTTGTTCGCTTTTGTATTTTTATTTCCTTAAAAGGATCAATTTTTATTATTTTATGTCTCTTTTTCCAGACATATAATCCCTAAGGTTTTATGTTTTAGCCACTTAATCGCTACCAACCCTACCAACGCTCTTATGCGAAATGCCTTTATACAAAAAGATACCCCAGATTGTTTCTGTGGGCCTTTTTGAAGCTCACCATGTTCAAACTAGGTAAATTTAGTTAGTGGTCGTCTAATAAAATCCCTACCGTTCGTTTTTTGGCACGTTTCGATTAAGGCAACATGATTTTTTTGTCATGTTGCCAAAATCGAACGGACACTGTATTCAGTCGTATTCCAGACGTTTTGTGGAGCTCTATCTTCGTCGATCTTGTATAATACTTCTCCCGTAGCCTCGAACGTTTATACGGTTTCCACTTTCCACTGCTCACAACCGACGTATTCGTGGCCTTCCGCGAAGTCGCCGACCTCTTTAAGAATTTTTTCTTCCAACGTTCGAACCAAGTGACCAGCCCTCTGAAGTCTATTCGGTATGAATATTGGCTTCCATTGTGTTAAAGACAAGGTACCTACACACGTTAATGCTTCCAGTGGGCATTTGCTCTTTGAAAGAAGCACCACACTAGACAACGGACTAACATGCAACGCCCAGTGGCACAGTCGGAAATTATTTCTCACGAAAAGTTGTCCGGCCTGAAGCGGGAATCGAACCTACACTCCTTAGCACGATGCGGCTAAATGCCTGGTGGCACTAACCGCACGGCTACAAAGCCCACAACATTGTGTTAATAATTGTAACGATGAACTTGGAATGTATAATCAGCACTAATATCTGTGCTTGTTTCTGTCAATGAAATAAGGTTCTATTCAAGTAAAGACGTTATATCCAGAAGAAGAAGAAGATGTTTGAAAAAAAATGTGAAATTGGTGATAAATTCAATGATTCTTGGATTAGTCTGAACGAAAAAAATGAGTACTTCAACCTGATAATAGACAAAAGATTTAAAATAAATCGGTACCGTAATCCGGGGTAACATTGATCATTTTTTTTAGTTTTTCTTAAATTTTTCATTTCACAATACAAATGTTACAAGTTTCATATTTCAAAAACAAGTACTGGCACCCACCGCTCCTAGCTACGTACTTTATTTTGTTTTTCGAAAGATTTAAACATGTTTAAATAAATGTTTTAAGTGATTTTTTGATTCAGCTGATATGGGGTAACATTGAACACCCAAGTAAACAACGTTCGCTAATATTGGAAATGTCGTTACTTACTAAAATCAGGGCCCCTGAAGCCGAATATGAAGACCAAACTCTTACAAGTCATTTACTTTTTGAGTTATTTCAAAATTAAAAACACCTTGAACCGCGTAATATGCCTAAAAGTAGGCAATTTCCTCAGGAAATTCTACATTCGTAATAGTATTTAGTTAATGTTGCCTAAATGAATAAACTTATGAAAGATTTGTCAACGGACTCGTTTTCGGCGATGCCATTTTTAGTAACACCCGCATCGTGATCACATCGTCTGCAGAACTCATGTGAGACGTGAATTTTCGGTAGTGTCAGTGAAAATGATAGAAATCATTGTTTCAAAAAGTTGACAAATTGGCGCATGAGCTAAACGCAATTTTGGCAAAAACCTTAATTATTATTAGCTTATGAATATACGAAAGAAGGCACCATTCATGGTTCGAAAATGCTTCATCAATAAATCTTTATTTGAACGTTAAACAAGATGAGTCATCCCGATCAATGTTACCCCGGATTACGGTATATTAACATTTTGAATATCGGGTTAAACAAATACTTACATAAATTTTCAAAAAAAAAAAAACATAAAAATTTGTATTTGGTTCAAAAATAAACCTTCAATTTATATTATAAAATATGTTTTCAAGGTTGCCTAATGACCCTGAACATAATCAACAGTCCGCTGAATCGAATCCATTTCCAATCAGTTGTATCATTCGTATGCTTCCTCTATATTCTACTAATTGAATGTTATCAAACAAATAACACGGCTCTTCTATGCATTCATTCACCAATCGGAGACATGTGGTCCGCTGGCGCGACGAAAAAAAATCAGATTAAGGCTATGAGAATATAAAACGAAGTGTAAACGAACCGCGTGCATCCTCATCCAAGGCTTTATCCACAACAGTATAGAATAGATAGATACATCATTCTCGTTCTCGGCAATCGCATACAGGAAGGCAAAGGCCGGACCACGGAGACAAACATACGGCGAGACGGCAGCACGTGCATGGTAGCAAATCTGCCGCATAAACAAAACCGTTTAATTCTGAAGTATTCGCGCGTCCCCCAGCTTGGTTAATCTACAACAGCCAGTTTAACCTATCATCATCGGCGTTTGTATCCCCATACA
This sequence comes from Aedes aegypti, assembly GCF_002204515.2. Lineage (NCBI taxonomy): Eukaryota > Metazoa > Arthropoda > Insecta > Diptera > Culicidae > Aedes > Aedes aegypti. The sequence continues at coordinate 182,891,367 of NC_035108.1, read as the reverse complement.
TTCGCGTCCTGCAACTACAAGAGTGCCGGCAGCCAAGTTTTGATACGCTCGGTAGATGTAGGGCATCGTGCTTCTTGGGCAAAGTATACCAAGGGCATAATGTATTTATATAAAATATCTTTTTGAATATTGGGAGCTGTTAGAGTATTTCCTTACTTAATACTACTGATCATATTTAAAATGCATTTTTTAACAAAAAATGGATAACTTCCAATTTTAACATGAAATTTACCGTGATTCATCATGAACCACCCATTAAAAGTATGCAATCGCTACAACGCGAAACCCTGTGAACGTTTGGAATCACTACAACAGCAACTTATCCCTTCCGGCATAGATTCGTTTAGTATAAAGCCATTTGGTATAATCGTTAGACCTTCAAATTGATGTTTCTTCTTTTTAAATAGGCTGTTGTTTATATTATGCGAAATGGCCATTTCATAAATAATGTCAAACAAATTTATGCCAACTGACCTCATGCTATTCGGGTTATAGTCCATTTTACGAGACGGTTTTGAACAGCTGATCGCTTATTTTATGAATGAAATTTTGACAGGACGCGGTGTCGTAGCGTGTAAAAGTAACAGCAATATCATCAGTGTTGTCAGTTCGCAAAATGGACTATAAGTCTTATAATTGTCAAGCTGGTTCGAAATACGATATCTGCACACACATGGTACGCTACCTTAGCTAGATGCACTTGAACTTTTTTTTTCTATATCAGTTCTAGACCTGCTATGTTAAGTGTTTTAATTGCATGAAAGCAAGGCTCAGTGCTTGTTATACGGTAGTGTATCACTAAATGGATTGGGTGGCAAAACATAACATTGCAGGTCCTATAAACACCCAACTATCATAGGGTGTAATTAGAAGTTCCTTCGTTAAGTGCTTCGTGTATATAAATTATAAAAAAAAAATTTATTATTTAGGACGAAATTGCGGCACGGATTTTGCCTTGCATTTTCTCCATCTCGAAATCATCACACAGTTAAACATATTTGGCTGAGAATGAACTAAAGCCCAAACGGGAAGGGGTGGTAAATTAACAGGGATGATAAAATGAACACCGTGCCTTTTAACGAGAAAAAACAAATTTCGATTATTTTTTATCAAGCACAGACGATTTAGAGCATAAATCGGAGTGTTTGGGTTGATACGGAGGTCAATTGAAGTGAAATATCAACGAAAACGAAGGTTTTAGAAAACCACGTTTGAAAATTTGTACTGACGTAACATTTAGCTCGGAAGTCATAAGGTTTTTCAGTGAGGTAAATATCGTTATGATATGATGTCAAATCTGATACCTTTAGAATTATTTTTGAATGGGTTACAATCATTAATGAATATATTTTTGTTAATGCAATGAAAATTTTCAGATATATTTGCTAAAACGATTTTTCAATGGTAAACATATTACCATAGGAACAATCATATAAGGGCTGCCACATATACAGATTTATCTGTATTACACAGATTTTTTTTTTATTCTGACACAGATTCAATTTGTATGGAACACAGATTTTCTTTCAACAATTTTTGTATGAGCACAGTTTTTTTTTTGTATGGGACAAAGATTTTCTATCAAATCATCTGGCTGCTCTGACTCAAACAAACAGCCAAAATTTGGGGAAAAGTCGGAACGTGCGGACAAGTTGCGTGTGTCGCTCGAGACGAATGATTCTCGGATAATTTCCTTTCGCGCAGAGAATTATTCTTTTTTCCAACTCTACCTTCAGACTGAAGGTTTGTAACTTTCACATCATCACTAATTGTAGATCGCGTGAGCATCAGTATAGCTCCCACTGTCTACCGTTCAAAATGAAAGTATAGGTCATCTTACCATGTATCAACCACTACACTACACAACAACACAACAGAACATTATACCCCTTCATCTTGATCCAGTGTCGCATACCAAAATAGACCGCAATACGATCACGCTAAGAGATGAGAGTTATCATCTATATAGCTACCTAAAGCCGAGAGCGCAATAGATGGGGAGCAAGACCTGATCTCCATCATGAGGAGAAAACCAGATTACACCAAGGTTATATCCATAATATGGTATCGGAAACCCTAGCCAAAACTATTCTCTCATAATCTCTCTCATTACAACTTATCGCCACCCATGTACTAGATCGCCATGAACACTACCTAAGGGTACATCTCCAAACTGAAGCGAAAGTTGAGTCAGTCGTCGGTTAATCGCTAAGCAGGCAAGTCTAGCTAGCCAAAGCCAATTTACGATATTAAAAGCCTGACCGGCAAGAACACTTAAGTGGAGTGCATGTGAGTGTATAGGAAATCTCAGTTGGTAAAGTGTTTGGTGAAATTGGATGTTTGATTTGGTGAACAGAAAATTCTTTCATCCTACAGCTAAGTCTACCAAGTTCACATGCAGGTGCTGTAGCACCATGATGGAGTAGTGAACTGGAAATTATTGGAGATCGGTAAGAGCTGTGAACGAAGTTTAGAACTAATCCCAAGATTCACCCAGGAGTAATTGAATAATTGCTAAAGTGTGCCCCCAATATGCCTCTCCATTTAGGCTTTCCTCTTTTACCCTAAAATCAATGGCCCTGGTAGCCATCACGTCGTGGTTTAAGTGCGCCGCTGTACCGCTATGGCTGATGGTGAGGTCTGCTGCGGAGTGATCGGCATGAAGCCGATGTCCCCCTTCTGTCCGGACAGATCCTCGCTTTCCTGTCGCCGTGGGATACACTTGGACACTGTCGCCACACAACACTAGGTTTAAGAGATCATCTAGTTAGTAAGTCGTCAAATAGAACGTAAGTACAAATAAAACCCATTTACTCATTTCATGCATGTAAAATTTATACTTTTCTCTTGTAACGGAATGACTCGATTAGTCTACTTCATGGTGGTTCCACGTTCGAACCGTTTTAGAGGAAATTGGTAGGTGAGTCGAAGGTCGCTACTTCCTCTTCATATCATTTTGTCTCCGTCTCATGCAACCTTTCTTTGGGAAGGTGACAAATGGCGCCCAACGTAAATGTTACTGTACAGTGGATAACCATTTTGACGAAGTTTTTCTATCATGGAGTCATTCGCTTATAATAAAGCAATTTCTGATTTTTCATGTGCAATGGTGGATGGCTTTTGTATATATGCTTTTGTAAATATGTATATAGTAATTTAGTATTAATCTTTCTGGATTTTTTATGGAATTTATAATTTATATATTTTAATTTTACTTGGAAATTAGAGCTGGAACTCTTGCATTTTTCTCTGAATTTCCGCAAGAAGTTGTAAATATGTCAAAAAAATATATCTGTTTAAGCAACCTGAGTTGCAACAATATTTGAATTAAGCTGCATATTATCAATAATTTGAACTTTCTCCTTGAATTCCACATGTTTCTCATAAAATCAAATTAATATTACTGAATTTTACTGAATTTCCCAACATTTACATAATTAACACGCTTATTGATTTTAGGATAATTGAATTGAGTAGCCGATCTCCAAATAATCATTTTATCGATCTCAAAGTAATTATTTCGTTAATTGAATAGAAGAAAAGTGAAATAGAAGTGAAAAGGACACTAATGGCGCATAGCATTGAAAGTGAAGATATCGTGGATAATTTAACTGATTTTGACGGTGAAGCTAGTCCGGTAATGAACATTAATAAAATGAGTCAGCGGCAAGTTCGTAGACTCACAATCTCTCCCACATTTCGGGATAGATTAAACGAAGTTTATGAGAATAAAGCGAAGCAAACTGCGGATTCGGTTATGGAAAATCAACGGGACAAACGCGAGCGCGAGAAAAATCCGGATAATGAGAGGCAAACCATTCCTCCCCCGCCGCCGCCGGCAATGCAACGTGAAAAAGTAATGCACGGTGAAGATTTGGATACTATTCGCGAACCAATGATAGCAGGTGAAAAGTACACGGCACACTGGTCCAGGAAGCTAATTTAGGCGGACATGAGGTTTTCGTCAAGATTTATTGATTTTAGAGCCATAGTTACTTCTGAGAATATGTTCAGAATTTTAAGTACTACAAAATGTACGGATCAAAAAATGTTTTACGGTGATCGCAAGAGTGACGTATACGCCAACTTTTTTTATTTTAACGAATCGTAAGTTGGTATGTTCAGCAAAGTTGTAGCAAATGATCAGAGAAACAACTTTGCCGAACAAACTTTTTCTCAGTTTTGCTTAAAAGCCGAGATAATTAAGTATTTTTAATAAAAAATCGTTTTTTGCTCTTAAGTGTTTTATTTTTTGGTTTTATCGGCCTACTATGTTCTACAAAGTTTTCATACTCATCATTTGCTACAACTTTGCTGAACATACCAAAGTTGTATTTCTTATGGTTTACATGTTATTTAAGTTTTTCATCTTAAAATTAGCTATTTTGTATGCCTTGTGTCTCAACTATGAGCACCTCAAAAAAATATATCTTTCCACCAAATGATTTTGCAGTCTTTGAAGTACCTGTGAGCAAAATTTGGAGAAGATGATATTTGTCTATCTCGTTTAAAATCAATTTTACTAGTAGACGATTTGAGATAAATCCATATTTATTGAATATTCATACATGTTAAACTCACAAAAGTCATGGCTACCTAAGCATATCAAACCAAATGTAACACGTGTATTTATATAGTAATATAAAGTACATCGTTTTTCAGTTGTTTTCGATTAACTTGGAAGCTTCTGCAAGAAATTCAACGTCTTTTCCTCTACCAGTATTTAATTCCTAATTCCTAAGCAAGATCACCGGGTTGGAAGTCAACATAAGCCGTATAAAATGCATATACAAAATTTACAGTCCGATTGAATTCTGTGGCATGGTTTTCCCAGAATCTTCTGATGGATTCCACGTTTCATGGTTTTCTTTGGTAATGCGGCATGCCGGACAACACCACTTCCGTGCAATAGTTGTAGACGTATCAGTAAATGTAACAGAATTCTAAAGGATCGCCACGAAAAGCCCTCAAAGGAAGGTTGGAGCTGAGACTGTACGAACCTCTTCCAGCTGGTAGGAACTCAAATGTTTGTAACACGGCACGCCGCTTTTTTCGGGAAGTAGATATTGTGTATTTTTTTCACTACTGGATTGCGAAGTGCGGCCTCATTAGTGCGAAAGTGTGAATAAAAGTGAGGGATTGTATTGAATCCTGCTGGTGTCTTCAGAGCACTTATTCTTCGATTTACGAAGAATAAGTCTCCCGGAAACACGTACCCGATTTGTTTCAATTACGCACTTTTGTTATCGTTTCCGCACTTGTAATAACTTCTTTTTACGGATCTCAATAATTTTAAAAGTAGTCAACTTTAATCGGAAGATTAACGAGGAGGCATTTGAACAGTTTTTGTCAGAAACGCACTGTTAGTATCGCCAGTTCTACGATTGCTACGTACTCTCTCCAACGGTGCAAAAACTACTTTCGCAAGGAGTGATGTTGTCCGGCATGCTGCCGAAGAAGCATAACAAAATGCGGAATAAATCCATCAGAAGATTCTGGGAAAATCATGCTATAGAATTCGATCGGACTGTAAATTTTGTATATGTATTTTATACGGCTTATGTTGACTTCCAACCCGGTGATCTTGCTTAGGAATAGATTAAATACTAGTAGAGGAAAAGACGTTGAATTTCTTGCAGAAGCTTCCAAGTTAATCGAAAACAACTGAAAAACGATGTACTTTATATTTCTATATAAATACACGTGTTACATTTGGTTTGATATGCTTAGGTAGCCATGACTTTTGTGAGTTTAACATGTATGAATATTCAATAAATATGGATTTATCTCATATCGTCTATTAGTAAAATCGATTTTGAACGAGATAGAAAAATATCATCTTCTTCAAATTTTGCTCACAGGTACTTGAAAGACTGCAAAATCATTTGGTGGAAAGATATATTTTTTTGAGGTGCTCATAGTTGAAATACAAGGCATACAAAATAGCTAATTTTAAGATGAAAAACTCAAATAACATGAAAACCATAAGAAATACAACTTTGGTGTGTTCAGCAAAGTTGTAGCAAATGATGAGTATGAAAACTTTGTAGAACATAGTAGGCCGATAAAACTAAAAAATAAAACACATAAGAGCAAAAAACGATTTTTTATTAAAAATACTTAATTATCTTGGCTCTTGATCAAAATCGAAAAAAAAGTTTGTTCGGCAAAGTTGTTTCTATGATCATTTGCTACAACTTTGCTGAATATACCAACTTACGATTCGTTAAAATAAAAAAAGTTGGCGTATACGTCACTCTTGCGATCACCGTAAAACATTTTTTGATCCGTACATTTTGTAGTACTGAAAATTCTGAACATATTCTCAGAAGAAACTATGGCTCTAAAATCAATAAATCTTGACGAAAACCTCATGTCCGCCTAAATTAGCTTCCTGGACCAGTGTGCACGGGTACTAAGAAGAAGATTTCGTCGGTAGTTCAGGAACAAAATGGTGCTCCTGATTTAGATTTGAACTTCAATCCTGAAGTGATTTTAGTTGAAGGCCAGAAGGATTCGGTTGAATTTCTTCCACCAGGTTTCAACATTACTTCTCAGTTTTCAAATCCGGCTTTGTCGAACAATCCCCTATTTTTCAACCTTCCGAATAGCAGCTCAAACAGCAGAAAATCGCTTCCGGTTTCACAATGGCCGATTAAGTACGCAGGAAATGACAATGGAATTGGTTTGAATCTTTTCCTTCGAAGAGTTGAATTTTTTGCGCACTCTGAGAAGATGTCGAAAGAAGAATTGTTTGAATCAGCCCACTTTCTCTTAGTAGGACCTGCTCAAGACTGGTTTGTTGCAAAATGGCCGATTTTACGCAACAAAAACTGGGATTATTTCATCCAAGCCTTGAGACACCAGTTTTTGCCAAGTAACATTGACCACTACATAAAAGTGCGTTCATTCTCAATGTTTCAGGCGAAAACAGAATTATTTTCGAACTTTTTGGTTCGCATGGAACAGTTCTTTTTGTGCAGAACCACTCCAATGTCCGAAGAAGACAAATTCGACATAATGTGGCACACAATGAGGCCCATCTACCGAGACCGATTGGCCTTAGTGGACGTGAAAGATTTACACACTCTTGAACAACTATGCACTCGAATTGATAACAACAACGAATCAATCATGAATAAATTCGTTCTCTCATTCGAAAATCAAAAAATTAATGAAATCAATTTCAGTAGCAATCCCAGAGCAAATTTTAATTCCATTGTTAGACCCCAATCAAGCAATAGTAATCAAACCAATCAACAACGAATTCAACAACATAATCAAAGTAATAGTAGAAATAACCAAAGCAGCTCAAATCAAAATTTTATTCCACAAAGCAATAGACCAAGGAACAATTCTAATAACAACAATAATCAAAATATTCAGCAAGAATACCAACCAGATTGTGGATGGAGAGAGTTATCGTTAAATGATATTCTGAGGCACTATAAAGTTCCTGATCGTAGAATTTGCTTTAATTGTCGGAAATTTGGTCATCATTTCACGAAATGTTTCTCAAGGCGCAATGTATTTTGCTGCATATGTGGACTTCCGGAATTTCATTACGAGGAATGTCCATTCTGTGAGGCAAAAAACCAGAGAAGGGGAGATTGAAGGAGGTGATTTCCCCAACCTCAGAAATTCCTCCAGGTTTTCACCGTGATCCAAAAACCGTAAATGTTTTTCAGCAAATTGTTTCCGAATTTCAGAATACAGATTGTACCGATGAGAAACAAGAAAAAGATGATTCAATAAATTATTTTGGTTATTTTCGTCAAGTTGAAACCGTTTTTGTGAATTTAAATAACGATGCTAGATATTTTTTGAAATTTAGTGTTTTAGGATTTCAGTTGCATGGATTATTGGATAGTGGGAGTAGTGTGTCATTAGTTGGAGAACACTTTGGAAATTTAACTAGCTTTCTGCAAATTCAAGATCTGAACAGAGACCTCAAAATTTCAACTGCCAGTGGTGAACCGATGCAAATTAAAGGATTTGTAGACGTCCCATTTACTGTGAATCACTCAACGAGAATATTACCTTGCTTAGTAGTACCTGAGCTTGGAACTCGTTGTATTCTAGGAATGGATTTTTTCAAACTATTCAATATCAAGCTGACTTTTGAAGACATTGAAATCATTGGTAATCTGGTAACCTGTAATATTGAGTTAAGCAATGAAATTCAGCCAACTTCTCACGTTCTCAACGCGGAAGAGACTGAATTACTAGAATCCGTTAAAAGTTCTTTCAAAACATCAGAGCCTGGCACTCTAGAAGCTTGCAATGTCATGGAGCATGGCATTGAGCTCACAGATAACAATGCCATTCACTTGAATCCCCATCCATGGTCTCCAACAATTCAAAAGAAAGTGAATGAAGAAATAAATAGATTATTAGACTTAGACATCATTGAGCCCTCAAACTCAAATTGGGCCTTGCAAGTAGTACCAGTTACCAAAGAAAATGGTGATATGAGACTTTGCTTAGATGCTCGTAAATTAAATGCCAAAACCGTTAGAGACGCATATCCTCTAGCGAGCTCAATGAGAATTTTAAACAATCTAGGCAAAAATCGATATTTTTCAGTTTTGGATTTGAAGGAATCGTTTCTACAGGTCAAGCTTGCGGAAGACTCTAAGAAATACACCAGTTTTAAAATCATTGGCAGGGGACTTTTTCAATACAAAAGATTACCTTTTGGGTTAATCAACAGCAGTGCCACTATGTCTCGTATCCTTGACAGAGTTTTGAAAGAAGGGCTCTATGAGCCATTCATATTTTCGTATCTTGACGATATTATAATTGCAACTAGAACATTCAAGGACCACATAAAATATCTCAAAATTGTCGCTGATTGCTTACGAGAAGCGAACCTTTCCGTAAATTTGGCCAAGTGTAAATTTTGCCTGAAAAGAATAAAATATTTAGGATTTATTCTTTCAGAGAACGGCTACCAGCCGAACCCTGAAAGAGTTACTGCGATCTCCAAGTTTGCTCGACCGCAAACTCCAAAGGAGATTCGCAGATTCTTAGGGATGGCGGGATACTACCGCAACTTCATCCCGAATTTTAGCGGTATATCAGCCCCTATCTCTGACTTATTGAAAGGTAAGCCAAAGAAGATTAGGTGGAATGATAAGGCCGAACAGGCATTTATCAAACTGAAAGAATGTTTGATTTCGGAGCCGGTCTTAGCCAACCCAGACTGGACAAAAGAATTTACCATTCAAACCGACGCTAGTGATGTAGCAATAGCTGGCATACTGACGCAGGTGTTGGATGGTAAAGAACACATTATTGCCTACTTTTCACGAAAGCTGAGCTCTTGTGAAAAGAAGTATGGGCCCACCGACAAAGAAGGCTTAGCTGCTCTCGAAGCAATCGAACATTTCAGATGTTATGTAGAGGGTGCTCACTTCACGCTGATAACTGATTGCTCTGCAGTCACGTTCATCTGCAATTCTAAGTGGCGTCCTAGTTCAAGGTTGTCACGATGGTCCGTCAAATTACAAGAATTCGACATGACCATCAAGCACAGAAAAGGACGGGACAACGTAGTTTGCGATGCCCTAAGTCGTGCTGTTTGTGCCATCTTTGATGACTCGACTTCAAAATGGTACAACGACTTGAAAAATAAAGTGAGCAACGCACCAGAAAAATACCAGAATTTTAAAATAGAAAATGGCGACTTGTACAAGTTTGTCACTTCCAGATCATCTCTTGATATGGGCAGACTGGAATGGAAAGTGGTTGTGCCGCCTGACAAGATGACACAACTAGTGGAAGAAGAACATGCCAAACTAATGCATCTTGGAGTAGATAAAACCCTTGAGCGAATAAAATTAAAATATTATTGGCCTAAGATGAAATCTGATGTCAAAAGGATTTTATCTAAGTGTGGCATTTGTAAGCAGTCGAAGCATTCGACGATTGCTAGTGTTCCTCCAATGGGAGAGCAAAAGAATGCTACGCGTCCATTTCAAATGATTGCTATGGACTATATTAGTGGTTTTGTTCGGAGTAAATCAGGAAACAGTGATTTGTTGGTTTGTCTGGATGTGTTCACTAAATATGTTCGTCTGTTCCCTGTTAAAAAGATTAGTGTTGAAAGTTTGACTCAGTTAATTAAATGTGAATGGTTTTTGAAATTTGGTGTTCCACAAGTATTGATTTCAGACAATGCTGTAACGTTTTTGGCTAATAAGTTTCAAGATTTGTTGTCTAAGTTCAATGTGCATCATTTTAAAAATAGCAGGAGACATTGTCAAAACAATCCTGTTGAGCGGGTTAACAGAGTTATTCTAGCCTGCATCCGGACCTATTGTCAAAATGATCATCGTATCTGGGATTCTCAGATCCCGGAAATAGAGTTTGCGATCAACAACACCAAGCATTCATCTACGGGATTCACACCATTTTTCCTAGTGCATGGCTATGAATCGATTGTTGATGGAAGGGACCATCTTCAGGATAGGTGCACTTCTGATCCTTCATCAGATCAATTCATCGAACGCAGGACTAAAGCTATGGGCACCGTGTATGGAGAAGTAATCAAAAACAATAAAAAACAGTTTGAAAAGTACAAAAAGAATTATGACAGCAGGCACAAAGGTTTACCACCTACTTTTAACATCGGCCAAAAAGTTTACAAGAAGAATTTCAAAATTTCAAGTGCTGTTGATCATTATTCAGCCAAACTTGGCCCTGTATATGTCCCATGTAAAATAATTGCCAGGAGAGGAGCATCATCATATGAGCTAGAAGATGAAGAAGGCAGAAATTTAGGTGTGTTTGCGGCGCAAGATTTGATTCCTGAATAGATTGTGTGAGATATACTTCGAGAAATATGTATTACGAATATAAGTAAATTTGGTCGTGTATTTGAGAAATTGTGTTATAGATCGTATGAATGAAAATCGCGTGTAATTGAATGATTAAGAAACTGATATGTGGATAGTATGTTCGAGGAAATGGTGATCACCGAGAGTTAGCGTAATTTAAGAATAAATAATTTGTATTTGTGCGAAAGTTTGAATCAATGAAGCGTTTGTGAAAGTATAACGAGTGTTAAGCGTAGTATAAAAGTGAAGAATTTGTGTGAAAGTTTGAATCAATGAAGTATTTGCGAAAGTATACCGAGAATTAAGATAAGTTGAGAATATAGAGTTTGTGTAGGTATGAATATTTTAGTCATCCGAGTGTTCGCGTAATATTAGCAGAGTGTTCGGGTTTATGTAGAATTAGATCGAGTATGCAAGTTAAATTGTTATGTCCGAGAATCTTTTATGTGTGAAGTATGAAAATATGGGAAATTTGAAGTGAAATGAATGTTTGTTTATTTGTAATGTGGAATTTGTGTTGATGTTCCTCAAATGAACGCCAGTGCAACCTTCAGTTGACTGAGCAGATTGGAATAGTGATCATAGTTTGTCCTAAATTGGCGCATCAGTTAACTTCGAATGATCATGGATCTGTTCCTGACTGTTGTTGACCTTCGTATTAAAAATAATAGCAAAAATTGAACCAGTAAAAACGAATGCTTCTATCTGGCAAATAAACATCCATATACGCATGAGAGGTCAAAGGTTTGCTCAGACAAGAATGATCTTTATGTGGGAAAACAGATTACACTTGACGACACCCTACACTACTTTACAAGGTCGACAATTGTCGATCGCATGAGTGGATTGCTCATGGTAAGAAAGAAGCCACTGCTATACAGAGATCTGATCTCTATATTGCAGTCTGGTGTGGGGGTATTGTAACTTTCACATCATCACTAATTGTAGATCGCGTGAGCATCAGTATAGCTCCCACTGTCTACCGTTCAAAATGAAAGTATAGGTCATCTTACCATGTATCAACCACTACACTACACAACAACACAACAGAACATTATACCCCTTCATCTTGATCCAGTGTCGCATACCAAAATAGACCGCAATACGATCACGCTAAGAGATGAGAGTTATCATCTATATAGCTACCTAAAGCCGAGAGCGCAATAGATGGGGAGCAAGACCTGATCTCCATCATGAGGAGAAAACCAGATTACACCAAGGTTATATCCATAATATGGTATCGGAAACCCTAGCCAAAACTATTCTCTCATAATCTCTCTCATTACAACTTATCGCCACCCATGTACTAGATCGCCATGAACACTACCTAAGGGTACATCTCCAAACTGAAGCGAAAGTTGAGTCAGTCGTCGGTTAATCGCTAAGCAGGCAAGTCTAGCTAGCCAAAGCCAATTTACGATATTAAAAGCCTGACCGGCAAGAACACTTAAGTGGAGTGCATGTGAGTGTATAGGAAATCTCAGTTGGTAAAGTGTTTGGTGAAATTGGATGTTTGATTTGGTGAACAGAAAATTCTTTCATCCTACAGCTAAGTCTACCAAGTTCACATGCAGGTGCTGTAGCACCATGATGGAGTAGTGAACTGGAAATTATTGGAGATCGGTAAGAGCTGTGAACGAAGTTTAGAACTAATCCCAAGATTCACCCAGGAGTAATTGAATAATTGCTAAAGTGTGCCCCCAATATGCCTCTCCATTTAGGCTTTCCTCTTTTACCCTAAAATCAATGGCCCTGGTAGCCATCACGTCGTGGTTTAAGTGCGCCGCTGTACCGCTATGGCTGATGGTGAGGTCTGCTGCGGAGTGATCGGCATGAAGCCGATGTCCCCCTTCTGTCCGGACAGATCCTCGCTTCCTGTCGCCGTGGGATACACTTGGACACTGTCGCCACACAACACTAGGTTTAAGAGATCATCTAGTTAGTAAGTCGTCAAATAGAACGTAAGTACAAATAAAACCCATTTACTCATTTCATGCATGTAAAATTTATACTTTTCTCTTGTAACGGAATGACTCGATTAGTCTACTTCATGGTGGTTCCACGTTCGAACCGTTTTAGAGGAAATTGGTAGGTGAGTCGAAGGTCGCTACTTCCTCTTCATATCATTTTGTCTCCGTCTCATGCAACCTTTCTTTGGGAAGGTGACAGGTTATCGGACGTTAGGGTTTCTAAAAATAGTCTACTCTGAATATGATGCTCGAATCGAACGTTGTTTCAAAATGTAGCAAGTCACTAACATATTTTTCTCAGGATTTCCCAATTTGATATTTATTTTTCCATAAACATTATGGTAGAAGCACCGGTTTTAGCCAGCCTAAGAGAAAAAAAATTCTCTAAAATGTATGAGAAGCCCTGTACTGCAATTACATCAAATTAAAGCTTTCAATCCTTAACATATATCCAAAATGACTACAACCGGTGCGATGGCCATAACCGGTGCTTCTACCCAACTGAAAAATACATATTGACCGATTTAAATTTTATCATTTTATTCTGTTAGTTTTTGGTAGATATACCATACATAATATATTCTCATACACTTTTTTTTTCAGTATAATTTTTCTGAGTTTAGTGAACTTGTTTTGATCTACCGTATAATTATACGGTAATTATTTAAATTTAATTTTTTTGAGATTATTTCCGAAATGAAAAATTTGATTTGCTTTCAACCGTGTGCATCAATGTTCTAAATGTTTGCTGAGATATTTCAGACTATATTTTGGAGTTTCAGTTTGTCACTCACCGACTGTAGTCAAATTAAAAAAAAAATCGTAACATTTCTGTAGGCAACAATCTTCAGATGAAAGATGTACTATTACAAATGTACTTCAGCTGTTTGTTTGAGAATTTTTTAACCATTCTTGATTTAATTAAATTTATTCTTAAAGTGATTAAATTTATTGGAATTTACAAGAGTCTTACAGGAGTTTTTGGGTATTTCTTTTTGAATTGCTGAAAAAAATGGAAAATATTTTTATACGGTTTTTTACACTACATCTGGTCTCTAAACAAGATCAGTTCTCGATGCCAGGGGTTTCCAATCACGATATGATCTTTTGTTCGATACGATTTTCTAAAAAAAGAAACGCTGAACCTGTTGTCACTTATCGTGACTATGTTAATTCCGATTCAACTGTGTTGCAAGCCGCTTTTTACAGCATTGATAGTATCCCAATCTGACTGATCCTAATGATTCGCTTGATTTTTTGAATTATAACTTACTTTCGCTCCATGATAATTATATACCTGTAAGATGCAAGAGAAATAATTCAACCCCATTGTTTAGCAATGACATTTCTATTGCAATTGTTTACCGTGACTTGGCGTACAGGGTCTGGAAACAGTCCAAAACAGAGAACAATAGAAGTAATTTCAAACGACTAAGAAATATAGTTAATAAAATGATATATCGAGCTAAAATTAATAGTGACAGACTCAAATTCAAAACCAATCTGCCCAGTAAACAGCTTTGGAACAGTATTGAGAAACTAGGAGTTACTAAAGATTCTGCTTTTCCAAGCGATGATTTTTCAGCAAATGATATTAACGACTATTTCACTACAAACTTTTCGAATGATGCTTTATCTGAACCAATAACAGCTAATTCTTAAGGTTTTAGCTTACTTCAATTTTCGGAACACGACATTATTAACAGTATTTTTTCATTAACATCAAATGCAATAGGACTTAATAATATACCAATTCACTTCATAAAACTTCTATTACCCTTAGCTTTGCCAATTTAAAAACATCTTTTCGATTCAATAATTAAAACTTCAATTTTCCCAAGAGTGGAAGAGTGCTAAGATTATTACTATTAAGAAGAAAGGAAATTGTTCTACAATTGTTAATTTTCGTCCGATAAGTATTCTTAGTGCATTCTCTAAACACATACAAGACGCGACGCGAGACAAGACATAACACTTATCGTTCTTACAATCGTCAAAAAAGTTAAAAAAAAAAATGTTTACCTTTTGTCTTACATCATACTATGGTAATTCAATGTTGTTGAGGGGCATTTCACTTTGGAATAGATTGCCACCAAACCTTAAATTAATCAATAGTTTTAATAGCTTTTAAGAGGGTCTGCTTGCAGAACTTGAACCCATGCAATAGATGAAATAATAATTTGATAATCGAATTCAGAAACTTTGAGTTAGATTTTTATTTATTTATTTATTTATTTATTTTATTTTATTCATTTTATTTTTATTTTTTACTATAAATTCTTAATATGTACCAATAATCTACATAAAGAAAAGCAAAAGATCAATCTTTTTTAAATTGAAAGAGCAAATATAGTGCATAAATTCGATTATCAATAAAATTGTGCTCGTAAAAATATATGATAAAGAATATAAATAATATGAGATATAAAATTTTTAGATAAAAAAATCTAAAATAGATTTAGTTAACGTAACTATCATTTTAAATTTAACAATCATTAAAAGTTATGACAAAAAGGTTATAGTGACGACATCCTTCAAAAGAAAAGTAACTAGCCCAGGGCTAAACATCTCGTTAATAAAGAAAAAATAAAATAAAACGTTCGGGAATCCAGAGAAACCTCAGAGACTCTTACGTGACCTTCTGCAATGCAATTTCTTCTGGGATACTTTCAATGACTACTTTATGAATCATTACAGAAATTCATCTAGAGATTCTTCAAGAAAATTTGTCCAGCAATTACTCCAGGAAACGCTTGCACACTCTAATTCAACTATTTGCAGATATTTCCTCTGAAGATTTTTCATGGACGATCGCTGGATTTCCTCAGAGATTTTTCCGCTACCTCTTCCACCGATTTCTTCAGTAGTTAGGCTGATTCAAAAGAAGCATCCTTTTATTACGTAACGCTAAAATTTTCATTTTTTATGAATCGTTACGCTTGAGCCTACTCCCTCACTCCTTTCAAGCGTTAAGGACATTCTAAAAATACCCCACAGAATATTCCATGCAATCTATTAAGAACATTTCCAGGAATCACTCAATAAATTCGACCAGCAATTTGCTATGAAGTGTCTTCCAAAGTTTTTCTTGGTGTTTCTGAAGCATTTCATCCTGGGATAATTCTTGCAGTTCATTCAAACTCGAGTAATTTTTCAAATTAAATCGCCATAGATGCATTAAAAGTTCGTTTAACCCACTCTTTACCATGACTTTGAACGACTAGTTATTTACAAAAAAATCGTTTTTATAAAATGTGGTTGAACGAACAATGTTGCAAAAGGTCTAAATTTATCGAATTCGGCTTAACATTTTTTGGTTGTTTTTTCTTTCAATAGTAAATTGATTGTTTATCAGTTATACTATTGAAACAATTAGTTGACTTTTGGATTAACCTGATGAGTATAAAATCATATTGTTGGTCTCGTGTTCGTGGAACACCAATGGAGCTCTGGGAAAGAGAGTGTTAAGGTTTTCTCACCAGCAAAGTTCATAGACACAATTGTCAATTTACCCGTTCTGTGGCGTAGTTGGTTAACGCACCCTATCTTGCGTATTGAGGAGTCGTGGGATCAAAAGAAACCAGAACGATTCCATTATTTTTCCCAATTTTGCATTTCAATTTGTCCAAATTGACATTTGTGTCTATAAACTTCAAGTTTTTCTAATTACCAATCAGCTGATAAGTCGTTACAGAGACTACAACCCTAGTTGTGTATCATTTTATGTTTCTCTCTGTTCATTTTTTGACAATTTTTTCAGCGATTCCGTCCTGTTTTACAAGGAATTCCTTCAGAAAATCCTCCTGGATTCGATTTTTTTTAAATAATTATCTCTTAGTTTATCTAGAAAACCCACTAAGACATTAACTAGAGTCAATGAGTTCTTTCAGAGAAACTTGCAGCGGTTCTTCAGGAATTTCTATAGAAGTTCAGCGATTATTTTAGATTTTATGTTAGAAAAACTTTTCAGATTTTTTAGGGATTTTTCAAAAAGATTCTCTGATAAATCCTTAGGGGTCGTCCATTAAACACGTGGTCATTTATGGGGAAGGGGGGGAGGTTATCTGGCCAAAGACCACAGTCCATACCAATTTAACATTTTTTGTATGGACAAAAGACCACGAGGGGGTCCGAAAATCCCAACAAAAAATCCACTTGGTTAATAAACAACCTCTTATAAAAGCTACCGGTACCGTTTGTTTTTTTTTTTGTTTTTCTTGGTTCCTGGTTGATTTAATGCCAAGATTACGTCCCCACTGGGGAACAGCCAGCTTTTCA
Source organism: Aedes aegypti (assembly GCF_002204515.2). Lineage (NCBI taxonomy): Eukaryota > Metazoa > Arthropoda > Insecta > Diptera > Culicidae > Aedes > Aedes aegypti. Next base: position 182,874,278 of record NC_035108.1, on the reverse strand, counting down.
GCTTTTGTCAGCACTTCCACAGCTATTAAATATGCGCTTTCATTGCCTTTAAGTATCTTGATTTTGTTTTATTCAGCATCGCTTTGCGTTACCACAATAAATCTTAAAAAAGAGTAAGTCTATATTAAAGTGTATTATAAGTCTGTTTGTCCTAATTAGCATAGAAAATTACGTCCGTGTTGCCTCGTAATCGCTCTCCTGCTATGACATGATTGCAAGCCTCGTCGCTCGCTAATCAGCTGCTTGCTGCCGCTGGTTGATTCGCTCGAAAAGCCCCACTCAAAATCCATGTCCATCCACACGCCGCCTACGCATAGCCACCATCGCATCGTATCACACCATCACACGAAATGATTTGCCTTTTCTTTTCCTACGGATAATCTGACTGCCTTAGTTTGTACAGCATCAACCGGTGAAATATGAATTGTTCCCGCTCTCGCCGGTTTCCCGGCACCGACTTGGGATGGTTCAGCGCAAAACGTTGGTACTGGACCTGGACGAGACGCTGATCCACTCGCATCACGACGCGATGCCACGGAACACGGTGAAACCCGGCACGCCACATGACTTCACCGTCAAAGTCACCATCGACCGGCATCCGGTGCGGTTTTTCGTGCACAAGCGGCCGCACGTGGACTACTTTTTGGACATTGTGAGTATTTATTTTTTTTATCAATCTTTCATGTGTGTGTGAGCTGTAACTTCGAAGATGAAAATCTAAAATTATTTGATTTTTCCTAACTTTTGAGAACGAGCACATTTAAGGTGAAGATGAATCAAAGCCAAACTTCATATTTCCAAGAGCACAAAATTGGAGAAGCACACACCCGTTTGAGCTGAAAACTACCTATGCTCTTCTTGGTCTTGCTCACAAGCCACGCGTATGCTATGGGTATGTGGGCCTCCCAAATATCATTTCCATTACGGTCAAATTGAGAAAAAAATCTCTAGGAACATTTTCACAGATTCTTAGCTTAGCTTAGGCGGCATCCATTTATTACGTAAGGCTAAAATTGGAAATTTTCGCCCCCCCCCCTTCGTAACGCTTTGTGTATGGATTTTTTTAAATTTTGTATGAGTCGTAACGCTCGAGCCTACCCCTCCCCCCTTCGAGCGTTACGTAATTTGTGGATGCCGCCTTAGTTTAGACTGACTACACATATCAATGGTTGCTATTCCGTGATTGACCGAAGTCAGTGAAAATGCACAAAGAATCAACTAGAAGTTTGGCTGGGATTGGCCATAATCTTCTTCAATGTGCATAATTCAGTGCCTCTATTTATACAGGGTCAATAACGGCGCCGGCCACGTCCTTGCAGTCAGGTGGGATTGGGGGAAGGAATGTTAGTGTGTAACCTTTGCTATTTGGAGACCGTGTTTGCCTCTGCATCTCCACAAAGGTTACTGGGAGGGATGTTTGTTAATGGGAAGGATCGTTGGGTCACAGGATTTACTTTGATAAGCGATTAGACCATGATAAATAATGATTTGTGAGATATATACATGCTTATTTGTAAATATAATATTTTCATTTGATATGAACAATTTCTATGTAGTGGAAAATTATGCCGACACTTGAGGTGACGAACCATTCAAAGTTTGTTGAACAAATACCTAAATGTAACATTCCTACAGCTGTCAGGACGAAAGCATGTGTTATTATATTTTACTTATTTGAAAAGAAACAAAAAACTTGATTGGTTGGAACATCATAGAACACTCTTATTCTTATGCCGACACTTACAGTGGCGAACCATCCAAAGTTTGTTGAATAAAGTGAACTACAAGTCTACACTTGTAGTGTCGAACCACTCAAAGTTTTTTTTTTAATTACAAAAATAAAGGTAAAAAAGGTGTTCTGAAAATAAAAAAAAATATGAAACATAAATAATTCATGAATCAGAGTTTGTGTCGACACTCACAGTGACGAACAATTCATAGTTTGTTGAAAATTCATATTTACGTCCCACCATTGTAACGATTAAATGTGCAGTCATACATATTTTATAGATTAGAAATAGTAGCATGAAACGAGCTCACCAATTGATCCTTTATCCTTCACTGTGCAGCCACAATCCACTCTCAGCCTCACTCGTTTGCTCGGCTATATAAAAGCACTCAGAAAAAAAGGCGCGCGACCCGAAAAGGAAAAAAACTTGGCTTTCTTGACGCACTGCCCAGCAGCAAGCGTCAAGGTCAAAGGATCAAAAAGAACTAACCGATCACGCCACTTTTTCACTTACTAGACCGACGCGCGACATGTTTGATCCTGCCCTCGTCGCTGGCCCCGTAGCAAGCGTCAAGGTCGAAAGATCAAACAGAACTAACCGATCGCGGCACTTTTCACTTACTCTAACCGAACTAACCGATCACGCCACTTTTTCTTTTACTAGACCGACGCGCGACATGTTTGATCCTGCCTCCGTCGCTCGCCCCCGTAGGAGCAAGCGTCAAGGTCGATAGATCAAACAGAACTCTCTAGGAACATTTTCACAGATTCTTCCAGAAATTCACCCAGGAATTCCTACATAAATTAATTCAGGGATTCCCTCATAGATTCATCCAGTTACTGTTCATTGTTAATTTTTTGAAAATTCCTTCAAGGATTCCTTCAGGAACTTTTCCAGGAATTCTTCGTTATATTGCTTCAGAGATTCCTCCATAAAATCTTGCATATACTCCACCAAGAATTCCTACAGAAATCTCCACAGGGATTCATGTATAGATATCTCCAAGGCTTTCTCCATGAATACCATCAGGAGTAACACTTACAATCTCTTCAAAAATTTCTCAAGATACTCCTCCAGTGATTTTTCCAACAATTTCTCCAAGGATGCTTGCAGGCATTCCTCCCGGAAATATTCAGGAAATTTTTTTAGGGATCCTACCAGAAATTTCTGCAGCGATTCTACAAGAAATTACTTGAGGGATTCCTCAAGAATTTCCTTCAGGAATTCGCCCAGGGATATCTCCTGGAAAATTGTTGCATTAGTTACTCCAAGGATTTTTTTTTCTGGTTATCGTCCAGAGATACCCCAAGAATCTCCAGAGATTTGTTATGGGCCTCCTCCAAGATTTCTCTTAGAAATTCCTCCAGAAATTCACCCAAGAATTGTTCTACGAATTTAATAAAAATTACCCTAAGAATTTCTCCAGGGCTTCCTCCGTGATTTTTTCAAGAAATATTTATCCTAAAGAAATTTTTGGAAAAAAAAACTCTGAAGGAACTTCTTTAAAAATTTATGGAGAAATCATTGTTTGATTCCTACTAGAAGAATTCCTGGGAAAATCACTTGAGGAATTCCTTGTTGAATATCTGTAGAAATTCTTGCAGAAATCTCTGGAAGGATAGCTGAGGAAATCTTTAGATGAATTCCTGAAGAAATCTTTGGACGATGCATTTTGAACTGAAAGCACGCCAAAAGCGAACGGAGCGCGAGCCAAATTTGCACTTTGAACGAAGCAAACATTGAAGTTTGTGGACGTGCGGCTAGTGTTACCAAGCATAAGCCGCATCGAACCAATGATCGTGGGTTCGATTGCCACTGCAGTCCGGAGAACTTTTATCGGTTTGTTTCAATTTCTATGGGCGAAACTTGAATTTTTTTTCTATGATGTGCACGACTGGCTGTTACTCGTACTTTTTTCACTCTAAAAGCGCTTAATTTTCTGAATTTCGATGAAAATAGTTTCTGTCTACATTCAATTTCAAATAGCTTCTTGTCTCCATCTCTGGGCGGAAACCTCTAGATTTTTTTTGTGGGAATAATGTGTTCTCTGATTCATAAAATAGTAATCTTATCAGTTGCAAGTTCAATGCTACGTCATAACAGATTTGAAAGATTTCAGAAGAAATCGTAATTTGTTCTGTACAACAATCAGATGGCTGTATCTATTGCATCAGTATGGTTCTTGAACTTGTTTGCTCGTTTTACAACGTCCTCCTCTCGTCATTATTGAGATATCATAGATAAGAAACCATTATCGTTTTGCTACTACCTGAAGCGTGTGTGATAATACTTAGGTCAAAAAATAATATGGATTTGTGATAAAGGGTAGAAAGAAGGAATCGCAGAGTTATGGGAAGAATAATTTAATTCAGTTGTAAAAATTTGTTTGTAATCATTCACGATTAGAAAAATAATGCATAAAATTCCTTGTTTCCATAGGTATCGCAATGGTACGATCTAGTCGTTTTTACCGCCAGTATGGAAATTTACGGCGCTGCTGTCGCCGATAAGCTGGACAATGGACGAAACATCCTGAAACGCCGTTACTACAGGCAGCACTGTACGCCGGACTTTGGTTCGTACACGAAAGACCTGTCGGCGATATGCGGCGATCTGAATAGAGTAAGTGTATCCTTGGTTCACAGGATCAAATCATGAACAAAATAATACCAATATTCTCCCATACCAGATATTCATCATAGACAATTCACCCGGTGCGTATCGATGTTTCCCGAACAATGCAATACCAATCAAGTCCTGGTTCTCAGACCCGATGGACATATGTTTGCTGTCACTGTTACCTCTACTAGATGCGCTAAGGTTTACCAACGACGTACGATCTGTGCTCTCGCGAAATCTACACCTACATCGTTTGTGGTAGCAGGTGAGTGTTGCACAACAGATCCTTCCTTAACATTTTTTAATGTTAAAAGTTATTTTATATTGAGATCGATCTTCTATCGAGGCAATTTAAGCTTCTTGTATGATATTCTTGATTTGGAAATATGACTACCGATTCTGGCCTTGAAACTACGAATTTGTCAGACATCTTTGCCAATTTCCATAGTCAATCTAACCCATATATTAGTTTCGTAAAAAAACCGCTCTTATAACTAAAAACTTTTATTCTTTTTATTTCAGAATTTAAGTAACATTTTATGGTGCGCTGTGAGACTTCTAAAATCTTACAAATATTCGTTTATTTTATTCTAAAGTTACAACGTACAGTCGGTAAGGCGAACGGGAATCGTCATCGCGTAAAACAAACCTGAGCTAAACTAAAGAAAACAATAGAGAGGGTAAGCGAAGATAAGATAACTAAACATTATCTACTGCTATCTTAGTAGATCACGAATGGGTAGTATATTTTGTAAAATAAGTGTAAGTTATATCTTAGAAAACACGCCTATGTTTCTTTTAACATTACGATCATTTCATAATCAATTTACCTAATCTTCAGGAGTCTGATGTAGTTCTTCCTATGTACTATTTGTTTTTCCTAGAGTTGATTTTGGATGCTTTAAACAAGTTTATAACATTACGTCATACTTCTATTCGGATGATATACGTTTTCAAAAAGACAAATTACGGTTAGGATTGTGGGCACGATATAAAATTGTAGTACTAGAATCATCGAGGCACTGATTTACTGAATGTGTGAATGTCATTGACATTATTATTTGTTAAATCATCTGAGTGATTGTAGAGCAGAGAAAAATAAAAATCGATGGCAGTAAATTGATTTACATAGATGATTACAGTATCTTCACTCACCTTCAAATAGATTTAAAATGAAAGCAAAAGGATGACATATAAAAATTTACGTGGCAGTAGACAAACGATACATTTCTCAATATGTCCATAACTTGAACCAGATTATAGTTTCCTTGGTTATAAAGATTTTAGAAACCTTAACGTGTTGGTCGACTTTTATTGAACACAGTGGAAAACTAATTGGCATTTCTAAGAATCCTAGCTTTATTAGAGTAAATAGCGTTTGCTTTCAGTAGAAAGAAAACAACAATATTCTGGTTTAAAAATCATAACGTGTTTAAAGTGTATCGGTTTTACGCTGCCATCGTGTGAAATCTGAAATAGGAACCTACATTTTTTTAGAAAATAGGTTAGACCAAGTCACCCATCTGTGCAAAAATAAGGAACATTGAGTTACCTGAGTGGACAAAGTAGAAATGTTTCATTTCTTTTCAGAAGTCCAACAATTATCCACCCACAAAAATATACTCAATCGTCATTTTTAAAAGTATGTAATTGTGTAGATTACGTTTCGGATACCAAATAACCATAACAACTCTTCCAAAAGATAACGATTTCCTTCATTCTGGTATCAGTACAATACACAAACACGGAGACAATGGCTATCTCGTCTCACGATTGCAATTTAATAAAAATCAGTTGGTTGTGCACTGACATAATTGAAAAAGTATCATTAAACTTTCAGCGTGTAGGCACAAATAGTGATACTTTCCTAAATCAATATTAACTATTATAACTGAGTCTTATAACTTTGAAATTTCGAACTTAAAGCCAACATGGCTGCCTAAATGAATGACGGGCTGTTTTTCATCACATCGAATTAGGTTTTTTTTGGTACGAAATCGGGCAACAGAACTCGATTTCTACAGTACTCGTCGCACTTAGTCATGTTACTGAGCAAGCCTCATACATTTTGTATTTTGCACCGACTTTAAATTTGTATTGCTAAAATGTTTGATTGAATTAAAATTCCTTTTTTTCAATAAAAGAGGTTGTGGGAATATGGTACCCAAATTATGTTACACTGGATTTGGTGTATTAAAAATCATTCATTGAAAAAAAAAAGAAAAAAATCTTATAAATGGGAAACATTTTTATCTCAAAGCAATATTTAAATTTGTTTCGTGAAAGCTAAGTCATTACAAAATGAACTCATGATAGGTAGTTTTCTCTCGTGACGTTGAGAAGATTTGTTTCCCTGTTGTCTCATAAGTCTTTTCAGAAGCCTTTTCAAATCAGCTGACTGATAAATATTTTGACAGTTTTAATATGGAGATTATAGTCCCGTATTAGCACCGGTCCGGTCCTTCACCGATGTAAACAAATGCATAGACGGATCTGTCACATGAAAAGGCCTATACCGGTCATGGTACTTAGCAGTCCTGATCATTGATGCAGAACATTTGGGTATTTTGAAAACACGAATCCAATTTTATATTTTTTCCAAATTCGGAAAACGTTGCGACATAGATTAATATGAAAATTCCGTGATGAGGTCCAATATTTCCAACCATGAATTTTCATTGTCCCTAATTATACAAAAAAACGTTCAGCTTTTTTTTATCATAAAATGATAAATTCTGCAGTAAGATCTATTCATATAATATGCCATCATCGCTTTAAAAGCATAACATGTTCTGTATTATCCACGGAACGTTTTCGATATCTGCAAGAAGCAGTATTTTTGTTTTGCATTATTTTGATGCATAGGGTGAATAACCTCTGAAGTTAGCTAACTAATCAGAATCAATTCAAGAGGCTATTTAATTACAGAAATCACAAAGAATTTACTAAACTATCGATAGCAAATTCAAAATGTTTCAATCATGTCATTCATAATCAGCACTAAGCAAAACTGTGCTCATCAAAAAATTCTTCCTTTCAGAACAGAAAAAAATGGTTGCGGCACCAAATTTTGCTCAAAGAAGCTATAGGTAGAGCTAGATTTTCGATCATTTTGAACAGCCATTCTGATAACTAGTGCAGGATATGTCTACTATGTACTGTCAGAAATACATTACGTCAACACGTTGGAAAAGAACTGGGTGCTGCAATTAATTACACACATTTTTTTCAGTTGGCGTATACCCTAACCATTGTAGAGATTTGTTGGTTTCAGTTTCCAATGTAATACTATTAGTTCATCAAATAATGATGTAAAAGCTTGTCCTTAAAGGTTGTGTTCAATAGTTTTTTTTAGCTAAACTTCCCATATACAAGTCTTCGTCAAAAGTTTTCTGTTTTACAAATACCATGGTTAATAAATTATGCTAACATACGAAATGTCTCACTGTTGAAGTTATCATCACCTTTTTCTTTAAACCCATTTTTCTATCTAATCACTTACCGTCTTGCAACACACCTTGCTAATGATAATTGGTAAAAAAATGACAAATTCTCTTGTTAGATGTAAGTGAACAAATGATGAGGAGTAATTGAGGAAAATGTTGTTTGACTACACAAACAACGAGGCATTGTTTTGCTATGAAAGTACATTGAAAATATGAAACATTATAATAAAGTTAAAAAATTCGTCAAAAATGAGCAATTGGCGTTTTCACCAGAATTCAAGAGTAAACGAAAGAATAGTGACGATAAAACAAAAAAAAATAGACAAACTCCAGAGAAGAAAACTACCGACTATCATAAAATATTACTCACAAATGTCATACCACTTCATAGTACCGAAAGAAATATGTATACAAATTAAGGAAACAACTTAGAAAAACAACATGCACTCTTACACAATTCGTTATACATTTTTCTATGAGTGATTAGGTATTAACTTGTAAATATAGATTGATAGAATGATCATGTGAAAGCGAAAACAAAATCAATGCCCAAATGAAATATAATAATAAAAATATGAACACAGTGGACGAGTGCAATTTGTTGGTTTTACTAGAACTATCCAAAATATCCATTTGAACTCTACAGAAAACCAGTTTTTCTTTTTTCTTATCTCAGGGTGCTCACCGAACCGAGAAAAACGGGAATTTGAGATGATCATCGGGAAAATAATGTTAAACGAACATCTCCAAGCTCTAAATCTACTAACTACCAAAAATAAGTTGTAGAAAGTTGTTATAGCTGATGATATTGCCATTGAGCATTTGTAATTTTGGACAAATAACTTTCAAACATCATTTTATTTATTGACCAATTGTTTAATTTAATTTAGAAATAGTCTATTTTTCTACACTATACTTCTCAGACTTTTCTCAATGGTTAGCAAGGTTGGAAATATTTTATGATTTTTTTCTCTTACTATCAGAGCTTGAATTTTTCTCTAACTTATTTGGCTCGAAATTTTGAATTCTTGCAGAATCAAGCTCTGAAACATATTGGATTTAAACTTTTAGTTACTGAAAAATAAATTTATAAATCCGAATTGATATAATTGAAGAGGTTAGTAGCAAAAGGGTGTAAGTGACAAAAATCTAGTTTTAGAATATCGACTTTTAAGTTTTTTCGGCTATTCTTCATTCTTCTACGCTCCGTTCTACGCATACTTGTATCACTGTCCATATGGTTTACATAACACATGGGACAAGTAGGCGTAGAACAACAGTACGAATTATATTATTTTTCCTATGGACCGATGCACGTTTTCACTATCTGACTTTGAGCGGTGCCGTGTTATCAGGGTGTCGACTACCTGGAAAACCCTGGAAAGTCAGGGAATGTCAGGGAATTTATTTTTGACCTGGAAAGTCATGGAAAATCAGGGAATTTCACTTGAGGTCAGGGAAAAAATATCAATACTACAACATCAAACGAGTTTATTGTCTGCAAAGGTATTGATCATGCTAAATCAAAACACCTTCAGCATGGCTTTGCTTTGCAGCCGTGGACTCTAACCACTCGACTAAGGAACCTGGACCCAGAAAATTCTCCAGAAATTCTGAGGATGATTCTCAAAGTTCCTCGAATATTTTTAGTAATCCAGAAAATCACTGAAATGCAGAAATTTCAGGAATATCATTTGAAATAATCTTGATAATTTTGAATAATCTTGACCAGTGCTGGGAATGGTAATAGTAGGGAATGGCTTGAATTTCGCGAAAATCACGTGGCTTTCCCAGTACAGTAGTTCAAAAACGTGAATCTCATCAAGTAGCCTATGTTGGGTGTATGAATTTTCTAAAACGTTAGTGTCATTGAAGGCTCTTAAGGTGCAAGCAAAAATAGCTCAAAAGTCAGAACTGAAAAAGCAGTTTTCTCCTTTTAGAACAATAAATTGATGAAAAAAAGAACACACAGCCTTTTTATTAGGCAAATAAAAGAGCTGTGTGTTTTTATTTTCTTCGATTTGTCTATTGAAAAAGAGAAAACTGCTTTTTCAGTTTTGACTTTTGCTCCATTTTTACTTGGGCCTTAATGCGGGAAATGCAGCGTAATTTTGGGTTGCCCTTAGTAACGGGTGTTTTGCAATTTTCAAGGCTTTTTGCCTACAACAGCGATGGACGTGAGTTTCACTGGCTTCGCAAACTGTGATTGGCTTTGTTTGGCTACTGTTGAGTGAATTTTAGATTTTTGCCCAGCCCTGCTATTGGCAATTTGTGATATTACTTAGAGATACTCGTTGATGAATTTTTAGAAGAGTTCCTCGGAGCATTACTGAAGGTACGACAAGTACAAGAGAAACATTAGAAACCTTCTAATCAGCGCATTGTTCAAGCCCTGAATGCATTCTGTTAAGAATATTTAGATATTTTTTTCGGGGAGAAAAACTAGGGGTAATTCATATCGAAATCCTAAAATATAAAAAAAATGTTATCCTGGAAGCATTCCTGAAATAGTTCAAGGATATCCAAATGCTATTTTTAGAAATATTTAAGACTGAAGGAAATTCTCTAACAATTTTTAGAGAATCTTGGAGATGAGGAGCTTCTAGAGGAAATCTTTCAAGAGTTCATTGAGAAGTATTTAAGGAATATCTGAAAAAATATCTTAAGAATTTCAAGAAGAATTTCTGAGCAACCTATGTGGAATTCCTTGAAACAATTCTCCAAGAAAGTTCTATGGCATTGGCTAGAATTTAGCCTGGAAAAAGAAATAGCCAAATTTGAGGATAGCTTTCTTCCAACAAAAAAAGTATGGTGGATGATCGTAATAGTGTTGCCTCTTGTACAAAAAAGTTATAATCAGGAAGGAGTCCAAAATTTTCGTTCATGCCTAAAATTTTAAATTAGGTCTAAGGTAGTTCACTAGCCGAGAACATCCTTGTTCATACGGATCTTCAAGTTTGAAAAGTAAATAGATTCTCAGTTGTTCAGTTTTATCATATCAACTTGAATAAACGTTCAAGAATGTCATCTGGCAGGTACAAAGCTTTTGATCAGTTTATTCATACGACCTATAACATAACGAATATGTATCTTCTTGTAAAAATCTTACTTATTTCGGTTCAAATTAACCAACTCAGTGGTCTGGACTGGACAGTGACTGGAAGGTCAGGGAAAGTCAGGGAATTTTATTTTCAAAATTGAGTCGACACCCTGGTTATTCATGTGACATGGCAACGAGTGAATTCGGCACCGCTTAAACGTCAAATTCTTGAACTCGTGCACTGGTCCATTGAACGGAAAAATGACCTCAAAATACCGTTGTAAAGTTCGACCGGGAAATTGTAGAACACATCGGGATAGGCACTATGGGCGAAACTAGAAAATTTTGTAAGGAAGACACGACTGCTTAACAATTTACACTTTGTATCATAGCTGACATTATGACTTTTTGTGAGTTAATAGAGTTAGTTTTTTTTGTCTTTGTGTCCTTGTGAAAACCCATTGGTTTTCAGGATATCTGGGAAAAAATTTCTCATAATTTTAACCGGTTTCTTATTAGATCTTTTGTAAATTTCTGGCTGAAGATAGTGAGCTAGGATGCTTGATATATTTCAATTAAGGTTCATGGCAAATTCTTGATAATATTTTTGCAAGAATCCTAACGTAAATCGGCGAATAATTAGCGGTTCCCATAAGAGATTTTTAGTGCATTCTCTAAAAAATACTATTTTTCATGAAATTCCTAAAAAAAATCCTACCAGTTGGTAACCAACTGATTTGTTGTTTTTTTTTGGTAAAATTTTCAGAGATATTAGTGGTTTCTTATAGAAATCCTGGACTTTGCTGTGTTGCATGAGGGATTCTTAGAGACGCTTATAATGATTTTTGGTGATGCCTTGTTCGGATTACTAGCTTAATTAATCTACAGGGACCTCTGACGAGATTACTTATGGTTATGGATTTACCGAATTCTTATTATTTTTCATAACAAATTGATTGTGAGATCCAGTATGAATTCATGTCGAGACCATTGATGGATTAATAAATGGCGAGGTCTAAGATAGGGGGCAAATTTTTGTTTACGTAATTTTTTTTAGCAAGCAAACCCTTACACTTTTTTGGCATGTTATCATTTTAGAGTTTTGATATGCCTCAGAAACCAGCCATAGGTCATGTCAAACTTTGCCGTTTTGTAAAAATAATTGACCAGATTTTTTATTATTATTATTTTTTTAATTTTAATTTTTTAAATGGCACCCTTTTGAATGAAATTACTGTAAGTATTGAAACGTTATTTTTACTGTGCTAAGGGTTTTATGTAATTTACAAGCGTTTTTGAAAAGTGAATTGATAATTTCTAAAAAATCAAAGACCTGGTCCAAGCTAACTTAACAAATTTTCAGTTTTGTAAAGTTTGCTAAAAATCTTCACTTGGTTTATCAGATTTTTCAATAAATTGCATATCTGTTTGTCCAAAACTTAATCCAAGATGGCGACTTCCGGTTTCCGAAAATTCCTTCAAACCCATGTAATATGGGTATTTTTGGAACGGGACTGTCGGATAGATGACGGAAATCGATGTCCAACTATATTTTGGATTTCAAGATGGCGACTTCCGGTTTGTGAAAAGCTCTTCAAACCGGATTTCGCCATCATGGATTTCAAAATGGTGTCAGACATCAATTTCCGTCATCTACTCGTTGGTCCCGTTCCAAAAATACCCATATTGTAAAGGTTTGCAGTGATTTTCGCTAACCGGAAGTCGCCATCTTGGAATCCAAAATGACATCGGACATCGATTTCCGTCATCTACTCGTCGGTCCCGTTCCAACAATTCTCCCATATATTCCAATAGAAGCTCCAATAGAAGCATTCAGTAGGTACTCAATGAGCCACACAAAGAGTTTGTGTTCACCATTTTCCATCCACACTTTGTGTCGAAGGATGCATTGCAGCGAGAGCAGAAACACAAAGAGGTAAGAACCAGTGAGAAAGTGTAGCTGTCGCACTGCACTCAAATTCATGATCAACACAAAGTGCGCGCTCTTTGTGTTTTTCTGTTTGCACTGAGGAGATGCCAGTCCTGCCCAAGATCTTCAACTTCAAATCGACACGCAAATAATTACATTTTAGCAAAATTTTAACAAGATACGGTTTTATTGATCAAATTAAAGAAATATGCTATTTTAAAAACAATTCTGTGAAATGTACCGAAAATATCGATTTTTTGTTTCAGCGACTCTTTCCATCAAATTGCCATCAAAAATCATGTTATGTCAAATAATTAGCATTTTTGAACGTTTTGAGTGAGAATTGTACTTTAGGCCAGCATTTGTAAGGAGTGCGGCCACTCTGCGATGTTGCATGAGAATTGCACAAATCACTTGGCCTCAAAGACGAAAGGGGGGTTAATAAAAAACATTATCCGAACAGAACACATTTAAAAATGTTTGATGTAGGTAAAAGCTACGAGATGAATTATTCCTATTAGGAGTCCGAAATTTCCAGAACAATATCACCTGGTTCCACATTCCATAAATGTTACCTTTCGTTTTTTGTTCAGAAATCTCATGGATCGCAATTTTGAATGTGTTTGTTCGATATTAGTCACGAGAATATCACTTTAATCAAAAATCTCAACGAGGCAACCCCTGAACATCATGTTTAAAAATTTATCGGCATACAAATCTTAGTTTGTAACATCCTTTGCTAATATTTGTACGCTTTGCTCCCAAGTTTTTTTGACAAAGTATGAGTATGATATTTAACCCTCTAATACCCAACCCCGCCTTTAGACGGGGTATACTTTGTTATTTTGTGTATTTTTTTGTAGCTCGGAAATCGAAATGATTTTATTTTTGGCTTAAACCTCGGCTCATAACACGCATATAAGGGAAGTTTTTTATGACTTTTGAAACTTTTTTGTATTTTTGAAAAATGTTTGAAAAATTGTATTCTTATATAACCTACAAATGCCTGGGGTTAATTTAACGTGTAATATAAAAAATCGTACCTCTAATATTTTTCTACAATCAACCTATCATGGAAGAAGAGTCTGATGGTATTGAAATAATTTCAAACCTGTTGTTCCGTTACTTACACGGAAAATAAAATATGCTCCAGAAAAAAATTTAAAAAAATATATTTTCAAAAGTATTGTAAAAATGTGATTTTTTATTATTGCCAAAAATCAGTAATCAGGAGAGGTTTCAAGAAAATATGAAAAAGGATAGGGATGTTCAAAAATAAAAATTATAAAAATCAAAAATAGAAATTCATAAATTTGCAAATAAAAATAAAACATTGCCCAAAACGTGTTTAGAACGATTTTAGATAACGAAAAATGATGTTTAGATTGAAAATAAAAATTTGGGTATTAGAGGGTTAAGCTAAATAATACAAACATTCATGAGTTTTACAAGTTTATTTCAGTACTTTTTTCCATGTGCATTGTCCAAAGTAAATCTTTCATTTAAAATCGTTTGTTTTCAGTCGAACGCAATAAATGCTTTTTTTTCTAAATTTCTTCTGAAACACTTTTTTGTTGTAGTAAACGACACATCAACTTACAATGTTGAACAAATCTCGCGTAACATTACTAAAGGACCTATCTAACATTGAGAGGCTCTCTTTGTTTACTTTCTCTTTCATTAATAACTGAGTCACATTAATCTCATCTATTGCGTTTTTTTGTATGAAACGCTAGTCAAGGAAATTGACTTTCGATCTATAGTGAAAAACTTCCCAAAATCTTCAGTGTTCCACTGTTATAATCGAAAGAGAACGAGAGATGAGAGAATCTCTCATTTGTACATAGGTCCTTTAGTAATGTTACGCGAGAAATAATTGAAAAATTGTCTAACTAAAAAATCTGCCAACTGAATTGACTTTCTGTATTCCTTATGCTATTGCGCCCAAGCCACCAAAATTTAAAACCAATCCTACTAAAACCATCCCAAGATCTGGTAACATTCTTCCACGCTTAAGATCTGAAAATAAAAAACGGTTTTCTCAGTTGTTAGAATTTTCAATACGAGGCAGTGAACATTGAGCTTACATTATTTCTAAACTGCTATCGCTGTTTTTTAACACAACGTCGTTCTCACTCGAACCGGATCCGGAACCCGTGTCGTTATCGTCATGCTTATCATGATCACCTTCGCTGTTCGTTGCCCGCTCTTGGGAGGATTGAGCCTGTAACTGCCAGGCGGGGATAGAGGGCGGCATTACTGGTAGGATAGGCGAGGCAAATTGTTTCCTGTGTGGAAGAGTCAAAATATTAGACATTTCGGGGCAACAGATGTTGTTCGAAAGCTTACCTATTCAAAAGTAAACCTTTGATGGAATCTAGGTCAGATTTGAAGCTGGTCAGTTCTTTGGCAGTAGATTGCGCTTGGTGTATCCGGGCAAGTTCGTCCTTGATTTTAACCAACTCGAAATTGAGACAATCTATCTTCACTTCCACCGATTGGTTCAGTTCAGAAATTTGTTCATCCACCGGTTTTTTCTTCTTGCCTCGGAAGATGAGAGGTTCAATGAATTTCTGTAAATTGAAAATATTGTATAACAAGGAGATCTAAGTTTAAAACTAGGTTGACAATTACGTAGTTCCTAAGGAACAGACAGTTGTGAATTAGTGATTAATTTGCACTCGGCTTACGGTAGATCATACTCTTGCCCTATCTGCCGTGAATCGCAAGTCAGTCCCATCTGTAAAAAGTAGGCATTGAGAAATTCTGTGTGCGGAATTCTGTAGTGGGACTGATATGCGGATACTTTTCATTATGGGACAATTTTTCATTCAATTCAATTCATTTTATTTATTCGATTTTATCAGTTTCAGTGTTGATTAATTATAACGGTTACAATTGCAGAGATTTGGATCACTTTTCAGCTGCGTAATGACAATGTTATTTATAATAGGAATTTAATGTTTTGGTGTCTGAAGTCAAGCAGTATAGGG
Organism: Aedes aegypti; assembly: GCF_002204515.2. NCBI lineage: Eukaryota > Metazoa > Arthropoda > Insecta > Diptera > Culicidae > Aedes > Aedes aegypti. The sequence goes on along the minus strand of NC_035108.1, from coordinate 182,858,520 downwards.
AAAAATCTGTTCACAAAAAAACCCTAGATCTAAGTGTTTCCTATTCTAATATCACAGTGGCTAAGCTAAAAGTTCTTCTATCAAAGGATTTGCTGATAGTTGACAAGAGTTAGAAAAGCTCCTGGTAGCTCGACTAATAAACTCTTCGATAGTATCCATTTTTGTGACTCGATGTAGCTGTTCTGTTGAGTACCAAGGGTCGAGGTTGTGAATCATTTTCAGCAGTTTATTTTGTTTCACCTGCATGCGCTTACGATGGGACTTGGCACAGTCGCCCCATACTGGAGATCCATAGAGCATAATAGGGCGAAGTATGCATTTGAAGACCAGCATTTTGTTTTTTAGATGTAGTTTTGAACGACGTTTGAGGAGCGCGTACATGGAACGAACTGCTTTATCCACTTTGCAGATTGCATTATTAACGTGTTTACCAAAAGTAAGTTTGGAATCGAATATTACTCCTAGGTAATTGGCATCGTTTACCCAAGCGGATGGCACTCCATTGGTTGTAACGACAGACCTTGGCAGATTGCGCTCTGCTCTTTTTCTCGTGAAAAAGATAGTTTGGGTTTTGTTTGCGTTGATTTTAATTCTCCATTTTCGCTGAAATTCCTCCAGGCAATTTTGGGCTTGTTGAAGTTTGGTCACCACGATTTCAGGATCCTTGTCTGATGCTAGGAAGGCCGTATCATCCGCGAAGAAAGCATAAACAACTCCGTCAACCATAAGAATGTCGGCAGTGAAAACATTATACAACGTAGGGCTTAGGACCGAACCTTGGGGTACTCCGAAGGGGATTTGGTAGGTAGTAGACCTCGAGCCGTTGACCTGAACTTCAAATGTTCGAGCGGATAGAAACGATTGAACAACTTTAACTATGTAGAGTGGACAGTTTGATTGTTGCAGTTTGAAAACCACAGCTTCCTGCCATACCGAATCGTAGGCCTTTTGAACGTCTAGCAGGACCATACCGGTGGACTTACCCACAGCAAAATTGCGCTTGATCTCTTTTTTGATCCGGACAAGCTGATGAACAGTTGAGTGTCCTTGTTTGAACCCAAATTGTTCGTGTGGGACAATAACATCGGTTTCTAGATGGCGATTCAACCTTGATAGAATAATTCTTTCAAAAATTTTACTAATACTGCTCAGCAGGCTGATCGGTCGATAATTATCGGGACAAGTGATATTTTTGTTGGCCTTCGGAATGGCAATCACAGAAGCGTGCTTCCACTTCGCAGGGAAGTAGGACAGTCTCAGACAGGCGTTAAAAACCTTAGTTAAGAAGACGTGTCCTTTTCTAGGAAGATGTTTCAGGATAATATTTCTGATGCCATCCAGTCCAGGAGACTTTTTGGATTTCATTGCGCTGATGATAAATTTTACTTCCTTAGGCTTAACCAGAGAAGATGGCTCAATAACGCAATCGGCTGCGGCTATTCTTTGAACGGTTTCATCCACTGCTTTTGACGTAGCGTCGTCACCGACGAGTGGATTGTTGTGTGCGGCTGCAAATGTCGCTGCAAATGTTTCAGCTTTCTGTGTGGATGTCACAACTAGTGTACCATTTACCTTCAAAGGTGGGCTATGCTTCACGTGATTGCGAAGACTTTTACTCAACTTCCAAAATTTGTTGCTTCCGTTATCAAGGTTTTTAATCATATTTTCGAAGTTTTTGAAACGGTGTTCAGAGCATTGTTCTCGAATGGTGTCATTAAGTTGTGACACTATTGTGCCCAGCATTGGGTCACGAGTACGCAGATACTGACGCCTCCGTACGTTTCTTAGGCGAATTAGCAGCTTTGTGGATTCTGGAAGAGATACTTTGTGATGGTTGATCGTAACCATCGGAACGCTTTCGTCCTCAGCTCGTAGAACGACGTCTTCAAATAAAGAAATGGCTTCTTCAATGTTCTCTCGGTTGGTTAGATGGTTGACAAGTTCGGAATTCAGGTCGATCTGGGCATTGATTGATCTAACGAAGAGAGTCCAATTTGCTCGATTGTAACATCGCATGCTATGACCTGGGACTGTGGCTGGAGTAATATTGTTGATTTCAAATGTTACAGGAAGGTGGTCAGACGAGAGCGCAGTGTGGACTACCGGGATCGACATTTGTATCACATTATTTGATAAAATAAGGTCTAAGGTCGAAGGCCTTCCTCTCCCAGGCGGGTGACGCGTTGGCTCATCCGGGTGGTGGATGTAAAAGTTAGATGATTCATACTCTTGAACGAGAATTTTTCCTGCTTTGTTTGTGGTGGCGCAATTCCACATTGTGTGTCGAGAGTTGAAGTCTCCCACAACAAAGAACGGTACTTCAAAGCTGGTCAGCGTTCGAATGTCACGCCTCAACTGCTGAAGATGGGCTTTCCTATTCGAACCGGCATAATATGCTGCTACGATGTTTACTGGCGTTGTACCGGTGTTGATTGAAACTCCAATAGCCTCGATAATCGACGTGGATAGGTCAAGCTGGGTAAAAGAGATACCCCTCTTGATGAAGATGGCGACTCCTCCGCCGCGTTCTGCATCAGCATGCTGGCGATCCATGCGAATTGTTGAGTAGTTGGGACTGTACAGCGAATTGTGGCTACGTAGCCAGGTTTCTGTAACCACTGCGATATCGATGTCGTTGGATTCCACAAAGTTGAAAAACTCAGCGACTTTGTTATTCAAGGAACGGCTGTTCCAATTCATTAGCTTGAGAAGATTATGGTTGGACATTGTAGACGTGCTTTAGGGCGAGTTCAGACAGAACTGAGAATTGCGCTGCCTTCGATTGGCAAGTTGACAGTCTTGCAAATAATTCACGTGCAAGCATAAGAAATTCTTCTACGGAGAACAAATCGGGTTCACTAGGCTGGTCCGCTATCTCCACCGGCATACTCCTTGTGACGCTTGCATAGGAGTGAACTTGTTTGGTGATTGTCGACAGCACTGCAGATGGATGGTCCTGATGAATGTGCGGTTGTTTTATGGGACAATTTGACTTGCTGTTTTTTCCTATTTTTTCCGAACAAATTTTATTATGTCATCAGTGCAGCTGAAAGAGCATTGGAAGATATGTTGAAAACTGATCTCAACTCAATTTTGACGAAAATGCAGATGGGACTGACTTGCGATTCACGGCAGCTATGAAGTCAAGGAAATTTCCATTACGAATAACAAGGATTTATTATCGACCGGGAATCAAACACAGACACCGTCAGCATGGCTTTGCTTTGTAGCCGCGGACGTCACCGCTGGGCTAAGGAATTAGGTTGAGGCAAACATATCTAAGCAACTAAATTTAAGGTGAAACAGTTTTGAATCCAACTTTCAAGATTGCAAAGATTGTTCTAAAATTTTAAATGCACTTATCTCGCGAAGGAAACATCTAACAATAGTGCACTTTTCATTTTGGCTATGTACATTAGCACCCACAGCTTTGTTCGACAATTTAATTGTCAAAATGGCGTTTCTAAGAAAAGTGTTTGAACAAAAGTTTTTGCAAATCAGCTAAATTATTCAAAATCACTATAAATTTGTTTTATTGTTTTATTGAGACAAATGAGCGTATAAATGTATTCCAATCATTATTGAGATAATCGTACCAATTCGGTTTAGCTAGCGTTCGTCGAAAATAGGTGGATCACCTGTGCTACCATGGGAAAAAGAGGGTTAACCCCTCTACTAGCAGCTTCATTTTTTACCACAAAAACAAAAAAGTATTCAAATCGCGATGATTTTTTTGTTTCTCTATATTTTTGCACTATTTTCTTCAGTAGTTTTCAAAACACTGTTCTAGTTTTAGAAGATCAGAACATCGGTATATTTTCAAAACCAAATCACCATTGAAAAACACCGACACGGATTCGTAAACTAGGTTCATAAAGACGGCCATCTTTATGTTCCGAGATGTTTCACCTTAAAGAAAACGAAAATATAGTCAACGATTCAAAACAGCGGGGTATAAGGCACCACTCCCGTTTTAGATTTTTTTTAGTATTTTATGTGCAAATTGGGAAATGTATGAAATGATCACACATGACTAAAATACAATTTATCTGGAAAATATTGTGGTGGCGCGATTTTCCCGGAGGCGCCTTTCACACCTAGTTTCCCTACGTCTGCGGTTAAATGGCCTTACAATCCTTGGCTCAGACATCCCCCTGACCCCTTTTCTACACGCAAAAAAATCTGCGGTTAAATCTACCACTTTGGAGGGTTAACTTAAGCGCTCGCACCGGCAATTTCAGCAGACCAGACATGGTCTTGATTTTACCAGGTTTGTAGTCGAAATCAGATTGTAGTAAATTATTTCTGTCAAATGTACCAGTAATGTGGTGGGATGTACAGTAAACATATTTTTTTGTCAGTAGCGATAGGGGTAGTACTAGCACTTTTAATCTGCCCTAAGCTACTTCCTAGCATTTGCTTTTGTAAGCCTCTGTTGCCTTCAACACACAGACGTTCCTAAGCAATGTTGCTCAAATGGTCACTTTGTACCCTAGCAGCAATTAGCCCTTACTGTAGTTTTGCGGTCTAGTAGCTCAGACTACTATCAAACTATGATAAGGCCAGAAAAGCTACTAGAGCGGTTAAAGTGAAGAACGAAACTAAAAGATCCTCATTCCCCATTTCATTTCATCACTCACTATCGACACTTTTATTTTCGACACTATCACGTATACCACAGATTAGTGTACAAAATGTATTATGGCCATTATTGAACTAGTATGGTTTATATAATTATTATTTGTATAATTAACAGAACTATCACAATCACTTCCAATGCCATTTTCAAATTTTCATCACCATACATTTTTCAAACATCATTATTAGCACCCTCACAATCACTAATTTTATAAGACGAGTGTATCGCAGAGTTTCACCAAACACACATTTTTATGTTGCATTATAAAACGATTAAACACACGTTGGCTTCGAAACTTAACCACCATTACTGATCAGTGATTCTAAGGGAAACCATGAAAACCAAATTTTAATATGGTTTTATAACTCAATAGTAGAGATTATGAATAATAATGAAATAAGCATGGAACTCTGCATATCAACGTATACAAATAAAAAAATACTGCCACGAAACTACAAATTTATCGTGACATATGTAGCCAACTCTACTCAGCCATTAACTCCGCACATTAAGAACATAATCGTAAGGTCGAATCTGAAGTCAAAACATGTCCTTAAAACTGTTTTAGTTATGTGAACACTAAATTAAAAAGTAGCAATTATCCTTCGCGAATGCATTTCGATGAACACAACCAGAAATTTTCACAGCACAAAAAAACCTGGACGCATCTAAGGAAGCAGGACCGGATGGCATTGTACTCGTGTTCTTCAAGAATCTTTAAGAAGAGCTTGCCCTTCCCTTAGAACGCCTTTTCAACATGTCTCTGAATAATGATAAATTCTCAGAAGCTTGGGAATCCTCGTATCGTGCGAAATCAGACATACGGAACTATCGCGAAATTGCTTAAGCTTAAAAATCTATTGTATCTTTGCTTGTATCCCTAAACTCTTCGAATCTCTCGTGAACGACAACATTTTCCAGCAAGTAAAAAATCAAATTACCAACATGCAGCATGGCTTTTTAAAAGCCGACCGACTAATCTGCTAGAATTTGTATTGTTCATTCCTAACGCAATGGACAAGGGCAAGCACGTAGCAGCCCTCTACACTGACTTCAGTAAGGCATTTGACCGAATGGACATACCATCATTAATCTTCAAACTGCAAAAAATAGGAATGGAGCCAGGACTCCTGAATTGGATCCAGTCATATCTATCACATCAGAAACAAATAGCGCGCTTTCAAAATTAATTCTCAGCACCCATTTCTGTAACCTCTGGTGTACCACAAGGTTCTCATTTAGGTTCACTTCTGGCATTTTGTATGGAAATGATATTTCCATTACTTAGAAAAATAAAATTTCTTATATATGCAGACGACATGAAGCTCTTCATGGAAGTGAGTAATTCTGGCGAAGCAGAAGAATTCCAGAATTAAATAGACTTATTCTTCACTTGGTGCAAAAAAGTCTACTCCAACTCAATGCCAAAAAATGTATTTCAATAGCATTTAGTCGAAAACATGTAACACCTTCAGTTGAAGTATTTTTAGAAAATCAAGTAATTGTTGTTTGTTTGTGAATTTACGAGACTGTAGGGGGTGCATTCGTGTCGGAAATCAAGTAGTGTAGTAGTGTAAAATTGTTAAGGAATTGGGCGTCATCCTAGACTCAAAACTCACTTTTATAGAACATTGTAATTCCATAATAAATAAAGCAAACAGTATGCTTGGCTCCATTAAGAGGTTCAGTAACAATTTTGAAGACCCATATGCTATTAAACTATTTTATATTGTAATTGTATGTATATTGTATTGGACAAAACATTCGCAACTTTTTCGATTTTCCATACAAAATGGTCAACTTTGGAGGTTCGGGTCTCAGTTATTTGTGGACCGATTTGAATGAATTTTTCACAGAACGTCAGACATAACTTGAATTTTAACATATATTTTTTAATGATGTTTCCAATTACGAGCTTAAAAGTAATAACGGTTTGACTAAAGTGCAATTTTTGACGAAAAATTGTAAATGATTTATCTGAAAATAGGAAAGCCCTACACATAAACTGTCTTTAGCAAACTTGTGCATATTATCTATATCTACAACTTTGCTGAAGATATAATAATGATATCCCTTCAACTTTTCGTGTTACGTTAATTATAAAACAAAATCACATTAGTCATACTGTTATTCAACTCGTGATTGGAAAAATCTTTCAAAAATATTTGATACAATTCAAGTAGTGTCTGAAAAACAAATTTCATTCAAATCGGTCCACAAATAACTGAGATCCGAGCCTCCAAAGTTGACCATTTTGTATGGAAAATCGAAAAAGTTGCAAATGTTTTGTCCAATACTGTATGTAAGACCAATTCTGGAATACTGTCACCTAATGGAACCCGTACCATGTCATACACGAAGAACGCCTAGAATCTGTACAGAAGCAATTCCTTCTACACGCCCTTCGGAAATTGATTTGGATACAGTCACTTCCGTCATATGAAGCACGCTGCACGGTGTGCTGGAACACACATATTATCGAACTTGCATGAACCTCCGATCTTTTTTCACTAAAAGTTAGCCTTGGTAGTCAAAAAAGCTTGCAGCATATTAAAAAATATTTCATCGGCAAAAATTTGAAAAAAGTCGTTTTTTTATATTTTTGACCTTCTCCCATATATGGGTTCATTGGAGAATGAAAGAGTTACACTAATTTTGATGAATTTTTACCGCTCAAAGACCAATTTGATGTATCGTGAACTCGAATGAATTATAAGATGTTTTAAATTGAGCATATATTGTATTCACACTACCACAATATGACCAGCCCATCGCAGTATGTCGTATTCTATCGTTCGTTTTTTTTTATATAAGGTACCGCGGGGCAAGTGGGTAAATGTTGTAAGTGAAAATAATTGGTATATTTTACTGAATATGTGAATTAACGTTTTAAACTCATGCGCAAACCTTTGAGGCCATTGAGAACATTACAATAGGTAAAAGATTTCCGAGATTTTTCAGCCATAATTACATAATAGAGCGAAAGATTGTTAGCCTGTCAACTATCACTCCGTAACAAGATGGCGACGTGCAATCTTATTTTAATATTTTCAGCGGAAAAAAGTTACGGAAAATAATTTTCAGTACCACTTTTATGTTGTCCCCTCTGATAGTTTTAAACCGCAATAAAAAAATTTAAGAAATAATCCGACATAGACCTAAAACTAACTAAATTGAAACACCACCAATTTTCTAATCACGTGGGGCAAGTGAAAAGTTTCTCATTAGATATTGAATTGGTGTTTTCTCTTTAGGTAGTTATAAGTATACAAGTTTCGCAATTATCATAGAACAACAGAACGTACTGATAATTCAAGAAACACTATACTCAAAGCGTTAAAAGCTCTTATCATTGCCAAATCATGGAACTTCTCTAAAAAAAAGGTTGCCAAGTATTACGATATTAATATGCTTACTTCGGACAGCCGAAGGAAGACGTTAATTGAAAAGTTCTTATATAAGAGAACGCAAGGAAATCTGTGGAATGTCTATGTAAAGCTAGTAAAAACATAAAAAAAAAATGTGGTACAGATATCACACTATTATGAGTCACCCACTATAATGGGTCGTTTCCATTTGAATCGCATGTGGAAGAGAGTGACTAATAATCGTGACTATGTGACCCATAATAGTGTGACCACTGTATATGTTTATCCACATGAAAAAATTCTAAATACTTTATTGAAGGATCCCGTTTGATTTCTCTCGAAGAGTTATCCGCACCATATCCGATTTTCTTAAAAACTAATAACGAGCGGTGGAAATTCTACAGAGCAGAAATGCAATTTCTGTCCCATGATGTAAGAATCAACATTGGAAATGTTGCAGTTATAATTAAAGGGTCTTGTTTCCCGTACTCAAAAAAATCCCAGGATTCGGGATTTTATTTTTAAAAATCCCGGGATTTCCCGGGATCCCGGGACAAAAATTAAATGCATCCAAAATGGCTATAGAATGGTCGGACTGGATTTTTAAGAAATTTTTAGTTTAATGGAGCAGTTTCATTAGAACCAAATTATAATGAACAAAAACAATGCTATCTTAGATTTCTCATCAATATTTCAACCTATCTGTAGTCGACGTCATTTATTATAGGCAGTTTGAGGGGCCTATTTTGTAAATCGAGCAGATTAATGTGACTCGTCTGTATTCATTATCGATCAAAGCAAGCATGCATATTTCAGATGTCATCCGTCGACTCCCATAGTAGTCCAGTCACATAGCGTGACAACTTTAGCTTAGCTTAGCTTAGCTTAGACTGACTACACATATCAATGGTTGCTATTCCGTGATTGACCGAAGTCAGTGAAAATGCACAAAGAATCAACTAGAAGTTTGGCTGGGATTGGCCATAATCTTCTTCAATGTGCATAATTCAGTGCCTCTATTTATACAGGGTCAATAACGGCGCCGGCCACGTCCTTGCAGTCAGGTGGGATTGGGGGAAGGAATGTTAGTGTGTAACCTTTGCTATTTGGAGACCGTGTTTGCCTCTGCATCTCCACAAAGGTTACTGGGAGGGATGTTTGTTAATGGGAAGGATCGTTGGGTCACAGGATTCACTTTGATAAGCGATTAGATCATGATAAATAATGATTTGTGAGATATATACATCCTTTTTTGTAAATATAATATTTTCATTTGATATGGACAATTTCTATGTAGTGGAAAATTATGCCGACACTTGAGGTGACGAACCATTCAAAGTTTGTTGAACAAATACCTAAATGTAACATTCCTACAGCTGTCAGGACGAAAGCATGTGTTATTATATTTTACTTATTTGAAAAGAAACAAAACATTTGATTGGTTGAAACATCATAGAACACTCTTATTCTTATGCCGACACTTACAGTGGCGAACCATCCAAGGTTTGTTGAATAAAGTGAACTTTTCGCAAGTCTATACTTGTAGTGTCGAACCATTCAAAGTTTTTTTTTTTTTAATTACAAAAATAAAGGTAAAAAGGGGTGTTCTGAAAATAAAAAAATGTGAAACATAAATAATTCATGAATCAGAGTTTGTGTCGACACTCACAGTGACGAACAATTCATAGTTTGTTGAAAATTCTTATTAACGTCCCACAATTGTAACGATTAAATGTGCAGTCATACATATTTTATAGATTAGAAATAGTAGCATGAAACGAGCTCACCAATTGATCCTTTATCCTTCACTGTGCAGCCACAATCCACTCTCAACCTTACTCGTTTGCTCGGCTATATAAAAGCACTCAGAAAAAAAAGGCGCGCGACCCGAAAAGGAAAAAAAAACTTGGCTTTCTTGACGCACTGCCCAGCAGCAAGCGTCAAGGTCAAAGATCAAAAAGAACTAACCGATCACGCCACTTTTTCACTTACTAGACCGACACGCGACATGTTTGATCCTGCCCTCGTCGCTCGCCCCCGTAGGAGCAAGTGTCAAGGTCGAAAGATCAAACAGAACTAACCGACCGCGGCACTTTTCACTTACTCTAACCGAACTAACCGATCACGCCACTTTTTCACTTACTAAACCGACGTGCGACATGTTTGATCCTGCCTCCGTCGCTCGCCCTCGTAGGAGCAAGCGTCAAGGTCGAAAGATCAAACAGAACTCTCCAGTCACATAGAGTGACAACTGTCGAAAAACTCGAGTGACAGAGCTGAGTCGAGCGAATTTTTCGGTCGACAGTGACTCCAGTCGAGTCATTTTGATCGACTCAACTTATAAAATAGACCCCTGAAACGAAAATCAATCGTGTTACACTCTCAAATTTTACCAAAATCTACTCTCATGGTTAAGGTGATTATGAAACGAAGCCACACATCGAATTTTCAAGAGCACAAGACTCGAGAACCAGACAGCGCTCCGCGTTGAAAATCTATCCCATTGGTCACCACCAGCAAGCAAGCAATTTGATTGGTTTTCAACGCGAGCTGTTGTCAGATTCCCTCGTCTTGTGCACTTGAAAATTCGAGGTTTGGCTTTGTTTTATAATCACCTTAAGCAACTTATTTACATTATTGTGACATATGGAATTAGCCGCAGGAAGGTTAGACCTGGAAAAGTGTAAGGTATACCGGCAATCTAAAACAGTTACGGGAAACTAAAATGTCATCGATAAAATTTTAGTAGGATCCAATAATAGGAAAATTCAATCACCAATGCATTTGTTGACAAATGGAACGAACCGCAAAGAAACCTGCCAGAGTTTATTGAAAACTATGTTACTAACATACCAGCATAATTGGCCATGAACCTCAATAATAACGCTTATTGAGTAAGCAAAATGTAATAACATAAATACACTCTTGCATCAACAGTCACAAAAAAAACATGCCATGTTTTGTGTCATTATTTGAAAATAATCCAACAATATTTTCTAGTTCAACACTCAATTTCGGGAAATCCCGGGATTTTCGAAAATATCCCGGGATTCGGGATATTTTAGATCCCGGGATTTCCCAGGATTTTTGTCCCGGGATTCCCGGGACAAGACCCTCTAGTTATAATGTTGTCGATTTATTTCAACAAACATAACTGAACCGAAAAAAAAATCAAGTGACAATAATAAAATTCTCTTTGTTTACATGTTACTTATGTTATTGTTCATTGGGACGCCTTAACAAATGTTAAAGGTAATAGAAATCGTAAATATAACTGTTAGTTTTTGAAATTATTGTTCAAAACGATAAACTTTTCACTTGCCCCACTTATGGGGCAAGTGAAAAGTAAGAAGACAAAAAAACTTAAAGACTTAAAAACTTTTACTGTACTTTTTTCTTCAGTTTTATATAAAAATCAAATTAAACATACTGTTTGTATTTGGTGGGAGTCAAGCTAAAAAATATATGCGACCCCATTTGTTTCAATTTAAGGTCTCTAGAATTTGAAGAATCCCAACTATGTGAAATCCATTACTCACTTGCCCCACGGTACCGTAAATAAATAGTGAACATTCTACAACACATCAATATTGTCAATGTTACCAATTCTCCTAAATGATACAAGTCATGCAATTTTTGATTGGAAGCATTCTTTGCCACAGTTGGGGTGTAACGCCAGAAAAAAAAAGAAGAAGAAAGGATTCGTTATTAACAAATTATGAAGTTTTTTCGGAATAGAAGGAAAATATGAAAATATACAATTACATTTACAAACCTGATTGAAAATTTCCACGAAGAATATAAAACATTCGTATGAACAATCAGAGTGCCGTTACCAATGGTTGCGGAGGGGACGGACATGGTGTAGTGGTTAGAACACTCGCCTCTCACGCCGAGGACCTGGGATCGAATCCCATCCCCGACATAGTCACTTATGACGTTAAAAGTTATAGTGACGACTTCCTTCGGAAGGGAAGTAAAGCCGTTGGTCCCGAGATGAACTAGCCCAGGGCTAAAAATCTCGTTAATAAAGTCAAACCAACCAACCAATGGTTGCGGATACACCAATTTTTTGGACAGTGAAATAAAACCTATATTGTTGATAAAAACGATATGTGCTATTTAAGATCGTCTCTCAGAGATTTTCCAAATTCCAAAATGGAGTTGACTCGAAAAATTAGTTCTAGCTTTTGTTCCAGTAATGCAGTTATCATCAAATGGTGGCAGGTAGGGCGCATAAGACCCTCGATAGAGTTTTATGCATCCCGCGGTCGGATTTTAAATGGTAATGTGATATGGCCCGCATGCTATAATTTCTCAATGATTGTGATTATAAACTTTTGTTTTAAAAATTTGGCCATTTAAAATCACGATAAATTTGTCTACATTTCTCTATGTTGAACATTTAAACGAAAAAAAAAATCGGGATTTGATGAGGAATCGACTGTAATTATCAGCTCATGAACAGTTATAGTTCCTCTAATCATTAAGTTTTCTCGATTCCGACAATGAAGCTTTGTTAGCCTTAAGGCTACAGCATTTTTTTTTTTTTTTCAATATCCGAGTTCTTAGCTTCATTAGAACTTAAAAAATGAATTAAAGTGTTAAAATTTAATTAGTGTTTCTCTTAAACATACTCTAATGATCCCTCCAAAAATATAAAACATGTAGTTCGTTACAACTCTTATTTTCAGCTTGCGGATCTTTTCTAAGTTAGGTTGAAACAACGTACTACTAGAGTTTTATATGCCTTGAAATTAATAGAAGTATCCTCGATTTGTGAGTCCTTAAACCCTCAGAAGTTTCTTCAAAGCGTACTGTTTTTAGTTTTGATATTTTTTGAGGAGTTTTCAATACATGTTGATCTATATGTTTGACCTTTTCAAGCATTCTTCTAGGTAGAGCCATGGAGTTATTAAAAAACTGTTTTTTTTTTTGTAATCCTAAGGCGTTTAAATAATTCTGTTCATGTTTTTCGGCTCGTGTTTTGTTCTGAAAGCATCAAGATGATCTACATTATCAGATAGGCAGACTACTGCAGCACTGGATTAATTAATGTGAGCAAAATTTTAAAAATAAATGTATTTTTACGTACCAAACGCATTTTTATTAAACGCATCAACCTGCTACGAGGAAAAATGCTCAGCTTATGCAACTTTGCATCTCTTTCACGAACGTCTACAACTGGAGTACTGTCCAAATTACTGCAACATGTATAATTTTATACCTCTTATCATATTTTTCCTTTGTAAAAGAGTTGAAAATCTTTGTTTTGATCCAATAAGAATCTATTGGACTTTTCTTTATTATTATTTATTAGATCATCTTTTATTGATACCGGCAACCTAGCTGTCCTAATATGAACAGTTTTTTTATAATATAAAATGCAGCATACTACCATGGGCTGGTCATATTGTGTGAGTGAAGGTAGAATAAATAATCAATTTGGAACATCTTATAACTTATTCGAGTTCACAATATATCAAATTGGTCTTTGAACGGTTAAAATGTATCATAATTAGTGTAACTCTTTCATTTTCCAATACACCCATGAATGGAAGAAGGTCAAAAATACAAAAAAAAAAACAACTTTTTTCAATTTTTTGCCGGTGAAAGATTTTTCAATGTACTACAGACTTTTTTCGACTACCAAGGCGAACTTTTAGTGAAAAAAAAAATCGGCGGTTCATGCAAGTTCGATAATAAGTGTGCTAGCACACCGTGCGCTGCATGCTCATCAACTTGGAAACACTTAAGCAACGCCGGGAAATCGCAATGATTCTCTTCATCAACAACATTATTTCGAACCGTGTAGACTCAGCTGAATTTCTCTCTCAATTTTCTATACACCCTCCTCTCAGCAATAAAGAACAAGAAAATTAATTGCAGAAAAATTATACATAACAAATTCTGCTCAAAACGGATTAATGCGGGTATGATGCGTTAGTATGATGTGCATTGCGAATTTATTGGCATTACTATATGTCCAAAGAGCAACTTAAAAAACGACTTGAGGACAATAGAAGTAATCCATAGTATGAAAGAAATGATTATGATTATTGTATGTAGTCTACTTATGCTTGACGAAATAAATAAATAAATAGAAAACAAAATTAAAGTTTTTGCTCGTTCAAAAAATTAGTGTGAAAATTTTTAATGCAAAACAAACAGTTAAATGCTTTTTTTTCAGATAGCTTGAACCCCAAGGGATCTGCAAAAAATATAACAAACTATGTTTTTTTTTTAAATTATGCTGAACTAAAACTATTAATTTGACATCCCTGCCCTTAGGTGATGGGATTGACGGTGATTTATCAAGTGATTGCATATTGTTGATATTGTGAAATATACTAATACTAATATATTGATCGCGAAAATAATCGTAATTATAACTTATAAAATGTAAGCTAGTCTAATAGTTTTAAATTAAATAATGACATGTGTTTCAATGCTTTAATATATTTTACACTTGATTTATCACACCTTCAGCATGAGTTTAGTTACTGTCGCATGATCTAACACCAGATAACTACGCGTAATGCTGGAGGGACCGGCAGGGCTCACTACCAGTCTCTACTAACACTCAAATCACTAACAAGACTGGGAAACCAACGATCACCTTCATCAGTAGCACTATTTCTAATAGTAGTATTAGTTCAATATACATAAATCTTTTTCAGTAGACCACGAGGCGCAAGAGTGGGTGCGGGTGATCTCTGCGTCTCACAGGTCATTGAAAATAAACATTTATGTTAGGTTTACTAACAATGTAGTAATTATTACCTTAGTAATACCGTAAGGTGCCGTAATTCAGCGCATCGCCTAAATCCGCATATTTGGTCCAAAATTAATCGAAATTTAAGAAAAATTTTGAAATTTGTCCATACCGCTATTTGTATATGCTGGTAATGCATAATAATTCCAATTAAAATTGTCATTAACAATAATTTCCGATTTTTGAGAAATATTCCAAAATGTTCTGAATTACGGCATTTTACGGTATTGCGTTATTTAGTAAGGTAGGTTGTAGCGGTGTTAGAGATAGTTTAGTAATATTACTGATATATGTATAATAATTAGAAAACTGATGGCACTGCTGTTACTGAAATGTTTCATTTTGAAATATCTTTCAATATAATATTGTTGAACAAAATGCTGTAATTAATAACTTATTTAATCCTCTACGCATTTTTGCACTACTTTGCATTTATCACACCAACACTGGCGACAATAACGTTCTTTGGGTAGTATTTCTGTTATGTAGTAGTAACCTCTATCGTTTTTATTCTAACGATCATAACATAATTATCGTGAGCGTAGTAGTGGAAATAACATAGAAGTAGCTTTTGTATTTGTAATTAAGGTATTATGGTATTAGTTCCCTGTCCTTTGGTTCAGAAAGGGGTATGGGCGCGTTCTGCCAACTCGGTCGAGGCAGATTTCTTGTGTGAACAAGTTACAACATGGACGTTCTAAAATTCCAGAATGAAGTGTTGTGCATTTGAAGATGGGATGGATTCGCGTTCGTGCTTTACTGCTGCTTATCTATAAAGTTATATGCAATAACCGACCCTTAGCTTAGCTATTTAAATTAACAGTTGTAAATATAATTATCGTTTTGAGTTTACTAACATGTCGTCGCGTTAATTTTATCATAATGATCTTTTATCTACATCCGTCGAACCATTCTGAATGGCCGTTGTGAGAATATCACCAAGAACTTCTCACATGCAATAAAGCTGGATTGTCATACATTGAAACATCAAGGTTCTCGCTCTTTTGGATTCATTTTTTGTTGTTTATCATTAGTTTCAGGGATTGTTATTGTGGGAATCCAAAGAGCGAATTTTGTATGACTTCAATGTACGCCAATACTGCCATAAAGCATGTAATAATCACTAACATTCCTTCTCTCTTTATCCTTGTTTTCATATCTAACCCGCTTCGAAGAATAATTCATCGAAGAGGAAAGGCATCTCTTATCATGGCAGCGTAATGGCCGAGAAAACGTCGGTTTGCGGTCGCATCTCTTCATCCTCGGTTCTGCCCCACGCTCGCCAAATCGATACGCACTTGATCCGCCCACCTAGCTTGCTGCACTCCACGCCTTTGTTAAGTATAAAGTTTCTGTAATCATTGAATACTAATTGAAAGGTAAATCAAATGAACTTATTATTTAACTAATAACAAATTTGTTCCACAGAGCGATTTACAAAACACCACACAAAATCCTTCCTTTCACATATCCTTAGGCAAAACACTTCACTACCGTTATATGTATGACTGATTCATGTTCTTTCGACCTTGCATCATTCATACGTGTAGGGGAAGTCTAGAGTAAAAGCAAAACTTAAAGAACCTTCTGGTCAAAGATGTTGCGTTGCCTACTTCCCAAACTCCAAAACCCCCGGTGTATTATGGAAGGTGTGAGTTTTTAAACTTATGCTGGAGACTTGGCCCCTGACCCCCTTGTACATCAATAAAATAAAATAAAATAAAATAAAATAAAATAAAATAAAATAAAATAAAATAAAATAAAATAAAATAAAATAAACTAAAACTATTAATTTGACATAACTCACGAAAATCGGACTTTTTTTCTGAAAAATCTCAACGGGGCAACCTCTTGTCATTTCTCAGAGTGCCCCCCTTCAAAAGTTGTATTGGTACAAAATGCGTCTTTTATACAGAATCATTGACGGCGTCGGCCACGTCCTTAAATTCAGGTGGGATCGGGGGAAGGAATATTAATGCGTAACTTTGCTATTTGGAGATCGTGTTCACCTCTGCATTAGGCCGTCCCTTATTTTTCGAAAATGTGAAATGTTATAAGTTCGTCGTTGTACTTACGAGTACTTACGTTTTGGTAAGAAAAATCATGAAAAAATTTGAATTCCCTACGAGGACGCTAAGTGGTCCCCCAACGGCCTTGAAGGTATCAGGTGTAGATGACCCCCGTGCGCAAATCGAGCTCGCTGCTCTTGTGCACGCAACATGGGTACAAAAAGCCACTAGTTACACATTCTCCTGTACGCGTTGATAGTCATCATAATAGTTATTTAGGCAACAAGTTACAAAATGATGATTTTTTCAGCACAAGTTGTACATTTATCCAACGAGGCTCGCCGAGTTGGATAAATACAACGAGTGCTGAAAAAATCGAGTTTTGCAACGAGTTGCCTACAACATTTTTCGCTATTTCGAAAAATGCAATTTCAACTGGATGAACTCTAAAAGCACAAACAATCATTTCAAGAGAACTCACATTGGCACACATCCATACGTAGTATCAATTCAGTATTTTTCAATCACGTAGGCTGTGATATAGTGTACCTCTACCAAGACCTCTACCCATAAATGTCACAAGTTTTCACGCTCCCATCGATATCAGGTAAGACAGCACAGCACAAATGTTGGACTATTCGATTCCGAATCAGAATCGCCAGCCTGTGTGGGGTCGTCCATAAATCACATGGTAATTCATGGGGAGAGGAAGGGTCTGGCCAATAATCACGGTTCATACGAATTTTATAAATTTGTGTATGGACAAATCACCACGAGCGGGAAGGGGGTGGCCTGGAATCACAAAAAAAAACTGATCACGTGGTTAATGGACAGACCCTGTCGGAGAAACAGATGCAATTATGCTTATTCTGCGCAGCATGTGAGGCTAGACGAGTCGAATGAGGGACGATTGTCGACTCGCTCCCATTGGATTAACATTAATAGTCGCCTCACATCACCCGAGGTGAGAACGACTCGTCTCGACTCACACGCCGCGCAAATAAGCACAAATAGCATGAAGAGACTGGGTTGTTCGGTTGATGCCTACCACA
The DNA here is from genome assembly GCF_002204515.2 of Aedes aegypti. Classification (NCBI taxonomy): domain Eukaryota; kingdom Metazoa; phylum Arthropoda; class Insecta; order Diptera; family Culicidae; genus Aedes; species Aedes aegypti. The sequence goes on along the minus strand of NC_035108.1, from coordinate 182,840,677 downwards.
ACAGTACTGAAAAGTTCTACTTTTCAGCACCGAAAAGAGTGCTGAAAAGTAGCACTTTTCAGCACTGTTTTTTCAGTAGGAAAAGTAGGCTGTTATGTTGATCAACTTCTCAATGAAAAGTTGATTGATTTACAATGGAATTGCAAAAAAGTTTATTTCCTTTGTAATTATGAATGTTATATCAACTACCTTTGTTCAATAGATTTTCATTGTTTAAAACAAGTTATTTGTTTGGTCAGAACCACGTATTTGGGTAAATGTTGACACTAAAGGAAAAAGATGTTATTCTTACCAGATTTGACAAATTGATCGGAACTAACTAACTAAAATAATATTTAATACTATGTACATCTTTATAACAGTGCACGCTAGCATAAAATTAACAACTACAAAGAAAACAAACTTCTATGCTCACTATCATCGCGCGCAGGGTAACTTGTTACTAGTGGCTTTTCGTACTCACGAAGCATGCACTAGAGCAGCGAGCTCGATTTGTGCACGGGAATCATGTACACCTGATACCTTTAAGGCCTTTGGGGGACTACTTAGCGTCCACGTAGGGACTTCCAAATTTTACCTATTTTTTTTTTCTTACCAAAACGAGCACTTTACAATGACGAACTTATAACATTTCACGTTTTCGAAAAATAAGGGACGGTCCACTCTGCATGTCCACAAAAATTACTGGAAGGATTTCATATATAAAGAACTATTTTAATAAATAAAAAATATGTCAGATGGCTTCATTTCAAAGTCGTTGATGTTGCAAGAAGATAGACATGCAAAAAAGATAGCATTCTCACATGAAAATCAATTTTTATGCTAGTGAGCGAAAATAGGGGCAGAGCAGCCACTGGTGCTCTGACGGTACTTATATTCTATATGTTTTATGATTTGGTCAATTTCAAGAAAACGTATCTCGCATTGTTTCATTTAGTTCGTTCAAAAATATTCCAAAAATAAAATATGTAGACATGATTATTTGCGTGAAGTGAAACTGTGTCGTTTACCTGTAATTTTACTGAGTGATTTTTTTCCAAAATGAAATTATCTTTTAAGTAGACCACAGTACAGAAACTTTATTTACAAGTGAAGCTTAATATAGGTACCTACTAGAACTTAAAAAGCAAATCAGTATTAACTAAACAAGCAACACAAACCAATCGCCACCACCACCAAACTTTACCGGCAAACACCGGAGTGCATATTTTTCTGAACAACATAAGCTTTTTTGGATACCTTGTAGAAGAGATAGACACTGTACATGAGTCCACTGACGAGAGCCACCGAGCTGAGAATGTCTTTGACCCGGCCGAACCACGACTGGTGGGACTGGATGACGTAATTGGCTTTTGAGAATCCGGCTGGACCACCAGAAGTGTCCACTCCCATGCTGATCACCGTCTGACTGTGAATGTTGGGATCTTTGGTGAACACTCCTGCCCGTTCACAGGCAAGCTGTATTTCCTCTTCCGTCAGGCCCTTCGACCGCAGGAACGACTGCTTCTGGGTGATGGCACTGCGCATTACATTTGGATTGTTCAAAAACTTAATCGCAGTGGTAATCTAGGCACAAGAGCAAAACCCATATGATAATGCTTTCAAATGGAATTAAATAATGCTTCGTTGAGCTTACCAAATGTTCCCTTGGTGGTACCAGAGGAGGTGCAGGTGGATCAGCAGATTGAATGCCTTCCATGCCACCCGGTGGAGACTCCTGGCTCTCGCTCATATTGATTTCGACTGAGAGATTAATCTTGGATGACGTTTGAGCAGGCCTCTTCTAGGTTTTACACACAGACAAACAAAAGTCTGCTTGTCCAATCTTCTAAATCCTTTTATTCTCTTATCAGCCGAGTGAATTAAATCAAATTATACACAAGGAAGCTGGTCAAAACAATTGGTACACTTATGAGATTAGGATTCTAATGCTTGGATACTGGAACTACACTTGGAGTGGTTTGTCGTTTACATTAACATCACCTAGCTTAGCAATTGCACAAATAAATTAATCAATATTATTTCACTTTTTGCATTAATTACACAAGAAACTTTACAAAAACGAAAACTTTTCTCGGTCGACTGTTGGGGCTTGAAATGGAATCGATGATTTCTTTGGTTTTGCAGTGAAGCGCTACGGTTTCGTTATAGCGCTGTAGGACCAATGTCAAATTGACATTGATTAATTGTAGGCCGAATCGCAACATACATTGAATTAAATTTTCCATCCGGGGTGAATGTGTGCCTCCAACGAAAAATAAACACCATTAAAAAGTGACTGACGTTCATTTGACAAATCTACAAATCATAACGCTGTTACGACTCTCTAGTCTGCACGGAACCGTCTACTCTAGGGTATCAGAGCTAGTAATGGACCGTTAATAGTAGTTTACGGAACAAGTTGCAGAATGATGATTTTTACATCACGAGTCGTAAATTTATCCTACGAGGCTAGCCGAGTAGGATAATTACGACAAATGCTGTAAAAATCGAATTCTGCAACGAGTTACGTACAACATTTTTTGCAATTTCGTAGAAGACCACTTGATGGTATCAGAAATTGTATCAGAATGTATCACCACCATTTTACAATTTTTGAAAAATTGTTGTGTGATGATTCATTACGCAACCCAAAACTGTTGCGTAATGATAAAGCGTTGCGTAATGAATCATTACAGCACTGTTTTCAGTTGCGTAATGACTATTCCCGCACTGCATACTTCAGTGCAGGAAAATAGGCCGTTTCATGACAGATTGGCGTGATGAAAAACAGCCTATTACGATGAGAAATTAAAAAAATATATATAACAGGCTCGGTAGAAAATATTAATCACCTTTTCCTGAGGCAGAGGTTAAAGTGTATTAATGTGAACATATTTTTGCTTTTATATGGTAATACAGTTGACTATCCACAATCCGATATTGAAGGGAATACCAAACATTGAGACAGAACCAATTATTAATGAATAATCTTCTTCTTCTTGGTATTACGATCTCACTGGAACAGAGCCTGCTTCTCAGCTTAGTGTTCCTTTCAGAGAACTTTATTTGCAAAAGTTGCAATTTTTGCATTCGTATATCGTGTGGCAGGTACGATGATACTCTAGCCGGTAGAGGGGTTAATTAGGATAGCTTTGCCTAATTCGAAATATCTTTGACATTCCACGATGTTCGCCAATCAGGACAAAACTTGAATTATGAAAAATAAATCAGGACGCCTAAAAAGAATCTTAAAATCAGAACATGTCCTGCTAAATCAGGACGGATGGTAACCCTAAAGGCCCAAACGCAATGATAGCGGAACGGCAACGGAAAGCGGAACCGGTTCGCCAGCATGAACTATAACATGCTTGTCGATTCACTTTTGGTTCACTTTCATTCGTTGACAACTCAATCGAGATAGTGTAATTGGGTCCTAAAATGTTTAATGAATTCTTGTTTTTATTTAATAATACAAAAGAGCATGTTATTGCAACTACTATAGCAAGTTTTCCAGCTCAAATAACGGCTATAACATTTTTAAACTTCAATTTTAAAAATGGTTTCGAATATGAACCTTGACACTTGTGATCTTGTTTGACATTCACTTTTTCGACAAAAATGCCACAAGGCATATAGTTTGAACACTGGGGTTGTTCCTATCTGACATTTCGGAAGGGACACGGAAAACAAAATATACCCAACATTTGAGTTTAAACCAAAAGGTGTGACAAAATCATAAAAAAAATATTTTTTGTACTTAAACCAATGAAAATCAATTAAAAATTGAGTAAACATGTGTTTCTGCCCTAAACTTAAGCGTTTGGTACTAAAATTGAGGCAGGGCTTTAGGACCCTATTCATGCTGGCGAACCGATTCCGCTTTCCGTAGCCATTCCACTATCATTGCGTTTAGGCCTTAACGGTCACACCAAAGACAAATTAAAGACCTTCATGTCCCTTGCAAATGCCCAAAATTTTATGGCTCAAAAGGTAATCTAGAATGCCGTGAAAAGTGTACTGCGATGTGTCAAACTTGGGTACCTTTTGTACTACCGAGGGACCGAATGCAGTACTAGAAGTGGTACCCATTCTGAGCCCGAGTGCGACGGACCTGGTCACACTTTCATAGACCCTCCCTCCCCCAAGTTATGGACGTCATTTTTGAATAACCCCTGTTTTGATAATCATGCACAGAATTCCGCGTAAATCAATACAAGGATTAAGTAAGATTGTGTTTGGAAATTGTATTTTTCATAATTACTTTTGTTCAGTTTTAAAGGACATTCAGTTTTGTTATGAAGTCATCCTAGAGAAATTTTTGTGGTAGGGTAGAAGCACCGGTTTTGGCCATACGTCAGTTGTAGCCATAGAGGATTATACACCGTTATACATAGCCAATCAGCATGAAACCTTTTGTGTTCAGTAGATCACATTCACATGATAGAGCTACATTCATTTACTCGTCAAAAACATAGGGAAAACAATTCATTTTCCTCCTTATAATTTTAACTCCCATACACCAAATTTGGCCAGGACACTCCTAATTTAGCCACTCTCATGAGAAATCAATGCGATTGGCCAATTTAGGAATCGAAGTTAAATATCTGGCCGAAACTGTTTCCGTTATATTTAGAACAACCTAAAAAGGCTAAAAACCACATTAATGTTAAAAATTTGGAATTTATAGAAAAGTAAATTTAATTTATGATAATTAATAAAATTCACTTGTTTAAAATGTTTCGAAAAAAAATCATGACTGAAACATCAACTTAAAACATTGAAAAATTAGTAATAGTTCTGTAAAACACACGTATTCAACGTGTAGATTATTTTTAGTGTGTATTTATTAGACTCTCATTCTCTCTGTTCTCTCTTCATCTCTGTGTCGCAAATATCGTAACGCCCATGAACATAAACAAACCAACGTGCCCATCGGCGCTAAATCCATCACCAAAAAAAATAATCGAAAATTAAGTTGTTTAGTGCGTCAAATAAATTCAAACCTGAGAATGTCTGAAGATATATCATACACCATAGAATATTCCAATGAGTTTGCAATACTAGTGATAAAGGTGCCCGATCTCGATTTAGAACAAGAAGCTTCGTTTGCGCTAGAAGTACTCGAGAAAGAATTGGTGTTCACTTTACCGCCACATCATGTCAGGTAAGCTATGCATTAGGGGTCATCCATTAATTACGTAAGAGGTTATGAGGAGAGGGTTGTTAGACATTTCCTAGGCGCCATAATTATTTTTAATTTCCATTCAAATCATTTTATCATGGGGGGAGGACTGAGCTTTAATGCTAAATTTAATCACGATTTGTGATCACAGTGTTTTTTAACGGAGGTTTTTGTATTTTGAGTGAGGATTAATTATTTATTGATAACCTACAGACCGACCAAAGATCACCGTTCAGTTGTGTTTTGACAATCATGCTAATATATCAAGATCTTTGTAACAGTTTGGATTCAACACTCTATTCGAACACGTAGACCATTAGGCTAGCCCTGAGGTAATTCTTCTTCTTCTTCTTCTTGGCATGACGTCCACACTGAGACAGAGCCTGCTTCTCAGCTTAGTGTTCTTATGAGCACTTCCACAGTTATTAACTGAGAGCTTTCTTTACCAAAGTTGCCATTTTCGCATTGGTATATCATGTGGCAGGTACGATGATACTCTATGCCCAGGGAAGTCAAGGAAATTTCCATTACGAAAAGATCCTGGACCGACCGGGATTCGAACCCAGACACCTTCAGCATGGCTTTGCTTTGTAGCCGCGGACTCTAACCGCTCGGCTAAGGAAGGGTCATTGTCATACACAATAAGCTCAGCATGCAAGTATCCAGATATCAAATGGATATTTGAGATATATTCAAATCAAAACTTTGATTGTCAATCGAGCCCTTTAATTCCGGCACGTATTTGGCAGGGTTCATTTTTTCTACCTATGTAGGATGACCACACATCACAGTTTTCCATTAACTATAATTTTGAAATTTTATCAGAATTGTTTGGATTCTGGTCAGGCGTTTTCTTATAGATACTTATATTCTGCTGTTGAATTCATTGAAACAATCCTTCGGCAATGTTTGGAATTTTATCTGAAATATGAGCTGGTTTGGGCCTAAAATTATGTTTGAGATGATTCAGTATCCGAGTACATCTTTTTAATTCTTTTTTTGTTTTTTTTTTATTAATTTCTTTAAACATTACATTCATTTCTTATATCTAGGTGTTCTGTGTTATTAGACAATCCAAATCCAAATCATCCTAATTTGGTAAAACAAATTTAAGATTTTATCAACAATTTGTTAACAACATATTACATTTCATTTGCCGTAGCAGTTCAGATTTTTTACAGGTGAGTTGATTTCACCTGCTTATAAGAGAAAAAAAAATACGTTTTTAATTTACTTAACCTAACGTAACCTAAACATATAACGCATTAATCGTGGCAATAGAAGATTGCAACGATTTTTGCCTGAAATTATTAATTATTTTATTTGACATTTGTTTCAGTTTGCGCTCAACTTCCAAGCAGAGCAGTTGTGTTCTCTCGCTGGAAGCCACGAGCATTTTTTTTTGACTATTTTCGTTGCGAAGTGAATACGTTTACGTTCGCGTTATTACATCCGTCGTGTGGAGTGTCGCGGGTATTGCCGCGATGAGTGTACGACGCGAAAACACGTTTCGCATCGATTATGCGAACGTGCCAAGGAAGCCGTCTTTCGAGGAGCTACACGACTTTGTTGCTACTACGTTAGGCCTTCAGTACGAGCAAGTTGTCCGTCTACAGCCTAGCAGAGCACTCGGATGCGCATTCGTTAAGGTCGTTGACCTGGAGCTAGCGAGGAAGATCGTAGCAGAACACGACAATAAACACGAGACTGAGGTAGATGGCAAGAACTACAAGCTTCGGATCACGCTTGAGGACGGTGCTGTGGAGGTAAAGCTCACCGACCTATCCGAAGATGTAACAAACGAGCAAGTCGCTGAATTTCTCGGAGCCTACGGTGAGGTTCTATCCATTACCGAACAGGTTTGGGATAGCAAATATCGATTTGCCGGTCTCCCAACTGGTGCTCGCATCGTGCGAATGATGGTAAAACGAAACATCGAGAGCTACGTCACCATCGATGGGCAAACCACGAACGTGTGCTACTTCGGACAGCAGCAGACCTGTAAATACTGTTCCGAGTTTGTACACAATGCACAGTGGTCCAGGAATCAGTTTTACGCGGAAAGATGAATTTTGAGCTTTAGAATGAAACATTAGACAAAAACGGTCTTCTACAAAGTTGTTTGTATTAGTTAAGCCCGTTGTTTGGTTTTATTGAAAATTAGGGTGGACCACATTTTCATAGAAATTGTGTAACTAACTTTCTTATTTGTAGAAATTATATTATACATGCTTCAGCAAAGTTGTAGACCATTCAATTTCAAGCAACTTTGCCAAAAAAAGTTTTTTTGTATCTCTTAAATTGACCGATTTAGAGCTTTTTTCCTACGGTGACATAGGGTGGTCCGAACAAAACTGGTTTTCTGGCTCTAGAGTTTTCAATTCAAATTTCTCATCAAAGTAGTCTATGAAACACTTTTAGAGCTTTGAAAAATGCGTAATTTGGTGAGTGAAGAAACTCGCTATCTCCTTCCGTTTAGGAGTTATTGTTGTTTTTCTCTCAAAAACATGCCTACTTTGATTGTGAATATCTCTGATTGGGGCAAACATAAAAAATATCTTTTAACGGCATTCAAAAGACAAAATAAAATTGTATATTATATCAAAAAATTACAGATGTGTTATTTTTGTAACTCTAATAAAATGCCTTGAAAAACAAAGGATTTTAAGCAGAAAAACTTTAATAACTTTTGAACTAAAATAGATATCATCAATATTTTTGCATGAAAATTTGCGTTTTGTTATGTTCTTGAAGTCGTTCATAGACCGCTTTGACGAGAAAGCTGAAATAAAAAAGAAAGGGCTCTAAAACTACTTTGAAGATTTTCATGGTATGTATTTCTTTATTATTTTGCATTTTGAGCATGAAAATGAAATTTTAGACAAAAATGATCTTCTACAAAATTGTTTCTAAAAATGTAAGCTTACATACTGTGTCATTTGAAACTAGGGTGGTCCACAATATCACGCATATCATATAATCAACTTTTTTATTTGCAAAAATACTGGTATATGCTCTTAGGCAAAGCGGTAGAACTTGAAATTTTGATCAACTTTGCCAAAAAAAGTTTTTATGTAGCTCAAAATGGTGGTCCAACAAAAATAAGTTTTTCAACTCTAGTTTCTTCAATATTATTTTCTCGTCAAAGTCGGCTATGAACGACTTTTAGAACTTAACATAACGCAAATTTTCATGCAAAAAGATTGTTGATATCTATTTTAGTTCAAAAGTTATTAAAGTTTTTGTGATAAAAAATATTTGACTTTCAAGACGTTTTATTAGAGTTACAAAAATAACACATCTGTAAATTTTTGATATAATATACAATTTTATTTTGTCTTTTGAACGCCGTCAAAAGATATTTTTTATGTTTGCCCCAATCAGAGATATTCACAATCAAAGTAGGCATGTTTTTGAGAGAAAAACAACAATAACTCCTAAACGGAAGGAGATAGCGAGTTTCTTCACTCACCAAATTACGCATTTTTCAAAGCTCTAAAAGTGTTTCATAGACTACTTTGATGAGAAATTTGAATTGAAAACTCTAGAGCCAGAAAACCAGTTTTGTTCGGACCACCCTATGTCACCGTAGGAAAAAAGCTCTAAATCGGTCAATTTAAGAGATACAAAAAAACTTTTTTTGGCAAAGTTGCTTGGAATTGAATGGTCTACAACTTTGCTGAAGCATGTATAATATAATTTCTACAAATAAGAAAGTTAGTTACACAATTTCTATGAAAATGTGGTCCACCCTAATTTTCAATAAAACCAAACAAAGGGCTTAACTAATACAAACAACTTTGTAGAAGACCGTTTTTGTCTAATGTTTCATTCTAAAGCTCAAAATGCATCTTTCCGCGTAAAACTGATTCCTGGACCATAGTGCAATGGCATCTCCTGTGTGCAAAATAAAAAGTTGCTCGTACAGAAAACGTACGCAAATGTGGCAAAAGAAACGGGAGCGAATGGCCCTGCTCCGAGACCGTCTGTACCGAAGCCGAAGCCATCATTCACGAAGCTTTTCGGACCGAAGCCGGGTGAAGCCAACCAACAAAAAACGATCCCATCGAAGAGAGCCAGTGCAACCGAAGCTACGTTCACTATTCCGAAGCCCGTCAAGGCGAACAATATCGAGCAACCGGTCAAACGAGCAGGATCATCAGAAAATGCGACCGCTGCTCTGCTCACTACCGTGCCCATCACTGACAACACGCCGTTGTCTGTCAAAATGCAGCCGAAAACAACCCCCATCGAACAAAACACCAATCTTATCACTCCTCCGGTTCTTTCGCAGAGCCTACTACCAGCCAGCCGTATGGTTACTCGGCAAGCTGCTAGTGATGGTAATGAAACCATTGTCTCAACAGGATCGTCGAATAGTAAACGACGGCATGGCCGTCCGCCGGGCAAGAAGCTTCGACAAGGGGACGATGCAAACGAGGGGAGTGATATTTTATAATGGATTTCAACAGTTATAATATCGCCTCCATCAACATTAACAACATTACAAACACGACTAAACTAAATGCACTCCGAACATTCCTTCGTACAATGGATATTGATATTGCATTCCTCCAGGAAGTGGAGAATGACCAACTCCGCTTGCCTGGATACATTGTGGAATGTAACGTTGACCATTCAAGGCGAGGAACGGCAATAGCTCTTAAAGAGCACATACGTTTCTCCCATATCGAGAAAAGTTTAGATGGACGTCTGATCGCGCTGCGAATCCAAAATACAACCCTCTGCAACGTGTACGCTCCTTCTGGTACCGCTTTACGGGACGAACGCGAGCGTTTTTTCAATAATACACTCGCATACTACCTTCGACACCCCACGGAACACATGTTAATCGCTGGTGATTTCAACTGTGTCATACGGCAGTCAGATGCGACGGGACACAATCACAGCCCTGCTCTCTTTGCAACCGTGCAGCAGTTGCAGCTAATCGATGTGTGGCAGAAAATCTGTCCAAATATACCTGGTCACACCTTCATCACGCAAAATTCGTCTTCCCGTCTCGACCGTATGTACACCAGCCAGAGCCTGCGTAGCAAATTGAGAACAGCTGATACGCATTGTTGCTCCTTTTCCGACCATAAAGCTTTGACATTGCGAATCTGTCTACCAAATCTCGGACGAGAGCCTGGTCGAGGGTTTTGGTCTCTTCGTCCCCATCTACTCACTCCGGAGAACATCAAAGAGTTCCAGCATCGGTGGCAATACTGGACTCGCCAGAGACGGAATTTTCCATCGTGGATGCAGTGGTGGCTATCGTATGCCAAGCCTAAAATAAAATGCTTCTTCCGATGGAAATCTAAAGCTGCTTTTGACGACTTCCATCGCGAGCACCAACGGCTTTATGTGCAATTACGGCAGGCGTACGATGGCTACTACCAGAACGCTGCAATGCTCTCTACAATAAACCGAGTGAAGGCGCAAATGTTGACTCTGCAGCGCAATTTCTCGCAGGCATTTATGCGCGTGAGTGAGACCTATTTTTCTGGTGAACCGATATCGATGTTCCAGTTAGGCGAACGAAAGAGGAAGAAGACACTCATCACCCACCTGCGCGACGATGACAACCAACCGATCGATGACGCTAGAGCAATTGAGCAGCACATGTACGACTTCTATCGTAGCCTGTACGCTGCGGAGCAGACGGAACAAGTGGTGGATGAAACGTTCGTTTGCGAGAGAGTGATTCCTGTAAATGATCCGACAAACGAAGTCTGCATGAGCGAAATCACTCCTGCCGATATCTTCATTGCCATCAAGTCCAGTTGCCCGAATAAATCTCCGGGGGGAGACTCTCTGCCACGAGAATTTTACCTCAAAACGTTTGACGTCATCTGGAGAGAGCTCACCATGATTATGAATGAGGCACTTGCAGGCAACTTTCCTGCTGATTTCGTCGATGGTGTTGTTGTGCTGGTTAAAAAGAAAGGGAACGACCAGTCAGCACACTCATATAGGCCAATATCGTTACTCAACTGCGATTATAAAATCCTCTCTCGCATACTCAAGCAGCGTCTAGAGAACGTGATGAGAACTCACCATGTGCTCAGCGACGCCCAAAAGTGTGCCAGCTTCGGGCGAAATATCTTTCAGGCCACCCTATCACTGAAAGACCGCATAGCACAGCTGGTGAAAAGTAAACAACGTGGTCTGCTGGCATCGTTTGACCTTCGTCATGCGTTCGATCTCGTCAATCGGGATTTTCTCTTTCGGAACATGTGCTCGCTCGGCTTCGATCCGAACTTGGTTCGCCTGCTCAACAGGATCGGATCGCTATCTTCATCTCGCTTACTCGTTAATGGCCATTTGTCGGAAGCATTTCCCATCGAGAGATCGGTTCGCCAGGGAGACCCACTTTCAATGCATCTCTTCGTCCTATATCTGCAACCCCTGCTGAAGCGATTGGAGACTGTATGCGGACCCGACCTCGTGGTGGCATACGCTGATGATGTGTCGGTGATCGTCACTTGCAAGAATAGGCTAGAGAGGATACGAGAGACATTCCAGCGTTTTGAACGAGTGTCGGGTGCAAGGCTGAGTTTGGAGAAATCGACGTCCATATCTGTGGGCTATACCGACGACAGACCTCTCACTGTACCCTGGTTGCGATGCGAACGTACAGTGCGCATTTTGGGAGTAACTTTTGCTAACTCCATACGTGTGATGAATAAGCTGAACTGGGATGCTCTCGTTGGTAAATTTGCTCATCAAGTTTATCTCCACTCTCAGCGCACCCTTACTCTTCACCAGAAAGTGATATTACTCAACGTGTTTATCACATCGAAGATTTGGTATCTCGCTTCATTGCTTGCTCCTACCGCTGCGCACACGGCGAAGCTGACTGCAACCATGGGGTCGTTCTTATGGCGAGGAATAACAGCAAGGGTGCCAATTCAACAGTTGGCCCGCAATGTAGAAGCAGGTGGCATGAAACTGCATTTGCCTACTTTCAAATGCAAGGCGCTACTGCTGAACCGGCACATGCGTGAAATAGATTCCATTCCTTTCTACAGATCGTACATTTCCCAAGCAAATCCTAATCCTCCAGCAGACTGTCCCTGTTTGAAACTTATCCTTGCAAATTTTCCTCTACTCCCCCCGCAAATACAACAAAACCTCTCCGCCGACAGCATCCACAGCTTCTACATTGCACAAACAGATGTTCCCAAAGTTTCTCAAGAACATCCAACGGCAAACTGGCAACACATTTGGCGTAATATTGCGAGCAAACAGCTGACCTCAAGCCAACGAAGCGTACTTTTTCTGTTGGTGAACAAAAAGCTTGAGCACCGAAGATTACTGTATCGGATCAACAGAGCCAACACCGAAAACTGCCAATACTGCAACACGGTGTGCGAGACGTTGGAGCACAAATTGAGCACCTGTACTCGTGTGGAAGCCGCGTGGAGACTGCTACAACAGAAAATATCTGCATTACTGAATGGATGGCGGAGACTCTGCATAGATTATGAGACCTTATGAGGCCTGTTCTACGGGGCATACCAGGATGGAAGAAAAATATTATCTTCAAAATGTTTGTAAATTATGTCATCTTTATTATGAACTGTAATAATGTTATAGACGTAGCTGCACTAGATTTTGAAATATCCATTGAAGTATAACTAATTGCTTTGTAATTATTTTTTTACGCTCAATAAACAAATTTTAAATGTAAAAAAAAAAAAAAAAAAAAAAAATTAGGCTAGCCCTGAGGTAATTCTTCTTCTTCTTCTTCTTGGCATGACGTCCACACTGAGACAGAGCCTGCTTCTCAGCTTAGTGTTCTTATGAGCACTTCCACAGTTATTAACTGAGAGCTTTCTTTACCAAAGTTGCCATTTTCGCATTGGTATATCATGTGGCAGGTACGATGATACTCTATGCCCAGGGAAGTCAAGGAAATTTCCATTACGAAAAGATCCTGGACCGACCGGGATTCGAACCCAGACACCTTCAGCATGGCTTTGCTTTGTAGCCGCGGACTCTAACCGCTCGGCTAAGGAAGGGTCATTGTCATACATAATAAGCTCAGCATGCAAGTATCCAGATATCAAATGGATATTTGAGATATATTCAAATCAAAACTTTGATTGTCAATCGAGCCCTTTAATTCCGGCACGTATTTGGCAGGGTTCATTTTTTCTACCTATGTAGGATGACCACACATCACAGTTTTCCATTAACTATAATTTTGAAATTTTATCAGAATTGTTTGGATTCTGGTCAGGCGTTTTCTTATAGATACTTATATTCAGCTGTTGAATTCATTGAAACAATCCTCCGGCAATGTTTGGAATTTTATCTGAAATATGAGCTGGTTTGGGCCTAAAATTATGTTTGAGATGATTCAGTATCCGAGTACATCTTTTTAATTCTTTTTTTGTTTTTTTTTTATTAATTTCTTTAAACATTACATTCATTTCTTATATCTAGGTGTTCTGTGTTATTAGACAATCCAAATCCAAATCATCCTAATTTGGTAAAACAAATTTAAGATTTTATCAACAATTTGTTAACAACATATTACATTTCATTTGCCGTAGCAGTTCAGATTTTTTACAGGTGAGTTGATTTCACCTGCTTATAAGAGAAAAAAAAATACGTTTTTAATTTACTTAACCTAACGTAACCTAAACATATAACGCATTAATCGTGGCAATAGAAGATTGCAACGATTTTTGCCTGAAATTATTAATTATTTTATTTGACATTTGTTCCAATGTTTCAACATTGGATATTCTATGTATCTCATTGGTACTATACCAGGGAGGAAGCCTCAGAATCATTTTCAAAATTTTATTTTGAATTCTCTGCAGAGCTTTTTTTCTGGTATTACAACAGCTAGTCCATATTGGTACAGCATACAACATGGCTGGCCTGAAAATTTGTTTGAATATCAAAAGCTTGTTCTTAAGATAAAGTTTTGTTTTTCTATTGATAAGGGGATAGAGACATTTTACTTATTTATTACATTTGGCTTGAATGTCCTCAATGTTATTTTTGAAATTCTTATCTAGCATGAGCCCTAGATACTTAACTTCATCTGAACAATTTATTGGAACCCCTCCCATCGTAACAGCATGTCTACTTGAAGGTTTCAAATAAAGAGCTTTTGGTTTATGTGGGAATATTATTAGTTGAGTTTTGGAAGCATTAGGAGAAATCTTCCATTTTTGCAAGTATGAAGAAAAAATATCCAAACTTTTTTGCAATCGACTACAGATGACACGCAGGCTTCGTCCTTTGGCGGAGAGGCCTGTGTCATCCGCAAACAAAGATTTTTGACATCCCTGAGGTAGATCAGGTAAGTCAGATGTGAAAATATTGTATAATATTGGTCCCAAAATGCTGCCTTGAGGAACACCAGCTCTTACAGGAAGTCTTTCAGATTTGGAGTTCTGATAATTAACCTGAAGTGTACGACTTGACAGTTAACTTTGAATTATTCTAACAATGTATGTTGGAAAATCAAAGTTTTTTTAATTTTACGATCAAACCTTTATGACAAACACTGTCGAATGCTTTTTCCATGTCTAGAAGAGCAATACCAGTAGAGTAGCCTTCAGATTTGTTGGAACGGATCAAATTTGTTACACGTAAAAGTTGATGAGTGGTCGAATGTCCATGGCGGAATCCGAACTGTTCATTGGCAAAAATTGAATTTTCGTTGATGTGGGCCATCATTCTGTTCAAAATAACCTTTTCAAAAAGTTCACTGATGGGGGAAAGCACACTGATTGGACGATAGCTAGAAGCTTCTGCAGGATTTTTGTCTGGTTTTAAAATTGGAACAACCTTAGCATTTTTCCATTTGTCAGGAAAATATGCTAATTGAAAACATTTGTTAAATATATCAACTAAAAATGATAAGCTAGTTTCTGGAAGTTTCTTGATGAGGATGTAGAAAATTCCATCATCGCCAGGAGCTTTCATATTTTTGAATTTTTTAATAATAGTTTTCACTTCTTCCAAATCAGTCTCCCAGGTATTTTCGAAAACGTTCTCTTGATTGAGAATATTTTCGAAGTCCTGAGTAACTTGATTTTCAATTGGACTAGTAAGTCCTAAATTAAAATTGTGCGTACTTTCAAACTGCATAGCAAGTTTTTGAGTAATAATTTGTTTTCCTCTTTCAATGCCGGTATTGGCTTCGGAGGTTTTTTTTTTCAAAATTTTAGAAAATTTCCAAAAGGGCTTAGAGCCAGGGTCCAATTGAGAAATCTTGTTTTCAAAATTTTTGTTTCTTAATTGTGCAAAACGTTTCTTGATTTCTTTCTGCAAATCCTGCCATATAATTTTCATATCAGGATCGCGAGTGCGTTGAAATTGCCTTCTTCTCACGTTTTTAATACGAATCAAGAGTTTAAGATCATCGTCTATAATCACGGATTCGAATTTTACCTCACATTTTGCAATGCTCCTGGCTTCAACAATGGAATTTGTTCATGTTTCAAGAGCATTGTCAATATCAAGTTTAGTTTGTAAAGGAATATTGACATTAAGATTAGAGTCAATAAATGTTTCATATATATTCCAGTCGGCTCGAAAATAATTGAAAGTGGAGCTGATAGGATTGAGAATCGCTTCATGGGATATTTGAAATGTAACACGGACATGATCAGAATCAAAATCAGCATGAGTAATCAGTTGGCTACAAAGATGACTAGAGTCGGTTAAGACCAAATCAATCGTATATAGATTTCTAGAAGAGGAAAACCATGTGGGGCTATCAGGGTATTGAATTGAGAAATTTCCTGATGAGCACTCATCAAATAAAATTCTGCCGTTGGAATTACTATGAGAATTATTCCATGACCGATGTTTGGCATTAAAGTCACCAAAAACAAAAAAAATGACTTATTGTGAGTCAATTTTTGCAAGTCCCTGGCCACGATCACAGGGTTTGACGGTTCCAAAGTAGAAGGTGCACCATAATAATACTCGTCTGTGAAACATATCACCTTCCCAATATTTTGGCACACCTTTAACGGTTCATGACTTATCATGAAACGGCTGCATTCAGGCGGAAGATCTGTTAATATGTTTAGGCATATTATCAGGTCCTCTTCGAACAGAGGGACCGCCAGTGCTCAGTAGTTACTTATAAACCAGTGCTGGTTGTTGATGGTTCAGTTCGTTTACACGAGCTGTAGCATCCTTTGTACTAATCAGTAATGGTGGTTAAGTTTCAAAGCTAACGTGTGATCAATCGTTTTATAATGCATCATAAGAATAGGTGTTTGGTGTAATGGATCATTAAAATAACCAAAACGGCCGCTATGAAAAGCATAGATAGCGCCACCGTAGTCTTGTGTGTTTGACAGAACAGCAATGCTGTCACAATGTTAAATCCCATATACAGTGGCGCCTTTATTTTGATGCGGTGAGTACTTGCAAAAACTACCTTCAATGGTCCATTGTGCGTTGCATTCGTCGTTTTAAAATGGGTGATTGTGAGAGTGCTAATAATGATATTTGAAGAAATGTGTGGTGATGAAAATATTTGTAAATTACATTGAAAGTGATAGTTTTGTTAAAAATACATAATATGAACCCTCAGTGGTACGTCTATTTGTTTATACTACTAGACTATTGCCTAGTTCTTAACATATTCATGATAAGAGTGTTCATAATGACAGTGAGTGCAGTAAAATTTATCAAAGTGATTTTATTTTTTATTGTAACTTTATTGGTCGTAGTGCTAAATCGTAGTTTGATTATTTTTTAATTATTTAGTTATGATGGTTAGATGGTAAATGGTAACAAAAATGAATTATTATGAAAGTAGTGTGAGAAAATTTTGATAAAAATTGTAGCTGTGAAAGTGAAGTGATATAATGAAAAATATACATGTATGACGAAAATTAATGAGTGATAATCGGTGATATTAGTGATAGTGTTAAAAACAAAAATGTGGTAATTATGTGACAGTGACGGATGAAATGAAATGGGGAATGAGGACTTTTCAATAAAATTATTTCGTTCTTCACTTCAACCACTTTAGTAGCATTTCAAGTCTTATCATAGTTTTATACTAGTCTGGAATACTAGACTACAAAACTACGGCAAGGGTTGATTGCTGCTAGGGTACACAGTGACCATTTAAGCAACATTGCTTAGGAACGTCTGTGTGATGAATGTAATAGAGGCTTATAAAAGCAAATGTTCGGCAGGAGCTTAGGGCAGATTAAAAGTCCCATCGCTACTGACAAAAAAAAAATGTGAGTCAATTTTCGCAAGTCAGTTTGAAGCAAATTAACTTGCTGTCCAGAGCATTGAATAGGCAAATAGGCAGCTATGAAAGTATATTTACCAAGTTGTGTTTTAACTGAAACACCTAAAGTTCCAAAAACTTTAGTTCCAAATGACGAAAAAAGTTGATGTTTTATACAGGGTGGGTGTACGACTGTCAACTACGAACAAAGCTCGCCTAACAATCATCTCTCACGCGGGCCGGCCGAAACAGCACAGGACTAACATGCGGGCCAAGCCAAGCAGTAAACACCACACTAACATACTCACAAAACATGAACGGTAGGCCTACCTCGTTGCGTATACCCCCCCCCTGATTTTATACGCCTATGAATGATGATTGCAACATCCCCACACGCCCCATCAAGTCGATACGATAAACAAAAAAGTTAGGATTTCTTTTGAGCTTAGATCCAGGTTTCAAATACGTTTCAGTAATAACTGCTATATGCACGTTATTAGCTGTAAAAAAATAAACAGCTCGTCCTCTTTACCATTTAGAGAACGAGCATTCCAATTTTAAATATTTAAATTATTATTTGGATCCATTAGAAAAACGTAATTCAATAACAATTTGATTTGCCAATTTTACACCTACTTGGACTGCTTCAGTCATAGTGGTGGCTTTGAACATTGCATCAATCATTAGATTCAATTGTTCAGTTAGAAAATTAAAATCAGAGGCAGACATATCACTTGAAGTGGGTACATTGTTTGATGATTTTCCATTAGAATTCTCGGTAGACGAAGAGACGGGGTAGATGTTACCTGTGGCGTTAGGTTTTTTTTTTCATTTGATTTAAAACAAGTAGAATGGGTACTCGTAGTACGAATATGGGAGAAGTTCAAATTACCTGGTACGATATCGGCAAAGGATTTACCGTGGGTAGATACATTCGAAATTGAAAGATTCGAACGGCTACCCGACGGATTAAAATTAGTTTGTGAATGAGCATGATTATGATCTTCCTGATGGATATGATTCGTCATCAAGCGATCGTTAACTGAAAAATGAGTATTGTTCGATACTACCAGGCAAATTCCGAAAAGAAACCGTTATCGTAACGGATATTATCATTCATCTGCCTGGCACGAGCCTCAATGACTCTTTTGCGTGAAGGACAATCCCAAAAATTTTACTTATGATTAGCCCCGCAATTTGAGCATATGAACTTGGTGGTATCTTCCTTCACTGGACAGACATCCTTGGCGTGAGAAGAACCTCCGCAAATCATGCATTTAGCATCCTTGCGACAATTTTTTGTACCATGACCCCATTTTTGGCACCGACGGCACTGAGTTGGGTTCTGGTAATTTCCTCCAGGTTTCTGAAAATGTTCCCATGTCACACGGACATCGAACAAAAGTTTTGCTTTTTCTAAAGCTTTAATATTGTTTAGTTCTTTTTTGTTAAAGTTATTGCGCTTCTTGAGATATATTTTAGTTTCTCTCTTTTTTTGTGACTGTCAATCAGTTATGCGCCAGGGTGAATCTCTTATCATGGACAGCGTGCTTATTTTCCCTGCTAAGAGCAAATCTTCCCTTAACGATAGCATTCAATCCACACAACACTGCGCGCAACTACATGGCGCACAATAAATAATACCACAGAAAAATTAAGAAAAGTTTTCGCAACGATTGTATCACAGTCAATTGCTATTTAAACGGACCAAAATTTATACCCGTACCTTGCAGCATGCATAAACACTTCACAACGGTCAGCTGGTAGACCAATTTTGACATTTGTCCTCGTTTTCGTTGGCCACACACAATGGATCTGGGCAGCGCGTAATCCTGGCGCGTAACTAACTCGACGAAAGTAAAATTTTACAAAATATTCGCAATAACTAAATAATATTCTTGAGAAAGCCCTTTCCGATGCCAGATTGGGATCTCTTTTTCATAATGATTACTTGGACTGAGGAAAATCCAAGTAAATCATTTATTCCATTTTTCATCTCTTCAGGTGACTTATAGTCACTTAAGAGACCTTTCAAGACAACTTTGAACAAACGTTCAGTTTTGTCGTCATAAGTAAAAAAATTGTGCTTCTCCTCTTCAAGATGTCTGAGAAGAAGTTCGCGATCTTTAAGAGTTTCCGGCAAAACGCGACAGTCTCCTTTCTTTGCGATTTGGAAGGAAACCTTGATTTCCCTAATGGAGTTCAAGATCTCCTGCCTAAATCCCCCAAATTCGGAACAACTGACCACGATAGGCGGCACTCTTTGCTTCCTCACTTGAATCAAAGAGCCTGGACTAGAGGCAGCTTCGATTTGGGGTTCGGAAAATTTGTTTAGAGCATCAAAGTGATTGCTCATTTCGATAGAATTATTCATTTCACCCTTGTAAGAAGTTCGCATTCCGGGGAAGCGTCCTTTCTTCCATTCTTGCCACGTTTAGTGACAGTTTTAAATCCCACTTTTTTGGAAGGAAGTTGTGAATTCCTTTTGTTAGTTGTTGATACCATGTTTAGTTAATAAACGAAAGAAGACGTGACCTTCGAGAGTTTTTTTTTCCCAAGACGGTGTCCAAGAAAGATTATCACCGCTAGCTTTCGCCAACGGGTCCAACGAAAAATCGAAAGCACGGGTCCAAACAAGCAAAGCCATGCCAAGACTGTTATGTTCGATCCCCAGAATATTCCAATATCTGTCAATATGTATTGTTGTAAGGGCCCATTCACAAATTTCATAACGCTAGAGGGGGTGGGTGGGTGTCATAAGGATGTTACGGTCCATACAAAAATTATATAATGTTCATACAAAAAGCGTTACAAGGGAGTGGGTGGGTGTCTAAAATGGTCAATTTTAGCGTTATGAAATAAATGAATAAGCCCTAAGTGCCTTATGAACATACGCTTTTAAACAGACTTTTTCCAAGTGTGGACATAATTTCATTAAGAAACTGTTTATTACATAATATGTACCAAAATTTACATGTTATATTTTTTTTTTTAATTTTTAGGGTGAGTTCTGAGAAAACCTTGCAAATCATAGATGTTTTCCCAAAACAAATTGATTACGAAAAAGGAATTATAGTGTATAATATACCATTGAGCAAAACAAATGTGAAAGATGAACAAGTAACTGGAACCCCTTATGCATACGGATTCGGTGGTCTTTACTCTGGAGTGTTAAATATTGTAAGTTAATTTTTATGTTACAAAACACCAGTAGGTATATGATATGCAATATATCGTTTTAGGTGAACAATCAAGACTTCAAGACGTTATCTAATCCGGAAAGATATTCTCCAGAGCAGCGGAAAACCTTACGCCTTGAAGAGGAAGCTAAGGATTTCAATTTGGAGCATTACGGAATGGATCACGTGCAGTACCTTATCGATGGATTCGGACTACATTCGGTAGAACTTCCTGCCAACGTTTGCCTTAACAACGATCAGCAGAGCCGAATTCGAATGATTGTTGACGAGAAAAAGCGGGAGGTTGAAAAATATCGAACACTATCCAAAAATGTATCTGTTTGCTTCAACTTGGTCGATATCGTCCTTGCCGTTCTGTATGACAAGATTGTGAACAGTAATGAGCTGAACGAGGCAATTTCTCACGTTAACATCCATAGAATTTCGAGCAGTTTATCATATTTTGAAGAGTTCTCTTCCTATGAGGACGTACTAATTGCCTTCTATAGGAGAAGTTGCATGTATCCACTATACCGAAGCAAAGATTTAGCACGAAAAAGTGTCAAACTTTTTATAGACGCTATGAATGGAGAAAATGCAGTTGAGTGGGTGTTGGAAAAGCTACTGTTCAGTTACGAAGCTTTTAAAAATAATGATTGCGTTGTTTTAAATCATTATTATATTAAGGACTGCATACGGTTTCTACAACTTTGCAAACCTATTGAAATGCTACAAGAAGCTGGTCGTTATTGTGCAAAGGTAAACTGAATGCTACTAAGAAACGTGTATTATAATAATTATTATCAACAATTACATGTTTTTTTTTTCAGATACTGCTATCGGTTCACAGCAAATCGCTAGGCTTTGGAGAAGAAGCAGTGGTTCAAAAAATGGTCAACGATATAATAGGCGTGGAAGACGAATCAACGGATTCCGATGACACATGTGATTCAACTGATGAAACCAGTGAATCGGAAAGCGAAAGTAGTGATTCTCTTCCGGACGAAAATGTGTTGGAAAAGTTGATGAATTTGAAAATACAGTTATAGATAGAAAATAGAGTGTTCTCAAATTTATTTCAACACGCTAAGGGCTAGGGTGGGTAATCGCGACCTTTTTTCAGATCGAGTTTTTTTTTTCAAGTCCCAAACAACTGTGCAAAATTTGAGCGCGATTGCTTCCGTCTACTGCGCGATTAAAATTGTATGGGATACATTTTTGACTGATTCTCGATTATCTTTTAATTCTCCTTCAAGTTACTCTTCAATTACACTTGCTACTAATTCGACTATTTTTGCATTGAACTTAAATTTACTCTTTTTTCAGAAAAGTGAACAAACTTACTTTAACGATCCTACGTGTTTGGCAGACGAAATTCCACACGTTCCGCTCTTACCCAACTAGATTTTTCACTTTTCTAAACGTTCGGAATTACAAAACGGCGTAAGTAAGAATTTCAACTTTCGCAACCGAACCGCTACTTCGTTGTATGGAGAGACAAAGTGACTTAACCACGCATCAAAACAAAACACTACTTGAGCCGATTGTACACTGATAGAAAAACGTCGAAAGTAACTGAAAGAAACGGCTTTTCATTTTGTTATACTGTTTTTTTTTTGAGGGAAATAATAGAAACTATCCAGTTTCTTAACGTGAGTTAATTGTATGCAAAATTTATGCGATGTACACTGTGAAAAAATGTTAAAAAGGTGATTTATTTTAAAATAGTTTTAGAAAACAGGTTGCGATTCTTTTTAATTAATTTTCTCAAATCCATATGAAAGTTACTTACGTCGATTTAAAAAAGTAATCGAGAACTCTCGACTTATTCTGGATGAACTCTATTTCCCTCTCCAGGGAAATTCAGGCTCGACCAAACTACAATTTGCATGACGTAGGTTTGTTGTCGTGTTGATCACCGACTTAGTTTTGCGGAAAGCTGTTATTTTTGGGTAAATTAATGCTGCTTTGAGTTGTTTTTTTTTTATCTAGTTTTAGTATGTATTTTTCTGCAAATATAAGTTTATGCCTGGTCTAAAGTATGTCTGTCATAAAATCATCAATATTTTGTATTTCAATCAGAACACTTTTGCCCCACACTAGATCGTTTGAGAAAATGAATTTTGAAAGACTTTTAACTGAAACCCAGTGTAGTCTACACTAGGCAGAGGCCCAATTCCTCTTTATTCACCGTTGAAACTTCTATGGTTAATTTAGTAAACGCGCAGTTACTAAAATCAAAGACTTCAATTATCAGATATTATTAAAAACACAGCGTAACAAAAATTACATTTTTGCGTGTCTCAAGGATCAAATTATGTGTCTCTATCAGATTTGGGGTCTCTGATCTGATGACGTTATCAGAAATGTTCCAGCCCGTCACAATTTTTAGCTACAGGTCGCCAAAGTTGTATAAACATTCACAGTCAACTCTCCTTTACTCGATATCGAGTTAGAGAACCAAAGTAAAAGTTGTTTTCATAATTACCTCGATGGTCCTTTGGATCGCATTTGTACTGGTTTGTATTCTATAACTCTTCAATATCAGTTATCGAGAGTTGACTGTATGTATTATTTATTCATTTGGTTTTACATCATTTAGCTTGATAAAATCTCGTCAACAAAATTTCGCCAATTTACTCGGTTTATGGCCGCTTCTCTTCATCCTCGACTGCGACCCACGCTCTCCAGGTTCGGGTGCAACTGGTCAATCCACTTAGCTCACTGCGCCTCACGCCTTCTTGTTCCGACCGGATTCGTAGCGAACACCATCTTTGGCTGTTATCCAGCATTCTTGCAACATGCCCTTCTTAGCGTATCCCTCCTGCATTAGCTACCTTTAGGATACTGGGTTCGCCGTAGAGTTAAGCGAGCTCGTGGTTCATCCTAAGCAACTACACGCCGTTCTCCTGCACGCCGCCGAAGATCGTCCTTAGCACTCCGCGTTCGAAAACCCCAAGAACTTGCAAGTCCTCCTCGATTGTAATCCACGTATCATGCCCGTAGAGGACTACCGGTCTTATGAGCGTTTTGTACATCGTGCATTTGGTGCGGGGGTGAATCTTTCTTGACCGCATTTTTTTTCTGGAGCCCATAGTAGGTACGACTTCCACTGATGATGCGCCTTCGTATTTCCCGACTAGCATTGTTTCAGTCGTCAGCAAGGATCCGAGGTAGACAAACTCGTCCACCACCTCGAAGGTATCCCCGTCAATCGTGACACTGCTTCCTAGGCGGGCCCTGTCGCGCTCAGTTCCGCCAGCATGTACTTTGTTTTCGACGCATTCACCATTAGCCTGACTCTTGTTGCTTCGCGTTTAAGGCGGGTGAACAAAAAATCTGCCACCGTTTCAAATTTACTTTCAATAATATCCATGTCGTTCGCAAAGCAAACAAATAGTCCGGATCTCGTGAAAATCGTGCCTCGACTGTTAAGTCCGGCTCTCCGCATGACACCTTCAAGTGCAATATTGAACAACAGGCACGAAAGTCCTTGTCACCTTGTCGTAGTCCCCGCCTAGACTCGAACGAACTGGAGTGTTCGCACGAGATCTTCACACAGTTTCGCACACCGTCCATCGTTGCTCTGATCAATCTTGTGAGCTTCCCGGAAAAGCTGTTCTCGTCTATGATCTTGCATAGCTCTACACGGACAATACTAACGTATGCCGCCTTGAATTCGAAGAACAAATGGTGCGTAGAGATCTGGTACTCACGGCATTTCTGGAGGATTTGCCGCACGGAAAAGATCTGGTCCGTTGTCGAGCGGCCGTCGATGAAACCTGCTCGATAACTTCCTACGAACTCGTTTGCTATAGGTGATAGACGACGGAGGAGAATCTGGGATAGCACTTTGTAGGCGGCATTTAGGATAGTAATTGCATGATAATTTTCACACTCCAGTTTGTCGCCTTTTTTGTAGATAGGGCATATAACGCCTTGTTTCCACTCCTCCGGTAGCTGTTCTGCTTCCCAGATTCTGACTATCAGCCAATGCAGACAAGCGGCCAACCTGTCCGGGCCCATCTTGCTGAGTTCGGCTCCGATACCATCCTTGTTAGCGGCCTTGTTGTTATTAAGCCGTTGAATGGCTGTCCTTACTTTCTGTGCCTGTGTTCTCTGCGCAATTCAGATGTTCATCGTAGTGCTGCTTGCACCTTTCAATCACCTCGCGTTCGTACGTCAAGATGCTCCCATTCCTTTCCCGGCATATTTCAGCTCGCGACGCGAAGCCTTTACGGGATGTGTTGAACTTCTGATAGAACTTCCGCGTTTCTTGAGAATGGTACAGCAACTCCATCTCTTGGCATTCCACCTCTTTCAGGCGACGCTTTTTGTCCCAGAATAGGCGGGTTTACTGTTTCCGCTTCAGTCTGTATCGCATTACGTTTTGTCGCGTACCATGCTGCAGCATTGCAGCCCTTGCTGCATTCTTCTCCTCTAAAACCTCCTGATACTCCTCGTCGAACCAATCGTTTCTTAAGCCCCATTCCACATATCCGACATTGCTTTCGGCAGCGTCGTTAATGGCTGCGTTGACTGTCCTCCAGCAGTCCTCAAGAGGGGCCCTATCGAGCTCGCCCTCATCCGGCAACGCTGCTTCAAGATGCTGCGCGTACGCATTGGCGACATCCGGTTGTTTTAGTCGCGCTAGATTTTACCGAGGCCGTCGTCGGTACCGTACATCGTTGATGACGGATAGTTTTGGGCGCAGCTTCAACATCACCAGGTAGTGGTCGAAGTCAATGTTAGCGCCACGATAGGTTCTGTCTGCTGAGGTGATCTTTTGGTGTACCGATACGGGAGGCGTTGCTACAAATAGGTGCTACGAATGGCCATATTCTTGGAGGCGGCAAAATCTATCAGTCGTAGGCCGTTCTGGCTCGTCAGCTGGTGGGCGCTGAACTTTCCAATCGTCGGCGTGAATTCCTCCTCATGGCCAGCCTGAGCGTTTAGATCTCCTATGATAATTTTGACGTGGCTTGGGCAGCTGTCGTAATCGCGTTCGAGCTGCGCGTAAAATGCGTCCTTATCATCATCAGTGCTTCCGGAGATATATGGGATATGCATGTTGATTATGCTGAAGTTAAAGAATCGGCCTTTGATTCTTAACTTGCACATTCATTCATTGATCGGCCACCACCCGATCACGCGCCTTTGCTTGACTGTATGTAACATTATTGAATTGATCAACTGAAGCACTTTGATGCACTACATTATTAGTTTTTGACCGCTTTATTGATGTTTTTTCATCAGTTCAACCATATAATTACCCATTTTCACTTTGAAACTACTTTACATGGTTGCCTTAACGTAATGCAAGTGTATATGCAGGTCGGACTCGATTGTCCGGAGTTTGTTTTTTGATATTATTGTTTTTCAGTTTTTATGCATGAATTTGAGATAATTTAGTATTGCAATATACAATGTGAATGATTTATCAGTTTTGGACGTAGGTAAAAAAGGGGAGCTTGAAAAAGGCTTTTTTGTGTATGTTTTTCAAAAAAAAACTTCTCAAGACTCCTACTGTTTCTAAAAATAACTTCTGGCTACGCCACTGCATCACATGTAGCAGAAACAACGAAAAAAAGATAATATTTAAGTACTTTTATCGTAGATTTTATTTTTTTTAGTGATTTAATTATCCGGAGGATTCGATTATCTGAAGTGGAAAAAAAATCGATACTCCGGATAATCGAGTCCGACCTGTAGAAGTAATAATATAAAGCGTCATGGTTACTGGGGTATTTTGGTGTTTCAAATGTGGGGCTCTCCATGAACCATGCAGTTTTAGAATCTCCCGTAGTCTTTTGTCTTCACAAAAATTTCAATTCTTTGCGAAATAATTAATAAAAAACAAGGTAAATCGAAAAAAGTTGTGGGTTTTATTTAGTCATGAAAATTTATTGTTTGATTGTCAAACAATGGTACATGATACTTCATACTTAACTAAACTTAATTTCGCTTTTTTCTTTCGTTATTTTTGTTCGACGGTTTCGAAGATTTCTTGCGGCAAACTCGTCTAACCAGTAAGTGTAGAATAACTATTGGTAATCCTATCAATAATCCCAGTACATCAAGATTGTGATACTGTACAAAGCTAAGATCCATCGCGGCAGTGCGAATGTGGGGGGCTCCCTTTTGTCGAATAACATATTCTACCCAGAATGTGGCCAGCTCCAGAGGGGTCAACGGCTGATCGCGATATCTTTGGGAAATTGCTAGAGCATTAACTTTAAATTGCGGGTCGTTCAAGATCGCTTCGATGGCGTTGGAAAGTTTGGTCTCGGATATCTCTGCATATGCTACCGAAAGTCCGTATCCGCCACGCTCCGCCTTGGCCATGTTCAAGTATTGATCCCCGAATACGGGTATACCAATAACTGGCACTCCATGGTACAGAGATTCCGTAGTACTCAGAAGACCACCATGTGTGATGAAAAGTTTTACATTCGGATGTGCCAGTATGTCATCTTGAGGCCACCAACTTTGAACAAATACGTTATCTGGTTTTCCTGGCAGGTTGTCATCTTCCCACTTCCATAGAACCTTCTGCTTCAATTTGGAGAACACCTTCAAAAATGCGTCACGCTTTTCTATCGGCAAATCTTTGCTTTTGATGTTTGAACCCATTGAAAAGTAGATTACACCATCGGTTGCATTATCCATAAAACTTTGAATGTTGTCTGGTAGCGGTTTCGGAACCCGATTGATATGCATTCCTCCGACTTCGATCATTCCAGTTACATACGGCCTAGGGTAATTCAGAGAAAAATGATTGTTCAGCAGCACTAGAGATATTGCCTTCTTCTTCAGCTCTGCAAGAGGAGGTTTTGGTCCTGGAAAAGCATCCTGGTAAATTTTGTTTTGCACAGGGTAGTCTATAGTGGCGTCGACGAGAATTTCCATTGCGCTCATCAAAGTGTTGAAAAGTCGTTCTTTGAAGGACATGCGATCTGAGAATCCGAGGAATGCATTCGGAACGTACGACGGCGGTGATGGAGTACCAACTAAATCTGCTGTCCATTTCGATGCTCCAAATGTGGACATTCCGATACAAGGTGCTTTGAAATGGTGGCAAAAACCTGAAACAATAATAATAGAATATTAGGCTATTACAAAATAAGGTAATAAGGTATTTGGGAATTTGTGGTTAGATTTCCATAATTGGTAAAATATTTTGAGTAAACTACTATTTTAATAATATTTTCCTTTTTTGGCCCAAAGAGCACCATGTGATTTAGTCAAAGTCTAATTCAAATGACTTCTGCATTGTCGGGTGGTCTCGTGGCTTAGTTCGTAACAAGCCTGTCTAGTGAAATGGGAGTTCGGTTCTCACCGAGAATACGTGTATTGTAAGCGCGGTAAAAAGTTAGAAACGGTTCCGTACCGAAGTTGTATTTTTCTCAGCATCTATGCGAGAAACTTAAGAGCCAGTTCGCGAGAACCGCAACCCCCTTTCCAAGGGAAGTTGTATTGATGTTCTCCGATCAGGCTGAAATTTTCAGGGATTGTTCTACTATATAAAAGATGATGTTTTGCAAAATTTTAGATTTTTATATTAGGGGGAAGTGGGACAAAATGACCCCCAATGATTTCATGTCACTAAACATGCAAAATCACAAAAACTGATATAACTTTAGTAAAAGTGCACGGATTATGTTGAAATTTGGCATGAATACTCTACGTTATATGAACTTTGAGATTGGCATGGTATATGGATTTTGAAAGTACTTCAAATCGAGAAAAATGAGTTTTTCATAAAAAATTTAGTGATTTTCAAATCGTTTTTTTTTCTTACCAACCGAACTAGGTCAAAAAACTAAATATGACGTTTTGTAGGGTAACTCATGGGCTTTCATTTGAGATGTAATCTAGATATGCCGTTTCAAAAATTTTCGAAAAAATTTTTTTTTTCGGGGTAGTGTTTGGACTTGAGCCATTTTGCGAGTACCGCAACCGCCTTGTCTAGAGAGGTTGTATTGATGTTCTCCGATCGAGCTGAAATTTACAGGAGTTGTTTTCCTATATAAAAGAAGATATTTCGCAAAATTTTAGATTTTTATATTAGGGAGAAGTGGTACAAAATAACCACTAATGTATTATATCATTATATCAATATAAAAAAATACAAAATTAATTAAACTGCTATAATAGCGATAGTAGGGGCCCAGATAGCCGTAGTGGTAAACGCGCAGCTATTGAGCAAAACCAAGCTGAGGGTCGTGGGTTCGAATCCCACCGGTCGAGGATCTTTTCTCTCAACATCCAAGGGCATAGAGTATCTTCGTACCTGAAAAACCGAATTTAGTACTATACCATTTAATTCCACTAGAGTTTTATCCTTTGACAGATACGCGTATTTCTAAACTAAATTCGGTTTTTCATCTACTTATAGGTATTCTACTGAACAGCTCGAAGATTTATTATCATCTTCGTGCCTGCCACACGATATACATATGCAAAAATGGTCAATCGGCATAGAAAGCTCTCAGTTAATAACTGTGGAAGTGCTCATAAGAACACTAAGCTGAGAAGCAGGTTTTGTCCCAGTTGGTACGTAACGCCAGAAAAAAGAAGAAGAATAGCAATATTAAAAATGTACGAATTTGTATGAAATTTGGCATGTTTACTTTACGTTATACAGTCAACCCTCCATGAGTCGATATTGAAGGGACCATCGACTCATGGAAATATCCAATCATGGAACAGCAATGCTATGGAAAGCTTGGACCATCATAGTAACCATGAAATTTGATTTTTAGTATGGTTCCATGAGTCGATAACCGAACTAGGTTGAAGTTTTGTAGGACAACTCAAGGGCTTTCATTCGCGGTGTACCGTGGTAAATCAAAATCCGAGCGGTATGAGCAGCGTATGGAGGCCTCTTGTCGGTAGTTGTAATACCTATTATATCATACCGTGTTGCCGCTGCCGTATCTGAAAGAAATGTCACTTTCTTGCAAAAGTGATGATGTGGATAACAATAAGTCATTGCACCAATGTTTTCGTTAGCAGCTTCGTCGGTTCAGTAGTAAGCGTTGTTTCTTCTCACGCTGTTTGGATGGGTATCAACTACCGTATTTTTTTTAATTTGGATAGAGATCAATTTGTAAATAATTGAGTTTAGCTTAGTTTAGACTGACTGCACATATGGCTGCTATGAGACACTGTACTGTTTATATCTTGAATGTAATTTTGACTTTTACTAGCCTTGATGTTTGCAAATTTCTCGAAAGAGTAAAAGAGAGACGAAGATTGTTAAAAATTGCATATTTCCACGGAAAATTGTGTGTTTTTTACAAAAAAAAAACATATTTTTCAGTACAATCCGTTTAAACGGTACAGTAGTTCTTGTGAATTTGTGTGTTTTCCGACACAAAAATATTGGGAATCATTTTGACCCACTTTTCCCTTATAAAAAGTGTAGTTCTGCCAAATGGGGTTCTTTTTGAATAGTAATGAACACATATTGTGTAAGCAATGTTTGTGATTTAGTTGTTTGGACAGACATGTTGGTGGTTTAAATTGCAATCATCACTGATTGGTTCAATGAACGACGCACAGTATTGTTCTTATTACATATTACTCATGTTTGGATGATGTTCAAAGTATTATTCCAGTTTTATTTGAAAATTGTGTACTTACGGCATTGAAACATAAAATTCCAATACAATGTCCGGATTCAAAAACATTGGGCTCCAATTCCGGACAGCCTCTTTTTACTTTTTTAAACCATATTTACAGCACATTTTTTCAATGTGGTGTCACGAAACTTTTAAACTATAACTTTGTGTATTATTATGTTACAATCACTACTGCTGCGACGATTGCCTCCATCTAAGTGCCCCTCGAACGCATGGGGGAAATGTCAAGTGGGGGAATGAGAATTGAAAAAAAAAAAAACTTCTCATTGTTGATTGATCGATGTGAATGCAAAATCGTTTATTAAGTGAATTATAATTTATATATTATTACTATATGCTTATTAAGACTGAATAATTACAGATAGCGACCTGAATTACCCTATATTAAATTTAAAAATTTGAATTTGTTTGCCTAGTAATTGGTACTCTTACTAATTACTGTAAGTAATAAAAATATGCTATACGATTATCTCTAACCAATAAATTTATACCTTTGAGCTGATCTCATCGGGGACATTGATCAGTTTGGTGAACAGACTTCCGAAAGGCCAATACGTCGTAATAACTACAAAAACAGCTATTTTTTCATTCAATATAGTTGTATAAATGTTGTCAATTTAGCATTTTATTTGTAAATATTATCAGAGTGTCCGGATATTGGTACCGTCCGAATTTTGATTCACTACGGTACACCGCGAATGAAAGCTCCTGAGTTTCCCTACAAAACTTCATATTTAGTTGTTTGAACTAGTTCGATTGACAAAAATATAAGTCGATTTGAAAAAAAAAAAACTAATTTTATTTAAAAAAAAATAAAACAGATTTTTTTATCAATTTGAAACACATTTCTAATCCAAATACCATGTTCATTTTGAAGTTCATATAACGTTAATTAAACATGCCAAATTTCATGCAAATTCGTTTATTTTTTACTATCGCTATTACTTTAATTGATTTTGTATGTTTTATGTATTAAATCATTAGTGGTTATTTTGTACCACTTCTCCCTAATATAAAAATCTGAAATTTTGCGGAATATATTCTTTTATATAGGAAAACAACTCCTGTAAATTTCAGCTCGATCGGAGAACATCAATACAACCTCTCTAGACAAGGCGGTTGCGGTACTCGCAAAATGGCTCAAGTCCAAACACTACCCCGAAAAAAAATTTTTTTTCGAAAATTTTTGAAACGGCATATCTAGATTACATCTCAAATGAAAGCCCATGAGTTACCCTACAAAACGTCATATTTAGTTTTTTGACCTAGTTCGGTTGGTAAGAAAAAAAAAACGATTTGAAAATCACTAAATTTTTTATGAAAAACTCATTTTTCTCGATTTGAAGTACTTTCAAAATCCATATACCATGCCAATCTCAAAGTTCATATAACGTAGAGTATTCATGCCAAATTTCAACATAATCCGTGCACTTTTACTAAAGTTATATCAGTTTTTGTGATTTTGCATGTTTAGTGACATGAAATCATTGGGGGTCATTTTGTCCCACTTCCCCCTAATATAAAAATCTAAAATTTTGCAAAACATCATCTTTTATATAGTAGAACAATCCCTGAAAATTTCAGCCTGATCGGAGAACATCAATACAAGAAGGGGTTGCGGTTCTCGCGAACTGGCTCTTAACTTCGGAAGTGGTGCATTCGATGCTTATCTGGATGCGCTCCGCCATACTTCCGAAGTAGGCTATCTTGAGAAATCAATTTTCTGTGAGATGCATTTTCTAATGATTGACCAAACTTACAATTTTCGTTAAATTCATGTTGTCAATTTAATTGAGTAGTAAAGCAAATGTAATGTCTTCACATTAAGTTGAACTCGGCAATTCCGGCACCACCGTGTGCTTAGATTTTTTTTAACTGAATCCCGGCAAAAATGACGCTTGTCAGCTGATTTTTGGCAAATCAAATTCCCGAAACTAAGCAAATAATTATTAAGCTTGCTGACATCTAGTCAAAAATGACGTTTATTGAATGCTCCAATCTCTGTAAACGGTTTGCCGAGAACACATCAACAGAGAACTTGGTAATCATTTGCTGAATCTTGGAAAAACTTTGCCGGTAAATGTTTGCTAAATATCGCTATCGTTCACCGAGATCTTGTTAAAAAATGATTAGTTGAGTTCTCGGTAAAATAGGTTCCAAGATTCAGAGTTCTCAGTAAAACAAGTTCCAAGATTCGGTGTTGGAAAATATTTTTTAAACATTTTGTTTTTGAACATACGGGTAGATTTTTTTTCGCTATGATTGTAAATATGTTTAAAAATATCAGGCCCATGACAACCATATATCGATACACAGTGTTCTTCGTAGCCAGGATGTCCCGGGCGATAAGTGAATATCGCCCACTGTCAGTTGTAAGAACTGTGAAAATAAAGACCATTGTTTTGTTTAATTGTTTGTTATGGTTTGATTATCAATTTTTGATATTGTTAAATCAGCTAAAAATGTGCCAAAAAGTTGAAGCACATTCAATATTTCGATGACTTTGGAAGGAGAGCAAACATTAAAAGGCATTCGCAAGCCTCCAAGCAAGCAATCAGTGATTTGATTGCGACTCTTGCTTGATTATGGATCATAAACATTAAACAAAACTTCGCATTCTGATTGCACTCTCGATTCAAATTACCCGTAAATGAGTAAACACATGGAGATGTTGACTACGCTAAAAGTCGTCCCGTGCCATGGGCCTGAAAAATATATAAGAATAATTTGCTTAAGGGGGCAGGATCCGTCATTGATTTCGGAGTTTTCAAAAGCAGGTTTTTTCGTTCAAAACCAAGAAAATCTACAGGAAAATGTGTTCACTGTATTCTGTTCCCCTTCCGAAACACAGTGAACACATTTTCATCGAATAATTCCTAGTTTTGAACAGAAAAACTGCTTTTCATGTTTCGATGATGACGATGATTACGATGACGGAGCGTTGATCGTTAAGGGGGCAGGATCCGTCATTGAAATTGGTACGCGTCGTTGATGATTGTTGCTAATTCATCTCACGATTTCGAATCAAAGAAAATCGGTTGGTTTTGCACCGACACAGCTGAAAAAGTATCAGCATACTTTATGTATGTTAGCGCGTACAGTGATACTTTTTTAAGCCAGTATAAACCAAGGGTGGAGGGCGGCTGTCAACTGGGAGTAAAATTGAAAAGCCGCCAACCTACACACTTAAATTATTTTACGGATTCCTGTAAAATCTCAACAGCTGAACAGTTCGGTGAAATAAATTAACGGAGTACGGTAAATTTTTACAGTATTCGGTGAAAAATCACCGGAATCCGTTAAAAAACGACGGAATTACGGTGTTTTATTTCACCGAACTGTTCAGCTGTTGAGATTACGGTGAAATTCACCGTAAGAGCTTAGTTTGTAAGTCCAGAACCAGTTTTAAGGCTTAACGCGCAAGAATAAAAATAATTATTCGCAAAATTACAGGTAATCAATGCGCTTGAAATATATTGTTTGCAAGCAGTTATTTGTTACGTGCTACTGCACTGCCCATAACTGCATAACAGTCACATTCGACATTTTTGACAAATTGGAGTTAATACCATGGAGAGTCATCAAATGGTAAATACTTTCGATCAACTTACTGAAATCTGTGAGTTTGTTCTGGAAAATTCGAAAAAAATATCAAATTGTTTTGTCACATTGGCAATTATAACCGCATAACAGTCACATTGAGATTTCAAATGAGCCTCGTAATGTAATAGCAATGAAATTTCTATCAGAATTATTTTCTGACTATTGACCTAGTATGCGATATAAGTTGTACAAAATATCAGCTCCAAATAAGCACTTTTGAGTTCTTGGTAATTTTTAGAAATTTCAGTTTCCTCCCATACTGCAATAAAATGCACACTTTGTATTCCATTTACTCAATGCCTACTTTTGTCGAATGTTACAAATATGCGGTTATGGGCAGTGCAGTGCGCTGTTGGCAATTTAATCGGCAAATTCTGCTAAATTTCCAAAATGGATGTTTTCGAGAAAAATGATTACGCCTTAACCATTTTTTGGTCCTAATTTTGTATGGTTGTTTACTTTTTAGAACCAGCGACACGTTGGGGTAGCAGTAAAGAGCCGCCAGTTCCACCCTTGGTATAAACTATCAAGACTGAGTTTTATCACTTTGAAATGCAAGCTGAAAAGTCATCATTGTTGCCAAAACGAATGATGGGCTACTTAGCCTTAAAAGTTTTCAATCATCTTTACACAGGTCTTTACTGCACTTGCTATTTGCTTCTTATTATTCGTGCTGTTCGGCATTTGATTGTATCAAAATGTTGTTAGATACTCACTTTTATATAACATTTATTTTATCAGCACACGCAATAGTTAACAGATGAGCCTAGCAAATAAATTGAAATTTTCACAAATATCTGCTGATTCGTGACTAATTAATGCATTCAAGGTCACTAAGCCTTAAGTGTTTGGAATGTGAGTTAAATTGGTATAGAACAATTTTGTTTCAAATGTCGAACATAGTGTTCGGTCTGTCTCGTATTTCAACAGTTTGATTCCAATGGATCATTGAAGGTAGTTTTTGCAAGTGCTCACCGCATCAAAATAAAGGCGCCACTGTATATGGGATTTAACATTGTGACAGCATTCCTGTTCTGTCAAACACACAAGACTACGGTGGCGCTATCTATGCTTTTCATAGCGGCCGTTTTGGTTATTTTAATGATCCATTTCGAAGCGCATGCATAAATAGTATCGTAATAATGGATCATTAAAATAACCAAAATGACCGCTATGGAAAGCACAGATAGCGCCACCGAAGCATTGTGTGTTTGACAGAACAGCTATGCTGTCACAATGTTAAATCGCATATACAGTGGCGCCTTTGTTTTGATGCGGTGAGCACTGACAAAAACTACCTTCAATGATCCATTAATTTCGCAAACAAATTCTTGGAAGCTACTTCCATTGACCTTGAACTGAAGAATGATTACAACTCTTCTTCTTCTTCTTCTTCTTCTTCTTCTTGGCATCATACTTCCTCATTGGGACAGAGCCTGCTTCTAAGCTTATGAGCACTTTCACAGTTATTAACTGGATGTTTTCTTTGCCAAAGCTGCTATTTTCGCATTCGTAGGGGAAGTGGTGGTAAAATGGACAGGGGTGGCAAAATGAACGCCGTGCCTTTTACCGAGAAAAAACAAATTTCGAAGATTTTTTATCACGCACGGACGATTTAGAGCATAAATCTGAGTGTTCGTGTTGATATGTAGGTCAATTGAAGTGAAAATATTAACGAAAACAAAGATTTTAGAAAACCACGTTTGAAAGTTAGAATTGACGACAAGTCTTCCGAGGTTTTTCAGTGAGGTGAATATCGTTATGATATGATGTCAAATCTGATACGTTTAGAATTCTTTTTGAATGGGTTACAATCATTAATGGATGTATTTTCGGTGGGGCAATGGAAATTTTCAGAAATATTTGGTATGCTCACGTTTTTTGCATGGTGTTCGTTTTACCACCAATCGCTGTTCATTTTATCCACATAGTGCAGGTAAAATGAACATTTGCATCGCTTTTTGATAGCGATGAAAATATGTGAAAATTTAGCTATTTTTGTCTGAATCTACGTCGCTGCTATAGATTACATCCCTATTTTTGATGTTGTGCGATAGAACTATACAAATTTCTCGTTTTTCTATCAGAAACAAGATAATTTCCTTAAGGTGTTCATTTTACCACCCCTTCCCCTATATCGTGTGGCAGGTACGATGATACTCTATGCCCAGATAAGTCAAGGAAATTTCCCAAACCCGCAAGTCCAAGTATAAGAGGGACCAGCGCCCCCTTGTACACCCCTCTATTTACGCCAATGTCGTCTGTGGTTGAATTCAAATAAAAAATGACCTCCAAAAATTCACTTCAATACTCACCTATCATTGCATCATTCATGAATATCTCCAGCACTATCAAATCAAATGTTTCGTTTGAGGCAATTAGATCTACAACTGGGGGATCGGTCAGAGTACTGTTAGTAATGCGGTGTCCAAAATCATAAGTACTCTGGATGCTTTCTATTGGATTCTTTTTGGCTATATCCAACAGATTTGTAACGATTGCTGGAAAACAATTATAAAAAGTTGAAATCATATATTTTTCAAAAGTATATTTTACTCACGTTCCACAGCTTTCCATACTTTTGTCGTTGTGATATCACGATAATTTTTCATGGGCTTCTGTTGTGGGAATGGGCTTATCACAGTGACCTAAACGAAAATTGTCGCAAATCATGCCATCGAATTCGAACTTTTATCACACTCAAAATTACCTCGTGGCCTTTTCTAGCCAATGCCTTCATCAAAGCTGATCCTACTATATAATGTGATTTTGAAGACGTTGGAAATACACCAAGAATTTTTGCTGATTGCACATTTTGGACGGAAATAATGCATAAACTACTCAGAAGCAAAAGCCAGCAAAGCTTCATCTTGAAGTATTCTGCCTAATTCGCAAATTCAATGCGATGCTTATTAATCAAACTGGACAACACGTGCTAGTGTCCACAAAGGCACAAAGATACGTTCCCAATGACTTGCGTGAAGCAACTGGTTTCTACTTCTGCCAGCCGGCTGATCAATCGAATTTGCCAGTCATTTTGGCGGTCAATGTCTAGTGATTTCGGTGTACATAAGTGACGTCACCGAATTGAGATAGGACCGTAAGTATCTCTCCTAGTTCTATCGTAACAATATTCACACACGGCTGCGAAAAGGGTACACAAACAGACGTTGTTTTAAAACAACACCCAGAAGCAGGCTTGTGTAGGCGACATATTTCTCGGTAGATAAGATTTACCTGAGCTAGATGATACCTGCTTTCGGTGGAGGAGTTAAATTGTGATTTATTGGTGATGTAAAAAGCTGTTATGTCTCTCCTTTGCATGGTATTTTTGTTGAACTTTCGGGAAACGTTTGGCAAACTATACTTGCAGTTTGTTAATTGCATTATGAGAACTAGAAAAAAACACTACATCGTACGAAATTTACGTTTGATGAAAATGTTTCCCCCAGCTGAAGCGTAAATTGCACCCTCACTTTGTGACACATAAAATATGCCACTACAAGATTTCCATTCATGGCCAATTGGCATAGTAAACTTTCAATCAATAACTGTAGAATTTTGTCCATATTTCAATGTTCTACCAAAATGAAGCGAAATTTTGAAAAAATATAAAAGTCACAAGAGCCAAACTATCTATCCAGCACAGTATCAATAATTGTTGCATTCAAACTGACAAATCACATTTTCATTGATTTTCGTAGGAAAAACGTAAAATCTGTAAAAAAAATCCAGAATGAAAGTTGAATGAATCTCAAAGCGAATTCTTGAAGGAGTGTTCATATTAAGGTGGTTAAAAATCGTTTTGTACTCCACAATTTGAGCTCATTTGCATAAAAACTGAGACTGCACAAGCCCTACAAAATTTGTAAGGAAATTAGGGAAAGTGGGCAGTTCGGCCACCTTAAGGAAAAGTCGATAAAAGTGCTGAAAATATTACGAAATTTTTGGATTTTTGCCTGACTTCCAACAATTTTTATATGAATACTTTGAATCTGTACGATTTCCGTTGTCTTATAAAGCTTACGAATGAATGAAAGTTTTTCAAAATTTGTCATTTTTCGAGTCGATTTTTTAATGATGGGATGGTAAGAGCACCCTATTTTTAATTGTAAAATTATCTCATATAATCTAACAATTCAATTATTATGTCATTGCACTTGAAAGTCATTAGTGTTTGCAAACACTCAGTGCAGGAACATTAAATGTTTAAGAACATTTTAACAGTCAAATATCATCATTCTGAAATGACGAAATTTGAAAAAGCCAGCAATATGGGCAGCTTTTTCGAACATCATGTATTTCTTTTTCTTTGAGTTTAGAACACTGACTTATAACATGCCTATTGTTTTTTGTCCATGGAATGAATTGATTGCTTTTCCAATACTAATTTCCATACAAACTTAGAAGGGCTTGCACGGTGCATGTTTTCAAAAATTGGAACAGAGGTGCAGAATGGCCTCATGAATCGATCCCTGTGCTCATATTTGATGGCAATTTTTTGTAAATATTTCTAATTATGACAACGGTAACAGTTATATTCTAGTTGAGAACAGTTTGGCCAAATTTTCAAGCATTTTGTAGTTTTTCAGTGTTATTACCTAATTTTAATATGGAATATATTGATTTTTCAAGTCAAAAACTTCAAATCAAGATTTCTCGATATTCCTCCTAGGGATTTTGTTTTTTGAATTGACCAAGAGGTGCAGAATGACCTCGGAAATCTCATAATAACGGTTGATCGAGCGAGTGGTAGGAATTAAGGCTCGAAAACTCCGTACAGTGTAAATACTCGAACTACATTTTATTGATAAAATAACGATCACAATAGATGTACATCTAGCTTATCCTACGTTGTGTCTAATACTAAAGTGATGATGATTGAGATGGTGATGATGATGTATAGGATAGGGTAGGGCACTCCGCCGGTAGCACAATAGTGTTTGTCCAAACATACTCCCCGCCTTGAAGTATCACCTTCAACAAACAATTGCTGAAAATAGCATGCACTGTATCTCGGATGCCTTTGGACCATGCAAGCTCCCATTGACTTCATTTACGTTGATCATCATTGCCGCAGGGGGCCCACAGAAGCAGACGAAAATGACAAGCACAATGGCAAGTTTGTTTTCCGAAGAATAGACAGACTGGAAGCTACGGGGGACGTCGTTGTCCCACTAAAGTATATCGGTACTTCGGAATATTGCTGATAAAAGCACATCACACGTTCACTTCCCAGTCGAAAAATGTATATCCAGGTCCCAGATAAGTGGTCACATTGAAGGTATCTCAGCAGAAATGATGTCTGTCAAACAGCAGCGTTCAGGCGAATGCATTGTTAACACTTCTTAGGCATTGTTAACAGCGATCTGGCACGGATGATAATCGTGGTATCACTTGTCGAATATTGTAGTCCATCTGAATTTCGTTGCACGGAATTGGTCACGGCACCATATGATCGAGCGAGTGGTAGGAATTAAGGCTCGAAAACTCCGTACAGTTTAAATACTCGAATGGTGATGATGATGTATAGGATAGGGTAGGGCACTCCGCCGGTAGCACAATAGTGTTTGTCCAAACAACGGTCTGTCGGGGCACCGGGATTTTCCAAACTTGGTATCTCAACGTAGAACAAACCTGTTTCATGCCTGAAATTTGTTCTCATACCATTATGTAGATTTGGGTATTACAACTGGATATCTCATCAAAAGTTAAAACAAACACTGTCCCGAAATCAGAATGCAAAACTAGTCTTTTTTTCATTCAAATAGTAAAAACAATATTTTCGTCGAATTCAGTATTTCTTTTTAAAGATAATTTTTATTCTTTAGAAAAACGTAAATGAATATTGGGGCCTGATCAGCCGTACGACGCAACTTAGTCGCGATGCTCCGGATCCTCGTGGTCAACTGCTTCCTATCCTTGGCCCGTCAGTTATTTTTGTACACAAGGGCACTGAGGGAGCCGAAAAAATCCTCAATGCGGCGGTACTTTTTTATCTTTTTCCACTCAAGATACTCCAGCGTCTTCTTCCACCGGCTCGTCGGTGTGCTCGGGAGACCAAGTTTTCTTCGACAGATGATGCCCTCCATCTTGAGTGTTCGATGAATCAAGGTATGTTAGCAAATATTTTCGACCGGCATTACGCTAACCTTTCCGTTCTTGTTGTCGCTTTCTTCTTTATCTTCGTCATTATCTTCGCAACCGGCCTTCCCCTCCACGCTCAGGGATACCAGGATCCGTTAAACTGTACTCGATGGCACCTTTCCGTGTCAAAAGTGGTGTAACGTAAACTTTTTTTTTCCACGATAACCATGCGTTTCGTAAAACCGTACAGCACGCTCGTAAATTGTTTGCTGTTTTGACGCCATCTTCGATTATACTGACAACACTCGAGCGAAAAGAAACATGCCACCTATTTTAAGAGAGTTCAAAAAGCAATTCTCTTTGAGAAATGCATGGTTTAAACATGCGTTATTTCACGCAAACAACGTTCACTAAAACTTTTTTTTCTAATTCAGCACATTCGAGAAATTATTTTCGAACTTTGTTCAGATAGGAAGGCGTCCGATGTGTGGAGAGTGCTTTGTGAAGCCCAAGCAGGACAGCTCGGTTTTGCGTCGTCCTATAGATTTTGCTCACGGTTTCGCGCGTGTTTTCGTCGCTGGAGATTTTTTTTTCCTGTTTTGGAGCGTCTTGCTGGGTAGTGCTTCGTGAAGCCCAAGCAGGACAGTTCGGTTTTGCGTCGTCCGATAGATTTTGCTCACGGTTTCGCGCGTGTTTTCGTCGCTGGAGATTTTTTCCCTGTTTTGGAGCGTCTTGCTGGGTAGGTATTTGGAAAGGCACAAGCAAGACGGTTTGTTTTCGGGACGCCAAGAAGTTTTGCTGTCAGTGTCAGTTTTGTGTTCAGTCGAGGATGGATTACCAACTGGTGAGTTCGTTTCATGCTTGTGATAACACATTTTTTCTTGAAAGCGTAACTTTTAAGTAATATTAAAACAAACTTTGTATGGTTCGCCACTATAAGTGTCGGCATTATGCTTTTTCTTATACAATTTCAATATACATATGTTTTTCTCTTTTTGACATTAATAAAAATTATCTCTTGAATTGTTCGACATTGTGAATGTTGACGTATTTTTTCAAACTTCTACCATATCGAGACAAAATGCACAGTGATAATCATATGTAATTTTCAAACAATCTATGTATAGTTCGTCACTACAAGTGTCGGCAGTATTCCTGTTTCATATAATTTAAAATATATACATGTAATTTTCCGTTTTCGTCATTAATAGAAACATCTTTTGAATTGTTCGACATTATAGATGTTGACGTATTTTTTAAAGCTTCTACCAAAAACTTCCCGAAACAAAAATACAAAACTAGCTTTAAATATAAGTCGTATATTTCCCTCTTGTCCATGCATCGCATCATCGACCAGAGGTGACTCCCAGATCTTTTCCTCCCTCACTAATAAACACCCTTCCCGTGGTGATTGTGGAGATGCAGAGGTATTCTCGGTCTCTAGAAGCAACAATCATTACACCCTAACATTCCTTCCCCATCCCAACTGACTGTAAGGACTTGGCCGGCGCCGTTATTGATCAATAATATTAGATCTGCTCAAATTGTACTTCGAAAGTAAGCGGAAACTCCCATCCCTTATTCATTTGCATCGTAGTGCAATTCTTACCCGTTCCGATCAATCACGATGTACAGTCAGTCTATGCTATGCTATGCTATAGAAAGGCGTACGATGTGTGGAAATCTACTTTTTGATATTAGTTATCATTTTAGTAATGCAAATTATCTTAAAAACTGATAGGAAAAAGTATGTGTATATTTCATGAAATAATAATTAAATAAAAAATTTCGGTATGAAGAACTATGTCCATAAAAACTGTCAAATTTTCAAAGTCATTTATCTCAAAACATCGATTTTTATGTTATCTAGCTGTAGCATTAAGAAAGCGGGCCGTGCTGCAGTGCCTAGTCAATGATCACGGTCTAAACAAATTATATTTTGTTTTTGTATGCTCAAAACTCCACAGGGGGAGGGGGTAGTCTGAAAATCCTAAAAAAATTATCACGTGTGAAAAAAAATTATCACGAGTGAAAAAAAATGTACCTAGTTGTTTTTCAATAGTAATTTGATTATTTACAATGCATCAATTAAGCGTTTGTGCTAATTTTTATCTAGATGTCTGAATGAAAAAAAAAAAATAATCAAAAAGCGATAACGTAACATGGCAGATCAATAGTTCAACTATTGATGCAGTTGGCTATTGGATCAATATGATAGTAGTAGTAGTAGTAGTAGTAGTAGTAGTAGTAGTAGTAGTAGTAGTAGTAGTAGTAGTAGTAGTAGTAGTAGGGAATCATATTCTTGTACTTATCTGATTCGGTTTGTCTCAAGTTCGTCGATAACGAATGAAACTATGGGAACCATGGGAAAGAGAGGATTAAACGACCAACAAGTTAAAACACCAAAAAAAAACGATAATTACAGTTAAAAAATCGGTTTTGTATTAGTTATCTGTAACCTCTATCTCTCTGCTATGCGTGGTCATCCTCTTGAAAATATGCTGACTAACTGATTACGTGACGTCACCGTTGATCCACTCTATGTATGTCGAGTTGCCGGCCGCGGTATCGTTCATATGTTTGTGGCTAGCTTTCGTTTTATGGGATCAAACGTTGTAGTTGGATCACAACCTTCGTCAACTGCGTATCTGCCTGCGGCTAGCAATATGAGAGTTCTCTCATGTTTTTTGTTGACGCTTGTAACGATCATCAGTGATAATCATGCGGATGCTGCGCGAATTCTTGGAGTGTTCCCGACACCATCCAAGTCGCATTGGATTCTTGGGTCTTCGCTCTTGAAGGAATTGGCAAGCGATGGACATGAGGTGAGATATAAACAATGAACGTTAATTGAAAGTCATTAATTTTTGCATTGTAGGTCACTGATGTTAGTCCATTCAAACTATCGAATCCACCTGCGAACTACCATCACGTGGAAATTGCAACAGATCATGAATTTTTCAACCGTGAGTACATGAATGATAAATCAAACATTTGAATTTAAAGCTTTATTTTACAGAGAAGGTGGAGCAACTTTTTTCGGAAACTGATAAATCTCAAATTAGCAAAATGGTGGAAATGTATACTGCGGTTAACTACTTTTCTAACAGTACGCTATCATCACCTGCTGTGAAGCAATTGCTTCGATCCAATCAAAAATTCGATTTAGTTATCTTGGAAATCTTCCTCGACCATGCTCTGCTTGGCTTTGCAGAACACTTCGGTTGTCCAGTCATTGGCACCACTACTCATGGAGTGTTAGGGTGGATTAACTCCCTAGTCGGAACTCCGCAACCACTTTCGTATGTTCCACATGTTCACATAGGGTTTTCTAATCCGATGAACTTTTGGCAGCGAATGGCTAATGTGATTTTTACTGCGATTGATGAAACGTTGCTATCTGTGTTGGTATACCCAGAACAGGACCGAATGTACAGAGAAGCGTTTCCTAATGCTAAGCGCTCGTTGAGTGAAATGAGACGAGACGCAGTGTCTTTGGTTTTAGTGAATAATCACTTTAGTTTAAGTTATCCAAGACCGTACGTTCCAAACATGATCGAGATCGGAGGCTTCCACGTTAACAGAAAAGTCAATCCACTGCCTGAGGTACTTATATCTTATAAACTATTGTGTGGACATACTAATTATTGCTTATTTTTACTGTGTAATTACAGAATATTCTGAATTTCATCGCAAACTCAACTGATGGAGTAATTTATTTTTCTATGGGTTCGAACTTGAAGCCGTCCCAAATGGGTAAAGAGAAACAGCAAGACTTGCTTAACGCATTCTCTAAAGTGAAACAAAACGTTATTTGGAAGTGGGATGACGAAAGTTTGAAACTCGACAAAAGCAAGTACTTCATTGCCAAGTGGCTTCCCCAGGATGATATTTTAGCGCATCCTAATGTA
This sequence comes from Aedes aegypti, assembly GCF_002204515.2. NCBI lineage: Eukaryota > Metazoa > Arthropoda > Insecta > Diptera > Culicidae > Aedes > Aedes aegypti. The sequence continues at coordinate 182,796,854 of NC_035108.1, read as the reverse complement.
AAACTGTTCATCACTCACGGAGGCTTGCTAAGTTGCACAGAGTCCATCCACCATGGCAAACCAATCATTGGAATTCCAATTTTCGGGGATCAGCAAATGAATATGGATCAAGCGGAAAAAGCAGGATGGGGCGTTGCCGTGAAATTTACCGATCTTAATGAAGAGTCTATTACTAATGCACTGAATGAAGTTCTCAATAACGACAAGTAAGTAAAATGCAAATCTTATCAAAATAACTATCACATGTTTAATTTTTCTTTATCAATTCAGATACACTAAAACAGTACAATTAATATCGAAACGATTACGCGATCAACCACTACCGCCAATGGACATGGCTAAATACTGGGTGAACTATGTCCTCCGTCATGATGGTGCTGAACATCTCAAGTCGCCTGGGCAACAATTTTGCTTTATCCAGTATCACAACATCGATGTATATGTCTTTATAATAGCTTTAGTTGCCATACTAATTGCATTACCCATCAAAGTGTTCAGAGCTTTGTGCAGTCAAAGTGCGAAACATTCATCTAAAATTAAGAGCAAGAGTAAAAAAAAAACGAATTGATTTGTAACGTGAATCAATAATGAACAAAAATAAAGTGGAAATTCCGTTGCAGAAAAAACACAAATAGTCAAATCAACTAACAAGCATTGAACTTGAATGATGATGACAATGGTCTGTACCCATTTTCTTTTACGAATCCTTTTAGCTAAACATGTTGTAATTTTTTTCTTCATATCACTGCAAAAGCCCAAACGAAATAAATTTTAAATTACTTTTCCGCATTTCATTAAGTACTATAATAAGCAATTCTCGTTGAAACCAGGCTGTCATCGGCACACAAAGCAAGAATTATATTTTTTTATCACTGATCGCTAGTAGTACTTAGAGGCGAATAAACTGGCTTATTAAGTATAAAGCCTCATAATGAATACAAAACAAAACATGCTAAAAAAAGTGTAGTCGTTTCGGTTTACTCAAATTAGTGACCCCTCGTACACCCGCTAGCTAAACAGTTTGTGCAAAAACCCATTTTTTGGTAAATGTTGGGAATTTCTTCACGTGATATGTCTCATATTTTTCCTGGAACACATAGTAATTTAATGACTTCGTATATAAGAAGGATGTAGTTTTCACTTGAAGCTAATAAAATTTTGGTGACTATTTTGAATTTTGCCACCATTTTGAATTTTGTCGGAAAACCCGTTTTTGCACACCATCAGAAAGCTTTGAAAAACTGATTATGAACAGCTAGAACTAGGTTAGCAATGCTATTTACCCTATGAAATAAACGAATTTTAAATAATGTTATACGATTTTGATGTATTTGACGATTGCAATCAATGCAAAAATCATTTTTTGTATAATAAAGAAACAAGTTTTCGTTAATTTTTCCTCGAGTCGAGTGAAGAATAGGAGTATTAATTGAGCTGAAAAAATGGCGACTATCTTAGGTTTTGACGCTATCTTGAATGGAAGTAGTAGAATTAGTTTTTAAAATCGTTTAGATTTTTTCATACACTTTGTAGGGTAATTCTCTAATTGTTAAACGCTACCCAAATGATGAACGATCTGTAGAAACCATGTTAAAACAGGATATTGAACCATTTTCAAACAGTTTCAACACATTAATTTCTTAAACGAAATATTTATTGAAGATTTTTATCGGTAGATGAAACGAAAATTTCAATTCTCTTAGAAAAAAAAAGTTAAGCTGGGGCTGCTATGAAATAAACTGTGTAGTAAAACATACTGCGTATATTGGGTTAAGCACCTATTCACGATGTCAGTAAAAGTCTACTTTAGTTATTTTCCAAACATCCGTACAATTTACTCGTAGCCATTAATTACATAAAAACATTTTCAATTGCACTTTCGTTTCACGTACATTTTCCATTTGTTGAACACTAGCATAACATGACAGTCTTGGTTTCATCAACAGTATTGCCAGATTTCTTATTTTCGTAGCAAACACCTATATTGAAATGGAATACTGCATTACACAATATAATATTGTTTATTGCTTTAAATATCTGTTGAATAATTATTATTAAAAAATCCTATAATGGTGTATGCTGCAATGATGAAAAACGCGATTCAGTAAAGTATAATTAATTGCATCCCTGGCTATATCCTGAATCTTTTTCGAATTTCACTATCTTCACTACACTCAAAATAACCCAAACGTCATTGTTACGTGAAAACATAGGGGGAGATCCCCCAGTACCGGACACTTAAGCCACTAAATTCATAATTCGAAAAATATTGATTTTATGGGCTCGTGTTACCCATTTATGATAAATATTATCATTTTTATAGTGTACAAAAATAAATTTGAAAATATAAATATGAATTTTGACATTGAGTTTTGATGATGTATTTTAGTACCAAATTCTCGCATAACTTCTTATCTCGCCCTAAAAGCCATTGGTAACCATGTGTGTAGCTCGTTGTTTCTAGGCATTTGAATGTATTTTCATGTTACTTAACAACGCTATTGGGATAAAAGGATCATTATATATCTGCACGTGATGTTGGTTTGAGTACTTATTCTTTCATTTGCTCAGAAACAACAAGCTACACACGTGGTTACCAATGGCTTTTAGGGCGTTATCTCAGAGTATGCGAGAATTGATCGATCTTTAAAGGTGGCACCCAATACCGGACGCGATCTGGAAATGCCTCGAATTCTGTAAATTTGAACATAATTGAATGTGTACACTATAGAAATAGTTAATAATTACCAATTCAATGCAATTGGAACATTTACAAAAATAATTTGAGTTTTTCAAAAACCTCTTTCATATATGATGAAACATAGTACATTTTACGATGGTGTTATGAATGTTGATACCATGGTCGACGGAACCCATGAAAAATGAAAGTATTTTGAGACACTGATGCAATAATTACAAAGATATCATATAACAAATCTAGCTGTCCGAAACTGAGGGACAGGAGGTGCTTAACCAAAATTGTAATTTGTCCATATTTACTTAAATTATGGTACAAAATACATTCATACTATCAAATTATGATTATGTTCGATCATACTTGCGGGATCCAAAGTATTTTTTCATATTCAAAATAATTACTAAATAGGCTCAAAATTAAGAAAATACGTCATTTTTTAAAAGATTTTCAAACTTTTCTACTTTTTTAAAAAGGGATGCATATTTCAAGGATGTGTTATTCTACGCAAACATTAGTCTACATAATAGCTTTCTTTTCTACTAATACACCATCTTGATTGGACCATGATTTCTCAATGTTTCGACTTTGTCCGGTATTGGTTGCTGTCTGGCACTGGGGGATCTCCCCCTACGTGATTTTTTTTCCATCGCACTTTTCACGTAGCTTTTACGTAAATCATAGGTAGCCCAGAATGAACGCATGAACTTTGGAAGTTTGTCCATTCCACCGTCGCTAAACGTAAGAGCTACGCACGGCGTGTCAGGTAGAACAATATTATCACAAAAAAAAATAGGCATCGCTAAATCTTTCACCATCCGAAAATATAGAATTTAAGCTTTCATTTGACGTGTTTCCCAAAAAAATCCACCGAGGGATCCCGAACATTTTTTTTTAATTTAAATTTTTGTTGTGTAAAGTACATTATTTTTTAATGTAATCTTGGTAAAAAGCAGTTTTATTTCACTCAAGTTCGATAATAGTTTAAATTTCAAATAAAAGATGATAGATCAAGGATATATGAGGTTGCATGTTGTAATAGACAAAACTGTCCTATGTGATGTTCAGGATTTAATGAGTCAATGGACACTTATTAGTAAAATGGAAATATTTCAATTCTAGCATAAAACTGTATTTTTTTTCAGTACACAACCACTTTCTTTTAGAATACAATAACTTTCTTCATCTTTTGTCTGTCTTTCTGTCAGGCATTACACACCTATTGTGACAAAGCCTGCTTTTGAGCTTACTCATTTGGGCACTTATTCATAAACTGAGAGTTTTATTTGCCAATCGTCGATCAATGTGTTTATAAGACAAAAACTCTCGTCCAGTAAAATCGAATCATAATTAACCTTCCAGTCGTCGCGTGGATTGCCACCGTCAGAACCACCACGCTGGTGTTGTGAACGAAAAGCGAGCTTTTTTCACTACTGTTGTACAAAATACAACAGCGCGACGACTGAAGTGTTAATATGAAAGAATATCATAATTCATAATAATTCTGTAGCAGCTTTTCCTTCAATTACATATTTCAGCGCTCATTTCCGTACAAATTTAGAGTTGACGATTGAAACGAAATAGAACTCTTATAACCCAAATCAACCCATAATAAAAAAAAAATTCTGCTGCGTTGATTTTTCATATTTTTCTTAATCTAAATGATGCTCAAAAAATGCTTGATTTAAGGCCCTATTTTATAAGTCGAGTCGATCAAAAACGACTCGACTGGAGTCAATGTCGACCAAAAATTTCACTCGACTCGGCTCTGTCACTCGAGTTTATCGACAGTTGTCACTCTAAGTGACTGGATTACTATGGGAGTCGACGGGTGACATCTGAAATATACCTGCTTACTTTGATCGACATTGACTGCAAACGAGTCACATGAATCCGCTCGATTTACAAAATAGACCCCTCAATCATTTGGTTGTTAGAAAATAAGACGCAGGATTTGAACTTTTCAATCTGCTAAAAACTGTGAAAGATATCCCGGGGCAAGTGGATCCTAAAAATTGGCAATTCTAACAAATTATACAGTATAATTATCAATTACTGTGGAAGTGCTCATAATAACACTAAGAAGCAGGCTCTCTCACAGTTGGGACGTCATGCCAGAAAGAAGAAGCATATTTCGTTTCATTCCTTTCGGCTTCCTTCCGCAGGCTGTTGTAGTGTTGATCGGTTCTACTACCAATACAGATAGTAGTTTTTGCGTAACATTTTTTACTAATACTATTGTTTTGGAACTTTCTGAGGCATCTGTGAGTTTTATCACACGGTCTACGAATGCGATCGCCGAGAGATATCTGGCAATCAACGCAGATAGCTTATTTCAGCAAAAAAGGAACATGACGATCGCATTTATAGACCGTACTATCTAAAACTTGAATTGTTCTTACATACAATATACAAATGGACTAATGATTGATTGGCAAAGGAACTCTCATGTAACGATAACTAAGTACGCAACAAACTCTAAGCTGAGAAGCAGGCTCTATTCTAGAAGAGGTGTAATCCCAGAAAGAAGAACAAGAAGAAAGTAAATCTCGCATAACTTCTGATCTCGCCCTAAAAGCCATTGCACAGTATTTCGATCGGCCGAAATCGTGAACTTAATTCTGTAGCACCTTTAAACGTGATTTTTTCGGAATGGTGTCTTCGGACGAAAATTTTCTAAAAATATAGCGCATATATTGACGGTGAATGTTAGTTCGAAACTTTGCCACGGGCGGCGCTGCGAAAATATTTTTTTTAAATGACGATCTTTAAATATGATGTCTTCGGCAAAGTTGTAGATAATTCAAATACAAACAACTTTGCCAAAGACACCTAGTGTGTGTTCAGCCGCATTTCCAAAATACGGGAGTATTTTATGAACAACCCCCTAAAACTAGTTTTTCTCCGATATTTTGAAAATACGAAGTTTCCGGTAGCAACAATGTTCTACAAAATTATGTAAACAGTCAAAATGAATCATTCTCTAGAAGACACTAGGTTTCTAAAGATCAAGGAATAGCAGTTATAACCATTTAAGTGCAAAAGTCAGTCATTTTTGGGGTCCGTGTATTTATTCGGGTGGCAGCTGGTGGCAGATGAAACCTAGTAGGATTCAAAATACATCATTAGTAGTTGTAAATGTCGATAGTGTCATTAGTATCCACGAGTATCCCTTTTACTTAGAGGAAGTTTCATCAATGACTCTTATTACCCTGTAGTACTTAGTTATATGATGGGTAGAGGGCTATGTGGCTCCATACTTCTTCTGTTTCTTCTTCTTGACACATTCTTCATCATTACGCACAACCAATAGGTTCCAAATACATTTTTGAAGAAATTGGTCGAATAATAGCACTAAAAGACCAACAAGATAAACTAGCAGGCTAGTGTTTACTACATGACACGTGCAAGAACGATACAGTGAGTAGCAAATTAAGTGATTATCAAATTCAAAACCAAAATCAGGCAAGTGCCTCAATATCAGATCATTTTGTTAATGAGTGTTGCAACCATAAGAACTGCGTTAACATTTAAACACTGATTTGATTCACAGAATAGTGATTCAATGGTTTATTCTTTTCTCAACAGAATATTTCACCAAATTTGCATAGCTTGCACTTACTATAGTGTCTATGTACGAAAAATAGCTAAAACTGCAAGCGAAAAATAGTTGTATGGCGAGTCATTTTGTAAAGACTAATTGAAAACTTTCTTCATAAAAGTATTTGAGTGTGTGTATAAAGATGAAGAATGTGTCAAGGAGAAGAAACAGAAGAAGTTTGGAGTCACATAGCCCTCTACCCATCACATAACTAAGTACTTCAGGGTAATAAGAGTCATTGATGAAACTTCCTCTAAGTAAAAGGGATACTCGTGGATACTAATGACACTATCGACATTAACAACTACTAATGATGTATTTTTAACCCTACTAGGTTTCATCTGCCACCAGCTGCCACCCGAATAAATACATGGACCCCAAAAATGACTCATTTTTGCACTTAAATGGTTATAACTGCTATTCCTTGGTCTTTAGAAACCTAGTGTCTTCTAGAGAATGATTCATTTTGACTGTTTACACAGAACATTATTGCTACCGGAAATTTCGCATTTTCAAAATATAAGCATAAGCATAAGCATAGATGACCGTACAATTCGTAGTTGCTACTCCGTGATTGACCAGAACAATCGAAGTTGCACAGGGAATTAATGAATGGGGCTTGGGATTAGCTTACCATTCTTCAATGTGCACAAATCGAGAGCTCAAATTTAAAAGTCAATAACGGCGCCGGCCACGTCCTTACGGTCATCGGGGAGGGAAGGAATGTTAGTGTGACTACCGTTGTTACTAGAGACCGAGATCACCTCTGCATCTCCACGGTTGTCATGGAGAGGATATTGGGTTAGTGGGATAAGGTAAAGATCTGGGAGTCACCAATGTTTGGTGATGCGATCCATGATATAATCACGCCTAACCGGATTCGCGAAATAATTCGATAATCGCATTAAACGAAGAACAAGTGTTCGTCACTCGCCCACGCAAGAGCAAGCGACGCGATCAATAGATCAAACACTACTAGCGATCCGCGGCGCTTTTTCATTTCTCTGAGCGAACGACGCGCGACAAGTTTGATCCTGCCCCCATCGCCCGCCCCCGCAGGAGCAAGCGTCAAGGTCGAAGGATCAAACACTACTAACGAACCGATCACTTTTCCACCGCTTCACTAGCGACGCGCGACATGTTTGATCCTGCCCTCATCACCCGCTCCCGCAGGAGCAAGTGTCAAGGTCGAAGGATCAAACACTACTAACGAACCGATCACTTTTCCACCGCTTCACTAGCGACGCGCGACATGTTTGATCCTGCCCTCATCACCCGCTCCCGCAGGAGCAAGTGTCAAGGTCGAAGGATCAAACACTACTAACGAACCGATCACTTTTCCACCGCTTCACTAGCGACGCGCGACATGTTTGATCCTGCCCTCATCACCCGCTCCCGCAGGAGCAAGTGTAAAGGTCGAAGGATCAAACACTACTCATTTCGCATTTTCAAAATATACGAGAAAAACTAGTTTTGAGGGGTTCGTTCATAAAATACTCCCGTATTTTGTAAATGCGGCTGATTACACACTAAGTGTCTTTGGCAAAGTTGTTTGTATTTGAATTATCTACAACTTTGCCGAAGACATCATATTTAAAGATCGTCATTTCAAAAAAAAATATCTTCGCAGCGCCGCCCGTGGCAAAGTTGCGAACTAACATTCACCGTCAATATATGCGCTATATTTTTAGAAAATTTTCGTCCGAAGACACCATTCCGAAAAAATCACGTTTAAAGGTGCTACAGAATTAAGTTCACGATTTCTGCTGATCGAAATACTGTGCATTGGTAACCATGTGTGTAGCTCGTTGTTTCTGAGCATTTGAATGGATTTTCATGGTATTTAACAACGCTATGGGGAAGAAAGGGTCATTATCTACCTGCCCGTGATGTTGGTTTGGATGCTTATTCTTTCATTTGCACAGAAACAACGAGCTACACACGTGGCTACCGATGGCTTTTAGGGCGTTATCTCAGAGTATGCGAGAAATGTAATCTAACTGGATTTCGTGGCCGTGCGGTTAGTGTTACCAAGCATTTAGCCGCATCGAGTCGAGAAGTGTGGGTTCGATTCCCGCTGCAGGCCGGAAAACTTTTCGTGAGGAATGTTTTCCGACTGTACCACTGGGCGTTGCATGCTAGTCCGTTGTATTGTGTGGTGCTTCCTTCAAAGGGCAAATCGTTCACTGGAAGCATTAACGTGTAGCTGTCTTTTAAAGTACTTTAATCTAACTGTGTAATGGAACAGTTATATGTTCTGATCGATATACTTTTCCAGTACGAATAAGTGTCCAACTGTCGAACCTCCCGCACATTAGCTCGAGTAGGTGTCCTATGACTCATTAAATTCTAAAAATCACATAGGACTGTTTGACCGTTTATAAAATTATAAACTTGTTTTTCAAATAGAAGCTTTCATCGAGCTAAAGAGGAATTAAACTGTATTACACTTTGATCACATTTAAAAATAATGTATTCTAAGGAACACAAATTTAAAATAAAAATAAAATGTTCTGGATCCCTCGATGGATTTTTTTTGGGGAATACGTCAAATGGAAGCTAAAACCCTATATTTTCGAATGGTGAAAGATTTGGCGATGCCTATTTTTTTGGGATAAACCTTCCTAATATACACGCCGTGCTACGTGGATTTTCCGGTAGCCTTTACGAAGCGTTTCAATAGGACCTAGATGGTTTTGCATTAAATTTAACTGTAATAAAGACCAATCTTATTTCTAATAGGCTTTGCAAGAGAACTTATTCCCAATTGGAAAATGTAATATAGATTGTGATATTACTATTGTCAATCTGAGCATTTTGAATCCTGTTTCCCCAATTTTGTGAGTTTGGTCTATCTGTTGTAGCCTTCGCGTGCTTTGATAGAGGTTATAAAACAGGTATAAAATATGAAGTAATGCTAGGATTATTTGGTATTCAAAGCATATTTACCTTGAAATCAATCTTAAAGATCGCGAACTTCTTCTCAAACATCTTGAAGAGAAGAAGCATATTTTTTTTACTTATGACGACAAAACTGAACGTTTGTTCAAAGTCGTCTTGAAGGGTCTCTCAAGTGCCTATAAGTCACCTGAAGAGATCAAAAATGGAATAAATGATTTAATTGGATTTTCCCCAGTCTAAGTAATCATTATGAAAAAGAGAACCCAATCTGGCATTGTTCGGAAAGGAATAAAAGGAAGAATATTATTTAGTTTACTTTAACAAAAAAAGAACTAAATAATATTGAAGCCTTAGAAAAAGCAAAACTTATGTTCGATGTCCGTGTGGCGTGGAAACATTTCCAGAAACCTGGAGGAAATTACCAGAACCCAATCAGTGCCGTCGGTGCCAAAAGTGGGGTCATGGTACAAAAAATTGTCGCATGGATGCTAAATGCATGATTTGCGGAGGTTCTTCTCACGCCAAGGACGTCTGTCCAGTGAAGGAAGGTACCACCAAGTTTATATGCTCTAATTGCGAGAACGATCATAAGTCCAATTTTTGAAATAGCCCTTTACGCAAGAGAGTCATTGAGGCTCGTGCCAGGCAGATGAAAGATAATATCCGTTACGATAACGGTCGTTTCCGGAATTTGCCTAGTAGTATCGAACAATGCTCATTTTTCAGTTAACGATCGCTTGATCATGAATCATACCCATCAGGAAGATCACAATCATGCTCATTCACAAACAAATTTTAATCCGTCGTAGCAGGTAATTTGAACTCCTCCCCTATTCGCTTCCCCATTCTACTTGTTTCAAATCAAATGGAAAAAAAACCCTACCGCCACACAGGTAACTCCTACTCCGCTTCTTCGTCTACCGAAAATTCTAATGGGAAATTATCAGATAATGTACCACTTCAAGTGATTTGTCTGCCTCTGATTTTAATTTTCTAACTGAACAATTGAATATAATCATTGATGCAATGTTCAAATCCACCACTATGACTGAAGCAGTCCAAGTAGGTGTAAAATTGACAAATCAAATTGTTATTAGATTACGTTTTCCTAATGGATCCAAATAATAATTTAAAATATTTTAAATTGGTATGCTCGTTCTTTCAATGGTAAAGAGGACGAGCTGTTTAATTTTCTTACAGTTAATAACGTGCATTTAGCAGTTATTACCGAAACGTATTTAAAACCTGGATCTAAACTCAAAAGAGATCCTAACTTTTTTGTTTATCGTAATGATCGACTTGATGGGGCACGTGGGGGAGTTGCAATCATCATTAATAGGCATATAAAACATCAACTGTTTTCGTCATTTGAAACTAAAGTTTTTGAAACTTTAGGTGTTTCTGTTGAAACACAGTTTGGTATATATACTTTCATAGCTGCCTATTTGCCTTTTCAATGCTCTGGACAGCTAGTTAATTTGCTCCTGACTTGCGAAAATTGACTCGCAATAAGTCAAAAATTTTTGTCATTGGTGACTTTAATGCCAAACATCGGTCATGGAATAATTCGGCAGAATTTTATTTGATGAGTGCTCTTCAGGATATTTCTCAATTCAATACCCTGATAGCCCTACATGTTTTTCCTCTTCTAGAAATCCATCTACGATTGACTTGGTCTTAACCAACTCTAGTCATCTTTGTAGCCAATTAGTTACTCATGCTGATTTTGATTCTGATCATGTCCCTGTTACATTTCAAATATCCCATGAAGCGATTCTCAATTCTTTCAGCTCCACTTTCAATTATTTCGAGCCGCTTGGAATATATACGAAACGTATGTTGACTCTAATCTTGATGTTAATATATCATTACAAACTAAACTTGATATTGACAATGCTCTTGAAACTTTAACAAATTCCATTGCTGAAGCCAGGAGCATTGCAATTCCAAAATGTGAAGTAAAATTTGAATCCGTGATTATAGACGATGATCTTAAACTCTTGATCCGTCTTAAAAACGTGAGGAGAAGGCAATTTCAACGCACTCGCGATCCTGAAGAAGAATCTTGATCCTGAAGAAAGAAATCAAAAAACGTTTTGCACAATTCAGAAACATAAATTTTGAAAATAAAATTTCTCAATTGGACCCTGTATCTAAGCCCTTTTGAAAATTATCTAAAATTTTGAAAAAAAAAACTCAGAAGCCAATACCGGCATTGAAAAAGGAAAACAAATTATTACTAACCAGGCATTGCAGACTTCGCTCTCATTTGAGCATGAAGCATGATCAAAGCAAGCAAAGAAAAACATCCCATCTGTTGCGGTCCACGATCGTCATTGCATCGTAAGTCTGATAAATGGAAGCAGCGAGCGAGAGCCCCAAAGAGAGAGCGTTGATAAAATCCATTTTTCTCGCATGTTTACCGTTGGGGATAGGTGTTTTTCTTTACTGGCACGATAAACAATCCACGAACTTCCAAAAGCAATAGTGTCCCCCAGGCTTGGAGCATGTTTAGAGGGGTTTTATCATGCACTACTATCCCCCCAATCTGATCAAAGTTGTAGCAGTATTCGATAAACAGTCTCTCATAATGTGCAGCATGTTATGATAGTTACAGAGAGCGATACGTGAGAGATTCTCTCAATTTCCTCAGGATTCAATCCCTGTTACTAACTAATTGCGAAAATGCTAAAAAAAACTTGCTATGCAGTTTGAAAGTGCGCACAATTTTAATTTTGGACTTACTAGTCCAATTGAAATTCAAGTTACTTAGGACTTTGAAAATATTCTAAATCATGAGAACGTTTTCGAAAATGCCTGGCAGACTGATTTGGAAGAAGTGAGAACTATTATTAAAAAATTGAAAAATATCAAACACTCTTAAAAATAATGAGATTTACGGGTGACGCAAACCGCTTGAGGTCCTGGCGATGATGGAATTTTCTACATCCTCATTAAGAAACTTCCAGAAACTAGCTTATCATTTTTAGTTGATATATTTAACAAATGTTTTCAATTAGCATATTTTCCTGACAAATGGAAAAATGCTAAGGTTGTCCCAATTTTGAAACCAGACAAAAATCCTGCAAGCTTCTACCTATCGTCCAATCAATTCGCTTTCTTCCATCAGTAAACTTTTTGAAAAGGTTACTTTGAACAGAATGATGGCCCACATCAACGAAAATTCAATTTTTGCCAATGAACAGTTCGGATTCCGCCATGGACATTCGACTACTCATCACTTTTACGTGTAATAAATTTGATCCGTTCCAACAAATCTGAAGGCTATTCTACTGGTCTTGCTCTTCTAGACACAGAAAAAGCATTTGACAGTGTTTGGCATGAATTGATTGTAAAATTAAAAAACTTTAATTTTCCAACATACATTATTAGAATAATTCAAAGTTATCTGTCAAATCGTACACTTCAGGTAAATTATCAGAACTTCAGATCTGAAAGACTTCCAGTAAGAGCTAGTGTTCCCCAAAGCAGCATGTTGGGACCAATATTATACAATATTTTCACACCTGGCTTACCTGAGTTACCTCAGGGATGTCAAACATCTTTGTTTGCTGCTGACACAGGCCTCTCCGCCAAAGGACAAAGCCTGCGTGATATCTGTAGTCGATTGCAAAAAAGTTTGGATATTTTTTTTCATACTTTCAAAAAGATTTCTCCTAATGCTTCCAAAATTCAACTAATAATATTCTCACATAAACCAAAAGCTCCTTATTTTAAACCTTCAAGTAGACATGTTGTCACGATGAGAGGGGTTCCAATAAATTGGTCAGATGAAGTTAAGTATCTAGGGCTCATGTTAGATGAGGATTCAACTTTCAAAAATCACAATGAGGGCATTCAAGCCAAATGTAACAAATATGTAAAATGTCTCTATCCCCTTATTAATAGAAAATCAAAAATTTGTCTTAAGAACAAGCTTTTGATATTCAAACAAATGTTTCAGGCCAGCCATGTTGTATGCTGTACCAATATGGACTAGCTGTTGTAATACCAGAAATAAAGCTCTGCAGCGAATTCAAAATAAAATTTTGAAAATTATTCTGATGCTTCATCCCTGGTATAGTACCAATGAGTTACATAGAATATCCAATGTTTATTTATTTTTTATTTATTTATTTACTTGTCTTCGAGTTTAGCCGTACAGACAGATTTACTTATTATCTAATACTATTTCTAAACATAGTTTTCGACACATTAAATTCAAAATTTACAAACACTTCATTAAATCGACGACAACAAACATCAAACGGGTTATTCTGACCATAAAGCGTACGGTGGACAAACATTGGAACAAATATCAAATAAAATAAATAATTATTTCAGGCAAAAATCGTTACAATCTTCTATTGCCACGATCAATGCGTTATATGCTCAGGTTAAGTTAGGTTAAGTATATTAAAAATGTTTTTTTTTCTCTTATAAGCAGGTGAAATCAACTCACCTGTAAAAAATCTGAACTGCTGAACTGGCAAATGAAATGTAATATGTTGTTAACAAAATGTTAATAAAATCTTGAATTGGTTTTACCAAATTAGGATGATAGTGTAGGTTAATAACACAGAACACCTAGATATAAGAATGAATGTAATGTTTGGAATGATACTAATAAAGAAATTAAAAAAAGGCGACGGACAACACAAAACACCCAGTAGCCCAGTGATGATTTTTCCGTTGGACGAAAAGTTTCCACCGACTGGAGCGGGAATCGAACCCACGCTCACTCACAATACGCCTAAACGACTGACGCCGTTAATCGCACAGCTTCGGAGCCCACATTTCACGGCGTAGCTCAAAGTATAGGTAATCAGCGACAAAATAAAATTAATTTAATAATTTTGCGTTTTTTACTGCATCTTAGTGTTCCTGTTTCTGCTCACGAAATATGCATTATTTTGAATTTCATCATTTATCTTGATATTTTTTCTAGTCAAACAATAGCTACAACATCAATAAAGAAGGCTGTATCCTAAAATCGACTATTTTCAAACTTGTTAAGTTTTTTTGCTAAGCGATCATTGGAATATACAAAAACCTACTGCTCCAATAATCGCTCACAGGGTGTTACGTTTTTAATATAAATAATTATTTGAACAAATGGAAATTATGTCAGACGACTTCATCAGAAAGTTGTTGATGTTGTTAGAATATATCCGTACGAAAAAGATTGCATTTTACATGTAAAAACTACTGGTGCACTGATGGTATAATGAAAAAAAAACAGCTTTGAAGGAGCGCTCACATGTTGATTCGCCAAGGGCGCCATGAGGCCACACTACGGCTCTGATTGGAAGAAGCTTGAAAAATTGTCTTTGAATGTTTTATGCCGTCGAATGACATTTTGTGATATGTTTCTATATTATATCACAACATTATAAATTTATTATACTTGTATCTTTAATAAAAAGCATTTCAGTGCATTTTCAACAGAAAAACTGCTGAAGAATGCATACAATAATGTTGACATATTAGAAAGTATACTATTTCACTTCTATAAAAATGTGGACCACCTTAATATCAAAAACACTAATCAAATAACCTAACTAATAACTTTGAAGAAGACAGTTTTTTTTTCAAAGTTTAACTCTCAAGCCCCAAAAGTATTTTCCTTGTAAATCTGCTTGTTGGGCCACTGTGCGTTACAAAGCAATACTTAAATTTGCCACTTCTTATAATTCCGCTTACACTGCCAAAAATGAGTGAGGTGCGCGTATTATGATATCAAGTTAGGTTTTCCTGATTACTCTACGATTGTACTCGTACACTATCTTGGGCGTCTTGTTTGCGAAAGAATGTTTGTCTATATCATGCGCTATTCTAGTTGAAACACGTGCCCGTCAAAACAAACTATTTCCGCCAGGGCCGGTTGACACCGGATCATTTCTTATACATATCACCTTGTAATCCTCTTATCAAGTAAAGGTGATAAAGGAAGGTATATTATCGCGTCCGCAATAAACTTGGCTCAATGAAGTTTGAATCTGGCTTAGCATTTGTTGTCGCGTCCAGAGCGGCGAAAAATGACGATCATTGCATGGGTGGACTGGCACTAGTTCAAATAAATTCGCGCTTCTGGTGGATAGTTTTACATGTGCATATATAGCTATATGGTATCCCTTCGAAGACGTACGAACTAAACTGTAGCAAACGTAGTTTCAATTCAACTGCGATAATGTTCAGACGGTTAGATTTCGCCGTGCTAATTAATTGCTTGTTGCTTTCTTTGTGTCCTTGTAATGGAGCTCGGATCTTGGGAGTGCTTCCTTCAGCAGGATGGTCTCATTACGCTATTGGAGAAGGGATAATGAAAGCTTTAAGCCGCGCAGGTCACGAAGTAACCGTTATCGGTTCTAACAGTTGGAAGCAAGCTCCTAACAACTACCGAAGTATTGAGTTGAAGGAATTGATGTTCGATAAACAAGGTGATAACAGGTTTTGGTGATGATAATCAGGATTTACAAAGGTTTCTGTTTTACGCAGGTTCTGAACCCGATTTGTTCCAGTATCGAAATGATCCGTATTTGAAAGTCTTATACCTACTATACACGATGATTGGACCAAGCTTATCAGAAGTGATTTTGACCCATCCTAAAGTGAAAACGCTTATGAATTCAGGAGAACAATTTGATGTCGTTATTGTAGAATGTTTTGTAAGCGACGTGCTATATGGATTTGCCCAGCATTTTAATGCTCCATTAGTTGTATTTTCTCCATTTGGTGCTTCGTTATGGGCCAATGAATTAATAGGAACTCCTTATCCATTCTCGCAAATTCCGCACACGTTTCTTAGTTATACAGATCGAATGTCATTCGGTGAAAGATTTATTAACACACTTCTATGGAATGTGGATAGTTTTTATTACAGAAACATATTTCTGCCTCGCCAAGAAGAAATGTACAAAACATATTTTCCAAATGCAATGCAATCGTTACCTCAGGTTATGAAAAATGTCAGTTTGGCTCTCTTGAATCAGCATTTTAGTTTGAGTTTCCCACATCCATACGCTCCGAACATGATTGAGATTGGTGGTATTCAAATTGATGACCCAAAGCCTCTTCCTGAGGTTAGTTGTAAGCATATCATTTTAACTAAGCGATGGAACTAATATTCCTGCGTATTTTAGGATCTTCAGCATATCTTGGACAACTCGAAGCATGGCGTAATCTATTTCAGTATGGGATCAATGCTGAAAGGGTGTAGATTTCTAGAAGAAAAACGTAATGCGTTCATTTCAGCATTCTCTAAGCTAAACGAAACAGTTCTTTGGAAATACGAGAACACAAGTTTGCCTAATAAACCGAAAAACGTTTTCATAAGGAAGTGGATGCCGCAGAGTGATGTTCTTGCTCATCCTAATGTTAAACTGTTCATAACGCACGGGGGACTTCTGGGCTCCACAGAATCTCTGTACCACGGTAAACCTATGGTCGGGGTTCCCATTTATGGAGACCAGCGTTTAAATATGGCACGTGCCGAGAAAGCAGGTTATGGAACTCATATCGAATATGAAAATTTAAGCGAAGAAACCATCTCCAATGCAATAAGATCCGTTCTAGATGATCCATCGTTTAGTAGCAATGCTCAATTGATCTCAGAGAGATACCGAGACAAACCTATGACACCGGCCCAACTAGCGGTTTATTGGATAGAATACGTTGTTAGACATCGTGGTGCCCCACAGTTGCGCTCCGCTATTTTAGAATTATCTTTCATCGAGCGTAACTTGATTGATGTCTATAGTGTGATGATGTTATTAGTCGGAACGGTTTTGGTATCTCTATGTGTGGCGCTTAGGAAAATAATGAGATTTATTGGCCTGATGCCAAAAAGAATTGATAAAATTAAACAGCAGTGAAAGCGTGATAGGTAAACGGCTGCGTCTTATCTCAATAGTTTTTAATTTTGGCTTGCAAGTTACCTGACTTTGAGGAGTACAAAATATAGTAGACAAGTGTTGTTATTGTTACTTATGAAGATGAATCATGTAAATATAATAAATTCAAATTTTACGTTCTTCTTACAGCTAACAGTTTTATGTTTTAGTCACTTTCATTTAACAACAAGTACTTACACCCAAATTTTACAAAGCATTTTATTGAAATATGTAACGTCACTAACAAGTTCATAGACAGGTTGATTATCAAAACATATTCTCTGAAGCTTGATAGAATCAAAAATGGAAATTCGGGGAGCCCAAAATCATCAAAGAGTAAAAATCCTAAGTTACATTCCAAATTAGTTTCTTCGAACTCCCAGAAGCTACTGTTAAAAATCAAACGGAATTTATCAAGTCTTGGAGGCTCAACGAACTTGAAGTTCATATGAGAAACACTAGAAAATGTATGTTATAGTTATATTTTCAGCTATAGATGGCTCCGTACTTAATGAATTCCTTTCGTTAATGACTATAAAATTTCACAACCAATACGGAAAAGACTACTATAATGATCATTCACTTGATTTTTGTAAAATCTACCACTGTAATGTATATAAGTATTATTAGGCATGCCTAATAACAGCATTTCCAAGGCTCAGAAATCCTGCCATATTTTTGAATCTAAATCTTTTGTGTGTATTTAAAGCACATTCATCAAAAAGCAACAATGTTTGGGCATATAATGCTGTTATTATACCGCATTATAGTGTTTGCTGGTTACTTAGATAAAATCCTTAACGTCCGCGAAGCAAACAAATTGACCAGAGCTCGTGTAAACCGTAGCACTTCTCTCGGCATGATACCTTTAAGCACAATATTGATCAGCAGGCATGAATGTTCATCATGAGCTTGATATCGATGAACAGCTGATGCATATGGAATATCGAAATTTATCGCACGGGAAATATGTGGTTCGCTGTCGAGCGGCTGTCAATAACTTCCCACAAACTCGTTTGCTATAGATAATAGACGACGGAAGAAAATCTGAGAA
This sequence comes from Aedes aegypti, assembly GCF_002204515.2. Taxonomy (NCBI): domain Eukaryota; kingdom Metazoa; phylum Arthropoda; class Insecta; order Diptera; family Culicidae; genus Aedes; species Aedes aegypti. The sequence goes on along the minus strand of NC_035108.1, from coordinate 182,778,711 downwards.
AGCACTTCTAAGTAGCGTTTAGGGAAGTTATTGCACGATACTTTTCACACAAGCAGCGTCCATCTACAACGTGACGCTAAAATTGAAATTTTCGACGCCTCTCCCTCCTCCATAACGCCTTTAATATGGAAAATTTCAAATTTTTGTCTGAGCCGTAATGCTTATGCCTACCAACATAACAATAAAACCAACAAAATCTTTTATGCCTTGAATGACTTGAAGGATTATAGAAATTTATTTTGTTCAAAGCTGTTGAAGTTAATCATTCTTTATTTGCATATTCAGTTTTATACAGAACATTTTCTGAAAAAATATTACAATAGGGTCCTCAAATGTTTAATGAAATCTTGTTTTTATTTAATAACACGGAAGAGCATATTCCCTGGCCACGATCACAGGGTTTGACGGTGCCAAAGTAGAAGGTGCACCATAATAATATTCGCCTGTGAAACATATCACCTTCCCAATACTTTGGCACACCTCTAACGGTTCATGATTTTCATGAAACGGCTGCATTCAGGCGGAGGATCTGTTAATATGTTCGGCATATTATCAGGTCCTCTTCGAACGGAGGGACCGCCAGGGCTCAGTAGTTACTTATAAACCAGTGCTGGTTGTTGATGGTTCAGTTCATTTACACGAGCTGTAGCATCCTTTGTATTAATCAGTAATGGTGGTCAAGTTTCAAAGCTAACGTGTGATCAATCGTTTTATAATGCAACATAAGAATAGGTGTTTGGTGGAATTGTGCGTTGCATTCGTCGTTTTAAAGTTAGTGATTGTGAGGGTGCTAATAATGATATTTGAAGAAATGTGTGGTGATGAAATTATTTGAAAATTACATTGAAAGTGATTGTGATAGTTTTGTTAAAAATAATGCACCCGATTCTGTTTTTGCACGGTTTTTTTTTACACGGCCGTGCAAAATAAGTTTCCATACATTTTTTTCCGCCAAAACCTAATTTTTGTATGAAACGCCGAGAAATTGTGTTACTTTTTTTGCACGGTTTTTGAAATCTTGAACTGAAATTTTTTTTTTACACAGTACGCATCTTTCGTGCAAAAACAGAATCGGGTGTAATACTAATATGAACCCTCAGTGGTACGTCTGTTTGTTTATGCTACTAGATTATTGATGGTTATAATACATTCTGCAATCATTTCTCTGAATATAAAAACTATTGCCTAGTTCTTAACACATTCACGACAAGAGTGTTCATAATGACAGTAAGTGCAGTAAAATTTATCAAAGTGATTTTATTTTTCGGCTGTTACTTTATTGATCGTAGTGCTAAATAGTAGTTTGATTATTTTTTAATTATTTAGTTATGATGGTTAGATGGTAAATGGTAACAAAAATGAATTATTATGAAAGTAGTGTGATGTAATTTTGATAAAAAAATTGTAGCTGTAAAAGTGAAGTGATATAAAGGAAAGTATACATATATGATGTGTATTACGAAAGTTAATGAGTGATAATATTAGTGATAGTGTTAAAAACAAAAGTGATGATAACAAAAGTGTGGTAATTATGTGACAGTGACTGATGAAATGAAATGGGGAATGAGGACCTTTCAATAAAACTATTTCGTTCTTCACTTAAACCACTTTAGTAGCATTTCAAGTCTTATCATAGTTTTATAGTAGTCTGGAATACTAGATTGCAAAACTACGACAAGGGTTGATTGCTGCTAGGGTACACAGTAACCATTTGAGCAATATTGCTTAGGAACGTCTGTGTGATGAATGTAATAGAGGCTTATAAAAGCAAATGTTGGGCAGGAGCTTAGGGCAGATTAAAAATCCCACTACTACCCCTATCGCTACTGAAAAAAATAATAATAAAAAATAACACGGAAGAGCATATTACTGCAACTACTTAAGTATTTTTCCCGCTCAAATAACGGCTATATCATATTTTAAAAAGATAAAGATGATGATAGCCGTTTTTGCTGGAAAAATCATTACCGCGAACATTGATGCTCCTTTTATTCTATTCAGAATCAATTTGAATGTAGTACCCAGACCCCTACGTACTCTAAATTTCCTTAGACTGAGCTTCCAATGCACTGACTACGCGCAGCACGAGCCAATTCGAAGAATGTGCGAAGTTTTTAACTATGTGTATGATCTGCAGTGCTGGAAAAGTTCGCATCACGAAGCAGCTCATGAGTGTATACCAGTGGCGCGGGAAGTGGGTAGGACAGGTAGGACATGTACTACGCACAAAAACTCCTGGGTAGGACAGTCAAAGGATTGTCCTACCCACGATTCAACAAAAAAAATCATCTGTTCAATATTTATTTAGTTTTAGTACCATTCAATTAGACCAGAGGAGTCCGTTGAATTATCAATAAATAAATTATCAATAAATATACATACCAGCTCGTGGGAAGAACGATTGAGAATATCGATAAGAAGCGTACTGTAAGAATTATTACAAAAAAAAACTCTTAATTCGTTATTAGAAAAAAAAAAAACAAAATAAATGAAATAATCCTCTACGGCATTTCTGAATAAATGAATGGATGGTTTCTTAAAAAATATACACGACCAACGTCGTAAACGTTTTGAGACAAATTGCTATGAGCGTTTCTGGAACTTACATAGTAATTTCTTGTAGAATCTTTGGATGACCAGTCTCTTCGTATTATACACAGCACGAGTCTGTTTGTGCTAGCGATGTCTGAAAGAACGATCTCTCTTGATATAATCTATCAAAGTATTGCTGAATTTTTTGACGATTTTCAAGGCAACAATTTTTGAGAATCTTCAGTTTCTTCTGAAATTTTTACTGATTAGATTGATGCGATATTCAAAAGTATATTTAACTTTTCAAACCAGCTAATACTACAATGATGTTCCCAATAATTCACCCGACCATTTCTACACAAAATTTTATAGAGATTCTGACCAATGTTTTTCAAGAAATTCCTTTCGAAAACCCTGGGAAATATTATTCCGAAATTTGATTGATGTTTTTTTTTTAGATTATCTTAGGAAATTTTCTAGGAAATACTAAAACTTCCTTCAGAGCCCAGGCGTTATTTCAGAGATCATTGTTCATTAACAGTGACTTTAAAACTTCCACTAGTTTTATATGAGGTTACTTTAGAAGACATTGTTAGAAAAAAAAACTTTGACTTACTTGAGAAAATCTCGAAGTTTTTCAGGAGGAATTTCCGCAGAAACCTTATTTCTGCAGAAAGAAATCTCTGGAGCGATTGCTGAAGGTATTTTTTAGTAATCTCTATATGAATTCTCAAAGACAATTTTATAGGTAATCCCTACAAATTCTTGGTATTTCTGGAGAAATCCTTGATTAAATTTTAGTAAATGTTTTGACCGGAAACCTTGCAGGATGTCTCAGGAAAATCGATGGATTATTAAGCGGATGCAATCTTAGAGGAGTGAAGAATTTTTGGAGGAGTTCTGATGATTCTTGAAACAATCATATGAGAAATTCAATTTTTGTGGTTCTCCCTGGGTAAATCTAGGTTGAATTCTTTAGGTATCCAAACATTTTTTTTTTTTGAGAAATTCCCTAGGAAAATCAATTGAAATGCTTGAGAAATTACCGATCTGAAAATAGTATCTGAATAAATTTTAGATGAAATTCGTAGAAAAAACCAAGATATTCCAAATAGATCTTAGATCTTGAAATGACTGCTCTGATGATAAGAAGAATCAAACTCTTATCTTCTGGCTCCAATAGGGTTTCGTTTCATTTTTTTGGTTTCGGTTTGGTCTCATTGCGGCCTTTTTTCTAATTCCTTTCAGGCCTCTTTTATTCATACAAGAGGTCTCCAACTTCCTATTTTCAAGGCACTTTTCATTCTATTCAAATTGTATGAGAGTCAAAAAACAAGCCAGTTTTTTTTAAGAATTATTTTATTTCTTCTGTTGAGCGGAAAAGTTACCAGAAAATATAATTAGAACGCTTGGATAATCAGAATTTCCTCAACATAAAACGGACACATCCCTTTGTGTTTGAGCCTTTCATATATACAAACTTCAAATTTCCAGTATAAAATTCAATAGGGGTTAAACTTTTCTTAGCTTCACTGTGCACAAAGTATTTGCCAACGTTTGTCCTACCCATGGTTTCGAACGTGGACGCGCCTCTGGTGTATACCATCGCATAACAAACATCACAGACTCGGGAACTGGCTAGGTGTGAGTAAGGCCCCAAGCACAATGTGAACGGTAACGCGGTACAACGGCAAAACGGCATGCCCATCTTGATATACACTTTACTTATCAACATTGACTTGACAAGTAGAGTGTAGCTCAAGATGGGCTTGTCGTTTTGCCGTTGTACCGTGCTGCCGCTCACATTGTGCTTAAGGCTTAAGTCCGCACCCGTCTGCTCGGGAGAACATACCAAAAGAAGTAGCAACAAGCTCGGGAGCGTTTACTCGCGAGCTAGGAGGGAGGCACCGATATTACACACGAAATATGACACGAAGTTATTTAGAATTGCAAGAAAACTCCAGCTTGCCAACGACACTTAAGGCAGACTTGATGAAAATCGCTAGTTTTCTTTTGTTGTGTTCCTTCGATCGTTCTGGACAAACATGGAAAAAGGGCCAACATTTTCTGTGCATTTAATTTTCGTTTTATTGGAAAAAGTAAAATGATGCGTAGGATAAAAGGTGCTATTGTGACATTACTTTTGAATAGCATTTCAATCGATTTTTTGTCACATTTGATAAAATGCAAAAATACGTTTTAATCAATTATGCGCTTTTATCATGTTTGTCCATTGTTTTAGATCTGGGCTCACAGTGACAGTTCGTGACAGCAGAATCTCGGCTCACCTTGACGTACATAAATTTCGTATTGGTTTCTCCCTCCCAGCTCGCGAGTAACCGAGCAAGGTGTGATTTATTATGGTTTTGACAGACAAATTAATTGTATAACCATCATATCGACAGTAAACTACTTTTAGCTTCAGTTACTCGGGAGCCGACAGATGCGAGTGAACCAGCGCTCTGACGCTCGGGAGCGTTTGGTTTTGTTTTTGTTCCAGTTCAGAAGAAATGTTCGCCACTTTCCATCACTGATGATCTGTTTGATTTTAATATTAAAGGGCGAACACGAAATTATTGCGACACCGAAAATGTCATGCCAATGTTGAGAATCAAACCAAAATTTTAGTGTAGTTTTATACATATACCGGATACCCCCGTTGGTTTGATCACATTTAATCTGAGCACTTTTTCATCTGTACCCCGCTAATTTGCACATCGTTCAGATTAAAAATGGTTCAAACGTCATTCAGCTCATGGAACGGAATGAAGTGAGGTGGAACGCTGTGGAACGGAACACAGAATCAAAACAAAACAGTAAAAGAGGTAACCAGAAACACGTTTCTAGGGTGACTAGATGTTCAAATTAAAAATGAACCCCGATGGTTTGCATGAGGTACCGTTCAAATTAACGGGGGTACACGGTCAAAAATCAAAAGAAAAGTTAATCGATGGAGCCTTAAGTGCATTTTCGCTTGATGCCCTCCATAAAAGTCTTTACAGTGTCATCCGGTACAAGTTTCTCAATTTTTTTTAAATTATCTTAACATGTCTTTCTCGTCTTTGACTATCTTCTTGCTCTTCCGAAGTTTCCGCTTCATTATTGCCCAGTACTGCTCCACCGGGCGCAGTTCCGGACAGGCGGATTCATGGCCGAATGTCGGATGACAGAATAGGCCTCATACCACTCCAGGACACTTTTAGAATAGTGGCATGATGCCAAATCTGGCTAAAATAGCGGAGCTTCATCGTGCTGCTGCAAGAACGGCAAAAGGTGCTTCTCGAGGCTCTCAGATTCGTAGATCTCGCCATTTACTGTGCCCTTTGTCACGAAAGGCTCACTCCTCAGTCCGCAAGAGCAGATGGCCTGCCAAATGAGATATTTGAAGGCGAACTTAACTTAACTTTGTGGGCTTCGTAGCCGTGTAGTTAGTGTCACCGAGGCATTTAGCCACATCGTGCCAATGAGTGTGGGTTCGATTCCCGCCTCAGGCTGAAAAACTTTTCGTGAGGAATGTTTTCCAACTGTGCCACTGGGCGTTGCATGCTAGTCCGTTGTCTAGTGTGGTGCTTCCTTCAAAGGGCAAATATCCCACTGGAAGCATTAACGTGTAGTGTCTTTTTGAAAAACTTCGACATTTTCTTCTTCTTAAATTTGTCGTCCACATCGAACTTGCTCTTGCCGGTGAAAAACTCCAACCCCGGAATTGGCTTAAAATCCGCTTCGCACATATAGCACACATACTATATGATTACTGAAACTAATTGGAAACCAAACTCGGAATAAATCCAAACTTTTTTGTTTAGCGTAATGATTTTTAGGGGCCCAGATAGCCGTAGCGGTAAACGCGCAGCTATTCAGCAAAACCAAGCTGAGGGTCGTGGGATCAAATCCCACCGGTCGAGGATCTTTTCGAGTTGGAAATTTTCTCGACTTCCCAGGGCATAGAGTATCTTCGTACCTGCCACACGATATACACATGCAAAAATGGTCATTGGCATAGTAAGCTCTCAGTTAATAACTGTGGAAGTGCTCATAAGAACACTAAGCTGAGAAGCAGGCTCTGTCCCAGTGAGGACGTAACGCCAGAAAGAAGAAGAATGATCAACTCAATGGATCATGGCTTCATTCATAGGCGTATGAAACATAATTTTTTCCGTCATTTGAAGCTAAAGTTTTCGAAACTTTGGGTGTTTCTGTTGAAGCTTGGTAAATATACTTTCATAACGCATTGTCAATGCGACTTTAATATGAAATGGAGAATTTTTTGAAAATAAAATTCCTCATATGCACCCTGGCTCTAAGCCCCTTTGGAAACTATCTCAAATAAAAAAAACTCAGAAACTAATTCCGGATTTGAAAAAGGAAAAAAAAATACTAACTACAGTCAACTCTCCGTTACTCGGTATTCCTTATCTCGATGTCGAGATAGAGAATCATAGTAAAATATATATTTTTCGATTATTGGTTATTGTCTGTGATTACGCACTAGATTACGATTTTACATGACGTTTCGGCCTACTGACATTCGACCATCATCAAATTTTTATGTAAATCGATTTATGTTTGGATTAACCAGATCAAATCATAGTAAAAGTTGGTACTGTTTTGATTCATATTACGGATACTTAAGGCCTCAGTGAAGTATAACCCAGCATAGGGCGTACAAAATAAATCATTCTGTATAATTCCTTAGCGTTATCAAGCGTCGGAAGCCCTTAGCTTTCGAATGGTGGTTAAAGAATACGCTTCCGCAACTTGAATAATTTTAAATAAATAAAATTTTGTGGCCTTTTCATGATTCTTATTTCGGACGCTTCCTTACTTTTGCCTCATATTCCGGAAACTTTGATTCGAATTCCGGGCAGCTCATGATAATCATTGATGGAACAGTAAAATCATCAATTGAAATTGTCAAACCAATAGAGAGACATCTAAGGTAGTTGGGCATAATAAATTTTCAAAGATGTTTATAGGAAAAGCTTACTAAAATGAGCCTCGAAATTGAGAACTATTGAACGGCAAAAATTGAAACATTTCGTGTGAAATGTTTCCCATACATAGTAGAGTGTCCGGAATTTGAAGCTGTTTGAACGGTATTCAAGGCTTCCTTGATGGCCCCTTGGATCGCAGATGCACTGGTTTTGTAATCTGTAACTCAATACTTCCCTTACTCGATTATTCCATTCAATATCGAGTTATAGATGGTTTTCTGCGATTGCGAAAAATCTCAAAAACTTGCTATGCAGTTTGAAAACGCACATAGGGTCTGTTCACAAATTTCATAACGCCGAAGGGGGTGGGTGGGTGTCCTCGAAATGTTACAGCTCATACAAAATTCGTTGAATAATTATACAAAAAGCGTTACGAGAGGGTGGGTGGGTGTCAAAAATGGCTATTTTCAGCGTTATGAAATTTGTGAATGAACCCATAATTTTAACTTGGGTACACAAATCTAATTTAAAATCAAGTTACTCAGGATTTCGAAAGCATTCTCAATCAAAAGAACGTTTTCGAAAATTCTTGGGGGATTGATTCGGAAGAAGTGAGAACTATTATTAAACAATAAAAAACATGAAAGCTCTTATCGATGATGAATTTGTTTACATCCTCATTAAAAAAATTCCAGAGAGTTGCTTATCATTCTTGGTTGATATATTTAACAAATGTTTTTAGTTGTCATATTTTCCTGTCAGATGGAAAAATGCACAGGTTGTACCGTCAAGCTACCATGTACCGTGCATTTAAAAAAAAATCTGCACTTCAAAAAATATATGATTTTTTTTTTCAAATAACACAGCGCAACAAAAAAGACATGTTTGCGTGTCTCAAGGGTCAAATTATGTGTCTCTAGCAGATTTTGGGTCGCTGAATTTGATGCCGTTCTCAGAAATGTTCCAGCACGTCACAATTCTCAGCTACAGGTAGCCAAAATTGTATAAAACACATGTTTTATTAATGTTTACATGAAATTGAAAGTATAATTTATCATACTGTTTTGTGATTTAATCCTCCAATCATGCTAAATAAGACTTGAACTTTCAATTTAGATATAATTTGATTGTAAATTTTACCATTAAATTCAGTTTAAATCGATTTTTTCAACATGCTTGCAGTCTCCATATAAAATTCTTCGTTTCTCTTATATGACATAAGATAATACTTTTCAGAACCACCAATAAATAACATTTTACCAGCGGAAGAATTATGAACTTTGTTGAAAAGTATTGTTTAACAAAAGAAGTTTAAATTTTGTGACAAATTAAGCAAACAAATTGCCATACAAGTTGGAAAACTTGTATGCAAGTTGGCTGAAATCGTTAAATTTAGCATTTTCAACAGTCAATATCTCAAAAACTAGACGTGCTATGATATTTTTGAAAACGGCAATGGATTCAGCAACCCCTAATTTAGTATATAGTGGTATTTTTGTGCTTGAGACAAAAACGTGTTCCGCAGTGTAATTTAAAGCGAACTGGAGTACCACTACAAAGCGTGCAATGATACCATAATTAAGGGAAAAATCTAAAATAAGTGATGCAAATGAAAAAAAAATGCTCAGAAATTGTGTACAAATGTCATGTTAAGGTCGTCTCGTACTGTGCTACGGAACCGTGACCCATGCACGCTTGTGCACCACTTACCGTGCATCTACTTTTCCTCATTATTTTATTTCATATGTTGAAGATACGTTGTTGTTAGAGCAATAATGTAGCTAATACACAGAAAAAAATCCGTTCTCGTATCCGTGAACAGCAGACGTGAACTCGTCAACAACAAAAATACACAGTGAACTAGATCATGTTTATGTGACCATTTGTGGTAGTTCATGGTGTATTTTTGACAGTTCACGTTTTCCAGAATTCTTTTTTGAGCGTGTAGTGTGCAAACTCATTTTTAAGGATATTCAAACCTTAATGTACAATAAAAGTTGTAGAAAGTTGTTAAAATGACTGAATCATTATTTTTTTTTATAAAAATCGTTATAGGAGGTTTAATTGTATTTCCCAAACCATTTCATATTCGCTTAAAAACTAAATATGAAGTAGTTAAATCATGACATAACAATAAATCCAATATTGTGTTTGGACTGCAACACAGTAAAAAAAAATCTAAATTCATAAAATTTCAAGGCTCATACGATGAAATACATCTTACTAGTGGTATCTACACTGATAGGCAAAATAAAGTGTGATGACATGTGATGGTCTGGGGGTGTTTTTCATGGAGTGGAGTAGGAAGCCTCGTGAAAATCGACGGAATAATGGCGGCAGATTCCTACATCAACATCTTGCGGGAAAATATGGGGGTTTCGCTGATCCAGACGGGCCTTGAAGAGAAATTCATATTTCTCTAGAACAACGACCCGAAGCATACTGCCAAGAAGACCAAGTCTTTCTTACGATCTTATCTGATTAAACCGCTGGAATGGCCTCCACAAAGCCCAGACCTCAACCCCATCGAGAATTTGTGGGCGATTCTCGATGCCAGGGTTGACAAAACTGGTGTTACCAACAAAAATAATTATTTTGAAGCCTTGGAGCGCGCCTGGGAAGAACTAGAACCACAACACCTACAAAACCTGGTGAAAAGCATGTCGAAGCGCCTCCAGCAAGTCCTTAAGGCCAAAGGAGGACACATTAACTATTAGGGGAATTCGGGGTAAAACCGACATATTGATAAAATTTATGTACTTTCGCTTGTTAAACGAACCTAAAATTGTTGTAAAATCACATATTGGTTATAAATCTATCAATCCTTGCGATCGCTGGATGATATATTAAGCTTATATAGTGATTTAAATCAAATTGAAATTTCATCATTTTTAGGTGAGACAATTTAGAGTGCGGGTAAAATCGACACCCTGTTAGGGTAAAACCGACACTTCCATTTTGAGTAGAATTTATACGTTGTGAACATCACCATCACAATGCATATTTAAAAGAATGCTTTAAACGTGACTTTCGACATTTATGAACCCTTACTCCAAAGGATTAATCACATATTACGTAAATTATTGAGGAGAGGCCAAAGATCCACTAAATATATGTGAAAATTTCAAATGTCCCATGCTAAGGTTACAAAGTTGGGGTAAATACACATGGATATTATTAATTTGTGTGCATGGAATGCTTACGAAGATGAAGTTGTAGCGAATGATTGGTTTTGAAAATAAATACTGTTTTATTTTAACAAATCAGAAAAGTGTTATTATTTTTAGATGATGAAACCTGTCAAACCTCATAGTTTGTAAATAAACAATAAGATTAATTTATGTGAAAATATGTCAAATTCTATTAATTCTTAAATTTAAAATGAGAAAAATTTCTTCAAGCTTCATCAAATTAGTTGAAACTTTTTTTGATTTATTTTAATACTTAATGATAGCTTGTGGCAAGTCATATAGTGTCATATTTTACATGTTAACAAATTCGCCGTCCATGAACTTCACTGTAATTCGAAAATAAAGACTCACATAAACTACAGAGATAGTCCTCCGATTAGAAAGATTCCCTGAAGTTAGATTATGAAGCAAAGAAAGGTGTCGATAATACCCCAAATGAAAGTGTTGATCTTACCCCGAGTGGACATTTATTTTTCAATAGCATTTTCAGCTGTCGAAAAACCAAAAATTAATTTCTCCTTCATGTTGTATCAACGTAATAATAGTAAATGATGATGTAGACGCAGAACAAAAAATGACATTATAAAAATTTCACATGCGAAATACTTAAAGAATAACAGCGAAATATTGCAACTGCTGTTGCTTCTATGTTATCCAATATGGTTTTGTTATTTATTTTGGTAGTTTATTGGTAGCGTCAGTTGTAATGTCATTCGAAACACAACATTTCACAAGTTAAGATAGAGCGTGGTGGAAATTGCATGAAAATCTGCTCAAAACATGAAAAATCAAAGGGTGTCGAGCTTACCCACAGTGTCGGTTTTACCCTGATTTCCCCTAAATTGCTTTTTATTTTTCTTAAATCATCTTTTCTGGGGCCAAGAAGGAAGTGGGCACTTTATTTTGTCACTATTTATTGTTCAATACAAATTGATTTTCGTTTTCTTTGAGTGAAATTCTTTTTTCTTTTATCAAAATTTCGTAAGTGCAACTTTAAAAGAATATCAAAAATAAAATATCAAAAAAGATTTAAGTGTGTTAACTTTAATTTGAACCAAATCAATGAGAGAAATTCGAAAACTGGTGAGGTGGGCACTTAATTTTGCCTATCAGTGTACAGTGAAAACTTGTTCAAATGAAAAATGTGAATTTTTAGCGTTTCTACTAAGAGTGTCCAAAAAATCTTATTATTTAACAGATTGCACATGATTTTGATTAAATAACAGTTGTGACAAAAACTACATTTCATCAGTTATATCTTATTTTGCCCTCAAAGCAGTAATTTGTGAAAATTGTGTGAATATACTGTGGGGCCTTCCTTAGCCGAGTGGTTAGAGTCCGCGGCTACAAAGCAAAGCCATGCTGAAGGTGCCTGGGTTCGAATCCTGGCTTATCAGTTTTATCTTATTTTGCCATCAAAGCAGTAATTTGTCTGTTTACGTGCACGGTGAATGGAGGCCGCACGGTGACTGGTGACTTGACGGTACCAATTTTGAAACCGGACAAAAATCCTGCAGAAGCTTCTAGCTATCGTCCAACCTGCTTACTTCCCTCCATTATGGGCATTCAAGCCAAATGTTACAAATAGGGAGTCGATGCCGGTTATGGACCCTTTGCGTATTATGGACCCCCTACAGAAAAACATAAAATTAACACTCAAAGCAACTTTATTCCTATGAAAATCCACCGGGGGAACTTCGATTACATTCTTAGTCAGCAGTTTCAGGTAAAATATTTGGTTTGAGACGCATAAATACAGATATTTGACCAGTTTTGTAAATGAAACCACACAAGAGGGTCCATAATACGCATTACCAGGTGGGTCCATAATAGGCTCGTCGGCAGCGAGCCGGTCAATTTGGAGATCTACAAACGTTTTCCAAGATTGTTGGTATAATAATTTAAAAGACATTCTGCATAGAGATAATTGGTTGGCTATCAATGCTTTTACTACTTTGAAGAAATGCAGTGTATACTAATTTATTTTCAATTGCGTAGAATGTTTTAAAATTCTTATGAGAGAAATTTCATTCAATTGTAAAGGGTGTGATAGTTTTACCCGCAAAGGTAGAACAATGCTCCTGCTTGCTTAAACTTTTCGTTACTGGAAGCTTACTAGTTTTCAAGCTTTTTATATCACGTTTGTAAGTTTAAGAACAACATTACGAAAAAAGCTTTTAAGGTACCATTCGCAAGTTACGTGACACAGTCGAGAAAAAGTGTGTAACGCCATATGGAGAGGTTTTCCATACAAAACGCGCTAAATCATAGTGACGTGAGGCCAAAATTTGTCCATTTTATTATCACGTAATTAATGGACTTCACCTGAACCGTTTCGCACGTTCGTTTAATGTGTAAGTGCTATCTTTCACTAAGCCGGCACAGGTATTGTATCGTTCGTTGTTTCTCTGCACTACCATCAATCAACGATCGCATTCAACCTTATACTTTTTTTTTGGTATTATTGCACCTGAGCGTCTGATGGTGGGATATTTCAACTGTGTGAGTTTCTGTTCGCAATCTTGGTCTCTGCTCTCGATGGTACATCTATTCTGCTGGTAAGTCTAGTCGTAGATCGGGACGCGTGGAATGCAGATGGCGAGTTTGCATTCAAAGACGGGCAACGCTTTTTCGGTATTAATTCGCTTCTGTTGAATGGTAGTCTGGACCTATTTATCGCTAATGGTGTTCAATTGCATTTTGGGGGTTTGCAAAATTGGCCTAAATAGTAAAAGTGTTCGGTGGGGGATAGTTTTCTGTGTTGGTTTCAAATCTACCGTCTATAGCAAAAGAAGAAATTTTCATCATATTGAATGAAAAGTTTGCACTTGGTTTAGAGCTGATTTATGCCCAAGAATGATAAAGTGTTGACAGAAAGTATGATTTCAAATAACTTTACAAACAAAGCCATGAAGCTGAAGTGCATTGTATAGCTACTGAAGAAAAAAGAAGACCATTAAATTGCTGCAGAATAAAAAATCCTGACTAGTGAATTTCATATTAGCTGTCTATGGCATCATCAATTGCTGTCCGATATCTTATCAGCACACCTTCGTCAATTGATTGGGAATGTCGGTTGTACATTATTTCTTCCACATTGGCCGAAAGCTAATTGAAGGTGCTATCAGTGACAAATAACGCATATATGATTGCAATCACGAAGAATTGAACGCACAGCGCAATTGAAGTTGCTGTTACATCCGTGGAAATGACAAGTTTTATGTGTTCATGTAGTGATCAACTGATTATTTTACGATGTGAAACATTAATACACCTGATATTGTTGCCCGTTGCTTATGATGGATGGGTAGTTAATGTGAATGCCGAAGAAGTGCAAAGTTATGAAGCTGAAGCATTACAGGAGTTGTGTGCCACCACCATTGTTATCTTATATCAACCATATGGTCATGAGAACATTTTTTCGAATCAATCTTGTTTCTATTTGAAAGATCAGGTGAAAACAGATGTACCTAGAGTTTATTAGCAGCTGCTCATCGGGATCAATCACAACTATTGAGGCAACGCTCCATGCTGCTGACAAATTAATGCTGTTAGAATACCTTAGAAATAAATAACACGCGTACTTGATGGTGTTTGGGCATTCCGTGAATTACTCAAATGAAACAGTGTATTCAATAACCATCATTAGACATCGGCTAGTCGATTGTTAGTCACCACTTTTATTCTCCCGTTTGTGCAAAATTAACTTTGATGAAGGCGCTGACAATTGACCTACTTTCTGTATGCTTGATCCGTCGTATTTTGTTTGCGGTGGATGTTTGCCAAATTTTGGTGATTATGAAACGGCGTGCAAATATGATTTTTTTAACTTTGGCTGTGGCAGTGCTATTGCAACCAAAGATAGATATATTTTCTTATTTATTATATTTTTCTTAAGATTTTAAGTACATCTCAAGTTCTTTATCATTTTATTGTTTTATGAACTACCGTAAAATGGGGTGTTAGGGGATGAAAAAAAAAAACAATTCGAGATTCAAGCAAGTATGTCCATCAAGTATGTCAATAATTGAACAAAGGTCGGGCTGACCACCATGCTCTCGTCGTGTATATCAAAAGCCAAATACAATCATGAGGATCCTTTGACAGATTTCTGAGATAATCATGAAAATGTGTGATTTTTGACGGAAATGCAAAATGGGGTGTTCAGGAACTTGAATTTCGTAAATAAAACCATATTTTGCCAACAACAAAATATAATCTCTTTGCCCAACAACTTTGATGCTCTCATTCAATTTCATAGGTTATGTTCAACCTTTGTCAGATAATATTATTAAACTTAGAACTCCTGCAAACGCAAACCGTTTTTTAAACTTCTAAATCTTTCATAGTTATTAATTCTATCTGGGAACTATCAATACATCGTACAACTGTCATGAAATGATTTTTACACTTATATGCAACAGGTTCATAACCTATACATTTACAGTTTATGAATCCTATAAGCTATGCAGAGCAACTTCGTAAATAATCTTTATCATAAGGATAATTCCAACAAGCTTCTATTTTAATAGGGAAAATGACCAATTTCCCCTGTAAATAAATCACTACACTAAACAACGTATTTGCATGCAACACCCAGTGGTATTTTCGAAAAAATACTGAAGAAAAGTGTTCTAATATGGGACAGAAGTTTAACGTACACTCTTATAACATAGTGCGTTTAGTGCCCGACGAGGCCGCGATGTTTATCAGCTCGCAAATAACAAAATATTTCTACTGTTTATCACTTTATATGATTATCGCTAAAAGGATCAATGGCTACAAAACCACTTCCAAATAAAAAATCATTCAAACATTCTAAGCATTTTTCAAGCGTTTTGGAAAGTTTTGGAAATAGAGTGAACTCTCTCTAACTCGATATTGAAGGGACCATCAAGTTAGGGATGTATCGAATTGTAGAACACAAAATCAGTGAACCATCGAGGTATTCATGAAAACCAAATTTTACTATGGTTCTCTAACTCGATATCGAGGTACGAAATATCGAGTAAGGGAGAGGTTACTCAAGTATCAAGAAAAATCCCATATTTACTTCAATACGTTGTTATCAAGATTTTTCTGTCAGTTTTACTGATTTTCGAGAGTGGACGCTTTTGGTGATATTCAGTAACAAATAAAATAGACTCCTTAAATTTTACAATGCGGTTTTACTTCACTGAACGAGCCAGAAGTGTATTGGAATAAATTACGGCATAAATCGAATGAGTTTAGTTACTTGGAAAAAGTCAAAAAGATAGTCCCTTAATACCCCACTTATTATCAAAAAGAGACTTTTTCCGTAAAAATAATAAAAGTCGAGATCTAGATAAAATTCTCAAAAGTGTTTGTCTGCGTTGTGATCTCAATTAAATATACTTATCTTATAAGTTATTAACAAATTTTTCATTGTATTGTTTCATAGTTTTGTAGTTAAATGTATTTAGCCTATAAAATTCGAACAAAAATGTTTTGCAAAGTTTTCAATTTCTAGACTCCACAATACTATATTTAAAAAGGCATCCCCTATCACATAATGCAGCTCACAAGCCTCCAAACAAATCGAGCATTTCAGATGACTAATATATCGGCTTTCGACGTTTTTGTGACTTGTCACAGTTAATGGAGAAGTTCAATCCCTTAAAACCCCACGAGTCCTTAACACCCCTTTTTACGGTATTATAAATATAAATTGACAATTTTAGACACTTGTTTTGTTACTGTACTAAAATTTTAAAACAGCAAACGCTTAACAAGTTGGATTACATATCATGATTGTTAAAATTGTTTGATGTCAAATGAGACTAGTTACAACGATAGCTTGGCTATTATTATTATAATTGAAAGTACATTCAACTCTCTATAACTAGATTTTGAAGGGACCAGGTATTGACTAGTAGAGCAAAAAAAAATACAGTGCAAATGCGATCCAAGTGACCATCGAGGTACCCATAAAAAACAACTTTTACTATCGTTCTCTTACTCGATATCGAGATACGAAATATCGAGTAAGGTAGAGATGACTGTAGAGTAAAGTGGGGCAAAAGTTTGAGTGGGGCTAAAGTTTCTTTCAAGATTTTTAGCTTAATTCCTAGCGATATTCAGCCTAACGACCTGCACCCCTCGATATCGAAAAACTAAATATCGAGTAAGGTAGAGATGATTGCTCAACGTTTTGAAAAGTTTTACCAAAATAGGAAGAAGTTTACTTCTCTCAGTCTATGTTTCTAAACAAATCAAACAATCATGCTCAAATTCATATAAGTAAATTATGAATACTTGATCGATCATAAGCCATTTAGACAATTCCAGCCACCAGAAGACGCCGCACGGAGGACCATCCTCCGTCAGTATCAGATGGTGACTGAGACAAACTGACCCACTTCGCAGGCAGCTAGCCTCAAACGACTCAGGAACACGGCAAAACGAACCACCGCAAGAGCAATGGATTATGGCTTATGGAAATCGATTGGACCAACAGCAGAGCACTCTCCTACCTGCTCGGTGTGAGAGCAAAAGAGCAGAAGAGAGTGAATGCAGATGTAAATATAGATTAGCTAAAAATAGAACTGTATCGGTAAGGAAGATACAGATAAAACAGATTCCGGCACAGTAGTGGCCACGAGCACGGAGTGCCTTGAAAAAAAAAACTTAATTATTTATATGACTTTTTGATAGCTTAGCTTAGCTTAGCTTAGACTGACTACACATATCAATGGTTGCTATTCCGTGATTGACCGAGGTCAGTGAAAATGCACAAAGAATCAACTAGAAGATCGGCTGGGATTGGCCATAATCTTCTTCATTGTGCATAATTCAGTGCCTCTATTTATACAGGGTCAATAACGGCGCCGGCCACCTCCTTGCAGTCAGGTGGGATTGGGGGAAGGAATGTTAGTGTGTAACCTTTGCTATTTGGAGACCGTGTTTGCCTCTGCATCTCCACAAAGGTTACTGGGAGGGATGTTTGTTAATGGGGAGGATCGTTGGGTCACAGAATTCACTTTGATAAACGATTAGACCATGATAAATAATTATTTGTGAGCTATAAATATGCTTATA
Source organism: Aedes aegypti (assembly GCF_002204515.2). NCBI lineage: Eukaryota > Metazoa > Arthropoda > Insecta > Diptera > Culicidae > Aedes > Aedes aegypti. The sequence continues at coordinate 182,760,995 of NC_035108.1, read as the reverse complement.
TGTAAATATAATATTTTCATTTGGTATGAACAATATCTATGTAGAGAAAAATTATGCCGACACTTGAGGTGACGAACCTTTCAAAGTTTGTTGAATAAAGTGAACCTTTCGCAAGTCTACACTCGTAGTGTCGAACCATTCAAAGTTTTTTTTAATTACAAAAATAAAAGTTAAAGGAAAAAGGTGTTTTGAGAAAACAAAATTTGTAAATAATTTATGAATCAGAGTTTATGTCGACACTCACAGTGACGAACCTCTCATAATTTGTTGAAAAATCATATTTACGTCTCACCGTTGTAACGATCAAAGGTGCAATCATACATATTGTAGAGATTAGAAATAGTAGCATGGAACGAGCTCACCAATTGATCCGTCATCCTTGAGCAGCAACAATCCACTTTCAGCTTCACTCGTTTGCTCGGCTATATAAATACACACAGAGAAAATGGGCGCGCGACCCGAGAAGGAAAACAACTGACGACTGCTCTTGACGCTTTGCGGTGTGGTGTGATCTTATCGATCACGCCACTTTTTCATTTTCACTCGACCGACGCTCGACATGTTTGATCCTGCCCTCATCGCCGGCCCACGCAGGAGCAAGCGTCAAGGTCGAAGGATCAAACACACCTAAATGATCACGTCACTTTTTCACTTTCACTCGAACGACGCGCGACATGTTTGATCCTGCCCTCATCGCCGGCCCACGCAGGACCAAGCGTCAAGGTCGAAGGATCAAACACAACTCTTAATTATTTATATGACTTTTTGATAAAATAAAAAGCTGAAAGGAGATTGGGCAAAAATGTATGGGGTTTGGTCCCGGAATGTACACGGATGATTCATATATCATTTGAAAGATCTAAATGAGACAAGAAAAAGTTGATATGGGGCCAAAAATATTCGTCGTGGGAGAAAAAAGTTATGTAAGCTGGAAAGATGTGAAAAGAGGTATGTTTTGAACAGTTTTCTATTAAATAATATTTTCTAGCGCAAATGTTTTGAACTCGTGCGTATGTTTGTACTTATGCATGTTTTTATTTAATCCCGTTTATATTTTTCAAATATTGTGATTTGACACAGAGTTCAGGACGTTTTGTATTGCTGCAATGTTAATATTAAAAACATACAGAGATAAAATAAAAAGGATATAGGTATGTGCGTTTGACAAACACGTCGCTTTAGGTAACAGTTGGACACAAATATCAAATCGTATTATCCTAATCCAGTGTTCTAGTAATATGTTTGTATAAACCAGCGGTTCATGTACTCAGGAACGAATTTCCACACTATATCCGTTTTAACATTACAGTGATTGCGTTGTTGGATTCTGTTCTATGCTGGTGGAAATACCTCGCTTGTCGTACACAGTTTAAGCGTGCTGGAAATCTGCGCGACAGTTACCAGACTTCTATCTTTGATATCAATAACATCATACTGTCATGCTATTGCTTTTCAGAGAAGGGAATCATTTGAACTGGAAGTAACTGTAGTGTTTGACTGTTTGCTGTGAACAAACTGCCAATAATCCGAGCAGAACCATTTCAGTTTGCTATCAATATCAGTTCCATTGGCGACGCCTAAGCACATGTACCTCCTCAAATGCTTCGCTAAGATCGCTAAATGCTCATGAGGATGTCAATAATGTTAACGTTCAGAAGTAATCACATTTGAGCTGGGAACAACTTTCATCGTGATGAACGACATGCAAAAACATGAAATCGGATGGTGGTCAATCAACAAAAGAATGTGCAGGTTGAGGACGCCAAGATTAGAAATATAGATGAACGACTGGGAAGATCAGTGCTCTCCGACTGGCGAACATGGATGTCCTACGCTTAATTGTTTTGCCGCCTCCAAGAATATGGTGATATGGTCATTCGCAGCACCTACTTCCAAGATAATCTCCCGTACTAATATAACTGGCGATCACTATTGCAAACGGACCCGAATCGATCAGGTATTGATGGATGGATTGCACATGTCCAACATAATCTACGTCAGAATCTATCGTGGTGCTTACATTGAGCCTACCTGATAGTAAGAAAACTGCGCTTAAAACTCCATGTCATTTACGACGAACGGTACCGACGCCAGTCAGCGTGACCTTCAGCGATTGAAGTAGAAGGATTTCGCCACAGTATCGCTCCACATCTCGAGCAGTCGTTACCGGATTTGGTTTTGCTGGCTGAGACCCTTCTTGGTTGTTCTACTACAGTGAAAGTAACCATCAACCCACAGGTATAATCATTGTGCGTTGATCATTTTGCTCCACGACTTTCGTATACCAACTCGTAAAATGATAATGATTGACATTTCAACTTAAGACTGGTAGGATAATTTAGGAGTACATGTGACACTAAACATCCACGTATGCAGTATACAGTGTGAGATGATTTATACTAGCTAGCTAGATTGTCATTGTTTAAAACACATGAAATCCTAAAACTTCGCATATGTTACTAATAGGTTCAAATAAGCATTTCAATTCACATTTAACGTTTTTTATGGCTGATGATGTTGTTCATTGAGGTTGAGCTGATGGTTTTATTGATCTCTTTGCAAAATCCGTTCTGGAAAAATATGTACTTTAGCTAAAACAATTACAGTCAGTTCTCTTATAAGACACCACACACTTTTTTCACCACTGTCTCCCAATTGTTTTTCATCGAATAAAGCTGACTTTTTTATTTGAATATACAAGTCGTAATGTTACCTTATTGCGAGAAAAAAAAGGATGTGACTAGCAGGGTCTGGTAGAAAACTTAACTGAATATACGTACATATTTTATAACGATTTTAAAGTTATTACGGTGTAACATCACCATGTAATATTTTCATCTCTAAATCAAAGCTCTAATTCAGTCCTTTAAAGCATAAAGCTTTTCATCATCATAAAGGTGCTGAAAAAATATATGTTTTTATTTTTAATCGATAAAAAATACAGCAAAAAAAATAAAAAAAACATAAAAAATCCATCTCAAACCATACGGAATAACTTTTTTCTCCCACGACGAATACTTTTGACCCCATACAAACTTGTTCTTGTTTCACTTAGATCTTTCAAATGAGATATGAGTCATCTGTGTACATTCCGGGCCCAGATTTGCCCAATCTCCTTTGGCAAATCGACTAAACTAGAGGCGATCTATCCACCAAAAACAGCGCATGTCATTTGTATCGAAAAATGTACATTTTATTCCATAGTCCAATCTAATGGTACATTACAACCACTGGTACCAGCACCCTATCAAATTCATTTATCAATATCATTTCATACGCAAAGTGTCCATCCGTCAGGAAAATCCGGGAAAAACCCGAAAATTACAAATGACCGGGATAAATGCGGGAAATTGAAAGATACACCAGGAAAATATGTATTTAAATCATAATAATAACTGTTTATTACAATTTTTAAGACTGTGGGAGAAACTATAATATTTTGCCAAGAGTTGCATGACTTGTTGACAACTCATACTTCGAATCGTTACTAATTTTTATTAGTTGGAGCCAATAAATAATTTGACACATTTATTTTTACAATTTTTACTGATTTCGTGTGTAATGGTTTGTAGATTTCTGGCGGCCAGATATTGAAATAAAAAAATCAAAGCAAATCTTATGGAACATCTTTGACAATTTTTCTTAGACACTTCTTGGTAAGGTTTTTGGTAAGATACTTGATAGTTTTTTTTTAAAGCGGCCCCTAGACAACATCAATATATTGATGGATTGATGTTAATCCTCATGTCGTCTGAGTTTGATACCGACGCAAATATTGAGTTGAAATCGAGAAAGTTTGTTCGTGCATTTCACTATTTCCCCTCATCTCCCCTCTCAGTTTGACCACGAGATGGAATGATTTGTTCGAATCGGAATACAAAAAAATAATAGATTTTTGTACGGAGCAATTCAACATAGCTGAGTCGACTTAAAATTAGTGAAAATATCGTGGAAAAGTATTGACAATTAAAGTTTTGTCAATATCGTGGTCGTCTAGGGGCCGCTTAAGATTCATGACTAATTTTTCATGAGATCTTTGCAGGAATCCTAACGGTAATCAAGGCGATAATTGCCTAGTTACCTGAAAGTTTTTTGAAAGATCATTGAAAAGGCAATTAGTGGAATGCCATTGAATTCTGTTATTGATCCTTGGTTTGTTTTTCATAAAATTTTTGGTAGTTTGGTAGAGGTTGGAAAAAAAAAACTGATCTAGAAAGATATTTGACATATTTCTTGGAAGAACTAAATTCCGTTTGACGAATTCCTGGAAATACTGATGATGCTCATTTTTGGTTAAGCTTTGTCCGGATAACTAGTTTGACTAGTCATTGATTTAAGACAAAGTCCTTATGGAGCCCCTAAAGCAGTGTTTCCCAAACTTTTTTGACTTTCGCCCCCTTGAGACAAATATTTCTTGGAATCGCCCCCCTGACATGAAAATTAAACATTTGTACTAAACGTTACACTTACATTGAAGTTTGGATCAATATCTCATCATAAGTATACCGAAATTGGTCAAATTTAAAGGGTGTAGCAGTCAATCATAATGCTTCAATAAAAACTACCTCAAAAAGAGTGTCTTCTACTTGTATATCCATAAAAGAGTCATGCAATATATATCATATGCATCAATTGTCTTTGTATCTACAAATCTAATGGTCGATCATCGAAAAATATTAGGCACTTTCTGCTTTTTTTTTGTCTTTTTATTTTTAGTGTTTCTAAAGTTGTTGAAATAAACTGATAAACTAAATAAATTAAATAAAATATCAGTAAACCCAGACTTTTTTCACCTTCTCATTCACTGAAATATAACGTTCAATTTAGATTTTTTTAACTTTGATCCATGAAATTTTGTGTCACTCAGGCCTATTATTGAGTATAATGATTGACGTACCGTGCACCCCCGCTAATTTGAACGGTACCTCATGCAAACCATCGGGATTCATTTTTAATTTGAACTTCTAGTCACCCTAGAATCGTGTTTCTGGTTACCTTTTTCCCTGTTTTGTTTTGATTCTGCGTTCCGTTTCACAGCGTTCCATTCCACTTTACTCCGTTTCGTGAGCTAACTGACGTTTGAACCATTTTTAATCTGAACGATGTGCAAATTAGTGGGGTGCAAATTAAAAAGTGTTCAAATTTAACCCTCTAATACCCAAATTTTTATTTTCGATTTAAGTATTATTTTTCGTAATCTAAAATCGTTCTAAACACGTTTCGGGCAATTATTTATTTTTATTCGCAAATTTTTAAATTTTGGTTTTTGATTTTTATAATTTTTATTTTTGAACATCCCTAGCTTTTTTCATTTTTTCTTGAAGCCTTTTCTGGTTGTTGATTTTTGGCAATAATAAAAATTTAAATTTTTGCGGTGCTTTTAAAAATATTAAATTTTCAATTTTTTTTCGGAGCGTATTTTATTTTCCGTGTAACTAACGGAAAAACAGGTTTGAAATTATTTTGATACCACCAGGCTCTTCTTTTGTGATAGGTCGATCGTAGAAAAATATAAAAGGTATGATTTTTAATATTACACGTAAAATCAACCCCAGGCATTCATAGGTTATATAAGAATACAATTTTTTAAACAATTTTCAAAAATACAAAAAAGTTTCAAAAGTCATAAAAAACTTTTCTAATCTGCCTGTTATGAGTCAAAGTATAAGCCGAAAATAAAAATATTTTGATTTCCGAGCTACGAAAAAATATACAAAATTCCAAAGTGTACCCCGTCTAAAGGCGGGGTTGGGTATTAGAGGGTTAATGTGGTCAAACCAACGGGGGAACCCGGTATATGGCATTCAGTGGAACCCGATTTTTGTCCATCAAAATCACATAAATAATAATGGCGGTGATTTCTATAATCGTTGCTAGCTGTCCTTCGATTATTATGTGTTACCGAATTTGGAGGACGTTTAGTTAAGATTTGCATCTCAAATGCAAATATCAAATGTGGGAATACCAAATGCGGTAAGATTTTTCACAAGAAATGCGGTGCCAAAGATAGAATTTTCTTGCTAGGGGGGCGGTGATTTCTGTAATCGTTACTAGGTGTCCTTCGATTATTTTGTGTTGCCGCATTTGGAGGACGTTTAGTTAAGATTTAAGATCTCAAATGCGAACAGCAATATAGGTAGAGTGTTGCAAGCATTAGAAGAAGTCTTCCATATTTACAAACAGGAATAAAATATATTCAATCTTTTTTGCAATCTACTACAGATACGCTTAAAAAAATAAGCAGAACCGATCCTTACATGGTCATCGGATACCTAATAAAATGCATAAAATAATGTTTCGCTCAAAATACGTAAAAAACATTGGAAGCCCACACAATAGAAACCTTAGCCAGCGCAGTTGGTGGCTAGTGTAGTGTGCTATTCCTATACCTAAAAAAATGCGCTCTCGGGATAGGCATTGGATATATATAGAAAGCGTTGTGTTTGGATGGGCATCTAATTCTTCCAAAAGAGGTGCACCTTGCGAAAAAGGACCACGTGATTATTGAGCTGAAATCGAATTCAGGTTAACTTCTGCGTTCATGAGTCTTCTCATGGCGTAGTGGTAACGCGCCCCAACTAGTGATCGGGGAGTCGTGAGTTCGATTCTCACTGAGAAGACGTGTAACTTTTTCGCAAATCTTCACATCAATTTGTCCATCTAATCCAAATGCAAATTATATGTAATGTTTAGCTTTTCGGTAGTTGTTAAACTTCCACTCGGCTGGTTAGCCGTAAACCACGATTCATAATTTAAAAAACAAGTATGGTCTAGTAAGTTTTGATAATGTTCATATCGACATATAGAGAGAAAATTTGGAATAAAAAATTAACAGGAATACATCGAGTTATGGAGATATCGAGATAAGGAGGATATCGAGATGTGGAGAGCGAAATCAAATGCAGAATGAAGGGACCGAAGCAATCATCGATATAGGGAGAGATATCGAGATATAGAACATTGAGATGTGGAGATTCGACTGTATTTCGAGCGATTTCACCTGGTATTTAAGTTTTCAACCGATAGTGTAAAATACTTCATATTTTGTGATATACAATTAGTAATAATTGTAGTTCTCTGTCAAAATTTCATGCCGATTGCTAAAGGGAAACAAAATTACAGCATTCCAAAACACAACTGAACGTTATAAACTGTTGAAAATATAAACAGTTTTTTCCATTTACAGAACGAGCATTCAAATTTAAGGCGAAGTAGGCCGTCATTTAAATTTGTACTGGGCATCGATGATTGTGGCTAATTTGTCTCACGATAACTGAAAAAGTACTGCACACTTTCTGCATGTAAGCGCAAGTAGTGATACTTTTTTGAATCAATATTACTTATATTGACTGATTTTTATCGCTTTGAAATTGCAAGCTGCAAAATCAACATGGCTGCCAAAACGAATGACGGGCTACTTAGCCTCAATATATTTTTTAATTCCGTTACTAAAACGTACTTCAATTTTGTTAGCAAAATTTCACATAAAGTTGTATTGCTTCATTGATTGCGGCTTTCAATTATTTCTTTTGTACATTACTTAATCTAATGAGGTGAAATTCGAATTTCTGCTTGGTTTGCTTGATGTTTTAAAGCGTGAAGGCATTTTTGATTTTCAAATCTGCTCCTAATGAATTGTTTATTGCTGAGACACCAACACGCTAATGTTTTCAGTTGGCGTTTTGTCCTTCCGGGCAGAAGCCAAATACGCATCCACGCTTCCTTAGTAAGATGTGACCAAATAACAGATGACACTAACCGCACGATTACCACAAATTGTGGAATGTGTTTTTGCTTCAAAAGTTATCTCAATAAGTTCAAAATACCTGTGGAAACTTTTTGCGGATATCAGCGAAAGAAAAAAAGACAGTTTGAAAAAAGTTGACGATTTATCATTTTGGCTTAAGCAATTTAGCTTTAGATTCTACAATAAATTTAAAAATCCTGAAAATATAATTAATGATGTTCAAATATTTGAAATTTTAATAAAATAGTTTTGTATTACACTTTTAACACTTACTATAATTCTGCTACCGTTCGCCAGCTAAGAATATCATTATTTTTACATTAAGGTGAAGATGAATCGAAGCCAAACTTCATATTTTCAAGAGCACGAATCTGGAGAACCGAACACTCGTTTGAGCTGAAAACTCAATCGATTGGTCACCAACAGCTAGTGACCAATCGATTAAGTTTTCAGTTCAAATAGATGTTTGGTTCTCCAGATTTGTGCTCTTAAAAATTTGAGCTTTGGCATCGATTCATCTTCACCTTAAAAGCGTGGCATTCATTATTCATTATAGGTATGTTGTACCCTTTAGCGAAATGCCAACGAAAATTTGTGTCGCTACTAAAATGTATGGCTTTGTCTATATGACCACTCGACTGTACATCAAACATTATTCGATGAAAGATAATTTTAATCCATCCCTCGACGCCTATTGTCCATATTCAATGAACATCAAATGTATAGACACAAAAAAAAACAGAAAAACTTTCGTTCAACTCGGGCAGCGGAATTCGTTGAAAAATGAGTTTGGATCAGACCCGTTGTTTCTGCACGAAGTACTGTAATTACGGTTCTAACCGGCTTGATGGCGCTGGGTAAGTTCACTCACACCATACAGTTCAAATGCCTCTCTGGGTTGGAAATGGCAGGTTCGCCGTCTATTCCAACGTAACATAATTTACACTCAACTCATTGGAGATGTTGTTTGATCGGGGCGGTTGGTGTGGGTCGTGTGAGGCGCCTCTTCCATGTTTATTTTGATTTCCTCCTCACATTCATGCTCAATTTAAATCTGAACCATTTGCGAAGCGACGTGCAGGTTGGAGTTGTGGGATTCAACAATGAATGATCCACCACCAACATTGAATAGAGTGGTAGGGAGCGTGGGCATTAATATATTTTCATCCAGGTGCACAAATGATGTGTTGGCGTTTGTTTATTTTAGGGAGGTGATGGTTACTAAAAAGGTGAACTGACGGGATAAATTTCGTGTAAATCAAAATAATGTTTTTGATGAATTCCTTAAAAATGGCCACTAGTTAATTTGGCCATATAACTTGCCTGTATTGTCATACAGGGGACAGGCAAAATGATTGAGATAGGTAAAATTTTGCCTAAATTCAAATGCCTATAACTTTATGAAAAATGGATGAAATTGGATGCATCCGGAAGCAGTCGACGGCAAATTGGGCAAGTTTCAGAAACTTGCTTGGTCATACATATTGGCCACTGGACACCGGAGATGTTCCGGATTTTCCGAGGTCATGTCCAAATGTCATTTTTTTTCTGTCGCTTGTATTTTTGTGAGGTGTAAAGTTAGATGAATGTTTACATTTTTCCTAGAAACTAAAACTAATGGGAAGTTGAATGCCGCCGGACGCATTAAGATTCGTTGGAAATTTTCAGATATATGACCATTTCCGTAAAATTGGAAAACATGGTCAGTCATGTATGTATTTTTAATCATGTAAATATTATTAAGAGCTATATACAAGTGGGCATAAAGTTTCAAAATTATGTTTCCAGCAGCATATTCAAAACCTTTAGAAGCACAGACCACTCTATAGTAGGCTACAGGTGCGCTGGGGGAAATGGTCAATTAGGAACATATCTGGAACCATATCAATATGGGCATCAAACTTAATGATATTCAAAGGTTATGCTTTCCGAAGCATTTATTGCACCACCGACTGCCAAGACCACTCTACGTTCCAGGTGCCCCGGGGGATGTGGCCAATTCATAAATGTCTGTTCACCTTGTGGCGTAACACAACTATGCTCCTCAATCACTCAATCTATCCGCTCACACACCCAATCAAAGTTGGTGCGGAGAAGAACTAGCTCAGGGCTAAAAAAACATAACTTTAGATTATCTAGTATTTTAGATATTAAAAAAGGCAATCCAATACAATTGCTGGTTTAAGTGATCGAATTTTTATAAAGTATTTCTTGACTTCAAGGAAATTTCTAGAGTTGTTCACCGGTTTTAAGCAATTTCATGCAAAAATTTCAAAACTGTTGACTCATTTCACTTTCTGATCCTAAACATTTTACACTCAAGCTCTCTTCACTTTACAGCAGTGATTCCCAAGGCGGGAAGAATAATAGGCTTGGCGTCGATGGCTACACGCTCGCACATGAATAGGCATACCTTCATAAGTGGATAGCCAAAGGTTTTTATCACTAAAGCAACTATGAACAAAAAAAAGTGTTTCCAGAAAATAATGTAGCCATTCATTCAATCTCGTGAAATTGAAACACGACTTAGCCAACTGACATAATTATAAATTACCCCTCTCGTAACAGTTTTACGGTCATATCTTTTAAACAAGATAAACGACATGGAAAGTTTAATGCTTGAAATCTGGATCCATCGCACAAACTTTTTTTAATTTTATTTTTTAATTCTTTTTTAGTAGGGTCAGCGTTTCCTTAGTGGGCAGTCCCCTATAGTCGCACGAGTGGCTTTTTACGGCCGTTTTGCTATGAATCTTCCCAAAATATTTTTTGGAAAGAAGGTCAGGAGCTATTTATCTAAGTACCATTGATACACAGCTTGATTTTGTTCAAAAAATGATCGAAATAATTAGTTTTGCTTAAAATTTGAGCTCCCTTGAGCCTATAGTAAATTTATTGTTCCTTTAGTAGCACTACTGAGAGAAACAATTTTTTTTTTTTTGCGTTACGTCCCCACTGGGACAGAGCCTGTTTCTCAGCTTAGTGTTCTTATGAACACTTCCACAGCTATTAACTGAGAGCTTACTATGCCAATGACCATTTTTGCATGCGTACGATGATACTTTATGCCCTGGGAAGTCGAGAACATTTCCAACCCGAAAAGATCCTCGACCGGTGGGATTCGAACCCACGACTCTCTGCTTGGTCTTGCTGAATAACTGCGCGTTTACCGCTATGGCTATCTGGGCCGAAATAATTAATGAATTAAGAACCTTTTTTATATCAAACGAAAGCTTTTGATACACACTTCGAAGGAAAAATATAAAAACTTTGTAAAAATACGGTTTTGATTAGTATTTTGCAGAGGCATCCCGTGAGGAATTTGATTACCTGTGCACTGACTCGCACAAACCGTTTGTTTTGAATTATGAATACGAATTTTTCAATTGACTTTTTAAAATGTATTTCAACTTAAAATAATTAACACCTTAAAATGTAATTTCCAATACTGTATGCAATCTTGAAGTGTCTGGAAGCTTTTATATTTGTTGCTCATTGGACGTATTTTCTGTTTATTTTCTTCGTTTCAATCACTAGTTGTAAGTTTTAAGAATTTTGGATGATTCCAATATACAATGTTTAGGGACAAGGAAAATTCTTAAAATTTAAAGGCGAAGAACGAAACATTTTGCGTATTAATTGCGGTCCCATAGTTTGATAATATTTGACATAAAAATGTATATTTTCAGTAAAAATGACCTATATATGCGTAAATTTCAAGCATTTTTCGTATATTGCGAACTAAGTTTAATATCATTATCAAATTTAAAGCAAGAAGTAAGACATTTAACTTGAAACTAAACAATTAGCACATTTTTTATATGAAACTCGGCCTACAAATAAATAAACCATTCTTATGAGCAAAAATCGATGAAGGTTAAATTCCGTGGATTTCGTGGCTTTCGCGAAACTCCGAATCTCCATTATTCCTAACGTTGTTATTCTATATAATAATTCTTATTATTTACAGCTTGTCGATTGTATCACGATATCTTAGCTTTTTGGCGATGTCAAGCGCTGATACATCTCTTTATATACTTTTGTTGATACATCAAAGCTTTTAAGTGAAATGATGACTGACTGTTGAACGCTGAAACCCAATTTAGGCCCACCACAATTTATCAGTTGTCGGTCTGTTGAGCAAGAAAAACTATATTCACACATAGTTTATAAATCAATTCAAAGCCACATACATTTTGTGTATTTAATAAGATAAAACTTAATCAATAGTGGTTTCTGCGCTCGTGTACATACACGTTACATGTCACCAACACTACTTAAAGATTTCTGGTTGAAAATATAAACACAGATCAGCTGTTCCAAGCAAAATCAAATGGCAGTATTTTCAACCAGCAAATTTGCGCACGTGTTCGTGATACCGATCGGCGAGAGCTCAATTTGGCCATATGTTTATAACATCTAGTTTTGGTTCCAATCAATATTGCGCCTACTATCGCGCGACACCTGGAAGCTCCATGCAACATACATACACACAAAGCATGTATGGCGATTACGCTTTCTCTTCCAACAGCAGACGTTGTGACGCCAGTTGCGCGCGCTTTCTCAATTCTTGCAAACCAATGCGAGCGTCATGGGCAATTTCTTTCTCGGGTGCACAAATTGGAGTGAAACAGATTTTACCTATACAACGCCACTGTTGCTCTAGAAATGCCAAAACAAATGCACATTCCTGCTGTGTCCATACACACTATGGACCAATGCACGAGTTCACTAATTTGACACTTAAGCGGTGCCGAATTCACTTGTTGCCATGGTCACGTAAATAACATGGCACCGCTCAAACGTCAACGAGTGAACGCGTGCATTGATCCATTTTCGTGCACAAGAAAGAGTGCACGGCTGAAATGAACATTCTCTGCAATACGATGGAGACGCATTGCAGTTTGTCTTGTTTGCTTTGCTGTTTTCGCTTGCTGGTTGAGCAAAAGCATGGGGGGGAGAATCGAACGGTTTGTTCACTGAGAGCGATGCACCAATTGAAGGTGAAGAAATCAAACAACATTTTCAAACAACTACACATTATAAATGTTGGAAGTATTGAGAATTATAATATACATATTTAATTTGTTAGTTTGAAATCTTTGACTGTGCAGTGCACCGAGTGCACCTTAGGACGAGACCCCACTGGTATTTTGCCAACGCCGAGATGCTAGTGCTACTATAGGATCAGAAATTAGAAATAGTGCTATTCCTATAGTGGCACAAGCGATAATAAATACAAACATATGAGTTTTCGTAGTTTTCATATTTTTCCCACAAAACCAAGATTAAAAGCTTTTAGATGATGTAAAAATAATGACGCTAGCGTTATTTTTCGATTTCATACGAAAATTGTTTCTTAGCGAATCTATGACAAAAGGTCGAAAGACAAAAGGTCGAAAGGACAGAAGGTCGAAAGACAAAAGGTCGACAGGACAAAAGGTCGACAGGACAAAAGGTCGAAGAACAAAAAAGAAGAGACAAAAGGTCGAAAATCTTTTTTCAAAGAAGGAAAAATTTCCCGCCAAGCAAATCGTTTTCGACCTTTTGTCCTTTCGACCTTATGTCTTTCGACTTTTTGTCCTTGCGACGTTCTGTCTTTCGACCTTTTGTCCATAAACCAAATTTACTTAACCTAACTTAACCTAAATATATAACGCATTAATCGTGGCAATAGAAGATTGCAACGATTTTTGTCTAAAATTATTGATTATTTTATTTGACATTTGTTTCAATGCTTCAACATTGGATATTCTATGTAACTCATTGGTACTATACCAGGGAGGAAGCTTCAGAATTATTTTCACAATTTTTCTTACTGGCATTATAACAGCTGGTCCACATTGCTTATGCTGTACAACTACATGGCTGGCCTGAAAATTTGTTTGAAGATCAAAAGATTGTTCTTAAGACAAAGTTTCGAATTTCTGTCAATAAGTGGATACATACATTTTATATATTTGTTACATTTGGCTTGAATGCCCTCAATGTGAAGTTAAATTTCTATCTAGCATCAGCCCTAGATACTTAACTTCATCTGAACAATTTATTGGAACCCCTCCCATCGTAACAGCATGTCTACTTGAAGGTTTAAAATAAAGAGCTTTTGGTTTATGTGGGAATATTATTAGTTGAGTTTTTGAACCATTAGGAGAAATCTTCCATTTTTGCAAATATGAATAAAAAATATCCAAACTTTTTTTCAATCTACTACAGATGACACGCAGGCTTCGTCCTTTGGCGGAGAGGCCTGTGTCAACAGCAAACAAGGATTTTTGACATCCCTGAGGTAATTCAGGTACGCCAGATGTGAAAATATTGTAATATTGGTCCCAAAATTCTGCCTTGAGGAACACCAGTTCTTACAGGAAGTCTGAATTAACCTGAAGTGTACGATTTGACAGATAACTTTGAATTATTTTAACAATATATGTTGGAAATTTTTTTTTTAATTTTACAATCAAGCTTTCATGCCAAACACTCTCGAATGCTTTTTCTATGTCTAGAAATGCAAGACCAGTAGAATAGCCTTCAGTTTTTTTTAGAACGAATCAAATTTGTTACACAAAAAAGTTGATGAGTGGTCGAATGTCCATGGCGGAATCCGAACTGTTCATTGGGAAAAATTGAATTTTCATTGATGTGGACCATCATTCTGTTCAAAATGACATTTTCAAAAAGTTTACTGATGGAGGAAAGCAAACTGATTGGACGATAGCTCGAAGCTTCTGCAGGATTTTTGTCTGGTTTTAAAATTGGTACAACCTTAGCATTTTTTCATATGTCAGGAAAATATGCTCATTGAAAACATTTGTTAAATATATCAACTAAAAATGATAAGCTACTTTCTGGAAGTCTTTTGATGAGGATGTAGAAAATTCCATCACCGCCAGGAGCTTTCATATTTTTGAAATAATAGTTCTCACTTCTTCCAAATTAGTCTCCCAGGAATTTTTGAAAACGTTCTCTTGATTGAGAATATTTATAGTCCTGAGTAACTTGATTTTCAATTGGACTAGGAAGTCCTAAATTAAAATTGTGCACGCTTTCAAATTGCATAGCAAGTTTTTGAGAGTCTATAATCACGGATTCAAATTTTACTTCACATTTTAGAATTGCAATGCTCCTGGCTACAACAATGGAATTGTTAAAGTTCCATGATCATTGTCAATATCGAGTTTTGTTTGTAAGGAAATGTTAACATCAGGATTAGAGTCAATATATGTTTCATATATATTCCAGTCGGTTCGAAAATAATTGAAAGTGGAGCTGATAGGATTGAGAATCGCTTCATGGGATATTTGAAATGTAACAGAGACATGATCAGAATCAAAATCAGCATGAGTAATCAGTTGGCTACAAAGATGACTAGAGTCGGTTAAGACCAAGTCAATCGTAGATGGTTTTCTAGAAGAGGAAAAACACGTAGGGCTATCAGGGTATTGAATTAAGAAATATCCTGAAGAGTACTCATCAAATAAAATTCTGCCGATGGAATTACTTTGATAATTATTCCATGATCGATGTTTGGCATTAATGTCACCAATGACAAAAAAATTGGACTTAATTTATTTATTTATTTATACTTCATTAATGTAACGCAAGATATACAAGCTTTTTATATGTTACAATTTGTAGATATTGAGTAGCATGTGCTGTTTCTTATTCATGTAGTTCTGTTGATTTTACTATTAATTAATTGCTGTGTGCTTGTTTAGTGCGTTCAATTCAACTCCAAGAGTAGATCCCGTTTAAAGCTCGTAAAATTAACGGATAATTTTAGATTCGATGGTAGGTGGTTCCAATTAATTATACCTCTTACCAACAGCGAGTGACTATAATAACTGGTATGATATAAAGGAACAGGAAGACTTCTGGCAAATAATCCATTTAGCATCCATGTGGCAATTTTTTGTACCATGCCCCCACTTTTGGCACCGACGGCACTGAGTGGGGTTCTGATAATTTCCTCCAGGTTTCTGGAAATGTTCTCATGTCACACGGACATCGAACATAACTCTAGCTTTTTCTAAAAATTTAGTATTATTAAGATTTTTTTTGTTAAAGTGAACTAAATAATATTTTTGAGAAAGCCCTTTCCGAAGAATCCCAGATTAGGTTCTCTTTTTCATAATGATTACCGTTTTGTCTCAAATTTTGAACAGACTCATATTCCGAACACTCGGGTTTTGTATGGTGATTTGGTTGAAATGTTTCGCTGAAATATGTCACCAAATAACATGGAAATGGCAGTCACTTGCAATCCATTTTTACAATACAATTTATACCGCGGGAGTAGCGATGATTCTCTAGTTTGAGACCAGTAGAACAAGCTAAGATAAATTAATTTGCGAAATTATTCATTTGAATACGATTTATTCGGGCTGTTCGGAATTTGAATCAAGGTGTTCAGAATATGAGACAGAATGAGCACAGTGTTCGGCATTTGTATCAAAATGTTTTTCCATACTTTTACGTAAAAACAATACTAAAACTAATTAAATCAACATTATTATTGGTACATCCAACAGCTAACCGTTAGACTTTGAAGAAATTGAAATTTTCCCAAATATCAGCCAATTTATGCCAATTAGATGCATTTGAAGTCACTGTTGGCCTTAAGTGTTCGGAATATGAGTCAAAACGGTACTTGGACTGGGGAAAATCCAAGTAAATCATTTATTCTATTTTTGATCTCTTCAGGTGACCTATAGTCACTTGAGAGGCCTTTCAAGACGACTTTGAACAAACGTTCAGTATTGTCGTCATAAGTGTTTGAAAAGAAGTTCGCGATCATTAGGAGTTTCCGGCAAAACGCGGCAGTCTCCTTTCTTTGCGATTTGGAAGAAGACCTTGATTCCCCTAATGGAGTTCAAGATCTCCTGCCTAAATCCCCCAAATTCGGAACAACTGACCACGATAGGCGGCACTCTTTGCTTCCTCACTTGAATCAAAGAGCTTGGGCGAGAGACTGCTTCGATTTGGTGTTCGGAAAATTTGTCTAGAGCATCGAACTGGTTATTCATTTCAATGCAATTATCAACATTATCCATTTCACCCTCGGAAAAAAGTTCGCATTCCGGAGAAACGTCCTTTCTTCCATTCTTGCCACGTTTAATGACAGTTTTAAATCCCACTTTTTCGGAAGGAAGTTGTGAATTCAAAGATTCACCCTTCTTTTTGTTTGCAGTTGCAACCATGTTTAGTAAATAAAGAAGACGAGACCTTTTTTTCCAAGATGGTGTCCAAGAAGGATTACCACCGCTTGCTATCGCCAACGGGTCCAACGAAAAATCGAAGGCACGGGTCCAAACAAGGATCGTAATGGGATCAATAGTAGAAAAAATAGTACCGAAAAGTACTGTTTAGAAGCACTGAAAAGTACTGTTTTATTGTTTTAGGTAGTTATACTGTTTTATTGTTTTAAGTAGTTTTAAAAGACTTCCAAGAGCAGAGAGAATTCGTGTACGCACAGCTCGAAGGTACGATGCGCATTGATTGAATGTTTCCTTGAAATCCCGATTCGTCGCGCACGCTTCTATCTCATAAAGTCTCATAAAGTTCTACTGGGACATGACATGAGGATTCGAGAGCTGTTGTTGTTCAAATTATTACAATACTGTGCCACAGTCACATACGCAAAATCAGCTACACCCCGGTTTAATCAGCTTCAACTGTTGAGAAATTGCCGTGGGAGGGTGCTATCTGTACTCTAATTCCGGTTGGCTTGAAATCATGTTTTTCTCTACTTCTTTTGTAAAGGCAAGCATACAAGTTTAAACTAAATGGGTGAAATTTTTTTATTTAGTAATCAAAGGCAGAACTGGATCAAGTAAAATGTGAATTTCGTTCAACAAATAAGTTATCCGGTTTAAAATTCAGTACAATCAACTATTCTTCATTCGATTTCAAAATACAGATCAAGATTTTTTACATTTTGGACTTTGTTATGATTTCGAAGAAATGCATTTGAAATAGTCATCTTAACGTGAAGAATAGTAATTTAATGCATTGAAACTTTGAAAATATCGCGTCAGAGAGGTAAATTTCTATAGGGAACTAAAACAGAAAGCAGCAAGTTAGGGAACATTGAATTAGAGAGGTACAGATGGGTTAAAGTATGCTGTAATGAAGGGACCGTACATTCCATCGAGCTAGGAGGGAAATCGAGTTACAGAATATTGAAACAGGGAAAGTTGACCATGTTTTCCTTTGCACTCATAAAAACTCCTTGGATCGTATTGTCGAACTATTTTAGATACAGGTGGTGGCTTTTTAGTAGGTGATTTATTGATTCCTATATTTTTTGGTGGTCATGGTGTTTCTTATATTTTTGAAAACTATTTTTCAAACTTATACGTGGTGGAGTCCTTGAAATAGAGATATAAATTGAAAAACGATGGAGAGTTGACGGATAATTAATGCATAGATATTTTATTGACGTACAAAAAAGAAAAGGATCACGCAAAGTCTAGTATTGAAAAACAAGTCATAAATTGGAGGTGGTTACAAAATGTTTTAGCCTTGAGATGGCGACATTCTTTAAAAGCTCGGGAAACACTGCTCTACAGCATTGCCAAAGTGAAATTATAGCTTCTAGCGGTGCATACAATTTTAATTTCCTATGCTTGTGGATTCCTAAGAGTGCCCAGTTATTTAACACGCTTAAGCTTGTTTCACACGCGTACATTATGTTCTCAGATGCGTACTTACTTACGCTGTGCAGTGCACACACTCTTCATGCTCATCTAATTGAAACAGCGCAGCATCGGGTTATACCTTCAGACCGGCAAGAAAGTATTATCATCCATGGGTATAACAAAGAAAGTGATATCACCGCGAACATCACAGTATAAAATAAGCTTTGAACTAGCGTCCATATGAATGTTATGTATTTAAATAGTGTGAGCGGCAATACATATGTGTAATTTTTACTTTGTAATGAAGATTCTACGATAAATCTGGATTGATGTGAACCACGGATGGTGGGCATCCAAGAGCAGTTGTATGTTTTGGAAGCACAAAGCTTGAATAGAGAAGATACGTGTCTTGAAGATATAGTTTTTGACAGCACGAATAGATTCTGTGGGAATACAGTGATCGTATAAATGAAAGCGGAAGTGTTAAGTTAACAGTTCACGGAAGATATGTCGTCGGACAGAATACACAGGTGAGTCGCCTATTCAATTTCATTAGGTAACATAGCCACGGTGTGCCAAAAACCGTTATTAACGAAAAAAATGTCAAAGAATTTTTCACCTATTATTCGAAAGATATAGTATTCAAGCATCTTCTCCGTGAATTTGAAAATATTCTAATGAGAGAATCGAAAGTTATGAAAGATAATCATATGCTTCAAAATATTCCCCAACAGTGCATCATTATTAATTTGTAAACCAGCTAAGCAACCATCAGCTTTGCATTGGGCATTCAAAACATCATGATATCCAAGTATTTTATCTGTAAATTTGGAACAATTTCTTCGAAAAAATCAGAAGTTACAGTGATTTATATATATACCATTATTTTTACATAGTTTGAATTAGAGCTTATTAATATGGCTTTGTTACATTAATGTACATAATTAACAAATACAAATGTCCATAAGACTGACACTCGGCATCCAAAAGATATAGTAGTCAAACTAAAGATCTTCGATCTTTGCAATTAGTTCATGCATACTTTATCTAAAGCTAATATAACTAAAGTACTTTAGAGTTTTTGACCCAACCGTCTTAAATAGTATTCGCGTTTCATCATTGTGACACAAATTAATCAAACAGATTTGTATTAACCCCTCTACCGACAGCTTCATTTTTTTTCCGCAAAATGAATATTCAAATCGTTATAACTTTAACTATAAATTTAACAACAAGCCTTATATTTGGTTTAGATTTATATAATAACACAAGATATTTGAATTGTTCGATACTGTAAGTGTTGGCATTTTCTTTTAGTACTGATAGATTACTTTTATTACTTTTTGGATTGATGCTGCATGATTCGAATCATGCCACATCTTTGCATGGTTCGTCATAAAAAGGTGTCGTCATATTGAGTATTAAGTCAAGTTGTGTACTTATTGAAGGGTTTATTTTTTATTTCATTTGATTTATTATATCCTTCTTCTTTCTGGCGTTACGTCCCAACTGGGACAAAGCCTGCTTCTCAGATTAGTGTTCTAATGAGCACTTCCACAGTTATTAACTGAGAGCTTACTATGTCAATGACCATTTTTGCATGTGTATATCGTGTGACAGGTACGAAGATACTCTATGTCCTGGGAATCGAGAAAATTTCCTTTACGAAAAGATCCTCGACCAGCGGGATTCGAACCCACGACCCTCAGCATGGTCATGCTGAATAGCTGCGCGTTTACCGCTACGGCTATCTGGGCCTTAATTTTTTATTTATTATGTTCCTGACTTTATTATGTTTGGAGGGAGGGGTAACCAGTTGAAATGATGCGATAATCCCTAGGACTCTTGTAATTAAGCGTTTTGTTTACCAAGACGAATTATGTGTCCTTCCCATTTTCCAAAACCCCAGTGATTTCTAGCTTGGTAGTATATTTGTCCAATTCATGCTGCAAATTTTAAATTTATATCAATCTTTTTGCTACGGATGCAATTAAGTTAAAAAAAAGGACTGATTTATACTCTCGCTTCATCGCAAGTGAATAGCCTGAAAAACATTTAAAATTTTCAGCATGGATTAGACAGATCTACCAAGGGGACGGACCTGGTGTAGTGGTTAGAACACTCGCCTCTCACGCCGAGGACCTGGGATCGAATCCCATCCCCAACATAGTCACTTATGACGTAAAAAGTTATAGTGACGACTTCCTTCGGAAGGGAAGTAAAGCCGTTGGTCCCGAGATGAACTAGCCCAGGGCTAAAAATCTCGTTAATAAAGTCAAACCAACCAACAGATCTACCAAGCTTTCATTTGAGACTGATTTCATTCAAATCATTCTATTCCTGCGAACGCACCAAAAATTTATGGCGAAAAAGGGCCAAAAAGGTCGGGCAGGCCTGCCTTGAAACAAGAGTAATTCATAAATAACTTTGTTACTCTAGAAGATAGCGTGATGATATGTTCAGCAAAAAAGCGGATTTTTTCATGACAAACAACTTTGCAAACTTTTCCGAACAAATGAATGTCTGATATGAAGCTTTTGGTTGATGGTGGTCCGTCAGAGAGATTGAAAAACAAAATGGGGATTTACCATAAAGTCTACCTAGAGAAGCACCGTAGTGGATTTCAGAACATTTAATAACATGAATCAGTTAAAAATGTCAACTTTTTCGATTTCAGTTAACTTGCATGAAAGTTTTCCTGCTTGTATGGTTTTATAATTGCTAAATATGTCACTAACTGCAAACTTTATGCGTTAAAGAGTACTTATCAACAAAGTTCATAATACCTCTGATTCTCAAAATCTATTTTTAGATAATTTAGAAAAGTATCTTGTCACATAAAAGACACGAAGAATTTTATATAAAGATTGCAGGCATGTTGAAAAAGTCGATTTAATCTTAATTCTATCGTAAAATTTAAACCAAATTTTATCCTAGATGGAAGTTGAAGTCTCATTGTACATGCTTGTTGGATTAGCGCACACAAAGTTCGATAAATTATAGTTTAACATTTATGCAAACATAATGAAAACAGTGTTTTCTAGAACTTTGGCAGCCAGTAGCTTATAAAATTGACGTGCTGGAACATTTCTGAGAGCGGCATCCAAATTTAATAGAGACACATAATTTGATCTTTGAGACATGTCAGGAAGTGCAAAGAAGAATTGTGACAACATAGAGCGCTAAAATAAAATTGTCAGCCAAATTTTTGTAGGTGTAGCTACATCTAAAAAAATATTTATTTTATTCCTCTATGAACTCAAAGTGTTAATTTTATTTGTTTTTACTTCTCAAAATTTCAGAGCGGCCAAGGATGGTCTGCTTGACGTGCTCAAAGAGGCTACTCGAGCCGAGTCAAATTCCAAAGATGCCGACGGTATGACACCGGTGCTATGGGCCGCTTTCGAAGGTCGCCTGGAAGCCCTTAAACTACTAGTTGGAAGAGGGTGAGTTGGCATGAACATGAATTGAGTTTGTTTTGATTTTATAATTAACGGTTGACATTGCAGAGGTGATCCCGACAAATCCGACCAATTTGGAAACACTGCGTTGCATTTAGCCTCTGCCAAGGGTCACATGCAATGTGTGGACTTCTTGGTACAGTTTGGAGTAAACTTATACGCGTTGGACATCGACAACCATACTGCGCAAGATTTAGCCGCCATTAATAATCGGGACAATATTTTGCGTTATCTAGACGCAGCAGCCGCAAACCTAGAAGCAGTTGACAAGTACGCATTAATGGTTTGGTTAATGACGAGCAAATTAAATAGTTGCTTTCAATTACAGGAAAAAAGTACGCGACTTGAAAGAGAGGGCGAAAAAGAAGTCCGCCAAAAGGGCCCAAGAGTACACTGCCAAGCAACAGAAGGCAGATAATGGAAAAGATGAACAACGGATTAGACCCCACCGACCGTCCAACATGTTGCAAATGCTGAAACACAAAATTTGGTCCGGAAGTCAAGGAAATTTGAAGAGTTCCAATAAGGACAATTTGAACAACAATTCGACCAAGTTTAGTGCATTGGTTGCTGGTACCGTGACTGGATCACGAGGTGCTGTAAAGAAACGAGCTGAAGCATCCAAGCTGAAACAACAGATGGAGAATGGAGGTAGGCATTGAATTAGATTTTGTAAAACAAATATTCGTATTTTATTTTGTGATAAATTCCCGTTTAAATTATATTTTGAGCATAACTAAGGTACCGCGGGGCATGTTTGTACATTGGGAAAGTGGAAATATTGTGTGTATTTCACGGAATACGTGAATTATCGTTTAAAACTCATGCCGTATCATTTGAGGCCAATCACAATATTACGATATGTAAGAGATTTCTGAGATTTAATTTAATATTTTTAGTGGAAAAAAGTTGCGGACAATAATTTCCTGTATCATTTCTAAGTTGTCCTCTCTGACAGTTTCAAAAAAGGTTTAGATTTAATTCGATATTAACCTAATAAAAACGAAATTCAATTTTCGAATTACGTGGGGCAATTTTAAAGTTTATCATTAGGGATTGAATTTGTGTTTGCTGTTTAGGTAGTCATAAGTAAAAAAGGTACGCAATTATCATAGAAAAACAGAACAGAAACACTTCACTAAAAGTGTTAAAAGCTTTTAGAAATTTTTGAACTCCTCTAAAAGATGATGCCAAACATTACGATATTAATATGTCTACCCGACGTCATATTCGACTTTTTTTTTAAAGCAAATAACGAGCGGTGGAAATTCTACAGAGCTAAAATGCAATTGCCTTCCCATGATATAAGAACTAACATTGAAATTGTTATAGTTATAATGTTATCGAATCATTTGAACAAACATAACTGAACAGATGGAAATTTGATTGACTAGAATACAGTTTTCTTTGTTCACATGTTACTTATGTTATTGTTCATTGGAACTGCTTAACAAATGTTAAATGTAGGGGGAGATCCCCCAGTACCGGACACTTAAGCCACTAAATTCATAATTCAAAAACTATTGATTTTATGGGCTCGTGTTACCCATTTATGATAAATATTATCATTTTTATAGTGTACAAAAACAAATGTGTAAATATAAATATGAATTGTGACGATGCATTTTGATGATGTATTTTAGTACCAAATTGATCGATCTTGAAAGGTAGCACCCAATACCGGACACGATCTGGAAATACTTTGAATTCTGCAAATTTGAACATCATTGAATGTGTACACTATAGGAATAGTTGATATTTACCATTTCAATGCATTTGCAACATTTACAAGAATAATTTGAGTCTTTCTTAGTTTGCAAGATGCCTATCAAAAAACCTCCTCCATATATGATGAAAAATAGCACATTTTACGATGTTGTTCTGAATGTTCATTCGTCTTAATTTTATTGCATGTTTGATACCATGATCGACGGAACCCATGAAAAATGAAAGTATTTAGAGACACTGACGCAATAATTACAAAGCTATCATATAACAAATCAAGCTGTCCGAAACTGAGGGACAGGAGGTGCTTAACGAAAATTGTAATTTGTCCATCTTCTTCTTCTTTCTGGCGTTGCGTCCCAACTGGGACAAAGCCTGCTTCTCAGCTTAGTGTTCTTATGAGCACTTCCACAGTTATTAACTGAGAGCTTTCTATGCCAATTGACCATTTTTGCATGTGTATATCGTGTGGCAGGTACGAAGATACTCTATGCCCTGGGAAGTCGAGAAAATTTCCAACCCGAAAAGATCCTCGACCGGTGGGATTCGAACCCACGACCCTCAGCTTGGTCTTGCTGAATAACTGCGCGTTTACCGCTACGGCTATCTGGGCCCCCTTTGTCCATATTTAGTTCAATTATGGTACAAATTACATTCATACTATCAAATTAGGATTATGTTCGATCATGCTTGCGTGATCCAAAGTATTTTTTCATATTAAAATCATTACTAAATAGGCTCAAAATTAAGAAAATACGTGATTTTTTAAAAGATTTTCAAACTTTTCTACTTTTTTAAAAAGGGATGCATATTTCAAGGATGTGTTATTCTACGCAAACATTAGTCTACATAATAGCTTTCTTCTCTACTAATACACCATCTTGATTGAACCATGATTTCTCAATGTTTCGACTTTGTCCGGTATTGGGTGCTGTCTGGCACTGTGGGATCTCCCCCTAATAGAAATCGTAAATGTAACTGTTAGTTTTTCAATTTATTGTTCAACGAAATACTTTTCACTTGCCCAACTTATGGGCACATTAGGTATACATTTTTCATTTTAACTTTTTCTGAATTTTTATGTACATTTTTACATAAAGATCGATTTCAGCATACCGCTTATATTTCATGGGAGTTTATTTCAATTTAAAGTCTTTGGAATTTGAAGAATCTCAACTATACGATTTTCATTACCCACTTGCTTATGAATGAAAGTAGACGAATCATTTTTTAAAGAACAGCATATTTCTGGGGTGGCGATGAAAACCAGATGCGAAGTGAAGAATAATGCATTTACTCGAAAAGGGTAACGGATATGTATTTATGTTTTGTTTTTAAATTCGATAAGGGAGTCTGGGGCCCAGATAGCCGTAGCGGTAAACGCGCTGAATAGCTGCATGATCAAGCTGAGGGTCGTGGGTTCGAATCCCACCGGTTGAGGATCTTTTTGTGTTGGAAATTTTCTCGACTTCCCAGGACATAGAGTATCTTCGTACCTGCCACACGATATACACATGCAAAAATGGTCATTGGCATAGTAAGCTCTCAGTTAATAACTGTGGAAAGTGCTCATAAGAACACTAAGCTGAGAAGCAGGCTCTGTCCCAGTGGGGACGTAACGCCAGAAAGAAGAAGGGAGTCTGATATGTGGCCTTCAAGGTAAAAATCAAAGTCCTTTGTTTAGAATTTCATCCCATGGCCGTATTTCAGATAGTTTGAAGAAGTGTGGTGCTTCCTTCAAAGGGCAAATCGTCCACTGGAAGCATTAACGAGTCGGTGTCTTTTTTTTAATTTTTTTAAGACACCACAAAAGCAAAAAAGTTTCACTTTGCTTATAGTGGATTAAAAAATCTATTCAAATTAATTCTTCACAGGTTTCAAAATTGGAGAAGTTGAGCCAACGGGAAAGCGCAGCGTTCGTTCTATCCAGGGTTTACAAAGAGATTCGGAAATTCTGTACGTGGGCACATACAATTCATCAGAGGACAACAGTAAACGCGGCAAAATTAAGGATGTGTTCGACGTCGATTCGAACGGGTATGAAGAAGTCGACGATGACAGTGAAAGCGGTGGATCCAGTGCAAAGTTCAACACGATTTCACGATCAGTTAGTCAGCCGGACTTCCTGACAAACTTGAATGACGATTTGACAAATGACGTAATGCTCCAAAATAGACCCAGTATTTTTAATAGGCCATCCGGAAATCTGGCTATGACGTGAGTTATGTTAGTGTATTGAGATTACACGCAATTATAAGGAATTTTTTACTTAATTCTAGACGATCGGTATCAACTGTGCTGGCACAATTAGGCAATGAAAACTCAGCCAACGATTCGTCTGATGGGTCAACGTTAGCCAAACCCAAAAATGGACCTATAAAACCTCGTACACAGCTGGTTATTTCGGATTCAGAAAGCGAAGCGGACAGTTCGGATAATGAGGAAAATGAGTCCTTAGCGGTGCTAAGGTTTCTGGCAGCATTCAAACTTGAAGACTATTACCCTATGTATGGTTTGATTTGATTATTTCTAGTTTATCTATTTAAATTGCCGTTTTATTTCAGTTTTCAGAAGAACGAAATCGATATGGAAACTTTAATGTTGCTCACAGAAGGTGACATCAAATCATTGGATTTACCTATTGGTCCTCATAGAAGGCTATGTATCGCGATTCAGGAACGCAAAGAAGCACTCGCCAGCCCCGGAACAATATTGGATAGCCGCTTGTAATAGATGTTGCATTGCCATTCAAGATTTCAAATTAATTTTAGAAGCAAGAAACATACTTGTAATGGCAGTGTACATAAATTGAGATACCGTGGTCCTCCTGCAGTACAATACAAATCCTTGGTGTAAATAATGAAATAAATTATTCTGAAATTTTAGGAAGCATGAATTTGGCGTTAATCATAAATTGATTATCACATTCCTTACCTAATTATCTTCAGTAGAGCTTGTATTGATCAGATGAACAAGAGGCTAGAGAGAATATCTTTTCCGGTGTTGTACCAGATCCTGAAATTTAGAAACACAATGATTTGCATTTTTCAATTAATAGTAGAGTTCTCAGTATTTGTATCCTTCCCCGAACAATAGACGTAATTTTCCTAGTAGGGAAATAATGCCGGAATGAATAAAAAGAAGAATTTATTTGATTTACAAGCGAAAACCCCATCTGTGAGAATTTTCAAGCCCGGCTTAAATTTATCAATATTTATACAAACAAATAAAATAGTATTAGTTAAGACGGATCTTCTACGCCTTTCAAAACTTCCTAGAATATAGGCTTTGAGATCTATAAGCATTAATTGTAATGATGAATGCATCCCGATATGATTTCTGATAGTGATCCTTTATAGAGAGATAAGCGGAAGTAAAATGGAATGATTTGGCAACAGACCAGCAGTGCTAATTTTGCTCGGCGTCGAGAATAATATTGTAACACGGACATGACTTCCTCATTGCTATAAAGTGTATTTTGTTTCGTTATAGATCTTTGAGCTAAATATCAAAACTAATAAACAGCCGAAAAATCAAAAACCAAAAATCGCATTGACAAAAATTCAAAAAAGTAAAACATTTCATTGTTTTGCTTCATGCAAAGTTACTTTTACCGAAATAATTTTAAGCGGATTACTTTACTCCTCAAGAAAAGTTCAAAACAAACATAACGCATGTTCGTTTGGCTCACACTTTGACAGTTCTCGCTGCTCGATTGGCTCACACTTTGACAGAAATGTCAGCTTCCGCGAATCTCTCTTATAAAGGATTTCTAATTTCTGATACCCCAAGTGGACATCTACGAAATTGCAAGAAATGTTGTATGCAACTCCGTTGCAGAGCTATATTTCAACAGTACTCGTTGAAATTATCCAACTCGGCCTCGTAGGCTAAATGTACGACTCCTGCTGTAAAAATCATCATTCTGCAACTTGTTGCGTAAACTACTACTTTAACCATCAATATTTCAAGATCTAGGCGTGCTATTCAGTAAAATATACAGAAGAAAAACGTTGTAAACACCGAAACCAGTGATATCATTCATTTTTGACCCATCAGTGAAGAACTGTCGGTTCTCGTTGACATGCCCGAATTTACTTGCAAACATGGGAGGGATAAATTTTGAACGAAAGTGATCTGGTATACCATGGATATCTTGCTTCATGGACAAATCAAATACTACAGAGGAACAGTCGAAGTCTAGGAAGTTGTCACGATTGGTGTTAACCGAAGATGGGCTGACCTCAAGCATCATGTACCAGTAGTACACACTCATGAAACGAGTTTGAGGGTTATGTTCAAGCAGCTTTTCGTACCAAAGGATTGAGAACCTCACAACGGATGATGAAAAGCGAACCTGAGTGTTAACTCCGCGAAACGATCTGTCAGGGGCTGTACTCCTGCAAGTACCTCTAAACTCATTGTGTGAGTCGAGTTCATGCAGCGATGCCAAGACAGCGGTACTGAATCCGCTGTATTTTCAGCAGTGTTTTCGCCGCGGATTGAAAACAAATGCTACTCTAAGACCGATAAAATGGTTGTTTGGTACAGCTTGATTAGATCTTCCGGATGGGCTCCCCACCATGTTCCGGTTAGAGTTCGCATGAAGTTGATTCGTTTTTGGCATTTCTGTGTCAGATACACAATGTGTTTCCCCCAGGTGCATTTGGTGTCGAACCAGACCCCGAGATATTTAGAAGACAAGCTATGAGTGATTGTCTTACCCATGAGGGTAATCGGAAACTTGGCAGGTTTGTGTTTCCTTAAAAAGACAACCATCTCAGTTTTCTCCGCAGAGAATTCGATAACCAGCTTTAAGGCCCAAGTAGACAAATTGTCCAGAGTATCTTGTAAGGGTCCTTGTAGTTCGGCTGCTGTTGGTCCTGTGACAGAAACAACACAGTCGTCTACAAGCTGTCTTAACGAAAAATTTTCCATGAGACAGTCATCGATGTCTCTCACGTAAAAGTTATGAAGCAGGGGACTCAGACATGAGCTCTGAGGGAGACCCATGTAGCTAATTCGTGAAACTGTCAAGTTGTCATGAGTAAAACTCATATGCTCTCGGACAACAAATTGTACAAAAAATTGTTCAAAATTGATAAAAGGCCACTTGCGTGGAGTTTGTCTGAAAGGACATCAACACAAACTGAGTCAAAAGCACCCTTTATATCCAAAAACACTGAAGCCATCTGCTCCTTTTGGGCGAAGGCAAGTTGAATTTCTGAAGAAAGCAGCGCAAGACAGTCATTCGTTACTTTGGCTCTGCGAAAACCAAACTGCGTATCTGACAGCATGCCATTCGATTCAACCCATTTATCCAGTCGAAAGAGAATCATCTTCTCTAACAACTTGCGGGTTTCTCGGGTTTTTGGATGGCTATTACTCTTACCTGCCTCCAGTTATCCGGAACAATGTTACACTCTAGAAAGTGATTAAACAAGTTCAATAGGCGCCTCTTTGCGACGTCAGGAAGGCCCTTAAGCAAATTGAACATGATTCGATCCATTCCTGGAGCGGAATTGTTACATGAAAGGAGAGCAAGTGAGAATTCAACCATCGAAAATGGTCTATCCATGGCCTCCCTCTCGTTGCATGTGATCAACAGGAACGGAATCCGGACAAACTTTTTTAGCGACGAAGTATAACGCATTCTTCTTCCGACGGTCCAAAGCATTCTCAACTCTCACATGATAATCCTTCCACAAAATGACGCTAATAACCGCTTTTCTTCGCTTTGGCCAAGCTTTTAAACTTGCGTTTAAGGGAAGAATAGCGCTCATAGTTGTCAATTGAACCACGTTCATCCCACCACGTCATCATCCGTCATCCCACCACGGATTGGGAGGCTTCTTACGAACCAATGGACCTGGCACAGGACGGCGATGTGCTTGAAGAGCGCTGTTGAGAGTCAACTCGGATAAAAAGCGATACTCTTCCAACGGAGGAAGTACTTCTACCGCTTGCTCTCCATCAAAGATCGCATCTACGTACTTTGCCCAGTCTATGTGCTTTGTGAGGTCGTATGCAAGATCGATGGATGAAAACTGTTATGTTCCATTGGAAATTGAAACTACGATCGGCAAGTGATCGCTACCATGGGATCCTGGATTACCCTCCATAAACAATCCAGCGATAACGAGCTTGAACATATTGAGAGGTCTAAACGGCTATCCCTCGGACTTCCATCTTGAGTTGGAGGTGCAACTCGTGTAACTTCCCCAGTGTTGAGAATTGTCATATTGAAGTCGTCACAGAGGTCATATATCAACGTTGATCGGTGGTCGTCATACCGTTCCCCCCAGCCTGGGCCGTGGGAGTTGAAATCCCTAATGAACAACCGTGGCTCAGGCATAACTAAGCAGGTGTGAGAGAGATCTCTGCGAGATATCGCAGATCTCGGAGGAAGATATATGGAGGCGACACTGAGGCTTTTGCCTCGGATTGTCACCTGACATCGGCGGCAGATCGACGCTGTAGAACGAGTGATGCTTTTTGATCCCATATGAGTTGGATCGATCCAGGCGAATAATATTAAAATCATGGAAAGGAAGGGTCACATCAGCTGTTACCCATGTTTCTGTAACGCAAAAACATCGCACTGTAAATTACTAACTAAAAATTTAAAACTTTCTAATTCAGGCATAATACTACGACAGTTCTAGTGTAGAACAGAAATCACATCTTCGACCTCTGTGGATAATTTATCCATCAAGAGATATGATCGTTGCAAGGAGGGGCATTCTAGAAGCAAGCTGCTTCAAAAGAGGAGTCACTCATGGAAGCAATCCTTTGACAATGTTCTTCACTGGGTCAGGAGCATTGAAGAAATTAAGGATGATATCCACGATGCTAGAAAGCGTAAACATTGGAACGCCCTGAGGTTGTCCTCCGAAGCTCCGAATGCGAACTTTCTTGCTGAGCAGTATGAATTTTTGGGATTTTAGATTTTCCCGGTAGCGGCGGAAAGTCTCTTTCCTCTTGGAGTTTGGGTGGGTCAACACTGCTAGACAGATTCCGAGGCTTTTTGTGGGTCTCTGGAGTCTCACACGCTTCCTCGTAATACCCTTGAAAACGAAGGAAATTCCTTCACCAACCTCAGAGTCGGAGCCCTGATCATCATTACCTTCGGTACGTACAGTCGAATAGGTAAACGGAGTGCAATTGCTTGCATTCCAGTATGGGGACTAGACTGGCCCTTAAACAAAAAAGTTGAAAAACTCAACGGGCACCCCTTAGATATGTGCCTTAGGGTAAGAAAAAAGTTCTCTCAAAATTTCAACTCATTTGATTGCTTCCTCAGCTGGCGCATTCAATTTGACGTTTGCATGGAATATTTGTTTCAAATATATTGAAAATTGACCCTATGCCACTGTTTCGTTCCGTAGACTAATAAATCGCGTTCAATTCAGCCCAGAATGACAAATTCACTAGTTGATACCCTAATAAACATAGTTGTAGAAGGTTGTATCTGGTTTTAAGCTCATTTTAATTAACCTTTTCGTAGTTGAAAGTTTGGCTTAGATCAGCACTCCCGTACAATCACATTTATGCATGCACCTTTTACCGCAGCTCGCCTGGCTATGATGCGCTTGGTGGCTACCACCCAGCTGTGTTGAAGAAATACCAAGCATTATTGCAAATCTACTTCAGATATTTAAAACATCAACCTTCTCCATTTTAGTCATGATACAACCTTCTACAATATTGTTCGCCATGATATCAAGTAGTGTTTTTGACATTCTGGGTTCAATTGAATGCGATCAAAAATTTTGCTGAACCAAACAGTAGATGATGTGCTGTTTCCTATATGTGTGAGCTGAAAATCCCATATTAACTTCAATTCAATTGCGCCAGCTCATGGAACGACCAAATGAGCTGAAATTTTCAGGAAGTCTTCCTCTAACCCTAAGAAATAATTCTAGGGGGTGCCCCGTGTAATTATTCAACTTTATTTTTCTCCCATACTGAGCTGGGCCAGTCTAATGGGAGTCTAATGGGGACAGATGGAAGAGAAGGGTTTTTGAAGCGACCACAACCCTGCATCAATGCTTCGCAGTTCATACTTCGGTGACCATTCCCGCAATCTCGATCCGATGGCTTGGCAGATAAGTGTGATACTCCCGAGTAAAGAGCTCACAGGCCACAATCTCATTGGCCTGTTTACGGTCACTGACGGTGACGCGCAGCTTACCAGAACCCACTGCGTCAATGGCGACGACGGAAGAGAATCGCTTAGTCAGATCCTTACTGATCTGAATAGTGTTCAACCGTTTGCCTTTGGTTCGAAAGAAAACAACAAAAAGCCCACCAGAGTCGGGCGGGTAGGCCTTGAGGCGGGGACTGAGGAGACACACATGGATTGGGCATAGAGATGTTTGTGTTTCGTTGGTTCAACACATTCGAAGCCAACCACATCATCATCTACATCCATTGCGGTAGCTTAACACCGCAAAGGGCGCTCGAATAACTTAAACTAACACTTATCACAGAAATGGAAATTTAATCAAACTGAAAAAAAAACACACATAGGTATAAAAGAGAAAGGGAAGAGAGAAACTTTCACACACAGTAAAAACTAATTCAAAACAGTCGGGAAGAGGAGAAGAACAACGAGAGATACTTATCAATTACTCTATCCACGCAGGCGTCGTTGGTGATGCTGCATCCGATGGACGTCTACGCTTGGGGAGAAGTAGCAAATGGCGAATGACCGTTCGCTGGTACGTGTGTATGAGTGGTTGATTTCCACTGTCGCACACTACAGACGATTATCAAACTGTTGAACTCTCTCTACTCTGCTTGCCACCAAACCACACTGGCGTCAATAACGATGATGGCCACTGACGGCGTGGAGAACGCACCGCTGTCCACGCTATACGCACACTACAGACGATGATCACACTGCACTGCACTCAGGTAGCACACTGGAAGGGGTAAGGGCTGCTTTCAACGATACACGTGATCAGAAAAGAACCACGCGTTGACGAAAACGTTCAACAAAACTGAGCATGAGCATGCTTGACCGCCCGCAGTTGCTACTCCGTTATTGCAAGAATAGCTGTACTTACACAGGGAACCAACAGATGCTACTCAGGATCAGTAGCATCTTCAATGTGTAAGTACTGGTGCTCTCATTATTATAACAAACAATACCGGCACCGGCTGCGTCCGAATGCAGCTCAATTTGGGGATGGGAGGGAAATGTTTACGTGTTACTTGCTTTACGGAAGCCGAGGAGTCCTCTGCACTTCTACAAGAAAACACTGGGAGTTTATAATAAATCTTCGGGAGTTTGGATATGAGAAAGGATTCGTTTTGGTGAACGATAAAGATAAAGTTTGAAACGAATACGTGAGCATATACACGGGTGACCGATACCGATAGTGCAATTGTTACACGAACCGGACACAGTTGATCCGGATTCCGTCGCTCGCCCACAAAGGGACAAGCAACAGATTCTACGGACCAAACAATACTCCGAAAACATTCAACAAAACTTGCGCAAAACTCGATTTAACGGCAACACAATGGCTTCGCCGAAAGTGTTCCGCTTCCAAACCGAACTAAGGCTTTTCACTGCAATGAACACACTTTGCAATAAGCCTCGAAAGACCACAGATTTGGGAAAAACTAGGGTGAACTCTGACACACAAGAACTATCAACTGTCGCGCACGGTAGCTCAACAAGGAATCTATGAATGTAATTGGAACTATATTTCCCATATATTTAGACGATATGCTCCATATGAACTCCTCTTCCTTAGACTTGGGGGCTGCCCAATAATTACATATATTTTTTTTGACGATTTTCCACCCCCTCACCCCATGGTAAGATTTTATGGAGGAAAATTAAAAAAAAGTATGGCAAGTAACAAATATTATTTTACTTACCTATCGGAATCCAATCGTCCGGCAACCCTGCATCTCGTCGAGCAGATCTTAGCGCATATCTCAACGCATAGGTCAACACAGGTGTCATGCTGAATGACGGCTCTCCAACGGCCTTAGACCGTAATACTCCATGTGGGTTAGAGCTATTTCTCAGAAAGTGTACTCGGAAATCAATGGGAATGTCTTTCACGCCTGGGACCTTATAATTCCAGGAACGATTATTCACTAGCATTGCATTGGAATTGTCATACACCAATGCTTCCGTCAGGTAATACCCCAGTCCCATGATGAATGATCCTTCTAGCTGTCCAATGTCGATCCCCGGGCTCATGCTCTCTCCTACATCTTCAAGAAGATCAACTCGAGGAATTTGTACGTTTCCGGTAAGAATGTCTACTTCTATCTCAGCACATGCACAACCCCATATAATGTACCCTTGGAGATCAGCTGACTGATAGTGATATTGAGCAGTAAGATCAACGTTGGTAACAAATGCTCTATTTATAATTTGCTCCCATGTGGCCGAACGATTTGCTGCCAAAATTGGTCGAAGGCGCTCCAAAAGTATCTCGCAGCAACGTTTCACAGCCTGAAAAAAAAACATTAGAAATGATTGAACAATTGATTGAAAAAATGATTATGATTGATACTCACAAAGGCCGCTGTTTCACTGGATATACTATGGACAGATGGATTGTTATTTGGGGATGTTAAGGTGGTTGTTGGTTTGACTGAGATTTTGTTTAATGCGATTCCAAGAATACTTGCAGCGACTTGGGCAACCTTTGTGTTCACTCCCTGACCCATTTCAACAGATCCATGGGTGATTGCAACCGATCCATCTATGTGGTAAATAGAAACAAGGGCATTTCTTGTGCCCGAGTACTCCATAGGATATTCCATTGGAATGATGGCAATCCCTCGTTTTCGCCAACGATTTTTATCATTGAATTTATCGATTGATTTTTTACGTGAGTCAAACCCTACATCTTTTCTGAACTTCGGCAATAGTTGATACATCGGATTTTCTTTTGACATGTTAAGCATTCTAACTTCCATAGGGTCTTTTCCAACAACGTGTGCAATGTGTTCCATAATATTTTCTATCATGGCGATTCCTTCGGATGTTCCTGGACATCGACACCACGTGTTAGGAGCAACATTGGTTTGAGCAACATTACCAATGAGATTCCACTTATCTGTACGATAACAATTTTTGAACATATCGGATGTTAGATACGCTAAGTTTTCGTTGACAATAGATCCACCATCATGAGTATATGTATTATCTAATCTATTGATTATTCCACTACTGTCTACATCCACTTCATATAAGCTATGGCATCCAATCCGCTTACCTATGGCAGACATATTTGTTTCCATTGACAAAACCATTCTAACAGGGCGTTGTGTGAGCTTAGCAGCTACTGCACAAGCACTCGCGATCAATGCAGGACGTGTAGACTTTGCTCCATAAGCGCCTCCTAATCGACGGACGCTCAAATTTATGCTGTTTTGTTGAACGTTCAATACTTGGGAAATGGCACAAAGGACCAAATCAGGGTATTGGGTTGATGAATACACATCCATACCGTCTTCGATCGGAACACAAAAACAGGTTTGTGTTTCCATTGTATAGTGGTATTGGCCTTGTAAATTAAGACGTCCTTTGATTTTAATGGGTCCTTCTATAGCTGTCCTGAATTGTGCTCCGTGTCGATCAAACCCTAGGTTCGACACACGATTATATGCTTCAGATTCTATAACATCTAAAACCGTTGGATAAACAGATTTCGGAGGCAGTTTTTCGTAGAATGTTTCAACTAGACTGGAAGCTCGCGAAGCTAATTCAGATGTTTCGGCTACAACAATGCCGATGGGTTGGCTGTGGTAGACCACTTCACCACTACAGAAAACTTCCTCCACTTGCGGAGCTCCTAGTTCCAGAGTCATGAAATTATTAATACCCGGGATATCCTTAACGGAGAAGAAAGCTTTGACTCCATCCAGTTGCTGAAAGTAAATAAAGTTTTAAAAGGTACACGATGGTTTGGGTTACCAGGCATACCAATGCTTTCGAAGCATCAATTTTTATGATTCGGCTGTTGATTTCAGTCGCAAGCACAAATACAGCAACCAACTCGTTCGGCATCTTTGGAATGTCATTTATATACCGTTTTGACTCATATTCCGAACACTTAAGGCCAGCAGTGACTTCAAATGCATCTGATTGGCATAAATTAGTTGATATTTGTGTAAATTTTAACTTCTTCACAAAGCCTAACTGTTATCTGATGGGTGTACTGATAATAATGTTGATTTAATTAGTTTTAGTATTGTTTTTACGTGAAAGTATGGAACAACATTTTGATTCAAATGCCGAACACTGTGTTGATTCTGTCTCATATTCCGAACACATTGATTCAAATTCCGAACAGCACGAATAAATCGTATTCAAATGAATAATTTCGCAAATAAATTTATCTGAGCTGATTCTACTGGTCTCAAACTAGAGAACCATCACTACTCCCGCGATATAAATTATATTGGAGACGATAAAATTGAATTGCAATTGACTGCCATTTCCTTGTTATTTTGTGACATATTTCAGCGAAACATTTCAACCAAATCTCCATACAAAAGCGAGTGTTCGGAATATGAGTCTGTTCGGAATTTGAGACAAAACGGTACTCGGCTTCCCCTGAGCACTGTATCAAGCCTTCCAGCTTGGGAACATTTTGTGTGAGAGGCCATTTGTTTGGATAGGTGTCGTAAGTTTGCTTTCCTGAGGAAAGAGATCTTTCTAAAGGTGTTGCACCACTTTTGACTCTTTGATCAATTTTTACACGATATTTGTTTGCAATATCCAAAATACATTTGTACAGCAGTGACAGGGCAAGATTTTTTCGATACTCTGGTGATGCGTCTGGAAGGACATAATCCGGGTCAAGTTCCGTAGAAAGAACTTGTATTGCGCCTTGCAGCGTTTCATTCGACAATAACTGTTTTCCAATTAGGAAGGCTTCTGTTTTCGAAGCACGAACGAATGAAGGCTGTATTCCACCGAAACAAATAGTAACAGTTTCTGGAATTAAAGTTGATTTTGAAAATTTGAACAAAAAGCCTGCATTTACATATGCTTTAGAATTCTGGGAAACAGGCATGATTTTGAACGATCTGAAAGTATTGTACGCAGGATCGTGCTGCGGAATTACTATGCTGGACAATATTTTCTTGGTCATATCCAAACGTAGAAATTGATGAGGTGTCACAGTTGTTGTTGAACTATCATTCACTGAAAATAAATTGATGTTACTAAATCGTATTTGCCTACTTTTAAGAATGAGCAATTCTCGCTGAAACCAGGCCGCCATCGGCACCCATCTTTAGAATTTCAATTTTATGTCAGTTATCGGTAGTTTTCGATAAAACTTAAGGGTGGTCCTTTCGGTTTTCTCAAATTGGTGGACCCCTCGTGCGCCAGCTGGCTAAACAGTTTGCGAAAAAGCCCATTTTTTGATAAATCTTGGGTATTTCTTCACGTTATATGTCTCATATTTCCCTTGAAACACAAAGCAAACTTAGTGGCTTCGTATAGAGAAAGGATATAGCTTTCATTTGAAGTTAAAAAAATTTTGGCGGCCATTTTGAATATGGCCTTCTTGAATTTTGTAAGAAAAATCGTTTTTTCACCATTAGCGCACCGCTAGTTTTGAATTCTGAGATCACCATCAGAAAGCTGAGGAAAAATTGCGTAAGATAGGCTACAAAAACTAGGCGAGCAATGGTATTTACCCTATGAAATGAACGATTTTCTAAATCATGTTCCACGATTTTGACGTATATGGCGAGAGCAATCAAAGCAAACATTATTTTTTATACAACAAAGAAACAAGTTTTCAATAGTTGGTGGTTTATTCGATTCAGATGAAGAATAGGAGTATTATTATGAGTGAAAAAATCTGGCGGCCATCTTGGATTTTGACGTCATTTTGGTTTTAAGTAGTAGAATGAGTTTTCACCTTGTTAGCACTCAACATGTTGAATTTTAATGCTACCGTTACACTCACTCTTCTTCTTGTTCTCCTGTTTCCTGACGTTACGTCCCTACTGGAACAGATCCAGCCCCTCAGCTTTACTAGCTTTAAAAACAAATCATCAAACAGGATTTACTACCTGAATGATCCTTTTGCATATCTTCGAGTTGAAAAATAGCATTATTTCTTTCATTTATTTGGTCTAAAACCATTGATATAAATGAACAATCAGTTGAACAGCTGAGATAAGATAAGAAAGAAATAATCTGATTGTTTTTTTTATCGGAGGCCTCATAATTCAAAATGTTGTGCGCTGAGGTGGTAAAAAAAACATTCAACTGCTAAAAACCAAGATGGCGTCGAAATCCAAGATGGCCGTCGGATTTTCCAACCTCAAAGTTATACACCTGCGTTTCGGAATTACACCACATTAGAACAAAGCCTGCTTCTCATCTTTCAATTTCGCTATTTTTCACATGTATGTTGTGCGATACTTTATTACTCAGAAAATCAAAAATTTTTTGTGCTCAAAAACTCAAGATTTCCATTCTAAATTAATGCATTTTTGGCAATGTTTTACGTTAAAAATACAGTTATTACCACAAGACTTACTAATGTCCCAATGTGCAATCTATAAACTTCATTCAATGAACAACAATACATATGGTAAAAAAAGTTTGTTTATTACAATCAATGTTTTCATTCATTGAATTTGTTTAATCATTATTTCTGAATTTAAACATATTTCGAAGAATTGCTATGTTATCAAAAATTACATAATAAAAGAAAATTTTTATAGCTTGTATTTATAACTGATAGCCTGTATTTATAACTGATCAGGCTCGGTTCCAGTAGGGACGTTACGTCAGGAAAATGAAGAAAATAAGAAGATGAGTAGGGGAACATGGTCCAATTCGGACCTAGTAACAGTTTTTTGGCCATGACTTTTCAGCACGATGAATGGCATGAAAAGTTTTATGTTTTCTAGAAAGTTTGTTTTAGTGCGCGCACTTTTCTCTAAGAGAGTTTTGTGAAATCTTTTACCAGGACATGACTACACATGTTTGAACAAAATTCTCCAAAAGGTCCGAATTGGATCAACCCTGTTCCAATTCGGACCTCCCATGTTCTAATTTGGACCACCCTATATTTTATCGTTTTTTTTTGCCAAGATAGTTATAAAATATAACTCCGATTTATTTGATATTAAAGCTTGGTGAACTACTTCTATAAGCGCTTAGCTTAGCTTAGCTTAGACAGACTACACATATCAATGGTTGCTATTCCGTGATTGACCGAAGTCAGTGAAAATGCACAAAGAATCAACTAGAAATTCGGCTGGGATTGGCCATAATCTTCTTCAGTGTGCATAATTCAGTGCCTCTATTTATACAGAGTCAATAACAGCGTCGGCCACGTCCTTGCAGTCAGGTGGGATTGGGGGAAGGAATGTTAGTGTGTAACCTTTGTTATTTGGAGACCGTGTCTGCCACTGCATCTCCACAAAGGTTACTGGGAGGGATGTTTGTTAATGGGCATGATCGCTGAGTCACAGGATTCAATTTGATAAGCGATTACACCATGATAAATAATTATTTGTGAAATATAAACATGCTTATATGTAAATATAATATTTTCATTTGATATGATCAATTTTTATGTAGAGGAAAATTATGCCGACACTTGAGGTGACGAACAATGCAAAGTTTGTTGAACAAATACCTAAATGTAGCTGTCAGGAAAAAAGCAAGTGTTATTACATCATAGAACACTCTTATTCTGATGCCGACACTTACAGTGGCGAACCATACAAAGTTTATTGAATAAAGTGAACCTTTCGCAAGTCTACACTTGTAGTGTCAAACCATTCAAAGTTTTTTTTAATTACAAAAATAAAGCTAAAAAGAAAGGGGTGTTTAAAAAAAAAAAAATGGTAAACATAAATAATTCATGAATCATAGTTTATGTCAACACTCACAGTGATAAACCATTCATAGTTTGTTGAAAAATCATATTTACGTTCCACCGTTGTAACGATTAAATGTGCAGTCATACATATTTTATAGATTAGAAATAGTAACATGAAACGAGCACACCAATTGATCCGTCATCCATGACTGAGCAGCAACAATCCACTTTCAGCTTCACTCGTTTGCTCGGCTATATAAACGCACTCAGAGAAAATAGGCGAGCGACTCGAGAGGGAAAACAACTGACGAGTTCTCAGGCTTTCTTGACATACTGCTCAGGAGCAAGCGTCAAGGTCGAAGGATCAAAAAGAACTACTTGGTAAACTACTTCTATAAGCGCAAGCATAAAAAATAAACTCAAGCCGCGAAAAATTCCAATTTAGTTCAAGTCAAGAGCTCAAGTAGAATGTGATTTTCATTAAAACAAACGTGGGAGAAATCCTAAACTGGTACAAAATTGAGTACAGTGAACTTTCCTTAACTCGGTTTTAATCTGACCATCGCGTATGGGAGATAACGATAAAAAGATTTTAATTTGTTTAATTTTGGAGCTTTTTGTTATTTTGACAGAATACATTGGACAAAAGCCATTTTAGCTTAGAATATAGTAAAATTTCTACATATTGAAACATGGCATATCGGGTTAAATAGATGAAGTTGTTCGGGAAACTGAAAGAGACAGCATCTAGTCTCGAAACATCGAATTGGAGTATCGACTTACATTTTCAAGTTAAAGTACGCTATATTAAAGTGATTATAAAATGAGTGTGGCGTCATTTTATAATCACTTTAATATAGCGTACTTTCATATTTCAAGTTCAAAACACATTATATCGCGTAAGGGAAAGTTTATTGTATCCAGCTTTTTACGCTAGCATGCCATAAATTTTGAATCACCCCCTCCTGACATTTCTTGCGTACGCTATAATTCTTATAGCTAGATTAAAGCAAGCTTGGCGGTTAAGAAAAAAATAGTTATGTTGACATAGAGAAGTCAAGTCTGATGCATTTTGGAGTTTTTGGAAACGAAAATCAATCTTATTTGAAATTCCACAATTTATTCTAATCGCTTTCGTATTTTAGGGTGACAGACAACGGTTTACCATAAAAGTGCTTATGGCTGTGATACTAACCGATTTCGAAGAAGTTATAAACGTGGCATTCAACTAAGCTGTAATCTGATACCTCCAAGGAACTGACAACTTAAAATACGTGGGCTTCTACTGCGAGCACCCTTTAAATGAGTTATAAAAAGTGTTGGAAACCCATTTTTAGTAGATAGTTCCGCTGACTAGTCCAGAGACCGTTGAGTTCATGATTGTGTGTAATGACGACTTTATTTCGAAGTCCTTTCGTGAGACGAAACATATTTGTACCTATTCCTGTTTTGTTATTTTACCTAAAATGTGCCTTATCAATGAATTTTCATCTTGGCATGAACAAGTTCGCATCAGGCATAATTTAAACCAATCGGATCGAAATTATAACCAAATGCAACATTTTCGAAGTTGTTTATCACTTTTGTTAGCTTTTCCAGTAAGCAGCTATTGGAATATGTAAAAAACAAATAAACCAGAAAAATCGCAGGATCCACCACTTCACCCAGTGCGGGGCCGGAGTAATTTGGTAGAAATGTAGCATAAAAATAAGCATGTTCATTAAATGATGACATTTTTCAATTCGTATCATTTTCGTATTATCGTATCAATCTCCTGATCCTAAAAGCAATAAAGTTAATGAATAAATCCGATTAATAACTCTAACGAATAATTGTTCTTGCCAAAACTTGCTGCAAAACAAACGTAGTGAAAATTTTTGACAGATTAATCAACAATCCCAAAATAGGTTTTCTTCAGCCTACTAAGATTTAACTATAAAATGTGTAGGCAAGCAAATTCAAAACCAAATTACCCCTCTTCGTTTTATAGCAAGCGTAAAAAGCTGGAGCTTGTGAAATAGACTGACTGCTCGTTGAAAACCAAGAGAGCGAAAGGCAGCGCCATGTAACTCGACCCAAGCCCGAGGATGGAAAACAGCGCGTTTCGATGGCGAAGTATTCACTGAAGTCCTGAGGCGCGAACGGGACACTCTGAATCTAAACGGTGAAGAGCTAGTTGTTGTGATATCACGAGCGTGTGATGCTTCCATGCCGAAAAAAAGCCCCTCCTAGAGAGAACATGCCGCCGGTGTACTGATGGTGCGAATCAATTGCAAATCTTCGAGCAATCTGCCTTCGGGCTAGACGAAGAATGCAACGCGCACGCACAGACCGAAGCACAAAGAGAAGAATGCAGTACAGTATTCAGAGAGGCAAAGTTGGCTCTCAAAAAGGAAATCAAGAGCCGTAAACGGGCATGCTTTGATAGTCTATGCGAGAGTGCCAATTCGAGTCCATGGGTTGACGCCTACAGAGTGGTAATGACCTGAGAGAGACTCGCGAATAGGAAAAATATCAACGTCATATGCAGCCCAGATTCCCCTCTCACGAAACGTCAAATGCAGCCCACCGTTTTTATGGCTGAAAAAGTGAAAAGTATTGTGTTCAAAGTAAATTGTTATTGAAAACCTCAGTCAGCGGAGCAGTTTTTTCCAAAGTTGCTGATAAATCTAAGCAGAAGATTAATGATTTCTAATGTCTGCTACGTTTGCTGGCATGAAATTTCACTCAAACGGCTATTTATGATTCGATGTAATGCAAACTCAATCATTTTTTGCTGAGAGGTTCATGTGAGGATTTGAACGGCTTGCGCATAATTGGTATAAACACCAAGTGGAATAAGAAAAAAACTCAGCAATCACAGAAAAAGAAGACCGTCTTCGCGAGTCTCGTCTCAGATCAAAACCATATGGTCAGATGAGATCTTAGGCTTGAGGGATTCGATTAAAAAATAACACAGAAAGATTGGAGAGTTATTGTCACTTACAGAAGTTTGGAAATAATGCTAACCGACAGCACACTAGAGCACTTCAAAACAACAAACTAATACAAAAATCAAACGAATTAACAGAAAGGCGTCACATATATCGTGAGCCAGACAGTAAAAAGAAAAACGGTACACACGATCTTAACGGTAGCGCCAGTATTGAGAAATGCTTGATGATCCGAATTAGAACAGAGTCCGAATAGGACCTGCTTCCCCTATACGTAACCTTGTTTTTCTTGGTAGCCTCTAAATTCGACATGTTGAGTGCTAACAAGGTGAGAATTAATTCTACTACTACTTTTATAATTTAAAATGAAAGCTATATACTTTCTCTATACGATGCCACTAAGTTGGCTATGTGTTTCAAGGGAAATATAAGACATATAACGTGAAGAAATACCCAAGATTTATCAAAAAATGGGCTTTTTCGCAAACTGTTTAGCTAGCTGGCGTACGAGGGGTCCACCAATTTGAGAAAACCGAAAGGACCACCCTTAAGTTTTATCGAAAACTAGCGATCAATGAAATAAAATTGAAATTCTAAAGATGGGTGCCGATGGCGGCAAGGTTTCAGCGAGAATTGCTCAATACTTACATATAATCAAATTTGCACCAACTGTTTCCAGAAGCAGAAATAAATCCGAGGGAAATTCTAAATGTTCATGTTTGATCATAAGGTTTCCTGCTAAAGTTCCTGAATTTCTAACTGAATGGTTTGCGATTATCTGCACGTGATCGATCAGTTTTCTCAAGTATTGAAAGTTTACATTTTTCTGTACTGCTTCATGCATAATTCTAATAAAATCTTTTAAGCTATTGTTAGCTCCAACGACAAGGTTCTCTTTTATCTCATATTGATGTAACTCTTCAACAGAATTAATATCAATGAAGACTTGTAAGTCATTCCTTCTCCTGTATACTCCGTGAGCAGTATTTCCAGCGATTAGCATGTATGCCTTACTGCCTATTTTTTGAAAAATGTTTTGAATTTCATGAATCGTGTAAACTTTGTACCATTCTTTCCCATCTCTATCTAGCACTTGCTGCATTTTTTGTTCTTTCCCAACTACTGAATTGATACAAATTCCTTTACAAGACCCTTGCAAACAGCTTGATTCCGATCCAAGATCTTCCATATCTCGACATAGTTTCGTGGTGCTATCACTGGTGTCCACAGCAAAACTCTTGAACGCATCCAATATCGGTCGGTAGCCAGTACATCTGCAAATGTTTCCATCGAGTGCACTCTCCACGTCCTGCATGGTTACCGATCCTCCATTTGCTTCTAACAAACTAAACATGCTCATCACCATACCACTGGAACAGAATCCACATTGTGAACCATTGAATTCAGCAAGTCGTTTTTGGATAGGATGGTAACCATCCTTCATGTTCCCAATTCCTTCAACTGTGAGAATATCACATCCGTGGCAAGCATAAATCGGCAGGAGACACTGTAAGGTAAGATACGTGTTTAAATAACATTTTTGCTCTAACATCACATTGTACTCTCACCGAGTTAATGGCATTTGT
Organism: Aedes aegypti; assembly: GCF_002204515.2. Classification (NCBI taxonomy): domain Eukaryota; kingdom Metazoa; phylum Arthropoda; class Insecta; order Diptera; family Culicidae; genus Aedes; species Aedes aegypti. Next base: position 182,717,064 of record NC_035108.1, on the reverse strand, counting down.
TACTGTTTCGTTGGTCACTGTGTGTTTCTTCGTTACATTTACGACACACGAGCCGCAACCGCCTTCCAAGCACATAAACTTTGTTCCTTTAAGTTGTGCGCAGTCACGAATGAAGGCGTTCAGTGAAGTTTCAACGGAGATGCATTTCGGATTAACTAGAAATGATTTATTTTTTATTTAATGATCCATTTATTTAACTTTTAAATTTATTATGTAATAAATAAAATCTGGTATCTAAGTTGTGTTTTAATATAACCCCGACGGGTTAAGAGTACACTGGTCCCACAGTTATGAATCATTTAAGGTGAAGATGAATCGAAGCCAAAGTTCAAATTTTCAAGAGCACGGATCTGAAGAACCAAACATCCGTTTGAGCTGAAAACCTAATCGATTGGTCACCACCAGCTAGTGACCTATCGATTAGGTTTTCACCTCAAACGGATGTTTGGTTCTCCTGATCCGTGCTCTTGAAAATTTGGACTTTGGCTTCGAATCATCTTTACCTTAAGCCTCTGCTTAAATTTGAAAAATAATAGAGAGCAAAATAAATAATATTTTTTTATGAAATCAATGCCGAATGGTGAATTGAGATATATACCTGCAGTTCATGCACAATGTTGTCATTTAAATTTTTGAAAACATTTGAAATTTTCATTTTTGAACATGGTCTAAAACCACAATTTATGAATCGGCTAAAAAGTTGTTCACAAATATGAATCAATATGAACACGATTTATGAATCAGTTGTTTACTCTCAATTATTTTACAATTAAATGCAATATAGTTCATATATTTATAAGAACACCTCCTCGGACAACATTAATTATATCCGGGGGTGAACCGGAACCAAGTATTTCAAGATCCTGCATGGGATTGCTTGACTTTTAATTGTGCTACTGAGTGGGCCTAGTAAATAATGAATTTGTGGATTTATTCTGGAGCATGTTTATTTGGAGGATGATGGTAGGTAGTGTACCGTCAAGCTACCATTCACCGTGCATTTAAGAAAAATCTGGACTTCCAAAAATTGTATAACTTTTTCAAATAATTTAAAGCGTACTAGAATACCACTACGAAGCGTACATTTATACCATAATTCAGGGAAAAATCTAAAACTAGTGATGCATAACAAAAATATACTCAAAAATTATGTTTACAAATATCATGTTAAGGTCGCCTCGTACCGTTCTATGTCACCATAGTGGTTTTCACGCCCAATGGTATGGGTACCCTAGTGTAGATGTAGTTGTGAACCTTAGAGGAAAACAATATGCACTCAGTCTCGAAAAACACGCAGAAAACGGGTTTAAATTTTTCAAATTGGGTAATATTTCCATATGCATTTTGGTGAGTCTGGAAAGCGTGTGCAAGTTTCTTTGAGGAAAACAAAAACAAACTGTGTATGACGAGCGTATGCTAGTCTACGTGTGTTCAAATGTCACTAAGCTCTATTTACCGTGCACACTAGTGCATCATTCACCGTGCGTATAGCTTTCGTCATATTTTAATTTTGTATCTTGAAGAAACGTTGTTGGTGGAATAACTATGTCGCTAGTACTGTGCGCATTCATTTTTAAGAGTGTTCAAATCGTTATTTATAATAAAAGCCATGGAAAGTTTAATATATGGCTAAATCATTAATTTTTCATTTAAACCGTTATAGTGGGTTTGACTGTGGGGCCCAGATAGCCTTAGCGGTAAACGCGCAGCTATTCAGCAAGACCAAGCTGAGGGTCGTGGGTTCGAATCCCACCGGTCGAGGATCTTTTCGGGTTGGAAATTTTCTCGACTTCCCACGGCATAGAGTATCTTCGTATCTGCCGATATACGCATGCAAAAATGGTCATTGGCGCAGTAAGCTCTCAGTTAATAACTGTGGAAGTGCTCATAAGAACACTTAGCTGATTAGCAGGCTCTGTTCCAGTGAGGACGTATTGCTAGAAAGAAGAAGCTGAAGCGATTCTCAATCCTATCAGCTCCACTTTCAATTATTTTCGAGCCGACTGGAATATATATGAAACATATATTGACTCTCATCCTGATGTTAACATATCTTTACAAACAAAACTTGATATTGACAATGATCTTGAACTTTAACAATTCCATTGTTGAAGCCAGGAGCATTGCAATTCCAAAATGTGAAGTTCAATTTGAACCCGTGATTATAGACGATGATCTTCAACTCTTGATCCGCCTTAAAACCGTGGGGAGGAGGCAATTTCAACGCACTCGCGATCCTGCTATGAAAATTACATGGTAGGATTTGCAGGAAGAAATCAAGAAACGTATTTCACAATTAGGAAACAAAAATTTTGAAAATAAAATTTCTCAATTAGACCCTGGCTCTAGGCCCTTTAGGAAATTATCTAAAATTTTAAAACAATTTAGGAGCCAATACCGGCATTGAAAGAGGAAAACAAATTATTACTAACAGATTGCGAAAAAGCTCAAAAACTTGCTATGCAGTTTGAAAGTGCGCACAATTTTAATTGAGCATGAGCATGAGCATGATTGACCGCCCGCAGATGCTACTCCGTTATTGCAAGAACAGCTGTACTTACACAGGGAACCAACAGACGCTACTCGGGATCAGTAGCATCCTCAATGTGTAAGTACTGGTGCTCTCATTATTATAATGAACAATAACGGCGCCGGCTGCGTCCAAATGCAGGTCAATTTGGGGATAGGAGGGAAATGTTGACGTGTTACTTGCTTTATAGAAGCCGAGGAGTCCTCTGCACTTCCACAAGTAAACACTGGGAGTTTGGATATGGAGGAGGGATTCGTTTTGGTAAACGATAAATATATAATATGAAATGAATGCGCCCAACCGGATTCGCGATATTACTCGATAAACGAATTGAACGCCAAATAAGTGTTCGTCACTCGCCCTCCTAGGAGCAAGCGACAAGATCAAAGGATCAAACACTACTAACGCGTTCCGCGACCCGCGATACTATTCCACAGTGCCACGCGAGCGACGTGCTACACGATTAATTCTGGCCTCATCACCCGCTCCCGAAGAAGCAACCGTCAAGGTCGAAGGATCAAACAGAACTAGCGGACCGATTCACTTTTTCCACCGTCGTGCGACATGTTCGATCCTGCCCTCGTCACCCGCTCCCGAAGAAGCAAGCGTCAAGGTCGAAGGATCATACAAAACTAGCGGACCGATTCACTTTTTCACTTTTTTTTCCGACCGACGCGCGACATGTTCGATCCTGCCCTCGTCACCCGCTCCTGAAAAAGCAAGCGTCAAGGTCGGAGGTTCAAACAAAACTAGCGGACCGATTCACTTTTTCACTTTTTTTTCCCGACCGACGCGCGACATGTTCGATCCTGCCCTCGTTACCCGCTCCTGAAGAAGCAAGCGTGAAGGTCGAAAGATCAAACAAAACTCTGAAAGTGCGCACAATTTTAATTTAGGACTTACTAGTCCAGTTGAAAATCAAGTTACTCAGGACAAGACTGGCCCAGCTCATTATGGGAGAAAAATAAAGTTGTATGATTTCACGGGACACCCCCCAGGATTATTCCTTAGGGTAAAAGGAAAACTTCCTGAAAAATTCAGCTCATTTGGTCGTTCCATGAGCTGGCGCATTTGAATTAAAGTTAATATGGGATTATCAGCTCAAACATATGGGAAACAGCACATCATCTACTGTTTGGTTCAGGAAAATTGTTGTTCGCATTCAATTGAACCCAGAATGTCGAAAACACTACTTGATATCATAGCGAACAATATTGTAGAAGGTTGTATCATGATTAAAATTGAGTTAGTTGGTGTTCTAACTACCTGAAGTAGATTTGTTAAGCTCATGCAATACTGCTTTGTATTTCTTCAACATAGCCACTAAGTGCACCATATTGTACTCTTGTTGTATCTGTTCTACTTATAAGTTACGGTCGGAAGAGTATAAGAGAGTAACAAGTACTAAGACCCACCTATTTGTCCTAGATGATGAGGAGGTCAAAGTGGAAAAATGGCTCAATCAGCATCTGAGGTTGGTTTCAACTCATGAGACAAGTTCTTTCCGAGTTCAAGAGTTTATCTTTCGATATCTAGGAGGGAAACGATTCCGAATCAGTGGAATAGCAGACCTCCTAACTTCTAAAATAAGCTTCTTGTTTCAAGGAATCTTAATGTCTCATGCGATGAAACCTGTTCACAGATTAAAAAAACTACTATGAAGCTTACAAGTAGAAGCAACAATTTGATACGCTAGAGTACCGATGCATGGTCAAAACCAGTATCATTCAACCAGCATAGTGGCCGAACCTGATTAAGGGGCGCGCTTTTGAGAGTTTAATGGTGACAAACTGTTTCCTCCAAAAGGTATAAATAGCGGTATCTTTTTCTAAAGGGGCTCAATGCAAAATGGTGAAGAATGATGTTTGTATAAAAAACGACTACTTCATTATGGACCAATGCACGCGTTCACTAATTTGACGTTTGAGCGGTGCCGAATTTACTCGTTTCCATGGTCACCTAAATAACACGGCACCGCTCAAACGTCAAATAGTGAACTCGTGCATAGGTCCATTTCTCAATGGACCAATGCACGAGTTCACTATTTGACGTTTTAGCGGTGCCGTATTATTTATGTGACCATGGAAACCAGTGAATTCGGCACCGCTCAAACGTCAAATTAGTGAACTCGTGCATTGGTCCATAGTAATGGAGTAGAACGACATGCACTAAACAAAGGACACGGGTATACCACAAAATATCAAAGAAAACTGGTCGCAGTGGTTCATCCCGAACAGAAACAGAACAAGTGCATCATAGCCACCTATGACGCTGGGCGAGCTGCTGGACAAGGCGCATGTATATATGTGATTGCACGGGAGCAGTGAATCAATTGTCACCCAACACGCAGCAACAAAGACATTAGGGGTATTCACTTAAAGCTGCGTAAAACGTAATTCTGCGTATCCTTAGCAATTAAATATTTCGCATGAAATATTCCTTTTCAAATGTCAAATGTGAGATTAATGATCTAGTTATCCGCTGAGAACGTCAACCATTCGATTGGAAATTTGTTGTTCTGACCCAATAAAATGTTTTAGATATCTCTTTTTAGGTTCATTTTGGAAATTCTAATCATTAAAATACAGGCACTCATCGTCCCGCCTATTTGTCAAACTGGAGGAGTTTGAATAATTTACTGTTGGCTCACCAAAAGTTTACCAGAAACGACCAAGTTGGATGTGCAGTATTGTTTGACCAAATGCACCTTCAGAAATAATTCGAAGGGTACTTGCAGCTAGATCCGGATCATCGGATATTTTCACTCATCCAAACAAACATTTTTATGGATTGAGAGTTGAACAAGTCACTCTCAATCATATTACAGCTGAAAAAACTGAAACTCAAATTCTAATGTTTCTTTGGTTGTAATCTGTTGGGAAAAGACAGCCCGTTTTGCAGCATTTCGCCTTCAAACGCTATTTGACGTGTCAACCTAACCTAACCTCTTAGACAATTGTAAAACCAAACCTCGTTCCATACACTTATTCTCGGAGGTTACATGTTCACGGTTGAACTACGTTAACAAAACTCTAGACCAAAGTTAATGGACACTTTATAGACAATGTCCTTCCTTTAATTTTCAGCAATTTTTCGCAACCGTTCATAAGAAAAAAAGAAGGAAAATGATTGTTTGTTTGGAGTTTTCTCATTACCATTTTTCAGATAAATCAAGGCGCTCTTTGATTGATTAATCATTGGGTTTCAAGATTCTGAAACGTTTCATTGACAGTATATGAAATGTTTAAATAATCAATTTAGTATGACTTACGCAGTGGTTTACGCTGTTAAGTGAATCCCCTTATTGTCATCTCCTATTCTTGTTGCTACAATTTTATTCCGCAACATCAGTTTATCACCACTTGAAAAGAATATGACAATCGATCACCACGAGCGTAGCGATTTCTGGGCTTCACATTGCAATTTTCTAGAACTTTCTCCGTGTTGGTAAATATTGACACATTATTGAATAGCATCCATAAAAGAAAGTTGGTTTTATTTTAAAATAACTGATTCATCGCTAGTTGCAAAGGATGCAACAATGTTGTGCTCTGTGATTGTCATGACAATTTTGCTTTTGATTGTATCATTATCCGCATTATTGTCCCAAAAGGTTGCTTGCTTTTTTTGTTTGTTTTTCGTCTGCTTTGATGATAATTTGATTCACTGCACGGGAGTACTGATCTAAGCCTAAATATTAACCTCCTTCAGTGGAATTATGGAGGAAAATGAGCTCAAATCCACATACAACCATCTACAATTATGTTCAGTAGGGTATCAACTAGTGTATTTGTCATTCTAGGCTCAGTTAACCGCGATCAACTAGTATACGGAACGAAACAGTGACAAAGAGTTGATTTTCCATATATTCAAACGAATATCCCATACAAACTTCTAATTGAATGCGCCAGCTGGTGGAGCAACCAATTGGGTTGAAATTTTAAGGCAAAGTAGGCCGTCATTGAAATTTGTACGCGTCGTTGATGATTGTTGCTAATTTATCTCACGATTTCGAATCAAAGAAAATCAGTTGGTTTTGCACTGACACAGCTGAAAAAGTATCAGCATACTTTATGCATGTTAGCGCGTACAGTGATACTTTTTCAAGTCAATATAAACTATCAAGACTGAGTTTTATCACTTTGAAATGCAAGCTGAATAGTCATCATTGTTGCCAAAACGAGTGACGGGCTACTTAGCCTTAAGAGACCTTTTTTCTTACCCTAAGGCTCATATCTAAGGGGTGCACCGTTGAGTTTTGCAACTTTTTTGTTTAAGGGTCAGTCTACGCAGGACTTCAAAAATTCCTGGGAGACTGATTTGGAAAAAGTGAGAACTATTATTTAAAAAATCAAAAAAACGAAAGCTTCTGGCGATGATGAAATTTTCTACATCCTCATCAAGAATCTTCCAGAAAGTAGCTTATCATGTTTAGTTGATATATTTAACAAATGTTTTCAATTAGCATATTTTCCTGACAAATGGAAAAATGCTAAGGTTGTACCAATTTTAAAACCAGACAAAAATCCTGCAGAAGCTTCTAGCTATCGTCCAATCAGTTTGCTTTCCTCCATCAGTAAACTTTTGGAATAGGTCATTTTGAAAAGAATGATGGTCCACATCAACGAAAATTAAATTTTTGCCAATGAACAGTTCGGAGTCTACCTTGGATATTTGACCACTCATCAACTTTTACGTGTAACAAATTTGATTCGTTCCAACAAATCTGAAGGCTATTCTACTGGTCTTGCCCTTCTAGACATAGAAAAAGCATTCGACAGTGTTTGGCATGAAGGTTTGATCATAAAATTAAAAAACTTTAATTTTCCAACATACATTGTTAGAATAATTCAAAGTTATCTATCAAATCGTACTCTTCAGGTTAATTATCAGAGCTCCAGATCTGAAAGACAAGGCAGCATTTTGGGACCAATGTTATAAAATATTTTCACATCTGACTTACCTGAATTACCTCAGGGATGTCAAAAATCCTTGTTTGCGGATGACACAGGCCTCTTCGACAAAGGACGAAGACTGCGTGTCATCTGTAGTCGATTGCAAAAAGTTTGGATATATTTTCTTCATACTTGCAAAAATGGAAGATTTCTCCTAATGCTTCCAAAACTCAAATAATAATATTCCCACATAAACCAAAAGCTCTTTATTTGAACCCTTCAAGTAGACATGTTGTTACGATGACAGGGGTTCCAATAAATTGGTCAGATGACGTTAAGTATCTAGGGCTGATGCTAGATAAAAAATTAACTTTCAAAAATCACATTGAGGGCATTCAAGCTAACTGTTATAAATATGTAAAATGTCTCTATCCCCTTATTAATAGAAAATCAAAACTTTGTCTTAAGAACAAGCTTTTGATATTCAAACAAATTTTCAGGCCAGCCATGTTGTATGTTGTACCAATATGGACTAGCTGGTGTAATACCAGAAAGAAAGCTCTGCAGAGAATTCAAAATAAAATTTTGAAAATGATTCTGAAGCTTCCTCCCTGGTATAGTACCAATGAGTTACATAGAATATCCAATGTTGAAACATTGGAACAAATGTCAAATAAAATAATCAATAATTTCAGACAAAAATCGTTACAATCTATATCAAGGAGTTTTAAGAAAAACGCATCAGCGTAAACCTTCTTATAATCGATTAAATTGAATAATTATGTAAACTGCATTTGATTGATCCTACAAATGACCATGTTCGGGTTCTCGGGATGCCTCATATTTATGATAAAGTGCACAATTTTTATCTTAATATCTGTGTCAAACTTATGGGAACGCCATTTAGTGAACTATTATGTTCAATCTATACTTTTAGAGATTTGAAACGGTTTAGTACCTAACTAATCTAGTATAGATTAATTATCTAGAGCCGATTCTTCAGGGCATCAAGTCCTTGTGGCCGCATCTGGAACACGCTAAACTGTGCAAAACGATCAATTTATAATGTTGAATATCAGATCCTAATGATTTATGCAAATTAAAATGATTGCCATTGGAAATAAATGAAGATAACTTGGCATGTCCCAAAAAAATGCCTTTTTTACCTGACTTGACCCAGTAACCCACCGCAATAATTCTGGCTAAAAGAGTATTTCCAAGTTCCTCTGACCACTTCTAGAAACTAGATATGTGGGCCAGTATACCAACAAAAAAATATTTTGATCCGTTAAGTATTCGTTGAGTGGTAAGGTTTTTAGTATTTTTGCTTTCACTCAGGCCTTAGGCGGGTTCAACATGTTTCTAAAACATTTCCGAATTAGCCCTCATTAGTTTGAACGTCATTTCCATTAACATGATGCGTGGGTTGAGAATATCGGTCAGAATCAACACTCCTATGATAATTTTATGCTTACAAATTCATAAGTATCTAAGGTGCAGAGCTACTTTGGCACTTCCATGATTCACTTAGGCATGGGGGGTTTTCTCAGCCGAATTGTCTGAATAATTGCAATAAGAAGCGCATTAGTACACGCATATTGTGGCCAAATATGAGCTTCGTAGCTTTCAAAAAACCCCGCTGCCGAAGTGAATCAAAAGTGCCAAGAATAGGATCCGGCTCCCTATGTGAACAAAACTCAACCTTCTTTTTTTGAGAAAGATGCCACAATCTTTTTCATCACGTTTTCTTAGAGCACTCTCGTTGTAGCATAAATGTATTCAAACGCATCTTTATTATAAACTCACTCTGGTATAGTTTTCCATTGATAGTAAATTCCAACACCATGGTAAATTAAATGAAATTTAAAAAAAACACGCTTTCAACTCGATGGTTAACTACGAACTGAATTAAGTAAGCCAGTCCTACTCTGCTAGCTGCTAGCTGAAGATGAGCGTTTCGCTCGTTTCGCGTGAGTCAGTCGTAAACTTTTCTGCACCTTGGGTTGCCCGGGTTAGTTTGTTGGTTGCTTTTCACGTGCTAACATCTATAGTATTTCGCAATGGCTGCTGTTTTTACAATCAACGGAAAACTTTACAAAGGTAATATAAGTATTTAATCGATTATTTAATCTATATGATTAATATAACCAAAAATACTTGTTATCATATCTGGCCTAGTTACATCGGATGACCTACCCGTGGATACATCGTTGAATACGTTTATAAGAAATTATGCCCATCTGACGGGCACAAAGTTCATGTGTCTGGAAGGAGGATGTGGAGCATGCATTGTCAACGTTAAACGACCGCATCCAGTTACAAAGAAGATTCAATCGTTCTCAGTTAATTCTGTGAGTTTCAGCAAAATGTTGTATTTAATAACAAAGAATTTTTAACTTGTACATATTTTCAGTGCCTATTTTCTGTGTTTTCTTGCCATGGAATGGAAATAGTAACGATCGAAGGGCTTGGGTCAAAAGAAAATGGCTATCATCCAGTTCAAAAAAGATTGGCTTATTTTAATGGAACACAGTGTGGATTCTGTTCTCCAGGAATGGTGATGAGTATGTACAGTTTGATGGACTCCAAACGAGAGGATGTCACCATGAGTGAGATTGAGAATTCTTTAGATGGAAATATCTGCCGATGCACCGGTTACAGGCCTATTTTGGATGCATTTAAGTCATTTGCTTGTGATGCCAATGAAAGGCTGGTGACAATGTGCAGTGATATTGAAGATTTGGGTACGAGTTGTAGAGTGATGCGTTCCGAAAACAGTGCACCGTGCTCTTCTGGTAATGATCGCAATGAGGGACCATTGAAATTATTGTTCAAAGATGGAAAACATTGGCGCAAAGTGTATAGCATTGAAGACATATTGGATATTTTCTCTGAAATCGGAAATGAACCTTACATTATTGTAGGTGGCAATACTGGACATGGGGTTTATCGCAGAAAAAGTGATATATCAATTTTTATAGATATAAGCTCAGTGGAAGAACTTCACTCTCACTGGATAGGTAGTGAATTAATTGTTGGAGCAAATGTGCCTCTAACTGAATTTAGGAACATATTATTGCAAGCAGCATCAAATAGTTCAAAGTTTAAGTATTGCGAAGAAGTTGCTAAGCATGTAGAAATGATAGCACATACTGCAGTGCGGAATGTTGGTTCACTCGCCGGTAATCTATCATTGAAGCAGCAGCACCATGAGTTTCCATCCGACCTATATCTCCTTCTCGAAACTGTAGGAGCTCATCTAACAATAAGTATAAATCATGTTCATTCGCAACAGTAAAAGATAGCTTAATTTTCGTCTTTTTCCAGCAAGCTCTGATGGGATGATGATCAAAACTACTCCTCAGGAGCTTATCAAAATGGATATGAACAAAAAGATTATCACAAATATAGTTCTGCCAGCATTAGATTCGGTGCAATACATTTTCAAATCGTATAAAGTGCAACCTCGGGCACAGAATGCTAAAGCGTATGTTAATGCCGCGTTCTTGGTAAAACTTTCCAGCAACAAGCATATCGTTAACGAGGCAACGTTATGCTTTGGAGGAATCCACCCGAGCGTAAATTGTTTCACTTTCAGTAGTCTAGTCAGAAAGTCTCAAGGTTGCTTTCACTCCACCATACTTTCAGTTTACGCATGCAGCAGAGACCGAGAGGGCCCTCGTGGGAAAATATCTGTTCCAGAATGATACAATTCAGGAAGCTTTACGGATGCTTGATGCTGAAATAAACCCGAATTGGGAATTGCCGGAACCTCATCCAAGCTTCCGGAAACAAGCTGCTCTGGGATTATTTTACAGGTTAGTTTGGTTTAGGTGGAACGATGTTAAAAAACGTCTTTCATGTTTTTAGATATATTCCAAAGCTCTTATTTATACGATTGACTGACAATTACACTTTCGACATTGAGGATAATTTACGGCTTGGGTACTATTCGACTACTTTCATCAACAATTTATGGATATTTATTTCAGAATTTCATTTGTTTAATTAGAAAATACAAATACTACGAAATATATGTTTAAAACAAGTAGGATCAAAGCACTGGTTTTGGCCATAGCTCTTATTGCAGCCACAGTACATTTTACACAGCAAATTGGCAGGAAACATTTCGTGTTTATTCATATATTGTCATATTTATTTATTTGTCCAAATTGATCTAAAAAATAAAAGAAAACAATAATTTTCGTTATACTTTCAATTTCTTTACACCCAATTTGGCCAGGGTCTTTCTAATTTGGCCACTCACATAAGAAATCAATGTGATTTTCATATTTAGGCTATTGTGGCTCAAACTGGTTCTGGTGACCTATATTAACCAACGCGGTTTTAAAGCGTAAATAAGGATTATGCTCAGTTCCAATATTATTCCTGTATAATATGCATAATATGGATTAAGGGCTTTCATTTGGTGTATTTAGGAATAAAATTTTTAAAAGATTTTCTCTCAGGCTGGCCAAAAGCAATGATTTGATTTTTTTAACGACACACAGAGCACAGTGGTTCGAATCAACAATTAAGCAGGACATTTTTTTTTCTCTGCATTGATGTCAGACGTATGCTGTTCTCAGATAGTATGTTCATAAATGAGTTTTGCATATTCTAAGAGAAAAGTTGAATAGCGTGCTCCTTTATTAGGTATCAATTTTCATTGAACATTTTTGTTTGAGGATATTTTTAGAAACTGTTACTATTAACAACTGTTTCTTCACTTTTGATCTAACTCTTCTTTTGAGCTAAGTGAACATAATTTGAAAGTTTTGACTTAGGGTGAACCAAAAAATAGTTTTTTAAGTATAACGTTATCAATTTTACGTGAATGTTGTTTTCAGTTGTAAAGGAAGTAGTGGTACATTTTCGCTGAACGTTGCAAGTTTTGCAACATTTTCTAAAAGTTGGCTAAAGAACGCAACTCCAAATTTCCTTAAACAAAAAAATTTGAATTAAAATTGAAACAGAGTGTGGGCAGTGGTGCACGGCCGTTGAGCAAATTGTGACAAGAATGTCGATGTTTTTGAATCGATTTGAATTTGATATATAAAATCGATTCATAAATTTAATCAAATCTTTCGAAACGCTATAATTTTTTCATCAAATTCATTCAATTAAATAACTTTTGAGCATGAGCATGAGCATGAGCATGATTGACCGCCCGCAGTTCTTCTTCTTCTTCTTTCTGGCATTACGTCCCCACTGGGACAAAGCCTGCTTCTCAGCTTAGTGTTCTTATGAGCACTTCCACAGTTATTAACTGAGAGCTTACTATGCCAATGACCATTTTTGCCCGCAGTTGCTACTCCGTTATTGCAAGAACAGCTGTACTTACACAGGGAACCAACAGACACTACTCGGGATCAGTAGCATCCTCAATGTGTAAGTACTGGTGCTCTCATTATTATAATAAACAATTCCGGCGCCGGCTGCGTCCGAATGCAGGTCAATTTGGGAATGGGAGGGAAATGTTACGTGTTACTTGCTTTACAGAAGCCGAGGAGTCCTCTGCACTTCCACAAGAAAACACTGGGAGTTTGGATATTGGAAAGGACTCGTTTTGGTAAACGATAAATATATACACAGTACCAAAAAATAATGTGATTTACGTCTTTTGGGATGCACATAAAAGAAGCGAGCCGAATGACGTAAATTTGTGTCCAATTGCTTATACGTTAGTGTCTGATTTGGGAAATGTCGATCACAGTTCCATTGTTTTCGTGTCCTTTAACATGTAAAATTACATTTGTTGTTCAATACATCTTCAAGGACACGTTTTTGTGTTGTTCCATCACTTACATCATGTGTCATTCAGTCATAACCTGAATTACGTCCAGAGTAATTTTCATTATTTTAATGAGTGTAATTCGAAATAAATACGTGAGCATATACACGAATGACCGACACTGATAGTGCGGTTACTACGCAAACCGGACACGATACTGATTTCGTTGCTCGCTCGACAGTAGCATACAACAGGTTCAACGTATTTAACGTTCAACGCTCCGTCATCGCAATCATCGTCATTGTCGAAACTTCAATAGCAGTTTTTCCGTTCAAAACTGAAAATTATTCGCTGGAAATGTGTTCACTGTGTTTCGGTCGGAGAATAGAATACAGTGAACACAGTTTCATGTAAATTTTCCTGATTTTGAACGAAAAAACTGCCTTTGAAAATTCCGAAATCAATGACGGATCCTGCCCCCTTAACTCTACTGACGCGTTTTTTTTTTGTTTTTCACCGGTACACTTCGTTTTTTCTTCCGCGCAACGCGAACCGGACACAATGGATCCGAATTCCGTCGCTCGTCCACAAAGGCACATGCAACAGATTCAACGAATCCAACACTACTGACGCGTTTGGTTTTTTTTTCACCGGCACACTTCGTTATTTTCTTCCTTGAAACGCAAACCGGACACAATGGATCCGGATTCCGTCGCTCGCCCACAAGGAGCATGCAACAGATTCAACGGATCCAACACTACTGATGCGTTGGATTTTTTTTTCACCGGCACACTTCGTTTTTATTTCCGCACAGCGCAAACTGGACACAATGGATCCGGATTCCGTCGCTCGCCCACAAGGAGCATGCAACAGATTCAACGGATCCAACACTACATTCAATTAAATAACTTTTGATATCAAAAACGTTCTCAAAAGTTGCTGTTCAGAATTTATTTATTGATTTCTAAACTAGTGAATTATGTTTCCCAAGACTGATCAATTTTTTGTGAAGTTCGGTAGCTAGCAAAATGTGTTTGCTTTGAATCCAACTACAGTGCATCGTGCTTAATCTTAATCCCAACAAGTTCATTCGGAAAGAACAATCTAATCATTCAATTTGACGACCATTTTAGATCTAGAGCTCCACTTTTTAAAAGCATCATAACAAAATATCATAAAAAATGAAAATCCATAGTTTATTGATTCCAGTCAATTTGCATACAAGTTTATAAGCTGCTATGGTAATTGCATAATATACCGAAGAATTCAATATCTATGTGTTAAAAATATACATACCAACGAAGTTCATAATACTCCGATACTTAAAAGTATTTTTTTTTTCTCAGACGCGAATGACCTGCTATGGTCTACAATAAAAAACAAGTATTTTTTTGATGCTTTAAAAGAGTATATATATATTGCCATCTTGAAAAAGAAAAAAAAGCAGTTGCCATAAATTCAATAATAAAATATAGAAAGCCTAAAATGTCAATCTTAAAGCACGAAGAGTTCCGTTTAAAATTGGAATTTGGTGTACCGTAATTTCGGGTGAAATTGATCATTTTTCACGGTTTTCTTAGTCTGTTTTCTATAATGTTAACAATGCCAAACAACTAAATGCAGGAAAAAAAGTACGAAGGTGAGCCTCATCGATTCATGTACTGAAATTTTCTAAAGAATGTCATTTTAGTGTTAACAAATATCTCTAAAATACAATCAGGGGATCTCATTTCGGGGTGAAATTGATCACTTGTCAATGCCATTATTGTTAGTTTTCAAAACAACTCTACATGATAAATTTGAGCTCCCTGAATCCAAATATGCTTGTCAAATTCTTAACAATGCAATATTTATATAAATAACGAATAGGTGAATTTCAAGAATTACGCGAAAAACGCCTAAATGTATGCAATTTCCTAAGGAATTCAATGATATCTAACAGGAAATCAATTATTTCAACCATTTGAGCTGATTGGTACGAGTTTTGGAGATGAAATCTGGTTTGGGATTATATCTCAAGCATCCTCACAAACTTTCAGGTTTATAATATGTTCAAATCCTTGCTTAGAAATAGAAGTTTATAGGTGCATGATTTTGAAATTTTACATTATTATAATAGTAATGAACATTCTTCAACGCAAAAAACTTCACAACGCACAATTCGACAATAGTTACGAAAAACAACGTTCATTTACTGCAGCTTACATTGATATTTGTGCTCCATTACGAGTTAAAAATCGTGTGATACGATGATCAATTTCACCCTTCTGATCAATTACACCCGATTTTACAGTACTAAACTCCTTTGTGTCAAATATTCACTAGGAATTCCTCAAACATTGAAATTATATCAACTGCTGCGAAGTGTAGATTATTATGGATCACTTTTCACATTATGGATCAAATTGTGATATATTTTGGATCAAAATTCAAAATTAAAAAATGGTCAACTCTATCCATTCCTATCCAGTAATTTTGTGTAAGTTAACAATGTGTCAGAGACCATCCATAAAGCACGCTATATCATCTATCGGGCAAAAACCACTCTCCACACCATACATATTAAAAAAAAGGGGGGACAAAAGAAGGTTTTTGAAAAAAAAAAAAAAAACTTCGTGATTTATGGACAGCCCGTCACTAGAGATGGGCGAAATGGTTCATTTCAGTGATTCAGATTTGATCCGAATCATTCATTTTAGTGAACCGGATTCTTGATTTAGTAGCTCAGTGGCTTGCAAAGCAAGGGCGAACTGAGTCAAGCGGACGGAAAAAGAGCGGTTCACTCTCTGTTGCGTGTTCCTTTCGTATTCGGGACTACAAAGCTGCTAAACTCTTCGGTTTTCTGTGAAAAAAAAAACAAGAAGAGATATATTTTTCACGCATACGATGACAGTTCCTTACGAGGTTTTTCATAAGTGCGAGTGCTTTGTAAATCTCTTTTTGTTTCGTAGTCGCGAGTCTTTCGCTCTCTCATTTTTCGTATATTCTTTCCCAAAAACATGACATACTCGGACGATTTTCCCTGCACGAACCAATAAAATGAAGAAGCAAAATATGCTTTGCCATTTAAGGCGAAGTAGGCCGTCATTGAAATTTGTAAGCGTCGTTGATGATTGTTGCTAATTCATCTCAGAATTTCGAATCAAAGAAAAGCAGTTGGTTTTGCACTGATAGAGCTGAAAAAGTATCAGCATACTTTATGCATGTTAGCGCGTACAGTGAAACTTTTTCAAGCCAATATAAACTAACGAGACTGAGTTTTATCACTTTGAAATGCAAGCTGAAAAGTCATCATTGTTGCCAAAACGAATGACGGGCTACTTAGCCTTAAATGGGCACTTTTCTCTCTATCTTACTTATGCCAGTATGCAAGTGGGCAGGGCAAATTTGTCAGCCTATGCTGAGAACACGGAACAGTACAAAACTTTGCTTATGGACCAATGCACGAGTTCACTAATTTGATGATCAAATGAACCGACTCTCGCCAAAAAAGAGCCACGGATCACTCGTTCTTTTGAATGATACGGATCTTTTGAACGGCTCCGATTCTTTCTGCCCATCTCTACCCCTCACAACATATAGTGAAGAGCAGCAGTATTAACACTAGAAAAACCTTCTATTATGAACTTGTAGAGAAATAATTAAGAATAGCTGAATTAAAAATCTCAGACAGCACTTTTGATGCAAGTTACGCTTACAGGAAAACTTGTTTTGATTGTTCGGCCACGAGAATTAAGCCCTTAATTTTAAGCGTATTTCATTTCATGATCTCAAAATAAGTTGCTGCACTTAATTTACATTCCTTATTTTTTTTCTATCTGTAATCAAAACTTGTCCAGTTTTCGCACTATACACAATTTTTCAACCATTAGTGTTTTAAAAGTATTTTTTAACTCTGCATGCCGTGAGTGTTTTGTCCTATGTGCTATTGCCTCAACGTGTCAAGCCCAATATTAAAATTGATAGAAATTTACTTCATTTGGAAGTGATCCATGATGGTGCCAAACAAACAGGTCCTGGTCCTTATTATACAGAACTTCTTGAACCGCTAATAATTGATGTAATCATACTGAATGATGCATTCACTTCAAAACGAGTCAATTTTATTATATAAGTCCTAACCTTTATAAACTGCGATCCCCTTCAAGGAACAAGTATCATCTCTGCTAGCTATTTTGAATATTTTAAGAAACATGCTAATGGGCTTCCTAGTAGCTAACTAATTATTATCTTGAATTTTTTGAATTATGGAATTTGAAGGATATTGGCCACCTATATGACTTAGTTGTGAACAAGCTTTTTTTTACAAAATGAGAAAATTTCGAGCTTGCTTAGGGAGTATTGTAAACTATTCTTTATTTTCTAGGTGGCCAATATCATCAAATTGATCGTATTCGATAAGGTCTGAGCTGCTTTTTCAAAATGACAATGTTCAATATCCAAATTTTTAAGTTAAGAAGAAAATAAAGCTGATATTTTTGTTACCGGTTTTACTAATGTTTCATAAACAACCGATAAACACCCGAAATTGTCAAATTTAATTCTCACACGACGTTCGAAGTCGAAACTTTAAAAACATGTTGAGTTGGAGTAAGATTCATACTAATAAGTTGGATAAAAGTTTATTGAAAAGGAAGATGGGTTCATTTTTACCCGACTTGTCCCAGTGACTTACCGGAATTATCCCAAGTCGATGGACATTTCCAAAAATTATGATGTTGATTTCAAAACTCATCCAGACAATTCTATTCGAACTTAAACGAAAGCAATCCGTCAAGAATTGTCGAAATGGCAGCAATTTGCACTTTTTTTTATATTTGCAGGGTAGATACAGGTTAAGATTAATCAATGAGGCATGTTATTCCTACAGGAAATTCTATCAAAATTACTGGAGCAGTGAAGTTTTTTTTATGATGCAACTTTTCTAATAATATAATTGCAATAGATTTTTGCATTTTTTGTTAAAAATGTTAAAAATTATTTGGCAAGGGAGGGAGAGGTTAGAACTTTGCACTTTTCCAACTACCCCCACGAGTAGCATCCTTTTTGAAAATTAAGACTAACTTCTTGGAAGAAATACAAAGGTTCATTCGATTCAACTCAATACATCTGGTGGCATCTTTCTAGATTTGATCATCATATATTTAATCTCTTACAGATTTGTACTGTGCATAGCACCGAGGAATGCGAACATAGTCAATCCACGTTTCTTAGCTGGAGCTATACCCCTTGAGCGTCCTGTATCATCTGGATTACAATCATACGATACCTATCCTCAAAACTGGCCATTAACGAAAAATATTTCAAAGATCGAAGCACTCGCACAGACATCGGGAGAAGCAGAGTACATCAACGATATTCCCCACCGACCAAATGAACTGCATGCTGCATTTTTCACGGCTACACAGGCAAAATGCAACATTTTGCAAATCGATGCCACAAGAGCCATGGAACTTGAAGGTGCTGTGGCATTATATACTGCAAAAGATATTCCCGGACGAAACGATTTCATGCCCTTGATCGAAGGAATCAATCATTTCTTTCCAATTGGAGTAGAACCAGAGGAACTGCTTTGTAGCGGCAAAGTACTGTGCCATGGTCAACCAATAGGAGTAATAGTTGCAAAATCGTTCGAAGTTGCAAATCAAGCAGCTTCTTTGGTTGATGTTATCTATAGTCAACCTGAAGGGGACGTTTACGCGACAGTTGAAGATATAATGAATGCAGGAGCTACGGAACGTATAGCGGATCAGCCGAACAACCGTACTGGTTCGAAGTTCAGTACGGCTGGTGCAGGAGACAGAACCATAAAGGGTAAATTTTATCTTGCTGGTCAGTATCATTTCTCAATGGAAACGCAGAGTTGCATGTGCATACCACAAGAAGATGGCATTGATGTTTACTGTTCGACACAGTGGCCGGATCAAGTGAGCTCTTCTATATCTCTTATGCTCAATTTACCTCAAAGTAAAGTGAACTACTATTGTCGACGTGTCGGAGGTGGCTTCGGATCCAGGATAACTCGAAGTGCACTGATATCAACCGCATGTGCACTTGCTGCTTACCTAAGTCAAAGACCTGTACGGTTTGTTTTGACCATTGAAGCCAATATGAGCTCGATTGGCAAGCGTCAAGGGTGTTGGAATGACTATGAAGTAAATGTAACTGACAGTGGCAAAATAGTTAAACTTTCTAATACATTCACTCACGATTCAGGATGTTCACTTAATGAGCCTCTTTCAATGTTTTATCTAAATCATTTCAAAAACTGCTACGATGACAGCTCCTGGCAGTTGTTATCTAAAGTGGCTACGACAGATGTTGTTAGTAACACGTGGTTACGAGGACCTGGCTCAGCTGAAGCGTATGCTACAATGGAAAATATTATTGAACATATAGCACACGAAACAGGAGTCGATTCAACAAGTGTTCGTCTTGCTAACATTCCAGCAGGAAGCAAAATGCGAGAGCTGTTTAGTGATTTTGTCAAAGATGCAGAATTCGTTAAGCGAAAAAACGAAATAGACACATTCAATATCAAAAACCGCTGGCGAAAACGAGGCATATCAATGATTCCACTAGCATATCAAATAGATTACGGCGGCTCTTTCGATGGGTGGGTAGCAATTCATCATTTAGATGGCAGCGTTTCGATTACCCATAGTGGAGTTGAAATGGGCCAAGGAATAAATACGAAAGTAGTCCAAGTTGCTGGCTATATATTAGGAATTCCTGTGGAAAAGATTTCTATCAAACCACTTAACAGCATGACTTCTCCGAATAGTTTCATATCTGGTGGAAGCAACACATCAGAGAGTGCGGCATTCGCTGTAATGCGAAGCTGTGAAATACTTGCAAATCGAATGCAGCCTATTCGACAAATGAACCCTACTGCATCTTGGGAGGAGCTTGTAAATACATGTTTCACCGCCAACATTGATTTAGTTGCTAGATATAATACGAAACCGTCTGATTTTCGTTCGTACACAGTATGGGCAATGTGCTGTACTGAATTGGAGCTGGACGTTCTTACAGGTGCTTGTAGGTTGGTTAGAGTCGACATACTGGAGGACACTGGTGAAAGTATGAGTCCAGGAATTGATATAGGGCAAATCGAAGGTGCCTTCATTATGGGTGTGGGCTATTTTCTTACGGAACATTTGGTATATGAAAAAGCCACAGGAGCATTGTTGAATAATCGTACTTGGAATTACAAACCACCTGGAGCAAAAGATATACCGACTGATTTTAGGATCAAGTTGCTTAAAAACTCTTCCAACCCAATCGGAGTACTTCGTTCGAAGGCCACCGGTGAACCAGCTTATTGTTTTGGAGTGTCAGCACTGTTTGCTTTAAGATACGCTCTTATGGCTGCTCGGAAAGACGCCGGACTTGGAGATAGTTGGTTAGAGCTAGGTACGAAAATGTACGGCAAATCGCAAGGGTTAACAATGTAATAAGTTTTTTTTCTTTTCAGGCACATCATTGACGATAGACAAAATTCTTCCTTTGACTGGTACTGAGAGGGAGCAATTTCTTATTAAATGATGCCGAAATCGTTTTCATACCTGGAATTAATGTGCGCATATACTTTATATTTATAAATTAAATTGAATTTCTAATCAGTATATCAGCGCATCATAAATAAAATAGTCAAAATACAAACATTTGTTTTTATCTGGAAACTGTATCTTAGACAGCTGCCTCATCAGATGGATAGGGGACAATATGCTAACAACCTATCGTTACGAAAACTTTAAAACCTTTGAAGAAAAAAACCGAAAATGAAAGATTACAATCATGTTTAACGGCAACGACCTTCAGCGCGAAGCATCCGACAAGAATTGGCATGTATTAACTTCCCTTGAAAAGGATTAACTGGCACAGTTTTCCAATGAAGTGTGATCCCAAAGCTTAAGATTCTATGATTCAGCGCAGTTTGTTGCTCGAGCTTTGGTGAACACAGATTCCCTCAGGGACATATTCTGCTATATTTTTGCTCTCACAGTCGTGGATAAAATTTTAAATTGCGAAGCTTAGTTTCTATAACTCAGACTATTAGCGCATCATAGTACGCCATTATCTTAGAGAGATGAGCGAAAACGGTAAGCATTTTACAGAACGGGGATGTACTCTTCCTGCATCAATTGGTGTCGGATTTGGACTTCGGGGGGCCTGGATCAGATCTCATGAAAAGTGCCTGAATATAAAATAAGCCTGAATCATGAGAAAGGTCAATGCCAATATTAAAACAAAATTTCAAATCAGTTTTGATGGCAAGGATTTAAAATTCTCAAAATAACTTTAAAATATTTTAAAATTTACTCAGCAGAAAATTCACAGCTTTTCTAAAGTAACAAGCTTTTCTGCTCTTGCAATCGCTCTCAATCAAGTCAAATTTGACACTAGTTGATAGATAGATTATTCATTTAGATTTTTTTTGGTGCATAAGCATGAATTTACAAGAAATAGGGTAAATGTTCCAACAGTGGAGGTACTAAGCACTAAGGTTCAACTTAATTTAACATCTCAAAATTCAAGTAGCGCAATTAATGTACATATTATTGTTGTGACGGGATGTAACGACCATTAACATAATAAGAAAAGTGATTTCATCACAGTAACCATCGGCTTGTCGGTGAAAAATAATACCTCAACTATGGACCGATGCACGAGTTCACTAATTTGACGTTTGAGCGGTGCCGAATTCACTAATTTCCATGGTTACATAAATAACACGGCACCGCTCAAACGTCAAATAATGAACCCGAGCATAGGTCCATTGGTACACCGTTCCTTTAGTTGAGGTAAATTTGAATTTGTGAACCTATAGTTGCGGTACCCGTTGTTTTCTAATGGAATCCTCCACTATAGGAACACTTTACCGCAACTATTGGTACAAGTGTGAAAAGTTTAAGCAGTTTTGGTATTTCATCTATTCTGAAGGAATTTGAACGATGTTTTCGGCTATTTCGTGTATCAATAAGCAGATACGTCGATTGGCGGTGAAATGACACTACCGCAACTATAGGAACATCCACAACTAATTAGCATGAGCATGAGCATGAGTATGATTGACGCCAGCAGTTGCTATTTACTCCGTTATTGCAAGAACAGCTGTACTTACACAGGGATCCAACAGGTACTACTCAGCATCCTCAATGTGTAAATACTGGTGCTTTCATTATTATAACAAACATTACCGGCGCCGGCTGCGTTCGAATGCAGGCAGTGGCGTAGCTTAAGTTTTTGGGGCTTTATTACCATAGATGTTACTTCAGAGATTCCATCAAGAATTCTTTAAAAAAAAGATCAAGATCAAAATTTTTTTTAGAACAATTATAAGTACCCAGATAGCCGTGGCGGTAAACGCGCAGCTATTCAGCAAGACCAAGCTGAGGGTCGTGGGTTCGAATCCCACCGGTCGAGGATCTTTTCGGATTGGAAATTTTCTCGACTTCCCAGGGCATAGAGTATCTTCGTACCTGCCACACGATATACGCATGCAAAAATGGTAATTGGCATAGTATGCTCTCAGTTAATAACTGTGGAAGTGCTCATAAGAACACTAAGCTGAGAAGCAGGCTCTGTCCCAGTAGGGACGTAACGCCAGAAAGAAGAAGAAGAAGTACACCAGGAATGTACCAATGATTTTACCATCGTTTTCTTAGAACTTTCACCAAGATCACCATTAACAAAATTTTCCAGATTTCAACTTGTATTTTCTCCATGAGTATTTTGGCATTTCCTCCAAATAATCGTTGAGATTTCATCCAAAGAAGTCCCTCAGGAATTACTCCAGAGATTGTTCCTAAGATTACTCCAGGAATTATTCTAGAAGTTAATTTTCCCAGGAAAATCCCCAGAAAAAGATTAAGTTTTTTTTTTTAGAAATTATTGGTGAAATTTTTCAAAATCCGGGAGTTATTTCAAAAACGAATCTCAAAGTAACAACTGATGAAACTTGTTGAAAGTAACCCTTGATGAACTCCCACAAATTTGTTTAAAGAACTTATAGGATTTGGAGGATTTCGCAGATAAATTGCTTAGATGATTAGAATTACTAGAATATTTACTATTGTATTAGCTGGTGTGGAACCTCAGATGAACTTTTGAAGAAGTCATGGAGATTTTACTTGACAAAATACACGAGAAATTGGTTGGAAAAACTGAAGGAGCAATTTCGCATGGAATGTTGGAGATATCTTTAGATAAATTTCACTAAAGAAATCCCAGGTCAAATTTGAAACGGAATTCTTGTAGGAGTAATAAATATATTGCCATGGATTACCCATGGAGGAATTTTAGGAGCAATAACAAGAGTTAATGGTAAAGAATTTGGAAGAAATCTATGTAAAAATTCCTGAAAGGATAACTGACCTAGGAAGTCTCGAAGATCTTCCTGGAAAAATCCCCAAATTGATTTCTTTTAGAACTTTTTTTTTTGCTTGAATAGCTCTTGTAGGAAACTTTGAATGGTCTCCTAAAGTTACAACTGGGGAAATCAAAATAGTCAAGAGAAACGTTGTAGTGTTCGTGGATTTCATGAAGCAAATTATGTAGAAAATCTTTGAATTATCCCATGAAACAACGCTGGAAGATATTTTGGTAGACTTGGTGGTGGAATCAAAACAGACATTTCTGAAGAAGATCCCAGAAGTATACCTGAAGAGATCTTTGTAGAAATCACTAGAAGAAATTCCTAAAGTTTTATCTTGAGGAATCTAAAAAAAAAGGAAATTCGTGAAGAACCTGTGAAAAAATCGCGTAATATTTTCTGAAAATCTCTCTGGAACCTCTTAAAGCTGTATTCACTGCAGAATAAAGAAAAAAAGTGACTTCGGAGACCATTTTGCTTAAAATAGACTTTCAAGACTATCCGTTAAAAATAAAAACTAGCATTAAAATAGAGACTATGCCTCTAAAAAGAGATCTGCTACCAGCCATGAATGTTTACAAACCATGTCCCGAAGAAGGTAATTGATTTATTTCAAATTATAATTAAAATGAAAATCGGCTTGTTTAAGAATATGATACGATTATGGGCCCCGCACATTTATTTAAATCAAAATAAGAGTATAGAGGTGAACCAGCGTTCGGCTGCAAGCCTCTTAAATAAAGACAAAAACATAAGAGTTTATGCCGACACTTGTAGTGACGAACCATCCATTAACTACGCTAACGCTAACGCTAACGCTAACACTTGTATAGGAGAAGGTATCGACCGTGATTGTTTTTATTTGGGATCGTTCAAATATTACGTAACGCAACAGGGGGAGGGAGGGAGTCTAGCATAGTGTTACGGTCCATACAAAAATTTAAAATTGTCCATACAAAAGCTGTTACGTGGGGGAGGGAGGGGGTCTAAAATTATCAAATTTTGCGTTACGTAATATTTGAATGAACCCTTTTAATTGTTTTATGGCTTTAGCGGTAGCTAAAGGTAGTCTATAGAAGCAAATGATGGAAACGAATAGGTGGATAGGCGTCTCAAGGGAGCGACAAGATTGAAATTTAAGTAGCTGGTGAAAGTTGAGCAAGCCATTTTAAAGTCAGTAAGCATCGAAGCGTCCTGTATTTTGCCTAGCTTCTCTACTGGAAAAGGGTTGGCTCTAGGAATTTTGGGATGTCGGAGTGAATTCAGATATTTACAAAGTAATTTTACATGTAAACTCTGATATCTCAGATTTCCTTTGGAATCCCGGATTTCCTGTAGGAACTTTGGGATTCCGATAGGAATGTCGGATTTTTTATGATAATTCTGTAATTTTAAAAGCCATTCTAGGAATATTGCGGGAATATTAGATATTGGTAAAAACTCTAGAATTCGGGTGGAAATGGGATTCCGGTTATTCCCACGGAATTCTGTGGGTATCTTTGAGACGGTATTTCTGTAAGAATCTATGCGATTTCGGTGGAATTCCTGCGAATTATTGTGTGAATATTTGGAATTATGAAAATCAATCTTTGGAATTATTGTAAAAAACTTTAAAATTCCGTTGATTTCCAGTTCCGTTGGAATTTCAAAGCTTTAATATAAAGCTTTTGAATGTCGGTAAATATTTTCTAGATTCCAATGGGTTTTTTTGTGAAATCGATAAGAATTTTAATAATTTTAAAGGGAACCCTGGTGTTTTAGGGGAGATCCACATTAAATTCTAACGACTACCATCAGAGTCATTACAATTCCCATAAAAACTCTACAGTCTACATTCTAGAAATTCCAAGGATACATTCAGAAACCCCACCGAAATAACAAGAACATGACAGAAACACTTAGAATTCCTGGAATGTCAAAATCAAAATTCTTCCGCAATTTCACCAGAATTTTCCTAGTGATTCCTAGTTTGATAGCTGTTATCTCAAGATCTATGAAGAGATCTTAAAGTTTTAAGTTAAAATTAAAAAAAAAAACTCGTCAATCACTAGCGTTGGCGAAGACCGAAAACCACCCAGGAAATTCTTTGATGTACCATCATCATAAAATCATACACTCCCGTGAATAAGTTTGGGTTCACCCCCCAAAAAACATACAAAAGTCTTCAGTTCATATCTCTGTGATAACATGTACAATTGAAACACTTTAAGCGCCATCCGAAAGCCAAAGAGTTATTCTTACTTCGTATGTATTTTTCCAAATACATTTTTTGAATTTTGTTTACTAAATTTTTACCCAATATTGGGCCATTTTTCCAAAAAACACACTGAAAAATCATATCTAATATCCTCAGCATTTAGTCGACCAAAATTTTAAATCAAAGTATCATTAGAATCGCAATCTTATATTCTTTGAAAAGACCCCACGAAATTTTGGCGGAAAAATCTGAAAAGTATTCAAAATCAATGAAACAGTCATTCAAGTTATCGTGCAAAAGATTGGGTTCACCCCTCAGAATGGTGTATCGTGCAAAAGTTTGGGTTCACCTGAACTTACTTGAAACATGAAAAATCTGTGAAATCTCAAACCAATCATGTACGCACCATTATTTGCGTTTGAAAAACCTTGTAACGTTTTGATGTATTTTTAAAATAAATTTGAAAAATATTATTAAAACAAAAAAAAAATGAATTGCCTAACTTTGCTTTGCGCATATGTAAATAAGATTTAAAGCTATTTTTATATTATAATCGATAATTTCAATCAAAAGAACCTTTTAGCATTTAAAGAACCATTCACCATAAAGCCTTTGTTTGCTATAAAATTTTAAGCTTTACTGAGATAAAAGCTCTAGTAGTGAGTAGGATTAAATGTAGATGGCCCGCGAAAATTGTATTAGGTAAATCTCGTCTAAACAACTTATACTAGTATGCGTGAAAAGTAAAAAAGCATGAGATATCATTTTTAGGGCTGTTAAAAGATTTAGAATCGTCCATCTTTCACTTTCATCTAAACTCGGCTCTGAAGCAGAAGTTAGTTCCCGTGTTCTAGTGATTTTTTTCTTTTCCAATTAAGGTGTGTAGATTAGTTAGTTAGTTGATTTAACTACTTTTTGTTAAAGAAACTTTATAACGGAATAGTGGTAAAGTGAAATGGCATTTATTAATCTTATTTTATTAGTTACGTTGTTACGATCTAGATTTATCCACGAGGAGCGAAAACTCTGCTTCGTGCGTGTTCGCCCCACTTATAAAAAGGTAATCTACAATTTGAATTCATTTATATTTAATTTAAAACTAATGAAAGATTTGTGTCGGTCCTCAGCGTCCGATAGACGCTTTTTCGTGGGAGCTAGAAGCTCTGATTCAGAAATCCCCCATTGTTCTGCACGCTGTGCACCGTTGGTCCGTGCCGGTCCGCCATTACGGTAGTTAAACGGGAGTAGAGGTTTTTCCGACCTGCTGAGATTCCGAAAGGAGGAGACAGTAGAGTTTCGGACCACGAGCCGACGCCCTATCCCGCAACTTTAGTTCGACCCTCGACGCACGTAGACCCGGCCTAGCTACGCTACTGCTGAGCCAACCCGAGCACCCCTCATCTGGTGACTCCGCCGGCCGTCGAACATCGCATGCATCCGGCGTATCCCTCGGCGACAAGTAACGTAACGCCTCGAGCTCCAGTAGCATAAACCCTGCGCAGGTATGTCGACATACATGGCCATGTTACACACCACAACACACACACTGTACATATCACCCACCCGCATGAATCTTTCCGAAAATAGAAAATGAATACATAGATGAATTCAAGTTAAGTTTACGTTTACGTTTCTTTATTCACGTACGAGCCCTGTGGTATTTTGTAGTCCGCCCAGGCGTTTAGATACATCTCACGTGGCCACTATTGATGTGGTTTCATTCACTCGCTGCTTCGGTGCGTTCACCTCAGCCTTTATTCACTTTGTTTCGCTGGCTATCTACAAAATTCTCCGCTAGAAACCGTTCGATCATAACCCTGTAAATTGCGCTCATGCTTCAGAAAGCTTAGTCGGGCAATTCAATAAACACGACCAGTGGTCTCTCAATAGCGAGAGTGGCGCAAAAGCCACTGCGTTTGCTGCGATTTATTAGAAGATACGACGGACGGTTACAACCTATGAAATATTAACATCGATTGAAATATGGCAGAGATATTGACAGAAAATATTTGCGTGCAGCTCAGATGAACCCAAACTTTTGCACGATTTGCATCATACTGAGGAGTGAACCCAAACTTTTGCACGATGACTTGAATGACTGTTTGAATGATTTTGAATAGTTTTCAAATTTTTCCGCAAAAAATTCTTTTCTGCTCTTCAAAGCATATAAGATTACGATTCTAATGACACCTTGTTTTAAAATGTTGGTCGATCCAATGCTGAGGAAATTACAAATGTTTATTCACAACTTTAAGTTAAAATTTAATACACAAAATTCAAAAAATGTTTCTAGAAAAATACATACGAAGTAAAAACAACTCTTTGCCTTTTGAGTGCTGCTTTGAGATTCAATCAGACGCGTAATCACAGAGATATGAACAGAACACTTTTGTATGTTTTTTAGGGGATGAGCCCAATCTTTGGCTCGGGATTGTACATGGAAAGAGAATACAAGAGTAATCGCAAAATGACACTACAAATCTTGTCAAATTTCAGCACC
Organism: Aedes aegypti; assembly: GCF_002204515.2. NCBI lineage: Eukaryota > Metazoa > Arthropoda > Insecta > Diptera > Culicidae > Aedes > Aedes aegypti. The sequence goes on along the minus strand of NC_035108.1, from coordinate 182,688,830 downwards.
TTCATGATTTTGTGCAAAATGTCGCTTAATCGACTAGATTCCATGCATTTGTATTAATTTTAAGCGTCACTCTAAATAGATTTGTCTTTACGTGCAGAATCACTCTGCACTCTGAATGGAATTTTTTTAACGTGCAGCATTAGTCACTTCTACCCGTATGTAATGAAAGCTGATTTTCGAAAGCAGTATTGCGGCGCTCATTTTAAATCCACATCCAGCGGCGGCGGTAACGCGCAGATGATATGCGCGCAATTCGAACGAAACGTCAAAATTCAAATATGCTTGGATTTTCTCGTTCTTCAAGGACGCAAATGTTCCAAATTTGATAAATCAGAAACATTTGGTGATTTTTATTATCACTGCGACGATATATTGACATTTAAAGATAAACGGGGTAAGACCACCCGCCTAAGCAATTTAATTCATATGTCAAAATCAAGAATCAATAAATCCTTTTTCGACGCAGCAGGTCGTTTTTTGAAGCCTCAAGCATGATTAAAATATGACACAGGTGTAGTTACAGCTTTCAAAATGATTTAGATATTTTATTTGGTATAAATTAGGGGTGGCGGTCTTACCCCATCAACTGTGGTCGGTTTTACCCCTCTTAGGTAATTTGCACAACTATGGCCTTATTTCAAAGCTAAATATTTACAATTCATATTTCACTTCACTGAAGCATATTTCACATTTCTGTTAAAGCATGAACCGAAATCCTTAAGTGAGCATCTGTTAAATTTAAATCAAATTCAATATCGACGAGCAGAAATTTTGTTTTTGATATTTGTTATGAAAAACTTAATGTAAATATCACCTTAAATGGTTCGGAATGTCAAAATCGTGTGTTTATGGAAAGTGCTTGGTGAAATTTTAAGAAAACCGCCATTTTCATGCCAAACTGAAGGTGGTCCGTCTTACCCCGGCGGGCGCTCTTACTCCGTCTTCCCCTACCAAAAGTGTAGTAAACTTTGTGGATTTGTTTTTGAGTGGATGCTACATGTAGTAAAGTTTAACGCTTTTTATTCATACCACACAATGTTAACCAACACGAAAAAGTTCTCGAAATTTCAATGTAAAGCCTAAAAAATCGCTACGCACGCGATTTTGTTATATTTTGTTCAAATTGTGATAAACTGCTGTTACGAAATAAAACTGTTGCGATATGAATACGTTAGTACTAGTTAATCGTTATTACTCGAAAAGTTATACAAAAAAGTAAAATTTGTCATCATTTGTCGTTTTTCTTCACTTTCTCTTTGGATTTTCACAAGTAAAACTCGATACAAATATGACGAAGTCCAGGGCGAATGTGACAGTGAAAAATCGTGAAAATCCGTCGACCCGTTCTCGAGCTAATTCACGACATACAAACACCATTCCATTTTTATTTGTATAGATCTATCTATCTATGTACATGCACAATGGGGCAAGTTTAAATGGCTAGGGTAAGATGAATTGGAAACGTATCGCCTTGAATGCATTGCAGAATTATTTCAATTTCATTGCTTTGACAGAGTCTACCTCTGACCTTTGTGTTGCATTGATGTGCATCATACTAATGCAACACAAAGATTTGTTGAAGATCATCTCGATGATGTTAAGCTTCAACAGATAATTGACAGATAAAATTTTCCTCACGGGAATGTCGAAAAGCGAAATATTTTGGCATTACAATGTTTTCCAAAATGACTTCATATTAAACTATAGAATTAGGAAAACATGATGAAAAACTGTGTAGATTTGTTCTAACGAATTAATCTGTACAACAATAGCCAAGGCACTTACTAGAAGTTTGTGAAGGTCTATATAGGTCTCATTCATATTGTTTTGTAAAAACTTGTGAGCTTGGCTCATATGACGAACAATGGGTAATAATCGATAATCGTTTTGAAATCAATAAAACAAATCATAATAATTTACTTAATTTATTTTCATTTCATATTTCACGTACAATGCTGAATCATATTCACAATCAGAGACAATATATTATCGTTTATGGTTATTTAGTATAGCTTGTATTGGTCGATTTGATTCCCAGATAATAAAAATATTTTTTCAGGGGTCGTTCCTGAGCCTGAAAGTTTAAATATGGTTATAAAACATCGAAACAATGAGTGCTCAGTTATATTTATCTTACCTATTGGAATCCAATCGTCTGGTAGCCCTGCGTCCTTCCTTGCTGAACGCAGCGCATACCGAAGCGCATACGTCAGCACTGGGCTCATACTAAGCGCTGGTTCTGCAACTGCTTTTGATCTTAGAACGCCGTGCGGGTTAGAACTTCCCTTTAGAAATTGAATACGAAAATCAATTGGAATGTCATGCGCTCCCGGAACCTTGTAGTTCCACGTCCGGTTATTGACCAGCGCTCCATTCGATGGATCATAAACCAATGCTTCTGTGAGATAATAACCCAATCCCATTATAAAGGCACCTTCCACCTGGCCAACATCGATTCCCGGATTCATACTCTCGCCAACGTCTTCCAGAATATCTACTCGGTTGATTTGAATGTTGCCGGTGAGAATGTCGACTTCCAGTTCCGCACAGGCCAAGCCCCAGATAACGTATGCTTTGAGATCGGACGGCTCATAGAAATAAGAGGCGGTTAGATCGATATTTGTAACAAAAGCTCGGTTTACGACCTCTTCCCAAGGTGCCATTCGATTCGCTTGACGAATGGGTCGAAGACGGTCCATTAGAATTTCACAACATCGTTTTACAGCCTAAAAAAAGAAAAAGTTCCAAACACAATTAACATATTCTGCAATAATCTATCTACTTCTATATAGAATGTGTATGAAAATTGAAATCAATCGGATTCAATATCAACAACTGGGAAAAGCAACGAAAGATAGTGGATGAAATGCAGGGAAAGGGAGGGATTTCAGGTACCTAGTGAGTGAATTTGACAAAAAAAAAATGTGTGAGCATTAGCGTTCTGTGACGTTCATCTAAAATGAGATAAATCGCATATGCCCAATATTTAAACCGTCCTTTTTACTCACAAATGCAGCATTCTCGCTTGTTCTACTGTGAACTGATGGGGCGCAGTTGGGTGATGTCAGTGTTGTACTCGGTTTAACAGAAATCATGGTCATAGGTATTCCTAGAACATGTGCTGCTACTTGTGCCACTTTTGTATTGACTCCTTGGCCCATTTCAATTGCTCCATGAGTGATAGCCACTGATCCGTCAATGTGGTAAATGGAAACCAAGGCATTCAAAGTACCAGAATACTCCATCGGGTACTCCATAGGTATGATAGCTATTCCTCGTTTGCGCCAACGATTTTGTATGTTGAACATATCCACAGTCTTTCTGCGTTCATCGAAGTCAACATCTTTCCTGAACTTTGGCAATAACTCGTACATCTTATTTTGTTTCGGAATGTTCTGCATTCGGACATCCAAAGGATCCTCTCGTGTAACATGTGCGATGTGTTCCATGATGTTTTCTACCATTGAGATACCTTCCATGGTTCCTGGAGCGCGGCAGATGGTGTTGGTGGCCACATCTGTTCGTGCCATGTTACCAATTAATCCCCAAGAGTCCGTCCGATAACAATTTTTGAACAAATCACTAGTAAGGAAGGCCAATGGCTCATTCAAAATGGCGCCCCCGTCGTGTGTGTAAGTATTGGTTAATTTAACAATCCTGCCGCTTCGGTTAACATCCACTTGATATTCGGAAAAAGTTCCTGTTCGTTTTCCTATAGCGGACATATTGGTTTCTAAGGTTAGAAGCATGCGGACAGGTTTTTGCAGAATATGTGCCGCAAGAGCGCATGCGCACGCAATTTGTGGAGCTCTGGTTGATTTTGCTCCATAGGCTCCTCCTACTCGGCGAACGCTAATATTCAGTGAATTTTCCTGTACATTCAAAGCTTGAGAAACTGCAGCCAACATAAAGTTTGTACTTTGCGAAGAAGCGTAGATGTCCATGCCATCTTCTATGGGGACGCAAAAGCAAGTTTGCGTTTCCATTGAGTAGTGATACTGCCCACCTAGCTCCATCTGTCCCTTGATTTGAATATGACCTTCCGATGTCGTTCCGTACTTCATTCCATAACGATCAAAATTTTGATTGATTATTCGTTCTCTAGCTGATGCCTTGACAACCTCTTTTGGTGTTATGAAAATTGGTCTATTGGCTGTGAAAAAATATAAATTAGAAGTTTAAAAAAATTGTATATATTAACATACTAATCCTTTCATAAATGACTTCGACTAAATTAGTAGCAAAGTTTGCCAAATCGAACGTGTTTGCAACTATTATTCCGATGGGCTGTCCATGAAACGCAACTTCTCCGCTGCCGAAAATCTCTTCAACTTCTTCGTTACCGAATTCAAGAGGCATGAAATTATTAATGCCAGGAATATTTTTAGCTGAAAAGAATGCCACAACTCCGTCCAATTTCTGAAATTGAAAATGTTATCTAAAGAATATTTTTTCAAACATAAATATTTTTCACCAATGCTTTCGAAGCATCTATTTTGATGATTCGGCTTTGTATCTCGGTAGCCAAAACGAATGCGGCATGCAGCTCATTTGGCATCTTCGGTATATCATTGACGTATTCAGCTTCTCCAGATGATTGTGCCAAGCCTTCTATTTTAGGCGTGTACTGGGTGAGAGGCCATTTGCTTGGATATGTATCGTAATTCTGTTTACCCGAAGACAAAGGGCGTTCCAAATTGGTTCCACCACTTTTGAAACGAGCATTCAGTACGATAGAGCTTTCAGGAGCAATACTAAGAATGTATTTATAAAATAACGATAGAGCCAAATTTTTACGATAGTCAGGAGAGGCATCCGGAAGCACCCAGTCTGGTTGAATTTCCTGGGAGAGTTCGTGCAATGCTGCTTGAAGCGTTTCATTGGTGAAAAGTGGCTTACCGATAAGAAAATCTTCAGTTTTTGAAGCATGTACAAATAAAGGATTTATGCCCCCAAAGCATATTGTAGCTGATTCAATAACCTCACTTGATCTACAAAACTTCAAAAGGAAACCAGCATTTACATATGCCCGATTATTTCTAGTGACGGGCATAACTTTGAATGATTTGAAAGTATGCTGAATAGGATCCAGAGAAGGAAGAACAATGCTTTGAATAATCTTCTTATGCATATTCACAGTGATGAATTCGTGAGGTGTTACATTGATTGGCAAATCCTCGGTCACTGTTGAGAAAAAAATGTATATTTTAAATAAGTTTTACGGATGTAAATTCTGTTTTATACTTACGGATAACGAGTCTGGCACCAACGGTTTCCAGTGAGAGAAATAAATCTGAAGGAAATTCCGGGTGCTCATGCTTTATCATGAGGTTTCCTGCTAGAGTTCCAGCATTTCTTATCAAGTGATTCGCCACGATACGTATATGCTGGATGATTTTCTTCAAATATTGGAATCTTATATTCCCAAGCGTTGCGTGTTCCATAATGCTTATGAACTCATGAAGCGTAACATTGGCTCCAATTGAGAGATCCATTCCTATTTTATGTTGACGAAGCTCTCCAACGGAGCTGATATCAATGAAAACTTCCAGATTTTTACTTCTTCGATAAACTCCATGAGCAGTGTGACCAGCTACTAGCATATAAGGCTTGTTTCCAATCTGCTCAAAACATTTAAAAATGTCCGATATTTGATATACTTTATACCATTGCTTTCCAGCACTATCTATGTTTTGAATCACTTCCTTAGCCCTTATCTGCTGTAAGTTACTGCAAACACTGTGGCATGGCTTTTCCAGGCAACTTATTCCTGTTCCAAGATCTTCAACATCTCGGCATAGTTTCATAACACTCGAACTGGCATCCGTAGCAAAACTTTTGAAAGCATCCATGATCGGTCTGTATCCGGTACATCGACAAACATTTCCATCGAAGGCATTTTCCACATCTTTCATGGTAACTGATCCGTCGTTAGCTTTCAATAAACTGAACATATTCATCACCATTCCACTTGAGCAGTATCCGCATTGTGAACCATTGAATTGGGCAAGTCTTTTCTGTACCGGGTGATAGCCAATTTTCTTGTTTCCGATCCCTTCAACGGTCAGAATATCAAGTCCATGACAAGAATATACTGGAAGGAGACACTGTATAGCATAGCAAAAATCAGTTTTACGATTGGTTATATGAATTATCGTTTGTCACCGAATTGACCGCAAATGATGAAATCTTTCCGGTTACAGGATGAATACTGGAAACATTGACAGCACAAGCTCCACATCCTCCTTCAAGGCACATAAATTTCGTACCTTTAAGCTGAGCATGATTGCGTATGAATGTGTTCAAAGATATTTCGATGGGTATTTCTTTGGAATTTACTATAAAAAATGCAGAAATTTTAGTTATCTACAAATAAACATTTGCATGAGACAAATAATTGAAAGAATTTCATACTTACGGTTATACAACTTCCCATTGATACTAAACTGAATTTCCATGATGAGCTAACCAGCTGAAGACAATCTTTGTTAAATGTTCTTTACAAACTGATGCACGTGTCTGTTGCATATTGCCAACGAACCACATGCTTCAGCACAAAGTAGTTTAAAACTGAAAGTTGCCCTACGGTAATTTACCATTGCCACGCCTCAATGGCTTCCACTAGCATGCGTGGGGAATTAGTAGGATTTGGTGTCAATTCATTATTGTAAATTTAAATAGCATTACATTGTAGCTATGATCTAAAAGACATGTACATACATATGAACAAGGCAATATGACGTTTAATCACCCCTTTTTTCCGCTACCATGCTTAAAATGGATTGTTTTCATAGGGAAACCGTTTCCGTAAAAAAATGCTCGAAAATGTTTGAGTTTGTCTCAAGTTAGTTAATTATGTTTACTACCTACCGCCCACTAACAAAAACATTTTCTTGAAATATTATTTTTAACGTGTAATTTCAAAACATAACCAAAAAAGTGAAACTTTTATTTTTTTCAGAATTTAATGAAAAGCAATAAGCAAGTAAATTTGGTATAATCAGTTAACTTTAAATGATCGAAAAATACACTAAAAAAATATATTTATGAAAAATTTGAAGTTGGTTAAAAACAATGCACGATTACTTTTTCAAATAGATGTACCGTAAAACGGGGTAACTTTGATAGTTTTTTCGAAGAAAACTTCAATATTTATGCGTGCTGTTTCAAAGAATTACAATTTATATTTTTAAAACAGCTTAGCTATCGATTGCACTTGATAGATTTCCAAATGATTTATTCTGAATGGATATATAATTTTTCATATAATCGAAAGTCGGTTTTCTGTTTTGGGGTAACTTGGATAATGGAGTTTAAATAAAACAAAATTGAATGAATTACGGAACATTTATAGGACGTTGCATACCTCTAGGCGTTTAACGCTATATGGAAATTTCTGACTTAGATTACAAAAATGGTCCCAGTTTGTAAAAAAATGTCCGCCAAGATATTTGAGACCGAATTCATGTTCTATTATAACTAGGCTGTCAAGGATAAGTGACAAACTCATTATGACTACATCAAACAGTGATCGTAGAACAGATTGTTTGTAAGCGTTGCAAAAATGCTAAAATCTCACAAATTTTTAATATTTGCATATAAATCCTCAAATGCACTTGATTCCAACGAAAATAGCTTTGACATGCAGTATCATACTAATACTCTTTACTTTTGCATTCGTTTTGCTTAACTGATTAATAGAAACTTCCTTATTTCGTTTAATATGTTCTGGGCCTCGCAGAAAATCAATTCAGATGAATCACAACTTTTCTTCTAAAATTGTTTTAAAACGAATCACCTTTTTAACATTTTTTCGCCGTGTACAACGCTTAAATTTTGTATACATTCAGCTCGCGTACAAAAACTAGGTAGTTTCTATCATTTCCCACAAAAAAAAAAAATGATTACAAAATGATAAGCCGTTTCATTCAGTTACTTTCGTCGTTTTTCTACCAGTGTAAGTAGCGTTTTGTTTTGATTCGTGGTTAAGTTACTTTGTCTCTCCATACAACGGAGCGGTGAAAGTAGCGGTTGGGTTGCGAAAGTTGAAATTCTTACTTACGCCGTTTTGTAATTCCGGAATTAAACATTCTAAAAGTGAAAAATCTAGTTGGGTAAGAGCGGAACGTGTGGAATTTCGTCTGCGAAACACGTAGGATCGATAAAGTAAGTTTGTTCACTTTTCTGACTTGAGACTATTTGGTTATTTTCTATTTCAATATGTTTTCTCAAGATAGGTAATTGTGTCTAATACCAACAGTCCATATATCGCGAAATAGGAACGTTTAAGAAAAAAAAGTTGTCCTAGCAAAAACTGAAATATTTTTTTTTAGCGTGTTATTTTTGAACATAACTGAACAAGTAAAAGTCACAATCATCTCAGAATTCAATGGAATTGAATAAACTAGTCAATTTTGTCTAATCAGTTTACTTTAAATTATCGACAATTCCATGTAAAAATGGCTCATGGCGCGATTCTTGCCACATTATATTCGGAGCAACGGACCCGGGTCAGATCTCTTGAAGGGGGCCCTTGGCACAAAAGGAGCCAAAAACGTAAGGCATTAGAAAGTTAAGTTCCAGTCCGGAAAACTTTTCGTCAGGAATGTATTTCGAATGTGCCACTGGGCGTTGCATGGTAGTCCATTGTCCAGTGTGGTGCTTCCTTTAAAGGGCAAATCACCCATCGGAAGCATTAACGTGTCACGTCTTTTAAGTTTTATACAAATAAACTCCAGCAAATTGTAAAATTACTCATCATTGACAACACCCATTACATGTATATTGCATAAATAAATTATCTGTATCAAATTGAAACGACTTACATAATAGATTACGAGTTTGAATTGAGACTGAATCATTCACCACCATGTCTAAAAGGAAAAATGTATCAGTTGAAATCGGGACTACAGAATTCATTGATATTTTTTGATCTATAGTCAAAATAATATAAAAAAATAATAGAATAGAATATAGTCAAAATAATATTAATTTTATAAATATTTTGGGCACTTTGAATTCAACTTCCAATATTGGACTACCTGGAATATTAAATAATTTTTTCTACAATTTGTTGTTTGAGAAAAACATGAGATTTATCCTCGGTCAACTGACAATTTCCTGAAATAGGTACATTCCATTGAATCACGTATTGTATATGAAAAATCACATATCCGTACGTCAAAAATCAGAATCGCACAGTATGCCACATTAAAATAAGTGAATGTTAACACAAATTGTATATAATTCTCCACTACGATTCATTATCGACAAACTTTGTTGACAACGAGCCATGTCGTGAATAATCTAGATTCGTGTCAAGTTGTACAAAATGACAGATCATATTGTCGCACCGCCACCAAACCGGATCGCGCCTCAACTCGCCGCATTTGAAATCAGTTTTTTAGTGTGTCACGATTTTTATGAACACAGCGCACTATTCACATATTAGCTGCGACGCTCGGGGCTCGATAAATCAATAATTTTAAATGAATGTTGGTCTTGATTTCTACCGGATACATAATATATCGATCCAGAATAGCGTGGAATGAAATCGCAGTAACTTAGCCAAAACTTGCCATCACAGCTTGGTATTCCCTAACAGTGCTATTTCGGAAACATGCATTCCTAATGGTAAATAATCACCTTGTCATGTGGTGTAGTGATACCGTATCGGATTGTGTATCCTGAGGTTCCGATTTCGAGACTAGGAGAAAACTTTTTTTTTATTTACATCGAAATTTTGGCAGCATCGTATTGCTGACCACAAAAAGTCTTTAAATGTCATGCGAAGTGCGTATATGGTATGTATATAGCCTGTCCATGCATTTTATACGAGTGAATTAATTCATTTAGAATAATGTACCGTCAAACGGAGTAACTTGCAACAGGGGTGAATTTTACAATACTTCGACATGTAACCGAATTGTCGTTTCGTTCAGCATTGAGTTAAATTTTTATAATTTATTCCGCCATTTATTGACCTTACGTATACAACAGAAGATTTTTGCGATGGTTTGGATATTGTTTCTTTTTTTCTTGATTTGCTGGAGGTGAAAATCATATTAAACGTTGGATTGCATGAAATTTATGCTGAAAAACGTTCCTCGTATCACACAAACGGTAGATATATGTCATTCGAGGCATTTGCTATAAGTTACAGTACTTAGTAGTGTACAAATTGACAATATAAAAAGTTTTGATAATTTGATGCTTAAACACACACATGAAAAGGCAAAATTGAACATAAATTTATTCAGTAACATTAAAATGTTTGTACCGCAATTAATTCAATACACATTTGGTACTAAATATTTAAAAAAATATATGAAGCTCATTATTTTTAGATTTAGATTCTTTTTCTTTATGACAATAATGAAAATTATTGAAAATCTGTTCAAAAACTAACTTGCAGATCTGCCATTGGGAACTTTTGCATGAAGTATGATAAAAGTTGTATCGAACACCGACAGAGACCATTTTAAAACATTCATATCAATAGGTGTTACGTCACTTTGATTTGAATTTGTATAAAAAAAAAGTTATGTGAAGCATAACCTAAAGTACAGTTGTATTTGTATCGCATTAAATGCATTAAATCGTTTAAATGGCTTTCCAATAGCTGTCAAGACTTATGATATGCTCGAATTTCCCCCTGTGGATACTCTATGCAATACTAATGAATTTACAGTAGCTATTTCTGACTGTAGAAAATTATTTAATGATCATAATAACACGATATAGGTTGAGTTTTCAATAGTGTACTTCCCCACATCAGGGGTAGCATGAGAAATGATATTTTTAGTCTCTCCTGATCCCAGAAAACCAAATACTGATAAAATGAATACCGCGTGGTATTCTTCGCGTGGCGATTAGGGTACTGTATGGTTTTTGTCTCACCTGAATCCTCAAATTTTACATCCATATAGCTTTGAGGTTGAAAATTGTTGCTAGTTACCCCGTTTGACGGTATGGCAAAAGTTATATCAATCAAAATGTTGATTGGGATGGGCCAACTCCAAGGCTCAAATTAGTTTACCTTATCATTTTTATATTCAATGTATTGGTAACTGTTTGGAATAACAATGCACGCTTAGACAATTTGCAAATGATGGTACTACAGACTGTGGATTCGAGTGAAATTTTGGTTGATTCTAAACATTCAGTAAAAATCGATAAAACAGTAATTCAAGTAGGTACCCTGATAGTGATACCCTGAAAATGTGTGAACTACCGAGTTCCTTCGTCAAATTTCATCTTTTTGTTTAGAATCATCCCAGTGCATAGAGCATCATAATTTTTGCAATTTCTTCCCAGAAAGCTGTGACAACTTGCTATATATTAACCCGGGAAGAGTTTCAATTTTTACATATCTTAAATGATTTTCGTTAGTGAATAGAAGGTTTTTTATTGAATCTGAAAAATGGAGGTAAACATTATACGGAGTTTACTACTTACTATATATTATATATAAAATAATGTCATGTCATAATATCTCTATTGTAAATCAGATGGGATTTGGGTATGTGAAATACAATTCATTAAGTAATGTTTCACTTTTTTCAATCCTCAAAGGGCCCTCTTAATCGGGGCCTGCTTAGAATACAAAAATTGATATTCGACTTTATCGAAAATATTATTAATTTATTGTTTGTCTTGTCCGATATATCCGGTTTCGGAGATATATCAGATATAATCGATATCCGATAATTGGAAAATGAGAAATCATGTTTTTTTTCTCTCAAATTTTGTCACATTTTCCCTCGGGACTGGACAAAACAATAAATCAATAATATTTTCGATAAGGTCGCATATCCATTTTTGTTTTTGTATTCTAAGAGAGTGCTGGCAACTCCGAATATAATGTTGCGAAATCTTCATCATGAGCCTTTTCTATATGGAATTCTTGATAAATTAGGGTAAACTGATTAGTCAAAATTGACTCGCTCATTGAACTTCATTGAATTCTGAGATGATTGTGACTTTTACTTGTTTAGTTTTGTTTGGAAATAACACGCTAACAATTTACTTAAGACAAGAACATTTATATTTGGAATACTTTTTTACCTTTAAAGTGCCCATCTCGTGTTATATAGACGGATGATAGTTAACATGGTTAGGTTATTGCTAACTTGAGAAAAAAAATCATTCAAATAAAAATAGCCATGCTATAAAGACATTATATTAACTTCAGAATCCATAAACAATATGCAAATCATCGAAATAAAAATCGAAACAAAATATTGATCGTCAACGAAGTTTTTGAAAATGAATATTCATTAAGTAATAAACTTTTTTAAAAATTATTAATTCTTAGCTTATGAGACATACATAGGGAGAGGGAGGAGAACAATGTGAGCACGACAAGCTTGAGAGACGCCCTAGCAAATGAAGAAGAAGCAACGAAAAATTTATTAAAGTTTCTACATGAAACAGCGCTTTACAAAAAATTGTAATGAAACAAGAATTGTTTTATGAATTGTTAATTTAAAACCACTTCAGTTCGACACGAATGCACCCTGGTGTAAAGTGTCGTTTATATACAAAAAAAAAAAAATATTTTCTATTAGCAATTAATAATATCTGATCATCGTTATATGAAAAAATAATGCCATCTCAGCTTATCAAAGCTATAAAATGCGAGTTATACAATCACCGATTTGGATGACATTTATTTCAGTTTATCACATGTAAAAACTGATAAAACATGAAATATATGGGAAACTCATGAGTACCATACCTTGTATAAAGTGAGAATCAACATTTTTCTATGAACAATTTTCAATAAATGAATGGTAACTGTGCATGTATATTAAAATTTATGTTTGAAATTTGTATAAGTGTCAATTTACTCGACCTTTTTTTACTTTTCGAAACAATGATTCCCATGATTTTGGATGACACTACTGAAGATTCATGCCTCACATGAAAGTTGCAAATGGTATTAGCAAGGCAAATGATGGGTTTTATAAAAATATTATCGTTGCCATTTTTATAAGTATGTTTAATTTAGCAAAATAAACGTATTGTTCTGAAGAATCCGTGAAAATTGCCTACATTTAGGCGTATTTAGAGGTTCATCGATTTTTTAAATTTTAGAATAACTGAAAGAGTAAAGTAAAAATTCGGTTCCAGGGGTAATGATTTCAGTAAGTAACGACATTTTCAATATCACCATGTTACCTCATATCAGTTGAAACAAAAAAGACCCTTAAAACATTTTAGTAAACGTGCTTAAAAGATTTAAAAAATAAAATGCAATATACAATAAAAAAATGGGTGTCAGTACTTGTTTTAAAAATATAAAACTTGGAACATTAGCGTTTTTGGATTAAATTTCATAGCATTATTAAAAAAACAACGTTCAAAACAATGTTACTACATTACATGAAACAAATTTGGTTTTGTGTTTAAAATAACTGAGCTGAAAAGGTTGCAACAATGTTGCGCCCTGTGATTTTCATGAAATTTTCACTTTTGATTATATCCAAATTGGTAAAAAATGGGACAAACGCTTGTGACTGAGCTTGCTTTGTTTTTTTTTTTTTTTTTTCGTTTGTTTTGATATCAATTTGATTGACTGATTATTCATAATTGGTATTACGAATAGATGACTTTTTCAAATAAAAAAAACTTTGTTTACTACTTTTTCAAGTGGAATTTATTAAGCATGTTTGTAGCAAAATCGTTAAAACTGCCGAAAACGTTCAACTGCATACTTTGTAATATAGGGAGACTTACGGCTTCGGCACCATTCGACTATTATCGGCAACCAAATTTCAAACACCAAATACACAGTATTTTTCTATCAAAACACATCAATAAAAACAGAAAAACACGTATTTATTTTCTAGAATAAAAAAATGAAGTAATTTTTTAACTCTATCACAAGCATGTTTTCGGCATAATAATCGCAAGAAATGCTACCTTAACGATAGAGAAGTGATGAAAATATTCATTCTGCTTGTTTACAAAATGTTCGCTCGCGTATTGGACATCTTGAACAGATTTTTCAACGTGCCCAGGCTTCGCCACCTTCGTGAAATCGTAGACGTGAGTGCCGAAGAGATGAGCGCAGAAAACGCGGATTCGTCGACGTCCCTGGAGGTCTCCTCCCAGAACGAATACTGCTTTCGACCCTTCGAAGTGAGACGGATCAAACAGAAGCGATTGATTGGGCCGAAAAAGTCCAAACCGTACGCCAGAAGTGGCCACCGGATCGTAGGCAATGATTCCGCTCTGTATTGTTTTGGAGGATTTAATCCGAATATGGCAGTGGTCAACAATGACAACGACGAGACTTCTTCCCTGTTCCAGGAGTTGTGGAAATATGATTTAATCAAAACCGAATGGGCGCTACTGATGGATCCGAGCAATGATTCGCCACAGGAAGTGGCCTCGAATGGGATGATCTTGCATGAGGATGTACTGATTGTAAGTACCTTCAGGGTTGGTACCACTACGCGGATTTTGCTGATTTTGCGCATTGTTATAGTGAGTTTTGACCTTTCGTGCGAATTTAGTGCATGCGTCAAATACTCTATTCATGAGAACTAAGAAAATGGTGACCTCTATAACGGAGTCTTGGGGAACATCTATCTCTTCGGCTCGAATTGTGAAGTGGTTATTACCGATGACTGCTTCAAATGTTTTGCCGCTTAAGATTTTGTTTATAAAGTGGAGGATATTTCCCCCCAATCCCCATTCAGCCAACTGATGAATGGCTCTGGGTGTCCACGCACGATTATAGGCCTTGGCCAGATCCAAGGAGGCGATACCAGCGTGAAGGTTTGCGTTCATCGCATCCTGAAGCACATCTCCTAAACCAGCAAAATAAGTATCTGTTCCGGCTGGCAAAAAAAGGTGCCGATGGTCGAGTAGTTGGTTGTCTTCCTAAAAACGATTCAGCCTCCGGTTCACCATGCGTTCTAGGATTTTGCTGGCGCAGCATGTCAGAGAGATATAGGTCTGAAATCACTAGGTGATGTTGCAGCACGTCCATTTTTTGGTATGGGTACAACTAGGCTGTGGGTCCATGCTTTGGAAAGTGTGTTTCCGATTCAGATTTTTTTTAAAGGTTCAAGAAATATGGCTTTTGCTTCGGGTGTTACGTTTCGAAAGATCGGATACCGTAAAATCGGGTGTAATTGATCAGAAGGGTGAAATTGATCATCGAGCTCCCTGAATCCGAATATGCTTGTAAAATTCTTAACAATGCAATATTTATATAAATAACGAATAGTTAAATTTCAAGAATTACGCGGAAAACGCCTAAATGTATGCAATTTCCTAAGGAATTCAATGATATCTAACAGAAATTCAATTATTTCAACCATATGGGCTAATTGGTACGAGTTTTGGTGATGAAATCTGGTTTGGGGATATATCTCAAGCATCCTCACAAACTTTCAGGTTTATACCATGTTCAAATCCTTGCTTATAAATAGAAGTTCATAGCTGTTTGTCAATACTACACCGTGCATGATTTTGAAATTTTACGTTATTTTCATAGTAATAAACATTCTTTAACGCAAAAAACTTCACAACACACAATTCGACAACAGTTACGACAAGCAACGTTCATTTACTGCAACTTACATTGATATTTGTGCTCCATTACGAATAAATAAAATCGTGTAGTACACACCAAATTTTTAATGCTGTAAACCAGCAAATTTTTGCTGATATTTTTGTGCTGTAAATTCAGCAATCGATCCAGCAATACAAAATTTGCTGGATTATTCAGCAAATCAAATTGTCATCAAGGTGACAGCTGGTTTGCTGACCATCCAGCAATCTATATTTCAATTTGCAGATTAATCAGTACTTGATAAGTTTTTATTCAAGTGGGATTTCTTGCTGATATCCAGCAATTTCGGGTCGCCAGCACCTGGCTGGTGTAAAATTTAAGATTTTCATTTCATTGTTATGGAAATTACATAAAATGTTATGGAATTTTTATGGAAATTACATAAAATGCAATTGCGTAATATGCCATAAGGATTTATTTAACAAAACCAAACATCAACACTAAGTTTCTGCGCCGTTGGGGAAAGGGATAGGACCTATTGGCAAAGTATCGTCTGCCGTTCCGGTATTGTTGCTATCCTAGAAAAAAACACAAGTAATTCTACAATACTTAGCATTTTAGTCAATATAGTACATACCAAATACGATACTCCAAAGGATGTAAAAATGTGCTGGTTGGTTAAATTTTCCCTAAAACTCCATGCCAGATAGGTCAACGAAACGAGTGAGACATTTTTTTTCTCGTTTTAAGTTTATCGGTTGACAAGTAAAACTGTTTGCTGGTTTTCAGCAAATAAAACATTTGCTGATACAAGTTCAGTAATTATGTTTGCTGGTTTACGGCAAAATTTCAAATCGATTGCTGGTCATCAATCATCTGTCATGTAAATAACTGAAAATCAGCAATTCCGATGGTATTGACAAGTATCCAGCAAGTTAGATTGCTGAACTCCAGTAAACAATTTTATAGGTACTGAATATCAGTAAAATGGTGTATTGCTGAATTGGTTTCAGCAAACGAAATTGCTGGAAGATAGATCGAAAATTTGGTGTGTAGACTGCCGAGAATACGTAAGTTCCCCTACGTAACTATTTAGAATTCATAATAATAAAAAAGATCTAGCTCAAATTAAGATACATTTTCAATTCATTTCAATAAAATTTGTTTCTCAACCGTGAGTAGTTTGAAACTGCGAGAAATTGTTATAAGCATGGTAAAATGCTTCATTTAAAGTGAATTATTATTCAACCAATCTAAAACAAAAACGCCTCCTAAGTGACTAAAGTGACCAGTTTTGAGTTTCAACCAAAAAGTCAGTACCGTCGTTGGAGGTGACAATGGGTCAAAAACGGATATGTACGATTTATTTATTGAATAACTTTCGTAATTTAACTCCAATAAACTTCAAATTTGGTGAGTATGTACTTTGATGGTACTTTAACAAATGTATGTATTATGTATTACCTGCGGCGCTATAAGTGAATGAAAAATGACCCAATCTCACCCCATAGAGGGGGTTACATTGGGTCACTCTAATTGAAATAACTTGTTTTTAAATATGACTGAAAAACCATTCACAGCTGAAAAATATTAATCAAATACGATGCAAAAAAGACGAGAAGACATCTAAGATGTTTCACAAGTATGATGAACCCACTTTAAAGAACGATTATAGCAAAAAAAAAAATGAAAAGCTATGAGAAAAAATATTTAAACCCAGCATTTATCGTCAAGTTTTTACGGATTTTGTTGTTTTTCCCCTCAAATTGTCTTCAATGTCTCATTCCCATTGCCTTAAAGCCTATTTAGTTTCCTCAAAAGTTAATAGAAACAGTGATTAATTCAAACCATCGCAAGTAGTTAAATTTCGGTGCGACATTCCACGATCAATACATTGTAGGCAGATGTAGACATCATAATTTCATCGGTATTTCAGCGATCCTACTCATTTATACTTCCGTGAGTTGTTTCTTTAATATGAAAACACTAATAAATAATTAAATTAAAAAAACTCTTTGATTAAATATAACAATGTTGTTGAACACGAAAAACAGTTGCTGGTTTGAGAAGTTGTCAAAATGCGTTGCATTGTTGTTCAATGCACTCAATCCTCAACTAGACTTGTTTGATGTTTCAGCGGTGCTGTATTTTGAAAGAACAAACACATCTTAATGAAGAAAGAGTATACATGGCACCGTAAAACGACAAAAAAGTAGACTTGTGATTTCATTCACCATCGTTCTTCCTTGTCCCAATCTCACCCCCATTTTTAATGTTTTAGACACCGCGTTATACTTTGCACAAGAGAGAAATGAGAAATTTAATGTTGTAAATGTTGTATAGTTTCAACATTCAAGTTTGTTGATATATTAAACAAAAACTAATATTTTTTTAAATGTATATTGTGATTAATTACGTGTAATAATATGTTCCCTCACATATGAATTATAAATTTTAGTAATATCAGCGTTATTAGCTGAAATATTTCATAAAACATATTTTCCCGTTTTGACCCAATCTCACCCCCCAGACCCATTGTCACCCCCATCGACGGTACATGATTTTTTAAGCTGATCCATCACGGAAAATCAACTCTAATTAACGGAAACAAAAAAAAACATGCATGATGAAAATATGTTAAGCAAATGCCTTTTGAATTTTACGTTACATCTCACTATTTATTCTCACATTTTTCTGGCGTTCCAATAAATCTCAATAAATCATAACTACCAATTTGATGTTTTGTTTAAGTTTATATAAATAACTTGTTTCAGCCTTATTGATGAAACAATTCAGAGGCGGGTGTGGCTTGTTATGCTAGGTGTTTTTAAGGGGGGTGTTAACTATTTTGGTTAATTGTTACGTGAGGGAGAGGGTAAAAAAATGTTACATTATTTATTTACGACCCCTAGGAGAAACATTTGTTTTATTGGATAAACTAATTTAAGGAATAAAAACTGTTTTACATTAATCGAAAGCTTTTGATTCATTCTTTAAAGCAAAAATAAAAAAGTTTTGTAAAACTACGATTCTGATATGTGTTTTGTAGTTTTCATGCGTTTTCTACAAAACTAAGGTGACATAAAAATAATGCCGCTGGCATAATTTTCTGATTTTTTTAAATTTAACCTTTACAGTACCAACATAAAAAATCGATCAAATTTTTATTTTCAACTTGCGATAACTTTGTCAATTTTTAACCGATTTCGATGATTCAACCACGGTTAGATCAGGAATCTAATATAGTTTTCAAAACAATTCAAGAAATTTTGAAAACTGGCGTTATTTCCAAATAGGGCCAAAGTCCCGTGGGGTACCTACGATAGCGAAAACAGAATAATCAACATAAATTTCATTGAATGGCTTTCAAACTTTATAGTAAGTGTTGTACGATGAACTCTTAGGCATAAAAATACTGTCCTCAGCAATTTAAGAACATATGGGACAGTTACGGTCAACTGGTCTTCTGGTATAGGTTCCGGTAGGGAACCTAAGGGGACACTTAGAGAATGTTACATATTGGTAGCGTTCGACGGCTTAAAATTCATGATTTTTCATTTAGATGCAAACCGAAATGCTACTGCAGTCCAATAAGAATAAATGGCCATGCCAGATGTTTCGAAATCAGTTCCGACAGGACTCCAGCGGAACAATTTTAGAACATTCTGTCTCTATCGATATCTTGTGACGGCTAGAAGTTCATGATTTTTCATGACGAATTGGAATAACATAATGCCATAAATCAAAAGTTACTCTACTAATTAAGACTTACACAGTTGTGTTTCCAAAACCTCTGTACCAATACTGTAAAATAGCACAAGAGTTTTTATTTAAAATAAAGCATGTTCATCACATTTCAGCATACTATTCAGAAACTTCTATACCGTTTTATATGACAACATATAAGTTTTCTTTCAAAAATGAACTGCGAAGAACTTTTAGGTAGTAACTGGAAATGAGGTCATGTTCGTTAAAAAATAATACAAAATGTGTATAAATATTGATTATTTTTACTGTGATAAAATGGAGGATTTCAATTTGTGTTCCAACGTACTGTTATTTCAAAATGTATTCTATAAAAACAGGTTCACATTACTTGCTATAGCAAATATTACAAATATCTACAGAAACGATTTTTCGACTGTCGTGCCGATTGCACACTGGTTTCCCACAATTTATACAATGTACTTTTGTCTTCACATCCTTCGATCGTCGACAAAATTCACACCTTTTATTCACCAATGGCGAGCGTTCGAACTTATTTAATTTTACCGTTTGATCTTCGCATTCCGGACATTGATATACATCGATAGTGTGCTAATAATTGCCACATGCTACAGTCATGCATCCAGCGCATTTTTTAGGGAACATTTTCCTTCACAGGTAAAGCACTTAGCAATCGGATTTCGAGTTGCACCATACATATCATTCCAGTTTTTCAAAAAACTTCGATTTTTGCTCGCGTTTCAAGTGGCAGTTTGTCATTTTTGCTTCGTTCTTTCACGTACTCTAGAGCCAATTCTCTTGATAGCCAATCTAGGATCTTGTACTTACTGCTACGATCTTTTGGTTGAAAATCTTGATGTGCAGATCTAAATGTATGAAAGGCGTTGTGGGAACACAGATCAATAAGATTGAAAATAATACTCATCGAGTATCTATTCGTTCGGCGTTTACATGAATACCCGCCAGTTGCCTTGTCCAAAGTATCAACTCCTCCCTTCAAGGAGTTGTATACTTTTACGACATTTGGTTTCACCTAGGAAATAAAATTTGATTACAATCAATCCATTGATAATAGAAATAATTGTTACCATTGGTGTAGGTTGCTGAACATCTGTGGATTTTACTGGAGGCATGTTTTCAATATGTATGTTGCCGTCTGACAGGGTAGCTGGATCGGTCGACAAGAATAAAACTGATTTTCCCTTTTTATCGGTCCAAGACGCGATCATCATTCGATTATGATATGCGTACTTCGCAGTGCCGGCTGGAGTTTTCTTATCCGGTAGAAGCTCTCTCTTATTCGA
Source organism: Aedes aegypti (assembly GCF_002204515.2). NCBI lineage: Eukaryota > Metazoa > Arthropoda > Insecta > Diptera > Culicidae > Aedes > Aedes aegypti. Next base: position 182,668,271 of record NC_035108.1, on the reverse strand, counting down.
TCTAAGCGTTCCAATTGAGTAAAACCCATTAGATCGGAGATCTTCTGCGAGAGGAATACTCGTGAAAAAGTTATCGAACGTAACACGTCGTCCCGAATTGTAGAACGGTTGGACTTGTTGCGTGACTACTCGTTTTCTTTGGTTAACTTCCGGTTTGTTGTTTATTTTTCCTACGGAAAAGAAAATGATTTTTTTCTAAGGCGATTACAACCTCATGAGCAACATTTAACCCGTTATGTAAACACTCCTCAATTTCCACAAGGAATTCCACCAAATATTGCTTTGAATATTCCACCATTACTCCGAGGATTTTTCCAAGGATTACTTCCGATTCAACCCGAAATTTCACTTAGGATTCTTCTAGGAATTTCCCAAGGCATTTCTCACCAGAAATAGCACCAGGAATTACTTCAGAAATTCGTTTTGGAATTCCAACAGAAATTTGACCAGAAATATCTCTAGGGATTCCTCTAGGAATTCCTACATGAGTTTCTTTAAGATTTTTCTCCAGGAATCCTTCGAAAGATCTCTCCATGAATGCCTCCAGAACTGGCTCCAGGTATTCCTCCAATTTGTCTCACCAAATAGAAATACTTTAGAAATTTCTGTACTATTATCATCTCAAAAACTCCTGGACAAACAGCTTAGAGAAATTTCTGGAGGGATAGCTTGGGTGAATGCCCTGAGGCATATACAGCCTAAATGAATTCCTGGAAGAAATCCATAAAGAAATCTTCGGTGTAATTCCTAGAGGAACTCCGGCGTTAACCAATCCCTGAATACTTCCAACGATTCCTGGAGCAACCCCCTTTATATAAAATGACTTTTATAAAAAAAAGGTTTTAAGTTTATGTGTACTAAATATAAACAAGAAACGTTAACAGATGTAGATTTGATATACTCACAAGCATATATGTTAAAATTCACCAGCATCGATGTCTTTGGATCGACACAGCACCACATCTTAATGCCATATTTGCATGGTTTATTCTTCATGTAGACTTTAAATGCACAATGTCCCCTGAATGGAATCATGCGTTCATCTACGGTCAAATCTTTTGAAGGATTATATGCATTGAGCATATTTTGCTGAATTCTGTCTGAAACAGCTCGGATGAGTCGCAATTTGTCAGTTTGCTGAGGAAGCAATGATTCTTGAGGAATCTGCACTTTTTCGTTCTCGCGATCTAGATCGGGATGATTGTTCCTCTTTTGGTCGGTTTCGAGGTGGCCGTCTAGAAATCGAGTGGTTAAATCTCATGAATTTATAAATGTCTTCAAATCTAAGGAAAAATAATTTTGATAATTATTAAGAAATTTTGATGTATCTTTAGGAAATACCTATGTCTTCCCATAACAGCACTGTAAAATAGCCGACGCGTCATTTCATCAGATGACCACATATCTTTCAACCGGGTTTTTGAATCGTGATTTTTCCCCGCCGCAATGACAATCCCCATCCATGCTAGCAGTTCGGTTTTCCCCAAAGGTTTGAAATTTTCATCCGATTTCGCCTCATTATTCGTGAATTTGCAGATAGTTTCTAACACTTTATCATCCCAAAACACAGAAAATGCATTTTTTGGGCTCTTCACTTGTCGTATATCAATCAAAAATTTGAAATCCTCAACGTTCTCGGCAAGATTTTCCATCACAATAGGACCTTGTTTGGAATTCGATGTCCACTCTATGGTTCCACATTTTGATGTGTAAATATTTGAATCATCGTCAACTAGGTTTTCAAAAAAATCGTTTTCCAAATTAACAACATTCACATCGTCTTCCAGGTCCGCTGTTTCAAAATCTACCACACTTGAAACATCCGATTCGTCACTCATTTTTGAACTTTCGAATACTTGAAACACAAAAAAGTACAATCCAACCGATTGTTAGTATGTTTCACTAATACAACAGCAAACAACTAAATTCAGAATGATATTCTCACAGTTTTTATCAAATTACGGTAACTCTGAATGGAACGGCCGAACCTTGTAGAAAAAATGCGACCGTTGAAAAAGGGAACAGAAACATGAATGAAGTGAAATAATCGTGACGTCAGATGAAAGGATTCGCTGTCAGACGGCTATACACGGAGAAATCATACTACCCAAAAAAAAAAAGTTCCTTCAATAGGGTCCTAAAGCCCTGTCCCAATTTTAGTGCCAAACGCTTAAGTTTAGGCCAAGTACCCATGTTTACTCAATTTTTTAATGTTTTCCGGTAGTTTAAGTACAAAAAACATTTTCTAGGTTTATTTTAGATTTAGTCACACCCCTTGGCTTTAACTCAAATTTTGGGTGTATTTTGTTTTCCGTGTCCCTTCCGAAATGTCAGATAGGAACAACCCCAGTGTTAAAACTAAAACTCCTGTGGTGTTTTTGTCGACTAAGCGAACGTCAAACATGATCTCAAGTGTCAAGGTTCATTTATGGACCCAATTTTTAAATTGAAGTTTCAACATGATATAGCCGTTATTTGGGTGGAAAAAATTGCTAAAGTAGTTGCAGTAAGGTGCTCTTTCGTTTTATTGAATAAAAACAAGATTTCATTAAAAATTTTAGGACCCAATTCAAAATTGAGTAAACGGCATTAGTGTTTACCTGAGAAGAGACTCGCGAAGACAGCCTTCTTTTTCTGTGATTGCTGAGTTTTTTTCTTATTCCACTTTGTGTTTATACCAATTATGCGCATGCTGTTCAAACTCTCACATGAACCTCTTAGCAAAAAATGATTGAGTTTGCATCACATCGAATCATAAATAGCCGTTTGAGTGAAATTTCATGCCAGCAAACGTAGCAGACATTAGAAATAATTAATCTTCTGCTTAGATTTATCAGCAACTTTGGAAAAAACTGCTCCATGACTGAGGTTCTTAATAACAGTTTACTTTGAACACAATGCTTTTCACTTTTTCAGCCATAAAAACGGTGGGCTGCAATTGACGTTTGGGGCCGTCCATAAATGACGTAGCATTTTTTCACTGATTTTTTACACCCCCCTCCCCCCTCGTAGCATTTCGTCACAAATGCTGGTACTCCCCCCCTACATTTTTTTCATTTGTTTTCCTTAGTGACTGGGTTGAAACAAAAAATTGGAATTGAGAAGTTCAATACAAAGTTTAATATTAATTACTGACTGAAATGAAAGGATTATCTATTCTAACAGTTTGATATGGTGTCCGGCCATTTGGCCGAACGCCGTTTGGCCGAATGACTTTTGGCTGAACGCCATTTGGCCGAATGCCATTTGGACGAAAGGGTCATTCGGCCGAATGACGTTTGGCCGAATCATGAACAAAAACATTGCTACAACGCTGATGCATAGGATTCATAAGTGTGACCCACTAACTGATAAGCTAATTAATTTGTTGATTTTTATGATGTGATGGGACGTCATGTTTGCTACTATATGAGCTCCAAGAGAATGATAACATCGAACATTTAATTCAGGACGAAGCTATGAACTCCACACTTCGCGTCAAGACTCTGAGGTGATGATTGAATCGCCACTGGATTACCAGCGGTGTAATAAGGTTTCAAGTGTTTTTAATAATTCCATTAGAAATTTTTCCTTCTTTAAAACATAGGCTATTCTTTCGAGTTATACTGGTTTCATTACTATTGGTAAGAGTTTAGCTTATATTTTAATTGGGAATTTTTCCTTCTTTAAATCTCGCACACTCTGAGATAACGCCCTAAAAGCCATTGGTAACGACGTGTGTAGCTTGTTGTTTCTGAGCAAATGAAAGAATATGCGCCCAAACCAACATCACGGGCAGATAGATAATGATCTTTTCTTCCCCATAGCGTTGTCAAATAACATGAAAATACATTCAAATGCTCAGAAACAACGAGCTACACACATGGTTACCAATGGCTTTTAGGGCGAGATCAGAAGTTATGCGAGAAATCATTGGTAGTTCTTTGTAGTTGTACTGATGAAATGATTAAATGCATTACACTTGCTTAAATTTTCATAAGAGATTTGCCTTCTTTTGATCATAGGCTTTTCTTTCAAGAGAGAAATATTTTTCATAGTTATTGGAATTCAAGCTTATAATAAGTTTTATTCAACACATATTTTTTTTTAGCTCAAGTGTTAACTTAGGTGAGATGTCATTCTCCTCCAAGATTAAAATTACAATATGAGAACTGAACACTGCACCGTTGCTTGAGTATAGCAATTAACGACTCGATGAACACTTACGTCAAAGAACCACACTGTTTCTCCGTTTTGAAAAGAAGAAGCCAAGACTTGTTGATGTCAGAACTATGACATATATTACTTAGTACGGTTCGGGAGATCGAAGCAAGCCGATCCAGCAGAAGAACGAATAAGTTTTAAAACGTTTTAGTTACTGTCAAAAGCTAACTACAGAAGCGATGCCAAAACATCTGCTGGTGGCTATTTCCGCTGGCATCGAAGTGAACAACTGCTTACATTTAGGATCTTTTAGCATTGACTGTGTCTTCAACTAACATTAAAAAGCTTATGTACATAAATGATGATTTATCTTTTTTATGAATAAGCTGAATAAGTTCATTGGAATTCATCATAAATCCATGCTAACTGTAGTTCACTTTTGTTTTCAATTTCGGCCAAACGGCATTCGGCCAAATGGCGTTCGGCCAAACGGCATTCGGCCAAATGGCATTCGGCCAAATGACCCGGAACCGTTTGATATACAGTAGCGCTCAAAAGTAATTTGGAAAAGTTTTGAATAAACATTTTCCTTGGTTTTGGTTTCCAGTTTCTTATAGACTAAATTATATTACTATTGCTGTTCTTACCATAAAAAACAAGTTTACTATAAAAAATGTGAAAAAAAATTGATTGATGAAGCTCGTTACTGTCGAGTTAGGGTCCAATATATTTTATAATATATTGAACAAAAGTTTCGTTATATTAGAGGATTGCTTTTTTAAATTATTCGTTGTTAGGAAATAGATTTCAATGAAAATGATCAAGAAAATATATTAATTTGAAATGAATCATCGTTAATATTATCCAATTTCAAATCATTTTAGCAAACAGTGGCCAGATACATAAAAGATTACACTTGAAATATTTGGAATGTTTAGAAAATTTTAGCGATTATTGTACAAATACAATAATCTCTATTAATATTTCAGTTGATTTTCATTATCGTTTCAATACTGAAATAATCTTACACAACCTATGATGAAACCGTTAAATAATAAAAACTCTTCAAATTATCGAATTATTACGAAAATTTAAAGATAGGGCAATTTTGTTAACACTCTAATCTATTATCCTCATTAATATTCGGGCTATTCCATCAAGAGCATTGATATATCAACACAAATGATGAGTTGATTGGGTGGAGATCTCCTGCAACATTGAAGGCATAATTCACGGAATAAATATCTTGCTTTAAATGTAATATTTGCCAAGAAGAGCATATATTATTTTCTTGAAGAAATAAAGCCCCAAAAGAAAATATGGATAAAACTAAAACGGCTGACTTTATATCATGTTAACAAATGGCAAAAAATGTACTCCAAGTAGTTCAATTCATTAAAATTATTTTGTTTATTTATAAATTTATAAATTTGGACACGAATATAATATAATATTCACAGCTTCAAAACATCTGTTTGATTGCAATTATCAAGAAAATCTTAATCTTCAATCAAAGTTTCAATCTTGTCATATGAATGTTTTCAAGCCTAATCATGATTTTATAACCCAAGTTTATAAGTAAAATAAAAGAAGTTTCATAAAAAATAATTGTCTGCAATTTTTTTCAGCGCCTTTCTTTTTACGGACTTGATTCAAAATGCTACGTCCATTAGCTAGGACCCCTCCCTCCCCCTCATCACACTTCGTCACAAATTCGTGAAGACCCCCCTCCCCCCTAAAAAGCTACGTCATTTATGGACGACCCCTTTCGTGAGAGGGAAATCTGGGCTGCATATGACGTTGATATTTTTCCTCTTCGTGAGTCTCTCTCAGGTGTTTACCTGCAGTTAGGTTGCTTTTCCTCCCTCGCAACAGCAATGTTGTCAAAAACCCCGACTTCGAAAGCTTACGCTGGGTATAAATCTTGTTGCACTGTTTTTTTTTTCGCTTCTGCCAAATTTGGGTTGTACCTCAGAAGAGACGAATTGAGTCAAAAGAAGTCAAGATATAGGTATATTAGGCTATTTTCATCATTAATGGCGTTTTCGTTTATTACTGAAGCAAACCTAGTTCTGCCCTGGATCGGCATCAACAACTGTCAAAATGTATTTTATTGGGTCGAGTTGAACCCGAATCTGCCCCAGGTTCAACCCGAACACAATGAGGTTCCCTCTGCCGACTGTCAAAAATGGATTGTTTACATATTTGTAATTTTTTGGGAAAGCATTCGGCATTATCCATTAAATTATCAATGAAGCTCTATTTTGTCTTTATGCTTTCACAGAAGAGATATTTGATAGCATTGTTTGACTGACAGCTCGAATGTAGGAATAAAACCGTCGATTTGACACGAACCTGGATTCGTATTCGTTCGTTTATTGCGAGTCGGATTCGGGTTCGTAAAAATGACTTTACGTCATTTTGTCTCATAAAGTTCACGTACTATAATGTCCTCTAGGGGCCCTGATAGGCGTAGCAATAAACGCGCAGCTATTCAGCAATACAATCTGAGGGTCGTGGGTTCGAATCTCGAGGATCTTTTCGGGTTGAAAATTTTCTCAACTTACTAGGGCATCAAGTATCTTCGTACCCGCCACATACATATGCAAAATGGTAAAATTGTCAAAGGACGCGAAAAGTTGTGACTACGTAAATACTTATAAGAACACAAAGCTCAGAAGAAAGCTCTGTATCAGTTGGGACGTAACGTCAAAAAGAAGAAGAAGAAGAATGTTATGTACTCGTCTATTAGCATCATGCCCAATAAATTGTTTATGAAAAAATATTTATTTTGTTCGTCAATGAGTACTTGATGAGCAGGCTCATTTTTTCACCTGAACTCGCTCGGGTCGCTTTCGGAATATTCGCATATGGACAAGGCATACTTTTGATTTATGGCATTATGTTATTCCAATTCGTCATGAAAAATCATGAACTTCTAGCCGTCACAAGATATCGATACAGACAAAATGTTCTAAAATTGTTCCACTGGAGCCCCGCCGGAACTGATTTCGAAACATCTGGCATGGCCATTTATTCTTATTGGACTGCAGCAGCATTTCGGTTTGCATCTAAATGAAAAATCATGAATTTTAAGCCGTCGAACGCTACCAATATGCAGTGCCGTAGCGTGCGGTTGGCCAGGTTGGCACCCGCCAAGGGCGCCAGCCTTCAGGGGGCGCCAAAACGTGTGACGTACGTAAAATTTTCGGATATACATATTTTGTAAAAGTGCCTCTTAAGTCATAGTTTTAAACAAATCTTTAACATAAATATGATATGTTGAAAGAATTTCTTAAACGATATTGACAAAATATGTTGGAAGCATCCCAGAAGTTATGAAAAAAGATACATTGTTCGATTTTCGATTATTTTTTGATAGAAATGATCAGACTTAACAATAAAAATACATTGGAGATCTGTTTAAAAATAATTCTCAACAGCATAATTTGTAAACCATACTCGTGGTAAAAATTATTTAAAAACAATCAATATCTAGAAATACTTCGGTTATGTTCTAATGACTCGAAGTTAAATAGCTGGATTTCACAGAATTATTGGCTGGATTCACACACGGTTCAGGACCAGAGCGTTAAGTTAATCATGATTAAAAAGTTGATGATTAAACGGTAAATCATGCAAAAAGCTTTTCCATTTGGATTTTTTCTTTAATCATAAGTCATAAGTAAAGCTAATTATTTTCAACTGTATAACACATTTGTTGTATACTTCCCGGCGTTCAGCGCATCTATAAAGTCATTTAATCACTATTTTTATGATTAATCAATGATTAATGATTAATCATTCATTAGGCTATGATTAAATGCCTAAAACTATGCACTAAACGCCTTGAAGTATGCAACGAATAGGTTATAGTCTAGAATATGATGAATATTACTCATGATTAATGAAAAATCGCGCAAAAAAAGCTTCTGGACTACTTTACAGCAAATTAATCACATTTTTTAATCACAAATTGTGATTAAATTTATGATTAATCATTAACGCTCTGTCAGGACTAACTCGCTAAGCAAATCTAAGACAGATTTTTCCAATAGAAAATACTAGGTATGTGGTTTTTGAACAGAATTTTGAGCGAAAATTTTAGGTATTTCTAGACAGCGTTCTCATGGGATCTCGGGTTGAATTTCTAAAGAATCATAATCTAAATGTTGATGAAACCCTGAGCAGATTTCTAGAGCATATTAGTACACTGGAATACGAACTTGAATAAAAAGCAATGGAATTGGTTACTAACCGTAACAACAGGAATAGTTTTTTGTTTCTCCAAACGAATATTCAAACCAGGCTAATAGCCGTTTAAACGTTTTGAAATGTTCTAAGTAAAAGGATTGCGCGTATGAAACAATTACTCAAAAACGCATGCAGAACTCTTCATAGCATGTTAAGAAAGGTTTTATTGATAGGTAAAAGGGTTTTCTATCTAATTTCATGCTGCCGCTTTAATTAATCTTCTGAAGGATATCTAGGCAAAATTTTCTCAGACATCTTATTTTGATCTTTTTGGGTATATCTTGGAAAAAAACTTCCTATTTTTTCAATAAGAGATCTGAGCTACCGTGACAAACATTTTAAAATTATTACTTGAGAAATCCTTCAAAGATAAGGTGAATAAATTGTGGCTAGTAAATTGTATTGAAGAGATCAACTGAAAATTTATTTTGAAACATTGGACAAATGTATTAGAAACCTAAAAATAAATAAAAATAAATAGTTCAGCGATTACAACTTTTATTTATTTAAGAATATGCATTTCACTAGCATTTCATTAATAGTTCTGCTTATTAAATCCAGTAGTTTCTGTGAATGTATATTTGGTCAAAAAAACATAAATTTTATTCAGAATTTATATGAAACATCTTCAAGATTGCCTCAAGGCTATTAGACAATAGATACGAGTGAATTTGACACCACTGAAACGTCAAGATAGTGAACTCGTGCATTGGTCCATTGTAAATTGATACTTGTGTATTCATGACAAGTTTTTAGAACTTCGATGGATAATTATTGCAGATGTCACCAAAGACTTTCGAAAAGAATCGTTGCATGTTTCAAGTAACCTTGAACAATGCACAAAAAAAAACTATGAGTAAGGGGCGCTCAAATGACGGTTCGCCAAGGGCGCCATGAAGCCACGCTACGGCTCTGCCAATATGTAACATTCTCTAAGTGTCCCCTTAGGTTCCCTACCGGAACCTATACCAGAAGACCAGTTGACCGTAACTGTCCCATATGTTCTTAAATTGCTGAGGACAGTATTCTTATGCCTAAGAGTCCATCGTACAACACTTACTATGAAGTTTTAAAGACATTCAATGAAGTTTATGTTGATTATTCTGTTTTCGCTACCGTAGGTACCCCACGGGACTTTGGCCCTATTTGGAAATAACGCCAGTTTTCAAAATTTCTTAAATTGTTTTGAAAACTATATTAGATTCCTAATCTAACCGTGGTTGAATCATCGAAATCTGTAGTATATTGCATTTAGCTATAATCAAGATCGGTCAATGAACAGTGCCATGCACACCTACACATTCTTATCTTGTAATTCATTGCACCTTTATCTGATGATGCATACCTGTCACATGCTTATACCTTGTTGGTGGGTGCAACTGACTGACGGCTGGAATGACAACAAGGGAGAACGAATGTGGTGAGCAAGCAGAGGGACGCAGAATCTTACAGCTGGCGACGAGGATAAAAAAAAACAAGGGTAAATATCGTAAGTATATAATCAGCGGAAGAATATTCTGTGTGATTTGATTCACAAAGTGACGCGGCATCTGAGATTGATTGCAAAATTGCAATAAAACATGCGAGAGGCGAACAAATTTGCCATGGAAAACTTCTGTTGAAAGTTCACAGATGCGAGAATTGAGAAGAATTCTCCGTGGGGTCAAACTTTGCGAGAATCAGTGTGATTTTCTTGGCGTTTGCGGAAATTAGTAGGATTTCCCATGAATATTGCGAGAATTGATAGAGTTCTCCAGGGGGCAAAGTTTGAGAGAATTAGCGTAATTCTCGGGCGTTGGCGGAAATCGGCAGGATTTCCCCTGTATGTATAGCAAGAATTAATAGAATTCTTCTGGTGATAAGACTTGAGAACAGGAATGTTGCTCATATCTCTGGCGGAAATCAGTAGGATTTCGAATGTGTGCTTTGCAAGAATTCCGATGACAAAGTTGTGATTTTCGGAAGGGAGCTTGGAGGATTTTTGGACTTCCTGGAATGGATTGTTTTGCGATGAGGTTTAGAGGCTACGATATGCGATGAATTGGAAAAGATGGAGTTTTCAACAAAGTATTGGGGTGTATGACAGGTGAGCTATGCGATTGTCAGTCTAGATTTTGCTCAGTGGTGGGAAAATGTCAAAAAAAGAAACCGTCGCAAGCGCTCCATTATAAGAAAAAAGACATGTGGTTGTGGAAAGTGATGAAAGTGATGTTCTTTCAAAAAAAACTGACGCACACTGAGTGTGTTGATCGTGTTCAGTGAAATCGTGGAAACGGATATTGTTATTTCTAAAAGGGTTGCAACCTTTTAGAACTTGGTTCTTTCAAGTCTCTTGGTTGTTGGGCGAGATGATTGGTTATTTTCGTGGTATGGATCCCCTGATGCCGAAATGTTGCTTTGTATTGGCTGTCACTACTTGTTGTTCTGGGAAGAGTAGGCAGCGAGCTTTGGTTGTGGAATGGTCCGCTGGTAGTGGTGGTGTGGTGCGACGTGGGGTATTCGAATGTGCGTATCATGCATTAAATGGGGGTTTGTAATAACTTCAGTTTTGAAGTCACGAGCTAAAAGTTCATGAAGTTTTCGAAGGTGACGTCATGCAAAACTGCGTAGAACATTTGTACTGATACGTCTGACCGTGTCGTCACTAGCAGCTGATCGGAATGTTTACATCTTTTACGTGACTAATGCTTGAAGGGCCGTAGCACTCCGTAGTTTTTTGTAAGCAAAATGGAAAAGACCTGTTCAATTGAGAAAAACCAAGGTTGTTGGATTTCACACCTGTTTAGACGTAAATGTCAGGTGTGAAATTTGCATGAATTCATTCCCAGTACGGCAGGTTAGGCTAACTATAGTCTAAATTTAGTCTAATTCGTTAGATTGTTAGCCTAAATTTTTTTCTAACGTTAGGCTAAATTTAGTCTAAAATTAGACAGATCTGACACAGTTTTGTTAGATATGCTGCAAGTTCGAAACGATCAGTTAGACTAAATTTAGACTAACGTTAGCCTAACGTTAGACAAAATTATGTATGGGCTGTTAGATGGATTTTATGCTGCTTGTGCATATCCCAGCTGTCATCCCAGCATGAAGTGTGATTGTAGTAGTGAACTTTTTCGATGTTCACTACCACTACAATCTCACTTCTGCTCAGCATGGAATGATAGCTATATAAAAATAACAGAAAACAGGAGCTGAATCCCACAATCGGTGTTTTTGGTGAAAATTGCGACTATTCAATTCCAAAACGAATGTCCCAACTACCGTTTGATTTCCTACAAAACTATAATGAGCCGGATTGAGAGAAGCACCTGAAAGATAGCTTTAATGGTCATATCCGTATCTGCACCAGCATAGCTATCGATTTCCGATGGAAGCGGCTCGAACCCAACAGGACGAAACGAACGAATTATCCTACATCGTAGAAAGTGTGCTGAATTGACTAAAGCGAGCGTAAGTTTAAGATGGTGCCAGAATCGGGCCGTCATAATTGGAATACATCAAACCGGTCAATGAGCATACTGGGAAATGGATCCATCGCATGCTTTAAGACGCACACAGTTCCGGTCCCAATTAAAAGTCGGAGGGTGACATCGAATCCGCGTATTCCTACGTGTAATATTTTCCGGATGAAAACAGGGAGTTAATGGTTTACCTTTTTAAAAACGCTGTAATGCGCATGCGGGATAGGATGATGTGACGTAACAAGCATGAACGGGATGGGTCTCTGAAAAATGCGGTGTGGGACGATATTCTTCCCTATTCGACCCGAAAACAAGGTTCCAAAATTAAGTGTACCAACGATGTACTTGCCAACGTATGGTTAAGTGCAAATGTTTGATATACACCTAAGAGGAATAAATTTTTAGTGAAGTTATTTAAAGGACAGACGAAATATGTTTCATGTGCAGACTCACAACACTGTTTCAAAATTTTATAAATAGTTACGCTCAAATTTTGATTAGCACCCGAGAAGAATGATTGTCAAATCATGTTTTTTGAGTCTGCATACCAAGTTTTATAATTTCATAAATAGTTATACTCAAATTTTAATCATCACCTAAGAAAACTGATTTTCAAGTCATGTTTTTTAGAGGCAGAGTCACGAAATTATTTTCATGAGTCTCCAAACTATGTTTCAAAATTTTATAAACAGTTACGCTCAAATTTTGATTAGCACCAAAGAAGAATGATTGTAAAATCAAGTTTTTTGAGCGGCAGATTCACAAAAGGATTTTCATGAGTCTGCATAACAGGGTTTAGAATATCATAAGTATTTGTGCTCAAATTTTGATCAGCACCTAAGAAAACTGATTTTCAAGTCATGGTTTTTGAGCAGCAGATCCACGAAATTATTTTCATGAATCTACAAACCATATTTCAAAATTTCATGAATAATTACGCTCAAATTTTGATTAGCACCTAAGAAGAATGATTGTCCCCATATCTCGGTGGGCTCCTCAAACTATTTTTTTTTTTTCGCCAGGTACGATTCCTCAAACAGTGGACGATGGTAACGCTCATAACGTTCTGGCGGAAAGTGGAGAAAGTCGGGGCTTGTCCAAGTCTGGTCCGACTTTTCTACAATTGGATTGAAAAACTCAAACTGAAAAAAAAAAATCTGACACACTCGAAAGCATGGGTTGCTATGATTGTGCTAACAGGTCGGATAGAATACTGCGTTGCATACTTTCGACAAAATTTCCCAGAATTCTGCAGATATTCAACCAACCATTAACTATAATCGTGATATTTAAATTAAATTTTATATGCATTGGTGAAATTATCAAGATTCTTTTATCTAATGTTTTGTGTGAAAAGCTGCCCAATAACAAATACTTTAAAAACAATTTTTAATGTTTATAATCTCCAACATTGAAATTTGAATCTATCCAGTTTTACGCGAGCGGTAATGGCTGCCGTTTTTTGACATTTGCTGGGGGTCACCACCTTTATCACAGCCAACTTTACTCTTCTGATCACAAGAGAACATAGAAGTGAAGTTGGTTGCTATGACGGTGCTGACCCCCAGAGAATGTCAAAATTTAGCGGCCATTACCACTCGCGTAAAACTGGATTCTGTTTGATTTTTAAGATTGTCAAATATTCTTATTTTAATAAATTTATTTTCAAGTTATAGTCATGAAATTATTAAATTAATATTTTGAACTTTAATCCATTTTTAATTTAATTTTTTAAATTCTCTAATGTTGATTCTTTTTAGGCTGTTTTTGATTTGGATATTTTATTTCTGAATTACAATTTGAATAGGTCCTAAGTGATTTGTCAATATAAAATTCAATCAGTTTTTATCGTTTATAATAATGATTTGAAAAGATTTACAGTCAATTTGATTAATAAAATGAAAAGCTTAATTTTCGAAGCATTGACCCCATTTATAAGTTTTGCTGAAGTACAGCAGCTGTACCGTAATAAACAAAAGAAACTGATCGAATTTTATGTATATGAACAAATCATTTGGGACCTATTCAAATTGGAAGCCAGATTTCTGATTCAGGAGATTTCAAAGTTGGCATAGATTATCTTTGCATCTGATACTCTGATCAAAATTTTTTAAATTAAACATTGATTCGACATTATGGCTCTAGGTATCTTTCTGATCATGGCATGGTGTTTGATTTTGATTTAACTCAGCTAATTATAATAATAAATGTGGCTCATAAAGGTACTTTTTCTTGGTATTATAATGATAATAATGATAATTATAATAATAAAAATATCAATAATAATAATAATAATAATAATAATAATAATAATAATAATAACAATAATAATAATAATAAAACTCTATAATAAAAACAATACTAATATCACATCGTTTTGTCCATCGCTTATGAAATTATTTTATTGTCTCTTAACAATTATGGATCACTTTTGCGTTTGACATTTCATAAACCCCAACATGTGAAAACACCGAAAATAATAAAAAAAATGAATTTTAGAAAATTAGAGTTCAAGTTCGACATGTCAGAAACAAATCCTATTTAATTTATTCCGCCTGAAATAAGTGGAATACGGCCATTGTCCATAGAAAGTTTAAAAAATTAACAAATAAATCAACGTGGTTTATGGATGGTCCTCAACAAATATTTCTCTTTTAATCTCATTTACACATAACTGATTTGTTCAGTAGTTTTCCCTCTGTAACGATAAAAGGGAAAATTTTATTAAAATGGAGCATTTCAAAAATTGTTGTAATACTTATTTTATTTGCTTACCGTTATTTATTCATGGACAAATTTGGCATCGCGAACCTTGTTCATATGAACCGCGGCATTTTTGTTCTGAAGTGCCTTTTTAAATTCCTGGATCGCGGTGTCTCGGGTGATAGGGAAAATTTCCATTGCAACATCTGAAGATTAAAACAAAAAATAAACAATAATTATCTATAATTTTCGCTTTTTTTATTACCGAATGGATTTGGGCCAGAAGGTCTCAGATTTTCATGAAACTTTCTCCACTGGTAAAGTTCATGTAAATATAACGGAAATTTATTTTCAAAAATTCGGAAAAAAAACATATTTTAATCATTGTTCCTACGGTTCGTCATTCTCAAGCTATGAAAATAGATGTCCGGAAAAATCAACAAATTTCAACTTTTTTTTTCAGAAAAAAAATTATTTTAGAATATTTGACAATGTGTTTTGATTACATTGCTTATGGAGAAAATTTCATGACAATCTAAGACACAAAAGCAAAATTTGTTCGGTAATAAAAAAAAACCCTCAACTTAAAAACATACCAAGCAAAATGCGCACAACGTTCAGATTAGAGGCCTTGCAAGCATCCTCCTCGTGGCCACTATTGTGGCCCACGCGTCCGCTCCAAGTATGTCTTGTAGTTTTGTAAAAAAATTGTCCAACAGCGTTTCGCATAAAATGATAAGCATCTTTTGTTTTTTCTTTTTTTAATTTCGAGCGAAACGCTTTTTCAAATTGTTCTTCTACTAGTAAGACTTCCAAATTTTTCAATTCCTCGTCATTTTTGATTGGGAAATGTATAGCTGTCTCTTCTCTTACTTCATTGATGGATGATTGTCTGATGGCATCAATGGCATCGGACATTGTGCCCATTATTCTTTGGAGTGAAGCCATTTTTGTGTTTAGGGCATCCAATTTTCTTGTCGTCGCCTCATTGTTTTTGTCAATTTTTTTTTCTAAAATGATATTACTATTACAAAACGCAGAAGAATTTCATATCTACATTTCTTAGCAAGTAAACTGTATTTTATTCACAAAAAAACGCAACGAAATACAATACACAACCAATAGACGTTTACCGTGCAAAATTATTATTGGTTTACTCGTTTCCTTTAGTCTTATAGAGAAATTATTCCCAGAAAGCCTATATTTTTATCACGTCCCTAACTATTGAAAAATAAAGAAAAACTTGTGAAAAACATTTGAATGGCTTGTCGAATGAGCATTTTACTCCACTACCACCTTTCTCACAAGGTTAGTTAAATGTGCATTTGTACAACGAATCAGTTGATCAGCTGTTGAATTGATTTTCACCACTGAGCATAGATAAAACTTGTGAGAAAGGTGGTATTGAAATAAAATGCTCATTCGAATATTTTTCATTACTTTCCAATATTTAGAGGCGCCAAAAATATAAGTTCGTTGGGAAAAGTTTTTTTATAAGACCGAAGGAAGCGATTAAGCCAATAATATTTTTTTCACGGGAAAAGTCTATTCAGTGTAAAACAAGAGTTAAGTTTACGAATCTACTAAACATTATTATTGAAATTAACAAATCTAGACTAACATTTGAAAAGGGCGTAATTGACATCGAAAACATTTTCTTCGAACGCAATTCCTAAACTCATGGACATAAATCCATAAAAACTAATACCTGTAGCCGAAAGGTGTCTCTTCTATCTGCTACAGATATAAGTTTTTATGATTTGATGGGGATACGTCCACAATTTGCGTGAGATGCCAAAAGTTTATACGGCAATTCTGCCTTTTTCAAATGTTAGTCTAGAAATGTGGACAAAATGCAACCTTATTTTTCTGTAAGATAAATCAAATACTCACCGATCACGCTCATTTTAATCATTAAGGCCGTCAGGTCTTCAACATCATGGTCATCTTGAATAAAAAAAATCAAAAAATAAAACAAAAATATTGAAAAAATAAAAATGTGTTGATCTTTTTTAGTTAATCTTACCTGTGTTCACCAATGGCACCGGCCGCGGAGTTGTTTTCGGTAGAGCGATGTGATTAGAAGTTACTGGTCGTGAAATATTGGTTGGTGGTGAGATTTGTCCTAAAAACATCAACATCTTATTAAAATGCGTTTTTGAATATTTTCAAAATGGGAGTATTATGATGAGGTTTTACGGTATTGATTGAAAATTTAAAATCTCAGTAAACGAAACCTGTAAATATTTAATTTTAGTAGGGTAACTCTTCGTAACTATTCTTATTCTGCTCAATATATAAGAGGCATAAGAGTATTTTGGCTAATCAAATTTACTATCAAAATCACTAGGCAAATTGTTAGAAAGAGACGAAAGGTAAAGAAAATAACACGTACTCTCGTCACCTTAATAAACAAGATCCGTTCTAATGTTTTAGAAATGTGTTTTTTTGTTTACCTGCTATGGTGGTTACCGTTACCGGCCGTGGAGTTAGTGGGGCGATAGAGTGTAGTAATGTTGCCAGTCGTGGAATTTTAGATGGCGGGGATGTTTGTCCTAAAAATATTAATTGGTTTATAATCTATAGAAAACCATATGTTCAATCAATATACCTTCGAAATCTGAGTTGATGGAGGTAGAATTCATTTGTGGAGGAATTTGAATTGGAGGAATACTTCTTGTGCTTTCTGTCCCCTTTTTTATGGTTATGCCAGGTGGCACAATACTTGCCATAGCAATTGGTATTTTGCTGCTCGTTCCTTCTAAAATACAATTAAAAATGAGAATTGTTTTTTATTACCTTAAAGGTTTCTCAGAATGTTATGCAATTGTCTCCACAAGTAGAATTTATGTAAATATAGACTACTCCTGTGTTTCAATTAATGATTTCAATTTAATCTTATATCAAAAAATTAAGAACTGAAGTACCAATTGTTTTACTTTACGGGTACCTATTTTTTATTAGAAGAGAGCGAAAGAAATGGATGAAACTTAAACTAAGTCTTTCAATTATGTATTTTTTTTAACAAAATGTCAAATTAAAACTTATTTTTTTGAGTATTTACAAAAAAAAAACGCTTTAAAATATTTTATTTTATATGAAGATTTCAGCACAGACGAATTCCAGATTGAAAAGATCGAGTCAACAAAAGGAAACAATGCACACTGGGTCAGGATCCGACTTTAGCCAGACAAAACCTCTAGCACTTTGGGGTTGCATTTTTTTTTAGCGTTTTCAAAGATTTGTGTTTATTTTCGATGCTCTAAAACTTGACGTTGAGAAATAGTTACTATGTTCACTAGTTAATAGTAATCAATTATTATGTTTTTTGGTTTCACTTCCTAGCGATTTGTTGTCTTCCGCAAAGTTATGGAGCATAAAAAAATGCGACTATATGCTAAAGACACCAAAGTTCTGCGACATATATTAAAAAAAATATGGCAAAAATAGTGAAATTAGGCTAAAGTTCAGCCTAGTTTGTTTTAAACTGTTTTCTTATTTTGCCTTTTGAGCACTCCTCAGCTATTTTATGTATTCCGCACAATTGAAAAAATACAACTTTATGCCAAACACACAAAAATTCTTTGTCTTATACTATTAAAAATATGGCAAAATTTATGAATTGTACACAAAGTAAAAATCATTAAAGTAAAAGAAACTAACAGTATTAACGCTATTCTTGCATTAAATTGTAATCTTAGTAGGCGGGAAAACCTGTATGGAAAAATTGTATTTTCGCTATGCAATTTGGAAACGCGTTGTTAATGTTAAGTCCTATTTTGCCAAGTTCATTACCCTCAAGCTTCCTTTTTTAATAATGAAAAGTCCATATGGTACGTCAGGAGATGATATTTGTTTTCTCCGATGGTAACCTTTTTGTTACTTTGAACATGAAGTGCTCTTTTTCCTCTGTAACCGACCGATTAAAAAAAATCCATACAGAAAGCACGAATTTTGTGCAAAATAGTTGAATCAACATAAGATCAAGCATAATTTTTCATTTTTTTTGTTATATGTATGTTATTTGAAATGGAAAACGATTGTTATCTTCCACATTTAGTCAGTTTTTTTATCCTTTTTTTTTTTTTTTTTTTGATAAATCAGCTTAAATAAATGACCCAAAAGAATTTTTTTTACCAAACGTAAAATAAAGAAAATATTTTATTTTCTGCCATACATATTTTTTATTATAAGTCGTAGAATTTTGGATTCTTCAAGAATAAAGTTGCAGTTTTGTATGTTTTCCAACTATTCGTCAGGCAGCAAATCGCGAAGAAGTGTTCAAAATGCAAAATATGACTTATTTTTAAGAAAATAGATAACAAACGTAAAATTACGTCAAATTTTACTATTATTGCTATATTTTTCTTAATATAAGTCCTGGAATGTTGCTGTGTTCAGCATATAGCTGAAGTTTTACATGATCTACAATTTCTTGGCAGACACCAAATCGCGAAGGAGCGTTCAAAAGGCAAAATGCGACTTATTAAAAAAAAAGTTAAAAAAAAAACGTTAAATTAGGCCCAATATTACTTTTTTTGCCATATCTTTCTCAACATAATTCGCGAAACTTTTGTGTTTTACGCATAAAGTCGCATTTTTTTATGTTCTCCAATTTTGCAGTATACATTAAGTCGCTAGGAGGTGAACCAAAAAACACAATAACTGTTAATTATTAACTAGTGAATATAGTAACTATTTCTCAACGTCAAGTTTTAAAGCATAAAAAATAAACACATCAAGTCTTCAAAGACGCCAGAACACTAAAATGCATTCTCAAAGCGCTAAAGGTTTTGTCTGGTTAAAGTCATCTACTGGCCCAGTGTGCAATGGTTACTGCGCTATATTAAAACAGATATAATGGAAGTTAATGGAGACACAGCCATGATTATTCCCTCCAATAAACTTAATCACCGATGAACTTTAATGATGAATGTGAATATTAGAAGGTGATGTCATCAAAGATCAAAAAACTTCTACTAGAAATAACAATTCGAGTTTTGAAAGTTTTTCGATTATAGTGATATTCTATGATATTTACTTTTGGAGAAAATTATAACACCCTTTGATATGATAAGAAAAAATAATGTATCCGTTACTTACCTGGTAACGCGTTTTTCTGCTTGATTTGGTCAAACCTCAGCCGCATTTGGTCCAACGTAGCAGCATCCACCAACAGTGGCTTACTGATTTTTGTTTTTTTGCTTTTTTGAGGCTCCATTTTTTCTTCCGGGCAATCTTTGTTCAAATAACTGTAGTTGAACATGCTTGAAAAAAGAAAAACGTAAAATGTGTAGCGCATTGTGCATGCGGTCGAACATACGTCCCTTCCCTATTCTGGTTGTGTCCTTGATACGGTTTTCTAAACCCTTTCAAGAATCCGGTATTCCAGGAACATTAAACTGAACAAAAGATTTTGGGTTCGAATCCTACATGAAGGATGTGGACATTTTTTTCACAATTAAATTTACACTTAATGTATCTATCTCAAAATATTATACGCTGAGTTCAACATGATTGATTTATTACCCATTTCTGTTGGTTTCACTGTGCAACACAATAATGATGGCTTTCATCGAGTTTACCCACAAAAAAATGCATTTTGTATGGATTACGCTTTCATTGATTTGTGCTTAGTGTTGGAGGTATCACACCATTCAATATGAATATGCTGCGGGTACTATATATAGGTAAAGAAAATGAGATGTACGTTAGACATAATGAATTGTATATACCCAGTGGTTGAATAAAAGAGTAGCTGAACTGTTGGTCATCATCAGTCAGCAGCCAACGTGCTAGGAAAAGAAAAAGTGTGTTTGTGTTTCTTTTCCCCTTTCAACAGTTAGTGCATATACATTGGTTTCTCCTTCATATCACGACTAATTTTTTTTTTAGCGTGATAAAATTGAGGTATTAAATAAATTAGTTTTATTTTTCAAGTCCTTTATCTGGAAGCTGTGATAGTTAAACTTTCTAAGTGCCAACTTTTTTAACCGTGTACTCTCATTGGAAGGTACAAAATAATAAAACGTAAAATCATAGCAAAAAAAAAGTCTTTATCGCGTTGTAGTCCATCAGATTATGTTGTTTCAGTTGTGTATTTCTTTATTGTGAAAGCGAAAAACTTTTTTTTTTTAAGATGTCCAGGTCAACAAATTATCGAAAAGATAAAGCAGAGGCCGCCAGATTGTTCGCGGCATTTGGAATCTCCTCATCGGAACAGCAGCAGCTGACGACAAGCAGTAGCCGTGATAATGTTCAAACGGAAAATAACACAGAGCCGCCGATGGAAGCTCTTGGAAGAGAAGATGAAATTGCTGTAGAAGACGACGAAAGTGATTCAATAGCAGCTGTCGAAAAAGATGAATATGAGGATGTTAATCGTTTTGAATCCGATGATGAAAATTCGTTGTCGGATGATGAAGAAGCACCATTGGTGGATGATGAAGAAATCTTCGTCGATATAAAAGTTAAATTAGCCCAATGGTCAACTGACAACCACATAAGTGATAATGCTATGGATGATCTTCTATCCTATTTGAAAAAACATCACTTTCCTCATCTTCCCAAAACTAACAAAACTCTGAAAGCCGATGCAAAACTATGTGATATGCCGATAACGAGGATGGGAGAAGGAGAGTTTTGCTATTTGGGCTTAAAGCGCGCAGTGGAACAAATCATGATAAAAATTAATGTAAAACCTAACTGTGAAATCCACTATCGTCTTCAATTTGGAATAGATGGACTACCATTGACGAAAAGCTCAAAGAGTAGCTTCTGGCCTATACTCGTGAAAATAATCGGGTTTCGAGATGTTCTTCCCGTGGCTGTATTCTGCGGTACTAGTAAGCCCAGCAGCATCCATGAATATATGCACGAGTTTGTTGAGGAATTGGATCACGTATTGAAGGTCGGAATGGAAATTAACAATCTGCGAGTGATGTTTTCAGTAGATGCATTTATCATGGACGCTCCAGCAAAGGCATTTGTAATGGATATTAAAGTACGTCAGCTTTTTTCTTTCTCACGTAATTTTTTAAAAGTGAATAAGTAACATTGAAAGATTCTCTTCTCTCACGTATAGCATAATTAGCTGTAATGTGTGTCCAAAATTGCAAAACTTGTGAAAGTTTTGTCGAATTTTGCTGGGATTTTTTCAACTTTGAAAACTAGTGTTAATCCCCTCCGTATAGTATATATACGCTTAAATTAACGCAAAATATTCTTTTCAATTGCAGGCACATAATGGGCTGTATGGTTGTCCGAAATGCACAACACGTGGGCGCAGCATTGGGCACAGAACAGTGTTCCCCAATATCGGTTTTGAATTGAGGACTGACGATTCATTTTTAAATTTGTCGGACCCCCATCATCTGTCAGATCGATTACCTCCGTTGGCAACGATAGGAATTGGGTGTGTTTCCTGTGTACCAATCGACTACATGCACAATGTATGTTTGGGCGGCATGAAATCTCTTCTGAAGTTGTGGGTGGAAACTTCAGGTAAGAGTTATAGTTTGACACCGGCTCAGAAATGTATCATCGATTCGCGCATTGAAGCTGTAAAACGCCAAGTATGCAGCGATTTTTCTCGGACTCCACGACCTCTGACTGATTTGAAGTGGTTCAAGGCAACAGAACTACGATTATTATTGTTGTATTTGGGACCGTTTATATTTTTAAACGTGATGAGCGATGCGTATTATAATCATTTCTTAAAACTTCATGCAGCCATTCGCATATTATGTCATCCTGTTAAGTATCAAACGGAAAATGATAAAGCGAAGAATTTACTAGAAGCTTTCGGCCATGAGTTCATGACGTTGTATGGAGAACATCTGTTTGTTTATAATTTTCACTTGCTCACACATCTGCCCGATGATTGTCTCCTACACGGCTGTTTGGACTCGTTTTCTGCCTTTCCGTTTGAAAATTATATGCAAACTTTGTTACGCTATGTAAAAAAATCATCATATCCCTTACAACAGTTTAGAAATAGATTTGGTGAGCACTTGAAGTATGACGTTACGAAAAAAGCATTGCTACGGCAACGAGGGTCATCCTACTCTGTGATCACAAACAGACAGAATACTATAATTTCGATAGATGGAAGAGATAACGTCATATGTAAAGATAATCAAATTTTCAAAGTGCAAAACATCAAACGAGTAGGTAAACATATGATTCTCGACTGTAATGCTGTAATGGAATTGAACTCTCTATACGTTGAACCTATGGAATCAATTGCCAATGGAGTTTACTATTGTCGCGATGAGCTTATATTTTGTGATGTAATGATGTCAATTGACGCAAATGAGGTGACCAAAGTACAACGCATAGTGCTCGATGAAATAACAGGTTTTATAGAAGTATTACATACTGGTGTTTAAAAATGATTTCGTTTGGTATAAATGGCTATGTAGTATTAAATATTAGAAAAAATATAATATAATGTTTTCATGTTTGATCCGAAAATTTAAATACAATACGTGGCATTCAAACTGGTCCAAAGACGGTGTATTTTTTTAAGACATAGTTTCCCAAACTGTGGGTCGCCCTCAGGGGGGTCGTAGACAGGTCTCTAGCGGGTCGCGAAAAAAAATCTAGTTATAGAGTATCTTCTGTATTCTCGGCAGTTTTGTTATACTTCACCATAAAGGAGCTTTGTCGGCCGATTAGCCTCTAATTTTAACACAAGATGCGTATTAGTATGAAAAATGTTGATGCAAATTTTTAGCCCATTGAGTCGCAAAAAAATTACAAAACGAAAAGAACCGAATATACAACAAATTCCCCTAAATTGTAAGTATATCGATTTTTACTTTTTTCACGGTAGAAGATCTTCAACTTTTGTCTGAAACACGGGCTTCAGATACATTTTCATTAATTAAATGACTCTTTTTTATGCATTATGATCCACTTTGTCCTAAAAAATGCATTTTTTGGTCAAGCTTAAGCCGACATGACCGTCAAACAACCTAGTACCACATAAATGCTTAAAATGCCCTTTGAAAATCCCAAAATGAGCCTGAAAAAGCTTAACCTATTTTAAACATCTCAATTCTTCCATGAAAAGAAAAATTTGATTGTTGGTCGTACTCTGCAAAAGTTTGGGAACCTCTGCTTTAAGGGTCTAGATAAGTCTCATCTTACAAAATAGAGAGGTAGTGTTTTGGGCTAAGTACTATTTGAAGCACTTGGTGGAGATAGTGACCAAATATTTTGAGCTTCTGTATCTCAGGAACCTTACAAATTAGAGTGGGGATGCCTTCAGCAAAGTTGTTCTGTAGGTTGAGTACTATTTGAAAGTAATCTATTTTGATCATAAAAAGCCGCTTGGTGACGCTGTTGTGCAAATGTTTTGAGCATTTGTATCTTAGAAACATTACAAGTTAGAGTGGCGGTGTCTTCAGCAAAGTTGTTCAGTAGGTCAAGTACTAGATTGCACCTAAATGCATAGTTGGCGTAAGCGCCATTAACAATTTCATCATATTTTACATAATATCCAGCAAATACAATGAATTAAATGCTACAGAATGGAAGTTTTAACGCTTAGCTCAAACCTTGCATCGAAAGATGTTATATATATATATATATATATATATATATATATATATATATATATATATATATATATATATATATATATATATATATATATATATATATATATATATATATATATATATATATATATATATATATATATATATATATTTATATATATATATATATATTTTATTTCGTAGCTTTTAAGAATTCAATTGAATGAGGTACATGATCAATACGGAGGTCTCAATTTTTATATTTTGTGAGTTAAATTTGAATAGTTTTCAAAATCGTCCAGCTAAATTTTTTTCTGAAAAAAAAAAATCAAGAACCTTGAATAAAATGCCATTTTTTTTATTTTCCATTTTTACTTAGATCTAAATTTGCTTACCTTTTTGAGTTTAACCTACGATACCGGCGTTGTTGGCGAGTTAATGCTGGTGAAACTTTTGAGTTTTTTCTTAGATAAATCACGTTAAACTTTATTCTATCACGTTAAACTTTATTTACCTGCCAACCTACACCCCAACTTTCTTCTTTTTTTTGCTGAATTTTGCTATGCTGATTGTTTTTGCCAATAAATTGCTGGTTTTCATCTAAAATTGCTGCTTCATTCGGCAGAGCAAACTTCACTAAAATAATTTTCGTTTGAAAGGAAACTATTGGATGAATGAGCATTAGTTTTGAATCACAAACATTGTTAAAATCTCTTCGAAGCACTAACGAATTTCTTCTTTCGGTAAATCAGAAAACATGCCTTGGTTCCGGTTGACGCTGGATAACTTCATCTAAATTGGCAGCTGCTCCCAAAACTCAATACTCACGCTTGTGCACTTCTTGATAGCGGAATTATTGTTAGGTTTTGCTATGCTAATTTTTTTTTATCAAAAAAATTGCTGGTTTTCATCAAACATTGCTGAACATTGCAGAGCAAACTTCACCTAATTACAATTTGTGTGAAAGGAAACTTTTGGAAGAATGAGTGATAGTTTTGTATCACAAACACTGTTAAAATCTCTTCGAAAAACTAACGAATTTCTTCTTCTGATAAATCAGAAATTATTCTTCTGCTTCCGGTTGAAGTTAGATAGCTTCCCGTTACACTTCCAAACTGGCAATTGCTCCCAAAACTCAATACTCACACTAATGCACTACTTGCTAGCGGAAGGTTACACATATACAGTAGATAATATTAATTCACTTAATTCTGTGAAATTTCTTCGAAACTTCAACAGCAAAGCAGTTGAAAGAATTTCACAATTGTTTGCTGAAATTTCACAAAAATTCATAATTTTTTTTTTGTTTTTGAAAATTCAGTGAATTTTAATGAAAATTTAAATTTTATGTTGAAAATTCGGTGATATAATCAAGTAGGTTTACTTAGATTCCGATATTTTTGCGGCACACACTTAACTCCTTGTTTTGCAGGCAGATTTTTTACATCCAGCGAGGAAGGGCCTTACACTAATAACACAAGCACTTAGGGGTCACCAACATCTATGATATTCTTGTTTCTCTTTAAGCTACAAGATCTTAGATATTTTTGAAAACATCTTTAATGTTTGCGCTAAGAAAATGACAATGTATACACTACACAGTTACAGACAAAATTTTAAGATCATGCCAACACAAAAAAAAATAACAAATATCGTCAAAACCAATGGTTTTTGAATGTGTTATGTGTGTTATTCTTGTATTCAACAATCCATTTAATCAAACTACTCAACATCGACGATAATTGAGTAGTCTTTGCTTTCAATATGATAATTAATAGTGGATAATGATTCAAATTATTAAAATTGCACCACAAACACGGTTTAAGGACCCTAACCTAACATTTTCGAAAGGGAAATACAAAATATTGTTCCCAATTTGACGAAACATTTATTGTAAATACTTAAAACAATCGTTGACCTTAAAACATTGCGGCGGAATAATCCAAAACGGACAAAAATATCAAAACACTTGGTGATTAGTGTACGTAACCAAGAATAGTTGCCGGATGTCCATGCTGGCGCTGCCCTAACTTTAATCTACCTTTCCAAACTTGGTATTCCCATTCAATAAAAAAAAAGCACTTCATTGCACAGGTTGTTAAACGAAAAGGTAAAATCTCTTATAAAATGTCTCGAGATCCGTATCGAGATACACAGGTGTAAAACACTGGTTCAAGGAGTATTCTCATTAGGCCGGGCCGTGTCCCGGTTAGGTTATGTTTTGAATTGGTTGCATGTGTTTGCCTCCTGTCGTTCACAATAACGGGCCATCCTGGCAGCATGGTGTGAACGGTAAGGAAAACACCTGAAACCAATTCCAACGATAACCCTGCCCGGAACACGACCCGGCATAGTGAGGAGATCTTTTTTGGATTTCTTCTTTCTTACGGAATTGTACAACGGGCAGCAGCAACAGCAGCGGCGACGACGAGATCCGGGAATTATCACGGCCGTGTGGAGGCAATAGGACGGAAGACGAAACGCAAGACGCAAACGCAAACGAAGACGCAACACTTTTCCACTTAAAATTAACGCCAACAATGGTTCCGGTGATGGCAGCTGACAAAACGACGCGGAACTTTTATTTCTCCGACCGACGCACGCGACTTTTTTTTACAAACTGATGCGGCAAAGATAGCTGCAGGTTTTGTCCGCACTGTTTTCTCAACCGTCAACAATGTGCGAAAAAATCGAACATGCAGCATAAATTCGGGTTTATGATTTATGCTCTTCGATTTTTTTAGGTGGGCAACATATCTAACAAATGTCTAACAATGGCAACCGCCTAATTTCTTCCGTTCTGGGTTGTAATGGTGTCGGATTGACATTTGCATGGATAGCTAAGTACCGTGTGTTCCCGTTGGGTTGACCACTGTAACCTGAAAACTTTATAATTTGTACCCCGCGTACATTGTCCAAATTGAAAATGGTTCAAACGTCAGTTAGCTCATAGAAAAGAGTATGAAGTAAAAATGAAGCATTGTGAAACGGAACACAGGATCATAGCAAAACAGCCAATGAAGTAACAAGAAAAAGGCTCTTCTGTAGTTCGTGGGTAACCAGAGGTTCAAATTTAGAAAATAAACCCCGTTAATTTACATGATGTATCGTTCAAATCAATGGGGTGTACGGAATTATGGATTTCGAACTGAATTATTTATGTAGAATGGGCGGAATAGTGGCTAATATATGTGATTAGTTCAACCATAACAGTGTAAGTAGTATACATTCGTTGAGGATACTGAGACATGACTGAGTTCAAATTGCACCATAGAAGTATTCGATAAAAGAAAAGAAATTTCAGTCTGTATGCTATAACTTCAATGAAGACTTGGCATGAGATCCGTTTTTTCATCGTTCAGAAGGTGTAGATAGATGGCAACCAGTATGTATTTAAATGTATTAAAGACTTTGATCACGAATCGTTGTTTAGAAGGATCATGTTTCACAGAAAGGTGAAGAGAGACATGTTATGCCAACTAGTAAAATTTGTTGTGATATGAAACGCATGATTGTATGAGTTTGATGTATCCTGTTGATTTTATGAAGATTTTTGGAGAGGTACGTTTCATATAGCACATGTCGGCCACGTGATTAGTTCGTTTTCACTTCCAGTTGTTTGATAGTTGAACATATATGCACAGAGAAACAGACGTAACCCTTAGAACAAATCTCGGTCAAAATCATAGTCGAGAAAACATGTACGCCCAATGCTAAAATTGGTGTGTTTGGCCGATGGGTCAACAGATGGCGGTAGTGTGTTAACGTCAAATGCGAACAAAAAACGATGCGAGCGCTGTGGGTGGTGGATTGACCACCTACAATATATTTAAATCGACCGATAAAAAGAGGGTCAATGGACAATGTTGAGAGTGTGACGTCTGTTTGTCTGTGATCTATGGTTCGGCAGAAAGGGGTCAACACGAGAAGATTATATCAATATGAACCAATGGAAATTATTAGAAGCTCTAATTCTGCTCCTTTACAAATACTTCATTAAATATCTAAGATGCTTTATGAATACGAAGAAAGTTTTTGAAGATTTGTATTTCATTCAGAACAGAGTTTGAATGCGGGTCATACATAATTATCTTATATATTATGAACCTATATTCTGAACGTGTGAAGTAGATTTGTTAATTTGAATTATTTTGAGGTCGGTTTGACTTGAATATAGACTCAACGAATTGTCCTTTTAGGAACCTGCTACATCTTTTAATTGCAGAGGGCAAGCAAGATCCAACGAATCATAAGAAACTTTTATATGAATGGTTATTTTATAAGTCATCAATACCTAATGTGAAAACATTGCAGTTGCAAGAGATTATCGCAGTGATATCGGGTTTATCCATTGGACAAGGTTTGAAATGGTTGATTAAGAAGTTGTCGTTATTTGGACTTCCTGGACATGGTATTAATTGTGCTTGTTTTACAATTTATAATTCAAGAACAATTAAAAAAAAAATGCATAAACGTTTTAAGTTCTTAACTGTAGAAATGCTGTTAGTAGTACAAATATGACCTGTGGGTCAATTCATTTATTGAATGTTCAACAGTGGTATCGCGGAAATGACGAACTTCAAGCAGCACAGTATTTCATTGACATAGGACATAAAACATAGATATTTCAATATTATGACAGACTAATATTGCGGTATTCACGATCATGCGAGTAAAAATGGAATGCTGCATGTAAAAGAAAACGAGTTTACAAGTGGTGCTCTTCCTCACTTATCTACAGAGAAATATTAGAACTTGTGTATTCAAGAGAAGAACCAGAAGTAATCACAATGGATATTGAAGGTGTCTGGATTCGATTTCCGATCAGTCCAGGATCTTTTCTTAATGGAATTTCTTTGGCTTCCCTGGGCATAGAGAATCATCACACTTGTGACACGGTATGCGAATGGGAAAATGGCAATTTTGGCAAAGAAAGCTCTCAGATACTAACTGTGGAAGTACTCATTGAACACTAAGCTGAGAAGCAGGCTCTGTTCCCGTGAGGAAGTAATGCTAACAAGAAGAAAAAAAAAAGTTGTGGTTTCCTTTGAAAAGTAATTATTAAGTTCACTTAGTGAAACGGTGGGATCACTTGAGATTTATATGATTTAAACCTGAGTACAAACAATAGTTTGGTTAGGTGGCTTATAAGGCCTGTAGAGGTTATGTATAAATAACCTATTTTAAATCAGAAAAAAAAAGAAATGATTTATGACATATCCTTTAATGCGTTTTTACCTGTTTATGGTTGAGTTCTTTTATTCATTCTTATATGATTGCATACCAATGAGAGTATATACCAAGTACATATTCTCGTATATATTTTCTTTGATTGCATACTGTTGCATTTGCTGGAAACGAGGGGGAGGCATAAAGGAGAATGGTAGACGATGATGACACGTGTAAGGGGGATGTTGAATGACCTTATGAAAATATATGTTCTAACAAGGAGCTTGTTAACTATGGTTTGTAATGTGTAATATAAACATAATCGACTAACACAACTCGTCACTAAGCAGTCTGGACACTTGTGAGAAAGTATGGATTGATGCTTAAAGGTTGTTTTGAAATCTTCATAGGATGTTTTGAGATGTGAGTGAAACTATCATTATTCCGTTGCAAATGGAAGGTTAATAATGAGTGTTTTATTGGCTAACAGATTCCAAATCTTAAGTAGGTATACATATTTCACTTTTATTGAAAAGGGGGGATTGTAGTATATTGCATTTAGCTATAATCAAGATCGGTCAATGAACAGTGCCATGCACACCTACACATTCTTATCTTGTAATTCATTGCACCTTTATCTGATGATGCATACCTGTCACATGCTTATACCTTGTTGGTGGGTGCAACTGACTGACGGCTGGAATGACAACAAGGGAGAACGAATGTGGTGAGCAAGCAGAGGGACGCAGAATCTTACAAAATCGGTTAAAAATTGACAAAGTTATCGCAAGTTGAAAATAAAAATTTGATAGATTTTTTATGTTGGTACTGTAAAGGTTAAGACAGTATTTATTTGTTGTATTCGCTTTCTTTTGTGACAGGAAAAACCAGCAGAGCTGATTAAAAAACCTGTATCTTTTTAAACAACATCACAACAATATACATACATTCAACGGACAATCTTATGCCTAATTGAACAATGATCCTTAATCTAATTATTCTAAACCCTAATCCTATCCATCCTACTCTTAAACTTGGAGCTATTACAAGTAAAGTCGAAACAATCGGAGAATCTATTGAATGAGACACACATTTTACATATAGGGTCACTTTTACCATAGTTTGTACGTCGGAATGGAAGAGCAAAGAAGGATGACGAGCGAAGTATACGAGTTGGAGCTGAGAAATGGAAGTCACTAAGTATACTAGGTGAATCAATTTCACCTAGAATAATTTTAGCCGCAAACAAGGCCTCAGCTTTTAAGCGACGTGCCGAAAGTGTTTCGAGGTTGAGCAATAAGCATCGGTTTTCATAGGGAGGCAGAACAATTGGATCATTCCATGGAAGATGGGATAGGGCACGGCGAATGAAGCGACGTTGAACAGATTCCAAACTTTATTTGAATACATGTTCTTAATTGCTGCATATATTGGTACAGCGCACAATGGTAGGGCTCCATATAAAGGAGCGGCTTAAATTACCAAACACTATTTTGAGACTTGTATGTTTTTTATCATTTTACAATATACCTCATGTAGGGTAGGTGTACCAGTTTTGAACATAATGGTTTTATATTTCGCCATACGTGATAATTTGATTATTATCGATTTTTTAATCATTCTGTGTGTTTAAGTAGTTTGATATCAAATGAATCTTAAAGTTAAAACATTAAAAAAATAAGTTTTTGAGAAAACACATATGACCAAGTAGGGAACCACTATATACACTACTATTATATTTTTATGATCCTTGATTGAAATTGGACCAAAATTTAAATTTCTTTGACTTTGACGACAAATTAGCTGAAGGCTGAATACTCTAAAAATGTTATTTTAAAATAAAGTACAAAACTTATATTTAAAGAATGCAATATTTCCCCAAAGTTACGCACTATTTGAAAGCTTATGGTTCAACAATTTTATCGAGCATGAAAATGGGATAAAAGGGTTGAACTTTTGGTACTATTCAATATTACACTTTTGAAACTTTGTTGATTTTGATCATGAAAAACAACTCTTGTCGCGTCATGTCGTCACCATTTTGAATACTGCACATCAGAATGCATCCTTAGATCTTAGAAAAAAAAGGCTGGAATTTTTTTGCCGAAATTCGTTGATTTTCAAGTGAGAGCTATATGAATAATTCAATATTTT